>NW_027507903.1:238752825-240002825 GCF_037356315.1 Lithobates pipiens
GAGGGGAAGCGCTTCTGATTTTATCATCCAATCATGTGCAAGCTCAAATGCTGTTTTTTTATTTTCCTTGCATGTCCCCCTCGGATCTACGGCAATTTTACTTCCAAGTGAACTCGTAGTGCATTTGTAGTGAAAAGTGGATTTTCCTTTAGTAAATAACCCCCATTGTCTCGATGCGTGGCTGCAGAGATGGGGAAATGTCTCACTGCCTGTGATTAGCGCAGCGTAGTGCCGACTTCCTGGCGGGCTCTGCACGTGGGCTGTGCGAACACGCCAGAGCTCATCCTTAACAGCTTTAAGGGAAAAAAAAGGGGCTTGCACTTGAATTTCTACAGCAGAATATGCAAATGTAAACAGGACTAGGGATGAGTGAAATGGAGAGTTTTTATTGCCCCAGAACTTTGGTGAAACTTATTGGTGCCAATGGAAAAAGTGCATGTACGGTGAGCTTTGAGCCTCCCCGGGGTTACACAAACTGCTGTAAACTATCTCCGACTTGTTCTTTTGTTAAAAAACAGGCCCTGATGAGCTTTATTATTTTATGGTTTGTTTATTTTTGTCATACGGTAGTGGAAAATGTAGAGCAACACAAATATTTAAAGTAACTTTATAAAAGAAAAAAAAAAAAAAACACACACACAACAAATGGTAAAACAAAACACAAACATAAAGAACACTAACGAATCTATTTATAAATATTTTCATGGAGGATTCAACACCTTCTCCCAAGAGTCACGTTTTTATAATTGGATTCAATTGCCAATGGCAAGAGGATGTTTGGAACCTTGTTGAAAGTTTATATATTGGCTCCTAAACGAAATAAAGAAAACCAAACAAACTAAATACCAAAAAAATAAAAAAATAATTAAAAAAAATTTTTTTTTTTTAAGTTTTACCTAAGCATTCCAACCAGGGCACTATCTGCACAGAGTTTTAAAGTTAATGGGTTTCCTCCAGATTCTCTGGTTTCCTCCCACACTCCAAAAATACCCAGGCAGGTGAAGAGGCTCCTGTCTAAATTGGAGCTGGTGTATTATGTGTATGTGAGATTAGATTGTCAGCTCCTTTAGGGCGAAGATAGATGTGAATGTATCATACATCAAGTGATGCATAAATTGTCATTACTATATAAATACCTGTATATAATTAATAAAGAAATAAATAAGTGGCTCAATGAGCAACGCTGAAAGTTTGCTGTAAAACATTGCCAAAAGTGAAACCATGCATTTTGTGGCAAAATACATTTAGGTGCAATCTAAGTTGCATCTAAGGTGCAATCCCGTAATCACAAGTCCTTTAAAGCGATATTAAATCCAAAAACTAACATGAAACATATTGCAACTCATCAATCCTTAGACGTGCTGGCTGCATTACTTTTCGTTTTTTGGCCCTTTTACCTTATTTTTGTTTCATGTAATTTAACAGACCGGGCTGTTCAGACAAAGTAGCAGTTAGAGGATGGAGACGAACCATTTACCGATGACAGAAGTGCTTACAATGATCATAAGTAACAAAACTGCTGCTGTAACTTTGTTGCTTTAAACGTGTTAGTCAAGCCCTCTTAAAGTCATCATACACAAATTTCCTTTAGATCTACCAACGACTATATAGTAGAAGGTCCTGCCTAATCGGATATCTGTTGATTTAATAGTTTGGGTTAGGTCCTCATTATTACAGTTTTCTAAATTTCAAGTTGATTGTACAGAGAATGCTTTGGTAGATCGTAACGTGTATAGCAGGCTTTCTCAACCTTTTAACCCTAGAGGAACCCCAAAAATAATTTTCATGTCTCGAGGAACCCTTACTAAAACCAAATCATCAGGGCTCAATAGGAACAATGCTCCTTATATCGGTGGTCAATAGGAAGAATGACCCCCTTAAAGTGGTGTTTAGAATGCCACCCTTAAAGACAGCTAAAAAGATGTATATTTGGTGTCATGCTGCTGGCTTTGCTAAGTGGTGCTGAACCTTGGACTCTGTAGGCACCATCAAATAGGTGGTTCATCAGCCACAGCTCAAGGAACCCCTAGCAACCCCTGGAGGAACCCTGAACCCTGGTTGAGAATGGCCGGTGTATAGTGATCCCCATTATACATGTTACAATCTTCCAACAAATATGGTCCTGCCTAAATGGATACAGACTGATTGGATGATTCGGGAAAGTTCGCATATTGCATAGTTTTGGAAGTTCTAAAGTTGAATGAGCAGTAGATAATGTGTAGAGCAGTGATTCTCAACAAGGATTCCTCCAGAGGTTGCTAGGGGTTCCTTCAGCATTGGGCAATTTCTGCCTCTCAGATAAGTTCCCACTGACACCACTGATCTTTTTAGCTATCTGTAAGTAGGTTCTTCTTCCCAATGACCACAAGTGTAAGGACCATTCCTCTCAATAATCATCACACTAATGTATCAAGAGTTGTAGATTTCAAATTTTTAGCAGGGGTTCCTCGAGACTGGAGAACTATTTTAAGGGTTCCTCTGTGTTGAAAAGGTTGAGAAAGGCTGGTGTAGAGTGATCAGAACTAAATAGTGCACCTAACACTACCCTCTCCCCAGATTGGCAATGCTGTTCTCCAAAGGCATCTCCATTGCTCCTCCAGTGGAGCAGAGGAAAGGTGTTATTGGCAGGATCACTGGATGACAATAAAAAGGAAAATAGACCAAAAAGAGAGTCCTAATGAAGCCACCACATTTAAAAATTGGTACACTATACTATAACGTATGGCCAGCCTTAGCTGTAGTGGCTGCATTAGTTCTCTTTTTTTAGGCTTTCCTCCTCTGTTTATCTGCAGAGTAACACACCCCCTGTATTAGGCGACATGTACACTAGCCTACCCTAACAGCAGAAAAACACGGCAAAAAATGCAAACCGTGTTTGTACCGCAGTTTGCGTTTTCCCCTTACTGGCGGTCAAAAATGTTCCAATCCTGAACACGATATCTAAAAGTTCAGGAGATGGAGATCTAACCTCACCTAAACATGGCAACTCCACGAACAGCCTATGGGGTTGATTTACTAAAACTGGAGAGTGCAAACTCTGGATAGAAACCAATCAGCCGCCAGGTTTTATTGTCAAAGCTTAACTAAACAAGCTGAAGTTAGAAGTTCGATTGGCTGCCATGCACATCTGCACCAGATTCTGAGCGCTCCAGTTTTAGTGCATCATCCCCCATGTCTACACGGACACATAGGCTTATATGGAGTTCAGTTTAGGAGCTTTGGCAAAAAAAAAAATACGCCAAAAGCTCGATTCACTCCTGAGTGTACTGGAATTGCACGCGTTTGTGATGTCATTATTGTTATTTGCGGTGTGAATTTACCGCGATTGTTGAGCAATAAAACATGCTAAAATCACTTTTAAAAAAAATCGCAGCGCATAATGTGCCTGGCTCTGTGCCCACATTTGGTACACTAGCGTCTTTGGCACCTATTTGGAGCAGAGGGAGGCCCGTTCAAATGAATGCCACAGCCATAAAAATACACAAAAAAACACGGTGGAGCAGCTGTATGTGTAGGTGTGAATGGAGCCGTAGAGTGCTTCCACTCTGAATGAAGGAGCACAGGGGGCGCAGCAGACAGCAGCATTGTCAGTCTGGGGGAATGGGGTATTACATAGCAGATTTGTATACACTAACAAACTGAAGTTGAACTCCAGCTAATACTTTATAAGCAGTTGCAGCAACAGTTGTGTTGAGGTTTTTTACGTAAGTAAATAAAATCTTCGCAATGTAAGAACCCCTGTCAGTAGTAAATGGTTTGCCTCTTCTGTGTAACTGCTGTGTCTGCTGGAGAGCTTGTTCTGACACTAAAAAAACAGACTTACCAGGTGAAAGTAAAAAGAAAATGAATGCAGCCATCACATGTAAGAATTGCTGAGCAGCAATATAACACATATCTGCTTTGGAGTTGAATTCCTCTTTAATGAAATGTGTGCTGCCCCTTTGCCCCAACCTATGGGGCAGACAAGCTGTTAGGTGGAACCTGGTGGGAGTGACAGTGCAGTATGAAAGTGCGGAAAGCATTACCTCCTCTCTCCATGGATGACATAGGAACTTCGGTAGAAGCCCAGCAGTTCGTTCTCTATGATGGCATTGTAAATGATCTTGAGGTTGTAACTTTTGTGCACCTCCAGGCTCCGGTTGAGGATGACTACCAGAACTTGGTTGGGCGAATAAGTAAAGAAGCTGGAAACTTTGACGTCCCCGGCCGCTCGATCTTCTGCCACTTGGACTTTCTCCACCGTCAACCTGTGAGCATGGACCACGATGTACCTGCTGGAGTTCCTACACTCGATCTCCACATTGACTTCTCCCGAGAAAGTCAAGTTGTCCATGAAGGCGGTGATCATGAGGTTATAGTGGAGGGGTTTAAGGTGTGTGGGGAGTCTCAGGTAAGTCCAAGGCTTCCAGTCTTCTAATTCTTCCTGCCTACCTACCCCATCCCCTGGCTCCTTGCCCACCTCCAGGTTCTGGTTGAACCTGGCCGCCTCCACCACGCTGCTGTTAATGGTCCTCCCGGAGGCATCAGGACATTCCTCGAAGCGCACACTGAGCAGGACGGCGATGACGGTGACCACGATGAGAGCCAGGATGGAGATGGCAAAGGCCAGCAGCAGTTTCCTGTGTACGGTCAGGTGTCGCTCGGTGCTCCGGGGTCTCACCGTGTCAGCCCATTGCTCCTGGACTCCTCTGCCGTTCCTCATAGCGGAGTCTGGGATCGCCTCGGAGCTGAGAAGAAGTAAGCTGTTCTTCTGCCCTTTACTGTCCAGAGCCATAGCAGTGCATGGTGGGAGGAGAGGTCACACTGCACACATAAGGTCCTCTTCTAGGACTTGGGGCTTCACCGCACACTTCATTCCGCCTGCCACGGCGAGAGCATCATCCCATGAAATCCTCTACTGCCTCCCGCCTGTCATCGGCGGCCACTGAGCCCACCGGCACCCTCCGCCTCCCTTTAGTCGGGATCGCTCCTCCCTTCCAGGCGCGGTGTGTGTGTGCGATGTGCTGCCCGTCACTTCTCCCCATTCACCCCCTCTACCTACTGTCACCTACCTCCGCCTACTGTCACCTACCTCCACCTACTGTCACCTACCTCCGCCTCCCGTCACCTACTGTCACCTACCTCCGCCTCCCGTCACCTACCTCCACCTACTGTCACCTACCTCCACCTGCCGTCACCTACCTCTATCTGATGCCACCTACCTCCACACCTACTGTCACCTACCTCCACCCACTATCACCTACCTCCACCTCCCGTCACCTACCTCCACCTCCCATCACCTACCTCTATCTACTGCCACCTACCTCCACCTACTGTCACCTACCTCTGCCTACCTCCACCAACCTCCACCTACTGTCACCTACCTCCACCTACTGTCACCTACCTCCACCAACCTCCACCTACTGTCACCTACCTCTATCTACTGCCACCTACCTCCACCTACTGTCACCTACCTCCACCTCCCGTCACCTACCTCTATCTACTGCCACCTACCTCCACCTGCCGTCACCTACCTCTATCTGCTGCCACCTACTGTCACCTACCTCCACACCTACTGTCACCTACCTCCACACCTACTGTCACCTACCTCCACCCACTGTCACCTACCCCCACCTACTGTCACCTACCTCCACCTCCCATCACCTACCTCTATCTACTGCCACCCACCTACTGTCACCTACCTCCACCTACTGTCACCTACATCCACCTACTGTCACCTACCTATATCTACTGCCACCTACCTCCACCTACTGTCACCTACCTCCACCTCCTGTCACCTACCTCTATCTACTGCCACCTACCTCCACACCTATTGTCACCTACTTACAGACCTACTGTCACCTACCTCCACCTACTGTCACCTACCTCCACCTACTGCCAACTACCACTGTCACCTACTGCCAACTACCTCCACCTACTGCCAACTACCACTGCCACTTACCTCCACCTACTGCAAACTACCTCCATCTACTGCCAACTACCACTGTCACCTACCTCCACCTACTGCCAACTACCACTGTCACCTTCTACCAACTACCTCCACCTACTGCCAACTACTTCCACCTACTGCTAACTACCACTGTCACCTACCTCCACCTACTGCCAACTACCTCCACCTACTGCCAACTACCACTGTCACCTACCTCCACCTACTGCCCACTACCACTGTCACCTACCTCTACCTACTGCCAACTACCTCCACCTACTTCCAACTACCTCTGTCACCTACCTTCACCTACTGCCAACTACCACTGTCACCTACTTCCACCTACTACCAACTACCACTGTCACTTACCTCCACCTACTGCCAATTACCTCCACCTTCTGCCAACTACCACTGTCACCTACCTCCACCTACTGCCAACTACCTCCACCTACTGCCAACTACCACTGTCATCTACCTCCACCTACTGCCCACTACCACTGTCACCTACCTCTACCTACTGCCAACTACCTCCACCTACTTCCAACTACCACTGCCAACTACCTCCACCTTCTGCCAACTACCACTGTCACCTACCTCCACCTACTGCCAACTACCTCTACCTACTGCCAACTACCACTGTCAACTACCTCCACCTACTGCCAACTACTTCCAACTACTGCCAACTACCATGGTCACCTACCTCCACCTACTGCCAACTACCACTGTCACCTACCTCCACCTACTGCCAACTACTTCCACCTACTGCCAACTACCACTGTCACCTACCTCCACCTACTGCCAACTACCACTGTCAATTACCTCCACCTACTGCCAACTACCATGGTCACCTACCTCCACCTACTTCCAACTACCACTGTCACCTACCTCCACCTACTGCCAACTATCGCTGTCACCTACCTCCACCTACTGCCAACTACCACTGTCACCTACCTCCACCTACTGCCAACTATCACTGTCACCCACCTCCACCTACTGCCAACTAACACTGTCACCTACCTCCACCTGCTGCCAACTAACACTGTCACCTAACTCCACCTATTGCCAACTACCACTGTCACCTACCTCCACCTACTGCCAACTACCACTGTAACCTAACTCCACCTACTGCCAACTACCACTTCCACCTACCTCCACCTGCTTCCAACTACCACTGTCACCTCCACCTACTTCTACCTACTGCCAACTACCACTGTCACCTACCTCCACCTACTGCCAACTACCACTGTTACCTACCTCCACCTACTGACAACTACCACTGTCACCTACCTCCACCTACTGCCAACTGCCACTGTCACATACCTCCAACTTGCATCCCTAACACTGTCACCTACCTCCACCTACTGCCAACTTACATCCCTACCACTGTCACCTTCCTCCAACTTACATCCCCACCACTGTCACCTACCTCTCCACCTACTGCTAACTTACATCCCTACCACTGTCACCTACCTCAACTTACTGCCAACTTACATTCCAACCGCTATCACCTACCCCCAACTTACATCCCTATGACTGTCACCTACCTCCAACTTACATCCCTACCACTGTCACTTACCTCTACCTACTTCCAACTTATATCCCTACAGCTGTCACCTACCTCCACCTACCACCAAATTACATCCCTACCACTGTCACCTACCTCCAACTTACATCCCTACCACTGTCGCCTACCCGGGGGCGTACCTAGAGCATTTGGCACCCGGGGCAGATCCTATTTATGGCACCCTGCCCCCACGTTAAAATGTAAAAACACCCCACTGTGCCCCCTGCATACCTCTGCATCCTTCAATAGCTCTTTGTCACTACTGTGTACCCCCTCTCCATAACTGCATCTCTGGACCCCTTTACATTAAACAGCCCCCAGCATCTCTGGACCTCTTTACATTACACAGCCCCCAGCATCTCTGGACCCCTTTACATTACACATCTCCCTGCACCTCTGGATCCCTTTACATTACATAGCCCCCTGCATCTCTGGACACCTTCACGTTACACAGCACCCTACACCTCTCGACCGCCCTTTAGTACTGACCCCCCCCATTCAGTACAGACCCCCTTTACAGTGCAGACTCCCTCAATCAGCGCAGACCCCCTTCAGTACAGATGCCCCATTCAGTAAAGACCCCCCCCTTCAGTACAGACCCCCATTCAGTACAGACCCCCATTCTGTACAGATCCCCCATTCAGTACAGATCCCCCATTCAGTACAGATCCCCCCATTCAATACAGACCACCCCATTCAGTACAGACCCCCTTTACAGTGCAGACCCCCCATTCAGTGCAGACTCCCTTCAGTACAGACCCCGCATTCAGTACAGACCCCCATTCTGTACATACCCCCTATTCAGTACAGATCCCCCATTCAGTAAATACCCCCCCATTCAGTACAGACCCCCCCATTCAGTACAGATCCCCCCTATTCAGTACAGATCCCCCCCATTCAGTATAGACCAGCACAGAACATTTGCAGCAAGTCCCTTCCCCCTTTGTAGACATAAACAGAGAGGAGGGGGAGGAAGCTTCACTCTGTTTCTCTATGTGAGACAGCCAGAACTGCTCTGAGCCGCTCAGACAGCCCACGGCCACGAGAAAAGGGGATCATTGGGGCAGAAGTGTTGCCCTGGGCCCTGCCAATGGGTGTCACCTGGGTGCTGCCCGCACCCCCTTGCAATGCCACTGCAGCTTGCCTCTCTGTGCTCTAATATGCCCTGTCACTATGTCGCTGCCTGACCCCCCCCCCCCCAGTGTGTGGCACCCGGGGGGCCCGCCCCCCACTTGGTACGCAACTGCACCTACCTCCACCTACCACCAAATTACATCCCTACCGCTGTCACCGACCTCCACCTATTGACAACTTACATCCCTACCACTGTCACCGACCTCCACCTACCTCCAACTTACATCCCTACCACTGTCACCGACCTCCACCTACAGCCAACTTACATCCCTACCACTGTCACCGACCTCCACCTACTGCCAACTTACATCCCTACCACTGTCACTGACCTCCACCTACCGCCAATTTGCACCCCTACCACTGTCACTGACCTCCACCTACTTCCAACTTACATACCTACAACTGTCACCGACCTCCACCTACTGCCAATTTACATCCCTACCACTGTCACCGACCTCCACCTATCGCCAACTTACATCCCTACCGCTGTCACCTACCTCCCACTTACATCCTTACTAGGAAAAGAACCCGCTCCAGGTGTCTGAGTCACAAGAGCTCCCTCTCCACAAGGTACAGGTGCTGGCTCAGTATGCAATTAGCATATAAAAAGATTTCAATCCGGAGGGCCGTACTCCATCAAAGATTTCTTTATTGATTAAAATCCATACAACAAAAGATGAAATCGATTGCTAACACGTTTCACACCGTAACTACTGGTGCTTACTCATAGCTAACTTTTTAGAAAAATGATAATGATTTATATACACATGCTAGTACAAATAAACCACTTCCCAACCGCCTCACGCAGATATACAGCGGCAGAAGGGCATTTACAGGCAGATTAATGTACCTGTACGTTGCCCTTTAACCTTCCTAGCGGTAATCCCGAGTCTGGCTCGGGTTGGGATTTTCATTACAGGAGCGGTAACCCCGAGCCAGACTCGGGATCGCATCGCTCGATGCAGGGGAGGACACAGGGAGAGTTACTTACCTTGTCCCCTGGATCCAGTGGTGTCCTCCGCGCTGTGTGATCGAGCTGTCCTCCGCTCGATTCACAGTGCCGAATGCCGCCGAGCTCCGTTCCCTGCGGCGTTACGACGCACGGGAGCGGAGAACGGCGGCAAATTCAAAAAAGTTAAAACACACAAAACACACACAGCACTGTAATCTTACAGATTACAGTGCTGTATTAAAAAATACAAACCCCCTTTGTCCCTAGTGGTCTGTGCAATGCCCTGCATGCACTTTTATATTATAAATACTGTTTTTTCTGCCTGGAATTTGGAGATTGTCCATAGCAACCAAAACATGTCCCTTTTTCAGTTTTTTTTGGATTTGATTACATTATTGAATAATTTTTATTATTCTTTATTATATTATAAACTTTATCATACCCGGGATGTCCGCTAGACTCTGGTTTGAAGAGATTTCAGAGCGTTATTCCTAAGAATTACAGGACTACAAAATAAAAGCCAAATTTCCATGCAAAATAATTGTACCGCTTTCAGCACCTTATTCCAGACTGAATAATACCGCCAGGGAGGTTAAGAGGTGGCTTGCTGGCACGCATGCCTTTCAGTAGCTCCGTGCCCATGATCGCGGGTCCCGCGGACGCGATGTCTGCGGACATAACCACGATCGTTTCACGGTGAGGAGGAATGGGGAGATGCTGATATAAACAAGCATCTCCCCGTTCTGCCTAGTGACAGTGTCACTGATCAGCGCTCCCTGTAATCGGGAGCAGAGATCAGTGATGTGTTACACACAGCCCCTCCCTCCCACAGTTAGAATCACTCCCTAGAACACACTTAACCCCTACAGCGCCACCTAGTGGTTAACATCTTCACTGCCAGTGATGTTTTTACAGTAATTAATGCCATTTTATAGCACTGATCGCTTTATTAATGCCATTGGTCCAAAAAATGTGTCAAAATTGTCCGATGTGTCCGCCATAATGTCGCAGTCAGGATAAAAATTGCTGATCAGCACCATTACTAGTAAATAAAAAATGATCAATAAAAATGCCATAAAACGATCCCTTATTTTGTAGACGCTATAACGTTTGCACAAACCAATCCATAAACGATTATTACGATTTCTTTTTTACCAAAAATATATAGAAGAATACTTATCGGCCTAAACTAAGGAAAAAAAAAAGTTTTTTTATATATTTTTTGTGGATATTTATTATAGCAAAAAGTAAAAAATAATGCGTTTTTTCAAAATTTACATTTTTTTGTTTATAGCACAAAAAATAAAAACCGCAGAGGTGATCAAATACCACCAAAAGAAGGCTCTCTTTGTGGGGAAAAGGGATGTAAAATTTGTTTGGGAGCCACGTCACACGACCACGCAATTGTCAGTTAAAGCGACGCAGTGCCGAATCGCAAAAAATGCTCTGGTCAGAAAGGGGGTAAAATCTTCCGGGGCTGAAGTGGTTAACAAAATAGACAAGATGGGTTTAATTGAAAAATTGGAAGATTGGCAAATTGACAGATTCTTGTTGCACATGGCAACTTGGCTCTGCTTGACATCGCATTAGATCTGCTGAGACCCACATCCTGCACAAAGTCATTACTTTGATGTAATTCAGACAATGGTGACCCACATTGCTAAAAATAAGTACATTTCATGTTGTTTGTAATTGCTGATGACATATGTATAAATCTCTAAAAGCATAGCTAGGAAGTAAAAACATCAAAAAATAAAAAAACAAAAACGAGCAACTCAAACCATGGGGGTTATTTACAAAAGGCAAGTCCACTTTGCACTGAAAGTGCACTTGGAAGTGCAATCGCTGTAAATCTAAGGGGTAGATCTGAAATGAGGGGAAGCTCTTCTGATTTTATTATCCAATCATGTGCAAGCTAAATTTATTTATTTATTTTTTTCCTTGCATGTCCCCCTCAGATCTACAGCAACTTTACTTCCAAGTGCACTTGTAGTGCAAAGTGGATTTGCCTTTCATAAACAACCCCCTTGTGTTAATGTGTATATAGCTTCATTGGTGCTGGAGGAGGAAGGCTTACTTAAGGAGGATCTCTGCAAAAAACGGCATCAGCCTCAAAATGTACATATGTATGTTTTTGACGCAGTGTTCCATATGTTGAAAACCATTTTGTTATATCAAAGCAGAAAAAGCCACCTCCAGTTAATTGATAAGGACACTCATTAACCCATAATTAAACATGGTGGTTCTCCCATAAGGTGGCCTTTTAGCATTTATTTTCTGGACTTCATACGCTAGATTAAATGATTGCATGAGGAAGAACACATGCAAAAATGCATGAAGACATGAAAAAAAAAGAAAGAAAGAAAAAAAATCGAATGAAACCGAGGCACAATAGAAGGAAAACATTGAAAGTGAAACAATGAAAAAATAAAGGAAATATCTGTTTGGAAAATGGTTTATGTTGTGTAAATCCTATATAGACATGTATGAGTACATATATAAATATATATCTCCATGTGCATGGTATGCCGGATATTATTGGAAAAAATCAGTTTCAGATGATTATATAAATAAGGTCCCTGGCATTGAGATGCACACAGAGTGAGTCATAATAAAAAAACATTGTTGGTGTCCTAAAACAGCCGACAACTAACATAGTTATCGTTAGCAAGCTTGTATCCATATGAAAGTGGGGGAGAGAGGGGAGGAGAGAAAAAGGAGACATGATGAGTGGATAGGGTTGACATCGGGATTGTCACTCATAATAATCAGTGACATCCCACTCAAAATTCAAGCCTGCCGGTATCCTAGTATTAAAAAAGAAGATCCAGTAAACCTCACGTTTACATAAAGCCTTGAACTTATCTCCTCCTCTAATGGGTAAGCCCTTGTACACACGATCGGACATTCCGACAACAAAATCCGTCTGATTTTGTCCAACGGATTTTGTCCGAAAATGGTGTTGCATACACACGGTCGGACAAAGTTGTCGGAAAATCCGATCATTCGGAACGTTATGACATTTTTCAGTTATTACAGGACTACGTTCAGGCTAGTAGCCAATAGCTTTGATCTAGGAATTTGATCTTAACATGCATGGCACTTTGTCTGATCGGAATTCTCTACAAACGACAAAGTACGATCGGATCATGTTGTCGGAAAATTTTATAGCCAGCTCTAAAACTTTGTCAGTCGGATATTCCAACGGAAACAGTCCGATGGAGCCCACACATGGTCGGATTATCCAACAACATGGTCCGATCGGACATTTTCCATTGAAATGTCCGACCGTGTGTACAAGAGCTAACACTATTCTCTCAACACCCTGAATGGCTAGGCTGGAGTCATCTTTCTGGCGTACGATATTCCAGTGTCTTGCCACATCACTATTGTGGTCTTTATGTACAGTATGTTATACAGATGATCATGAAGCAGATCACACCACCTGCGTCCCGTTCGACCTATGTACTGCATGTGACATGACTTACATGTAATAGCATACACCAAATGTTACAATTAATAAATGATATAATTCTTGATGACTTATCTGAAGCTGTTGCCTGTATGGTGTCTCCCTTTAAAACATGTTTGCAACACAAACATCTGTTGGACCGACAGCAAAATGTGTCTTTAAATTGCAACCAATGTTGCTGTGGTTGTTTACTCATATATAAACTAGGTGACAGGGTTTTACCCAAAGTGGGGACTTTACGTGACACGATTTTCACTCTTTTGGACAAGATTTCAGCATAAATAGGGTCATGGGATAAGACCGGTAAATATTTTAAAATTATGTTTTTAATTATATTGTATTCAGTGCTGAAAGGGGTAGAGAAAACGGGGGTTTGAGGAGTTACATTGGTATGAGATAGATTTCTGGTTTCAGTAAATGCTCCTGTGGGGTATTATTAGAGATGTTCATTGCTCTATGCAGTATCGCATTAGGGTAACCTCTATCTTTAAACCGTTTGAACATAATTTACGCTTCATATTTGTAGTCCCTGTCCTCACTACAAATCCTCTTTCATCTCAACAATTGACCTACAGGGATTCCTTTTAACCACTTGCTTACTGGGCACTTAAACCCCCCTCCTGCCCAGACCAATTTTCAGCTTTCAGCGCTGATGCACTTTGAATGACAATTGCATGGTCATACAACACTGTACCCAAATAAAATTTTTATCATTTTTTTTCCCACAAATAGAGCTTTCTTTTGGTGGTATTTAATTACAGCTGGGAGTTTTATTTTTTGCTAAACAAACAAAAAAAGATGCAAAAAAAAATTTTTTTGCAAACAGGTCATTTTTCTCCTTCATTGAAATGCACTGATGAGGCGGCACTGGTGGGCACTGATAGGCTGCACTGGTGGGCACTGATAGGCTGCACTGATAGGCACAGTTAAGGTGGCACTAATAGGCACAGATAAGGTGTTACCGATAGGCACAGATAAGGCAGTACTGATGGGCACAAATAAGGCGGCACTGATGGGCAAAGATGGGCACAGATAAGATGGTACTGATGGGTGGCACTGATGGGTGGCTCGGATGGGTGGCACTAAGGGGCACTGATAGGTACCACTGATAGATGGGATTGATGGGCACTGATAGGTGGCACTGATAGGTGGCACTGCTGGGCACTGATGGGCGGCACTGATGGGCACTGGTAGATGACACTGATGGGCATGGATATGTGGCACTGGGGTGCAGCACTGTTGTTGAGGCAGATTTTGGGCACTGATAGGTGGCACTGTGGACACTGATGGGTGGCACTGTGGGCACTGATGGGTGGCACTATGGGCACTGATGGGGGGCAGGTGGACACTGATCAGCTGGCCGTGATCGGGACTGATGTCCCGATCACGGCCGCCGGTGAAATCGAGCTGACAGCGCGAGGAGGAAAAATAGCCAATTACCGGCTCTGTTGTGTCACATGATCAGCTGTCATTGGCTGACAGCTGATCATGTGGTAAGGGGATGGGATAGACCCCTCCCTCCGATCCGTGATCAGGCGAGTCTCATAGACTCGCTGATCACAGAGCGCGCCAATAGACGTAGTCCTGGCAAAGCAGGTCCACGCTGTAGCCATCATTCAGCTATAGCGCGGATCTCTAGTGGTTAAAGTGTGTTTTGGGTGACCTGAGTCAGCTCACAGAAGCGTGTTACCTGTCATAGGTTTTCTGAAAATGTTAGTTGGAACTTTACCATTTATCCCTTCAAAGTGGACATCTAGATAATAATGGATGTGAAACTACTATCTCTGGTAAACTTTAGGTTTAAATCGTTGTCATTCAAATATGACAATCATTCGTCTAGGCTACCAGCTTTATCTGAAACAACAAATAGCAGGTAATCTATATAGTGACAATAGAAAAGGGTATCCATGCAGTGGGGATTATCGCATGCAAGGATGCAGGACCTCTCCCACCATCCCATGTAAAGGTTGGCAAGGGAAGGTGAGAACTTGGCTCCCATCGAGGCCCCACATCTCGAGGCAAGGGGATAACTTGGCTTCCATCGAGGCCCCGCATCTCGAGGGAAGGGAAGAACTTGGCTCCTATCGAGGCCCCGCATCTCGAGGGAAGGGAAGAACTTGGCTCCCATCAAGGCCCCGCATATCGAGGGAAGGGAAAAACTTGGCTCCCATCGAGGCCCCGTATCTCCAGGGAAGGGGAGAACTTGGCTCCCATCGAGGCCCTGCATCTCGAGGGAAGGGGAGAACTTGGCTCCCATCGAGGCCCCGCATCTCGAGGGAAGGGAAGAACTTGGCTCCCATCGAGGCCCCGCATCTCGAGGGAAGGGAAGAACTTGGCTCCCATCGAGACCCCGCATCTCGAGGGAAGGGGAGAACTTGGCTCCCATCGAGGCACCGCATCTCGAGGGAAGGGGAGAACTTGGCTCCCATCGAGGCCCTGCATCTCGAGGGAAGGGAATAACTTGGCTCCCATCGAGGCCCCGCATCTCGAGGGAAGGGGAGAACTTGGCTCCCATCGAGGCCCCGCATCTCGAGGGAAGGGGAGAACTTGGCTCCCATCGAGGCCCTGCATCTCGAGGGAAGGGAAGAACTTGGCTCCCATCGAGGCCCCGCATCTCGAGGGAAGGGGAGAACTTGGCTCCCATCGAGGCCCCGCATCTCGAGGGAAGGGGAGAACTTGGCTCCCATCGAGGCCCTGCATCTCGAGGGAAGGGAAGAACTTGGCTCCCATCGAGGCCCCGCATCTCGAGGGAAGGGGAGAACTTGGCTCCCATCGAGGCCCCGCATCTCGAGGGAATGGGAGAACTTGGCTCCCATCGAGGCCCCGCATCTCGAGGGAAGGGGAGAACTTGGCTCCCATCGAGGCCCCGCATCTCGAGGGAAGGGGAGAACTTGTCTCCCATCGAGGCCTTGCATCTCAAGAGAAGGGGAGAACTTGGCTCCCATCAAGGCCTCTTTGCAGGTAATAGTCACCGTCAAACATGAAATAATTGTGTGTGAGGAGATATTCCAAACACTGTAAAATTAATTCTTGGTGTATAAATGAATAACTGATGTTTTTAGACAGGAAAAATGACACTGCTCTCAACCCCAGGGAGTGAGGGATACCTAAATAGAGACTGGCGACATCACATGTCACTTATCCCAACTCATTATTCCATTTAAAATTTTTAAGTTTAGTTAAGAGATGTTTGGTGTCCCTGAGATACCCCGGCAGTGCAACTACTAAAGGTTGCAGATGGTGATCAATCCATTGACCCAAACGTTCATTTAATGATTCTATGCCAGCTACAATACAAAGCTACAATAGAATGCATTAAGGTGAAAAACTATGAGACTTTACAACCCCTTTAACATAATGTGCTAGTATGCAATGCATACTAGCACATTATGACATTACCTTGCAGGGTAAGAAAAAAAAAAAAGGTCCAGTGGTTTATAACTGCTTTAAAGCGCCATTGCAGTCATACTCTAACTACACCTAAAAGTGTAGGTAAACACTTTGTTTTTGTTTTTTTGTTCTTTTATTAAATAACAAACATGTTATACCAGAGGCATAACTAATACATTCTGGGCCCCCATGCAAAAAACCAAGAAGGGCCCCCCTGACACCACCATAGGGTCATTTCCATCGGTCCCGGAGCTGTTCCCACTGTTACCAAGGCTCTTTCCATCAGTCTTGGGGCCCTTTACTCTCCTTGTAGGGCCCTTTATTACGGTCCCACAGCAGGACCCTTCCTGCTGTTTTGGGGCCCTCCATGGTGGCGGAACACCAAGGCTTAGTGGCAATTTCCATCTTTGCGACCCTTGTAGTTTCACCACTGACACCTTATTCTTACTAGGGGGGAAGTTTGGAGGATGTAAAAGGGAACACTAGAGGATAAAAGGAGGTACTAAAATAGTGCCCACTGGCATCCTCCAGAGTGTCCCCCTCATGCCCCCTCAGAGTGCTCCTTACATCCTTCAGCATGCCCCCTTTGTGCATCCAGAGTGCCCCCTTACATCCTCCAGAGGTCAAAAAGAGAATTTGGAATTTGTACTGTCGGTATATGTAATTTAGCCTAAAGTCCAGGCACTGACCAGTTTCATTGTGGTTTTTCAGGAAGTGCAGGAATTGTGTATTTTCAGACGGCTCGCAAGCATGCTGGGCTGGTGGTAAAACATTTTAAAATGTCCTTGTCAGCAACATGTGCAGTTCCAAATTCAGCCAATTAGTGTACTGCTGAGCTCAGTCATACTCACTACAGCTTCAGTGTAGAAGAGAGGCGGCGACAAAGCAGTGACGTCACCCATAGGCTTACTATTGGGCATCCGTTGTCAGCTGTCCCTCCTCTACATTGAAGCTGGCTCTGGAGGACAGTCATGTGACCATTCCAGCTCAACTTCAGAATAGGTAAGTATGCACATTGGGTGGTATTTTTTTTAAATAGCAAACATGATACACTGTCACTTACCTGCTCTGTGTAATGGGTTTGCACAAAGCAGCCCCATCCTCCTCTTTTCAGGTCCCCTGCCTGTGCTCCTGACTCCTCCTCCCTGCCAGGCTGTGTGTGTTCATTGCCGCACACAGCATGACTCAAGCCCACCCTTGGCTCTCTCCTCACAGGCTGTGATTGCCAATTGCTTCTGCTGCTGACTCCATGGCCAGTAAGGAGAGAGACATTGGAGAGAGCTGCTGCTCTTGCGCACAGTGCTCTCGGGCTCAGGTAAGTATAAGGAAGGGCTGGGGGGGGGGGGGGGGGGGGCAGAACACAGAAGATTTTTTCCTTAATGCAGGGAATGCATTAAAGCGGACTTCCTGCCTAACACTCAAAAAAGTTTAAACTGTCCCCACTCCCTTCCTTTTACCTAATGGACTTACCTGTCTAAAAAAGATGTATATGCTTACCTGTTGTCAGCCAACTTCAGTCCAATTAGGTGAACCTCTGTGCCAGTGAGTGACAGCAGCAGGGGAGAGGGAGCACTCAATGGTGGCTGGGAGCAGCAATGCCACTCATAGGCTCCCATGTCCCATTGTTGGTGCTCTCTCCTCTTCCCTGCAGACTCTGCTGACTGACACAGGGAAGCTGGAGCTGCAAATTATGTGTCTGGAGCAGGCTAGAAATAGGTAAGTATTCAATTTCTTTTACACAGGTTAGGCAGCATAGGTAGCAGGAGGGAACATAGAGGCTTCATGTGCATATTGCTTAAAAATGCTGCTTATACAAGGCATTCAGCTTCATTTTTTACGCTTATAAAAGCACCTCTATGTTAGCCTATGTGGTCATGCACCCATAGGTGTTTACAGGTGTATTTGAAGAGGAGGATTCACAGGTAGAAAAAAAATCTGCGTTCTGAGAGCAGCTTTTAACCACTTAAGGACCGGAAAGGATTTTCCCCCTTAATGACCAGGCCATTTTTCTGCGATACAGCACTGCACCATTTAAACCCAAACAAAATTGATGTCTTTTTTTCCCCACAAATAGAGCTTTCTTTTGGTGGTATTTGATCACCTCTGCGGTTTTTATTTATGTTATGTGTTATAAACAAAAAAAGATTGACAATTTTGAAAAAAAAAACAATATTTTTAACTTTTTGCTATAATAAATATCCCCCAAAAAAAGTAAAAAAACTAAATTCTTCATCCATTTAGGCTAATATGTATTCTTTTACATATTTTTGGTAAAAAAAAAATAGGCATATATTGATTGGTTTGCGCAATAATTATAGCGTCTACAAAATAGAGGATAAATTTACGGCATTATTATTATTATTATTTTTTTTATAAAAATGGCGGCGATCTGTGATTTTTAGCAGGACTGCTACATTGTGGCGGACAGATCGGGCACTTTTGACACTTTTTTTGAACCATTGACATTTATACAGCAATCAGTGCTATAAAATGTCACTGGCAGGGAAGGGGTTAACACAAGTGGCATTGCTGGGAGGGTGGGGGGTGCGGTTCGCACCCAGGTGACACCCGCTACAGGGGTAACACCATCCCAAGGTTGATGCGGTTGTACCTGGCATGTCTTCTCCTCCTCCTCCTCTGTCTCTTACTCCTGCGTTGCTTCCCAAGCCTGTCACAATCTGCTCTCCACCCGGGCGGCTCGGCTGCACACTGTCTTCTCCTCTCCAGCTGCCGTTTGGGTGTTCCATGCACCAGAGCCCAAGGTGAAGTGTCGTAATGAGGAGGGGGCTTGCTGATGAGGTTGGTTTTTGCTGCTAGACACAGCTATATTATATGTAGGGGGGTGGTTTGTTCTGGGGGTGTCTGTGCTAATGGAGGGGGAGTGGTTTGTCCTGAGGGGGGTCTGCACTAATAGAGAAGGGGGTGGTTTGACCTAAAGGGTGGGGGGTCTGTACTAATAGAGGAGGGGGTGGTTTGTCCTGGGGGAGGTCTGTATTAATGGAGGAGGGGGTTATTTGTCCTGAGGGTTGGGGGGTCTGTAATAACGGAGGAGGGGGAGTGGTTTGTCCTGGGAGGGATCTTTACTAAAGGAGGAGGGGATGGTTTTTCCTTGGGGGTCTGTACTAATGGAGGAGGTGGGTGATTTGTCCTGAGGGTGGGGGGGTCTGTACCAATGGAGGGGGTGGTTTATCCTGAGGGGGTCTGTGCCAATTGAGGGGGGGTGGTCTGTCCTTAGGGGGTCTGTACTATTGGAGGAGGGGGTGGTTTGTCCTGTGGGGGTGTGTACTGATGGAGGGGGGTCTATACTGAGGGTGGGGGGTCTGTACTGAGGGAGGGCGGTCTATAATGATTGAGGGGGTTTATATTTATTGGGGGGTCGGCACTGGCGGAGGGGGGTCTATACTTAGTGGAGGGTCGGCACTGACGGAGGGGGGTTTATACTTAGTGGAGGGGGGTCTGTACAGGAGGACTATAATTGGTGTAGGCGGGGTCTATACTTAGTGGAGGGGGGTCTTTACTGAGGGGCGACTATAGTTGGTGAAGGGGAGTAACACCATGTTTTACCGCACCAGATGACACCAACCATAGTGATGCCACTGGTTAACACAAGGGGGCGATCAAGGAGTTAAGTGTTCCCTAGGGAAGTGTTTCTAACTGTGGGGGCAGTGTACTTACTAGAGGAGGAGAGAATGGGGATCTGTCTGTTTACATTGACAGATCCCCGGTCTGACTCGCTGAGGAGCGATCGCGGGTGGCCAGCTGACATCGCGGCCGACGTACACCTACGGCGTTTCACACAGCCGTGTCAACCTATCGCAGTATAATGACGGCAACTGGTCAGCAAGTGGTTAAACAGAAAAAAATGTGCATAAACACAGTTGTATGTGCATAAATGTATTTCAATTGCTAAATTATTATTCTGGCAAGTAGAATGCATTTACACTCAAACCCCAAATTCTGGCAGAAAAAATGCTTCTTAATTTCATAAGCTCTCGTGTATGAGACTCTCTGCTGTGCCCCTCCAGTGCTTTATTGGAGTGTCGGGCTGTGGAAGGGGCGGGAGTGGCTGGCTCAGACTCACAGTGGTGCGCTTAGAGGCTGAGCCAGCTGCTGGTCCGGCATCTGGATGGATCCTAACATTCCACTCAGGATCCCTGCAGTGCCCCTGTGACATCAGTCCACAGCAGGCTTAAAGCAGAACAAAAACAATTGTGTTCTTTGTGCCTTTGCTAGAGATAGTTGCAGAAAAACTCATGTTTCTGCACATGGTGTGAACAAGGCAGAGATTGCTTGTTCAGAGAAAGACTTTTTCACATTTGTATCAGTTCACAACAACAATGTATTGTATATATCAGGGGTAGGCAACCTTTTGAGCAGTGTGCCGAAAAGTGTTTTCAAAGAAATGGAGCATGCCGATTTTATAACAAAAAAATGTTAACTTCACATTCTCAATCACTAAAAGGATTTTTTATAAAGTAAATGCTGCAAACTACATTCTCTCTCTTTCTCTCTCTCTTCACACTCTCACGCCTCAGATCAGCCCCAATTCCTGCACCTTCACACCTCAGATCACTGCCCCCCCTACAAATCTGTTCCACCACGGTAACCTGCTCCTGTGTTCCACCGATGTACCTCCTTTCTCCTCTGCACCCCTCCGCACATCTTCCCAGCCTCTGTACTCCCTGCTCTTCTGCCCCACCGCTGTAACCCCCTGCTCATCTATCCCACCAATGTACCTCCTTTCTCCTCTGCCCCAACACTGAACACCCCCTGCTCATCTTTCCCACTACTCTAAGCCCTTGTACACACGGTCGGAGATTCCGACAACCAAATCCAAGTCCGAAACTGTTGTATACACACGGTCGGACAAAGTTGTCGGAAAATCCGACGTGATGACGTTATTTCGTTACGACGGGACTATGTTCACGCTAGTAGCCAATAGCTTTGGTGTAGGAATTTGATCTGAGCATGCGTGGCACTTTGTCCGATCGGAATTCTCTACACATGATCGCAGTATGTCCGATCGGAGCATTTTGTCAGAAAATATTTCAGGCAAGTTGGAAAAGTTGGTCCGACGGATATTCCGACGGAAACAGTCCGATGCAGACCACACACAGTCGGAATATCCGACAAAACGCTCCGATCGGAGACATTCCGACGGAATCTCTGACCGTGTGTACAAGGGCTTACCCCCTCACATCTGCCCCATCTGCTGAACCCCCTTTTCATCTCTTCCACCACTGTACCTCCCTGCACATCTGCCCCACCGCTGTACCCCCTACTCTTCTGTCCCACCTCTGTACCCTCCTGCTCATCTGCTCCACCGCTGTACCCTCTTCTCAGCTATGATATGCGCGATATGCAGAGTGGTGAAAGGAAGCAGAGATGAGACACATCTACCTGTCCTGGCACACTCATCCTACTGATCCAACTCTTGCATCCAGCCCACTTGCTTGTATGTGATGTATGTGATGTCACATTTAAGCATCTGGAATGGATGTGCAATGATGAGCTCAAGTCAGCAGTGTTTTCCGAAAGCAGAAGGCCTGTGTGCAGGATCATAAGTTGGGCCCCTGGAGCTGAGAAAAAGTGGTTGGGTGTGATTTTCATTGCACTGAATAGGGATGGTTTGCACCAGAACCTTCAAATGGACCAAAAATTTGTACGAACTTTAGAACCCTATTAAAGTCTATGGGACTCGAACGTTTGAAATCAAAAGTGCTCATTTTAAAGGCTAATATACAAGATATGCAATAGACAACACCAGCAATAAGGGATATCTTCAGGTGTATACTGTGCTGGAGGCACACAACACCCACTTTAACTCCTGCAGATGGCTGTATTAGAGAACAACAGCAATAAAGGGTAGATACAGGTGTATACTGTGCTGGAGGCACACAACACCCACTTTAACTCCTGCAGATTCAAGAGAAAAGAACACACTGTCCCTGCCTATCTTGCTCTTTCCCTGCATGCCAGAACACACTACACAAGGCTGCCGCGCTGGCGGCCTTATATAGTGTGGGGTGTGTACTAAACCCCTTGAGCTATAATTGGCCACAGGCATCCTGCCTGTGGCCAATTATGGCTCTCCTCGCTGCCAGCGCTGTGATTGGCCAAGGTCACAGTGCATGCTTGGCCAATCATGAGCCAGCAATGCACTGCAATGGCGTAGTGCATTGTGGGCCGTTCATGCCACACTAATTTAGTGCGAACGGTCCACAAAGTTCTGAATTCGCCGAACAGACGAACGGCCGATGTTCGAGTCAAACATGTGTTCGAGTCGAACACTGAGCTCAACTCTAGCGCTGAATACTGGCTGTGGCTTAAAGGGACACAGAGTCCTGGGGTTCAGTAGTAAGTGACGCAAAGGTTCAGGAATTATTTCAACAAAGTTTCCAGAAGCTCAACAGTAAATCCACAAACTGTCACCTGATTGTGCTTTTCTCAATCACAGTGAAATCCCTTCTTTCTGAGATTGGTAGTGGCAACCAAGCGAGCCATCTTCCTCCAGATGGTGGATGGGGCTAGCAGGCCTGATTGGCTTTAGCAGTGTCCGATGAAAGTCCTCCTCCTCCTCCTGGAAACAGGGACCGCCCCCCAGTGGAACTGCACCCAATCTCTTCCCCATCACAAAAGCTGCCGATTGTGGCTACAGCAAAGTGTGGGCGCACAGTGCCTGCCCCTCAGTGCACATGGGGAATTCTGAAATGTGAATGCATTAATGTCTCACCAACTTCCCTGCGCTACACTGCTGATGGGGGCCGGCAAAGAGGCTTTGCGTGGCGCTTGTGGCACCAGTGCCGGGGGTTTCCTTTCCCCTGGTATGTATTGTGGCAGGTTGCTAATATTTGATTTGGGCAGAGTTTGTTTATGTATAAGTGTAAGTTTTTACAGTTGATACAGTAATTATTTTAAATAGAAACACAGGTTTAGAGTTACTGCTCCACAGATTGCACTTAAAGTGATACTAAACACACACGGTTTAATTTACATTGTGCCTTCTATTTCTGTATGTGTATAATGGCACTGTAATTATTCTAATAAATCGATATACAGCTGTCATATGACCCAGAACTTCCCCAGCCTGTCTGCAGGGAAATATAAGCAGGAGGAGCTTCTAGTCATCTGCTGCTGGTTACATGTTTAAAAAAAAAAAACAGGCTTTGAAAAACAGAGTAAAAATAGATAATATCAATAAACTATTTTAAAAGTGTTCTACAAATATATATTTGAAATCAAATCTTTATTATTTTGTGGCAATAACATGTGTGGGTGGATGTCTGCCAGTCACAGGCTGTGTCTTAGTATAAAAGGGGTGAAGCCACCATTAACCGCTTGCCAATCAGCCGCTACCATTATACTGTGGCAAGGTGGCACAATTCCGAAAATCGCTGTAGCTGTACATGGGCTCGGGAACTCGCTATAGTGGGCTCCCATTGCCCAGCAGGGGAGCCAATCAGCAGGTCCGGCGGACTCGATGTTCACTGGCCACCCACGATCATCCCCCACAGTGACAGAACGGGAATCTGTCTGTGTAAACAAGGCACATTTCCATTTTGACAGGGAAGATCACACGCATCCTGTCTTTCTGCTAAGCAGGACGATGGATCTCAGTGCTTCCCCAGTCACACAGTCCCCCATACAGTTAGAAAACACAAACAGGGAACTCATTTAAGCCCTTGATCGCTCCTGATGTTAGCCCCTTCCCTGCCAGTGTCATTAGTACTATAACAGTGCATGTTTTTAGCACTGATTACTGTAATAATGTTACTGGTTCCCAAAAAGGTGTCAAAAATGTCAGTTAGGTGTCTGATCTGTGATTAGATGATTAGTGGGCATGGAGGAGGAGGGAGGGAGCGGGCTCTCATTCACCACTGTGTATACACTCACATGTGTGACTCTATTCACCTGAGCATGTGCTGAGTTGCCACAACAGCTGCAAAATCCCTAGCTGAATCGGGGACATGAACAGAAGGTGGAGATAGAGAGCAGCAGGATCAACCAGGTTTTTTGAAAAATACAGAAATAGTGACTGAGTGAGTATGAACAGCATGTAATACAGCATTTAGTGATAGTTTTTTTTTATGATGTGCATTTAGTGACACTTTAATTTATTAGATATACAGGTTTATTAGTGGTTTTAGGCCTGGTTTGCACTTTTGCAATTGCGATTTCATCTGATTTGCAATGTGATTGTGTAGTGCATTTGCATTTTTAATGCATTTTAGACACAATCTTCATACTATTATGATTTCTGGAGGAGGATAGTTGGGTGTAAAACACACATGAATCACATAAAAAATATGTGTAGATGCGTAGATGGTGTAGAATCCTATGGGGCACAAAAAGCACACCGCATCACACCAGTAGCATAGGACGCTGCCCCAAAGTCCCATCACAGTTGCATTGCATTGATGTGAACAGGCACCTATGTGACCCAAGTCACATCTGAAATGACTCCAGTGTGAACCAGGCCTTAGAGGCAGTTCACATATGACACACAGAAAACAATTGTTATTGTCACCTCGCATAGTCTGAATTTGCCCTCACACCCTTTATTTCAGCAGCATCTAGTTTTTTTGGACAGTGCAAACATTCATTGTAAAATCTCATATAAGCTTTAATATTTTAATGCTAAAACTTAAATCTACTACCACCCCCAATCTAAGCCTAATCTATCCATCCTGTGAAAAGAGAGGTCTTTATACTTCCCTACTGTGAGGGCGCTCCGGTCCAGTCACATGATCAGGTCCCAGCACCGGGTTCAGTGTAGAGGAAAAAAAGCCGCCAACAGATAGCCCATAGTAAGCCTATGGATAATGTCATCACACAAGCTCTGCAGCCGCTATCACTGACTCTCCTCTATGCTGAAGCTGGAGAGTTCATGTGATCAGACCCAAACACCCTAAGCATAGGTAATTATACCAATGTTTTCTTTCCAGAGTAGATAGAATAGGCTTAGAATAGGGGTGGTAGGTACATTGATACCTGGTGATCCTACCTTAACCACTTGCTTACTGGGCACTTAAACCCCCCTCCTGCCCAGACCAGTTTTCATCTTTCAGTGCTGTTGCACTTTGAATGACAATTACGCGGTCATACAACACTGTACCCAAATGACATTTTTATCATTTTTTCCCCACAAATAGAGCTTTTTTGTGGTATTTAATTACAGCTGGGATTTTTATTTTTTGCCAAACAAACAAAAAAAGATGGAACATTTTGAAAAAAAAAATCACGTTTCATAGTTTGTTATAAAATTTTGCAAACAGGTAACTTTTCTCCTTCATTGATATGCACTGATGAGGCAGCACTGGTGGGCACTGATAGGCTGCACTGATGGGCACTGATAGGCACAGTTAAGGCGGTACTGATGGGCACAGATAAGGCAACACTGATGGCCACTAATGGGTGGCACAGATGGGCACTGATAGTTACCACTGATAGATGGCACTGATGGGCACTGATAGGTGGCACTGATGGGCACTGATGGGCGGCACTGATGGGCACTGGTAGGTGACACTGATGGACACTGATCAGAGGTGCACATTATTGCCACCTTTGTTGAGGCACAGATAGGTGGCACTGTGGGCACTGATGGATGGCACTGATGGATGGCGCTGGTGGGCACTGGTAGGCGGCACTGTTGCCTACTGCTAGGTGGCATTGGCAGGGGGCACAGGTGGGCACTAAGGATCTGCAGCAGCTAGCCGTGATCGGCACTGATGTTCCGATCACGACCACCGGCGATCAGATTTTTTTTCTCCTCACACTGTCAGCACGAGGAGAAAAAATTGCCGATTACCAGCTCTGTTTACATCACGTGATCAGCTGTCATTGGCTGACAGCTGATCACGTGGTAAGGGGTCTCATAGACTCGCTGATAACAGAGCGCGCCGCGTGCACCCTGCAGGGGACGCGCAGGCCTCTTGGGCATGGGATAACATCAATAGACGCCATCCCGGAAAAGCAGGTCTGCGCTGTAGCCGCCATTCGGCTATAGCGCAGATCTGTAGAGGTTAAAGGATAAGTTAACTTTTTGGAAAAAAAATAAAACTGCAAATTTTTTTGCAGGTAAAAAAATGTGCTTTTTATTTTAAAATTTATTTGGAGTCTGTAAAGCATTGCACCAGCAATCAGCAGATGTCATGGTGCCATGCAGGTCTCCAGCAGATATGGCAGTGTATCTGCTTGCCCATACACCCTGTACAGGTAAGCAGATACAATCTGACTGGAAGCATGAATGAACTACCACGGCACTCCACAGCACTGTGGTAGTTCATTGACAACAACAAACCAACAGCCGCTAAGGCTGCTGGACCTTGTAGTTTTCCATACACAGAGCCATGTCAATCAGTGACGTGGAGAAGAACCTTGCTAGCTGTCACAGCGGGGATCAAGGGGGTGCGGGGGATAGTCTATTTGTAACATGTTACATGTTACACCCTGAATATGGGTGTAACAAGTAACATGTTATGAAAGATGAACTTATCCTTATTCAGGCAACTCCAGTTATAGGGTGACTATAATCTATATCTCCCAACTGTGTTTCAGTGTTGTCATTTTATCACATGGGCTTCCTACACGAGACCTTTTCAACACACATTGCACAGACATGGTCCACTGTTGTCACTATTAGTAAATCTGCTCTGAGAAATGCTACGTAGCCATCAAAGGATGAAAAAAAGGTAAACACAGTATATTATTTCAAAATGGCAGGTAATTGTCATCGGGCTGAGGTTTACATCTAAATCTGCACAATTGATCTGGGTTAATAACTCAAAGTACTATAGTCCAATGGTCTGCATGATAGCCAGGCAACTGCCATCTTCAAAAGGAGAGGTTAGCAGATGATATGGGATTTCTTTCAGGTCATGTTCTGTTAGTATAAAAACTGCAACAAATAAATGTAAATTGACATAAAAGTCTAAAATAAGCGAAATGTCATTTTAGAGTGGATGAAAACACTCTAGTCAATCAGGAAAATGTCAACGAAGAACATGTGGTGAAGAAAAGCAGTCATCTACAATATTAAAGTATCTGTGGAAGGAGGTTCTTAGTATCCTAGTAATTCAACAAAAATGTGCGTGTCGAACGTAGAGGGCTCAGGTTTGCAATGGTAAGATTTAAGGAGTTTTTTTGGGGGATCATTATAGATTTTAAGACTCATTTTGGTACAAGCTGATGCATTTTGTAAGTTCCAACTGAGAGATTATTGCCTAGTGAATCATGCTAGCCATAATAGGTGAAAATAGCATGGATGGAGGAAACTGGCACAGTGTGAACAGTCTTTCAAGCTTTCATTATATCCCTTCCCAGGTGTTGTCTCATGCTGTTTTTCTCTACAGTATACAATCCAGTTCCCCTTTGCAGTAAAGGAGTCAGAAAAAAAAAGAATGTGGTTTATTGCTAGTGAACTCCATGCCCAAGAGGGTTAAGACAGTGCTGGAAAATAATGGTGGCCATATAAAATATTGACACTTTGGGCCCAATTTGGACATTTTCACTTAGAGGTGTACTCACTTTTGCTGCCAGCGGTTTAGTGGCTGTGTGTTGAGTTATTTTGAGGTGACAGCAAATTTACACTGTTATAAAAGCTGTACACATTTTACACATTACATTTTAGCAAAGTGTCATTTCTTCAGTGTTATTTATGAAAAATGTGAGGGGTGTACTCACTTTTGTGAGATGATGTGTATATCAAATGGGCTGCTGCCTTTCATGGTACATGCCATAACTCACGAAACAGGATAGAAATCAAACATGAGTGCTGTTTGATGTCATGATGTCAGACATTATAATTACATGCCTTGTATATGACAGGGATGTAGTGTTATATGGGAAGGTCATCTATTGTGGGGGGAGATTACAGAAATCATAGGTCATATCATATATTATGAATAGATGTGTAATGTTACACAGAGATGTAAGTTGTCATAGGTCACAGAAGCATGCAATATATTTAGAGATCTAAGAAGAGTGTTTTTATTTAGTAGCAAAATATAAGAGATATCATAACCCATATCGGTATTTACCAAATCTTTCCCCAGTTCAAGTGGATGTTCACAAAAAAATCTTTATCACATTACTGAGACACTGATTACTCCAGTCCATAGGAGGGATTGCCTGTAAAATACTCCTGGTAGGAAAAAACACTGGTGGTAGCTGGGTGTCACACAAATATCCACAAGTGCTAAATATCAAAAGACTTTGCTCTAATAATGGAGAATAAATAAAAAAAGAAAGATTCTGTATTATGGGGAATGCTACAAAACAGAGAAGATACTCATCACCACCCCCCTGGTATCATGACGTTTTTATACAGCTTAGCTTTTTTATATCTAATGCCACGTACACGCGATCGGAATTCCGGCCAGAAAAAGACCGTGTGTATGCTCCATCGGATTTTAGCTGTCCAAATTTTCGCCAGCCAAAAATTGATAACATGTTCTCAGTTTTCCCGACGGAAAAACTTTCTATCAGAAATTCGGATCGTGTGTATGCATCTTTGACATGCCAAAAATCACGCATTCTCAGATTCAGAACTTCCTTTTTCTAGTCCCGTCGTTCGTGTTGTACATTACCGCGTTATAAACTATCGGAATTTGGTGTGACCATATGTAGGCAAGACAGCTTGAGCCGAATTCCGTCGGAATTCCGTCGGGAAAACCATCAGAGCTTTTTCCGACTAGAATTCCGATCATGTGTACGCGGCATAAAGGGTCAATTGTATTAAATAGTAGACTTCCGATGACAACCCCATGATATATGATGGTACCCACTCCATAATATCCCGCATCTCCTGTCATTTAAGGCATCCTAATATGGGCATTCTCAGCACTACATAGTGTCCCCAGTTTATAATGACTTCTTTTGAAATTCATCTCTAAAGTCTTTGACCCACAGTATTTAATGATTCTTCATGATATCTGGATTCAACCTTGATATCTGACAGCCCTCTATAAAAATGTAGTATCCCCCATATGCCTCCCTACTACATAAGGCAACTTATACTTGGCATCTGGTCTAAAGCCTGGCATCTTTCCGTTACAGATTGGCCCCCTGCACATATCAACTCTCCATGATAACTGGAAATTCACTCCAGTAATATATATCATCCCCCTATATAAACTGTGATACAAAGCATCTTATGTTTGGGAAACTCTCTATTATGAAAGCCCCCCTTTACAGGGGCATCAATAGGGGGTGGCTAAGGGGTGCTGAAGCCCCAAATGTGACCCCAAAAAGCCCAGAGTCTCGGCCATTTATTTTAAAATGATTAGCCCCAAGTCCCCCATAAAAGTGCAGCGCTGCACTGTGCATGAGCGAGGATGAGCGAGCGTCCGCCCGGTCATGAGGGCGGAGTGTGTATCCGTCGTCACGTCACACATAAGGTCCTGCTCGCCGCCCATGATCCCAGGATTGACGGTCCATCATAGGCGTTGCGCTGTCATGATGGACAGATCAGTGTGGCCGAGTGCGGCTGAGTGCGGCTGAGTGTGGCTGAGTCCTGCCAAGTGTGGCTGAGTCCTGCCGAGTGCGGCCGAGTGCCATAGCAGGTCCCGCCTTCTGGAGCCTGCAACGCCTATGATGGACGTCCCACTGGTCCAATGCTGGGACCGCGGGACGTGTGATGTCCATCATAGGCGATGCAGGCTCCAGAAGATGGGAATTACAATGCGACTGCCGCACCACATCCCTGATCTGCGCTCGGGCGGGCGGCTCTCCTTTCCTCCTCTGACGACTGACTGACTGCCTGCTGTGACACCGCACACCACGGCTGAACTGGCTAGGTCAGACGGCGTATGTAAATGTCAGTGTATGTAGGTCAGGCAGGTCAGTGTATGTAGGTCAGCATATGTATTTCAGTGTAGGTAGGTCAGTGTATGTAGTTCGGTGTAGGTAGGTCAGTGTAGGTAGGTCACTACCGTTAGTGTAGGTAGGTCACTACCGTCAGTGTATGTAGGTCAGGTAGGTCAGTGTATGTACAGTAGATCACTATCGTCAGTGTATGTAGGTCAGGGAGGTCAGTGTATGTAGGTCACTACCGTCAGTGTCTGTAGGTCAGTGTATGTAAGTCAGGTAGGCTACGGCCTAGCCAAAAAAAAAGCCAGCGTCACATACAACACCGACCACCCCCCCCCCCCCCCCCCCCGTTTCCAGCCTTGGACTTCGGGCTGAAGCCCCTGCTCTCTTTGCCACCTAGCAACGCCCATGTATATAATGAATTTGATACATTCTCTGTGATACTTATCATTTCCATCTTCCTCTAAAGCCTTGTACATTCTGCCCCCAGTGTTTGCCAACTCTCTGAGATATCTGGACTTTCCTCTTGATATCCACCATCTCTGTGTAATACACATATAGAACCCCTCCTCTGTGATATAAGGAAACTTATACTTGACATGCTCTCTATTATAGTGTCCCCAGTATATAAAGTCTCCTATAATACCCAACATTCACCTCTGATGTCTGCCATCCCCCTATGCTTTATAGTGTTTATATACAGCTGCTGTGATATAAGGCATGCTCTACTTGACATGCTCTTTATTACATGGTACATTTAGCATTTTTTAACCCCCTTGTTACGTGGAATTTACCCATATATATGCCATCTGACTGTGATCTTCTGACATATAAATAATTTTATGATTGGCATTACTTGGTATTACATGGTGTCCCAGTATATAACAGCTCTCCACAATAACTGAAATTTACCCTTGATATTCCCCTACATGCATTGTGACATTCCTGGAATTCAGTGCTGATATCTGCCTATCTCTCTTTTATATATGATTCACTCCTACACCTTCTATGATATAAATTGTCTTACAATTGGCATATTCTCTAATACATAGTATCCCCATATAAGGACACCCATGTTACCCAGAATTGACCTCTCTGCTTTTTGTTGCACTCCACTGCACCCCCTGTTATGTAAATTATTTTAAATTTGCATAACCCCATTACATAGTGCCCCCAGTAAAGATCAACACCCACATTACCTAGAATTGAGTCATGATATCTGTCCATTCCGTTTGCTATATATATTGCATCCTCCTACATCTTTTGTAACATGAAACATCTTTTACTTTGCTTTATTTTACACCTTGTGATACTTGAAAGCACTCCTATGTACCATCCTATACTATATGCTATTCCCCTACCTGTCCTGTGGTGTAGGGAATCATATACTTAGTATACTTTCTTCTATATAATGCCCAAATATACAATATCTCACAAAAGTGAGTACACCCCCTCACATTTTTGTAAATATTTTATTATATCTTTTCATGTGACAGCACTGAAGAAATTAGACTTTGCTACAATGTAAAGTAGTGAGTGTACAGCTTGTATAACAGTGTAAACTTGCCATCCCCTCAAAATAACTCAACATACAGCCAATAATGTCTAAACCATTGGCAACAAAAGTGAGTACACCCTTAAGTGAAAATGTCCACATTGGGCCCAAAGTGTCAATATTTTGTGTGGCCACCATTATTTTCCAGCACTGCCTTAACCCTCTTGAGCATGGAGCTCACCAGAGCTTCACAGGTTGCCACTGGAGTCCTTTTTCACTCCTCCATGATGACATCACAGAGCTGATGGATGTTAAAGACCTTGTGCTCCTCCACCTTCAGTTTGAGGATGCCCCACAGATGCTCAATAGGGTTTAGGTCTGGAGACATGCTTGGCCATTCAGCTTTAACCTCAGCTTCTGAAGGGAGGGGATCATGCTCATCTTCAGTATGTCACAGTACATGTTGGCATTCATGGTTCCCTCAGTGAACTGTAGTTCTCCAGTGCTGGCAGCACTCATGCAGCCCCAGACCATGACACTCCCACCATCATGCTTGACTGTAGGCAAGATAGACTAGTCTTTGTACTCCTCATCTGGTTACCGCCACACATGCTTGACAACATCTGAACCAAATAAGTTTATCTTGATCTGATCAGACCACAGGACATGGTTCCAGTAATTTATGTCCTTAGTCTGCTTGTCTTCAGAAAATGGCATATGTGGCGTATGGTCTGAACATTTACCCACCCACCCCTTCAACCTCTGCAGCAATGCTGACAGCACTTATAAGTCTATTTCCCAAAGACAACCTCTAGATATGACGCTGAGCACGTGCACTCAACTTCTTTGGTCGACTATGGCGAGGCCTGTTCTGAGTGGAACCTGTCCTGTTAATCTGCTGTATGGTCTTGGCCACCGTGCTGCAGCTCAGTTTAAGGGTCTTGGCGATCTTCTTATAGCCTAGACCATCTTTATGTAGAGCAACAGTTCTTTTTTTGAGATCCTCGGAGAGTTCTTTACCATGAGTTTCCATGTTGAACTTCCAGTGTAACACCAATGAGTCACATGACACTTGGGTCAATTTGGACTTTTTCACTTAGGGGTATTACTCACTTTTGGCATTCTCTGCAGCTATTACCCTTTGTACCACCACCCCCTCCCTTTAGAATGTAAGCTCTATGAGCAGGGCCCTTCTGTACCTTTTGTATTGTACTGTAATCGCTTCTCGGCCTTTTGGCTAAGATCAAGTGTAGTATCTGTTCTTATCAGTTACCAGGAGGTGGCGCTTGCTTCCGTCCCTGTTCTACGGCGAGGTGGAGCAGGGTTGGCGGTTGCTATGCAAAGCCTGCTGGTGTAAAGGTGACCTGGAGCGGTTCGTAGCCGAAAGGGAAGCCTTCTGATGGGGACGGAGAACCACTGGTCGAAGCCAGGGGAGGGGACCCTGGCCTTTTGGCCTGGATTGTGGCAGCTTTAGCTCCGGTCAGTTTTTCGGGATTGGAACGCTTGTTCCCCTTTGTAGGGTGGGGGGAGCGGCCAGTACGTCCCGAATGTAATTAGGTGGGAGTGATGGGAGTGAGGGTGGGACCTGATGGTAAAGGGTCTCACTAAGCTCCTGGATCTCCATACCTTCCTGATTAGGGTGGGGGCTGTTGTGGTCTGGGCTGGGGGGCCAGGGATGCTTTTGTTGGAAAGCCCATGGTGATGTGCCCCTGGAGTGGCAGTCCAGGGGTGCCTTCTTTCACTGTGCGTCAGCACTTTGATTTAGGCACCTAGGTCACGTCACCATTACACGCATTTTTACACCTGCCTCTAGGGCCCGGCCTTTTGGCTAGGACCAGAGGAATTTTTGATTCCTGGCCGGAGGGCCGGCCATTGTATTGCACAATGGTCACTTTTCACTCTCCTCTTCACTATCCCTTCCTCACTTTTTATTTATTTTATTTGTGTGTGTTTTGTCACAGTCTGTCACTGCAGGTTTGATGAGTAGGGTGTCGGTCCTCGGACCAATCCTGAAAGTCTCTGGGAGAGCGGACATAGGCCTTCTGGCTTGGTCCAATCTCCATGAGGGGGGCCTACCTTCGGGGAAGCCCCCATAGTACCAAGTACCTAGGAGGTTCTGTTTCGGCAGTCCTCCCGGGGAAAGGAGGTCTTCCGGTTTCGTCCGGGGACCACTGTGTTGAGTCTGGTACCTCAGTCCCTGTCTGGAGCCTAACGCCCCGGGGGATCAGGGTATGGTCCTTCTTTTGGAGGACATCAGACACCCGTCTGCACTTTTTAGTGTGTCACTCTTTATGTGTGTGCACTTTTTTTATGCACCGGGTGGAAGTTTTTTGGGTGTGTTTGCACGCCATGGGCTTTTTCAATAGAAAAATTGTACTGTAATTGTGTTGTCTCCCCTATACATTGTAAAGCGCTGCGTAAACTGTTGGCGCTATATAAATCGTTAATAATAATAATAATATAATAATATATTTACAAATATGTGAAGTGTGTACTCACTTTTGTGAGATACTGTATATATTTATAGCATCCTACCACATTTTATTTGATTAAAAAAAATGTATATTTTGCGTATCCTCTATTACAGTATACAAAGACTGCTTGTGATACTTGTCATGCACCTCTGTGTACCAATGCTCTGTGCTGTATGCTATTCCCCTACATCAGCCATTCTCAAACAGGGTTCCGTGGAACCCTGGGGTTCCTCCAGAGGTTTCTAGGGGTTCCTTGAGCTGAGGCTGATGAACTACCTTTTTGATGGTGCCTACAGAGTTCAAGGTTCAGCATTCCTTAGCAAAGCCAGCAGCATGACATAAAATATATTTTTTGCTGTCTTTAAGGGTGGCATTCTGAGCACCATTTTAAGGGAAACATACTTCCTATTGACCACCAGTATAAGGGGCATTGTTCTATTGACCCCTGATGAATTGGTTTTAGTAAGGGTTCCTTGAGACTTGAAAATTATTTTTTGGGTTCCTCTAGGGTTAAATGTTGCGAAAGCCTGCCCTACATACTGTGATATAAGGAATATTTTACTTAGCATACTTTCTATTACATAGTGCCCCCAATATATATCAGCACACATGTAGCCTGGAATAAACCATATCTGCCCATTAGTCTGCTATTTATTCCATCCTCTGTGATATAAGGCAGCTTATACTTTACATATCTTCTGTTATAGTATATAGGGACCCTTATGTACTATTGCTCTGTGCTATATGCTATTCTTCTACATTCCCTGTGATATAAGGAATCGTATAATTGCCATACTCTCTATTACATAGTGCCCCAATATATATCAGTACCCAAATTACCTAGAATTAAAGTGGTTGTAAACCCTTACAGACCACGTTAACCTACAGGTAAGCCTAGATTAAGGTTTACCTGTAGGTGCAAGAAATATCTCCTAAACCTACATGGTTTAGGAGATATTTGCAAAAGACAGTCACCGCTGTCTACGGCGCATGCGCTGTAGACAGCGGTGCACAGGTGCACTGAGGGTGCCGCTGCTAACGGCGATAATGCACATGCGCGGTAGTGACGTCATCGCGGCTCCAGCCAATCACAGCGCCTTGATACCCGGAAGGAAGATGGATGCTTCATAGAAGAGGGGGCAGCTGTCACATCGCAGGCTCCTGTGTCAGGTAAGTGACACATCATGCTTTACCTTTGCAGGGAAACAAAGAGGAAGTAAAATCCATCAGGGTTTACTTCTTCTTTAAACCTTGACTGTACATCATTCTGCTATTGATTACATCCTCTGTAATAATAGCGTCTTATATTTTGTATAATCTCTATTACATAGTGCCCCCATTGATAACTGGCATGCCCCCCTATGCATTCTGCCTGTGTGCTGTATGCCCTTTCCCTAAATGCTCTGTGATATGTAGGAAATGTATTGAGGAATATCACATACTACTGAGTATATCTTATAAATAGAGGCCAGCCAGTGGATTTTATCATGTGAAAATGCCAGCTGCCATTTACTTGTATTATGTTGCCTAGAGTGTCTTTGTTTCATTCTGTCTGGAAGGCTTGGTTCACTGTGCTAGATCAGTAAGTAGAATAAAGGGAATCAACAAATGGTTTCTGATGAGTGTAAATGGCTTTTGTAGCCAGACAAGTTTGGGTGCTGATGCTGAAAGAAGTCAGTGCTGCGGGAGCTGGGCTGATGCAGTGAGACAGGGGGGACGAGCAGGCAGCAGGCACATCCATAGGGATGCCAGGATGCCTTTCCTCGCAGTGTTAGCTGTCACAGGACAGAAGCAGCAGCAACTTGAAAAGGAATGGCTCTTGTTCTGGGCAAGCCACCTTGTACTAGAAGATTCAGTACAACTCTTGGCGTATGAGGGGGAGGACAAGTGACAAGGCTGCATGTCATTTTCCGAAACTCCAATCGTTCACAAGGAAGCCAAAGCGACTTCTGATTGGGTGCGTGCCCACTTTTGGAGGAAAAAAAAAAAAAAGCAGACATCCAAGACTCAGACAGCAATAGATCCAGGCGAAGTTGCTGTGCTTCCAGCAGGCTGATGTCCTAGAGCATCCCCATCTGCCTAGCACAGCTTTCCTGATCATACACTTTACATGGTGTATGCAGATTCCTTTGGCAGCAGCTGCTCTACATGTAAAGCAGTGCCAGGTGCTGGGCTGGAGAGTGGACCAGTGCTCATTGATTTCCAGGTAATGTATAGCCAGTGCTGTGTTTCTGTGGAAGGCAACCTTCATTAGCCAAAGCTGCATTGGCGGTGCTTGAGAGCCAAGCAAGATGTTAGGAGAAGACAGATCAGAAGGCAGGTCTTATTGCCATGGGTATTTGCAAGGATTAATGGAGTGGGATTCTAATTAGACCTCCGAATCCGCCATCTCTATTGAAATCCAAAGAGAGGTCCCCTTGTGCCCCTCCACTTATCCTCCTTTTCCCTATTTATTTTTCTTAATCAATGTGTTTCTCATCCTCTCCCTCCCCCCTATATCCAGCTCGTGTTCATACGTCTGCCAATAACAGGATATGCAGCTGGGGAAAACCGTAGGCTCCTTGCTGATGCATCTCTCTCAGCAACAGGGCTTGATGATTTTCTGATGGGATATGATGTGTCAAATCACAAAACATGTTCGGCTTCTTGTACTCCTTGATCTCCCACTTCCCTGAGCTGGATACATCAAGTGCACCGGGAGTTTCAACATTATTAACAGTGACATCCACTATATACCCGCTAAACATTTCTATCAAACTTCAGCCATCAAATAATAACACGTTTCTCCTGTGAAGCCAGCTGTCCAGCTGTTAAATTATGCAACCCAACCTGCAATGGTAAGGGTTATTAATAGCTCTTTGCCACATTCAGCATTGTTATGAAACATGCATCTATTATGTATGTAGCAGCGTTCGAGAAAATTAAGTGCGACCGCCTGATACTCCATCTGCCATCCAAAGGTTAGAGACGGAGATGTGCTCATCACCGGTGCTCTTAGAACACAGCCGTGACAAACAAGTAATTTAGTGAGCCTGGGAATATGACTTTCTTCAAAGAGAATCTCCAGGATGGATGGATGGATGGAATTTTACAGGGATGACAATTGTCGGATTAGTGATATGCGAATCCTGATGGCGTTGGAGAATATGCCTTAATATATTATAGGAAGCATAGTAATAATAATATTATATCTATTGCGAACAATATACTGTATATGAAGCTTATTTGACTTTGCTATATGTAAATTTTAAATCAAGATAAAGTGCAAAAAAAATTGACTTTGTGGGCACCAATTATAAAAAAATGACATAGTAGTTTATTAAACACATGATCGTACAAACAATCACATTTAAAAACATTTTTGCAATAAAAAATGCAAAACTGACATCTCTCTAAGCCCCTGTACACACGGTCGGACATCCCGACGGAAAATGTCCGATCGGACCGTGTTGTCGTATAATCCGACTGTGTGTGGGCTCCATCTGACTTCTTCCATCGGAATGTCCGACCAATAAAGTTTGAGAGCTGGATCTAAAATTTTCCACCAACAAAATCCGATCGGACCTTGTCCGAACGTTTGTAGAGAATTCCGATCGGAAAAAGTGCCACTCATGCTCAGATCAAATTACAAGACCAAAGCTATTGGCTACTAGCCTGAACGTAGTCCCGTTGTAATGAACGAACGTCATCACGTTACGATCGATCAGATTTTCCGACAACTTTGTCCGACCACGTGTATGCTATACCAGTTTCGGACAAAATCCGTCTGAAAAAATCCATCGGATTTTGTGGTCGTAATTTCCGACCGTGTTTACAAGGGCTTAGACAAAAAATGCATGACATTATACATCCTTATAATCCTGCAAACATGATGTAGTAGGCAAGAAAAAAACGCTCTACATGTTTCGCAATTGAATGCTTCTTCGGGAGCTTATTAATTGTTCTTGGAAATAATGATAGAGTATGTCTCAATAGGACCCAGGTCCTGATATAAAATATTAGACAGTATTAAACTGAGAGAGTATAATCAATCAACAACAAAGCCTAACACTATTAGTGGTCAGCATACAAATGCAAAGCCAGATTATCAGTTCAACAGACAGACATAGTTGCATCCTAGCTCACCTGACAGGCAGCCTACAACACAAGTGTGAAGCAGCCCATAAGCAGGCGGTATGGTAAAAATAACATAGATTCATTCAGTATATCTTTAACAGCTGAAGCTAGAGCTGATAGGGAGGTCAGGAAACAGACCCTCACCAGAGAAGGATGTAAAATTTACTTATAGGACGCGGCACTGCTCTATCACTAAGACTCCAACAGTGCCACCCTGTGATGGAGCCTTGGTAAATTTTTTGATACAATTTACTATATGTAAGACCATACTAATATTTAATGAGACACATTGAGCTGGCCGTGCATGTCTTGTGGGAGTCCTCTACTGTTTAACTCACATCAAGCTCAAAAGCCCCTATACAACCAACAATAACCAATGGTGGGTGTCAGCCCCAATTCGTGTACAACGTGGTCCACAAAGGAAAGGGGAAATGTTGCGGAGTACTGAGGTTTTGTGACACCCAGATATTTTTTATAAATAGTCATACACAGTAATAAAAACTATAGAACAAACATTTATTGAAAAAGCTAAAATGTCACCTCTATTAGAGTAGAGGGCATCACTGAGCATTAACAATTCAAATAGCAATAAACATGTACAAGGTAATACAGTGGCAGGGGAGGGCTGGCAGCCTTAGGCCTGGGGGGCAAGTCCAGTCAAGTGGCCCATAGAACCGGTGGTGGCAAAATGGTGGATCGGGAAAACAGTCTCTAAGGTTTTTCATGATCGCAAAGGTGGGGGGTGCAGGGAGGACAATGTGGCCCTCCAGAGCCTGTGGGGGACTTGTACTACCATGGCCTCTAGGAACTAAACCGCAAGCAAGTCCCTGTATGAATCCCTCAGAGCTGAGGACCTGCCCCCCGCCCGCAACTAGACAAACTACAAGTCCCAGCATTAACCCCTGAGATCTAAGGATGTGTCCCCTTAGATCCCACGGGTTCATGCTGTGCCCTGTAGTCCTTCACTAGTTGGGGGGGGGGGTGACACATCCTGAGCTCTGAGGGGTTATGCTGAGACCTTTAGTCCTTCACTTTTGGGGTGTTACATCCCAAAAAGTAAAGTACTACAAGTTCCAGCATGAACCCTGGCTGAGATTTAAGGATGTGATCTCCTCCTCTGCTGCTGGCTCATGCTCCCATGACACACGTATGTTCTAATTCATTCACTTCTCCCAACCTCACCTCAGGCAGCTTGACCATAGGGTCTAATATGCTTCAAAATAGGGTGGACTCAGAGCGCAGATCATTGTGCTCAGAGCCCACCCAGGCGTGTTAGAAAAGCAAATTAATATTTGCTTTTCTAACACTGAACTGCCTCTCTGCCAATCAGGAAGAGAGGGTCTGATATCCGTCACCTGATTAGCTGAAAGGACAGGCGCTCCCATTGGATGTCTAGCAGGAGGAAAAGCATGGAGTAAGCATAGAGAACACAGGAGCCGCTGCCTGTCCCACAGCTCCCAGCCATCACTCGCTGCCTGACCTGCCACCCAGATGAGGTAAGTGCCGGTCAGACAGCGGGCGAGATGGGGTGCTGGTTAAATGCCGACGGGGGGTAACATTGGCTACATTTGATGGGGCTGCATTTGATGGGGCACAGCGAGGCTGCGTTTGATGGGGCACAGCGAGGCTGCGTTTGATGGGGCACAGCGAGGCTGCGTTTGATGGGGCACAGCGAGGCTGCATTTGATGGGGCACAGCGAGGCTGCGTTTGATGGGGCACAGCGAGGCTGCGTTTGATGGGGCACAGCGAGGCTGCGTTTGATGGGGCACAGCGAGGCTGCATTTGATGGGGCACAGCGAGGCTGCATTTGATGGGGCACAGCGAGGCTGCGTTTGATGGGGCACAGCGAGGCTGCGTTTGATGGGGCACAGCGAGGCTGCGTTTGATGGAGCACAGCGAGGCTGCGTTTGATGGGGCACAGCGAGGCTGCATTTGATGGGGCACAGCGAGGCTGCATTTGATGGGGCACAGCGAGGCTGCGTTTGATGGGGCACAGCGAGGCTGCATTTGATGGGGCACAGCGAGGCTGCATTTGATGGGGCACAGTGAGGCTGCATTTGATGGGGCACAGCGAGGCTGCATTTGATGGGGCACAGCGAGGCTGCATTTAATAGCAGAGTGAGGCTATTTTTTAGTATTTTTTAGTTTGCACCAGACAGAGAGAGACATCGCTCCAAATTGTCCGCACAGAGAGACCACTCCTCAAGAAAATTGCTTGATTCCTTTATCAACATAGTAAAGCCTTGTACACACCACTATTGTTTTTTTTCTCAATCCAGTGAGTTGAACAAAAAAAAAAAAAAAAGCTGACAGCTCTGGTTGGAGCTGCTGAGCATTAGCAAAAGTGACCTGGGCATTGATCACTTTTCAGTGGAGTGGCAGTGCCTGCTGTAAGTGTGTACAAGCCTTTCATCGCACACTGATGTGCTGCAGTTTGGCCGCAGTGTTTATGTACACAGTTTTCCTTAGCCGCAGTCCCATAGGCTTATTTTAGGTTGTGCGTTTTTGCTGCAGTTTTTTTATAGCACACCAAAGATGCAGCCGTTTTTGTGCACTTTCAGAAAATGTAGCAAAAATGTGCAAACTAATAGAAGTCTATGGGACATGCAGGAAGACAGTGAGATCACCAACACTACAGCAGACCAGTGTGAGCTCACATTATAGTACATAGGAGCAGCTACTGCACAGGCTGCTGAAAGAAACCTCCTTATCTGCAGAGAAAGGGGGGGGAGAGGAATTAGGGAGAGAGAGGGGGGAGAGGCCGGTCACTGCTCACTCACTTGGAAGGACTCAGCAGGCAGAAGGCTCGGTTATCAGCTTCCAGAGCTTTCCATACAGATCCCGAGGGATCTCAGTTTGAATGTTCCCGTCCACACGTCCGATTCAAAGACGCAGCACACAGGCTGCCCGGAGTGTGGGCGGGCACAGTGAGAGAGGGGGCTGGAGGAGGCGGAGCGGATCCACCCTCTTACATTCGGCTGTGCTCAGTCTGAATGCAATGGACACAGACTGTCAGCTCAGAAGCAGGGAACAGCACTGTGACATGACAGATGTCCAGTCACAGCGCTAACGTTCCTGCATGCTTCTGGGCTGTTATCCAGCCCTGCCAGCCTCCCTCAGTAGTAACACTCTGCCAACTGCACATGCTCAGTTCTCAGCTGGCAGCACATCGGCCTTTTTACGGGGATTTAGAGAGCAGCCTGGGGGGAAAATGCATCCCTGCCCCCTGGCCCAGCCCGCCCCTGTACAGTGGTGTGAAAAAGTGTTTGCCCCCTTCCTCATTTCCTGTTCCTTTGCATGTTTGTCACACTTAAGTGTTTCGGAACATCAAACCAATTTAAACAATAGTCAAGGACAACACAAGTAAACACAAAATGCAATTTGTAAATGAAGGTGTTTATTATTAAAGGTGAAAAAAAATCCAAACCATCATGGCCCTGTGTGAAAAAGTGATTGCCCCCCTTGTTAAAACATACTATAACTGTGGTTGTCCACACCTGAGTTCAATTTCTCTAGCCACACCCAGGCCTGATTATTGCCACACCTGTTCACAATCAAGGCATCACTTAAATAGGAGCTGCTTGACACAGTAAGGTCCACCAGAAGATCCTTAAAAGCTACACATCATGCCGAGACCCAAAGAAATTCAGGAACAATTGAGATAGAAAGTAATTGAGATCTATCAGTCTGGAAAGGGTTATAAAGCCATTTCCAAAGCTTTGGGAATCCAGCGAACCACAGTGAGAGCCATTATCCACAAATGGCGAAGACATGGAACAGTGGTGAACCTTCCCAGGAGTGGCCGGCCGCCCCAAAATTACCCCAAGAGCGCATGCGACGACTCATCCAAGAGGTCACAAAAGACCCCACAACAACGTCCAAGGAACTGCAGGCCTCACTTGCCTCAGTTAAGGTCAGCGTTCATGCCTCCACCATCAGGAAAAGACTGGGCAAAAATGGCCTGCATGGCAGAGTTCCAAGGAGAAAACCACTGCTGAGCAAAAAGAACATCAAAGCTCGTCTCAGTTCCTCCACAACACATCTTGATGATCCCCAAGACTTTTGGGACAACATTCTGTGGACCGATGAGACAAAAGTGGAACTCTTTGGAAGGTGTGTGTCCAAGTATATCTGGCGTAGAAGGAACACTGCATTTCATAAAAAGAACATTATACCAACAGTAAAATATGGTGGTGGTAGTGTGATGGTCTGGGGCTGTTTTGCTGCTTCAGGACCTGGAAGACTTGCCGTGATAAAAGGAACTATGAATTCTGCTGTCTACCAAGAGATCCTGAAGGAGAATGTCCGACCATCTGTTCGTGTACTCAAGCTGAAACGAACTTGGGTTCTGCAGCAGGACAATGATCCTAAACACACCAGCAAGTCCACCACCGAATGGCTGAAGAAAAACAAAATGAAGACTTTGGAGTGGCCTAGCCAAAGTCCTGACCTGAATCCTATTGAGATGTTGTGGTATGACCTTAAAAAGGACGTTCATGCTCGAAAACCCTCTAATGTAACTGAATTAGGACAATTCTGCAAAGATGAGTGGGCCAAAATTCCTCCAGGACGCTGTAAAAGCCTCATTGCACGTTATCGCAAACGCTTGGTTGCAGTTGTTGCTGCTAAGAGTGGCCCAACCAGTTATTAGGTTTAGGGGGCAATCACTTTTTCACACAGGGCCATGATGGTTTGGATTTTTTTTCCCCTTTAATAATAAACACCTTCATTTACAAATTGCATTTTGTGTTTACTTGTGTTGTCCTTGACTATTGTTTAAATTGGTTTGATGTTCCGAAACACTTAAGTGTGACAAACATGCAAAGGAACAGGAAATGAGGAAGGGGGCAAACACTTTTTCACACCACTGTACAATACCGTGAATCCAAATAGATACTTTATTATGCATTTTGCCAAGCGGCTCCAACGTGTTTCGACCAGTGTGGTCTTCTTTAGGGGTATGCCCTTGGATAGCACAATGGCGAATTCAATAATGTAAACACAGACAATAAGTATGTTACATAGCCAAATGTACATGTACAAACATTTAGAGGAAACAGCATATACCATAACAAGAAGGCATGTAGACTTACATAGTTGATAAAATGTACACACTGCAAATTGATTGATGATGCCAGAGTTCATCCAGAGTGGAGGTGGAGCATAGGAATATTGTACCAACAATTTACACAGTGCTTTACATGCTGTACATTCAGAACAGTCCCTAATTTCAAGAAGCTTACAATCTAAGGTCCCTACCTTAGATGAATTCATACACATTCGAAGGCTGCCCATATATTATACAATCTTATTCAATGTCCTTTAGATTTACCTTCAACTATGTAGTGCAAGGGCCTGCCTGATTGCATACAAATTGAACGTGTTTAGGTTTGACCTCATATTATATGGTTTTGGTAAATCTAACATATAATACCAGGTCATACCTAAACACTTTCATTTTTTATGCAGTCAGGCAGGCACTTGCACTACATAGTTGACAATAAATCTAAAGGAAAGTGAATATGAAAATTGTATAATGTATGGCCAGCTTGTGTCCAATTTAAAAAGGAGACAATGGACCTACCAGCATGTCTTTGGAATGTGAGAGGAAAACCATAGTACCTGGAGGAATCCTACACAAACACAGTGAGAACTCCATGAGGTTGTGTCCTGAGCAGGAGGACCCCAGCGCTGCAAGTCAGAAGTGTTAAATTATCAGTGCTATATAAATATACATAATGATAATGATGTTTTCTCATCATGACTGGTAGACCCTTTAGATGTGTGCCTTCTGTTGTGGTGTGTTACCATGTTGCATTGTATTTTGCATTAAAGCAGCCCACTCATTTAAAATAAGCTGCCAATCCATGGCAATGGATAAAAAAAGTCCCTGCAGAATTTAATACAGGGCACCACAATACATTGCATTGCGGTGTGGTGCACAACAATGCAGGTGTATTCCAGGCTACTGCAGTTGTGCATTGGAATACTATTCTAAATGAATGGCACTGCATGGCACCTAACAAAATGCTTTGCATTAACTTGCATCCTGGTAACAGTCAGTAAAACTTATTTTGCCACAAGTTACTGTAACACATAGGTAGGAAGCCAGTCTAACAGAAACTGTCCTGAATAGAATTTGCAATTGGGGACCTCTTCTTTTTAAATTAAACAAGTATGCAGATCTATTAAATATCTTACTTTGTACTCACAAATAGCCAAGAATTCATTGTTTTCAGAGGATGGTCAAACATGGCAGTCTACATTTTTTCTCTTACTTCAGGGTTGCATTCAAGTGAACCCACAACCATTGTATGGGCATTCAATTATTTACATACTCTTAACAAAGGGTACATTTTTCTCTTACTTCAGGGTTGCATTCAAGTGAACCCACAGCCATGGTATGGACATTCAGTTATTTGCATACTCTTAACAAAGGCTAAATGAACTTTAAACGCTGTGGAGTGTGTCATCCTTCAAGTTTATAACAGAAACACTGATATCTTTCTCTTAGCAGCTCCACTCATCCTACCAGTCCCCTTCACCTTCTTCCCAGTTGATTTAGGTTCACTCTAGACCCCATCCATTCCCGAGTGATTTGAACTACATTTCCAAAATGTTATACTTGAAGCTTTTGTATTTGTCGCTTTAAGCTTAAAAAGTATATGCATCCCGAAAACTCCTTTTTCTGTTTCTCTTCCTTGTAGTAACTAGCTTTCTATTGGCTAAAACAAAAAAGTGCAAACCCAAAAATGTCTGAAAAATTGTGCACAAACTCACAAAAAAGCTACAAAATTGCCTGAAAATGCTTCTGACCAAGTGTGAATGGGGTCTAAACAACACATTATTTTTAACTTTTTGTTATAATAAATATCCCCCAAAAATATATAAAAAAACATTTTTTTCCCTCAGTTTAGGCCAATACGTATTCTTCCACATATTTTTGGTAAAAAAATCGCAATAAGCGATTATTGATTGGTTTTCGCAAAAGTTATAGCGTTTACAATATAGGGGATAGTTTTATGGCATTTTTATTAATAATTATTTTTTTTAACTAGTAATGGCGGCGATCAGCAATTTTTATTGTGACTGCAACATTATGGCAGACACATCAGACATTTTTGACACATTTTTGGGACCATTGTCATTTATACAGCAATCACTGCTATATAAATGCAGTGATTCCTGTGTAAATGACACTGGCAGTGAAGGGGTTAACCAGTGGGTGGCAGTGTAGGGGTTAAGTGTTCCTAGGGGTGTGTTACTAACTGTGGGGGGCTGGGCTTTCATTTAGTGAACACTGATCTCTGCTCCAATCACATGGAGCAGAGATCAGCGTCACTAGTTGCTAGGCAGAATGGGGAAATGCTGTTTACAATGGAATTTCTCCATTCAGCCGTCCCGTGAGACGATTGCGGGTATGCCCGTGGCGATCAAGTCTGCGGGGTCTGACCGGCATGCGAGCGCGCCACCAGTGGCGCACTCGCGATGGCAGGGCAGCATTAAAGATTGTATGTACCTGTATGCCAATATGCCTGCCCGTGCCATTCTGCTGACGTACATCGGCATGCGCCGGTCGGGAACAGGTTAAAGTGGTTGCAAACCATTGTGTTTTTTCACCTCCTATTTTACTTACTTGAGCCCTGGAATTTCCCACAGCGGAGACATGCTCTTCCTCTGTCCAGGGTTCTCAGCTCTTGATTGGATAGATTGATAGCAGTGCAGTCATTGGCTCCCGCTGCGGTCAATCAAATCCAATGATGTGGCGCCAGGGGCCAGGGCCGAGTCCGGCATTCTGTGTCTATGGACGCAAATTCTGGACTCGGAAGTGCACCCGCAAGGTAACCCCCCAGGAGAGAGCCTCCCTAGGGGGTCACACTATGCAAGGGGGAGCTATCAGTGCCGCCAGGGGACCCCAGAAGAGGATAAATGAGGCCACTCTGTGTAAAATGCACAGTGGAGGTATATATGGCATGTTTGTTATTTAACCACTTCAATACAGGGCACTTTCCCCCTTCCTGCCCAGACCAATTTTCAGCTTTCAGTGCTTTCACTGTTTAAATGACAATTGCGCGGTCATGCTACACTGTATGCCAAAACAAAATTTTTATCATTTTCTTCCCACAAATAGAGCTTTCTTTTGGTGGTATTTGATCACCTCTGCATTTTTTATTAAAAGCCCGAAAATTTAGAAAAAAACGTTTTTCTAAGTTTCTGTTATAAAATTTTGTAAATTAGTAAGGTTTCTCCTTCACTGATGGACACTGATGAAGCTGCACTGCCGGGCACTGATAAGGTGGCACTGATGAGCACGGATGAGGTGGAACCAATGAGGTGGCACTGATGGACACTGATGCACTGATAGGTGGCACTGATATGCAGCACTGATTGGCACTCATATGGCACAGATGGGCACTGCAAGGCGGCACTGATGGGCACTGATAAGCAGCACTGATGGGCACTGATAGGCGGCACTGATGTGGCACTGATGGGCACTGATAGGTGGCACTGATGGGCACTGATAGGTGGCACTGATGGACACTGATAGGTGACACTGATGGACACTGATGAGTGGCACTGATTGACACTGATAGATGGCACTCATTGGCATCACCGATAAGGAGGCACTGGCAGATATTGCTGGTAGGCACTGATTGACATCATGTGTGGGCACACATTGCCACCCCTGGTGGTCATCAGTGGTGGCCATCCCTGGTGGTCCTGGTGGCATCCCTGGTTGTCCTGGATGGGCATCCGAGGGGGGGCTGCGTTGATAACCAATCAGCGAGACCCTCCCGTCAGAGGAGCGAGTGAGGAAACAAGACGATAATTGGCTCTTCCTGTTTACATCGTGATTGTACACGGCTGATCTCCATCAGAGACTCTTTACCTAGATCGGAGTTGCGGTGTGTCAGACTGACACGCTGCAACAACGATCTCTGCGATGCACGCCCCCGGTCAAGATATCACAACCACTTTGCCAACGTCCATTTGCTATATGGTGGGCAGGAAGTGGTTAAAAAAACAAAACTCAAAGCTTTACATTCACTTTAAAGTAGCTATAAACCTGCACCCAATGTAAGTGATTAACTAAAGGACTAAAGCATGCTCACTTTGCAAGGGAATGTTTACTTAAGGCCCGTACACATGATACAAAAATTGGAAGTAAAATTTTGTCTGACGAACGATCTGACGATTTGCGGATCGTCAGTATGGTGCTTTCGACAGCCAATTCCGAATTTCATACGACAAAAGCTGGATGTGCAGACTAGATCATTTTTTTTGGCATGTGTACACAACATCCGATTTTCATTTAATTAGTAAGTTTTTTGTCCAAAAAAAAGAGCAAGACTACGAATGCTCAGAAATGAAAGAATACATATAAAACTATTCAACACATTACGTCACTTCTGAAATTTAATTCTGTCGTACGAGAATTTTCATATGGTGAGTAACCACTTGACTTTCGAGACTAGCATGCAACAAAAAACTAACGAACGTTCATCAGAAAATCTGATTGTGTGTACGGGTCTTTAGTTTACTGAATGAGATAAAATGTGCTAACTTTTATTATCTAATCATATGCAAGCATATTTTTTTTTTTTGCTTGTTTAACAAAAAAAATTATTTGCACACAATTGGGTGCAAATATGCAAAGAGAAGTTTCAATACATTCCCAGGGGTAATTGAAAGTTCCCTTAAAAAGTGAGAATTCACTTAGCAGGCAGAACATTCTGTACTTCTTTGGTTAATCAGCCACAATGAAAGCTTCACTTGCAAGACAATGGGGAACATGCATCTTGTGCTGAGTCCAACAATGAGAATTTTGTGGATAAAACATTTGTAGAATATTGGTTGATTGTGGTCATGGTAAGAGAAGGAAAAATTATGAGCACTTTCTTTTTTATGTGCTGTGAAGATATCGGGGAGTTTAATAAAACTAAAGAAAGTTTAACAACAGATAGTCTCTCTCATTTGTAAAAAGAAAAAAAAAAGTATACAGTATTACTTATTATTTATACTATTATTCTGGATTAATAATCTTTATTAAATTTTTACAATGTATACAAAGTAACAGAATCATAAATTGCATATTAAAATGTACTTAAAGTTGCAAGGACCGCTTATATAAAGTTAAGTAAAGTAAAACTTGATGTGCAAAGAATACGTGATGGGACACATCAGAGATGGGTATTGCATCATTCAGTAAAGAATCATCAGGTAGGGCCACTGGATAGGAAAAGGCAGCTAGAAACTTAAGAAGTGTAAAAGAAGTCTGTGACAGAGGAAGAAGTCAGGAGGAGGGTAATGAGGGTCAAGAGATATGGGGAAGAGTGGGGGGAGGATGTAGGAGTCGCAAAAATTGCGACATTGTGGAATGTGTTTTAATAGTAGTTATACTATTATTCTCTAGTTTGTAATCACTAGTAAATGTTCATGTTTTAATAGCAGTTGATACTTTGATTTACCAAGGTACCATAAAAAAATTGATCAGATGTTAAAGTCAATATACTGAGATTGTTATAAAATAGTTTTTATCGAAAAAGACCTCTCTATTCATCAAATGTTGCATTAATCAAAGATTCTTTTATTAGTAACAGTTACAGCTTTGCAGACATTTGGCATTCTAGCTGTCGTTTTTTTGGAGATATTTAGGGAAATATCATTCTACACCTTCTGAGGTATGACTGTTTTCTAGAGCAGAGGTCTCCAACCTGTGGGCCATGGCCTAACACTGGGTCGTGGCGCCTCTGCTGCCGGGCCACGGAGAAGACAAGTAATGTCAGTGGTGCGGCAGCGGGGGAGAGAGATGACATCATCTCTCATTGCCCGAACCTCTGTTCTGCCGTTACTTAAAGGGCGACCTAGAAGAAAGAGAATGATGTAATCTCTCATGGCCTGCCCTCACTCTCATCTCTCCCTCACATGTGCCTGTGTTTTACCTGCAGCTAGTTTACCCGGGCTGAGGAGAGGCTGACTGCATTGTACCTGGCTGCAAGTACTCTGCAATGCTGGGGGGGGGGGGGGGGGGGAGAGCTTGATTTTACATGTAAATTAATTAATGACAAACTGCTTTTTTGGGTGGCAGCCAGGTAACTGTGGCAATTCCCATGATGCTTGCAGGCAGCGTGGCAAGTGACACCTCTATCTGGTGGTAGGCATAGTGGAAAGTGACATCCCTATCTGGTGTCAGGCATAGTGGCAAGTGACATCTCCATCTGGTGGCAGGCATAGTGGCAAGTGACATCCCCATCTAGTGGCAGGCAGCGTGGCAAATGACATCTCCATCTGATAGCAGGCAGCATGGCAAGTGACATCACCATCTGGTGGCAGGCAGCCTGGCAAGTGACATCTCCATCTGGTAGCAGTCAGCGTGGCAAGTGACATCTCTATCTGGTAGCAGGCAGTGTGGTAAGTGACATCCCCATTTGGTGGTAGGCATAGTGGCAAGTGACATCCCCATCTGGTGGCAAGTGACAGCCTCATCTAGAGGCAGGTGACATGGCAAGTGACAAGTGATGGCGGTAAGTGACACGCTGAAGGCTCCCACTGATTATACTGACTGCATTATGGTGAGTTAACCATTTAATTTTATATTACAATGTAATTATAGAAATAATGCGTTTCAATCATCCTGACACCATACCAACCATAGTACTGAGATGATTGAAGCACTAACATCAGCCATTGCCCTGACAAATTGCCCACAAAAAATCAATTACCCCCCCACACGTGCCATGCGCCCCCGGGCCTTGGCACAATTTTCTTGCACACAGCCAGTCCCCCGTGCCAAAAAAGGTTGGGGGCCGCTGTTCTAGAGCATTTTTTTTCTGAATTTACAGTGAATCACTTCCAACAATAGCTAAATAACGTTGAGATCTGTCAATTATGCTGGCCACTCTATCAGTCAGGACCCTGATCTCTGATTTATTTTTCAAATAGAGTTTGCATAGATTGGAAAAATGCCTTGGATTATCATCCTGCTATAGGATAACATCTAAAATAATTTAAGTATCGACCACAGGGGATGGAATGGCATTATAAAATAGAATTGGTAACCAAAGAAGCCTAATATGGTTACATTTTATTCACTATGCACCACAGACGTTATCAAGCTCTCCAACAGCATCCTTTCTTTTTCCCTACATTTCACACCTGTTTTCCTACTTGATCCAAACACTTCACACTGTGTTAATAATATTTCTTTCGAGTCCTGCACCATCCAATGTATATGTTTTGTCATTAATACCTTTTCCTTTTATTTACCTTCCTCAGATTTGGCTTTGAAAATCTACCTCCAAGGCCAGCATCCCAGAGTCAACTTTTTTAATGTTGTAAACAACACTGGTATTTGGATATGCTATATAAGAAAGCAACAATTTTCTTCTCAAACTGACAATGCTGATTTATCTATCCTCTTGTGAAGCATTAGGGTCTTCAATTTTTTGTGCGTTGATTTCACAAAGCAACAATACAGTAAAGTGTTCCTTTCCATTTTGAGCTCCAAAATTAAAATTTTGAATACTATTATCTTGCTTTTCTTTTTTAAACAAAACAAAGGGCTTTGAATGTGCTTGCACAATTACAAAGGTTTTCGTGTTATCATTAAACACAAGAATAAGCAAACTTAAAGCCTAATTTAAATTTTTTGTTTAGCCAAGCTGACTCAAATTAACTACTTCCATTACTAATATATGTAGCTGTCAGCACTATATAAACTGTACAGTATGTAGCATTGGCTGTGTTCTGTGTTCTGGCAGTAGTGCAGGGACATCCCACCCTGTACCCAAAGCAAAATCAAACCAGGCTGAGCAGTGGCATCACTAGGGTTGGTGTCACCTGGTGCAGAAAATATTGGTGTCACCCCCCTCCACCAACTATAATCCCCCCTTAGTGCAGACCCCCATCAGTATAGAATCCCCCCTTAGTGCAGACCCCCACAGTAGAGACACCTCCCTTAATGTAGACCCCCATCAGTATAGACACCCCCTTAATACAGACCCCCCCCGCAGTATAGACAACCCCCATTTAGTGCCAAGCCCCGCAGTATAGACACCCCCCTTAGTGCAGACACCCCTATCAGCATAGGCACCCTCTCCCCTCCCATAGCGTCCCCCGCACATGTCCATCTACTTATAATAAAGTGTACAGTAGAGACCTCAGAACAGCGCGGCCACAGACGTATACACACAGCGGTGTGTGTCCCTCGGGCTCCTCCTCCTCATTGGATGTAAACAGAGAGGAGGAGGTGCCAGCAACTTTAGTCTGCTCCACTGACACAGAGCGAGGCGCAGACCATCAGGGCAGCGGGCGGTGTTAGCAGTGCCACAATCCACGGGTGTCACCCCTCTGGTGGGTGTCACCCGGGTGCGGCCCGCACCCCCCGCCCCCACCTAGCATTGCTACTGAGGCTGAGCACTGCTGAACCATTCACAGGAAGCTTTGTATTTTATGAATGAATACAAAAAATCCTCTGATTGGCTGAGGTGGAGAAGTGGGTGGATGATGTCACAGTCTCCATCTCCTTGTATCTAGTCATAAAAATGCAAAGTTTCCTGTGAATCACTGGACAGCGCTCAGCAAGACTTAATTTTGTTCTGGGAATGGGACAGAAAGTCCCCGTACTGCTGTTGGAACACAATGCTGTATACTGTATGTAGCATAAGCTACATATAGTTTATGCAGCGCTGACAGGGGGAACATTTCTTAGTAGTGGAAATATTAAATTTGGGTCAATTTGATCCAAATGAATAATTTAAAGTAAAATGAAACCTGATATTAGGCTTTAAGCATGAGCCAAAAGAGTTTACCATTGGGTACTGGAGAAATGGCTGCTGAAAATAAAGCTCTGCAGTCATATAAATAACAAATTCTAAATTTGAAATAGTGATGGCAATTTGGAACAAAAGCTACGCCTTGAATATGTTTAGTATCAATTTAATAGTGCTTCAATGCTAGTGCAACATATAGGAAAGATGAATATGCTCATTCAATTCACAGGGAAAAGGAACAATGTGCTAAGTACCTAGGAAAACCAATCAAATCTAATTTTGTTGAAGCCAGGCAAAAATAAAATAGCTTTTGATTGCTTGCTTATGGTACTGCAGTTTGCACCCAGCTATTTACACTGTTTTATTGAATAAGCCCAATTGTTTAATTTTGACCCACATTAATCCTGCTGTAATTTTCTTAATTCGCCCAGCTGTATTACTTGGGACACACGTAATTTGTTAATATGCATTGAACATAAGAACACAATACTGCACATCTACAACATGTAATTACGTGGAAGCTGGACATAAATATTTATAGCTGGTGACAGTGATACATGTTTATAAATGTGCAATCATTCACAAGAAGCTATCTCCGATTATTTGTTTAATGTGTCTTAAAGTAGCTGTAAAAATCTAGGTTGCCCACCCTCGACAACTACAGTTTTTAGGCAAACTATTTGTTTTACAATTTTTTTTTAAATTCTGTAGTTTGTTGCTGATTTCCTGAGGCTTTTTTTGCAGTCACTTGGGGGCGATTTACTAAAACGAAAAAAGCTGTGCATGGTAGCCAATAAGATTCTAACTTTAGCTTGTTCAATTACACTTTGACAACAACACCTGGAAACTGGTTACTATGCACAGCTGCACCAGATTCTGTGTGCACTAGTTTTAGTAAATCGACCCCTTCATATCTACATGCATGTATTCCAGAGACCACTACATGACATTCCTGATAGTGACAACAGCAGACCATGACTGTGTAGTCTGTTGAAACAGCACTTGTGACAATGCAGGAGAGTAACTACGAAACAGGAACCTACTAAGGAAGGAAGTGTCCGAACACTGACTTTTATTATAGGATCACCGAGTATTATTTTAATGAAAGACAAGGATCCCTGGATGGCAGTAAAACCTGACAGGGATTCTAAAAGTAGTGGCTGGTGCTGGAGGATTTTGGGGGGGGGGGGTGTGGGCTAGGCACTCTCCTTACAGAAAAGCCCTCCAGCTGTCGCGGCTCCCCTGGCACCCGGTGCTGCGGCTTATGTCTTAAACCCAGTCTTGTTTCTGGGTTATGGGTCTTCCTGTCCTGATTGGCAGGGAAGCCAGAAGCTGATTCCAATTCGCTGGTATCGCAGGGTGGGAAGGTTCAGGGCACAGTGCTCTGCACCCCGAGGACAATATGAAACTGGCTAGTTGGGGCCTCTGGATGTGGTCACGTGCTTGTGAGTGGGTGACGGACATGGTAGAGGCTTGTTGGTCCAGCACCTCGCAAAGTTCACAGCCACACAGATGATGCAGGCTGGGGGGGGGGTGGGGTTGGTCCAGCCGCCATTGGATTCTAACCCTTTCTTACTCTATCCAAAACTAAGAAAAAAAGTTTAGATAATTTATATACTATAAGGAGGAATTCCAGGTATGAATATTTTAGACAGAGTTATATGGGTCCATGGAATACCATGTGTGGCCAACGCACCTAGAAATCGATGTAGTAGACACCGTTACTCCAGTAAACTTCACTATCTTCCGTGTCCCGTTTTGACCAGCTGCTCTGCTACATTCTGTACACAAAAGGTTGACTGCTTGGCACAAATGCTGTTCAGCGAATGCTTTGAAATGCAGTTCATTTTGCAATGGAAAACATTCTCTGATTAGACAAGGTGGAAGGAGTGATATTACCACCCTGCCTCTCCAACTTGCCCAATCAGAGAATTCTTTGGATTCATTAGGAAATGCAAAGCATTGTCTGAAAGGCAGCAGTGCTGAGTGGCCAACCTCCTGTGTTTAAAATGTGGCAGGGCATCCACTCTGCAGGGGGCCTGGAAACAAGTGAAGATCAGTGCAGTTGTAGTGTTCACTTCCGTGATTTCCAGTTTCCAGGGGTATCAGACAGGTACATTGTTACATTGGTCCAAGCTTGATCAATGTAGATTACCAATACCTGTAATACATCTTTATACCTTTCTGAATAACTGTCTTTGCACTAAAAGAAGTCAGCAGTGGCAGACTATATATTTCTCTTAAAGTAAGTTGCCTTTAAATGAAAAAAGCAGACAAAATCTAGTATTTGCAGTGGGTAAAATAGATTGCTTAAACAAAGGCAGAAGTAAAATGAATATATAAATTATGTGTCTATGCCCTAAATTACATGCACATTTAAGTTTATATCTCCATTTTTTTAAACTAAAAAAATAGGTCAGGAAGTCCTGTTCTTTAAACATATTTCCTTTAGACTATTAATCCTGATGTGCTCCAGCAGTCAATACATGCTAATAAATGCTAATGACTCCCACAAGGAATGATGTCATTACTCGGAGAAGCTACATCATTTCATTTTTTTTAATGCATATAAGATATGTTGCTTTGTATATCCTTTTTTTTTTCTTCTAGCATATATTACAGCATTTTATACATCCTCTGTGATAATAATGGATAGCAAAATGTTTCATTGCAGAGCCAGTTTCCGATATACATTGTAATTAAGGAAGCAGATCATTTGTATAAAGATCAATACCATGCAATTTATTCAGGACCTTGGGAAACAAGGGGTCATTAATTTTTGTTCTTTCCTGTAAAATGGATAATTCAGACTGGAGTGAAACAAAATGTTTTCATCACTGGAACCACTAATGTTTAACTCTGCAGCATTTAAAAGCTAACTATTACTTTACTTTATTAGATTGTAATCTATGCATGTAATAACTATACAGTGTAGCGTATGGATATGCATAATGTTCTGTTATATTCTAACTGAATTAAGTGAAAACTAGTAAAGGTTTATTTGCTTTTCATTTTTTTTAGACAGTCCTATGTGCTCCATATTTATGTGTTTTAATTAGTAATACCTGATTTATAATTATCCGTTTAATAAAAAAAAAACAATATGCATCTGCCTACTTTGTAGCACCATCTAGTGGGATACGGGGTAGTGCATGTTGCTAGTACCTATCCAGCTGTGTTGGAATTAGGCCAGCTACTGAGAGTCAGTAGGGTTCCTTGATGTACATGCTTCAGAGAAAAATGAAAAGTGTGAGTGACAGCTTGTGAGCTCTTGAAAGGAACACTGATGAACAGAGCAACTTATTTGTGATCAGAAGTGGAGCTTTGCAAGATTTATATAAATAGCGCAGAGGTAATCCCGCATTTGCAAGTGAAGTACTGCGTAAGGAGCCATGTAAGTTTATGATTATGCAGAACCGAAGTCCAAAAAAAAAAAAAGTAAAGAATAAACAAGGTAGCATGAAGAATATAACCATTTCTCAAAACTCACCAGAAATGCAAGAGTATATTTCTGGAAAGAATAGAACATACGCTTGTGAAATGTGATAAGTATATTGAGTGATAACATGAGTACTTTATCAGTGAGTGATTGACTATTATGATAGTGTTCAGTTGTCAGTGTTGCCTCCTAAGGTCCCTGCTTTTGAACTGTCAGTCTCATAGGGCACGCTTTCGGGCTGCTTTAAACTTTATTCATGAAAATTACATCAAAAGAGAATCTATATGTGTTCTATGTTCACATTGTGCTACTTCTACTGAATGTTTCCAAACAGTTATAAAAAGTAAAAGGTCATAAAAGAATATTCAGTTCTCCTTTTTTTCTATGTAGGAGTAATGCTTATTTATTAGAATTAACCACTTCAATACCAGGCACTTAAACACCTTCCTGCCCATACCAATTTTGAGCTTTCAGCTCTGTCGCACTTTGAATGACAATTGCGCGGTCATACTACACTGTACCCAAATGAAATTTTTATCATTTTTTTCCCACAAATAGAGCTTTCTTTTGGTGGTATTTGATCACCTCTACGGTTTTTATTTTTTGCGCTACAAATAAAAAAATACCGAAAATTTTGAAAAAATAATGTTTTTTTTGTTTCAGTTTCAAAACTTTGTAAATAAGTACGTTTTCTTCTTCACTGATGGGCACTGATGGGGCTACACTGATGGGCACTGATAAGTCGGCAGTGATGGGCACCAATGATGTGGCACCAGTGAAGTGGCACTGATGAGGTGGCATTGAAGGACACTGATAGGCGCCACTGACAGGTGGCACTGATGGGCAACACGCATGGGCGACACGGATGGGCGACACGGATGGGCGACACAGATGGACACTGATAGGTGGCACAAATTGGCACTGATAGCTGGCACGGATTGGCATGGATGGGTGGCACAGATGGGCATGGATAGGTGGCACAGATGGGCATGGATAGGCAGCACAGATGGGCATGGATAGGCGGCACAGATGGGCATGGGTGGGCACTGATAGGCAGCACAGGTGGGCACTGATAGGCAGCATAGGTGGGCACTGATAGGCGGCACAGGTGGGCACTCATAGGCAGCATTGGTGTTATACTGTACTAATGGATGCCAATCAGTGCCAAACAATAATGCATGCCAATCAGTGATGCCCATTGTGGGCATTGATTGGCATCCATTATGGGCACTGATTGGCATCCATTGTGCTGACTGGCATCCCTGGTGGTCTAGGGAGGATTACCTTTTATTTAGCATCCCTGGTGGTCTGGTGGCGTCCCTGGTGGTCAAGTGTGGGCATCCTCGGGGGGGGCTGTGCTGATAATCGATCAGCACAGACCCCCCCTGTCAGAGGAGCAGCCGATCGGCTCTCCTCTACTCGCGTCTGACAGACGCGAGTGAGGAAAAGCCGATCACCGGCTCTTCCTATTTACACTGTGATCAGCCGTGATTGGACACGGCTGATCACGTGGTAAAGAGTCTCCGTCGGAGACTCTTTACCGAGATCGTAGTTGCCGGGTGTCAGACTGACACCCCGCAACAACGATCGCCGCGATGCGCGCCCCCGGGGGCGCGCAGCGGCTCATAATCCTGATCACGTCATATGACGTCCGATCAGGATTATGAAACCACTTTGCCACCGTCAATTTGTAATAGGGCGGGCGGCAAGTGGTTAAAGTGTATATATAACCAAACTTTATATATATATATATATATATATATATATATATATATATATATATATGTGTGTGTGTGTGTATATATATATTATATATTATATATATACTTACCTCCTCTGTGCAAGGGTTTTGCACAGAGTTGACCCAATCCACCTCTACTGGGGTCCGCCAGCAGTGCTCCTGCCTGCATTGATTGCCTCCACAGAGACCCACATTCCAATAGGAATGCGGGCGCGGTCCTGAGTCCTGCTGCTGCGTCCGTTGGCATAGACAGCAGGACTCGGCCCCACCCTCAACTCCTGTGTCGCTGGATCTGATTGACATCAGCGGGAGCCAATGGCTGCACTGATATCAATCCAATGAGGACCAGAGACAACAGTTGGAGCTACTGTGCTCGTCCCTGTTGATGGAAAGATTCAGGTAAAAGGGGGCTGCTTCACTATAGAAGGTTTTTCACCTTAATGCATTGACTGCATTAAGGTGAAAAATCTGGAGGGTTTACAACCACTTTAAAACCCATGTCATTTGATTTTTTTTTTATGTCTTCCATTGGGGAGAAACCCCCTTTTCATCCTGATCCATCTCCAGGACAGAAAGTGAGAGTGAATCTCTACAAAGTGAGAGAACTGTATCAGCCATTCTCAGCCAGGGTTCCATGGACCTTTAGGGTTCCTCCAGACATTGCTAGGGGTTCCTTAAACAGTAGCTGCTTGACCCCCTATTTGATGGTGCCTGCATAGATCCAGGCCCAATTCCACTTGGCAGAGTCAGCAGCATGACATTAGTGATCAGCTAATTTTATGGGGGCATTCTTCCCACTGCTGACCAATTTAATAGACAATGACCCCCAATGAATTGGTTTTATCATGGTTCCCCAAAACCTGAAGCTTATTTCAAGAGTTCCTCACCTCTTGGGACAACTGTAAACTTTTCAATTTCAGATCCATTTCCTTCTTGATGACAGTGGTCACAAAGACAAAGAAAGTGAGTGAATCTACCTAGTAGGGACAAAGACAGCAATATAAACTTTATGAGCATTCTAATCTTTCCCTACTCTATGCAAAGCTTAAAGTGGTTGTATGCCCTTTTTTTTTCTTTTCCTACAGGTAAGCCTATAATAAGGCTTACCTGTAGGTAAAATGGGTATCTCCTAAACCTGTACGGTTTAGGAGATATTCAATTTGCATGCAGCCACTGATGTCAGCAGCGCATGCGCTGTGAAGGCTAGGCGGACGCTGGCGGACCTTGCCGGGAAGGAGACTCCCGCGCACATGTGCGAGTGTGACATAATCATGGTTCCGCCCACTCACAGCGCCGGGGCCATGAACCCAGAAGAAACACAGAGGACTGGGATCAGATGCTGAGGCCTTGTTACAAGGTGAGTATTTCATAATGAGCTAGTATGCAGCGCATACTAGCTCATTATGCCTTTGCCTTACAGTTTTTTTTTATTAAAAAAATTCTGTGCGGGTATACAACTGCTTTAAAGTGATACTAAATCTTGTTTTTTTTTTTTATAAAAAATAACAAACATGTTATATTTACCTTGCCTTGCCTTACCTTGGTTTTGCACAGAGCAGCCCAGATTCTCCTTTTCTTGGGTCCCTTTACGACGCTCCTGGTACCTCCATTCTGTTTAGTGCCCCCATAGCAAGCAGCTTGCTATAGGGGCACATGAGCCGAGCTGCTGCTCTGTGTGTCCATTTGGGCATGTACCCACTGCTGTCTCAACCAATGAGGAGGGAGAGTCTTTGGACTTTGTGGCTCTTGTGTAACATTGCTGGATTGAGATGGGAACTCAGGTAAGCATGGGGGCTGCTGCATAGAATGCACTAAGATAAAAAAAAAAACTACTACCTTTAGAACCACTTAAAAAAAGTGTTGACTGTACTATGCATACAATTTAAGTTTTGCATATAGTCAATACTGATTTTCCTGCTTAGCGATCCTATAGTATTATTTATAGGCCTTTGACCAAAATATAGAGCAAAACATTTTACCAGAAACAACCAATTAGCAGATGTCTTTGGTGTTTAAATTGCTCTAAATAAATGAAAGATGAAATGTGGTTGTTTGTTAATATTTCTTTCACACAATTGAATTCATATAAAATCTGCTGCTATATTTTCAAAAGGTGTCTGGAATGGTGGGGTCCCTGTTTTGCAACTGCATCACATGTGATGAGATTTGTGTTCTTGCAAGTCCTTAGTCCTTTGTAAGCATCAATCAGAATGACTTGAAGTATACACATGGGTTGTTTATTTCCACCTGCAGGCTAATAGGGTAGTGGAGGAACTGTGGGCATGGTATGGATCAGCAGTGGGGGGCTGAAGGATTGGGGTCATTGAATCACTTTGTCGCCATAAACTTTTACATGCCTTGTGCCATGGGAAAATTATTGATCATTGTAACAGAGAACAAAAAAATGTGCACCTGTGTGTGTTGTTAGCTCCTAAACGCCACTATTAAACTGAAACATTAGGCATAGGGGTTGATTTACTAAAACTGCAGAGTGCAAAATTTGCTGCAGCTCTGCATGGGTAGTCAATTGGCTTCTAACTTCAGCTTGTTCAATTAAGCTTTGACAAAAAAAAACTGAGCTGCACCAGATTTTGCACTTTCCAGTTTTAGTAAATTAACCCCAGATTTATAGTCAAATTACATAATACATACTGACACTGCTAAATTTGGTTTGGGAATCTAAGCTTCAATATCTTCTGGTCAGGACCAATGAATAAAGTGCTATTTTTTTTTTTAACCTGCAGGGAAAAGTTATAATGTGAAACTTGGAACAAGGCCCTCCAGCAGCAAGCTTTCACTGCTAACATGGCTTCCATTTTCAACTGGTCTTCCTTCTGGGTGTATGATTCGAAGCCGCCGTTTATGGCGCAGGACTCTAGGTGGCCATTACTTCAGAGCGCATGCGCTGAAGATGTCACCTGCTGCATGTACAGTAAATATCTCCTAAACGGTGCACCTTTAGGAAATATTTAGAGTATCTATAGGCAAGCTTATAATAAGCTAATTCATCCATGCAAGAAATAATAAAAAAAATATTCCTGCATAGGCAGTATAATTCTGCAATACATGCATATTTCGTCATGTTTTGTTTAATTAAAAATACTGCAAGTACAGAAAAATGCCTGCTAGTCTGTCAGAAACTTTGTGCTCTCCTATAAGCTTACAACCCAGTGCCTCCATTGCACTGAAATCCCAACCTGTGTTATTGGGCCAGCCTAGTTCTTCCTGTGGACTAGGGAATGCCTTACCCATATGTTCTAGAATTGATGAGAGAGAGAGAGGTGTTCTTTAGTTCAGGAGAAGAAACTAGGCAACACTGATGGTGATTTCAGTGTAGTAAAGTTCTTTTTTACGTTTCAAACATTTTTATTTATTTTTTTATAAGTTTTAACAAAGGTTTTAGAGTAACATGATTCGTGGTTATACAATGCATGGAGGAGCATGAAATAATAGTAATGAAGTTTCTGTGATAATAAGTATTTAAATCAAAATATAAAGTGAAAAGTATTAAATGATACAATATTTCATTTAACATATGTATCTGAAGTTATGATACATTTATTCTTAATATTAAACATGGAGAATAATGATAATGAGGTAGGGTATTGTAACAAAGGTTTTGTATAAAGATTGAGAAAGGTCAATATATGTATGAGGTGGTAAGTCAAAAGTGATACAGGTTAATTAGGAGAAGTAGGTTTTTCCAGGGCCAAGCTCCTGCAATATGGCTTGGCATTATCTGGAAATATAAGGAATATTTATGACTATCCCGTAAGACTCCTACTGTAACAAGATAAACTAGTACATAAAGAAGGGGAGGCTAAGTTAATATTATGATAGGGGACGATAGGGTGAGGACTGGGGTATGTCTCCAGAGGGGGTCATTAGGCTAGGAAGTTTAAAATGAATTAAGTAATATGATGAATTATGGGTCATAAGGGTAGCACAGTGGTGTAGTGGTTAGCACTTTCACCTAGCAACCAAGGGTCACTGGTTCAAATCCTGACCAAGACACCATATGCCTGGAGTTTGCATGTTCTCCCTGTGCCTGCGTGGGTTTCCTCCAGGTTCCTCCCACACTCTAAAGACATGCTGGTAGGTTAATCGGATCCTGTCTAAATTGACCCTAGTATGTGTGTTAGGGACCCTAGGTTGTAAGCTCTATGAGGACAGGGACTGATGTGAATTTACAATATATATATAAATATATATATATATATGTAAAGTGCTGCGTAAACTATATAAGTACCTGAAATACTAAGTGAATCTGTTTTCCAAGCTTTTGCTATGACTTGCTTTGCTGCTGTTGTTACAAAGAGCATGAGTTTAAACTGATTGACAAGGCATGTGGGTTACTATGCAGGAGTGCAGTAGTTGGATTGGGCGGTAAAATAACTTTGAACATAGTGGAATTTTAAATAGTTCCGACCAAAAGGATCTGACAATTTTGCATTCTCACCATATATGAGCATGTGTTCCCGAAGTAGAGCAGCCGCGAAAGCAGTGGGAAGGATATTGTGGAGAGAATTTAGATATTCTGGCTGGGTCTAAGTACCATCTTGTGAGTACCTTATAATTGGTTTCAACTGCTACTATATTTAGGGAGGCAGACTTTGTTGCTTGCTTTGACTTGGTCCAATTTATGATTACAGATTATAGTTGAAGATCTAATTCCCATTTGGCTGTTTAGTATAGGTTGGGCATATAATTGGGCATATAAGTTGGAAATGAGGCCACGTTTATGTTGATCAGATTTATAAGCTTGCTCAAATATAGTGAAACTTGGGGATTTCATGTCAGAGGGTTGTCAGAAACCATTAAATCAGACTGAGACAGAAGTACAGTTAAATCACACTTGTTTAATAATAAAAGTAAAAAGAACAAACATAGTCAAAACATAGCAAGAGTTCAGTAACTGGAACATATAGTCAGCCAAGCCAGAAGTCAGGGATCAAAGTAATGGAACAGCAAGCAGGATCTGGAGCCAGAAGGGATGTCAGCAAAGCCAGTCTTTAAACAGGAACGCAGGAGAAGTTCCTTGTGATGTTGACCAAGTCGAAGGCAGAGACCCTCTGGACTGGACGGCTTAAGTAGGCAGGACTGACGAGCAGGATATGAACAACAGCTTAGTAACTGTGGAGAGAGATGGGAGCTGGCAATTAGCCAACAGCTGAGCAGCCAGCTCGCAAAGGAAATGCTGAGCCCATCCCTGACAAGGGTGTATTGTTATACAAAAAGTTTTTAATTTGAAGATACTTAAAAGTTTCTGTGTGTGGGAGGTCATAAATTTCATGAAGAGTTGGAAATGATGTGATGGTAGAAGATTTATAGAAATGATGAGCACAAGTTTATCCAGTTGTTGACCATGCTGAGAAAAAGTTTGGGGAGGACCATGCAGGGTAGAATGGGGGATTAAGGAGGAAGGAGAGGAGAGGATTATGTATAGGCCAAATTGGGTTTTTAACCTGTCCCAAGTGGTTAGGCTGTATTTGGTAATGGGATTTGTTACTGTTCGATGTTGTTTTGGATTCAGCCATAGAATATTTGTGATGGAAGGAGGGTCGCAGTCAACTGACTCTAAAGCTACCCATTGTGGGGTTTACGTCTTAGCGTAGTATTTGGATAGTTGTGATAATTGGGCTGTGTAATAATATTTTGTAAAATCTGGAACACCCAAACCACCTTGAATTTTAGGAGCATATAGGGTATGTTTAGGTATTCAAGGTTTTGTTCTGCCCCAGATAAAATGTAAGATTTTACATTGTAAGATGCGTAAGAAGTGTGACGGTATTGATATAGGGAGAACTCGAAAAAGATATAGGAGTTTTGAGAAGATAGGCATTTTTATCACTGTAATTCTATCCATCCAATTCAATGGTATGGTTGACCAATTATTGAGGAGTTTACTGAGTTGTGAAAGCATAGGTGGGTAATTTGTTGTATAGAGCTCTAAAGGATTAGCTGTAACGTTAATTCCCAAATAGGAGATAAACATCATAGACCAGGTAAATGGTAGAGAATGAAGTAGTTGGGTTTGGATAGCAGGTGTCAATGAGACATTTAGAGCTTTGGATTTGCGAGGGTTTATTGAAAGACCTGATACTTGTTCGAATTTGGAGAGGATGTTCAGTCGGTGCCGAAGTTGTGGGTGAAGGAAGGAATGTTAGGACATCATCTGCAAACATCATTTATGATGATAACCATCAAGTTCTAGTCCTTTTATATTTGGATTGGATCGAATCAGTTGGGCCAGGGGTTCAATTGCCAGAGCTAAAAGGAGAGGGGTAAGGGGGCATCCCTGCCTGGTACCTCTCTCAACATGAATAGGATCAGATTTAAATCCCGATTAGGAGATATATACTTTCGGATGTTGATATACGGCAGCTATCCATTTGAAGAAATGTGGTCCCAAACCTTATTGATTAAGAATGGAGTGTAGATAACGCTAAGGAAACAGCAGGGATATTGTCAGAAGCCATGAAACAGACTGAGACAGAAGTACAATCAAATCACACTTGTTTATTAATAAAAATAAAAAGGTAAAGAGAAAAAGTGTAGTCAAGCATAACCAGAGTCCAGTAGCCAGATCAGGTAGTCAGCCATTCCAAAGTTCATTAACCAGATCGGGTAATCAGCCAGGCCGGAAGTCAGGGATCCAAGGAGAGCAACCGCAAGCAGGATAAGAAGCCAGTTGGGATGTCAGCAAGCCAGTCTTGAAACAAACAGCAGGAGATGGTTCCCTGTTATATGACCAACATGAAGGTAAAGGAGAAATGAGCTGGAAGGCTTTAAATAGGCAGGTCAGACGAGCATCATCGGGAACAGCTGGTAACTGTGGAAAGAGAAGAGAGCTGGCAATTAGCCGACAGCTGAGCGGCCAACCCAGAGGAGGAAGGGCTAAGCCAGCCCTGACAGTACCCCCCCTCAATGACCCCTCTCCCTCGGAGGGCCACCGGGCTTGAGGGGAAACCGTCTATGGAACTCGCGGAGGAGGACAGGGGCATGTACGTCAGAGGATGAAACCCAGGAGCGTTCCTCCAGACCGTACCCCTTCCAATGCACCAGGTACTGTATGCCCCTATGGGAGTCAACAAAGGATTGTACCTCATACTCCTCATGGTTCTCAACTTGAATAGGGTGAGGACGTGGCACAGAGATGGTAAATCGGTTACAGACCAACGGTTTCAATAAGGAGACATTAAACACATTTGAGATGCGCATACTAGGAGGAAGGTCCAACGCGTAAGCTACTGGGTTAATCCTGCGAAGGATACGGAACGGTCCAATAAACCGAGGTGCAAACTTCAGTGAGGGAACACGAAGCCGGAGGTTGCGAGATGACAGCCAGACCCTGTCCCCAACCTGGTAGGAAGGCGCAGGCAGGCGTCTGCAGTCAGCATGGAGTCTGTACCTATCATTAGCATGACGCAAAGCCTCCTGGACTTGTACTCAAGTGGAACGAAGACCACGGAGATGCTCCTCTAATGCAGGAATTCTCTGCGGAATAAAAGAGTCAGGCAACATGGAAGGTTGGAAACCATAATTCGCTATTAATGGAGACAATCGGGAGGCAGAATTCAAGGCACTGTTGTGAGCAAACTCTGCCCAAGGTAATAGGTCAGACCAGTTGTTATGATGGTCAGAAATATAGCCACGTAGGAATTGCTCCAAGGACTGATGGGGTTCTGCGGCCCCATTAGACTGCGGGTGATACGCAGAAGAGAACGCTAGCTGGATTCCCAACTGTGCACAAAAGGCTTGCCAGAACCGGGAGACAAACTGACTGCCCCTGTCCGAGACAATCACCTTGGGTAGCCCATGTAAGCGAAAGATCTCCCGAGCAAAAATGGAAGCCAGTTCCTTAGAGGTGGGCAACTTCTTAAGTGGAATACAATGACACATCTTTGAGAACCGGTCAACCACCATAAGGATAACAGTGTTGCCTTGGGTGTTGGGCAATTCCACAATGAAATCCATAGACAGGTGATTTCAGGGCCTTTCTCCATTGGGTATGGGTTGTAGGAGGCCCACTGGAAGGTGTCGTGGAGTCTTACTCCGAGCACACACGGGACAGGCAGCTACAAAGGCAGTAACATCAGCCCATAGACTAGGCCACCAGAATTGTTGGGAGATGGCCCAAAAGAGTTGATTCTTCACAGGATGGCCAGCTGCCTTGGGAGAATGGTAAGTCTGGAGCACTGCAGTACGTAGACTCTCTGGGACAAAGCAGCGGTCACAAGGTTTATCAGGAGGAGCATGGACCTGAGCAGCAAGAATTTTGTCACCCAAAGGAGAAGTAAGACTGGTGCGAACCATAGCCAAGATACGATCAGAAGGAATGATAGGAACCGGAACCGACTCCGACTTGGAAGTGGAGGAAAATTGTCGTGACAAGGCATCAGCCCTTACATTCTTAGTACCGGGTAAGAATGAGACAATGTAATTAAAGCTCAACAAGAAAAGAGCCCATCGCGCCCTTCTGGGAGAGAGTCGTTTAGCCTCAGACAAGAATGTAAGATTCTTATGGTCAGTAAGAATAAGAACGGGCACAGTGGTACCTTCAAGGAGATGTCTCCATTCTTTCAGGGCTAAAAGGATCGCCAACAGCTCTCTGTCACCTATCTCATAATTGCACTCAGCAGGTGACAATTTTTTGGAAAAGTAGCCACACGGATGCATAGCGCTCTCAGAGTTAGGACGTTGAGACAGAAGGGCGCCAACTCCCATCTCAGAAGCATCAACTTCTAGGATAAAAGGCAACGTAGGATCAAGATGTGCCAACACAGGAGCAGAAACAAAGGCAGCCTTGAGAGTCTGAAAGGTCTTAATGGACTCCGGAGACCAACTCTGTGGGTTACCGTCTTTTCTGGTCATATCAGTCAGAGGCTTGACCAGAGACGAGAAGTTATGAATAAACTTCCGATAGTAGTTGGCAAAGCCCAGGAAACGCTGCAGAGGATGTAAACGCATGGGCTGAGGCCACTGTAGGACTGCCGACAGTTTCTCTGGGTCCATCGAAAAACCAGCAGTGGAAATTACATAACCCAGGAATGTAACCTGTTCACGATGGAACTCGCACTTCTCCAGTCTTAGTTTCTGAAGTACAGGACAGACATCTGTGTGGCAGCTCTTCAGGGACTTGGAAAATACGAGGATATCATCGAGATAAACCACTACACACAATTGCAACAAATCTCGGAGAACATCATTAATAAACTCCTGGAAAACTGCCGGGGCGTTACAAAGGCCAAAAGGCATTACCAGGTATTCATAATGGCCTGTTCTGGTATTAAACGCAGTTTTCCACTCGTCGCCCTCCTTAATGCACACAAGATTGTATGCCCCTCTCAGGTCAAGCTTTGTGAAAACCGTTGCTCCCTTGAGGCAGTCAAATAACTCCGTAATCAATGGAATTGGGTAGGCATTCTTAATCGTGACACGATTGAGACCCCTATAATCTATACAAGGTCTCAGTTCACCGCTCTTCTTTTTTACAAAGAAGAAACCAGCACCAGCAGGAGACGAGGACTTGCGGATAAAACCTCGAGAAAGTGCGTCAGCAACATACTCCTCCATAGCCTTATCCTCCAAGACCGACAAAGGGTAAACCCAGCCACGAGGAGGTATGGCACCAGGTTGAAGGTCAATTGCTCAATCATAAGGCCGGTGTGGAGGCAAACTACCAGCTTGACCTTTATCAAAGACATCACCAAAATCACAGTACTCCTCCGGCAAGGAAGGGAGTGAAGCCATGCACAGGACCTTGGATACCTTCAGGAAGCATGTCTCACTGCATTGAGGTGACCAGGAGAGAACCTCAGCACAGAGCCAATCAAAAGAGGGGTTGTGCCTCTGTAACCAAGGATAACCAATAACCAGCGGAAATCTGGGTGAGGAAATAACTTGGAATTGGATTATCTCATGGTGAAGAGCCCCTACGGCCATGGACAATGGAACCGTCTCATGAGTCACATGGGCAGGCTGTAAAGGTCTCCCATCAAGAGCCTCAATGGCAAGTGGAGTGTCACGCAGCTGCAGCGGAATTGAGTGCTGCGAAACAAATGCAGCATCAATGAACAGGCCTGCAGCCCCAGAGTCGATTAGAGCCTGTATCTCGATGTATGACTCAGCCCAAGAAAGGGTGACCAAAACCAGGGGCTTATCCTTCTGGCAGGACCTCAAGGTTCGGGCGTTCCCTGGACGGGTAGGACAAGACTTCAAAAAGTGACCTGCCTGGCCACAATAAAGGCACAATCTCTCCCTCCTCCTAAAGGCTCTCTCATCCACAGAGAGACACGTGAAGCCCAGGTGCATGGGTTCATCTTCACTGACCAACTCGGTACCAGGAGGCATGGGATGTGAGGGAGGCATGGGTGGGACTACAAAGCTCGGAGGCAAACGTACAGGAGGCTTCCGCAAGCGCACCTAAAGAGAAAGTCTTTCTCTGAGTCTGGAGTCAATGAGGATGGTAAACGAGATCAAGCTCTCCAGCTCAGTGGGTATATCTCGGGCTGCTATCTCATCCTTGATGGAATCCAAGAGACCATGAGAAAAAGCAGCCACGAGGGCCTCATTGTTCCAAGCAACCTCTGTTGCCAGAGTATGGAATTCAATGGCGTAGTCGGCAACAGTTCTCATACTCTGTTTGATGGACATGAGGCACTTGGCAGCAGAAGCAGAGCGTGCGGGAATGTCAAAAAAACCCTTTAAAGGAGGCCACAAACTGAGGGTAACTCAAGACAACAGGTTTTTGTGTCTCACATAGAGGGTTAGCCCAGGGCAAGGCTCTCTCAAAAAGCAAAGATATCACAAAACCTACTTTGCTTCTGTCCGTGGGAAACGCCTGGGGCAGCATCTCGAAGTATATCTCAACCTGATTGAGAAACCCTTTGCATTGAACTGGATCGCCCCCAAATCGCTGGGGAAGCGGAGCAGAGCCAGACATACCTCTTATAGAGGTAATACTCGAGGTGGGTGCCTGCACAGAGACTGGCGCAGCAGCAGGGACGGCCTGCGACTCAGGTTATACCGGAGCAGCCACCATGGGGGATTCCAGGTGAGCTGTGCGATTCAGGAGCGTTTGTAATGCCAAGGCAAACTATCCATGCGGTGATCTTGCTCATCCAATCTGGAAAAAATATTACCAACAAGTGGATTGACTGTATCTTCTGAATTCATGGCCTTCGCGTACTGTCAGAAACCATGAAACAGACTGAAACAGAAGTACAATCAAATCACACTTGTTTATTAATAAAAATAAAAAGGTAAATAGAAAAAGCGTAGTCAAGCATAGCCAGAGTCCAGTAGCCAGATCGGGTAGTCAGCCATTCCAAAGTTCATTAATCAGATCAGGTAATCAGCCAGGCCGGAAGTCAGGGATCCAAGGAGAGCAACCGCAAGCAGGATAAGAAGCCAGGTGGGTTGTCAGCAAGCCAGTCTTGAAACAAACAGCAGGAGATGGTTCCCTGTTATGTGACCAACGTGAAGGCAAAGGAGAAATGAGCTGGAAGGCTTTAAATAGGCAGGTCAGACGAGCATCATCGGGAACAGCTGGTAACTGTGGAAAGAGAAGAGAGCTGGCAATTAGCTGACAGCTGAGCGGCCAGCCCAGAGGAGGAAGGGCTAAGCCATCCCTGACAGATATGATGTGAACGAGCTGTGTGGGCCAGGAGTGTAACTCGGCTTTATTATCGCCTGCTTGTCTTGATGGGATAAAACCTGTTTGAGCCCTATGGATTAGGGTGTCAATAATGGGGTTAAGTCTGGCGGAAATGAATTTGGCCAATATTTTAATATTGATATTTAGGATGGATATCGGTCTATAATTAGACCAAGATATGTCATCTGAAATGGGTTTAGGGATCAAGGATATACAGTGGTGTGAAAAAGTGTTTGCCCCTTCCTCATTTCCTGTTCCTTTGCATGTTTGTCACACTTAAGTGTTTCGGAACATCAAACCAATTTAAACAATAGTCAAGGACAACACAAGTAAACACAAAATGCAATTTGTAAATGAAGGTGTTTATTATTAAAGGTGAAAAAAAATCCAAACCATCATGGCCCTGTGTGAAAAAGTGATTGCCCCCCTTGTTAAAACATACTATAACTGTGGTTGTCCACACCTGAGTTCAATTTCTCTAGCCACACCCAGGCCTGATTATTGCCACACCTGTTCACAATCAAGGCATCACTTAAATAGGAGCTGCTTGACACAGTAAGGTCCACCAGAAGATCCTTAAAAGCTACACATCATGCCGAGACCCAAAGAAATTCAGGAACAATTGAGAAAGAAAGTAATTGAGATCTATCAGTCTGGAAAGGGTTATAAAGCCATTTCCAAAGCTTTGGGAATCCAGCGAACCACAGTGAGAGCCATTATCCACAAATGGCGAAGACATGGAACAGTGGTGAACCTTCCCAGGAGTGGCCGGCCGCCCAAAATTACCCCAAGAGCGCAGCGACGACTCATCCAAGAGGTCACAAAAGACCCCACAACAACGTCCAAGGAACTGCAGGCCTCACTTGCCTCAGTTAAGGTCAGCGTTCATGCCTCCACCATCAGGAAAAGACTGGGCAAAAATGGCCTGCATGGCAGAGTTCCAAGGAGAAAACCACTGCTGAGCAAAAAGAACATCAAAGCTCGTCTCAATTTCTCCACAACACATCTTGATGATCCCCAAGACTTTTGGGACAACATTCTGTGGACCGATGAGACAAAAGTGGAACTCTTTGGAAGGTGTGTGTCCAAGTATATCTGGCGTAGAAGGAACATTGCATTTCAGAAAAAGAACATTATACCAACAGTAAAATATGGTGGTGGTAGTGTGATGGTCTGGGGCTGTTTTGCTGCTTCAGGACCTGGAAGACTTGCCGTGATAAAAGGAACTATGAATTCTGCTGTCTACCAAGAGATCCTGAAGGAGAATGTCCGACCATCTGTTCGTGTACTCAAGCTGAAACGAACTTGGGTTCTGCAGCAGGACAATGATCCTAAACACACCAGCAAGTCCACCACCGAATGGCTGAAGAAAAACAAAATGAAGACTTTGGAGTGGCCTAGCCAAAGTCCTGACCTGAATCCTATTGAGATGTTGTGGTATGACCTTAAAAAGGCCGTTCATGCTCGAAAACCCTCTAATGTAACTGAATTAGGACAATTCTGCAAAGATGAGTGGGCCAAAATTCCTCCAGGACGCTGTAAAAGCCTCATTGCACGTTATCGCAAACGCTTGGTTGCAGTTGTTGCTGCTAAGGGTGGCCCAACCAGTTATTAGGTTTAGGGGGCAATCACTTTTTCACACAGGGCCATGATGGTTTGGATTTTTTTTCACCTTTAATAATAAACACCTTCATTTACAAATTGCATTTTGTGTTTACTTGTGTTGTCCTTGACTATTGTTTAAATTGGTTTGATGTTCCGAAACACTTAAGTGTGACAAAAATGCAAAGGAACAGGAAATGAGGAAGGGGGCAAACACTTTTTCACACCACTGTATAATCTGTGATTCTGTACGAAAATTATATTCTTTAAGAAGGGAGTTAAAGGCTTCAACCATAAGGGTTGCTAATAGTAATGCAAATCGTTTGTAGTATGTTGCTGAAAAGCCATCTATGCCTGGAGTCTGTACGTTTATGAAATGTAAGTGATTTTATAACATTCTGTATTTCTACTTCAGTAATAGGTTTATCCAGAGTTTCTTGATGAGATGGGGAGAGAGAGGGGAGGTGAATTGTAGATAGGAGTGTGGCCAGATGAGGTTGGTCTAAGATATTAGGGTCTTTGTATAATTCAGTTTGTTTTCTGTGAAATTCTTTTAGGATTTTTTGTGGATTGCTAGTGTATGTATCTTTATTAATTTTTAGGCGGATAGGTTTAGGGCAGTGGCGGCTGGTGAAGTTTTTGGATAGGGGGGCGCCAGACCCCGACCATCATGTTTGACCCCTCCCACTTCTCATAAACCACACCCCTTATATAATCCACCCACTCCATCCCCCATATTCCCCTTGCTTCCACCAATAGTGACAGAAGTACAGGCATACCCCACTTTTACATACACAATGGGGTTTATTTATTAAAGCTGGAAAGTGCAAAATTAGGCTCACTTCTGCATAAACAAAAACAATGAGCTTCCAGGTTGTATTACCCAAGCTTAATTGAAGAAGCCGAGGTTAGAAGCTCATTGGTTTCTGTGCAGGAGTGAGCCTGATTTTGCACTTTCCAGCTTAGTAAATAAGCCCCATTGCGTACTTAAAAGTGGGGTATGTATACAGCTCAGATCACAGGACAGAGTATATATCTAGATAAAATATTGACTATAACTATAGTGTATCCAGTAAATGTATGTATAGACATAGAGACATAGACATATATATATATATATATATATATATATATATATATATATATATAGTTTATGCAGTAGCTATGCCTAGACACAGATACAAAACTAAAATGTGTGCATAAATATAAATATATATATAGAGGCGAGGGAGAGGAGCCCGGAGGGGTAATTGATCAGCCCGTTCAGCTGTGTTCCTTATCAGCCAGTATGGTGGCCGGAATTTATGGGAGGAGCCCGGAGGGGTATTTAATCAGCCCATTCTGCTGTGTTCCTTGTCGGTTCCTGTGTGCAATAGTTGCTATGTCACAGATCTAGGGCCGACTAGTCGAGACCGTTCGATAGAGTGAGTGCAGTGTTCGAGAGTTCCGTCTTCATTGAAGTCCTGTCTTCGTCCTCGTGTTACAGTCTGTTTTTGCCATCGTGAGCGTTCGTGTATTTGTCTGAGTCGCAATACTCGAAAACTTGCCGGTGTCGTGCAACGCATCTGGTCCGGCTGTCGCGGGTAGGGCTTCGGCTCCCATTTCTCATTTCATGTTATTTCATGTCACTAAACTGTGATGCGTTGAACTCACAAACCACTCACTGAAATGTCACCTTCGTATTTTTCCGATATTGTTTCACGCATCCGTTACCTCTAAACATTTGTGCTCCTTGCTTCTCGAAAGAAGTCGTGACACCACATCGAGCATTTCATTTCACAAACCCGCTATACCGACCAAATCACTGGTCTCTACTAAAACGTCCGAATCGTTCGGATCATTTCTAAAATTCCCAATCAGATGTTCTAAGTTCTAATTAACCGGCTCATTTCAATCGTTTCAATCATTTCAATCATTTCATTTCATTTCATTTCATTCTTCTCGAAAGAAGTCGTAGTCACTCGTTCATGACACCACATCGAGCATTTCATTTTCAAACCTTCCGCATACCGACCAAATCACGGGTCTCTACGTCCGAATCGTTCGGATCATTTCGAAAATTCCCAAACAGACGTTCTAAGTTCTAACTAACTGGAGAATTTCAATCATTTCAATCATTTAATTTCATTTCATTTCGGTCACGAGTCGCGCTCCGATTCGAATCTAGTCGCATCTCCGATGCACCGATTCGCTCCGGTGTGCCCCAGTTGTCGGCCTCATTTCAATACATGCTCCAGAGACAGAATCATTCGCAGGTTCAGCCACGGTTTTCGATTCTTGTCTTTGTCATGGAATATCATTTCTGGTCACCTATCACGCCCCGTTATGAATCCAGTCGCATTATACTGATGCACCGATTCGCCTCGGTACGCCCAATTGTTTGGCCTCATTTCTATACTTGCTCCAGAGACGGATTCTTTACCGAATCGGTGGGCCAGTCGTTGATTCCGGTCTCTGTCATGGTGTGTCACTTATTACGCTCCGATTTGAATCATGTCACAGTTATATGCACCGATTCGTTCCGGTGTGCCCAGCTGCTTCGCCTCATTTCAGTACATGCTCCAGAGACAGGGTTCACCGTTGATTCTTGAGTGCAGCCATTGATCCCTGTCTTTGTCATGGGTATCATTTCGTTTCACCTATCACGCTCCGACACGAATAGTCACGCCTGTGCACTAATTCGTCTCGGCGTGCCCCAGGACAGGCCTCATTTCAGTACATGCTCCAGAGAACAGGGTCACTGTCGATTCTTGAGCGCATCCGTTGATCCCTGTCTTTGTCATGGGTATCATTTCGTTTCACCTATCACGCTCCGACATGAATAGTCACGCCTATGCTCTAATTCGTCTCGGCGTGCCCCAGGACTGGCCTCATTTCAGTACATGCTCCAGAGTCCGTTTCGTGCTCAGTCGCAAAGTTACGGCATGGCGATTCGGGCCTCTATCATGGCGGATTCACTCATTTCACTCATTTCACTGTCACCTCCTGCACCTCGGTTCAAACCCAGTTGTTTTACAAATTCGGGTTCTAGCCGAGGGGCCGTGCTCATTTGGCCTCATTTCACTAATTGCCCCATTTCAGTACATGCTCCAGAGTCCGGCTCGCTGTCAGTTGCGCCGGCGACACGACCGAGCTGCGCCTCTGCCATGGCAGGTTCTCATCAAAGGCAACATTTCGTTTATATTTGTTCGTCTCATTTCATTTCATTTCATTTCATTTAAAAAAAAAGGAAAAAAAATAATTATAATAATAGAAAAGAGGGGAAAAAAAGGGAAAAAGAAAAAGAAAGAAAAAAAATATATAGAAAAAAAATAAAAATAGAAGAAAAAACAAAAAAAAAGAAAGGAAAAAAAAATAAAACATTTCATTGTGTTTGTTTGTCTCATTTCATTTCAAAGCTCACCACTCCCATTGGAGTCACCATTTGGCCAGTTGTCTGTGACAGGTATGGAGTTCTCAACTGGTTTTGCCTTTGTGTTTACAGGTCAGTCGAGTCCAGTAGCACCCTCCATGCACTGATTCGTCTAGGCATGCCCCAGTTGTCTTGACCTCATTTCGTTCTGTGCTCCGCAGTTCAAACTCATCGTTAATCATAACATACCAATTCTTGTCTATATCACGGCAAACATTTCATTTATTTCATTTCACATATTCATCGCTTACCAAGTCGAATCCACTCAAACCAGCAACGCATTAATCCGCACCCGTCATTTCAGCCTTACGGGTATAACTCAACAATTCATATCGGATTCATTTCATGTACTCCCCGATCGTTTGTGTCAGATTTATCACATAACCAATTCATAGGATTCATTTCACACCTACATCCGATTCATATCGGATTCATTTCGCACTCATCCAAGTACAACTTTGTGCAAGCTTGTTGCTAGCACGCATCCAATCACAAACGTCCTGCAGTCACCGCAAGCACATCTAGGCATAACTCCCTGCAATCGTGGCGGACTCACATCCAAGCATAAACTTCTTGCAATCATTGCAAGCACGCATCCAAGCATAGACTTCTTGCAATGGTTGCTAGCACACATCCTAGCATAAACTTTGCAGTTGTCGCTAGCAAGCCCCAGGCACAAACGTAGTACTATCCTTGCTGGCAGGCAGTTCTGGCTGGCTCAGTGCATTGCTGGGTAAGGCCTGGATACTTTCCTAACGTACGTAGTATAACGGGGTGCTATATTGTAGGTAGGTTGATCCAGGGAGAAATCTGATTGCCGCTCGAGGGATCAGGAAGGAATTTTTTCCCCTGCTGTAGCTGATTGGAGCATGCTCTGTGGGTTTTTTTTTGCCTTCCTCTGGATCAGCTGTGGGGATAGCATTGGGTGTGTCGGGTTGTGCAATGTTGTTTGTCTAAATTGTTGATTTTTGTCGTGGGCTGGGTGGACTTTTGTCTTTTCAACCTAGCTAACTACGCATCCTAGCATAACTTCTTGCAATCGTAGCAAGCACGCATCTTGGCATAACTTATTCAGTCTTTGCAGGTCATACTGCTTACAGCCCTGTGTCCGGACGTCTGCGACACCACCGAGTCCAGCCACCACAAACACATCTCCAGTGACGTTAACTCCCTTGCTATCATTGTAAGCACACATTTAAGCGCAACACTTGCTATCACGGCTAGGCGCGTAACTTAGCATAACTTGTGATCGTTGCAAGCACTTTTTTTGGCACTCAGCCACACATCATTTTCAGCGGTACTCATTTGGCCACTTGGCCCCAGTGACATTTTTCATACGCCACTCGCCATTCCTGATGCTCATTCCTCCCGTTGGGCAGTTGAGTTCAGCTTCCGTTCTACACCAGAGGTCGAGTTGCCACACGCAGCTGGCTTCTTCTCATAACACTGTCAGGCTATATCTAGCCAGCATCCGACATTTCTATCCTTACAGGACCCCGGTGAGCCATCTGTTGATGGCCCATACAGTAAGATCTCCTCTAACTGGTATCCAGAAACATCTGCCCGTAGCTAACGCTAGACGCTTGCCCATCACAACTGCCATCTTTAGGGACATGTAGAACATCCTCGCATGCCAGTTTCCCCCTTGACAAGCTGACCCTATCAGGTCAGTTTTTCAAACACTTCACCCACACACAGGGGTATACCTAGAAGCAGCTTCAGTCTGTTTCAAGTATGCTCAGTTCTGCAATATGGTCATTCCCCAGGGTTGATCTTTATGTCATGCATCCTCGTCTTCCCCTCCCAGATTCAGGGCCCCTGTCAGACCCTTAATCTGGATGCCACGGATCTTTCAATATCAGAGGTTCCATACTACGTAGATCGGTATATCATGTTCATACCGTCTATCTCGCCCCTATCACCCCAGCTAGTGACAGATGTAGCAACCATCACAGGCTTCACTGCAATTTTTGGCCACCATCAGGCAACCAGCAGAGATTATTGCAAAGATAGGTCTAAATCCCTAGCAGTCATGTCCTTCCTGTGTAGGCTGGTACAGCTGTCGTTATAAATTCAGTTTAAAGTTGACTATACATTGTTCCTGGCCTAGAGCAATCTCGTAGCAGATGCGCTGTCGTATTTGACTGGAGCCGATCCAGTGTCAGCCATTGTCCTTGGTCGGTCTCACCTAAACCCCGGTTTAGTACAATATCTACAAACAGCGACCAAGCTCGTAAACGTCTCACTTTCTCGCAACATGCTCAACCTACCAGACGGCCTGGAGGGCCTTCAGAAATTCCGGACACACCACTCCTGTGAAACTTCCAACATCAGGCAGTTACTGGCCTTTCCCTCATACTGTCATACCCAGCTGCCTATCCCATAACACTGTTCGGCTATACCTAGCCGGCAGGCAACATTTCTTGTCCTTGCCGGACCCCGCAAACCTTCTTTATTCATGTCCCACGCTGGTTGAACCGTGCTTCGTGAAGTCCAGGAAATCCAACCGATGGTCGGTGCCAAATGCTTACCTGAACGGGTGACATCCTTAAGGGTATACCGACCATCCTGACTACCTCTTCGTTTGGTCTCTCCCCTAGCATGGTCCTACAAGCAGCCAGGTGTTGGCCTACTACAGGTTCCTGTGACCTGGAAAGTTCACCTGCGGTAATCCAGCAGGCCGAGAGCTATGTAGACGCTACTTAGCCTGATACAAAGATCACTTCGTACTTCACCTAGCGGTTTCAAAGAGCAGCAAGTAAGCTCCAGCGTAGACATCCACTTTACAGAATCGGTAATAGCGGGTGTCCAGTTGCCACACTCAATCAACTATCTTCGCTACTTCCCCAACAGTCGGACTCCAGTCCCCTTCTTCCTTTCTTGTCAAAGCCCTTAAGTACTGGTCAGTTTATGAAACACATCAGGGTACTTCTACGCAACTTTCACCTGAAATCCTATCCGGTACTCTCGTCACTCCTTCCGCACTGGGGCAGCCTCAGCAGCCTCCCGTCACGGGGCCCCAGGCAATGTCATTGAATAGCTAGGCAGGTAGGAGTCTGCCTGCTTCACCCAGTACAGCCACAATCCTCAAGTGGAAATGGCTCAGGCATCTATTAAACTCACTCAGTTATCAAACTCAATCAATAAAGAGCAATTCCCTACCAGAATGTTTTGCCCCCTTATTTTGGTATACCGTACGTTAGACCAAGGCACACTTTCAGGTCTATTTCAAGTGGTAAGTTTATGTTAACCCTGTTTGTCATCCTTATCCATACCGGACATAGGGCTCTGAACCATAAATATATATATATATGTGTGTGAGTAGTGGCCATAACCCTTAGCAGGGCGGCCTTAACTTTTGAGCTTACTGGTTACCTCCGTTTGGCTTATTCTTACACATCTAGGGGTTCCCAGGGATGGTACCTAACAACTTTGGATGCTGACACCAATAAAGTCCTTTTGAAAGGTTCTTTATTTGCAGGGGTAACATCCAACAAACACAGTCTCATAGGGGAACAGAGGGCAAGGGTGAAAGAATGCAGGAACCTTGAACTGCAAATAACACAAAGTCTCTAGTACCACCCAGAGAGTAGCCACTCGCATCTGGGCGCTTCAAGGCTGAACAAATCTCTAGCCAGAGATTATGGCAGTCAGCACTTTGATTCAGAACTTCTAAAATCTCTGAACTTGAACAAGTTGTAACTGAAAGTGAACAGGAACCTTTTTCCTCAGTACCTGGAACGTTCTCTGTCTCCTTGAGAGTACTGGAAAAAGCGTGGATTCGTCAATGGCCTTCACAACTCAGTAACCAGGCACTTCTCAGGATGCCAGCTTGTTGGCCCTCCTCCGAAGAGTCCTCCCTGGTCACTTGCGGTGCCCCTCCAAGCCGAGAGCACACCCGGACGCCTTGAATCCTCTCTCAGTTACTGCGCCTCGGACCAGCCGATTACGAGACTCGGGAACAGATGGATCCCTACCCCAGACCAGGCAGGTCTATTGGGGTTTCCCAACCGAAGCATGTTGCGGAGCGACGAGCGCTCCAGTGACCAAGACCCCTTATGGGGCTACCCCAGTCCAGAACCAAGAACAGACTGCTAGGGCCTCACAAACTAACAACCCGGAACACGTGACCTCAACCTCTTAAGTACTCTTCCCCAGAATCCTCAGCGGGGCCCAGCACACCCACTGATTGGCTCCGAGGAAGCTGATACCCAAAATGTCCAACTAGGCCTGGTTCTGACCTGTCATGTGCACCTCACTGTACACATGACCAGGCAGAACTCTAACACTGCGAAGTCAACCCGATGTCAAATTTAACCTACACAATTAACCCTCAGAACCCCTCTACTGTTCTGAGGCAAAAACTAAATTTGTACATGAATGACACTTTGTCCAAAGTGTCACCGCTACATATATATATATATATATATATATATATATATATATATCTGTGTATGTATATATATATATATATATATATATATATATATATATATATATATATATATATATATATATATATATATCTGTGTATGTATGCACACCCCAGACTATTATTTAACATTATATGTAACATATAGTATATGTAATAGCTATTGTAGAGTATGAGCTAAATGTATTCATGAAATGTTACAACATAACCCATTGAAAAGTGTAGTTTCCCTATATTGCCATGGAGTCTCTCTCTCTCTCCTCTCCCCTCTCTCTCCTCTGTCTCTCTCTTATATATAAATATATATATATATATATATATATATATATATATATATATACATCTAGGGTTAATAAATATAAGGACTACCATATATATATATATATATATATATATATATATATATATATATATATATATATATATATATATAAATATATTGTTTCTTCTTTCTTAACACACAGTGCTTCAAGGGTGACTGTACTATAGATGAGCACAGGTCACCCCCAGTGATACAGCTCCCAATGAGTACATGACAGTAGTGCAGGTACCTCTTAGAGCCATGCTAAATTCTCCAGCAATTACAGCGCTACAAAAAAGCTATTGTAACAGGTGATCAAACACAGGGTAAATGATAACTATGCCCCTAGTAATAATGCTTTGTTATATTAGAGAGGGGGCTCATACAAGTCCTTATAAAGCACTTGTCGGCAGTGAAAAGGTTTCCAGGATTATGAAGAGGCAGGAGATGAAAGGCCTGTACAAATCAAACTTAATTCATTTAACCTACACAATTAACCCTCAGAACCCCTCTACTGTTCTGAGGCAAAAACTAAATTTGTACATGAACGACACTTTGTCCAAAGTGTCACCGCTACATATATATATATATATATATATCTGTGTATGTATATATATATCTATATATATATATATATATATATATATATATATATATATATATATATATATATATATATATATCTGTGTATGTATGCACACCCCAGACTATTATTTAACATTATATGTAACATATAGTATATGTAATAGCTATTGTAGAGTATGAGCTAAATGTATTCATGAAATGTTACAACATAACCCATTGAAAAGTGTAGTTTCCCTATATTGCCATGGAGTCTCTCTCTCTCTCCTCTCCCCTCTCTCTCCTCTGTCTCTCTCTTATATATAAATATATATATATATATATATATATATATATATATATATATATATACATCTAGGGTTAATAAATATAAGGACTACCATATATTTATATATATATATATATATATATATATATATATATATATTTATATATAAGAGAGAGACAGAGGAGAGAGAGGGGAGAGGAGAGAGAGAGAGACTCCATGGCAATATAGTATATATATACATCTAGGGTTAATAAATATAAGGACTACCATATATATATATATATATATATATATATATATATATATATATATATATATATATATATATTGTTTCTTCTTTCTTAACACACAGTGCTTCAAGGGTGACTGTACTATAGATGAGCACAGGTCACCCCCAGTGATACAGCTCCCAATGAGTACATGACAGTAGTGCAGGTACCTCTTAGAGCCATGCTAAATTCTCCAGCAATTACAGCGTTACAAAAAAGCTATTGTAACAGGTGATCAAACACAGGGTAAATGATAACTATGCCCCTAGTAATAATGCTTTGTTATATTAGAGAGGGGGCTCATACAAGTCCTTATAAAGCACTTGTCGGCAGTGAAAAGGTTTCCAGGATTATGAAGAGGCAGGAGATGAAAGGCCTGTACAAATCAAACTTAATTCATGCCATCACTAAATGTTTGTGAAGGTCTTAGCTGGTAACAAGGACAACAAGGCAGCAGATGACAGGAGCAGGAAGGACTTTGGAAGGGGCCAGGGAAGGGGGGGTGTTAGAGAACTTTCTATGCTCTGTACCTCCAAGCAGTTTGATGTCATTTATCAGCCACCGCCTAGTCCTGGAGCTAATAGGGCCACTCAGTGAGGTCAGGCAGAGCGCATTCCTCTCCTCTTGCAATCCTTACATGGCTTTCCCCTTAAGGCTGACTCATGGTTCCACTTTTAATTTATACATCAAGGCTTAGATAAAGGTCTGAACATTTGAAAATTATCAGTTTATGAAGTGCCAATTGCAGCCTCAGTACAGAATGTGGCGCACTCTCTTACCTTCCTCCTTCCTACAGCTCCGCTCGGGCCAAAGAACGGAGCTGCCGACGTCACTTCCGGCTTTCGTCTGCTTCACGAAACCCGGAATTTTTTAAAAAATGTTTCATTTGTATTTTTATGACTACAGGAGGGGGGCGGTGACCGGGCGCCTCCTATGGATGGGCCGCCCCTGGTTTAGGGGTATAGCTGGTCTTCCATAATGCTAAGGTTAGGAATCTGTTTGGTCTATTAGCTTTCATATAAAAAGTGTGCTTGGATTTACGAAGCAATTTTTCAGCTGATTCCATCAAAAATAGGTCTAATTCTAGGCTTGTTTTATCATATAAAAGTTTATTTGGCTGCGTGGGTTTGGTCTGAAAGTTTTCTGAAGCTTTGCAAAATGCTTCTTCCAGTTTTTTATGAAGTTGTTGTTTTTCCTTGCAGTGGTAAGATGTTTGGCTAATAGAAACCCCTCTAATATAAGGTTTGAGAGCTTCTCAACGTGTCAGGGGATCTGTATCAGTGGAATTGTTGTTTATAAGATAATCTTTTATGGCTTTTTCCAATCTCTGTCGAAATTAAGAATTTGCTAGGATACTATTATTAGATGGTATGGATGGGTGACAAAGTCAATAATAGGCACCACCATCCCTGAATAATATGGGAATTTCGAAAGGTAATTTAATGGGACCTTCAGGGGGCCAACACAGAAAAAGAAACCATAGTACTTATAAAAAATAACAAAATTTATTCACACAATAATACACACATTTAAAACAATGGAGATGGCTATACCCAACATTGTGCAATACAGTTACACGTCACAAGGGTAGATAAATCGAAGACTTTCAGCAATTGTGTCCCAACATGTTTTGCCCATTGGGGCTTACTCAGGGGATATTTGTTGAAAGACAAAATAGATGTGTGACTACAAACACAAAAATACACTTAATAAATATTCAAGACAATGCCAGTATACAAAGAGATGTGTGTGTTGACCATCCATATCCATTTCCATTGATTACCCACCAACCAGGTTTTATTACCTGCGCTGATGTAAAGCCACTAGTAAGTGGAGTGCAAAGATGGACACTGGGTTGCGCTCAAAAGACTGGCCAGAGGAGACCCACGACCAAAGGCCAGGACCAGTCTATCCAAAAAGAAAGAATTAACCAGAAATGAATTAGGGAAAACGAAAGGGGGAGAAAGGGAGGGAGATAGGAGAGGGGAAGGAAGAAGGAAGAGAAAGGGGGAAGGAAGAAGAGGGGATAGAAAAAAAGAAAGGAAAAGAAAGGAAGGAGAGGAAAGGCAGGGAGAGGAGGGAAGGGGAGGTGGAGGGGAAGGGAAAGAAAGGAAAAGAGGGAAGGGGAGGTGGGGCGGGGGGAAGGGAAAGATAAGGAGAAAAGGAAGGGGAGGGGGAATGGGAAAGGGGGAGGGGGAATGGGAAAAGGGGGGGGTACTCTTCCCCAGAATCCTCAGCGGGGCCCAGCACACCCACTGATTGGCTCCGAGGAAGCTGATACCCAAAATGTCCAACTAGGCCTGGTTCTGACCTGTCATGTGCACCTCACTGTACACATGACCAGGCAGAACTCTAACACTGCGAAGTCAAACCGATGTCAAATTTAACCTACACAATTAACCCTCAGAACCCCTCTACTGTTCTGAGGCAAAAACTAAATTTGTACATGAATGACACTTTGTCCAAAGTGTCACCGCTACATATATATATATATATATATATATATATATCTGTGTATATATATAAATATATATATATATATATATATATATATATATATATATATATATATATATATATATATATATATATATATCTGTGTATGTATGCACACCCCAGACTATTATTTAACATTATATGTAACATATAGTATATGTAATAGCTATTGTAGAGTATGAGCTAAATGTATTCATGAAATGTTACAACATAACCCATTGATAAGTGTAGTTTCCCTATATTGCCATGGAGTCTCTCTCTCTCTCCTCTCCCCTCTCTCTCCTCTGTCTCTCTCTTATATATAAATATATATATATATATATATATATATACATCTAGGGTTAATAAATATAAGGACTACCATATATATATATATATATATATATATATATATATATATATATATATATATATATATATATATATATATATATATATTGTTTCTTCTTTCTTAACACACAGTGCTTCAAGGGTGACTGTACTATAGATGAGCACAGGTCACCCCCAGTGATACAGCTCCCAATGAGTACATGACAGTAGTGCAGGTACCTCTTAGAGCCATGCTAAATTCTCCAGCAATTACAGCGCTACAAAAAAGCTATTGTAACAGGTGATCAAACACAGGGTAAATGATAACTATGCCCCTAGTAATAATGCTTTGTTATATTAGAGAGGGGGCTCATACAAGTCCTTATAAAGCACTTGTCGGCAGTGAAAAGGTTTCCAGGATTATGAAGAGGCAGGAGATGAAAGGCCTGTACAAATCAAACTTAATTCATTTAACCTACACAATTAACCCTCAGAACCCCTCTACTGTTCTGAGGCAAAAACTAAATTTGTACATGAATGACACTTTGTCCAAAGTGTCACCGCTACATATATATATATATATATATCTGTGTATGTATATATATATCTATATATATATATATATATATATATATATATATATATATATATATATATATATATATATATATATATATCTGTGTATGTATGCACACCCCAGACTATTATTTAACATTATATGTAACATATAGTATATGTAATAGCTATTGTAGAGTATGAGCTAAATGTATTCATGAAATGTTACAACATAACTCATTGAAAAGTGTAGTTTCCCTATATTGCCATGGAGTCTCTCTCTCTCTCCTCTCCCCTCTCTCTCCTCTGTCTCTCTCTTATATATAAATATATATATATATATATATATATATATATATATATATATATATATATATATATACATCTAGGGTTAATAAATATAAGGACTACCATATATATATATATATATATTGTTTCTTCTTTCTTAACACACAGTGCTTCAAGGGTGACTGTACTATAGATGAGCACAGGTCACCCCCAGTGATACAGCTCCCAATGAGTACATGACAGTAGTGCAGGTACCTCTTAGAGCCATGCTAAATTCTCCAGCAATTACAGCGTTACAAAAAAGCTATTGTAACAGGTGATCAAACACAGGGTAAATGATAACTATGCCCCTAGTAATAATGCTTTGTTATATTAGAGAGGGGGCTCATACAAGTCCTTATAAAGCACTTGTCGGCAGTGAAAAGGTTTCCAGGATTATGAAGAGGCAGGAGATGAAAGGCCTGTACAAATCAAACTTAATTCATGCCATCACTAAATGTTTGTGAAGGTCTTAGCTGGTAACAAGGACAACAAGGCAGCAGATGACAGGAGCAGGAAGGACTTTGGAAGGGGCCAGGGAAGGGGGGGTGTTAGAGAACTTTCTATGCTCTGTACCTCCAAGCAGTTTGATGTCATTTATCAGCCACCGCCTAGTCCTGGAGCTAATAGGGCCACTCAGTGAGGTCAGGCAGAGCGCATTCCTCTCCTCTTGCAATCCTTACATGGCTTTCCCCTTAAGGCTGACTCATGGTTCCACTTTTAATTTATACATCAAGGCTTAGATAAAGGTCTGAACATTTGAAAATTATCAGTTTATGAAGTGCCAATTGCAGCCTCAGTACAGAATGTGGCGCACTCTCTTACCTTCCTCCTTCCTACAGCTCCGCTCGGGCCAAAGAACGGAGCTGCCGACGTCACTTCCGGCTTTCGTCTGCTTCACGAAACCCGGAATTTTTTAAAAAATGTTTCATTTGTATTTTTATGACTACAGGAGGGGGGCGGTGACCGGGCGCCTCCTATGGATGGGCCGCCCCTGGTTTAGGGGTATAGCTGGTCTTCCATAATGCTAAGGTTAGGAATCTGTTTGGTCTATTAGCTTTCATATAAAAAGTGTGCTTGGATTTACGAAGCAATTTTTCAGCTGATTCCATCAAAAATAGGTCTAATTCTAGGCTTGTTTTATCATATAAAAGTTTATTTGGCTGCGTGGGTTTGGTCTGAAAGTTTTCTGAAGCTTTGCAAAATGCTTCTTCCAGTTTTTTATGAAGTTGTTGTTTTTCCTTGCAGTGGTAAGATGTTTGGCTAATAGAAACCCCTCTAATATAAGGTTTGAGAGCTTCTCAACGTGTCAGGGGATCTGTATCAGTGGAATTGTTGTTTATAAGATAATCTTTTATGGCTTTTTCCAATCTCTGTCGAAATTAAGAATTTGCTAGGATACTATTATTAGATGGTATGGATGGGTGACAAAGTCAATAATAGGCACCACCATCCCTGAATAATATGGGAATTTCGAAAGGTAATTTAATGGGACCTTCAGGGGGCCAACACAGAAAAAGAAACCATAGTACTTATAAAAAATAACAAAATTTATTCACACAATAATACACACATTTAAAACAATGGAGATGGCTATACCCAACATTGTGCAATACAGTTACACGTCACAAGGGTAGATAAATCGAAGACTTTCAGCAATTGTGTCCCAACATGTTTTGCCCATTGGGGCTTACTCAGGGGATATTTGTTGAAAGACAAAATAGATGTGTGACTACAAACACAAAAATACACTTAATAAATATTCAAGACAATGCCAGTATACAAAGAGATGTGTGTGTTGACCATCCATATCCATTTCCATTGATTACCCACCAACCAGGTTTTATTACCTGCGCTGATGTAAAGCCACTAGTAAGTGGAGTGCAAAGATGGACACTGGGTTGCGCTCAAAAGACTGGCCAGAGGAGACCCACGACCAAAGGCCAGGACCAGTCTATCCAAAAAGAAAGAATTAACCAGAAATGAATTAGGGAAAACGAAAGGGGGAGAAAGGGAGGGAGATAGGAGAGGGGAAGGAAGAAGGAAGAGAAAGGGGGAAGGAAGAAGAGGGGATAGAAAAAAAGAAAGGAAAAGAAAGGAAGGAGAGGAAAGGCAGGGAGAGGAGGGAAGGGGAGGTGGAGGGGAAGGGAAAGAAAGGAAAAGAGGGAAGGGGAGGTGGGGCGGGGGGAAGGGAAATATAAGGAGAAAAGGAAGGGGAGGGGGAATGGGAAAGGGGGAGGGGGAATGGGAAAAGGGGGGGGGTATTGGCGAGGAAAGGAGGGGAAGATGAAGAGGGGAAAGGAGAAGGGGGGAGGAAGGATATTAATAGGATTGTAAATAAGTGGGGGAAGGAATGTGGAAAGGGAGGAGAGGGAGACAAAGGAAGGGGGAAAGGGATGAGTTAGAAATAGGAAGGAAGGAAATAAGGAGAAGGAAAGCAATAGGGATAGGAAGAAATCAATGGGGGGAAAAGGGGATGGGGAAAAAGAAAAAGAAAGGGGAGATGGGAAGGGAAGGAGAAGAACAGGAGGAGAAATAAAAGGAAAAGAAAACCCCAAACCAAGTGAAGGGAGGGAAATGTGAAGGTGAAAGAGGGTTTGTGATAAAGAAAGAAATATTAAATTAGTGATGCTGATAAAAGAGGTGATGGGAATACTTACAGACCACAAAAAACGGGGTCTTAAAAAGAGACCAGGGGTGCCACAATATTATCTAACACGATCATGTCTGATTGGGAAATGTTGACCAGAATGAGAATTTGTAATCTTAAAATATTCATATATTAATATGAAAAATAAATGCATATTTATACTGATTAAGAGATTAATTAAAAAATTGCTCATATTGAAAATAATAAAATAAAATAATAATGTATTTATTGGTCAACCTATATATTTGGAGGACCATATAAGCCTTATTACAGATCATCTGTCCCTACTGCAGGCAGGGAAAATCAACACAGATGGCAATAGGCTAAAATCGAAACTATAAGTGCAAATTAATTAAATGTAACATCAGTAGATAAGAGGCAACAGTGTTTCATCCTAGGCAGGAAACCAAGGGTACTAAAAAACATGAGCCAGCAGTAAAAAAGAATGAAAATTATTATCTTAAATTGGAACATAGGACAGTACGTGATAACCCCCTCCAGTGTCTAATGAGTGAATGAGAAGGGTTCTATCTATGTGTGCAGATGCTGCATATTTAATTAGCGGGCGGTGTGTTGCACACCTGAAGTGAAGGCATCCCAGGATGAAAATAATACATTACCCAAAATGCCTAGCGAGCGATAGGCGGAAGAGGGGACGGCGCTGGAGTAGCTGCCATAGCCCAATTAGTGGGCGTGCCTCAGTCCTCCATCTCCGCCTTCAAGTCACCAGGCGTCAGGAGGCAGCTAAAAAATAAATAAAGTGAACGTAATCGTGGAGAGAGGAGGGGGGATGAAGTGAGGGGAAGAAGGAATGAAAAGTGAAAGAACTATAGTGATGGTTGTTAATTTGAGAAAACACCGTAAAGAGAAAGGAGGAGGGGATGTGGAAATATATGACAGGCAAAGAAAGATGAAAGAATAGGAGATATTGGAATATATGGAGCCCATCCGTCACCCAAGGCAAACAGGAAGGTCCAATGACCTTAAAGCCCTGGGTGGTGAGGACAATAGAATGGCGACACATATAAATCATTTTATTCAGCTCAAAACATATACATCTCATATATATTTTGAAAAATTTGTTTATGCAATCAGATTTCAATGTTTGTAATAAACATACTACCACATTGCTAGCATACTATCATTAATATACCAAGTACGATGATTGGATCATGGAACTATAGATCAGATAACTACCCTTGGGGTCTTTAAGTTCTTTTTTAAGGGTAAACGGTGTTGTGCGGTCGATGCAATCAATATTCAATTTTTTTGTTGTGGTGGAAGCAGTGAAAACATGGGGATATTTACAGCCAAAATATTTTGGTGTGGATTTTTGTACAAAGTGAGTCTCTTGGAAGCAAACTGCATGTGCTGATAGTTTGGAAAAAAAGGTGAAAGCTTTAGTTCTTTTCGGAAGAGAGTTGAGACCTTGTATATTAAGTGTTGGTATATTTAAGAAAGACATATAGACTGTTGATAAAGTTTAGTAAAGGGCTACTAAATGTAATTCAATATATTACTTCTCTGGAGAAAAGAAAGCTAACAAGGAATGGGTTATTCTGCAAAGTAGGAGCAGTAGAGGGATTTCAATGGGGGTTGTATAATGTATATAAACACAGATGAAAAAGTATGTGTTTAAGATAAATTTCTAAAAGGGAAACAAGTAATAAAAGGGAAAGGGCTCCCAATTGGAGTGAATATCCAGCGGGTGGTGAATAAACACCAACCAGTGGATATAAAATGGTCCAAGGAGTGTCCAAATCAAAGTTGGGCACTCGAGGAATGTGTGGAGGTGTAGTGAGCAGTCTCCGGGACTACGACAGCCAGTATACTTTCCTTACGTTAAATTATTTGACAAAACAAGTCATAAGTGTAGAGTTAGTTTAATATAACAGCAAAAATGCATATTATAATGCAAGGTAGGAGAATTCTGATTATAATTGTAATATATTCCATTAAAAGAAAATTGAAACTTTTAAATGAACAAATTCTAATAGTTGAATAATAGTCTTATAATAAACTAACTATATAAAACAGATTAATGTTCCTGTCCTTTGCATCCCCTGGACATAGGTTGGGCATCACTTTTGGGCCGGATTGTAAGTTATAGCCCCACTTTTTTTGAGAGATAGTTCTCCATCTAAAGGTTATCCCATATTTATAGATATCCTTGATTTAATTTCAGAACATTTTTACTCCTGATGATTGGCATGAGCCATGAAACGTGCGTTGAGTATATGTCCAACTCATGCCCAGACAAGTTTGGCTCACCATGAGCAATCGCTTATGTTTATTGGTTTTATGAATGGAGTGTGTCTATGCATTTGCATTGTTAACCATGTTGTATTCTATTCTGTATAATACCTGTATATTTAAAGAAGTGTATTTAAAGAAGTGTGTCATAGTTTATTGTGTCCTGTATCCCAGATTGACACATTTCATGATGGGATTTGTATTTTATAAATAAATGTAATTAAAGTATTTATTCAGTGACATGCCTCATTTAAAGTCCTGTTTCCCTCTCTTTCCAATTGTTGTATATATAAAACAGGCCATTAAGTCCTCACATAAAGGGGTAATTACCAGATCATGTGAGGTAATGGAAATAGAACATTTAAAATTAAATTTATTTTGGAAAAGAATTGGTAAGGATCCACATAATTGTGTATATCAGTCCAAAGAATGTGTTTGGCCAGATAGTCTACATGAAAGCAGGCATTGGTGGATCGAATGATCTTAGGAAAGGACATCCTTCTTTAGTATAATACACTAAAGGTGGATTAGATGTTTAGGTTTTTAAGGGTGTTACCCCTATTGTTTAAAGGATGTTGTTAGGGTAAAACCTTAATAAAAATAATTAAATCTGAATTCTTGTATATCACCCATATGGAATATATCAGTCTGTAATATCATCTTCTTTAGGTGGCGGTGAAGCAAAGTGACCTCTTTTATGGGGACTAAGGAGGACTTGAGCTGTTTGAGTTGCTTGGGAATCCTGAATATTCTGGATCTGTGAGAATGATGGGGAATTAATTCACCGTGTGGTTTCATTTCCTTGTGTTTAAATAGGGTTAATTTGGACAGGTCTTGAAAGACTTGGTATTTTCATTCCTGGAAAATCAAGGAGTCTTTGTTTCTTGCAGCTTCCATCAGTTGCTCTTTTGTGCGAAAATAGTGCATGTTTATAATTATATCTCTAGGGGGTCCGTCTTCTTTACGTTCAGTTGGGGCTCTGTGTATTCCATCAATTTCCTGTCATTCTATTGGGATAGATGGAGCAAGTTCTTGAAAAGTACCGTAACTGTTTATTATAGATCTTCTGTTTCTTCAGGAATGCCACAGATACGTAGGCTTGATCTTCTGACCCTGTTCTCAAAATCTTCAGTCGAGTTTGAAGTGCAGAATAATCTCTCTAAGAGATTCCAGTTCTTCAGTATGAGTAGAGGTGGTAATGTCAAATGCATTTACCTTTTGTTCTAGGATAGATGTGTGTAGGCCTACCTCATGAATCTCCCGTGTTAGTTTGTCAGTAATAGCATCTGAGGTGTTCTGTAATGCTGTATGTAGGACCCGTTCAAATTGGAAAAGCAGGTCAGAGCCTATTTGGGTATTGTGCAGAGTAATAGGAGTCATACTTAAATCAAATTCAGGCTCTCCGTGCTGTGCTGAAGTGGGAGACCTATGATGCTGCTTGGTACCAGTCTGTGAGGAGAGATATGATGGCGCCACCACAATTTTAGATGCAGCTCTTGTCAGCTTTTCCTGAGTTTTTGTAGTTTTCAGCTTAGCTTTTCTCCCACTATACATGTCACCAATGTGCCCATAAGTCCCAGGAAATAATTCAGTGTTGTGAGGAGGTTATGGTCCGATATGACTCAGTGAAAAAAGGATGTCAGGTCCCATTTGGTGTGGAGCTCTAAATGAACATGTCCTGCTTAGTTGGCTTTGCGCATGCACCTCTGTAAAGTTATTTTTTAAAGAGAGGATAGAGAAATGTGCATGTATTGTAGAGAGGTGCTGCATATTTTTCCCCCTGATATGCTTTAGGAAATAAATAAATAGAAGAGGTGGTAAAATTGTTGAAAGTGCTGCCATACAATGAGGTCCTAGATGCAGTTTGTATGCCTTTATATATACTGTATGTATTTGTATGACTTTATGAGACCTTAGGCTGTGTAAGAGACTTTTTTAACATCCTAATGTTTTTTATATCTTATATTGGAATAATAATACAAATGAAAAACATCTAGAGATTTGATTAATTATATTAGAGAAGTCATTCCAGATCTATATTCATTTTGGAGAAGATCAGTTAATTAAATGAGGAAATATGGTCTGTCATCAAAGCCCCACTGTGCTAATATGTATTCTGATAATACTGTTCAAATCACTCCCTCTGTCTGGTTACTCTAAATCTGCAGAGACACTTTTCTGTTTCTAAGCTTTCAGACTGGATAAGGACACATGGGGGTTGATTTACTAAAACTGGATTGTGCAGCTGTGCATAGTAGCCAATCAGCTTCTAACTTCAGCTTGTTCAGTAACAGGGGCGACTCAGATCCGACTTCAGGTCTCCCCTAGTCACCTCAGGTCGGACAACATGTAAAAATCAATGTAAGTGAATGAGAGCCGTCTTAATGCACGGTACTGAAGTCGCTCCGACTTCAGAAAAGGTTCCTGTACTACTTCAATCCGACTTGTAGGTGACTGGTACCCATTGATTTCAATGGAGGTCGCCTCCAAGTCGGATCTCCGTCTATACGGAGGCGACTCTGACAGAATTATCAGCTCTCAAGAGAGAACTCCACGCCAAATTTATTTAAAAAAATTGGCGTGGGTTGCCCCTCCGAGAACATACCAGGCCCTTAGGTATGGTATGGATTCTAAGGGGAACCCCCTACGCCGAAAAAACTTTGTGGGGGTCTCCCCAGATCCATTACAGTACAGTACATTTTTTTTACCCCATACTCATTCACATAGGTTGGGGGGCCGGGATCTGGGGGCCCCCTTATTAAAGGGGGCTCCCGTATTCCGATAAGCCCCCGCCCGCAGACCCTGACAACCAATGGCCAGGGTTGTCGGGAAGAGGCCCTTATCCTCATCAACATGGGGACAAGGCACCCCCCATGTTGAGGGCACGCGGCCTGGTACGGCTCAGGAGGGGGGGGCGCTCGCTCGTCCCCACCCCCTTTCCTGGCCGGCCGGGTAGCGTGCTTGGATAAGGGTCTGGTATGGGTCTGGGGGGACCCCCACGCCGTTTTTTTGGTGTAGGGGGTTCCCCTTAGAATCCATACCAGACCTAAGGGCCTGGTATGCTCTCAGAGGGGGAACCCATGCCCTTTTTTTTGCCGTGGCCAATCATTCTCTGATTGGCCACGGCAAAAGTTGCCTGGCCTGGGGCAACTTAAAGTCGTGTTGTAAGTCGCCCCAAGCTGTGCCCAAGTCGTGTTCAAGTCGTGTCCAAGTTGCCTCCAAAAGTCGTGTTGAAAGTCGTGTCGCCCCTGTGTGAAACGGCTCTTAAGCTTTGACAATGGAACCTAAAAGCTTATTGGTTTCTATACAAAGCTGCACCAGATTTTGCACTCTCCAGTTTTGGTAAATCAACCTCAGGGTGTTCTGATTGGAGTACATCATGAAAAACACATGCAAATCCCAGGAAGTTGAAAGCACACAATCCAAACAAAAATGCATTTGCACAACCTTCACCACAAGGCTTATTTAAACAGGCATTTATGTAGCTGACTCACCATTCTGGTTTCTCCATTCTGCATTTGCAGTCAAATGAATTTAAGGGACTTGACTTTGTCATCAGCCAGCTGTGACCAACTCATACCTGCTTAAAAGCAATTGTGCATTGAAATATGAGAGGCCCGGAGAGTGGTCAAATATTTTAAATGCTAAATCAAAAATACATCAGTAACAAAGTAAGAATTTCACTCGAGAATCACTAATTTGATGCTTCATATGATACTACAGATTTTCCAGGTCGTTCGATTAACACATTGGGTTCCATTCACAAAAGCATCTGGCATGCAGAATTTAGGTGTCCGGAGACATTTTCCCTAAAATATTGCATGTGATCCTGAAATTGTCAATTCACTATACCATTTTGTGGTATTTACTACAAAATGCATAAAACTGTCAGTAAATACTGCATGAAAAAGGGGTTTAAGTCAATTCACAGAAGGAAATAAATAATTAAATCCATGCAGTGTCTAAGTAGTGGTTATGTCATGTGGTATTTAACCACTTGCCAACTGGGCACTTTTACCCCCTTCCTGCCCAGGCCAATTTTCAGCTTTCAGTGGTGTCACATGAATGGCAATTGCGTGATCATGCTACACTGTACCCATATGAGATTTTAAGCATTTTTTTCACACAAAAAGAGCTTTTTTTTGGTGGTATTTAATCCCCACTGGGATGAGCCCTGCGGATGCCATTGCTTTGTCTACATTGATGTTTTTACAAGCGCTTGTTTTATTCTTCCAAATATGAGTGTTCCCATTTTTATTAAATTTCCATTTATACCTACGGGTTCACACTATGTGGAGTATTTGTTTCCTTCTCGGTTACACTGCATGATATATGGTAAAGACACAACCCACCTGGACTTGTGGATATCGGTTGCTTTTAAGCCGTGCCTGTTTTGAGCCATCTGCAGGAAGTAGGAATTATCTCCCTTCTTGGCTAGGAGTATACGTGTTGATGATCCATCTATTGGTGTTTACACCACAAGCCTTAGAGGCTCATTGGGCATATGCTCATTTGAGTCCATTGGCTCTGGGAAGACTTTTTACAATCAGCGGTGGCTGTCTTCCATATCTACTCATTTTAGCATCAACATTATCAAGGACTATATCTTCTCATTCGATTTAGTCTTTTCATACATACTCACTTTTTTACTAATTTTTTTCACTCTATGGACTTATTATGAAATTGTTTATGGACACCAATATTGCATTTTATGGTCACAACCATTGCATAATATCTATGTATCTACGATGATATAATTTTGAGCATACCAGTTATTGGTCACACATTTTTAGACTCTGTAGCCATACAGAGCTTTTTCACTAGCGGTGCACATATGTTATAATCACCACTGGGTTTTTTATTTTTTCTAAATAGACAAAAAAAGATCTAACATTTTGAAAAAAAAAACGTTTTTCATTGGTCATTATAAAATTCAGCAAACAGGTTATTTTTTCTCCTTCACTGATGTGCGCTGATGAAGCTGCACTGATGGGCACTGATGAGGCAGCACCGATAGGCATGGATAGGCTGCACTGATGAGGCTACTCTAGTGGGCACTGATGAGGCTGCACTATAGGCAGCACTAATGAGCACCAATAGGCAGCACTAATGTATGCTGATAGGTGGCACTGATGGGCACTGATAGGTGGCACTGAAAGGCACTGATAAGCAGAACTGAGGGGCATTGATAGGTGGCATAGATGGGCACTGATAGGTGGCACTGATGGGCACTGGTAGTTGGCACTTATGGTCACTGATAGGTGGCACTAATAGGTGACACTGATGAGGAGGCACGATGGGCACTGATTGGCAGCACTGATGGGTACTGATTGGCAGCACTGATGGCCACTGTTGGGGCTGCACTGATAATTGGGGCAAAGTAAAAGGGACATCTACATGCATCCCTTTCACACAAGCCGGTTACCGGCTCTCCTCTACTCATGCTGTCAGCATAAAGAATGGAATGGCAACAACCTGCTTGTGTTTACATTGTGGTCAGCTGTAATTGGACACAGTTGATCACGTGGTGAGGGCCGCTGTGATTGGCCCTTTAACCCATTCTGTGATCAGCTGTGTCTGAAGAAGCTGCCAAAAGCTGCCCAGAGCATCATATGATGCCCTTCCAGAACTGGCCGACTGCACTGTAGCCATCATTTGGCTATAGCATGGTCAGGAAATCATTAGGGATTTAAAAAATATAATAGCCAATTTAAAGTAGTCTCTGCCTTTTTCGATCAGTTCTCCTAAAGAGGTTGTTAAGCCATGTAACAACCTTTCAACAATCCCCTCTGCTATGTTAAACAATCACCTGGTGTATTTGTTTTGTTACCCACTTTCCGCAAATTGCAATAGCTGAACGTCTGTATTTTGGTGGATTCGCCGCATGATCACTTTTATCGGGGTGGGAGAGGGCCCCACACCAAGCTCCGGATCATCTCCTTTCGCTTTCAGTACCAAAAGCAGTAACCCTGAGCCACACTTGGGTTTACACCGCAGTTTCCAGGTACGGGTGCTTACCTTGTCCCTAGTATCCTGCAAAGTCATCCTGCTGTATCCTCCGGCCAGATCCTCCGCCTGATGTATCACTGTTTCGGGCTCTGTTCCTGGGAGCATCATGATGCATGGGGGCGGAGCCCGGCGGCAAACTAAAAAAAGTACAAAAAACATAACACGCACAATACTTTGTAATCTGTAGGTTACATTACTGTATCAAATAATTTCACCTTAGTTTTGTCCCCAGTGCTTTGTCTAGTACCCTGCCGTCACGTTTACCATTCTTTCTGCCATTCTTTATGCCTGGAAACTTGAGGCCGTCCCTGGCATCCAAAAAGTGCCCCTCTATGCCAAAAGCAGTTTTAGGCCAGCTAGAAAACAGCCATAGTAAATTAGAATCACTTACAGATTCTTGGGGAAATTCGTCATCAGACACTGAAAGTGATGACAGCGACGATTCTGAGACTGAGCTCATGATGAACTTTCATGATGTCTGCTTGTCTTGGCTCTTGAGATAGCGGTCTTTGTGAAAGGGTCACTGCTGTCAGTTGAGGGCTCCTCTACACAGGGAATGTAAGTTTGGTCTGCAGCTTCATCATCCGCTTCTGTACTGCTATCTATGCTGTTGACTTGGTCAGAGTTAGATGTTTTCTTCTCTCTCTGGAGTTCTCAATCTAGAGGTGGTTTTCCACTTGGTCTTTTCTATGGTGATTAATTACAATGTCTACAAAGGAAAAAAATGAAGATGCCTATTCAAGCAGAAATTCCTTCAAAACAACACTAGGTGCATATTTGCAAAAAAGTAGGCACATAGTACATGTGAGAGCATTTGAAGACATGAGTTTTAGGATTGAACAGAAGCAATCATGGCTTACCTTCAGAACCTGTTTTCTTGTTCCCATGTCTTGTTCCTTGTTCTTGTTTCAATTTGGTATGACTCATCTATTGGACACAATAAAAACCTGTTAGTCCCAAATTCTGGACATATGCATGTGAAGGTAGGAATAATAAAAACATACTTTCATTGGTCCATGGCTGCTTTAAAGATGCAGCAGGTGACATGTGCTCCCTGTTTTCATACTGTAGAAAAGGAAAAAATGCAAGGCCTGGAAGGTGCAGAGAAAACAAATGAAGCACATTTTAGAACAAGAGAACAAAAACGTTTTCCAATGGATGACTAGAATACAATAAAGAGAACATCAAAAATATACAGTATATGTACCTTTGATGTTAATATGTCTGCCTCAAATTTGGATGTTTGGAGCTGTAAATAAAAAAATATATTATTAAAAATGTATGTCGTTTTTGGTTCTTCTTCCTTTCCTATTTTAACCCATATCAAACAAATGCACAGCAAACATGTTGGGGCATTTTTTAGAAGTACAAACAAATGTGGAAGAAAGGCTGAATATTTACGCTGGGCATTTTTTGGGCAAACAAACAGGAAACATATGTGTAGCAAGCAGTGAAGGACACCACAGAAGTGTACAGTTATAAAGGGAGCTGAACATGCAGAAATTAGGCATCTAATACAGAAGGAACATTTTCACCAAGAAAATAGGCACCAGAAATGAGGCAGAATCCCAGGCTGCAGTTGGTAAAATATATCTCTTTTAGGCCCCTTTCAGATGGGCAGACTCTGCCTGTGGATTTGCCTACTTTGCCTACAGGGAATCTGTCTGCTGATCCCCGCTGAGCAGGCAGATGACAGGTCCATTGTCACTCTGCTTATTCAACGTGGACACGGAGACATCTCGCTTTTTTCTAGGGGCGGTCAACTGGAAACTGACCGCCTGTCCATTTCCATCCAACTGTCACCCGATCTGATCTGCCAGACAGATGAGGAATGGATCCCCCAACCGTCTGTCTATGGCTGACAGGATTGGACCGGATGTTGGCGGGTGTCAATGGAGACATTTCTGTTGATATCTGCTGTTCCGTAGAGGGCAATGGGTGATCCGAACAGGACTGCCCATGTGAAAGAGGCCTTATTTGGAAGGGTGGAAGTTCCTAAGTAAAAAGATGTGGATTTTGATCTCCCAAACAGAGATAAGCAAACTGCTGTAGATTATGCAAGTCAAAACTCATGTTTGATCAGACCAATTCACTGGTCACATATTGTAAGTTCAAATGTTGTGTGCAGGCTGCTTAAGACAATCATTTGATAATGTGGGGGCAAAAAAAGTGAACTGTACCCCATATACCACACCAAAACATGTACATATTATTATTGTTTTTGTTTTTCTTTCTTAACACTGCATATGGACATTGCATTAGTTAACAGCAATTGTTTTCTGTTTCTAACAAGCATGCTCCACTGATCTATTGACTGAATGCTAATAAAGATTTAAAAGTAAGAATAAGGTGTATTTTATGGGTTGGCCAAATAAAGATATACCTACCTAAAATAACACTAAAAAGGACATATTTATGCCGCAGGGCTGCATTACTGACATTCTAAGAAGCCTACAGGCTTCAAGCTTTATTAAGCAGTGAATTATAGTTGCACAATTCTCAGGCACGTATTTTTTTAAGATAATGTATGTGTTTAATTAGTTTATTGATTTTTTAACAGCCTAAAACAGTGTTGCAAACTAATTCAGTTTTTGAGCCATTTGCTACAAGTAACTTTTTTTGCTGTTTTGGTCTTAAAATGAGTTAGAGATCAACATGGGAATTTATCCATCAATATTTTTATGTTAAGGTCAGTTTATGCCAGTCCTCCATTCCTTTTTAGTGTAGGTGAAGTTGGATCTGTTCGTCTATCTTGTAGGCAGGGGATTAGTTTGAAATCCATTTTAAAACTGATACTTCAGGATTGTATGTCTGCTGGCTGCCTCCATCATTAACAAAGCCAGGTACCACACTTTCTAGATGGATTCTTCAAAATGTAGACAAATAATTGGGGAGCAGTGTTGTAAAGAAGTTCATTATAGAACAAGGCAGAACCGATTGCTTCAACCACCCCTTAAATTAGAATATCAGCTTCAAAGAGTCGAAATGTACATTAATCATTAAAACAGCATAAAGAACCTGGAAAAGAATGTTAGCAAATACTGGCAAAAGTTCAGGGACCAGTAGTTTGATATTTTTTTAAGATTAGCATAATCATCAACTACATTACACAAATAAGAATTAAAAATGGCTGTTTTGTTTACTTCACTAGTTGGTATTTATTAATTCTCTGTTATCATGTCTATAACAGCATACCTTTAGGCAGTACTGGCACAAAGCCATTTGGTGCCCAGGGTGAAGATGGCAAACTGCGCCCCCCCCCCTGCATTTTTGAGAAAGAATCAATGTTGTTTCAAAACAGGAATATACTTAAAACACTACAAATGCAATTATCACCCTACACACAGTATTTTGCCCTTTACATGACCCCCCCCCCCACACAGTATTGTTACTCTTATGCCTGCTAACTACCCGCCCAGGGCCATCTTTAATATTGTTTGAACCCTGGGCAAGCATTTTCCTGAGGCCCCCATGCAATTTTGCTCTTCATCCCAACATCCCAAAAAACATGCACACACTCTGTAACCCCCTGTCCATGGCCACCTCTGTATCCCCCCCTCCACAGCCACCTCTGTAACCCCCCAGTCCCCGGTCACCTCTGTACCCCCCCATCCACAGCCACCTCTGTACCCCCCATCCACAGCCACCTCTGTACCTTCGTCCACCTCTGTACCCCCCCGTCCACAGCCACTTCTGTACCCCCTGTCCACCACAGCCACTTCTGTATATCCTCCCTGTCCATAGCCTCCTCTGTATACCCCCCTTCCATAGCCACCTCTGTATACCCCCCTTCCACAGCCACCTCTGTATACCCCCCTTCCATAGCCACCTCTGTATACCCCCCTTCCATAGCCATCTCTGTATACCGCCCTTCCTTAACCACCACTTTATACCCCCCTTCCATAGCCACCTCTGTATACCTGCCTTCCTTAACCACCTCTGCATACCCCCCTTCCATAGCCACCTCTGTATACCCCCCTTCCATAGCCACCTCTTTATACTCCCCCTTCCACAGCCACCTCTGTAACCCCCCCACAGCCACAATTTGTAATCCTCCCTTTAAAGAGTTCTCACCTCTTTTCACAAATTCCTCCCCCTCCTTCTCACAGTTCTCATCCTCACCACGACACTGCACCTTTCTGGTATGTGTGTGCGCTCTTTTTCCAACACTCAGATCTGTAGCATACAGCCAGAACACTTCACTCTGTTCTGTGCTGTGCTATAGAAGTGTTAGGGGGTGAAGGGATGGGGGGAGCACGGACAACCGCTCTGCCTCACTCCCAGTCACAGGCCAGCCACTCTGATCCTGCAGCTCCTGACAGAGGGAGAAGCAGGATGAGCCAGCTCTTACACACATAGTCCGCAGCTGTTCTCCTCCCCTGTCAGTGTGGCCACAAAGCAAACGGGGAGGACGGAACAGCTGTGTTCATGACCACTGCACTGGGAGAACTATTCTAAGGCAGCGTGGGCTTCAGGGGCAGCTGCTTTTGCCCTGCATTAAAGACAGCCTTGAACCCGCCCCCTCTCACATTCTGCCCAGGGCACCACCCTCCCCGCCCACCCCTTGTACCGGCTCTGCCTTTAGGGTATATAACTTATGACATTAACCTCCCTGGCGGTAATCCCGAGTCTGGCTCGGGTTGGGATTTTAGTATCATAAACGGTAACCCCGAGCCAGACTCGGGATCGCATCGCTGGATACAGGGAGAGGTTACTTACCTTGTCCCCTGGATCCAGCGATGTCCTCCGCGCTGTGTGATCGAGCTGTCCTCCGCTCGATTCTCACAGTGCCCGAATCCCGCCAAGCTCCGGTCCCTGTGATGTTACGACGCACGGGAGCGGAGATCGGCACCAAGCTGACATTCAGCAAGAGTGACAAGATGTTGGAGAGTTAACCTCCCTAGTGGTGATCCCGAGTCTGGCTTGGGCTGGGATTTCAGTACCAAGAGCGGTAACCCCGAGCCAGACTCAGGATCACATCACTGGATACAGGGAGGATACAGGGAGAAGTTACTTACCTTGTCCCCTGGATCCAGTGATGTCCTCTGCGCTGTGTGATCGAGCTGTCCTCCGCTCGATTCACACAGTGCCCGAGTGCTGCCGAGCTCCGTTCCCTGCGACGTTACGGCGCACGGGAGCGGAGATCGGTGTCAAATTCAAAAAAGTAAAAACACACAAAACACACACAGTACTGTAATCTTACAGATTACAGTACTGTATAAAAAAATTACACATCCCATTTGTCCCTAGTGGTCTGTGCAGTGCCCTGCATGCACTTTTATATTATAAATACAAATTTTTCTGCCTGGAATTTGGAGATTGTCCATAGCAACCAAAAACTGTCCCTTTATGTCAAAAGTGATTTTAGACCAACTAGAAAACAGCGATAATAAATTATAATCACTTGCAGAATTGAGCGATAGCGATATGTGGGAAAATTCATCATCAAACACTAAATCTAATGACTGCGACAATTCTGCAAATGAGCAAATTTCATTGTTTTTGGATTTGATTACATTATTGAATAATTTTTATTATTATTTATTATATTATAAACTTTATCATACCGGTGATGTCTGCTAGACTCTAAGAGAGTTATTCCTAAGAATTACAGGACTACAATATAAAACACCAAATTTCCATGCAAAATAATTGTACCGCTTTTAGCACCTAAAACCAGAACTAATCATACCGCCAGGGAGGTTAATTGAAATGTTATGCCCTTGTGATGCAATGGTCAGTTTTTTTTTTTGGCTAGAGAAAGTCCTTGGATGGGGGAGAGCACTATCTCTTAAACATCTGCCTAAGCCACGTGATAAGCACTGCTAACCGAGGACTTTTGTCAATGAAATTAATGTTTTTATCAAAGATAGCAGGGTCCCTCTTAATGCACTTTGTGGTGCACATTGTTCCCTCATTTCTACTATAGCACCGCCAGAGTGAAGAATAGCTGCCTACATACCATCACTGTAGAGACTGCCTATAATAATATAGTACTAAGTAATAAGCTCTATGCAGTCCTATCCCTGTGCTGGTAAAAAAAAAAAAAGATAACTCGACTATAGTGTACAAATGATCACCAACACTGGATGTGTAAAAAACCTGGGAAAACATAGGAAGTGTAGATTTTAGGGATAAAATTTGGTTCACACATGACATACTTCTCGCACTCATCCAGAACTTCAAAGTGGGTACACCTGTTAAGGATGTCCTTAAAAAAAAACACACTCTCTGAGCATGCCCAGCCAAGTACTGTTCACACACAAAAAACACAAAAAAAAATACAAACAAAGTCCCTGAGCATGCCCAGACCAACCCAAATGCATTTCACACACCAAAAGCTGCAGCAAAAATTAAGCACATCATCCAGCATGCTACAAAATTACAGATGGAACAAATATCCCCCAGAGAGCAATCATATAGCCTTACATGGGCAAAAGTTATACAACAAATACCATTGCAGTCTATGGCAAACTGACTTTTTAATTGTGCTAGTCCTCGGCATGTGCCGGAAATGTAACTGTTTTTTTAAACTGTTAAATCTATGAGTTTACTTCTGCTCTATTTTTGTGCATCAGAATTGTGTACACGCGGTTGGAATTTTTGACAACAAGTTTTGTTGTCAGAAAACCTGCTCTAAAACATTTGAGAAAATGTGCCGACAACAAATGTTCTATGGAGCATACACACGGTTGGACTTTCCGACAACAAGCTCACATCCAACATTTGTTGTTGTAAAATTCTATCGTGTATACAGGGCATAAGGTGAGAACTCCACTGACTCACCATATGCTCTACATCACAGGCTGAATTTTATGTTTGGACCATAACACTCAGGTGGTGGTTTGTGGTGTGAGTATCTTTGTGCTGTATAGTGGAAAGCAGAGCAAGGATAGCAATATCTAGTCTTTGCTAAAACATGCACCTAAGTTGTAGGTGGGTAGGTTTACAGTATATTCTTCCACATTTACAAACATCCATGAAATTTGATTTTGGTGAAACCATCAGCCAAGTTTCCACTTTGTAAATGCTAGGTAAAAAAGGGGGGTTCTCTGAAAACCATGACACCAAATGTTTGGTTCCTCTTTTTCTTATCTACTATATTTAAGACTTTACATACATTTTGGTCACATTTCTATAGCCATGCACGCCACAAATGTATTTTGCTGATTTGTATGAAATAAAACCTTCATATAAATAAGTACATTTATTATATATTGTGTATGATACAGCTTTTAAGGCACTTGATTCTTACATTTAACCTTATTGTATTACATTTATAACAAGTGATTAGTCATAGCTTCCAGGGTTAGGCTAATGTTCAGTGACTAATGTTTAGTATAGTTAACAACCAGTTGAGAGAGAGTGCGAAAAAACAATCCTTTAACTGATTCATACTATCATATTTTTTGTTATAATTTGAACCTAGAGTCAAAAAAATTAATGGATATATAAAAAAATTGTATTAAAAGGTTCTATCTTTCAATGTTAAAAAAGTCAACCTTTTTTGATTCCTTATTGTGATGAATGCTACAGTATAAATGATTAAAGTAGAACAGTGAACTTTCTAATGCAGAGCCATTTCATTAAACAGTGGCCTTGGCTTGGCACTGTACTTTATTTACATCTCAAATGCTCAAGTAGCTGAAGAGATCTGCTCTCCTTTCCTCTGTAGTGTTTTTATCTGTACATGCTGCTAAACCTTTTGAAGATTTTGTTAATGTGTATAAATTTCGTGTTTACTTGCCCAAAGGACGCAGCAATACAATTAAGCCTACGCTTTCAATTTTTGCAACCATGTTATAGTCACCCATACTGGGCCTAAAACTTTAATCCGTACATTAATGAAACACATTATTAGTCTGTTTTGTTTGGTTTAGCTTTAAGAATGTAAAAAATAACCTAATGTTGCCAAGAGGACTAAGCTAAAGGATTGCTACATTTTCTGGCTTTGCATCACTGGGGGATTTTGATCTGTTGTTTTAAAAGCGAACAAGAATGTTGTAATTTGCACAGATCTGCTGGAGCACTAAGATTTCCCACTGTGCTTTAGCTATTTATTATGAATTTACTGAGGTCAAGTGAAGAAATTGCAAAATTGGCATGGATCACCACAGATTTGTTAAGTAGAATAGGTGTGTTTCAGCTTATAATGTTTTTTTAAATAAATAAATACCAGGAGTTGTGCTGCATTTCTAGAAAAAAACAATGATAATAAAAGAATTGACTATTTCATGACTACTTCTTCCATGCTGGGTTTCAGAATGATGGCTGTACTTCCCATGCATACTTAAAAGGGTTTGATCAAACATCAGAAAATAAAATGCACATAAAGACATGAGATATTTATGTATTCATTAAATTTTTAACTCATTATGGTAATAACTCTGTTTGGAATTTGTTATAAATATATTCTATGCATAAGATACAAACACAAGAATTTTTACACTCTAAAAAGTTTGAAAAAGACATGTATTATGCATTTCTGATAATACACCTTTTTACTCTGTTTTTACCTTTTTACTCTACTTAAAAAATATCTTAATTATAAATGCTTCTTAATGAGATATCTCTGCTTATTACCCTCCCTAATGACAGCGACATCAATCATTCATAAAGGGTCTCCATCATTTGCATGTCCCCTGTTGTGGAAGTAATATAAAGCATTATTTTGCCCATGTTTCCAATAATGAATTTACATACAACCTGACCTGCTGTTTATTTATATTTTAATATCTAATGATGACTTCATCTCATTTGTATATATGATATTCATATTTTGGTTGACCCATGTGATCTTATGATACTAGAGAATTGTATTAGGACAAATTGATATTAACATTTTAACATATCTGCTAAAGTAACAGCCATCATTATGGCTTGTGCCTAAAGGGGACAATATTGTGCATTTTTATGAAGATATTGTATGCTGTTTTAAAAAGAAAGAAATCTTAAAAAAAATAAAAAAACAATAGTTTTCTCATACTATTCACTATAAAGAGGCAAATTATTTTGGCAAATCCAGTAACTTCCTGGGATTACCAGTGAAGACTCCAGTGTGGCTTTGTCCATACTCACCATTTAGCCAGTTACAGTGCCTATACTGTATTCATATGCATTCATTTATTTTGCAGTATTAAATGGTGGTCTTATGTTAATAGGAAAAACATATACAAAGTTTAGTAGCATATAACAAATTTACCAACTTAATTAAAAAGTATGGAAACTGGAGCCACGAATTGTTTAATAGTTGGGAGCCTCCATACCTTTAATATTAAGGTAGAAGCCTCTCACATACAGTATGAGAAAAATGAGAAGAAAATTGAAGTACTAATAAATATCCCCCCCCCCCCCCCAAAAAAAAAAAATAGAACATTTTTAAATAGTTTATTGAAGTTATCACTTACACAATTCATAAAAAAGTACATCTTTTCACCTAATAAAGACAAGAAAATGTCCCAACTAAAAATCTATTAGGCCAGCTGCTGCAGAAATGTATAAAATAGCTGGAATGTTGCAGGAAAGAATTGAATTGCAGGTGCTTGTCAGTGTGACATCTATTGCATTCTTATGGAAAAATCCTTACTGGGATGACAAATAAATCCTGTGGCTAAGCCGCTGCTAGAAATCCTATTATATATGTTATTCCACAGTTTTTCTCATGTAGTTATCAGTGTGTTTTTTTAGGATCCGCGCACTGTTCTGCTTTATATGGAAGTCAGTATTCCCATGTAAACATATAAGACAACTTCAATACATTTTGGGGTTGATTCACTAAAGGTAAACAGGTTGTTCATTTTGAAAGAAATGTTTTCTCAATATGTTAGTAAATGTGGTATAAATTCTCTTTGCAAAGAATAATCAACCATGTGCAAGAAACATAAAAGAATATATTTTTCTGCTCGCACAAAGTTGAATGATGGAAATAAGCAAAGCTTCACCTTATTCATTCAGCTAGAGGAAATCTCTTTACTTAGCAAAGTAAACAGTATGTTTGCCTTTAGTAAATCACCTTATTGAGAATGCAATAAATGTCATTCTGACTGGCATCTGCAATTCTGTCCTGCAATACTCCAGCTTCTTCAAAATTCAAATCTAAGACAAATTAAATACCTTTATCATAAACACATCCCCTCTCATTATTCGCCAACACATTTATTCTCTCAAAATACAACTGGTCACCATCTGGACTTGTTATCATCCGGTTACATACTATTCACTATAAAGAGGCAAATTATTTTGGCAAGTCCAGTAACTTGCTGGGATTACCATTGAAGACTCCAATGCAACTTTGTCTTATGCCGCGTACACACGATCAAACAAGCGGGTGGAAAAGTCCGGCAAACTCAAGTCCGCCAGACAATCCCCCCGTGTGTAGCCTCCGGCATACTTTTTTGACCCGAAAGTACAGCGTACTTAGAAAGTAGTTTTGCACTCCAATCTTCCCGCCGGACTCGCATTTCGGCAGACAATCCGGCCGTGTGTATGCAAGTCCGCCGTACTTTTGAAATGAGCGGACTTTTCCCGCCTGGAGAAAATTCCGCTCATTTCGAGTGGGTCTCCAGGTAGGCGGGGCCCGCGAAGGAGACGTCGCTGGCCCCGCCGCCTGGTATGGACTTAAAGGGGAACCCCAACTCCGAAAAAAACGGCGTGGGGGTCCCCCCAGGTCCACATCATCCGAGCACGCTACCCGGCCGGCCAGGAAAGGGGGGACGAGCGAGCACCCCCCCTCCTGAGCCGTACCAGGCCGCGTGCCCTCAACATGGGGGGTGCCTTGGGGAAGGGGGGGCCGCGCTGCCCCCCCACCCCAGAGCACCTTGTCCCCATGTTAATGAGTACAAGGGCCTCTTCCCGACAACCCTGGCCGTTGGTTGTCGGGGTCTGCGGGCGGGGGGCTTATCGGAATCCGGGAGCCCCCTTTAATAACCGGCCCCCCACCCTATGTGAATGAGTATTGGGTACAATGTACCCCTACCCATTCACCTGTAAAATAAAGTACAAAAAAAACACAACACACAAGATAAAATAGTTTATTGCACAGCTCCGGGGGTCTTCCGTCTTCGGGGGTCTTCTCGCCGGACTCCTCCGCTATCTTCTTGTAGCTCTTTTGCTAGCGGAGGAGCCCAGCTTTCTTCCTCACCGCCGGCCTCTTCTTCCGACTTCGGGGGTCTTGTCTCCCTCTTCGGTTCTTCTGCCGGGCCACCGCGCCTTCTTCTAGCTCTTTTACAGGCAGTGGCCCGGTCTTCTGTCGCCGCCGCCGCCTTCCGTTCTTCTGTTCTTCTCTTCTTCTTCTTCTTCAGATGTTGCCTCGCCGAGTCCTCCGCTCACAATGACGGGGACCGGGCACGCGGCGACTTATATAGGGACAAGGGGCGGGGTCTTCGGTTGATGTCACATGGGTTGATGTCACATGGCGACAGTCCCAGCATCCTCCGGGACTGTGACATCGTACGGGGGTGGGGTCACCATGTGACATCAACCCATGTGACATCAACCGAAGACCCCACCCCCTGTCCCTATATAAGTCGCCGCGTGCTTGGTCCCCGTCATTGTGAGCGCAGGACTCGGCGAGGCAACATCTGAAGAAGAAGAAGAAGAAGAAGAGAAGAACAGAAGAACGGAAGGCGGCGGCCCCCCCTTCCCAAAGGCACCCCCCATGTTGAAGGCACTCGGCCTGGTACGGCTCAGGAGGGGGGGGGGCGCTTGCTCGTCCCCCCTTTCCTGGCCGGCCGGGTAGCGTGCTCGGACAAGGGTCTGATGGGGACCTGGGGGGCCCCCACACCGATTTTTTTTGGTGTTGGGGTTCCCCTTTAAGTCCATACCAGGCGGCCAACCTGGAGACGCGCTCGAAATGAGCGGACTTTCCTCCGCGTGTGTGGGCGAGTCCGTTCATTTCAAAAGTAGGGCGGATAGTACAGCGGACTTAGTACGTCGTATTAGTCCGCTGAAAAAGTGCCGTGTGTGGGCAAGTAGCCCGTTCGGAAAGTCCGACGGACAGTCTGGCGGGAAGTCGGCCAGACTAAGTACGTCGGACAGACGGCTACGTGTGTACGCGGCTTAAGTCCATACTCGCCATTTAGCCAGTTACAATGTCTTGCTAAAGTATTCACTCCTTTGGCGTTTTTCATGTTTTGTTGCCTCACAACCTTTAATTAACCACTTTCAGACCGGACCATTTTGCTGGTAAATGACCAGAGGTCTTTTTACACTTTGGCACTGCGCTGCTTTAACTGGTAATTGCGCGGTCATGCAATGTTGTACCCAAACAAAATTTGCGTCCTTTTCTTCCCACAAATAGAGCTTTCTTTTGATGGTATTTGATTGCCTCTGCGATTTTTATTTTTTGCGATATAAACGTAAAAAGACCGCAAATTTTGAAAAAAAATGATATTTTCTACTTTTTGTTATTAGAAAAATCCAATAAACTCAATTTTAGTCATACATTTAGGCCAAAATGTATTCAGCCACATGTCTTTGGTAAAAAAAAAGTCAATAATTGTATATTTATTGGTTTGCGCAAAAGTTGTCACATCTACAAACTAAGGTACGTTTTCTGGAATTTACGCAGCTTTTAGTTTACGACTGCCTATCTCATTTCTTGAGGTGCTAAAATGGCAGGGCAGTACAAAACCCCCCCAAATGACCCCATTTTGGAAAGTAGACCCCCTAAGGAAATTGATAAGAGGCATGTTGAGCCCATTGAATATTTTATTTTTTTGCCTCAAGCGATTGAATAATGACAAAAAAAAAAATTTTTTTTTTTTTTTACACAAAGTTGTCACTAAATGATATATTGCTCACACATGCTATGGGCGTATGTGAAATGACACCCCAAAATAAATTCTGCTGCTTCTCCTGAGTATGGGGATACCACATATGTGGGACTTTTTGGGAGCCTAGCCGCGTACGGGGCCCCGAAAACCAAGCACCGCCTTCAGGCTTTCTAAGGGCGTAAATTTTTGAGTTCACTTCTCACTACCTATTACAGTTTTGAAGGCCATAAAATGCCAAGATGGCACAAAACCCCCACAAATGACCCCATTTTAGAAAGTAGACACCCCAAGCTATTTGCTGAGAGGCATGTTGAGTTCATGGAATATTTTATATTTTGCCACAAGTTGCGGGAAAATTACAAACTTTTTTTTTTTTTTTTTTTTTTTAACAAAGTTGTCACTAAATGATATATTGCTCATGCATGCCATGGGCATATGTGAAATGACACCCCAAAATAAATTCTGCTGCTTCTCCTGAGTACGGGGATACCACATATGTGGGACTTTTTGGGAGCCTAGCCGCGTACGGGGCCCCGAAAACCAAGCACCGCCTTCAGGCTTTCTAAGGGCGTAATTTTTTGATTTCACTCCTCACTACCTATTACAGTTTTGAAGGCCATAAAATGCCAAGATGGCACAAAACCCCCACAAATGACCCCATTTTAGAAAGTAGACACCCCAAGCTATTTGCTGAGAGGCATGTTGAGTCCATGGAATATTTTATATTTTGCCACAAGTTGCGGGAAAATTACAAACTTTTTTTTTTTTTTTTTTTTTTCACAAAGTTGTCACTAAATGATATATTGCTCACGCATGCCATGGGCATATGTGAAATGACACCCCAAAATAAATTCTGCTGCTTCTCCTGAGTATGGGGATACCACATATGTGGGACTTTTTGGGAGCCTAGCCGCGTACGGGGCCCCGAAAACCAAGCACCGCCTTCAGGCTTTCTAAGGGCGTTACAGTTTTGAAGGCCATAAAATGCCAAGATGGCACAAACCCCCCCCAAATGACCCCATTTTGGAAAGTAGACACCCCTAAATTTAGGGGTACACTAGTGAGACTAGGTAATAAATGGCGGGTGCCCTGAAACTATAAAAAAATAACTAACCAACCAGCGTCACCTGTAACAGTTATATGGTGATCACTGGTGAAAGGGTTAACTAGGGGGCAATCAGGGGGCTTTATGCGGTAGTATATGGGGGTCCCTGGCGCTATAAAAAGCTGCAGCGAACCTAAATACCTACCTGCCTAACTAGCGTCACCTGTGACACTAATACAGCGATCAGAAAAACGATCGCTTATTAGGCTGGGTTCACACTGGAGCGATGCGGGAACGCCACGAATGCGCGGCGGGTTCCCGCATCGCATGCCTCCCGGCGGCAGTTCACACTGCCCTATGCGAACTGCTGGGAGTGTCAGTGAAATGTTACTGACACCCCCAGATCAGTTCGCATATCGCAGTGCGATCTGCAAACTCGGATCGCATGGTGTGAACACCCATGCGATCCGATTCTGCTGCGGGCCAAAAAAAGGGTCCCGTGCGAATTTGCGGCGGGTGCGGCGGGTGCGGCGAATGGCTGAACTCGAATCGCACAGAGATCGGATGTGATTTGCACTGCAGTGCGGTGCGAATCACATCCGTTCTCATAAACCGCTGCAATGTGAACCCAGCCTTAGTGACACTGGCGACGGGGGGTGATCACGGGGTTAAACCTTTATTGGGGGGGTTAGGGGGGTACCTTAGAACTAAAGGGGGCTAACCCTAACTGCCCTAACAGTTATTAGTCACAAATGACACCCGCCGGGTGATCAGGGGGTTAAACCTTTATTAGGTAATAAATGGCGGGTGCCCTGAAACTATAAAAAAATAACTAACCAACCAGCGTCACCTGTAACAGTTATATGGTGATCACTGGTGAAAGGGTTAACTAGGGGGCAATCAGGGGGCTTTATGCGGTAGTATATGGGGGTCCCTGGCGCTATAAAAAGCTGCGGCGAACCTAAATACCTACCTGCCTAACTAGCGTCACCTGTGACACTAATACGGCGATCAGAAAAATGATCGCTTATTAGGCTGGGTTCACACTGGAGCGATGCGGAAACGCCGCGAATCCGCGGCGGGTTCCCGCATCGCATGCCTCCCGGCGGCAGTTCACACTGCCCTATGCGAACTGCTGGGAGTGTCAGTGAAATGTTACTGACACCCCCAGATCAGTTCGCATATCGCAGTGCGATCTGCAAACTCGGATCGCATGGTGTGAACACCCATGCGATCCGATTCTGCTGCGGGCCAAAAAAAGGGTCCCGTGCGAATTTGCGGCGGGTGCGGCGGGTGCGGCGAATGGCTGAACTCGAATCGCACAGAGATCGGATGTGATTTGCACTGCAGTGCGGTGCGAATCACATTCGTTCTCATAAACCGCTGCAATGTGAACCCAGCCTTAGTGACACTGGCGACGGGGGGTGATCACGGGGTTAAACCTTTATTGGGGGGGTTAGGGGGGTACATTAGAACTAAAGGGGGCTAACTCTAACTGCCCTAACAGTTATTACAGTCACAAATGACACCAATGCAAAAAAAAAAAAAAAAAAAAAAAAAAATGACATTGGTGTCACTGTGACTGGGGGGCAGGGGTAATTGGGGGGGTGATCGGGGGGTAAAGGGGGGGTGTGAGTGTGCCTGGCATGTTCTACTGTGTGTGTGAGTGTTGGTGCAACTTACTGATCCGCTCTCCTCCGTGTCGGAACGGAAAATACCGACACGGAGGAGAGAATACATCACTTCCTCTCCTGTGTTTACATTACAGGAGAGGAAGTGATGTCACCGGGGATTTCTATTCGTCGGGAGCGATCGCGAGGGGGTGGCCATGAATGAATGGCCGTCCCCTCGTCCGGGATCGCTCCCGTACGAATTCCGACCGCCGCAGGCACCGGGCGGGGGCCCGATCGGGCCCCCGACCCGCGGGAGGCAAGGGACGTACATGTATGTCCTTATGCCTGCCCGTGCCATTGTACCGACGTACATCGGCGTGCGGCGGTCGGCAACTGGTTAACATGGATTGTTTGAGGATTTGCATAATTTAATTTACAGAACATGCCCATAACTTTGATGATTTTTTTTATATTGTGAAGCATACAACAAACAGGACAAAATAACAGAAAAAAGTCAATGTGAATAACTATTCACCCCCCCTAAAGTCAATACTTTGTAGAGCCACCTTTTGCTCCAAGTCGCTTTGGATAAGTCTCTATGAGCTTGCCACATCTTACCACTGGGATTTTTGCCCATTCCACCTTGCAAAACTGATCCAGCTCCTTCAAGTTGGATGGTTTCCACTTGTGAACAGAAATCTTTAAGTCTGACCACAGATTTTCTCTTGGATTGAGGTCTGGGCTTTGACTAAGCTATTACAAGACATTTACATGTTTTCCCTTAAACCACTCAAGTGTTGCTTTAGCAGTGTGTTTGGGGTCATTGTCTTGCTGGAAGGTGAACCTCCTAGCCTCAAATCATACACAGAGTGGTACAGGTTTTGCTCAAGAATATCCGTGTATTTAGTACCATCCATTTTTCCCTCAACTCTTTCCCTGACTGCTGAAAAACATTCCCACAGCATATTGTTGCCACCACCATGTTTCACTGTGGGGATGGTGTTCTTTGGGTGATGTGATGTGTTGGGTTTGCACCAGACATAGTGTTTTCTTTGATGGCCAAAAAGTTCAATTTTAGTCTCATCAGACCAGAGCACCTTCCTCCATACATTTTGGGAGTCCCCCACATGTCTTTTCACAAACTCAAAATGTGCCATTTGTTTTTTTGCTGAAAGTAATGGCTTTCTTCTGGCCACTCTGCCACAAAGCCCAACTCTATGGAGTTTATGGATTTTTGTTGTCCTATGCACAGATACTCCAGTCTCTGCTGTGGAACTCTGCAGCTCCTCCAGGGTTACCTTAGGTCTCTGTGCTGCCTCTCTGAATAATGCCCTCCTTGCCCGGCCCATGAGTTTTGGTTTGCGGCTGTCTCTTGTCCTGTTTGATGCTGTGCTATGTTCTTTCTATTTGGTTATGACATATTTGATGGTGCTACTAGGGATCATCAAATATTTAGATATTTTTTAATAACCTAACTCTGACTTGTACTTCTTAACATTGTCTCTTACTTGTTTGGAGAGTTCCTTGGTCTCCATGGCAGTGCTTGGTTAGTGGTGCCTCTTGCTTAGGTGTTGCAGCATCTGGGGCCTTTCAAAAAGGTGTGTATATGTAATGACAGATCATGTGACACTTAGATCACACACAGGTTGACATCATTTCACCAATTATGTGACTTCTGAAGGTAATTGGTTGCACCAGAGCTATTTATGGGCTTCATAACAAAGGGGGTGAATACATGACAAATATCAGTTTGTTATTTCTGAAAAATTGTTTTATGTATATATTTTTCTAATTTTACTTTACCAACTTAGACTATTGTGTTCTGATCCATCAAATATAATTCAGATTAAAAAAATTTAACTAAAGGCTGTAATGTAACAAAATAGGCAAAAGGCCAAGGGGGTGAATACTTTTGCAAGGCACTCTACATTCACTAGCATTCACCATCTGCATCATTGGATGTCCAGCCTTACAAATACTGCAAATTGTGCAGAAAGATAAAAGTTTGGTGCACAAAGGAGAGAGTCCCAACAGTCACATAGGGCATTCCTGAGTACATGTGGAAAGGTCCAACTGGTGTTTAAAATAACTGACAGGGTAATTTAGATTTACTGGCTCAGATCACTCAGAAGCAGCCAGTTAGAAGGTACTCTGTAGGCTAGAGGAAAAGAAGGAACAGTGCTTCTAAGTGTAATAGTTTAAAAAAACTTTAATGGTTAAAAAGTTATGCACTCACATGGATAGATGAGATCTCACTTGTAAAAACATGTAATTCCTCTTGCAGTTCCCGGGTAGTCCAGATGGGTGTCTCTCTGTCAACAACGACAGACTGTCAACTGTGCTGGTGGATTCATACATTACCACTAGTGCTTATGGAGGCTGAGGGTGCTGCAGACCTGGGTGCAACTTACTACTGGTAATCAGGGGGAGGTGACATGAATTCAAAGCTTGCATGCTCTAACATCAGGCCATAGATAGTGAGTCTCTCTACAATAAGTAATTACCTTCGTATCTTAGTGAATAGTGTAAAATATCAGCTAGTTTACATAGATGTTATAGTCCAGTGATATATATATATGTGTTTGTTTCCCTCTGCCCATATGTGTTATGCTTTATTAGCATTGTACGTCAGCGCATTATTGATTATATGCAAGTTAGAGTGCCCCTTTATTGTTCAGAATATGAGAGTGGGAGCTCCTAGCCCTAGCACATATAGTGCTCAGCATAAATGAGTACACCTCTTTTGAAAAGTAATATTTTAATCAATGTCTCAATAAACACAAAAACTATTTCCAAAATTTTGAAAAAACTGAGTCTTATAGAACTTTTTTTAGCTCGTTACATGAAAGTACGGTTAATAATATAACTTTTATTACAAAATCTTAAGTTTTATACAAATTAGTTGATGCAAAAATAAATACACCCCACAAAAAAAACTACTACATCTATTATTTTGTATGACCTCCATGATTTGTAAGGACAGCCCAAGGTCTTTCTAGGCATGGAATGAACAAGTTGGCAACATATTGCAACATCTATTTTTTTCCATTCTCCTAAAAACGAGTGATGCTCAACTTGTCTCTTCAGAATTCCCCATAGGTGGTCGATTAGGTTCAGATCAGTAGACATACTTGGCCACGGAATCGTTTTCACCCTGCTCTTCTTCAGAAATGCAGCAATGGCCTTAAATGTGTGTTTTGGATCATTGTCATGTTGGAAAAGTGCATGACGACCAAGGGCATGGAGTCATGGTAGAATCTTCTCTTTCAATATAGAGCAGTACATCTGTTAATTCATGATACCATCAATGAAATGCAGTAGACATGTGCATGACGAAACATTATTTAGTTTTGTTTCGGTTTGATTTGTTAATCTAGTTATTTCATTTAGTTAAATTTGTTTGATTTGTTCAATTTGTTGTCAGAATTTTCGAATTTTCTTCAAATGTACCAATTTTTTTGATTTGAAATGTTCACATTTGATTTGAATGCAGCAAAGTGAAAAAACAAAAGAAAAATCTTCATCAAATGATTACAATGACTCTTTAAATCACCTTTGGCTTAAGAAAAACAGCATTATTTTGAAATGATACTCTAATAACACACAAAGTTTTTGATTTCAGCATTATGTGTAGTTAGACTTCGACTGGAGTTCAATGTAAAATTAAATTCGAATTTCAGTCTGAATTTCCGAAATTCAGAAGAAATTTGTTATGTTATTCGGAGCATTCTGTAAAATTTGTTTATATTGTAATTTGAGGATTTGGATATATCCGATTCCCCAAATAACTAAAAATTTGTCAGAATATTAATTCAGAGCGAAATGAACCGCACATGTCTAAAATGCAGCTCCCTGACACCAGCAGCACTCATGCAGCTCCACAGAAGGACACTGCCATGTTTTACTGTAGGCACCATACATTTTTCTTTGTACTCCACACCTTTGTGAAACCATCCAGTTTTGAAACCATCCATTCCAAAACCATTTGTTTTATATAATAATCTTTATTAAGAACAAAATAACATGTCATAAAAAACATTTGCAGATAGTCAGAAACTAAAACCAAAGTAGGCATGTAACAAAAAGATAAACAAGTGCATGCAATCAAACCAAGAGAAAAAAAAAAAAAGAAGGTAACAGGGAAGGAGAACAATGGTGATAATGTTGTTAAGAACTAATATAGGGGAGTTCACAAGTTAGGAGTTAGGGACAATTCTATGACAATGACACAATATCTTCTTAAAAAAACACATAAGAGTACATAAGGAGGCTGCAGCAAGCCTGGCAGCTAGCGCAAAGCCTGCCAACGCTACTTACAGTTCTAGAAGGATAACAGGGGCACCCTGTTGGTATTGGCACCGGGAAAGGGGGGCCCAATTAGCCTCCAGCTAACATCTCCCAGCACGCCACCTGAGCTAAGGGTACCCAAAGCAAACATCTGGCGCTGAAGGGAAGAAGTAATGGCATCCTCTAGTAAGGAGGCCTCCCCTCCAGCAGCAGAGCAATAGTTCCATATGTCCTGCTATTGCAGTTTTGTGTAAAGTGCACAGCAAGAAATATGCACATTGTTCTAAAGAAGAAATAGAAAGAAAAGAGAAAGTGGAGAAAGGGAAGACTGGAGCATACCTGCAATCTTTTATTGAGTCTTCAAGTTTCCACTGAGCAAGCCACACCAAGGCAGAACAACGTCCTATGAAAATGGGGAAGTCCACATTGCAACAAAAAGTGTATCTCTGCCCTTTAGGTTCCTAGTTGCTGATGGGTTCTCAGGGTTGGTTCTGCCAGCTCCAGCAGTGTCAAGTCTAGGCTAGAGTATACGTAGCTCTGGAGGGACATGCACTGTGGACCGGGGACATGGGGACATCTAGACCCAGGATGTCTTTTATTTGGGACCTGCTATCTGCCCAATAAGGCTGAATCCGAGGGCAGTCCTACCATATATGTAGAAGTGTGCCTTGGTGCCCACAGTCGCGCCAGCACAATTCAGGTACAGAAGGGTAAATTCTGCCAGCAAACGCACCAAGTCTGCCGGCACCCTATACCAGCGAGACAAAACTTTATAGTTAGTTTCTTGTGTTTTAGAATTGAGTAAGCTGATATAGGTGAGCCAACCGAGTTGTGGTAAATTATAGCCTTGAGTCCCTCTCCCGTACCTGTACATGGGTAGGCTTAGATTCATATGTATTGGAACCTGGCAGGTGGTATAGTTTCAAGACCATGTAGGGTATAGGAGTATCGGCTACAAAGAGGTGTTTGACGGGTGTGAGGGAGGAAATATCTCTTACAGATTTGCCATATATCTACAAAAAATTGTGAAGTTGTATGTACCTCAGAAACCCATCTGGGAGCCACTGTGTCTGGCTTGTAGGGATTCAAAACTCAGTAGCTTACCATTCCTCAGAAGTTTACCACAACTGGCATTGCCATCATCCACCCAGGATCCAAAAAAAAACAGTTGCACACTAGGGGGAAACTACAAGAACCCACTCAAATGGACAAGCGGGGACATGGGGGAGCCAAGTTCAGGATTCGATTGATTCGTTCCCAGACTGAAAGAGCATGGGCCATCAATGGAGATGTGGTATTGGACAGCTTCCTGTGCTCCCAGGACAGCCACAGTGTGTATGCCAGATTCCTCTCTGCCATGCATTTCTCCAGGGAGACCCATAGCTTGGAGCTAGTGTGGAAATGGCAATTGAGGATCCTCTGAAGAACAATAGCCCTATAATACTTTTGCATGTTTGGGATTCCCAATCCACCTGCACATTTATGGTGCCTTAGCAGTCTGAGAGCTATTCTGGGTTTCCATGCATTCCACACAAACCCAGAAATGGAAAAGTTCAATTCTATTGGGGTATAGGAGAGATTGATCACATCCCTAATATGAAACACAAAACAGAAAAATTACCCTTTGTTGGGACTTTAAAAGGCAATAACTCCAAAAGGGCGTAAAGAGATTACTTAAAAAATGTAGTTTTTATTACAGCAAACATGTAAAAGACACTTCAATAGATGTGTCAAACAGAGTTCAAAAATAGATATAAAATATATGACATGTTGTTCATCATGAAATCATAACCACTATTATGAATCACTCTTATATTAGTATATAGAGTGATACCCAACTTCAAGGTCATGTGTTTATTCCTCTTCGTCAGGAGAAAGTGGTGGAAATATTTATCATATCATATAGAAGCAGGTGTCTTGGTGTCTATCATCAAGACTTTAAAAACAGAGGGATGTGGGTGTGCTGGCTGCGCTCTGAGAGTCAATTGGGGTGCTTTTTGCACCAGACAAATTCTGCATTAAACGATCTAACTTACGTTTTTGAAAAACCTCTGTGGAATTCTGAGAGGAACCTGCTTGTTGAGAAGAAGAAACTTCTGTTAGTGTACACTGTACCGTGCACCCCTATTGTAGTTGCTACTACTTTTCTGGTGGTGTACACAGTACACAATGCATACAGTGCACCCATAGTTGTTGTTAAACTTATGTTGGTGTACACAGTACCGTACACCCCTAATGCAGTTGCTACTACTTTCCTGGTGGTTTAAACAATACATACAGTGCACCCATAGTTTTTATTACACTTCTGTTGGTGCACACAGTACCATGCACCCCTAGTGCAGTTGCTACTAATTTTCTGGTGGTGTACACAGTACACAATACATACAGTGCACCCATAGTTGTTATTAAACTTGTGTTGGTGTACACAGTACTGTGCACCCCTAGTGCACTTGCTACTACTTTTCTGGTGGTGTACACAGTATACAATACAGTGTAGTGTGGTTTTGCTAAACAAAATTGACAGCATGTCCGAAAGGCCACCGAGGAGAGGCAGACGCTCAAAGGCTACTCAAAGAGGGCAAGCAGGCTCTGTGTTTACAGTTGACAGTGCTGGCCGTGGGCATGGTGAATCCTCAGCACATGGTCGTGTGGCATGCTTGTCCTTTTTTTCTGCAGCTGCCCGTGTTATTGAGCCACAACATGCAGAAGAGTTGGTGGAATGTCACCCAGGCTCAGAGCAGTTTGCCTGCCAATGCAGTTGCCAAAGCGGCCTATTTCCATAGGCTCCATGTCAACAGTCACTCCTTCCCTAGCCCCACCATCATGCATGGGAGAGTCCCCCGAACTATTCGACCACAGTGTCGGGTACATGCTGCAGGAGAATGCGCAGTGATTTGAAGGCTCCAATGATGGTACCCAGGTTGAGGAAGGAAGTAACGTGAGCCTAGAGAGAGGGAGTGCCCAAGAAGGTCTAGAAACTGGCAGTCATGTTCCCTGTGCTGCAGCATACTGCCAAGTTTGCTCCAGTGATGAGGAGGGAGGGGATTATGAGATCACTGACTCTATTTGGGTGTCTGATAGAAGAGAAGAGGATGTGGAGGAGGCACATCTCCAATAAGGCAGGATGCCCTCCAGGGGGCAGCTAAAGGGCAGCCACCCTATTTCATCACACCGCAGAGCTAAGCAGGTTCAGGACTCCCCACATATTTTGAAAAGTTCTTTGGTGTGGACCTTTTTTGACGCATGTGCAGCAGATCGCACAGTTGCTGTTTGCAACATATGTGTGAAGCGTATCAAGTGTGGCCAAAACAGCAGCCGCTTGGGCACCACATGCTTGACCAGACATATAATGACCTTCCATGCAGTCTGTTTGCAACAGCACTTAAAAGTCCCACATCAAAGAACAAGGCAGACCTCTCCTTGCTCCTCATCAGCTGGGATCTCCAACCCCACTATACTCCAGTCCTCTTAGAAACCTGCACTGAGAGGAATGAAGGTATAGAAATAGGTGTCCCAAGAACTTGCGGCCAATCGGCCTAGCCCAGTTGCTAAACCATTGAAAGAAATTCGGTCCCAGCCATCCATGTGCTTAGCATCTACATGCTAGCTTGGCCAAATTTCTAGCACTGCAACTGCTGCCTTTTCAGCTGGTAGACTCAGTGGCAGGTTCCCAAATGCTATTTCTTTTCATGGAAGGCCATTCCTGCTCTCTACCAGCATGTGCAAGGCAATGTGTTGGACTCTTTTGACAGGGTAGTCAGCAGTAAGGTGCATATTACTGCTGACTCATGGTCCAGCAGACATGGACAGGGATGTTAGCTTTCTTTCACGGCGCACTGGGTAACTCTGCTGGCAGCGGGGAAGGATGCAGGACAGTGTTCAGTATTGTTGGAGCTTGTTCTACCACCATACCGCCAAAATTCTAGTGGTGATTCTGCCACAGCTCTCTCCTCCACCCCCTCCTCTTCTTCTTCCTCTATGGCCTCTTCCTCTGCAGATTTCTCCTCTAAATCAGCGGTGCTCCGCAGGCGTTCAAGGGGCTACGCAAGCACTCAGGCAAAAAGATGCCATGCGGTGCTTGAGTTGGTCTGCTTAGGGGACAGGAGCCGCATTGGGGCAGAGATTCTGTCAGCTCTGCAGGGGCAGGCTCAGAGGTGGTTGACGCCATGCTAGCTTCAGCCAGGAATGGTTGTATGCGACAATGGCACCAACCTCCTCTCCGCCCTCCGATAGGGACACATGACCCATGTTCCCTGTTTGGCTCACATCTTGAATTTGGTAGTGCAGCAGTTCTTGAGCAGGCACCCTGGCTTACAGGATCTCCTGAGGCAGGCCAGGAAAGTCTGTGGTCATTTCTGCCGGTCATACAATCCCAGTGCTCGGCTGGCTGACATTCAAAGAGAATGCAACCTGCCCAAGAACCGCCTCATTTTTGACATGGCTGCCAGGTGAAACTCAACCTTTGCAATGCTGCTGTGGCTGCACACACAGCAGGGGGCCATCAATGAATACCTGTGTGAGTATGGCACCAGGACAGGGTCAGGGGAGCTTGGCTTTTTTTCACCATGCCAGTGGCTACTGATCAAGGGTGCATGCACTGTCCTGTCACCATTTGTGGAGGCCACAAGGATGGTGAGCAGTGACAGTGCATACATCAGTGATACTATCCCTCTTGTCTTCCTGTTGGAACACACGCTTCATGGAATAATGGACATGGCACTTGAGATAGAACAGCGGGAGGAAGAGGAGGACTTCACACATTCACACATATATATACACATTCACACACACATATATACATTAACTACACACACATACACTCACACATGTACTCACCCCTACAACACATTTTTACACATACGCTCCCAAATCCTTTCTTTTACCTCTATATACATCCATACTCCTACTACATTTTATGTATTTACAGGTTTAAATGATGGATACTCCATCAACGGATATGCCCATTTGAATAGTTATCCTAATATACCTGGATTTCCTGACACTCCATCCTTATCGCATTGTGGTCGTTCGCTCCTTCTCCCGGCTGTTTGGCCATGTGGTCATCCACCCAGCCAGCCTGTGGTTTCGGGCAGGGTAACATGGGGACATGCATTGGTTTGGGATTCCCTCTTCAACCCCGGATGAGACATATTTTTCCAGGTTATGGTCGTTCCATCATAGTAACTATGGACTATGGGTCTATACCCATGAGTTACTCCATAGGTAAAGCACTACTACTACATTATATCTCCTGTTTTTCAGTTGAAGAGCTCTACATATCTAATATATGAATTGGTCCACCTACGTATTTATTTATTATACTGTTTATTTTATAGCATCCTACTCCTGATGATTGGCTTTAAACGCCATGAAACGCGTTGAGTCCACACTCGAGGATGCCAGGTTATAGCTATATGTTTTACAATCCTATATTATGTATTGTTCATTATGACAATCATGTATAATATTCTTTCTATTATTGTTATTTGTACCAATCATGTCCTTTGATGTATGAATATTAAATATGTGACTATTTTGCATTGAATATGGTTATATCATGCATTATTTTGTACACAAGAAATATTTATTTAGTTTGCTCATTATAGGGACTACCTATCAGGGATTGGTTACACTCAATAGTTTCTATACAATTAATTTACAATATCCTTTACTAACAGAGACACGCCTCATCTAAAGTCTCGTACTTATTCCTTTGTTCTTCTCCTTTTATATATCCTCTAGGGATGGAGGCATGTCTCTACTATGTTTGGGTTGTCTCGGGTCATTTTTTGTTTCTTTTATCCTGATTTTAAATGACTTTTTTTCCTGCAGAAATGACACTTTGTGCAGTGACAGTTCTAAGCATGGCAAACAAGCGCATCTTCACAGGCATACTATAGACACCCCCCAGGTACGAAATTTAAAGGAATATTTTACTTTTATTGTTTCACTTTAAGCATTATTAAAATCACTGCTCCCGAAAAAAAGGCCGGACCCAGGTCCCCAAACACTTTTTAGGACAATAACTTGCATATTAGCCTTTAAAATTAGCACTTTAGATTTCTCCCATATACTTATTAAACAGGGTGTTCCAAGGCTTTTCGAATTTGCCGGGAACACCCAAAATTGTTCACTGTTCGCTGAACAGGCGAACAGGCAATGTTCGAGTCGAACATGAGTTTGACTCGAATTTGAAGCTCATCCCTAGTCTCCACTGATGCTTTATCACCAATCCTTGTTTCCCTAATAACCCAAAATTTTCTAAATCCAATTGTCATTGAGACAGAAAGTGAGGTGAAATCTTCTGAACAGGGGCACAGACAGCAAAACAAATGTTACAGGGGTGATGATAACCCTTCCCTATTTTATCCAAAAAGCTTAAAAATAGATTTTTGGGCTGGAGCTACACTTATAAAATGTACCTGTTCTAAATTACAAACAGATTCAACTTAAGAACAAACCTACAGTCCCTATCTTGTTTGTAACCCGGGGACTGCCTGTATACTTCTGCTGTTCAAAGTATATAGGGCCTGGGGGCCCTACGCCTTTTTTTTAAATTTGGGTGCAGGGTTCCCCTTAATATCCATACCAGACCCAAAGGGCCTGGTAATAATCTTGGGGGGGGGGGGGCAATATTACATTACAGCAGCAAGCAGATTTAAATGACTTTTATTCCTTTAGAGATGTCATTTTGTAAAGGGACTGTTCTAAACATGGGAAAAATGTGTCACTTTACAGGCATACTATAGTCACCCCCCAGGCACGATATTTAAAGGAATATTTCACTTTTATTGTTTCACTTGAAGCATTATTAAAATCACTGCTCCCACTGCAGTTTTTAAAACTTTTTTTGCATTGATACATGCCCCCTGGGGCAGTCCCCTGGGGCAGGACCCGGGTCCCCAAACACTTTTTAGGACAATAACTTGCATATTAGCCTTTAAAATGAGCACTTTAGATTCACATTTGAGTCCCATAGACTTTAATAGTGTTCGCACATATTTTTTTACCTCTTCACATATTCTGCCGCAAACCAAACTGGGGGGCTGTTTGGCTGTTCGGCTCATCCCTAGCTATGAGTGGCCATAAATTCTATCTAGACCTGCTCCTTCAGTCCCTGGAGGTAGACGGGCCTGAAAAGGAATCAGAGGTGGGATGCTGCCAATCCCTTTTAAGACTTCTGTGTTTAGCAGGCAACCATGGTTGGGGAAGCTGTGTCGCAGGGATGTCCGATGATCCTCTCGAGTCCAGGAAATCCATGGAGTCCAGCCCCAGAGTAGATAGCAAATGCAGGAGGTTGTATTTGGTACGTAGGGTGACCTGCCTGCCATCTTTAGTCACCTGTAGAAAAAAGGGAAAACCCCAGCGGTATGTAAGGCCTACTTCCTGGACGGCAGCCAGTAGGGAGCGGAGTGCCCTGTGCTCCATGAGGGTACGTCTGGAAATATCTTGATAGAAAGGTAAGCGCGCTCCATCAAAATAAAAACAAGGCTTGCCACATATTTTTGCATAATGCGGTCCTTAAGCATGTACTTATGTAACTTACAAATGATGTCTCTGATATTATCAACATCCTGAGAAGGTGATCTGAGTGCCCTATGGGTGCTTTCGATCTCGACGGGAGCAGAGGCTGGTAGTTCCAGTATTTCCTGGTATATGTCCACCAGAGTGAGGATAATGTCCCTGGAAGCAGTGGCATTCTGATATTAGCCCTCCAACTGCGGTTTTCCATATCATTCAACTGAAACAGAAAAGTTTATATTTGCTGATTCTACATGAGGCATTTAGACTGTAGCATAGAAATATCAGAGAGTTTCCTCAAATCTCTGCTCCAAAGACTCCACTCTAGCACCCAGGTGTGAGGTATCAGCCTTTAGCTGAGCAATGTCCTCTGTAAAAGCTTTTTCTACCCTGCTAGTGAATTGCTCCAGGTCCTCTCTGGTGGGGAGGGACAAAATATGGCATCTGATATCTTCATCCCTAAGGAGGTCTGGCACTTCAGAGCCTCTATCCAGAGATGCCGTGTAGCCAGGGGAGGTAGGGGGGACTTTTTCACTCACCTATCCTGGGGAGGGAACCAGGGTATCAACAATCTTCTGGAGCTGGGCTGTGGTGTGCTGGGAGGCTTTTACGGCCTTCTGGCCCTTCGTGGTCGGCACCATCTTGGGAGCCTCGCGGCCCTACCTGCGGGTCCCGGGGCAAAATGACTCCAGCTGTCCTTGCTGCAAGCAATCGGTCTGTAATGGCTTTGAGGCCACCATCGCTGGGACATTGAACAAGCCATTTGGGGTAAAAAAAAAAAAAACCTTTGGAGCTGTAATGAGTGCCGCAGTGGTTCGAAGCTGAGGAGACACACATTCTCACTCCTTAATAGCCAGGAAACACTCCCCCAGTTCCAAAACCATTTATCTTGATCCTGTCACTACAGAGTACAGAATCCCAGTAGTCTCCTTTTTTGTAGCATTGGCCCTGGCAAATCCTAGGTGACAGTGCAGAGAAATGGCATGCATGGGTGTCATCCACAAAGGAAGACTCTCTTAAAGCCCATGCACTGCTGTATTGTGTTACGGTAAACAATCACCCCCAGGCACATTTACTTACAATGGTTATGCACATTTTGCAAGAGGAAGAAAAGGAACAGTGCTTTTAAGTGTAATCGTTTAAAGCACTTTAATGGTTAAAAAGTTATGCACTCACAGGATCGCGCTTGTAAAAATGCACTTGTAAAAACATGTAAGTCCCCCTTGTAGTTCCCAGGTAGTCCCGCTTGGGCGTCTCTCTGTCTCAGTAACAACGGCAGACTGTCGGCAGTGCTGGTGGATTCCCACGCTACCAATAATGTTTGAGGAGGCTGAGGACGCTGCATATCAGGGTGTGCCTAAATCCACCCGAGGCAAACAAGATATTATGGGTAGGCTTCTGAGAAGCAGGGGGAGGAGGCACATGTTCAGAGCATTAGGCTTGTGCAATTCATTTTGTAACGAATCGAAATTCGGCTGAATTTTGTATCTTTCGGACATTCAGATCTCCGAATAAAAAAATAACGAATTTCAACGAATACAAAAGAAATTATAATGTTTATGGATTCGACATGATTCAGTCATTCGTTAAACATCTAATGAAACAGAAGGTCAACTCAAAGTAAATCTTACAGTCCAATCAGCTGATTCATTTTGTGCTGGAGGTTGGATTACTGGCAAATGCATTCCTGAGAACTGAGTGAGAAGGGTGTTGTATTGTATTTGAGCAGAGGAGAAGAGATATTGTCATTGTGTGTGTTAAAAGATTCAATAACAAATGACTTTCCAAACTACAAATCATTATCACGGGTATATATACATACATAAATATCAAATTTCAACGAATACGAACAAAATTATAGTGTACATATATACGAATGAATTTGCCATGATTCGAGATTCAGTATAAGGAATATCGACACTCTACAGAAATAACTAATTATCCGAAAACGTATTAACGCAACATAACGAATATAACAGAACGAAATTACCATATATATTTTATGAATGACAACAAACCGAATTTAAACAAAATTTTCCATTGTGCACAAGTCTACAGAGCATTAATGCTCCTTTATCAGGCCATAGAGGAGGCCATCTTAAGTGTGGTATATACAGTACTCAGCATAAATGCTCACCATAAATAAGTACACTCCAACAGATTTTTCAAAAAAACGTTACTTTCCTTTCAGAATCAACATTTTCTATGGGACACTATACTACAAAATACTCCCACAGATGTGGGCCATTGATTGGAACCGAGATTTGTTCATTTGCACACACAAAAAAGTATTTTTCCTAACAAATTCATTGAAGACCATGTTGCAAAAATGAATACACCCCAATGAAAGTCTTATGCCGCGTACACACGAGCGGACTGTTATAGGGCGCCGGCGGCGGCAACAGAAGACCGGGCCACCGCCTGTAAAAGAGCTATAAGAAGGCGCTGTGGCCCGGCAGAAGAACCGAAGAGGGGGACAAGACCCCCGAAGTCGGGAGAAGAGGCCGGCGGCGAGGAAGAAAGCCGGACTCCTCCGCTAGCAAAAGAGCTACAAGAAGATAGCAGAGGAGTCCGGCGAGAAGACCCCCGAAGACGGAAGACCCCCGGAGCTGTGCAATAAGGCACCCCCCCATGTTGAGGGCACGCGGCCTGGTATGGCTCAGGAGGGGGGGCGCTCGCTCGCCCCCTTTCCTGGCCGGCCGGGTAGCGTGCTCGGACAAGGGTCTGCTGTGGACTTTGGGGGGACCCCCACGCCAATTTTTTTCGGCGTTGGGGTTCTCCTTTAAGTCCATACCAGGCGGCGGGGCCAGCGACGTCTCCTTCGCGGGCCCCGCCTACCTGGAGACGCGCTCGAAATGAGCGGACTTTCCTCTGCGTGTGTGGGCGAATCTGTTCATTTCAAAAGTAGGGCGGATAGTACGGCGGACTTAGTACGCCGTATTAGTCCGCTCAAAAAGTGCCGTGTGTGGGCAAGTAGCCCGTTCGGAAATTCCGACGGACAGTCTGGCGTACTTTTCCGCCAGACTAAGTACGTCATACAGTTTGACCGTGTGTACGCGCCATTAGGAGCAAAGCTAAATTTTAGACAAAAAAAATTCAACTACAGATGAGTCTAATTATTCAATTCATTATTCATTAAACAAGTGTCTAGCAGACAATGGTTTTTTAAAATGTTACTTAACAAAGAAAACCCCTTCTTATTTCATGCTGTCTGCAATCTCACCACTTGAAAGAGAAATGTCACAAGGCCTGAGAAAGAAAATAATTTCTTTACACAAGAAAAGTGAAGGCTACAAGAAGATCAGCAAAGCTTTACTTATCAGTTAGACTACTGTAGCAATAGTGATACAAACATTTTACGATGATGGAACTGTAACCAACTCACAGAGACCTCCAGCGCTTCCACGGAAGGTAACACCTCAACAGGAGTGTCTTCTGATGAGAAGGGTTGAAGAAAATCGCCATGCAAGTTTACTACAGTTAGCCTAAGAAGTAGAAAGCCAAACTGGATTATCCCAGTCTCTGCAAGAATAAGACAGGTTTCTCTAAAGCTGCGTACACACGGGCGGACTGTATGGCCAACTTAGTCCGTCAGACAATCCGACGGACAGTCCGTCCTACTTTCGAATGAACGGACTTGACCACACACGGATGCAAAACAGTCCGTCGAAAGTTTGCGCGATGACGTGTACAGCACGTACGACGGGACTAGAAATAGGAAGTCCAATACACAGCAATGCAACCTTTCGCCGTGTAAATCCTTTCTGAGCATGCGCCATACTTAGTCCGTCGAACTAGCCTACTCACGAGCGGATTGTCCGCTGAAACCAAAGTACGACGGACAATATTACGGAAATTCCGAAATACTTAGTCCGCCAGACTGCACGCTGAAAAAGTCTGCTGAAGCCCACACACGAGCGGACTGTCCACTGAAATGTGTTTCGATGGACTAAGTTGGCCAGACAGTCCGCCCGTGTGTACGCGGCTTTAGGTTCAAAAAAGGGAAGAGAAAACAGTTCTATGAGGTATATGGAGGTTGCTATAAATAAATTCTTCTTTCTTCATGTTAGTTGCCTGGCAGTCATGACAATAAGTAGATTTAATACATTCAGAATCAGCGACCCTGAACATGTTTGCTCTTTGCTTACCCTGGGTCAGTAGCACAGAAAGAATTAAAGTTTTGAAGCAAAAGTCAGAAAACATTTTCAGAAACCCATGTTTCTCCAACTGCAGATCTCCTTGAAGCAGATTTAAATCTTTAAAGAATATGGCCCCTTTCACACGAATGATCTGTTCAGGTCTGCCTGTCAGTTTTTTAGCTGGACCCGAACGGACACTCCATAGAAGTCTATGGAGGGACAGATGTCAGCGGTGACATGTCTGCTGACATCTGCTCCAATCCTAAAAAGTGTGACGGAGGAAAAACCTATTTTTCCATCCGTCTGCGGATCAGATCGGGTGACGAGGGACTCTATGGTCCGTCTTCATCCTATCCCCCATAGGGGAGAGCGGTGCTCTGACAGGTCCGTCTCTGCACAGAGTACAGAGACGGACCTGTCATCTTCCTGTTCAGCAGGGATCGATTGAGCGATCCCCCGATGAGCAGAGCGGGCTCTGTACACAGACACGTCCATGTTAAGGAGCCTTAATGTTTAATTTTTTGGCACATGATTGGTATTTCGCAAGAATAAAATATAGGGGGAAATGCTTTGTTAAAATAATTGTAATTGTTTTATCATTTTAAATCTGACGTTTTCATTAAAATAATGCTGCCACAAGGGTCCCTCTTAAGGCACTTCCTTTTATTTTGTGACAACACTGTCCCTGTTTATCAGTTGCACTCCTGTATGTCACTCAAAATGATAAAAGTGGCTGTTTAAATGCACATTGTAGAGGCAAGGTTTAATGGTAGCTGGTAGTGGTTATAAAAAGAGTGCATGCAGGTAATGAAAAAAAGGTAATGACTAGTATTTAATTTAAAAAAAATGTCAGACGTTTATGACACTCTGTGCTTTAGCAAAGATAATGGCATCCGTTTAGAATAGATAGACATGCTACTTTAACATATACTTTAAATAAGAATGGTCATTGTTAGATAAATAAAGCTATGCTTACCATTGTAACATGCCTAGACAGTTTGCTGTGATGTAGACTAAGCTTTTCTCAAGGTGGTTCAGTCTGTGGCACTTCAGAGGAGCTTAATTTTACAGGGAATTCACCCAGGTACATCATATATCATGTTGAATTATAATGACAGCCAGTATGTGTCTCTCCAGAATCAGGAAGGCTGACAAGTATGTGTCCCTTTATCTTATAAAGTATAGATCCATTCTTTGCAGTCTCTGGCCTCAGAGTATTTCCATCCATGCTTGTTTTTACTGTATTGTAAAGTAAGAAATGGTACTACATAATTAAGGATATTAAAGTAAGCCCTTGCATTCCCCAAGAGTGTAAACCTTCATAATATATTTCATTGGATCCTTCAAATGCACTTATTTTTCCCCCAAAATGTATTATATAATCATACTCCAACTTTCGCTTTTGGTCAAAAGTCAATATCTAAGCCCTAGTCTTTATCTTCTTCACCATTGTTCTCTGACATACAGGGGCTGATTTACTAAGAATGAATGCGCTGCGCCAGTTCATACCTCCATTTGTGCGCCAGGTAAATTTTCAAGTGAGCGTAGGAACCGGCGCAAGCATAAGCGCAACACAGAATATGCCGACGCAATTCATAGTAGCGAGCGCCGTATAATTAACAGTGCATTCACACAGGGGCAACACGACTTCCACCGTGACTTTGGGAGACAACTTGGACACGACTTGAGTGTGAATCACAGCGCAACTTGCGGCGACTTATACAACACAACTTTAAGTCGCCCCAGGCCAGGCGACTTTAATATAAAAAAAAAACAGCATGGGTTCCCCTCCAAGAGCATACCAGGCCCTTCAGGTCTGGTATGGATATTAAGGGGAACCCAGCAGCAAAAAAATGGCGTGGGGGTCCCCCTAAAAATCCATACCAGACCTTTCAGGTCTGGCATGGATTTTAAGGGGAACCCAGTGCCAAAAAGAATGGTGTGGGAGGTCCCCCTCAAAATCCATACCAGACCCTTATCCGAGCACACAACCTGGCAGGCCGCAGGAAAAGAGGGTGAGACGAGAGCGCGCCCCCCCTCCTGAACCGTACCAGGCCACATGCCCTCAACATTGGGAGGGTGCTTTGGGGTAGCGGTCCCAAAAAGTAAAGAAAAAGAGCAAAGAAAAAAAAGTATATATCAAACACAATTGCTGCATAAACCAAATTGTAATTTAAAAGAGAAATATGGCTTTTAAAAAAAAAATAAAAAATAAAATCATACTCACCTAGATGGCTGCAACACTGATCCCTGCAGCAGCTGCCCCTGTCACCTCTAAGACAGATAACTGAGCAATCAAAGACCACTGATCGCTCAGTTCTTGGTCTTTAGCTTGCAGTGAGCCGACTCTGCCCCTCCAGCGCTCACTGAAGCACTGGGCTGTACAGGGGCTGGGATCAGCGGGCTCAGGCTCTCAGCAGTACATGCTTGCCTTCCAGCCGGTGGGGGGTCCGATCGGACCCCCTCCCGCTGGCTGCGGCGCTCCGTTTCGCTTCAGGAGCGATCCAGGATGAGGGGATGGCCATTGGTTTCTGGCCATCTCCTCTTGATCGCTCCTGGCGAATGAGAAGCTTCCCCCGCCTGTGTAGTGTAAACACAGGCAGGGAGGAAGTGATTTCATTCTCCTCGGGGCTGTCTTTTTGACCGGACTGCGAGGAGAACACAATAGTAAGTGCACCAAACACTACACTGACATGTAGGTACACATAGGCACACAAATCACCCCCCGATCACCTCCCCGATCGCCCTCGCCCCTCCCCCCTCCCCCCTCCCAGTCACAGTGTTATTGATTGCAGTGATCATTTATTTTCTGATCACTGCATTTAGTGTCAGTTGTGACAGTAAAAACTACCCCCCCAATAAAGGTTTAACCCCCTGATTGCCCTTAGAGTTAACCCTTTCACCCCCTTTTGCCAGTGTCACTAAGCGATCGTTTTTCTGATCGCTGCATTCGTGTTACTGGTGCCATTAGGTAGCTAGTTATTTTTTTAGGTTCACCACCAGGTTTTTATAGCACTAGGTACCCCCATATACTACCCAATAAAGGTTTTAACCCCCTGATTGCCCCTAGTTAACCCTTTCACCCCCTTTTGCCAGTGTCACCAAGCAATCGTTTTTCTGATCGCTGCATTAGTGTCACTGGTGCCGCTAGGTAGCTAGTTATTTTTTTAGGTTCACCGCCAGGTTTTTATAGCACTAGGTACCCCTATATACTACCCAATAAAGGTTTTAACCCCCTGATTGCCCCTAGTTAACCCTTTCACCCCCTTTTGCCAGTGTCACTAAGCGATCGTTTTTCTGATCGCTGCATTAGTGTCACTGGTGCCGCTAGGTAGCTAGTTATTTTTTATGTTCACCGCCAGGTTTTTATAGCGTTAGGTACCCCCATATACTACCTAATAAAGATTTTAACCCCCTGATTGCCCCTACAGTTACCCCTTTCACCAGCGATCACCGTATAAGTAACTGGCTAACCAGCGTCACCAGTTAGGTAGCTAGTTATTTAGGTTCCCCGTCAGGTTTTTATATAGCGTCAGGGACCCCCATATACTACCTAATAAAGATTTTAACCCCCTGATTTCCCCTAGTTAACCCTTTCACCAGTGATCACCGTATAAGTGTTACAGGTGACTCTGGTTAGTTAGTTTGCTTTTTATAGCATCAGGGCACCCACCATTTATTACCCAATAAAGGTTTAACCCCCTGATCACCGGGCAGGGGATAGCAATTAGGTTTTAGGGTCAGATAGGGTCTACGTCACCCCAGGCAGCGCCAGGTTAGTGCCAGTACCGCTAACACCCACGCGCAAAGCATACACCTCCCGTAATGGTATAGTATCTGAACAGATCAATATCTGATCTGATCTGATCAGATCTATACTAGTGTCCCCAGCAGTTTAGGGTTAAAAAAAAAACGCATTGTTAGCGGGATCAGCATAGATACCTGCTAGCACCTGCGTTTTGCCCCTCCGCCCAGCCCACCCAAGTGCAGTATTGATCGATCACTGTCACTTACAAAACACTAAACACATAACTGCAGCGTTCGCAGAGTCAGGCCTGATCCCTGCGATCGCTAACAGTTTTTTTTTGGTAGCGTTTTATATTTAAATCCTGAAGGCGGTGCTTGGTTTTCGGGGTCCCGTACGCGGCTAGGCTCCCAAAAAGTCCCCCACATGTGATATTCCCGTACTCAGGAGAAGCAGCAGAATTTATTTTGGGGTGTAACTTCACTTATGCCCATAGCATGTGTGAGCAATATATCATTTAGTGACAACTTTGTGCAAAAAAAAAAAAAATTGTAATATTCCAGCAAATTGTGGCAAAATATAAAATATTTCATGGACTCAACATGCCTCTCAGTAAATAGCTTGGGGTGTCTTCTTTCCAAAATGGGGTCATTTGGGGGGGGGGAGGGTTTGTGTTATTTTGGCATTTTCTGGCCTTCGAAACTGTGATAGGTAGTGAGGAGTGAAATCAAAAATTTTCACCCTTAGAAATCCTGAAGGCAGTGATTGGTTTTCGGGGTGCCGTACGCGGCTAGACTCCCAAAAAGTCCCCCATAAGTGGTATCCCCGTACTCAGGAGAAGCAGCAGAATATATTTTGGGGTGCAATTCCACATATAACTATGGCATGTGTGAGCAATATATCATTTAGTGACAACTTTTTGTAAACTTTTTTTTTTTGTCATTATTCAATCACTTGGGACAAAAAAAAATATTCAATGGGCTCAACATGCCCCTCAGCAATTTCCTTGGGGTGTCTACTTTCCAAAATGGGGTCATTTGGGGGGGTTTGTACTGCCCTGCCATTTTAGTACCTCAAGAAATGAGATAGGCAGTCATAAATTAAAAGCTGTGTAAATTCCAGAAAATGTACTGTAGACGCTATAACTTTTGCGCAAACCAATAAATATACGCTTATTGACATTTTTTTTACTAAAGACATGTGGCTGAATACATTTTGGCCTAAATGTATGACTAAAATTTAGTTCATTAGATTTTTCTTATAACAAAAAGTAGAAAATATCTTTTTTTTTTTTTAATTTTCAGTCTTTTTCCTTTTATATCATAAAAAATAAATATTGCAGAGGCAATCAAATACCATCAAAAAGAAAGCTCTATTTGTGGGAAGAAAAGGACGCAAATTCCGTTTGGGTACAACATTGCATGACCGCGCAATTACCAGTTAAAGCAGTGCAGTGCGAGATTGTAAAAAGACCTCTGGTCCTTAGGCTGACAAAAGGTCCGGGGCTGAAGTGGTTAAAAAAAATATATATTGTTTGTGTGCTTTAAAACTACTTTTCACTGAAAATGTTTTTAAAATAGTTGTGATATAAAAAAATTGCAACTTCCATCTTTTTATGCTTGGGGTTCTCTGCTTTCAGAAAATAAGTAAATAATGTTTTGGGGGTTTTGAGTCATTTTCAGGGCCTAAATGCATATTTTAACATGAGTGGAAAAACTGCAGCAGGGAAAGGTTTAAAGTGATTGTAAGCCTTTAGTATTTTTTTAAATAAAAATAATAAACATGTTATATTTACCTGCTCTGTGTAGGTATTGCACAGAGCAGTCCTTTACCCCCTTTTCTGGGAACAGCCTCCCGCCAGCGCTTTTGGCTCCTCCTCTCCTGTACGTGTCCTCATAGTGCTCCTGAATCTGGTTGTGTATGTTCCTAGACACAGAGTATTTCTCAGCCCTCCCCCCTACTGAATTTGACTTATAGCAATGGCTGTCGCTGCTCCCAGTAAGGCCTCGTGCACACTGGACAGTAGCGTCGCTGCGTTAAAAACGTGAGTTGTTCCATCTTTTTATCCTGCTTTTCTGCATTACGGTTTTGATGGGTTTTGTAGCATTTTTTAGCAATAGCATTTTGTAGCGTTTTTAGCAAGAAAACCCAAGCCATGGGATCAAAAACTTTCAAAACCATCAGTTAGCTTTGTTTTACTGTTTTTTTTACACATTTACAGGGGTTAGAGAATTTTTACAGCTCAAGAACTCCCCTCGAAAACCCTCTAGTTCTGTTTTTTTTCCAGCCAAAAAACACTGATAACAGCCTATGTGTGCATAGGCCAAAACATGCCAGAAGCCAAAAACAGCAGCTGTAAAAACACCCAGTGTGCACGAGGTCTAAAGCTTGTGAATTCAGGAAGAGAAGAAAGCAGGACTGCCAGTGGGGACAGAGCTGCATCAAGAGAGTTGACAGGTAGGTGTTTGGGTGGGGGCACAGACATTGGAAAGTTTGAGAATGCATTAAGGTAAAAAGAACCACTTTAAGTTTTACTCCAGATCTTTATGCAACCTCATGCATTTATTCTGACATGCTTGATGTTTATATATGATAAACGTATACTTACTGTTATTGTTTTAAACATTTGACTATATTACAATTGTGTTATTGTCTGTACCAATGATATACTATCATGATAAAATACACAAAGCTGACAAATTCAAGAGATCACAAGCAGGTTTTGTAATTTTATACTTTGCTATCAGCTCATAAATCCACTATATCCACAACTTGTGCTACAGGAGACATTTGTCTTATATCCCTGAAAATCTTCCGTTATAAGAAGAAGTAATGCAAGCAAAAGTATGTTATTAGAAAAGAATTTAAAATATAACTCCATTTTAGTTGAGAAAAAAACATCCGCCTCTTGGGGAACAAGACATTGTACATTGCAAGGTTTATATTCCTACCTTTTGTTATACTGTTTGTTCCTCTGTGCCTCTGTGCTAAGTGGGTCTAATGGGAGTGGTTTCATAATTATCAATTAGCTGGGCACCTGCAGGGCATTAATAAGGGAGGCTGCTGGGTCTGCATTCCTTCAGCAATTATTTTAGATAGTATCTCCCCAAAAATGACATTTTTGTTTCTTGTATCTTGTTTCTTAGGCAGGCTTCTGGGAAAATGGGTAAGCCAATCACACAAGAAGGAAATTGTGTTTCTGGGTAGTGGTCAGTACACATTCTGTGTATAGAACAACTCCAGGTAGCCATATTGCATTGCATTCTCAGAAAATTACATTTGATTGAAAAGTAAAGGTCATTTTTAATAACATTCAATTACAATATGACTTTTGTTGCAATTACACTATATACTATATATACACTTTTTTTTTTTTTTTTTGCTATTTCTTTCCATACAAGATGGGAATTACCCTTTCATGAAAAAAACATAACATGATTGTAACTCAAGTCAAAAATGTTAGGCAACATAGGAAGAGTCTGTTAGGTGGGGAGATTTAGGGCTTCATTTATAACAAAGATATCACTACATGTGGTTCACTATATACCACAATGTAATAAATGTCATTCATAAAACATAGAACACAATGTGAAGCCAGCATTGTCCTATGGAGAGCTCCTTGCTTCTCACAGCAGAGAACCGACATGATTGGAAGAAAGACAACCATATCATTCTGACAGGTCACATGCTCTCATTCTGTTTTTTTTTTGGAAAGCATTCATTTTAATAGTGCTGTACACTAAGCTTTTTATTTGTTATCCCTGGGGCAGAAAATCAAGGAAAATCATCCAGCTGGAACACTTGTTTAACAACTGTCAGAGATGGAATTTTCCTTGTTTGGAGAGAATTCTGCTGACTATCTTGTATGCTTCTAGAACTAGAAGTGATGGGAAGTCTCCCTAATGAATACATAGACAGCGAAAAAAAAAAGTAAATTAACAGTCCGTGTCAACTATCTCCAACCACCTAAGTAATAATAATCTTGGTGGCCTATGGTGGCCCCATCAAAAACCCATTGTCATAAAAAGCCAGAACATGCACTCCATCTTTAAAGAGGTTCAGGACCTTCTACATTTTATCCACAACTATAAAAAAAGGTTTTGGAAGAAAATCTGCTTAAAGCCATGTTGAATGTTTTGTCTTAAAGGGAGCCTGCTAAAGTATATTAATAATACTAACCAGTAACAACTCCCTTACAGCCCATCTTCTCTCTCTTTCAGATTAACACCCAGAACTGGAATTATTCCAACACTTTTATGTGTAGCAGCATCAGGGGCGGATCCAGGGGGGGCAACGGGTCAATTGCCCCCTCCGAGAATACCGCCAGCTGATGACGGCGCGGCCGGTTCCGCGGGTACCAGCGCGGCCGGTTACGCGGATACCAGCGCGACCGGTTCCGTGGGTGGCAGCGCGGACAATTCCGCGGGTGGCAGCGCGGCCGGTTCCGCAGGTTGCAGCAAGGCCGGTTACGCGGGTACCCGCGCTGAGTGGACGAGTGGGGGGGGGGCAGCTGGGCGGCTTAGGAGGGCTGCTGGCCAATCAGGAAGCCAGCAGGCAGGGGAGCAGGGAGATTACATCATCTCTCACTGCCCTGCATCCCTCCAGTTCCACCCTCACTGTGCAGGAAGCTGTGTGCAGCAGAGAGATTACATCATCTCTCTTCTGCCTATCTTCACTCTGGACTCAACAAAAGAACACCTTAGCAGAAAAGTGACACAGTAGGTGACAATCCGCAATGTGTGGCAGACTACGTGGCAAGTGGCAATCCGCAATGTGTGGCAGACTACGTGGCAAGTGGCAATCCGCAATGTGTGGAAGACTACGTGGCAAGTGGCAATCCGCAATGTGTGGCAGACTACATGGCAAGTGGCAATCCGCAATGTGTGGCAGGCTACGTGGCAAGTGGCAATCCGCAATGTGTGGCAGGCAACGTGGCAAGTGACAATCCCCAATGTGTGGCAGGTGACATGGCAAGTGGCAATCCGCAATGTGTGGCAGGCAACGTGGCAAGTGGCAATCCGCAATGTGTGGCAGACTACGTGGCAAGTGGCAATCCGCAATGTGTGGCAGACTACGTGGCAAGTGGCAATCCGCAATGTGTGGCAGACTACGTGGCAAGTGGCAATCCGCAATGTGTGGCAGGCAACGTGGCAAGTGACAATCCGCAATGTGTAGCAGGTGACGTGGCAAGTGACAATCCCCAATGTGTGGCAGGTGACGTGGCAAGTGGCAATCCGCAATGTGTGGCAGGCAACGTGGCAAGTGGCAATCCACAATGTGTGGAAGACTACGTGGCAAGTGGCAATCCGCAATGTGTGGCAGACTACGTGGCAAGTGGCAATCCGCAATGTGTGGCAGACTACATGGCAAGTGGCAATCCGCAATGTGTGGCAGGCTACGTGGCAAGTGGCAATCCGCAATGTGTGGCAGGTGACGTGGCAAGTGACAATCCGCAATGTGTGGCAGGCTACGTGGCAAGTGGCAATCTGCAATGTGTGGCAGGCAACGTGGCAAGTGACAATCCGCAATGTGTGGCAGGTGACGTGGCAAGTGACAATCCCCAATGTGTGGCAGGTGACGTGGCAAGTGGCAATCCCCAATGTGTGGCAGGCAACGTGGCAAGTGGCAATCCGCAATGTGTGGCAGACTACGTGGCAAGTGGCAATCCGCAATGTGTGGCAGGCTACGTGGCAAGTGGCAATCCGCAATGTGTGGCAGGTGACGTGGCAAGTGACAATCCGCAATGTGTGGCAGGCTACGTGGCAAGTGGCAATCCGCAATGTGTGGCAGGCGACGTGGCAAGTGGCAATCTGCAATGTGTGGCAGGTGACGTGGCAAGTGGCAATCCGCAATGTGTGGCAGGTGACGTTGCAAGTGGCAATCCACAATGTGTGGCAGGCTACGTGGCAATCCGCATCTGGTGGCAGGTGACGTGGCAAGTGACAATCCGCAATGTGTGGCAGGTGACGTGGCAAGTGGCAATCCGCAATGTGTGGCAGGCAACGTGGCAAGTGACAATCCGCAATGTTTGGCAGGCTACGTGGCAAGTGACAATCCGCATTTGGTGACAAGTGACGTGGCAAGTGACAATCCGCATTTGGTGGCAGGCGACATGGCAAATGACACCCTCAGGGCTCCCACTGATTCTGCATTATGGTGTGTTGAACCATTTAATTTTATATTACAATGTATTAATAGAAATAATGCGCTTCAATCATCCTGACACCATAACAACCATGGTGCCGTAATGATTGAAGCGTCAATACCAGCCATTTCCCATATAAATTGCCCCCAAAAAAACATATTTTATAGCAGTGCCCCTCCCGAGACTAGACTCTGGATCCGCCCCTGAGCAGCATCCTCTACTACATACTTTGTTTCTCCCAACTTTGGCCATTAACGGTTTAAAAAAACAGTTACATTCCTGGAATGCTGAGACTGCAGATTGTCACATTTGATTGTGTCCTGTACAAAATTGTCAAACCATCAAATGGCTGGTGTCACAACTGATCATATGTGTAGCACCATGGCAGTTGTAGATCAAACAGAAGCAGCTTCCTTGGCTGAAAAAATCTTTGGAAAAGGGACTAAATGTCGGAGCTAACATTCTTTAATCCACTCTACAACAGGACTCCTAAGATGGACACAGTGAACAGGTGAGGTAACGGTAAGCCCAACAAAAACCAGCAGCTCCTTCGGGGGTTAGTGCTACATATACATTTCAAACACATGCTCATTTTTGGGACTTTAAAGGCAATTCCACCATAGTTTAATATAAAAAATATTATTTATTAAAAAGAATCATTAAAATAGTAGTATAAGAACAATATGCAATTTGCATTGGAAGACAAAAATCATCTTAACATAAGTCAATATGTTTGGAAAATACGGTACAGTAAATATATTGAGTGCATCAGAAGTGGTATCCCCCAGCTACTTGCTTGTGTATTTCACCATGATGGTATTTGGATGGAATCCAGTAGATAGGGATATCAACGCATTTAAAAGTATAGACACAAATAACTTCTTCCTCGGGGATAGTACCACTTATCATTTTACTTGCCTTGGCTCAAGCACTTTCATAATCTTGAGAACATATTCCCATGGATCCACTATTATATTGCTCATACTGTACAAAGATCGCAGGCAGATGTCCAAAGATTAGGCGCAAATGTGATGCCGAACGTTCTTTGCATGGAAAATGCAGAGTGAATTGATCCCATAGAAATGTTGAATTCAATCCTAACTATTGGAGTTCCTATCCATATGGCTAGACAATTTGGTTGAGAGCACAGTTAGCATTTTTGGCATGCCGGAAATTAATCTATTTTTTTAAACTGTTTAATTGATGGGCTTAGTTCTGTGTTTAGGTTTCTCTTCCACTTCATCTCTTTCATTCTCTCTCTTTCATCTTTCTTCACTTTCTCCTTTTAACACAACAGCCTTACTTATCCAAACATCATGTTATTCTCCTCATATTTTTTTTTCTCTCCTTAAACGACTTCTCACACCATTTGTTTTCTTTTTTTTTTTTTTTTTTTTTCCATAAAAGTTTTTATTTTTCTTCAAGGAAAAGGGAAAATACAAACTGCATATCAGAGTATGCCAGAGTTACAATCAGATAAGTAACGTACAGACGTCCAAAACATTGAAAATAAGAAAGAAATACAAAATATAAAAAAAAATTTTTTTGTAGACATGTTACTGGATGTGTGATCTGTTAAATAATTAGAACACCTTAACTGGAAAAATCCCCTCATCCCAAGAACTCAACTGAAAAAATGAGGGATATAAATTTCCAAGGGGGAGGGTGTAGGGAGGAAGAGCCCTATGTGTCTGCCTTCGCGTTATCACTGAATCGTTCCATTAGCGGAAGGAGAAAACACGGTGGCGCTTAGCCTGATTAGGGTCACATTGTCCATCCTGTATCACAGGGCGGTCTCTCCTGGGCATCGTGCACGAATGGTGTCGTCAAGAAGTCGTTGTTACTTTTCTTTAATAAAGGTCTCGTCTACAACGGTCCTCAATGTAAGGGCATGGGGGGTATGTGTCTGGTGTCAGGTCTTCAGGTATGTGGGTAACAGTCGGGGGGTAATGTAAGGGATGGGGGGGGCAGGGGGAAGGGAGAGGAGGGGAACCTAAGAAAGGGAAGGAGAGGAGGACAGGGGGAGGGGAGAGGACCTTCACGGTCTGCCCCCCCAACCCATTTGTTTTCTATGTGAAATATAAAAGATCTGAACATTGGTGGAAATACACTGGGCTTGACAGAACAGAGTGCTTGAGTGCAATAAGTGCCAGTGACAAAGATAGGCTACAAGCAAAACACAGCACTGAACAATAAATAATCCATAAGGATAACTGTTGACCTGTGTCTGTGTTTGTTTTTAGATGCAGCGCTTGGCAGAAAAACTAACCATCAGATTTGAACCTACTATAATTCTAAAGTATGCTTGCAATAGTGGAATTTCTGTGTAAGTTTAGGACAAGGCTAAACAGAAAGCAGATCTATCAAGGCTACACAGTGTCAGGGTGGGGCTAAGCCAATCCTTCTCTGAGCTGGCCGCTCAGCTGTCTGCTAATTGCCAGCTCCTATCACAGTGACTCACCTGTTGATGATATCCTGCCCGTAAGTCCTGCCTACTTAAGCGGTCCCACCCAGATGATCTCTGCCTTCACCTTGGTCACATCTCTTGAGACACTCTCCTGTGTTCCTGTTAAAGACTTGCTTGGCTGACATTCCTTCTGGCTCCAGATCCTGCTTGCTGTTCTACTACACTCATCTCTTTCTCCCTGACATTTTGGCTTGTCTGACTATCCATTCCGGTTCCTTGAGATTTGAGATGAGATTTAACTGTACCCACCTGCCTCAAGCATTACCTCTATAAGATGTATGTCTGGTTCCACCCCGCTTCCCCAGCGATGTGGGGGTGATCCAGTCTGATGCAGAGGGTATCTCAACCAGATTGAGATATATTTTGAGATGCTGCCCCAGGCGTTTCCCATGGACAGAAGCAAAGTAAGATGCATGATATATTTGCTTTCTGAGAGAGCCTTGGACTGGGAAAACCCTCTATGGGAGATGCAAAAACCGATTGTCTTGCGTTACCCAGAATTTATGGCTTCTTTGTTCCTCTTTCTGCTGCCAAGTGCCTCATGTCCATCAAACAGAGTACGAGAACTGAATGAATGAATGAATGAAATACTTGTATAGCTCACAATGTGAACTGAATCGCCTATAGGCGCTGTGGCGAGCTTTGATCAACTGCTAAAAGAGGAAGGTCTTGAGTTTTTTCCTTTAGAAATATAATTTTGCTGTGGCATTACTATAAACATGGGAATGAATGAATGAATGAATGAAATACTTGTATAGCGCACAATGCGAACTGAATCGCCTCTAGGCGCTGTGGCGAGCTTTGATCATCTGCTAAAAGAGGAAGGTCTTGAGTTTTTTCCTAAAAGCCAGTTGATTTTCTTCCAGGCGGATGTTGATTGGTAGAGCATTCCATAGCCGAGGCCCTTGGACAGCGAATCTCTGATCACCCTTGGATTTATACCGGGCTTTGGGCACGAGGAGGAGGTTTTTGTTGGCTGATCGAAGACTGCGGTTTGGTGTGTAATGATTTATTTTCTCCATTAGGTATTGCGGAGCTTCTCTATGCACGCATTTGTGGGTGAGGCACAGGGTCTTGAACGTGATCCGATTTTTTACGGTTAGCCAATGTAAGCTCCTCAGCGAAGGAGAGATGGATTCCCAGGGTTTTTTTTCCTGTTATCAGCCTTACCGCCGTGTTTTGGATCAGTTGTAATCGCGCAAGTTGATATTGTGGTAATCCTATGTAAAGCGAGTTTGCGTAGTCCATTCGTGAATTAATGATTGTTCCAACTACCACTGCTTTGTCATTCTTTGGGATAAAAGGGATGAGTCTGCGAAGCATGCACAGCAGATGGTGAGAACCACTGACTACTGCTCCTATTTGCGCATCCATTGACATTTGTGCGTCTAAAATAACCCCGAGACTCTTGGCTTTGGTCTTTGGGGAAATAGTCTGCCCAAAGACGGTTGGTGGAGACCAGGAGGTTTTGGTTGCAGGCTTATGATTTGGGTGTAAGATAAGAAGCTCTGTCTTTGATTCGTTCAGCTGGAGGGAGTTAGTGGTCATCCAGTCCTCTATTGATTTGAGGCAGTTTTCAAGTTGTTGTTGGTGATCTTTTTTTCCATTGATCCGGAAATAAAGTTGCGTGTCATCAGCGTAAGAGGGGAAGCAGAGATCTGAGCATCTGATGATTTGAAGGAGTGGGCGAATGTAAATGTTGAAGAGAACGGGTGACAAAGGAGAGCCTTGAGGGACTCCACAGGTGACTGCCCGAGTTTCAAAGAGGAATTTTCCCAGTTTCACTGTCTGTGACCGATTTCCTAGGAAGGACGCGAACCATTGGAGATCTATGTCTTGGACTCCGGCTACTTCTGTGAGGCGGACGAGTAGAGTATTGTGATCGACTGTATCAAACGCTGCACTTAGGTCTAGCAGTACGAGGAGACACGGCTCTCCGTCATCTGCTGCTTCGAGGGCATCGTCCCAAATCTTGAGGAGAGCTGTTTCTGTTCCATGACCCGGGCGGAAGCCTGATTGCAGCGGGTCCAGGAGTTTGTGAGTATCCAGGTGGAGTTGTAGCTGATGTACTACAGCTTTCTCCATGATCTTAGAAATGGTGTTGAGGCTTGTTATTGGCCTACGGTTGTTTGGATCCTGAGGGTCCAGGTTTGGTTTCTTGAGTAGAGGTTTGACGATGCCTTGTTTGAGGATGCTGGGAACAATCCCTTCGTGGAATGATCGGTTTATGAGGTGGGTTATGGTTAGAGCCATGATGTCGGAGGATTCTTTCAGTAGTTTTATGGGGATGATGTCAATAGGTGAGGAACTGTCACGCAGTTTATTAATGATGTTTTTTGCGGTGTCTACGGTAATTGGGGATAGTGAAAAAATTCGGCGGTTGCGGTATGTTGGTGTAGACATCCTCTTTATGTATTTGCTGGCCGAGGTCGGATGTTTTATTCTGACAAATCGTTTCCCTGATGGTTTTGACTTTATCGATGAAAAAACCGACAGTTTGTCACAGTAATCCTGGGAATCACTTTCTGGGGGTTCTAGGCACACCGGATTCATTGATTGATTGACTAGTTTAAACAGTTCTCATGGTTGGTTTGCGGCCGTTGAGATTGTATATGAGAAGTGGTTATTTTTGGCTTTGAAGATTGCTTTCCGATAATTCTCTGTGAGACCTTTGTAGTTAAAGTGGTTTTCCTCGGTGGGATTTCTTCTCCATGTTCTTTCCGCTCTTCTGCATTCTTGCTTTACTACGGAGAGGGAGCTATTAGACCATCCAGAGTTTTTCTTCCTGATGGGAGCCCTGCGTTTTGGAGCTACCGAGTCTGCTGATTGCAGTAATGCCTTGTTTAGGGAGTTGAGTGTTTCCTCCGTAGAGTGGTTTAAGGTTATTGTAGATATCTTTTTGGACAGAGTGGTTTTGAAGGATTCGGAGTACAGTTTTTTATGCTGTGCCGATTACACCATTGAATTCTGTACTCTGGCAGCAGAGGTTGCTTGTAACAATGAGGCCCTCGTGGCTGCTTTTTCTCATGGTCTCTCTGATACCATCAAGGATGAGATAGCAGCCCGAGATATACCCACTGAGCTGGTGAAGTTGATCACGTTTGCTATCCTCATTGCCTGCAGACTCAGAGAAAGACTCTCTTTTAAGGAGCGCTTGTGGCAGCCTCCTATATATTTGTCTCCGAGCTTTACAGATCCTTGTCTCCTGCTGGTGCTGGTTTCTTCTTTGTGAAGAAGAAGAGTAGTGAAATGAGACCTTGCATTGATTATAGGGGACTCAATCGTTTGACGATTAAGAATGCCTATCCGATTCCGTTGACTACAGAGTTACAAGCTTGATACAATCTCATGAGGATTAAGGAGGGTGACAAGTGGAAAACTGCATTTAATACCAGAACAGGCCATTATGAGTAACTCGTAATGCCTTTTGGCCTTTGTAATTCCCTGGAAATTTTTCTGGAATTTATTAACGATGTCCTCCGAGATTTGTTGCAGTTATGTGTGGTGGTTTATCGATATTCTCATATTTTAAAAAGTCCCTGGACAGCCATCACACAGATGTCTGTCATGTGCTTCAGAAATTAAGAGAGAACAATCTCTATTGTGAATTGGAGAAGTGTGAATTCCATCATGAACAGATCAAATTCATGGGTTATGTAATTTCCACTGCTGGTTTTTCGATGGACCCAGAGAAACTTTCAGCAGTCCTACAGTGGCCCAGACCCATGGGTTTATGTCCTCTGCAGCATTTCTTGGCATTGCCAACTATTATTGGAAGTTTATTCGTAACTTTTCGTCTCTGGTCAAGCCCCTGACTGATATGACCAGAAAGGACAGTAACCCACAGTGTTGTTCTCCAGGGTCCATTAAAGCTTTTGAGAGTCTCAAGGCTGCCTTTGTTTCTGCTTCTGTGTTGGCACATCCTAATCCTACATTACCTTTTATCCTTGAGGTTGATGCTTCTGAGACTGGAGTTGGCGCACTTCTGTCTCAACGTTCTACCTCTGAGAGCACTATGCATTCTTGTAGCTACTTTTCCAAGAAATTGTCACCTGCAGAGTGTAATTATGAAATTGGTGACAGAGAGCTGTTAGTGATCATTTTAGCCCTGAAAAAATGGAGATGTCTCCGCGAAGGTACCACTATGTCGGTTCTCCTTCTTACTGACCATAAGAACCTTACATTCTTGTCTGAGCCTAAACGCCTCTCTCCCAGAAGGGCGTGATGGGCTCTTTTCTTGTCTAGTTTCAATTACATTCTCAGTCTCATGTAAGGGATGACGCTTTGTCACAACAATTTGCCTCCACTTCCAAGAGTCGGTTCCGGTTCTTGTGACTCCTCCTGATCATATTCTGGCTACGGCTCACACCAGTCTCACTTCTCCTTTGGGTGACAAAATTCTTGCTGCTCAGGTTCATGCTCCTTCTGAGAAACCTTGTGACCACTGCTTTGTCCCAGAGAAACTCCGTACTGCTCCAGACTGACCATTCTCCCAAGGCTGCTGGCCACCCTGGGAAGAATCAACTCTTTTGGGCCATTTCCCAAGAATTCTGGTGGCCTAGTCTATGTGCTGATGTAATTGCCTTCGTAGCTGCCTGTTCTGTGTGTGCTCAGAGTAAGACTCAACGACACCTTCCATACCCAATGGAGAGAGGCCCTGGACCTACCTGTCTATAGATTTCATTGTGGAGTTACCCAACTCACAAGGCAACACAGTTATCCTTATGGTGGTTGACCGGTTCTCAAAGATGTCTCATTTTATTCCACTTAAGAAGTTGACAACTTCTAAGGTACTGGCTTCCATTTTTGCTTGGGAGATCTTTCGCTTACATGGGCTACCCAAGGTGATTGTCTTGGACAGGGGTAGTCAGTTTGTGTCCCGGTTCTGGCGAGCCTTTTGTGCACAATTGGGAATTCAGCTTGCGTATCACCCACAGTCTAATGGGGCTGCAGAACAAGTCAACCAGTGTTTCATGTCTCCTTATTAAAACCTTTTTCCACCTCGGTGAGTTGTCCTCCCTGTTAAGGTTGAGAACCATGAGTAGTATGAAGTACAGTACATTGTTGACTCCCGTAGGTTCCCTGGGCCCATACAGTACCTGGTGCATTGGAAAACGTATGATCCGGAGGAACGCTCTTGGGTCTCATCCTTTGACGTGCATGTCCTTGTCCTCCTCTGTTATTTCCATAGACATATTCCCCTCAAGCCTGGTGGTCCTCTGAGGGTGAGGGGTCATTGAGGTGGGGGTACTGTCAGGGCTGGGCTCAGCCCTTCCTTCTCTGAGCTGGCTGCTCAGCTGGCTGCTAATTGCCAGCTCCTATCTCTCCACAGTGACTCACCTGTTGATAATATCATGCTCGTCAGTCCTGCCTATTTAAGCCGTTCAGCCCAGATGATCTCTGCCTTCGCCCTGGTCACATCTCTAGAGACGCTCTCCTGTGTTCCTGTTAAAGACTTGCTTGGTTGACATTCCTTCTGGCTCCAGATCCTGCTTGCTGTTCTACTACGCTCATCTCTGGCTCCCTGACGTTTTGGCTTCTCTGACTATCCGTTCCTGAACTCTGGCTATGTTTTGACTACATTTACTCTACTTACCTTTTTTTTATTATTATTAAACAAGTGTGATTTAACTGTACTTCTGTCTTGGTCTGATTCAGTCTGATTCATGGTTTCTGACACACAGAAAGCAATTATCGTAACTGGAGTCCAGAAACATTTGGAACTCACATTCATAGCAAACAAAAGATCAAATTCACATTACCTGATATGAAAAAAAAAAAAAAAAACTTGATAAATGATTGTTGTCTAGAATTAGGTTTTTCTTTACACAAAACTTAATACACACATGTATCTCACTAGAGAGTCAAGCTCATTTTAGTTAATTCAGTGAAACAGTTAGCAACATCGATCAAAGCCATATTGCACAGTCCATGTTCATGTGCAATTCTCTAGCCTCTTCTGTCTGCTAAGAAGGGATAAATGTATAAAAAAAAATGTGTGCCAATAGAGATTTGTCTCAACCATCCACATCATCATATGGATTATTATTCTCATAGATTCGGGATTGATAAGTGTGTTTTTATCTGGCTATGAGGCTACTAACACTTATGAATTAAAAGAAAGCCCATGATGCATTGGAATTTTCCGCACCTTTGTTGCCCAACTGAAATTTGTGAAAACTTCTAGTTTAAAGATTTTGTCTTGATTTGAGATTAGGCACAGAATCTCATTGCTGAAACAGCAGACAAGAGCAAGGTCAAGAGTAGGTTGGGTTCAGTAGATAGGTACGAGCAGAAGTTATGGGAGTGAGGCACATGTTTGGTCTGTAGTTTTCCTTTGATTCCTGTCTCAGGGATGCAACTGGAAGATAGAGGAAAAGGTAAGGATTATTGATTTGTCTTTGGAACATGTGTGAGGATTGAAAGATTTTCCCTTTACTCCTTGTTCTGGGTACAAGTCAAAAATTTGCGATTTTCCCGGCTCTCTTTATTTATGGCAATAGTCACCAGTACAAATAGATACCTAAACCTCCCCAGTGGGGACACATAATCTAGTATAGACTTAGAAGAGGGTCTAACCCTTTCCCACTCTATCCAAAATTACAAAAATCGTTTTGCCTAGACATAAACTTTAACCACTTGAGGATTATAACTGTAAAAGTAATGTTCTAAAAAATGTTAACAATATTTTTGGGCTCATCCCTTACTTCCACCTGTTCACCTAATGCCATGAAAATCAGCTTGCAAAATGTCAGCTGCCAATTGTTTTGTATTACATAGCAGGATTCACATTTAACAACTTCTCAAGCTATACATAAACTCATATCATCCATAGTTAACTCCTTCCTCCCTTTTTACTAATTTTCTCTTATTTTATGGCTATTTTGTTATTTCATTTTATTTGCCATTAATTTTATTAAATTTGCTTATTCATTTTTTTTATTATCCCATACTGCTTGTTACTTTTTTTTATTGTTGCATAACAAGAAAATGCACAGAATTGAAAAAAAAAACATTATTTCATTAGAAAATATATTTATACCATAGACATACTTTTATTGTTAATTCAAACAAGATACAATTATAGAATAGAATAATAAATTATAGAATAAAATGTATAAATTCAGATATTTATATCTCTCTCTCCCTATTTATCTCTCTTTCTCTCTCTCTCTCTCTCTCTCTCTCTCTCTCTCTCTCTCTATATATATATATATATATATATATATATATATATATATATATATATATAGGCATACCTCCATCTCCCTCCATTGATTGTCAGTGGAGGAAAGGAAGAGAGAGATGTACATTTGTGAAGCATTCTTCAGTATTTGCAGCTTAGTCACATTTTCTCTTTTTTTCAGGGGTGATGTGGTGGTAATGGCCTTTGGAAAGGACTGCTTGGCTGTGTGCACAGATGTAACTAGGGATGCTCCCAACCTCAGTCATGGCATCATCCCTGTACAGGGTATTAGGAGACAACAGGCCAGGGGGCCGAGGAGGTCAAATAGCCCAGAGTTGTGGGTTCTCTAATATGTGCTAGATATGTGATCATAGTACTGTACATTACACATAGAATAAAGCAAAGTCTCTTGACATCTATTTTACCTTCTGTGATCAGCTACTTGAGCCTTTAATAGATTTTTTTAGGTTTTTAAACTGTATACCTTTTTGTTTGGGCAGCCCATGGAAGAAGCAGAACTGACACAAGTATTTACTTGCTTCACTATTAGGTGATGCTGGATGTATCTATTTCTTTGCCATGACACCCTATTGAACTTTCATTCTTCTTTTTTTTTTTTTATTCAGATAAAGAAAATCTTCATTGTTTACATTTTGCCCATCATTAGTATTCATTTAATTTCCTGACTACCATTGAAAATGATTGTGATAAATAGAGGAGTGTGAAGGCCACTGCCTATGTGCCCTCCATATTCAACTTACGATGATGTCCAAATTGTCTACTTTCTCCTACCACAAAATGGTTTGTAGCCCTAACGGGGGCAGCAAGAAAAACAATGGCTACTAAAAACAGATGTGCATGGCTTGAAATGTGGAGGCCATAACAGTTTGGTGGACTACTGCAAAGATGACCTTGTGCAGTGGGAACAGGTTGCTTGAAGGCTAGAGGTGGCAAAGACTTGGGAGCTATAGTTCCTAAATTAGCATTTACTTCACAAGCCAATTGTGACTGCTTTGTAAGTAAATGGAGACTTTCATTTATATTTATAAAGTGTTGTATTTCAATCTTAGATTCCTCATTAAAAAACAATTGTTTTTTTCTATTTTACCATCCTGAATAGAGTGAATCCAAGCTCTCAAAAGTGACTTGATTAATTTTTTTTTTTTAGGCCCCATTAGGGTACTAAAGGCAACTTTAAAAACAGCTTTGCGGTTGTTAGAAGTCTTCTACCGATTATTTAGGTAATCTTGAGCCTGAAGTTCTGATTTAAGTATAACTATAATGTGTAGGATGGCAACATTAGTGAAGATTTATTTTTCACATTAACTGCTACTGTTAATTGTTACTTTTGCTACAATATATGTCCTGTATCATGTTTAATAGGAAAACATCATATCTGTGCACATATTAGATTTTACATAAGGTTGTCTTGGTACAAACAACAAGATGTTGCTTCAAAGCAGTTTGGTCCATTTGTATACCATCTGTTGCTTGGCAAAATATGGGACATTAAAATTGGCTGGTGAATATATGTACATGAGCTTGCTAAATAGGCAAGTCAAGAAATGGCTTTACAAAATTATTTTCTGTTTTTCACATTTAAACCCTGTATTACTATTATTTGGTTTTATTGGAATATTATGAAGAAAATGAAAAGGAAAAATACTTTTTTTTTATGTTTTGCAATACTGTTAAAAGGATTGTCCTCTTGCCCCTCTCTTATGAGGAAACGTCTATACACATACATATTTTTTACGAAGGCGTCAGAGTGTAATTGTTTATTATCCTCACTTTGGCAACTGTCAATATTTTCAAGGGCGTGGAAATAATTTTTGTTAAGCTTTTATGGCAGAGAGTGATAACATTATGCTTCAACTGTAATTCAGTGCAGTGCGAGAACCTGATCATAAAGTATTGAATGTATGTTATTAGATCTTATAATCAATAGCATTATAGACAAAAATCAATTGTGCTATCAGTCGTCTGCTAGTTTTCCAATACATCTGTGTGCTATTAATTTGATCTATTGCATTCTTTTCTTGATACATAGCAAGTGCTATCATCACTTCAACGTCCTTAATAAGATGGCCAGTGAAACAACCAATTCTCCTCCCACTGCAGCTGGTACAGACAATTATAGCCTTATTGTTTTATGCATATTAGTTTTGCATTGTCAGAGCGAGAGAGAGTTCAGCATTTGTGGAGCATTATCTATTGTGTTGTGTGGAAATCATTAGGGGAATATAAAACAAATGTGGAGTATATACACATAGGTTGAGACTTCTGCTCCAGGAACAAACTAAGAGGATTAAATGATCTTGCAAACCAAAAAATGTGTGTGAAGCCAACTGGCTCATGATTCCTCTCTGAAGATAAGTGCCTCTGCATATGAACCAAACCAACAGGCTGTAATTGTAAGAATCCAAATAAGCTCCCGAAAACAAGATAATTCTAGCTAAATGGTTTCTTCTGTAAATTATACTAGGCTTGTAGCAACATTGGGAGAAAATAATCTTTTAAGATACTTAAACTGCATATTATAATTTATTTGCGGATTATCAGTTGGCTATTGGTAAGGTTGATGAGCTGAATTTGCTCTAAAAAGAGACTGAGACTGTATGATCTCATTTAGTGTAGGTTTTGATAAAGATGTCTGAAGAAACTCTGAGATATCAATAAACACGTTTTAATTAAGGGGAGATGGTGGTAAGCAAGAGTGGTTATAATGTTCCGAACACTAAAATATACTGTATATATATATATATACACACACACATACATACACGACACATACGCACTATGCACATACACATGTATCTATTAGGATTTTAAAGGCTAATCTTGTGTTAGTGAAATTATGCATTGATTGGTGCCAATATAAGAACACAGTAAATGTGCTATGCAATTTTTCATATTCCTGGAATTAGTATTACATTCCAAAAAAAATGCATGAAAGAAATTATTTTTTTCTAGTTTTTGATAAAATAATGAATGGTTAAAACACCTGTATGCTTAATTTTTGAAGTCTGTGTCCCTTTTGGGAACATTTCCCAAGAATGGAACAGAAAGTAAGGTGAGCCGAATGTCATGTATTATAGTGGTAATACTACTGCTATTATAGCTTATGCCAGTGCTTATTATAGCTAATTGTCAATGGCTCTTATATAGGCATCGGGCGGCATGATTGAAGATGGATGGATATTGTCTGTTGTAGTTTTGAATTTTTGACACTTTTTTTGGTGAATGGGTAGGGGTATAATGTACCCAATACCCATTCACATAGGGGGCCCAGGATCTAGGAGTCTTCTTGTTAAGAATCTGGCTTCCAGATTCTGATAAGCCCCCCCGCCCGCAGACCCCAACAACCACCAGCCAGGGTTGTCGGGAAGAGACCCTTGTCCCCATCAACATGAGCACAAGATGCTTTGGGGGGCAAGTGGACTGGTTGCCAGAGCTTGCTTGACCCCCCTTTCCTGGCCTGCCAGGCTGCTTGCTCGGATAAGGGTCTGGAATGGATTTTGGGGGGACCCCACGCCAATTTTTTAAAATTTTGGAGTGGAATTCCCCATAAATCTATGCCAGACCCAAAGGGCCTGGTGCCTGGTATGGATTTTGGGAGGATCCCATGCTGTTTTAAAAAAAAATTGGAGGTGGAGTTCCCCTTAAAATCTATACCAGACCCAAAGGGCCTGGTATGGATTTTGTGGGGGACCACACACCGTTTTTTCCTAATTCTGTCATAGGATTCCTCTAAACTACTTCAATACATTGTATTATATACTCTGCACTGCACTATATACCCTGTACTCTATTACATATACTACATTGACTGCACTATATACTCAGCAATATACTACACTGATGGCAATATATGTTCTCCACTGTATTATATATACTGTATGGACTGCACTATATATTCTGAACTGTATTATATATACTGTACGGACTGCAGTGTATACTCTACACTGTATTATATATACTACATGGACTGCACTATATATACTATAAGGACTGCACTATATACTCTGCACTGTATTATATATATACCAGCCCTCAAAAATTCCACTCGCCTACTCGCATTTTGCGAGTGGATTTTGAGGTCTGGCGAGGAAGGGTTGCCTGGGAGCCGGGAGGGGAGGGGGGTGCCACCGGTAGGCAGGTTGTGTAGGAGTCCTTCTCCCAGCACTTGGGAGAAGAGAGCAGAGAAGACTGCTGGATCATCAGAGCACAATGTGCATGATCAGCCCCCTGGCCCCAGGACTTGATAGACAGGTCACCCGTCTAATCCTGGGACAAGTGACGTGTATCAAAGTTCCCCTGCCAGGGGGCGAGGCTGTATGTGACACTGAGCAGCGGGAAGACACTGCTATTGAAATGAAAGCTGTTCCAGTGGTGTTCCTTGGTGCTCTGTTCATCCTCCCGGCAATCCTCTTCCTCTCTTCTGTTCCCCTGCATGGTGGACAAAGGGAGGTCGTATGGTGGACACAGGTAGGCTGCATGGTGGACACAGGCAGGCTACATTGGTGGACACAGGCAGTCTGCATTGGTGGATATGGGCAGGCTGCATTGGTGGACACGGGCAAGCTGCATTGGTGGACACGGGCAGCCTGCATTGATGAGCACAGGTAAGGCTACATTGATAGGAACAGATAAAGTTGTTGTTAATATTTATTTTTAGAACTTAATTCTGCATAAAACATATAAGTGTCATTTAATGAGATAATTTATGGGGGCAAGTTCAGGGGTGGGGCATGGTAGGGGTTGGGTGGGGCCAGGGCCACTGATAGGAGGGGACCACCGGTTCTCTTGTAGCGGGCCCGAGCACATGGGGGGGGGGGCACGCAGGGAGGGGGATTAGTGATGGATAACAATTGTATTTCTCTTCCTCCAACAGCTGAAAGATGGTCTCTCCCCCTCTCACTGCAGCCCCTTACTAACCCCCCTCCCTGTGTGGGCTCCCCTCTCAGCACAGGCTCTAATGTTAGCTCTGCTCCTGAGTTTGTTATCACTGTAACTTTGTTGCTTTCCCTCTGTCTCTCTGATGCTGGTGCTCCAACTACCCAGCAATTTCTTTCATCTCATCTTCATTTTTATTTATTAACTCAGTTTTATCTTTTAGATTTAGCAGGAATTCTGTGAGTTATATTGTATTTGTGTCTGCTAATAATTTCATTGTATTTTTAGGAGAATATTGCTTTAATATTGTCTTGGGGGAACCCTGTCAGGTAGTCTGTATGGGGTCCCGCAATTTCTATCAGCAGCCCTGGGTGGGGCAACTGGTGGCGACTAACCCTGAAGGCCTGGTTAGTAGTTCAGGACTTGAAATTTTGAGTCCTGATATACTACACGGACTGCACTATATAGTCTGAACTGTATTATATATACTACTTGGACTGCACTATATACTCTGCACTGTATTATATATACTATATGGACTGCACTATATACTCTGAACTGTATTATATATACTTTAAGGACTGCACTATATATTATGAACTGTATTATATATACAATACGGACTACACTATATACTCTGAACTGTATTATATATATTATACGGACTGCACTATATACTCTGAACTGCATTATATATACTATACGGACTGCACTATATACTCTGAACTGTATTATATATACTACGCTAACTGCACTATATACTCTGAACTGTATTATATATACCTACTACACTGACTGCACTATATACTCTGAACTGTATTATATATACTACACTAACTGCACTATATACCCTGAACTTTGAACTAACTGCACTATATACCCTGAACTTTAGTGCCCTTGGCGAAAGGCCAAGGGCACTAAAGGGATGCCTTTGGTCAATCATGGCTCAGGGGCTAAGTCCACGCCCAACACTATATAAGGCTTCTGCTTACAAGGCAGTATATAGTGAATGAATGGAGATTAGGCAGGTATATATATATATATATATATATGTATATATGTATATATATATATATATATATATATATATATATATATATATATATATATATATATATATATATATATATATATATATATATGTATATATATATATATATATATATATATATATATGTATATATATATATATATATATATATATATATATATATATATATATATATATATATATATATATATATATATATATATATATATATGTATATATATACCTGCCTAATCTCCATTCATTCACTATATACTGCCTTGTAAGCAGAAGCCTTATATAGTGTTGGGCGTGGACTTAGCCCCTGAGCCATGATTGACCAAAGGCATCCCTTTAGTGCCCTTGGCCTTTCGCCAATCATAACTCTCACAACACATTGTGCTGTGATTGACCAAAGCTTACAGGTCATTTGCATGCTTTGGCCAATCAGCAGCCGTTAATACACTGCGAACTCGCAGTGCATTATGGGGCGGTCTGGAGTGGGCGAACTTCCTGCAAGGAACCCATTTGTTTGTTTGTTCTATGAACAGTCGATGTTCGAGTCAAACTTATGTTTGACTCAAACATCCAGCCCACCCCTACTGATGAGGCAGAGGTAGTTGGGTAAGTGATCTGCAGCCAAGTGAGAGGACCTCCTCTGTCAGAACTGGCTTGCGAACAGCTAAGCCAGAGCCTAATGGCACACTTCTTTTTCAGAACACCCAGCTACTACCGGAAACCCCTCCTAAATAGATAACAGAGTACTCCAAGAGTTCATTTTTGTGAAGCTTTCATTATTCTACAGTGTATGCATTATCTATGCCTTTTTTATCCTGTTTTTCATTATTGCTTTCAGCTTTGCACCTGTTTAGTAAGATGCAAGGCCCCCGTTAGGCTAGGTTCACATTTGTGCATGTGTGCAAGTGCATGCAAAACACATGCGTTCCACTCCCACATGCAGCCACACTAAAAATGTGCTGCTTTAACCACTTGCCGACCGCCGCACGACGTTGTACGTCCTATTTTTGAAGAGGGATATCTCGGTAACGACAGCAGCTGCTGCCACAACCGAGATATCCATCTCTTCAGGCGGCGGTCGGCTGTACGATAACGGTGGTCTCTGCGGTGGATTTGCCACGAGATCACCGCTATCGGTGGCGGGAGAGGTGCCACCCCCCCCTCCCGCCGCCCTCCCGCACCTTCCGCCGCTTACCGGAGCCGTCGGTATCGGCGGAGGCGATCGGGTCCTTTCATCTGCTGGGCATAGAGACAAGTGAGGCTAAGATGGCTCCCACTCGTCTCTATACCATAGGAGGGCGGAAGTGACGTCAAAACGTCACTTCCGCCCATACCTGTTAAAGGTATATTTTTTTTAAATGTCAGATTTTCTTTTTTTTTTTTGCATTTTAGCCCAAATATGAGATCTGAGGACTTTTTGACCCCAGATCTCATATTTAAGAGGACCTGTCATGCTTTTTTCTATTACAAGGGATGTTTACATTCCTTGTAATAGGAATAAAAGTGATCCATTTTTTTTTTTTTAAACAGTGTAAAAATAAATAAAATCAATTAAAATAAATAAGAATTTTTTTTTTTTAAAACACCCCGTCACGACGAGCTTGCGCACAGAAGCGAGCGCATATGTGAGTAGCGCCCGCATATGAAAACGGTGGTCAAACCACACATGTAAGGTATCGCCACGATCGGTAGAGCGAGAGCAATAAGACCTCCTCTGTAACGCAAAAAATGCAATCTGTAGAATTTTTTAAATGTCGCTTATGGAGATTTTTGAGGCTAAAAGTTTGACGCCATTCCACGAGCGGGCGCAATTTTGAAGCGTGACATGTTGGGTATCAATTTACTCGGCGTACCATTATCTTTCACAATATAAAAAAAATTGGGCTAATTTTACTGTTGTCTTATTTTTTTATTCAAAAAAGTGAATTTTTTCCAAAAAAAGTGCGCTTGTAAGACCGCTGCGCAAATACGGTGTGAAAAAAAGTATTTTAATGACCGCCATTTTATTCTCTAGGGTGTTAGAAAAAAAACAATATAAAATGTTTGGGGGTTCTAAGTAATTTTCTAGCAAAAAAAACAGTTTTAAACATGTAAACACCAAGGCTGAAAAAGAGGCCTGGTCCTTAAGTGGTTAATTAAACAAATGGGTGTGGCATTAACTCTTATTGGCACCATAATGCACTTAAAAACACAGTGTGGTCATGTGGCCCATGCGGTTTCTGCGTGGGTGCATTTTAAAATAGGTGCAGGGACTTTTTCCTGCAGGACACACAAGCATGCAAAATTGCACAAGTGTAAACTTAGCCTTATTGTCTGATCATTTGAGCCATTACCCAACTGTTGCATTACTTGCTCTATTGATTTCCTAGCATACTTACCTGGATAGTCAAGCCAACTATGACAGTAATAGTAGAGAACATAAGGTCAAGAGCCAGTGAATAGTGCGCCTAGTAAATATGTGGATTACAGAGCCTCTTGGGGTTTCAAGGGTCTTTGGGGGCTCTACAGTAAATCAGAGGCCACATACAGGCAATTGGAGTTATATGCACTTTACAGTAAATTTAGATCTGTTGCCACACAAGCTTAATTTAATATTACAATCATTACGCCTAGTAAATAGTGCGTGGTGTAGCTTAATACTTTTGAAAATACTTTTGTTTGACAGAATCTGGCTGCAGTAGACCTGATATACATACCAGATTAATGACAAAAAGACTTCTGAGGTCAGACGATCTGCATGACAATCATGTAGCTATCATTGAAAAAAAGCTTTGTTTCTCTCAGTTCAAGTTTTTTTGGAACATTTTAATTTTTTAGCATATCAGATACATTCTTTTTTTGTATTTTTATGTATTATACCATACAAATTCATGTTTCCATTTTTTTTATATAAACATTTTTGCATTGTAGGTCTTTTCAAATTCCTGCAAATTAAAGGCTAACTATATTTATAGCAAGAACATGTTTTGGAATAAAATTCTTATGTTAACCTGAAAGTTCTTTTTGATTTGGGTTTGAGTTTTTAGGCAATCTTCTTTCATATATTCGTGATTGTAACTCATATATGGATTAGTAGAATTGCCTTGCATATTGTGAAGTACGTGCTACATCTCTGTTGAATTGTTGAAATAAATGATGACTGCTGTGAAGCATATGCACGTAACATCCAAAAACAAAGCTAGCCTTTTGTAATAAAGACACAGGAGCAATTTAAACTTGGAAGGGGCAAGGCTGCAGCTTTATTCAGGTACTGTAGTTTAACATAAAATGAAACATTATTACCTGTGGCCTTTCACAAATATATTGTGACACGCTGAACAATAGCCTGAATCTTTCTCCTTACCATGAGTGCCAGACATACATTTCACCACCCATAAACAATAGACAGCAATATAAAAGCTTACAAGGTAACAACTGGCAATAAAGCTGTGCCAACCACTAAAACCTGAGGAGGGCTGGCTTAAAACTCATCAGATAGATGGAGTATTCAAGGTCAGTATCTGTGTTAGCCAACACTATAATACGTAGAAAACAAAATAATTACACTCTTACACATCCCAGCCCAATCAGACCGCAATAAATTGTAAACAGGATTAAAATGCATAAAAATAGGGGATGGGTAAGGAAGTATGGTGAGAGAAGGGTAAAACTGGGACTGCACATTTCTCCCTAGTTTTTGCCCCCTAAAACATCTCTTTTGGCAAGGTTTTATTTTTTTATTTTTTTCATATGTGTGTTTTTTTCTCACAGCAATTTCGAATAGTGAAATGGCTCAAGTATAAATAATACCCAATATGGGCCAGAATGGCTTATCACATGGGGAAGGGGGGATAAAGGGGTAGGGTTAGGGAATATAGTGAGGGATAGTTAGGGTAGAAGCGGGGAGACATAATTCTCCCTAGATCTTGCCCCTTAATTATCACACAACATTTTTATAATTTCATTTTGTCACATTAGAGGACGCAATGGGTGACACCATCCATCATCTCATTAGGAGCATGCCCTGGCGTCATCAGGCATGCATACAAGCACGTGGGGGCAATAAAACTACTGAGTTCCATTTTGAGTTGCTGAAATTTTATTTCAGTAAAATGGACTAGCCTGCTGCATAATTTTTTCACTTTGATTTTCTGGTGTCTTTGAATTCAGCCCTCTGTGGGTTAATCATTTTAATTCCCATCAAATGATGTGGCATGCTTTTGTCCCTAACAAATCATCCAGTCCATAGCAACATAGATATCCAGCATGATATTTTTCCTCATTGAGATCTAATGTGTTTTCAAAGTGTTTTTTGAGTAGTGTGTATATATATATATATATATATATATATATATATATATATATATATATACACACACACACACACATATTTAACATAGTAAAGGTTCATATTATGTTTTTTTCTTAAATGAAAAGTATATGTGAACACAATATAATCATACCACATAATACAGTAAGGCAAGGCTGGGCAAGGGGTGTGACTGGTAAATAGGCTAATTATATTACAGGCACACTGTGCACTGGCCCAGCTTCTTATTAATCCAAGAAGAGAGAAGTAATACACAAATGGATCACACCAGCACAGAAGAAAATTATGAAAAATTTATAATATAAGACACATTTAGAAACATATAAAAAAATAAAATTAAAATGCATTAAAATGGGAGCCTGATAAATTACTAAACATGAGGGTACCTCCATATATGATGGTAGGGTTTGTTCACAAGAAGCATATCATCACAAAAAAAGAAAGAAAATTAGATGTGCACACCCAGGGATTAGGAATGACATGCTTGCAGGATTTATTGAGGAGCTAAATTTATTCCCAACTCCTTGCATGACCCACAGCACAGACGACGCAATCCTACCTTCCCGGCTGCATGAATTTGGAGTGTTGGAGGGCCGCAACCCCATTAATATTAAGGTGCCATCTGAGGAAGCGTAACAGTGAGTACACACCTCATTACATGACTGTTTGCATCAGTAGTTCGCATGGGATACCCGGAGAACTGGGACCCCTTTATGTACTGGCCAGATCATATGTAACAATTCAATCCTCATGACTTTGACAGTATGTACTCCCCTTGTGGGGATAATTCCATATCTTCCCCTCCAGGGTGGTATCTGATGGGATGATCAAATGGTGCATTCCCATCTCATAGAAAGACTTCTTTCATCCTTAAACCATCAGCTTCAATGTCTATCCCTTGTTGCGGTCCTCCAGACAGGATCACTGATCCTTCCATCACTAGTTCATATGTAACTGGGCACTGTCATACAACATCAGGAAGTCCTATACAGGAGTTCACCTAGCATTCATAAAGTCTTTCAGTACTTTCTGTTTAGGCTAGGCTACTACGTTCGGCCAATGTGGCATTAAGGTGTGGAGCCTATCATTCAGGGTACTGGGAGCTGACTGGATTGATCACAACTCTGGTTATCTTGCATACAGGTGTTTTGGGGTTACCATCTTTTTTTCAGCTCCAAAGGGGAGATGAATAGTGGTTGGCTTTTTTGAGGGGGAGGTGGGGGTTGGGTTTGTGATAATGGGTCCCTGGCATATAGGAGGGAGGGTTGTTCATTTCACTTGATGGGTGGTGGGGCATTGTGAGGGAAAGTTAGATGATTTTTGCAGAGATTTTGTAATGCTGTACTACTAATCTTTAATACATTGGACTAAGGAGATAACCCCTGGGTGTGCACATCTAATTTTCTTTCTTTTTTGTGATGATATCTACAAACATCTATTTGTATAAAGAGACACATAGATCAAAGAATACTTTTTTGGGGGTAACATACACTTTCAGTGATATACTATATACTGTATATATATATATATATATATATATATATATATATATATATAGTAACATGGGGGACAGGTAGCAGGTACAAAAGCTTCCTAGGATAAGCAGGCTTTCAGGCACAGATACCAGATCCAGTGAGGTAGTGACAAACAGTGCTGTGTTTATTCGTGTTATATACAAGTCCATATACAGGTGCTGTACAGTGTTCCAGAAAACAAATGAGAACAAAGATAGCAAAACAAAAATCCTAGCCGTGTCTTGGCTCTAACTACACAATATGTAGGCCCTAACTACCAGGCTGAGCAAGCCTACCGCTTGTCAGTTTCTGCATAAATGGCTTAACAGCTTTTACCAACCTTTTGCTCTCACATATCAGCATTGTCTGTGCTTCCTAAGCAGAGAGCAAAAGCTATGAGCTTAAATTAGCCTGGGAAAGAGGACCAAGACCCGAACTGTATCATGGATCAGAGATTTGTAAATGTGTACGAGAGGAGCCTGGGAGACATATAAACCCCAAACTGGACTTTTCCTGGCTCTCTCTGGGACGCTATGCTACAATATTATAGGATATACTATATCATCCTCATATGGTCCACTTAAGATTTTGCCCTCCAATTGGAACAATTTCCAGTGAATGCCCATGAAACCATGATATTACAAAGTATCTGTCAGGAAGGCACTAGCCATTGTACAGATAAAGCCTCATGACGTACATGGGTGTGCAGGCGCAGATGTGCGGGTCCCGTTTTTCTATGCAAAACTGTTCACACTGCAACCGCGCATGCCTGTTGCTAATGTTGGCACCAATGAGACCATATAAATTGCAGTAGTTCTTTTAGAGCTGTCTGATCCACAGCTATTACTTGTGTCCCTGTATCTGTTCCTGTGTTGACTTCTTGACCCGGCTTGCCCTGATCTTGCTTGAATGTTACCTGTCCTGACCTCGGCCTGTCTCTGGACTTGCTCCACATCCTGCTCATCTGCCTGATCCTATGTTGCTGCCTTCTGCTTGTATCATAGCAATTCTCTGTCTGCCATTATGCCTATATCTGACCATCTATTGTTGATTTGGATTGTCTGACCTTACATCCAGTTATCCAGTCCTGCTCTGCGTGCTACCTGGTCCCTGCTGGTCCTTCACCTGCTAAGTGCTGCCAGTTCTTCCACACCTGTCACCTGCCAGCTGCCTATCAAGCACCTGATGCCTGCTGTCTGCCCAATCTGGGGTCTGCTGTCACTGTTGGCAACTGCAGTTCTAGCAAGCTGACCCATCTCTGACGATGCACCTGCTACCCACTGCTGCGAATGATGGAACATCTTACACGTACTCATACTCGTCACAACATCTTTGGTCTCAGAGCTGGGGCTGTACGAGAGGCCTCCCTCTACACATCAGACAAGGTACATGATAGTATCATTGCGAAGAAGCTCTGGACAGCCATCAGTAACACTCAAACATTATTTTTAATATGTTTGCAAATGTTTACATGTGTGTGTATGCATGTGAAAAGGGGACCTTATATTGTGAGCTCTATGAGGGCAGGAACTAATGTGAATGTACAATATGTAAAGTACTGTGTACATTTTCAACGCTATATAAACTCCTGTAAATGATAAAAAATAAACTGTGTTAAAGGCCTTCATTAAAATTAACAGTATAAAACAGAGTTAAGATATCTTTTAGCATATAAAACAAGTTTAAGGAAGTGTTAATTAGGCTAGTTAATAATGAACAGAAAGACATATTTAAGAATGTTAATGGTGCAGTTAATTACATTCTTTGCTAGATGAGAAGTGAACATGTTTAATAGAGATACGCTACATCTCTAACCACTACCTTTAGCACGTTCATGTTTGGAGGTTAAAAGATATGTGGTGTTAAAATAAAGCAAACTGAAAATAAAGCCATTGATTGACAAAGAGAATCAGAATTGCAACAGCCAAGAATCATCCCAACGGCCAAACAGCTGCTGTCACCCCTGAGAGTAACTTGCGAGATAGAAACATCACCACTTATGTAACCTGCTAAAGATAAGTGTGATGTGAGAGTTGACCAGAAGGACGGGAACCATCATACAGCCCAGAATTTCTTGTACCAGGACTTTTTAAAGATGTTATATATTTTTCTGTGCAGTTTTGTTAATAAACTAAAACAGATATAAATACATGTCTTCATATGATGCAAGGTAATGTAGCTGTTGATTTTGTTTCTTTAACACAACCCAGCCACTCATGTTTTGGGTATCTTTAATTCCACCTGTTTTAGAGTGGAAAGACTAAGTGGAAATCCTTCACTGCCTGTCCATGCTTGGATAATTTAATGCCCAAGTTTGGACAAAACATTATTTTTTTTTAATTAACACAATGGAAAGTACTTACAATTAATATGAGACGTCCCTTGTGCTGCTGGCTGCAGATTTAATTGACCCCTCCCTGCTCATGGAGTGGTAATCATCCAGTGCTAAGGGAGCTAATATGAGCTCAGGTAAGTCTCTGAGGCCGCGTACACACGCGGGGACTGTTCACTCAACTTTGTCCGCTGAACAGTGTTTCGACGGACAGTCCGCTCGTGTGTGGGCTTTCAGCGGACAGTTTCAGCGGACAGTCTGCTGAACAAAGTTTTTCGGAAATTCCGAAAAACTGTCCGCTGAAACAAAGTTTCAGCGAACAGTCCCCTCGTGTGTAGGCTTGTTCGTCAAACTAAGTTCCGCGCATGCTCAGAAAGGATTTACACGCCGAAGTTTGCATTGCAGTGTATAGGACGCCGTTTTCTAGTCCCGTCGTACGTGCCGTTCACGTCATCGCGCACGGTTTCAGCGGACTGTTCGTTCGTCGTGTGTGGCCAAGTCCGTCCATGCTAATTTTGAGCGGACTGTCCGCTGAAACTGTTTGGCCGCGTACACACGCGGGGACTGTTCGCTCAACTTTGTCCGCTGAACAGTGTTTCGGCGGACAGTCCGCTCGTGTGTGGGCTTTCAGCGGACAGTTTCAGCGAACAGTCTGCTGAACAAAGTTTTTCGGAATTTCCGAAAAACTGTCCGCTGAAACTTTGTTTGAGCGGACAGTCCGCCCGTGTGTAGGCTTGTTCGTCAAACTAAGTTCCGCGCATACTCATAAAGAATTTAAAGGGCGGAAGCGCTCGGTCTTGTAAAACTAGTGTTCGCATTGAAGCTAGCATATTCGTCATGCTGCTAATTTTGTGTTTTTTTAATATAGCCCGTTCTTTTCTTCTTCGTAATGCAAGAAAAGTGAAGTAGCATTGCTGCTTATATTCACACAGAGTTATACTACATGTTTTTATTCATCCTCATCCTATGATTAACCACTTGAGATCCGCGCTATTGCCAAATGACGGCATTAGCGCGGATCTACTTTTCCGGGACTACGTCTATTGACGTCGTCCCGGTTACGAGCGGCCTGCGCGCCCCCTGAGGGGCGCGCGCGGCGCGCTCTGTGATCGGCGAGTCCACGAGACTCTCCTGATCACCGATCCGTGCAAGGGGTCGATCCCGACCCCTTATCACGTGATCAGCTGTCAGCCAATGACAGCTGATCATGTGACAGAACGGAGCCGGTAATCGGCTATTATTCCTCCTCGCGCTGACAGCGCGAGGAGAGAAAAAAAAAGCCGATCACCGGCGGCCGTGATCGGGACATCAGTCCCGATCACGGCCAGCAATACAGCTGACCACCTGCCTCCTGCCAGTGCCCACCTGCCCACCGCAGTGCCATCCTGAATGAAAGTAAGTGCCCCCCATCAGTGCCACCCAGCAGTGCCCATAGTGCCCACAGCGCCACCCACAGTGCCACCCACAGTGCCACCCACAATGCCACCCACAGTGCCATCCAGCAGTGCCACCAACAGTGCCACCCACAGTGCCCACAATCTTCCTTAAAGGTGCTGCACCCCAGTGCCGCCCATCAGTGCCCATCAGTGCCCAGCAGTGCCGCCCATCAGTGCCCAGCAGTGCCACCTATCAGAGCCACCTATCAGTGCCACCTATCAGTGCCCATCAGTCCCATCTATCAGTGGTACCTATCAGTGCCCATCCGTGCCACCCATCCGTGCCACTTATCCGTGCCACCCATCCATGCCATCTTATCTGTGCCCATCTTTGCCCATCAGTGCCGCTTATCTGTGCCGATCGGTGCCGCCTTATCTGTGCCTATTAGTGCCGCCTTAACTATGCCTATCAGTGCCCACCAGTGCAGCCTATCAGTGCCCACCAATGCAGCCTATCAGTGCCCACCAATGCAGCCCATCAGTGCCCACCAATGCAGCCATCAGTGCCGCCTAATCAGCGCACTTCAATGAAGGAGAAAAATGACCCGTTTGCAAAATTGTATAACAAACTATTAAAACATGATTTTTTTTTTTTTTGCATCTTTTTTTGTTTGTTTAGCAAAAAATAAAACTCCGAGCTGTAACTAAATACCACCAAAAGAAAGCTCTATTTGTGGGAAAAAAATGATAAAAATTTCATTTGGGTACAGTGTTGTATGACCGCGCAATTGTCATTCAAAGTGCATCAGCGCTGAAAGCTGAAAATTGGTCTGGTACTGAGGGGGGTTTAAGTGCCCAGTAAGCAAGTGGTTAATCTTCCAATTATAGAAAAAATATATTCCAAATTAAAAAACAAAACATAAAAAAACCCTCTAAAAAAAAAAAAAAAAAAAAAATTTTTATATATATATATATATATATATATATATATATATATATATATATATATATATATATATATATATACATATATATATATATATATGTGTGTGTCTATCTTAAAAAAAAAAAAATATTAAAAAAAAAAAAAAAAAATGTATATATATATTTTTATTTCTGAAAAAAAAAATATAGAATTTATCTATTACTATATATTTTTGGAACTACTATTGTCATATATTTTTTTTTTTTTTTTGTGGGGGGTTTGAAACAAGATGGACTTGCATTTTTTTTTGGGCCAAGCAGGACTATGCAAGTAGAGATAGATAGATAGATAGATAGATAGATAGATAGATAGATAGATAGATAGATAGATAGATAGATAGATAGATAGATAGATACCCAAACCAGCATTTTAGCTTACACATGATTGCATGTTCAAAATCAGCAGAGCTTCCCCTCATTTCAAATGTTAAGCCTCAAATTTACAGCGACTGCACTTCCAAGTGCACTTGCAGTGCTTTAAAAATTGCACTTGAAGTTAGCATATTTATATTAACATGAACGTGTGTTTTGTAAATAACCCCCAGAGTCTTTTGACGTGTATCTGCCTACTCACAAATAAACTTTGTTTTTTAAGCCAAAATTAAAAAACAAAACAAAAAATAAAAAAAAAACATACAATATTTTTTTGAAATAATAAATTTTTATTTTTCCTCAGAACAAAAATAAATCAAGAGGGAGGCAACACTGGAGACAATTTTGACGTTTGTGAAGCCTTTTGTCCCCCAGGCACACATCAAGTGAGTGGCCACCAAAATTCCGAACCTGTGTAGCATGTAAATAGGGAGCACAACCAGGTCCTAGAATCCCAAAGACCAGGAACAGCAGCAGATGAGATCTATGTCCCCAGACTGTGGTACTACAACAGCCTGCATCTTCTTTCAGAGCAGACTGAAGCCAGGCAGTCACTTGCGACTCTTCCGTCCAGCCTTCCCTCCACGCGTCGCTGGATGCTGTGTCTCTGGTGGTGGACATGTGGTAGGAGGAGGAGGAGGAGGAGGAGGAGGAGCAGTAGGGTCTGCGTTATAAAGCTTGGTGGTGGGTGTGAGCTCACCCTTCAGACCCCGTTGGATGGCATCAAAAAATATTGCTTCACACAAGTTTTGCTGTGGTTTGTCCATTTCAAGTAGCTTACTAGCCAGATAAGTGGCATAGGCCTCCTCCGGATTGGGGGGTTTGGACAGAACTTGTGTGGCTTGGTGTATAAGCGCCAAGGACTCCTCCTCTATACGGGTCATCCTCCTGGGCCTTTTGCTGGCTAGGCGGAGGGGAGGGACCTGGCTTTCAGTCCGACTCCTGCTGGGCCCAGCTAGCTCTTGTGTGTGGCTGGTCCCGGCCTCCTCCTCCATACCACTGGTCCCGGCCTCCTCCTGGGTGAGCTCATCCTGTGTAAAAAACAAAGAAATCAATAAATAAAATATGTCTATATTTTGAAATCATCAATCACTAACAATTTTACAGTTCTCACTTGCAAATACATTTGTCTTGAAATACAAAAGGCTATCATTTTGACACCACCATTTTTCCATCAGTTCACCAAGATTTGAGCCACATTTGTGTAAACTACTGTATCCTTCTATCTAATTTAATTTGTGATGAAATCCTAGATTTGGAAGCAATTCAAACATTGAACTTTACAGCATTAATATTTGAGCAATCCAAACTTTAGAAACGAAAATATACCTGGCTCCAGCTGGGTGCATCAACTTCGTCCAGCAAGGAAGGGTCTGGATCTTCCAGGGATGGCTCACCTGAGGTGGAGGGAAGGGTGGAGGGACGGGTAGACGGAAGAGTCGAAAGTGACTGCCTGGCTTCTGACGTGTCATCCAGAAAACGCAGCCTGTCATAATACCACAGCTTAGGTACATAGACCTGACCTGCTGCTGATCCTGATGTTTGGGACTCTAGGATCTTTCTGCGCTCCCGCCTATACACGCTACGCAGGTTCTTAATTTTGGCATCCACAAAGTCAGTGTCTGCCTGGGGGAGTCGGGTTTTCACAAATGCCAAAACTGTCTCCAGTGTCTTCTTCCGGGAAGCACGGCTTGAATATTGGGGGTGTTTTGAATCCCAAAGACTACTGTGCGACTCAATTAAGTCCAGAAATGTTGAGAGGAAGGCCTCCTCCTTAAAGGGGTCTGGGGTATACCTTTGCATTTTCTGAAAAAAAAAAAGTCAGACCAAATGCACACTATATTGTGACAATGTAGGCGAGACACACACTACCACACACGCTACCCCCCCCCACACACACACTACCCCCCACCCCCCCTATACACCCACCTCCACCCCCACACTACCACACAAAACACCAATCCCACTCAACCACCAACCCACATAAAAATCAATTAAACATCAATAAGACTAAATTTCAATATACACATTCCTAACGCAGACTTTAAATTAAACGAAAATAAAACGACAACTATCTTACCGTCGCGTGTAGCACTCGCTTCTTCCGTTCGGACAAGGCCTCGCGGTAACGCTTTATATACAGCGCATGCGCTCAGGTTCCGCCTGCGTCGCCCGCCCCTGACGTTCCTTGTGACCGTATTTCCCCCGCCCCTTTTACCCTCGTTCCGCTGTGGGTGAATGATAGGAGAAAATGGCGGATGCAAATTCAATTAGCAGCGTGAGCAGCGCAGAGGAAAGCCATGGCCCCCATGCTTCTGGAGCAAGGAGGAGATATAAGGCCACCAATATGGCCTTTGAAGAGATGGTGGAGATGGTGGCTATATTAAGAAGGGAGGACTATGATGGGGAACATAAACCGTACCCCAAACCCAATGTCCGGAAAAGCGGCATTTTGGAGGAGGTCATCACAACTTTGTACAACAAATTTGGGGTACGAAGAGGCAAGGACCAGCTCCGGAAACGATGGTCCGACATCAAGTCCAGGGAGCCGGAGCAATATCATCGGATCATAAAGGCCCTGAAAAAAAGTGAGTAAACTCCGCGTTTATCGTGACTGTCGGACATAATCGTTCGTGTACATACCGTATGTGAATCCGGCGGATTTGATCCTAATCGTTCGTGTAGGTACCGTATGTGAATCCGGCGGATTTGATCCTAATCGTTCATGTTCATACCGTATGTGAATCTGGCGGATTTGATCTTAATCATTCGTGTAGGTACCGTTTGTGAAACTGGCGGATTTGATCCTAATCGTTCGTGTATATACCGTATGTGAATCTGGCGGATTTGATCCTAATCTTTCGTGTAGGTACCGTATGTGAATCTGGGGGATTTGATCGTTCGTGTAGTTAATAGTTCATGTAATGAGCGCATATGGTTGTTCGTATATGTGGGCGTAAATAGAATGAATTTGTATATGGTGTAAATTTATCTGGTGTTGGATTAGATTTTAATTAGTTATTAATTTTTTGGTATTGTTCATGATAAACTGAATTGCCACGCTCAGTTTATAGGATATGAATTTTTACTAAAGTTTCCTAAATTTATTCAGTGCAATGTAGACTCAATAAAAATAAAAATAAAAAATTTGATAGATAGATAGATAGATAGATAGATAGATAGATAGATAGATAGATAGATAGATAGATAGATAGATAGAATGCTGGTTCAACATCTGGACTGGGAAACATTTAAGTGTAGTTTGGGACATCATAGAACATTTTTTGACATAATCACACACAGGTACTCCAGGGGATGATTCGAGTGTGTCCGTCTGTGAAACTTGGACAAAGGATATAAAGTATCACAGTTTGGTTAAAGGCTAGGTTCACATTGCTGCAATGTACGAGATCAAATGTGATTTGCACCGCACTGCAGTGCAAATCACATGTGATCTCTGTGTGATGCGATTTCAGCCATACATATAGTATGGCTGAATTTGCATCGCATCCGGCCCAAACTCAGTGTCTGCCTGGGGGAGTCGGGTTTTCACAAACGCCAAAACTGTCTCCAGTGTCTTCTTCCGGGCAGCACGGCTTGAATATTGGGGGTGTTTTGAATCCCAAAGACTACTGTGCGACTCAATTAAGTCCAGAAATGTTGAGAGGAAGGCCTCCTCCTTAAAGGGGTCTGGGGTATACCTTTGCATTTTCTGAAAAAAAAAAAGTCAGACCAAATGCACACTATATTGTGACAATGTAGGCGAGACACACACTATCACACACGCTACCCCCCCACACACACACTACCCCCCTATACACCCACCTCCACCCCCACACTACCACACAAAACACCAATCCCACTCAACCACCAACCCACATAAAAATCAATTAAACATCAATAAGACTAAATTTCAATATACACATTCCTAACGCAGACTTTAAATTAAACGAAAATAAAACGACAACTATCTTACCGTCGCGTGTAGCACTCGCTTCTTCCGTTCGGACAAGGCCTCGCGGTAACGCTTTATATACAGCGCATGCGCTCAGGTTCCGCCTGCGTCGCCCGCCCCTGACGTTCCTTGTGACCGTATTTCCCCCGCCCCTTTTACCCTCGTTCCGCTGTGGGTGAATGATAGGAGAAAATGGCGGATGCAAATTCAATTAGCAGCTTGAGCAGCGCAGAGGAAAGCCATGGCCCCCATGCTTCTGGAGCAAGGAGGAGATATAAGGCCACCAATATGGCCTTTGAAGAGATGGTGGAGATGGTGGCTATATTAAGAAGGGAGGACTATGATGGGGAACATGGCCCGTACCCCAAACCCAATGTCCGGAAAAGCGGCATTTTGGAGGAGGTCGTCACAACTTTGTACAACAAATTTGGGGTACGAAGAGGCAAGGACCAGCTCCGGAAACGATGGTCCGACATCAAGTCCAGGGAGCCGGAGCAATATCATCGGATCATAAAGGCCCTGAAAAAAAGTGAGTAAACTCCGCGTTTATCGTGACTGTCGGACATAATCGTTCGTGTACATACCGTATGTGAATCCGGCGGATTTGATCCTAATCGTTCGTGTAGGTACCGTATGTGAATCCGGCGGATTTGATCCTAATCGTTCGTGTTCATACCGTATGTGAATCTGGCGGATTTGATCTTAATCGTTCGTGTAGGTACCGTTTGTGAAACTGGCGGATTTGATCCTAATCGTTCGTGTACATACCGTATGTGAATCTGGCGGATTTGATCCTAATCTTTCGTGTAGGTACCGTATGTGAATCTGGGGGATTTGATCGTTCGTGTAGTTAATAGTTCATGTAATGAGCGCATATGGTTGTTCGTATATGTGGGCGTAAATAGAATGAATTTGTATATGGTGTAAATTTATCTGGTGTTGGATTAGATTTTAATTAGTTATTAATTTTTTGGTATTGTTCATGATAAACTGAATTGCCACGCTCAGTTTATAGGATATGAATTTTTACTAAAGTTTCCTAAATTTATTCAGTGCAATGTAGACTCAATAAAAATAAAAATAAAAAATTTGATAGATAGATAGATAGATAGATAGATAGATAGATAGATAGATAGATAGATAGATAGATAGAATGCTGGTTCAACATCTGGACTGGGAAACATTTAAGTGTAGTTTGGGACATCATAGAACATTTTTTGACATAATCACACACAGGTACTCCAGGGGATGATTCGAGTGTGTCCGTCTGTGAAACTTGGACAAAGGATATAAAGTATCACAGTTTGGTTAAAGGCTAGGTTCACATTGCTGCAATGTACGAGATCAAATGTGATTTGCACCGCACTGCAGTGCAAATCACATGTGATCTCTGTGTGATGCGATTTCAGCCATACATATAGTATGGCTGAATTTGCATCGCATCCGGCCCAAACTCAGTGTCTGCCTGGGGGAGTCGGGTTTTCACAAACGCCAAAACTGTCTCCAGTGTCTTCTTCCGGGCAGCACGGCTTGAATATTGGGGGTGTTTTGAATCCCAAAGACTACTGTGCGACTCAATTAAGTCCAGAAATGTTGAGAGGAAGGCCTCCTCCTTAAAGGGGTCTGGGGTATACCTTTGCATTTTCTGAAAAAAAAAAAGTCAGACCAAATGCACACTATATTGTGACAATGTAGGCGAGACACACACTATCACACACGCTACCCCCCCACACACACACTACCCCCCTATACACCCACCTCCACCCCCACACTACCACACAAAACACCAATCCCACTCAACCACCAACCCACATAAAAATCAATTAAACATCAATAAGACTAAATTTCAATATACACATTCCTAACGCAGACTTTAAATTAAACGAAAATAAAACGACAACTATCTTACCGTCGCGTGTAGCACTCGCTTCTTCCGTTCGGACAAGGCCTCGCGGTAACGCTTTATATACAGCGCATGCGCTCAGGTTCCGCCTGCGTCGCCCGCCCCTGACGTTCCTTGTGACCGTATTTCCCCCGCCCCTTTTACCCTCGTTCCGCTGTGGGTGAATGATAGGAGAAAATGGCGGATGCAAATTCAATTAGCAGCTTGAGCAGCGCAGAGGAAAGCCATGGCCCCCATGCTTCTGGAGCAAGGAGGAGATATAAGGCCACCAATATGGCCTTTGAAGAGATGGTGGAGATGGTGGCTATATTAAGAAGGGAGGACTATGATGGGGAACATGGCCCGTACCCCAAACCCAATGTCCGGAAAAGCGGCATTTTGGAGGAGGTCGTCACAACTTTGTACAACAAATTTGGGGTACGAAGAGGCAAGGACCAGCTCCGGAAACGATGGTCCGACATCAAGTCCAGGGAGCCGGAGCAATATCATCGGATCATAAAGGCCCTGAAAAAAAGTGAGTAAACTCCGCGTTTATCGTGACTGTCGGACATAATCGTTCGTGTACATACCGTATGTGAATCCGGCGGATTTGATCCTAATCGTTCGTGTAGGTACCGTATGTGAATCCGGCGGATTTGATCCTAATCGTTCGTGTTCATACCGTATGTGAATCTGGCGGATTTGATCTTAATCGTTCGTGTAGGTACCGTTTGTGAAACTGGCGGATTTGATCCTAATCGTTCGTGTACATACCGTATGTGAATCTGGCGGATTTGATCCTAATCTTTCGTGTAGGTACCGTATGTGAATCCGGGGGATTTGATCGTTCGTGTAGTTAATAGTTCATGTAATGAGCGCATATGGTTGTTCGTATATGTGGGCGTAAATAGCATGAATTTGTATATGGTGTAAATTTATCTGGTGTTGGATTCGATTTTAATTAGTTATTAATTTTTTGGTATTGTTCATGATAAACTGAATTGTCACGCTCAGTTTATAGGATATGAATTTTTACTAAAGTTTCCTAAATTTATTCAGTGCAATGTAGACTCAATAAAAAAATAAAATAAAAATTAGATAGATAGATATGTAGATAGATAGATAGATAGATAGATAGATAGATAGATAGATAGATAGAATGCTGGTTCAACATCTGGACTGGGAAACATTTAAGTGTAGTTTGGGACATCATAGAACATTTTTTGACATAATCACACACAGGTACTCCAGGGGATGATTCGAGTGTGTCCGTCTGTGAAACTTGGACAAAAGATATAAAGTATCACAGTTTGGTTAAAGGCTAGGTTCACATTGCTGCAATGTACGAGATCAAATGTGATTTGCACCGCACTGCAGTGCAAATCACATGTGATCTCTGTGTGATGCGATTTCAGCCATACATATAGTATGGCTGAATTGGCATCGCATCCGGCCCAAACTTGTACATGGCCCTTTTTTTAGTCCACAGCCAAATCGGATCACATGGGTATTCATACCATGTGGTCCGATTCCTGTCCGAGTTTAAAGATTGCACTGTGAAATGAGAACTAATTCGGAGGTGTCAATAAAACTTTACACTGATACTCCCAGCAGGTCACATAGGGCAGTGCGAACTGCACATGCGATGCGTGAAACCACAGTAGATTTGCTGCGTTCGCACATCGCACCAGTCTGAACACAGCCTAACTAAAAAAAAAAGTAATTTTAAGGATGTATTAAACTAGGATCTTGTAATAACCAGCTAATAATTGTATGCCACTTCAAACCAATGTTTCATATTCAAATTTCTGAACTCAAATATCACTATGCTTAAAAGTATCTTTTATTTTATTTTTATTTTTTATTTTCATTCTCATAGGGGAACAAAGACTCAGACAAGAGGCGGAGCAGCCCATGACCCCCCGACCTCGCCAGCCTGATTGGGCACTTAGCCCCAGCCCTGCGTCGGTATTGGAGCTGCCCAGTCCTGTGTCTGCGAGGGAGCAGCCAAGCTCGGTATCCTCCGCTGGACCAAGCTCCGTAGCTCCACTGGATGAGCCGAGCCCAGGGCTAGATGTGGAGGAGGAAGAGCAGGTGGAGTTACACACCCCACAAAGTGAGTGTCTGACAACCCAGCTTAAGGTAAACAATTAATGGCTGTATATTTTAACCAATTTTTTATCTACACATGTTTTTAGGTGATCTGGTTGTGGTAGAACAAGTCGCGGACCCATTTACCAGTGATAGTGCCCAGAGGATGATTGGTGACATCATGGCCTGGAATGGCCAGATTGTTTGGATGGAGAACCAGATTCTAAACATCCAAAGAGAACTGGTCACTATGAGGCAGGGAATGAAGAACATGATCGATGTTTTAGGGAGAATCTAAGCCCCCTTTCCCTAAAACCCAATCGATCATGTTCTTCATTCCCTTTGAAAAAAGTTTTTAATGTTTTTACATCCTTGTTTTTAGAGGCCAAATTTTGAAGATGCACACGGTGTGTCAACATGTGCTATGTGCCATCAGAGGATCGCAATGTACGCATTTGGTGTTTGCAAACCCTTCCTCATTCTAGTATGTGAGAGGCAGGGATTGCACACACCAAACACGTCCATTGATCACTCATGATGGTACATAGCACATGTTGACATTACCATTTTTTGGTGTGCATCTTCAAAATTTGGCTTTACCCCTTGTTTTATGTAAATAGTTAAAAATCTGATTTTATTTTTTTATTTTTGTGATAATTGTATTTTAGATATTTCTATATATTTCTATGTTTACAAAAAAAATAAAAATAAAAAAAAATAAAAAAAATAAAAAATCCAAAAAAAACAAAACAAAAAAAAACAAACGATTTCCCAAAAAAATAAAAATAAAAAAAAAAACACAAAAAAAAAATATCTAAAACAGAGGCACTAGTTGGCATGTGCACTATTAAAAAATCAAAAAAAAAGATGTGTGTGTGTGTCTACTTCTTTCAATACTCAATACCAGTTTGGGAAGTCATTTTGTGTTTTCTGTCACAAAGGGCCTTATTTCCTATTGTCAAAAACCACTTTGCAATACAAATGCACTAGGACAGGAATATGCAATTAGTGGAAATCCAGCTGTTGCAGAACTACAAGTCCCATGAAGCATAGCAAGACTGACAGCCACAAGCATGAGACTCAGAGGCATGATTGACTTGTAGTTTTGCACCAGCTGGAGGTTGGCCAATTGCATATCCCTGAATTAGGACAATGTAGGAGACAAGCAATGTGAAAAGCAAACAAGAACCAAACTTAAAAATTTGAACAGACAAGACATATTTCAAGAAAAATACATTTTTATTGCTCAGCTGGCATTGGAATAGCCCCCCTACCATTAAAATAGCTGACATAGCGGTCACGCACCTCACGTGCTGTTTGGGGGGCTAAGCCAGGCAGGGCATGATCCAGCCCTGTCAGTTCTGGAAATATGAGTCCGGCCTCAGGCCCAATAGGCTGCAGGTACTGGTTACCTGAACATTTACGTAGACAATTGTGCAGAATGCAGCAGCACAGAATCACATAGTTCAGTTTATATTCTGAAAGGTTGATGGCTGTCAGTAACAGACGGAACCGGCTGGCCATAATGCCAAAGGCACTCTCCACAACCCTTCTTGCTCTGGCCAGCCGGTAATTAAAAACCCTCCTCTCCGGGGTGAGGGTCCTTTGGGGGAAGGGTTTCATAAGATGTTCACTCAGACCGAATGCTTCATCAGCCAGAAACACAAACGGTAGACCCTCCACATTCTCGGCATCTGGTGGCAAGTCCAGGCCACCAGTGATGAGACGTGGCAGAACTCGGTCTGCCTAAAGACTCCTCCGTCAGACATCCGGCCGTTCTTCCCCACATCCACATAAAGAAAGTCACATTGTGCCGACACCACCGCCATTAGCACCACACTATGGAACCCCTTATAGTTCCAATAGTAGGACCCCGAATGGGGTGGGGGCACAATCCTCACATGTTTCCCGTCGATCGCCCCTCCGCAGTTGGGAAAGTCCCAACGGGCAGCGAATTGGGAAGCCACAGTCTGCCATTCCTGTGGCGTGGAAGGACACTGGGGAGTCAAACACAGGGGAAAAAAAAAAAAAAATAGTCATTAAATAAAAACAATTCATAACAACTAAAACACCAAGCCCCAATATAGCACGAACTCGTTCCCGAGTACGTCCACTCTCCATGGCTTTGAAACGGTCGGCTGGACAGACAAGCTCAACTGAACGCACTGAAGAACAGCCAGACCTATGAAGAACGATCTGAAACACAGAAACGAGCGGACCAGAAGCGCCTAATAACAGGTACAACTGATCCACGCGTACCGAAAGGCAGATATAAACCTCACAGGTAGACTGCGCCGCAGTGAACGGACAAATTAAGCTGAAGTCTAAAAAGCGCGAATCGTCTCTAACCAAACTTCTACTAACGCGAAGTCAGCAGAAGGAGCCCAAAGGGTGCTTTGCTGTGTCTTGTACTTCCTGTTTCTAGTTCCGTCGTACGTGATGTACGTCATCGCGCACGGTTTCAGCGGACTGTTCGTTCGTCGTGTGTGGCCATGTCCGTCCATGCTAATTTTGAGCGGACTGTCCGCTGAAACTGTTTGACGAACAAAGTTGAGCAAACAGTCCCCGCGTGTGTACGCGGCTTTTGACGGACAAAGTTGAGCGAACAGTCCCCGCGTGTGTACGCGGCCTGATAGTTTCAAATCCCATGACAAGTCAAACCCTATTGCACGCAATGGCAGCCTTCAAATCACACTTCATAGAGAGCTTTTTATTCATGGTGGGTGGAAAGCGTGAGCATAGTCAGCACTCTTGATGAGTTCAAATGACAATTACACCCCAGTCGTACTGATCACGACATTAAAATTGTGCTACTTCGCTTCTCAGAAGCACGGTTTCAAAGTAATGCTACCTCAGGTGAAACTTGGAAGGCATCATTAAAATCAGTGCACCGATTTTTAAAGTAGTTCTTGCACTACATTTTGCAAGTTCAGCTGTGATGTGCATAGACATTTGTGCATCAAGTCGCACAGATGTCTTCCAAGTTGCACCTGAGGTAGCACTACTTTGAAACCGTGCTACTGAGAAGCGAAGTAGCACAATTTCAATGTCGTGATCAGTACGACCAGGGTGTAATTGTCATTTGCACTCATCAAAAGTGATGACTATGCTCACCCTTATAACCCACCATACATAAAAAGCTCTCTATGAATTGCAAAGCTCTCTATAAATAGACCTTTCATTTATGTACCTATCCTGCGTTCAATGAGTGCTTTTTAGAGCTGAAGATTAATGAAGATTTCAACTAAATCCACAGCCAGCAGCACAAGGTACACTTTGCATTGATTGTAAGTACTGGATCTTGCGTTGATTTAAAAAACTAAATTTGAGTAAATGAAGGCTTTAAATTGAAGACTGCATACTGTATATGCAGAAAAATACATTTTGATCTTCAGCTCCTAATGCCCTGTTGTGGCTAGGTTTGTCACCTTTTCTTCAAGCCAAACCCGAACACTTTAGCGGCGCACAGCATTTTTTTGATTTTGTAGCATACACTATGCATATATTTTGTGATGAAATAAACTTTATAAACACTATTTGTGCATTAAATTAAATACATTTTCACTTTGTCACCAACGAATGATGAACCAGTGACAGGGCTCACATACCTGAAATCACAATCCATAGAAAAGAGGTACCTTATCCAATATTTAAAAGAAAAGCCAGTTTAGGCTTTCTCTAAAGTGGCACGCTTATCTATGGAATGGCAGAGGGATGCAATCAAAGTTGGCACATATACATTGCCAAGCTGAGCAGCATTTTGGGAAATTTACACCACTGATTAATAATAATTTTTTCTTTCATTATATCATACACTGTATATATATCATATTACATCATATATACACAACAAAATTCTGGTCAGCACTGGAAAAAATATTAGAGTTCATGCAGTGCAGCAGTACTTTAACCAAGCTTTAGGATTTATCTCCCCACACTCTCTCCCATTTCTTCACCACACATATTAATTTAAAATTCACTTTACACGTCCCTTAAATCTAGGGTGGTCCTACTCCTGCACACAATGCAGACTTTATGTAATGACATAAAAGCACCATTCTACGCAGGTGTAAAAAAAGCTCATGATGACGTACCCTTAGGCCGGGTTCACACATATGTGAATTGGATGAGGGTTTCCCCCACATCCAATTTGAATGACATATGACTGTGAACCGGCTCTCAATGGAGACGGTTCGCACAGGTCTGGGGTGGCCGAGGTCTGCATACAAAAAGGGACCTGTGCGTCTTTTGGTCCAATTCAGGTGCAAATTCAGGCAAAAAAAAATTCTGACCTGATTTGCACCTGAACCAGTGAACAGACACGAACCAGACCCATGAACAAACATGCATATATGTGAACCCACATATATGTGAACCCAGCCTCAGGGGTTGTAACTTTCACAGCCTGGGCTCAGTGGATTGAATGATGCTGGGTGTCATTTAAAAGTGTACTCAAAGTATATTTTTATAATTTTTTCATACAAATAGAGCTTTCTATTAAATCAAAAAACTGGACTCCTTTCACCGGACTCTAATCTAATGATGGGGGATGCTGACTGCTGATCTAATGGTTGGTCAGCAACCAATAAATCAGTCAGCATCTCCCATTAGTTCAAAGTCACCTATCAGCACCAGTGGCAACCGTGGTGTGAATGAGCCCCCCTGTAGTGACACCACAGATCAGCACCCCTCCTTAAAGAGTGACCCCCATTAGATTAGAGGCCCTTTATATTAGCAGCATAGCCCCCATTTAGAGACTGCTGTTAGCTTTGAGTCCCTTTATAACAGTGCCCCCTCCCCCCATAGAGACCTCCATTTAAGTGAAATAAAAATAAAACGTACCTTCCAGGAGCAGCTGCAATGCTGCGTGTGTAAACCGGCCAGAGTTATGGGGCAGAGGTTGTAAATACCAAGCTTTCATCTGCAAATGCGTTTCTGGTTGCTAAGAAAACGGTGGCGGCGGGGGTGGGGCTTGGTGCTGGTGGGACTGGGAGAGAGCTGCAGACAGTGCAGTGTGAGCTGGCTGAAGATGTGCAGCATTCACCTTCATTAGCCTAGTGCAAGTAGTCCTGCATTGACAGAGGCAAGGGGGACCCACCAGACTGTACTCACCACTGTCATAGCCTGGGAGGGGCGATCCAGCGATGGGGGGCTGGTGGGAGAGAGTGCATCACTGCAATCCAGCCACAGGAGGGGGGGGAAGTGTGGGGAGGGAGGAAGTACTCACCACTGACCCCACAGGAAGGGGCAGAGGGTTAGTGCTGCTAGCAGCCGCGGGACTCAGGAGACTATGAAAGCTCATCCAGACACAGTGGGGGAGATGATGGTGCTAATGCTGATGGAGGGCTACAGGTACTTCCCACACTGGCTGTGACTGGCGTCTTTGCTGCTGTGTCTGGGTTTCAGGAGGATACAAACCCTGTCAAAACCCAGGCTGTCCGGGTCATTCCCATACAGGTGGCAACCCTAGTTGTGGCTGACAATTCAGAGCCTTTTCTGGGCTGAAATAATACATTTAATCAGCCTTGCCCAGCTTTATCATGGCAAACAGAATTCCTTCCACTTTCCTCATCCATACAAAATGGGTAATAATTGTCTTGTAGTAAAATATAACAACTGGAAGGTCTGTTAATGCTCCTTGAGAAAACACAGGCAGAGTGAACAGAACACGGAGCAGCTCTGGTTTTATGGTGTGATTCTAAACTCTACATTTAATAAACACATATAACAAAATAAATTTGATTGCATATTTAACAGGCCAAAAGGGAGCAAATAAAAAAGTTAAATGTTAGGATTTACATACCTGTTAACAGAAGAGTTGAAAACCTGATACCTGATACTTTGGCCTTGAAGGGGTGGATGGACACCCTCTTAGGTCAGAAACAGGGCAGTGTACACTGCTAAAGCAAGCTTTTTACTTACCATTGGCTCTCCTTATGCTAAAGTAAAGCAAAGGTAAGTACATTGTGAAGAGGGGCAGTAGACACTGCTTTGGGGGGCACAGGGCACTAATGTGAAGGAGGGGGTATAGGACACTGCTTTGAGGGGCAGAGAATGCTACTAATTACTGTGTGGGGGCAGTAGGGCATAGGACACCACTGTGGCGGGGGGGCAGGGTGCAGGATACTACTGTGGGGGGAGGGCAGAGGACACTACTGTGATACAATCCATTTTTTATTAGGAGATTGATAGTCTTATTTTTAAAGGCCCTTCTCCCCCCATGAGATCTTTGGTTTCATCCATGTTGTCCAGGTATATTTCAACCTCTCAAAGGTTGCCTACCTCTGTTATAAATTGTATGATCAGTAAACACTCAAAGCCATCACAGCATTTTTCTAACACTCTGCCTAACCCAAAATATACAGTATCTAACAAAATTGAGTACACCACCCACATTTTGCTAAATATTTTATTTTCATGTGACAAAACTGAAAAAATAACACTTTGCTACAATGTAAAGTAGTGAGTGTACATCTTGTATACCAGTGTAAATTTGCTGCCCCCTTAAAATAACTCAACACACAGCCATTAATGTCTAAACGGCTGGCAACAAAAGTGAGTACACCCCTAAGTGAAAATGCTCAAATTGGACCCAATTAGCCATTTTCCCTCCCCAGTGTCATGTGACTCATTAGTGTTACAAGGTCTCAGGTGTGAATGGGGAGCAGGTGTGTTAAATTTGGTGTTCCCGTTGTCACTCTCTCATACTGGTCACTGGAAGTTCAACATGGCACCTCATGACAAAGAGCTCTCTGAGGATCTATAAGAAGATTGGCAAGACCCTGAAACTGAGCTGCAGCATGGTGGCCAAGACCATACAGTGGTTTAACAGGACAGGTTTCACTCAAAACAGGTCTCGCCATAGTTGACCAAAGAAATTGAGCGCACATGCTCAGCATCATATCCAGAGGTTGTCTTTGGAAAATAGATGTATGAGTGCTGCCAGCATTGCTGCAGAGGTTGAAGGGGTGGGGAGTCAGCCTGTCAGTGCTCAGACCATACTCTGCACACTGTATTAAATTGGTCTGCATGGCTGTTGTCCCAGAAGGAAGCCTCTTCTAAAGATGATGCACAAGAAAGCCCGCAGTTTGCTGAAGACAAGCAGACTAAGGACATGGATTACTGGAACCATGTCCTGTGGTCTGATGAGACCAAGATAAACTTATTTGATTGAGATGGTGTCAAGCGTGTGTGGCGGCAACCAGGTGAGGAGTACAAAGACAGGTGTGTCTTGCCTTCAGTCAAGCATGGTGGTGGGAGTGTCATGGTCTGGGGCTGCATGAGTGCTGCCAGTACTGGGGAGCTTCAGTTCATTGAGGGAACCATGAATGCCAACATGTACTGTGACATACTGAAGAAGAGCATGATCTCCCCCCTTCGGAGACTGGGCCGCAGGTCAGTATTCCAACAAGATAACAACCCCAAACACACCTCCAAGATGACCATTGCCTTGCTAAAGAAGCTGAGGGTAAAGGTAATGGACTGGCCAAGCATGTTTCTAGACCTAAACCCTATTGAGCGTCTGTAGGGCACCCTCAAACGGAAGGTGAAGGATCACAAGGTCTCTAACATCCACCAGCTCCGTGATGTCATCATGGAGGAGTGCAAGAGGACTCCAGTGGCAACTTGTGAAGCTCTGATGAGATCGATACCCAAGAGGGTTAAGGCAGTTCTGGAAAATAATTGTGGCCATACAAAATATTGATACTTTGGGTCTAATTTGGAAATTTTCACTTAGGGGTGTACTCACCTTTGTTGATAGCAGTTTAGATATTAATGGCTGTGTGTTGAGTTATGTTGAGGGGACAGCAAATTTACACTGTTATACAAGCTGAAAACTCACTGCTTTACATTGCAACAAATGGTAATTTCTTCAGTGTTGTCACATGAAAAGATATAAAAAAAATTTACAAAAATGTGAGGGGTGTACTCACTTTTGTGAGATACTATATCTTTTGCTTATTTTTTGCCGGGAAATGCATATGACCCTGTTGTCCCACACAATGCTTTAATGGTGTATCTTTCTATCTCTCTCTATTTTACTTATGCTTTCCATATTGCATTTTTTTTAGTACAGTTACAAACATCATAAACAAATGTGAAATCAGGCATTTGACCTTTAAGTTTGCCAGAACAATAATAGCTCTTCACAGGGCCATGCTGGGAGTGCATACTGCCCGAGTTGGCAATTTTTGCTGCTCCTTATCAACACTACCAAGCGTAAAGATAGCTGCTTTGGATGGTAGTACTGCCTGTGCATGTGCATGTCCAGTTGTCTTATGCTAAATTACTGAATCCCTCCCACTACCCTCAGGTTTACAACATGTTGTTTATTGTTATCTATACATTCATTGTTTGGGCTTGCAATTAATTAAACCTTGATATATAAAACTTGGCATCATTTTAATCCTCCACCCTTCAAGTTACATATTTACAGTATTTTTGGGGGATAAGGGGGCAAGTACCTTTATTTCTGGTGCTCCAGTTCACTTTCTTATTCCTCCTACCTCCTACTACCCATCCTACCCACAGCTTTCTGAGATACACATCGCACATCTAAGGAGGTTTCAGGACATTCTCCCCACAGTCCACCACCTTCTGCATGCACAGTGGCTTTTCAGCAGTCATCTTTGATTTCAATCCCGAATGTCATTCTCCGATCACTCAAATGGCTCCCAAATGAATTGCCTCTGGCAGTCCACCAGCTGGCTCATGGCAGTGGTGCTTTAGTAGTCATCTTTGATTTTGGAGCTGGCTGACCTCTAAGCTGACTCTCAAAAAGTTAGGACTCTTTCGCACAGGGAAAGGCTCTGTCAAGTAGATCTGCCTGCTCAGAGGGGGATCTGTCCACTGATCCCTGCTGAGCAACCACATGACAGGTCTGTGTCCATGCCACTATGCAGAGCAGACATGGCAGCCCACTGTTCTCTATGGGGCAGTCTGTTGGAAACGGACCACCTGTCCGTTTCCATCCAACTGTCATGCGATCTGATCCGCTATATGGATGGGGAACCTCTGGATGCTGGGGGGTGTCAACAGACATCTGCCACTCCATAGAGAGCAATAGATGGTCCGATCAGGTCTGCCTGAAAAAACGATCTATCCATCAGTATGAAAGGGGCCTTAAAGCTGGTGGGATAAGCAAAAGGGAAGACGATTTCAGGTTGTAAGAAGACAAGGCTGTACTCCATGGACTGGTAAGTATGAGTTTTTTTAGAAGTCAGCGCATACAGTGTACTTGTAGATGCTGACTTTTAGTTTTCCCAGACCTGGTTGAAGTTCCTCTTTAAGTAGTAACTATTAAAACTTGTGTAACTTGTTCCTTCCAGAAAGCTGATTAAAAAATTCCTGAAAATTGCTATTTGTGGACATCATTAAAGCTCCATCTAAAAAAAAAAAAAATTAGCTTGCTTTTAGACATAGCTCTGACTTCCTTAGAGCTTGACACTTTAGATAATGCATATAAAACACATCTCCTTAGTTTTACAAAGTGTTTTACTACAGACTACCTATCTTTTTAGCTTGTGCCAGCTACTAAACCCCTCACCTTTTAATTCTGTTTTAGAATTCCACCTTGCAGGAAAATGATGATTATACAAATAAAAAATAGTGTTCTGACATTTAAACTTCAAATCTCAGATTCATCTATCATTCAGAAGCGCTCAGAGGCACTCTTCCAAATAATGTTTCATTTACAAACAGCTTACTCAGCAAAAAACTACAGTAGCATAACAGACTTAGTGTTTTGATAGAATATATAAACAGTTGGACACAATCCTGCATTCTAAGTTTTGGGATTGTCAAGGGAGAAGAGAAGTGAGTTATTAAATAACAAAAACAAGTAATTAAACTAACTGTACCCCTCCATATAGCATTGAGTTAAATATGCTTTAACTTATTTACAGATTACAATTTCTCACACCATGTTCTATTAAGCAGCTCTTTTTGGATCTGTATAAATGTCAAATTAAATAGAAAACAAACAGTATAATATCACTGTCACAAATTACAGTTCATATGCACAGATAATTGTTTGCTATGGAGAATTTCTGCTCTTTTTAGATAAGTGTCTGACCTTGTATGTGTATACTAAATTGGATTTGAAATTTTCATTTATTCATCATCAGACTACTATAGTTAATATAAACCCACCATTGTACACGAGTAATGACAGAAGGGATCAGAAAAGATTGTTAATATCCCACTGTTTATGTGAAAAAGAGGGTCAGCTTTCATATTTCTAATTATATGGGTATTATAGATAAGCAAATTAATTTGCCCAAACTTAGATTTATTCTAATCAGGCTGATTCATTGGGATTGAATTACTAAATCCAAATAGAGAGTTAACTTTGCAGTTGCACTCTGATAGGGAATCTTCCCCAGAGCTTGCTGAAGCTCTGTTGAATTCCACCGTCCAATCATGTGCAAGCAAAAATACAGTTTTTTTTTCCTTTGCACGATTGGGATTTTTTTTTGCAAAGTGAAGTTTCACCACATTCACCAACTTCTGGGGAAAATTATTTTGCAGGGGTTCAATTAGACCTGCAAAGTAAACAGTGTATTTGCCTTTAGTGAATCAACCACATTATTACGTATAGTTGTACAGGCACAATGTTAGATTGAAAAAAAAGACACATCCATGGAGTTGAAGCCCAACTCCAAGAACTTTTTTTTAAAAATAACCGTTGAAATTCCCCCCCCCCCCCGCAGGGCAAGGGTTATATGCTTGGTATGTATAGCAGCTGGGGGAACTGTCACAGTGCTGGAGGGAACATGATAGAGCCGGGAGTAGGATACGTATTTACTCCCCTTCAGTGTACAATTGGATAGTCTTTGGATTAACTACATTGTTCATTCACTCATTTGACTAAATTGCTATAAATGTATAAATGTTATTAACCAGTTACTTTTTTAAGCATTTAGTCTTTTTTAACCACCTCAATACAGTGCACTTACACCCCCTTCTTGTCCAGACCAATTTTCAGCTTTCAGAGCTCTCACAGTTTGAATGACAATTACTCAGTAATGCAACACTGTACCCATATGAAACTTGCGTCCTTTTTTCCACATAAACAGAGCTTTCTTTTAATGGTATTTAACCACTTGCTTACTGGGCACTTAAACCCCCCTCAGTCCCAGACCAATTTTCAGCTTTCAGCGCTGATGCACTTTGAATGACAATTGCGCGGGCATACAACACTGTACCCAAATGAAATTTTTATCATTTTTTCCCCACAAATAGAGCTTTCTTTTGGTGGTATTTAGTTACAGCTCGGAGTTTTATTTTTTGCTAAACAAACAAAAAAAGATGCAAAAAAAAAAAAAAAATCATGTTTTAATAGTTTGTTATAAAATTTTGCAAACGGGTAATTTTTCTCCTTCATTGAAGTGCGCTGATTAGGCGGCACTGATGGCTGCATTGCTGGGCACTGATGGGCTGCATTGGTGGGCACTGATAGGCTGCATTGGTGGGCACTGATAGGCTGCACTGGTGGGCACTGATAGGCATAGTTAAGGCGGCACTAATAGGCACAGATAAGGCGGCACCGATGGGCACAGATAAGGCGGCACTGATGGGCAAAGATGGGCACAGATAAGATGGCATGGATGGGTGGCACGGATAAGTGGCACGGATGGGTGGCACGGATGGGCACTGATAGGTACCACTGATAGATGGCACTGATAGGTGGCACTGATAGGTGGCTCTGATAGGTGGCACTGCTGGGCACTGATGGGCGGCACTGCTGGGCACTGATGGGCGGCACTGCTGGGCACTGATGGGCGGCACTGGGGTGCAGCACCTTTGAGGCACATTGTGGGCACATTGTGGGCACTGTGGGTGGCACTGTTGGTGGCACTGTTGGTGGCACTGCTGGATGGCACTGTGGGTGGCACTGTGGGTGGCACTGTGGGCACTATGGGCACTGCTGGGTGGCACTGCTGGGGGGCACTTACTTTTATTCAGGATGGCACTGCGGTGGGCAGGTGGGCACTGGCAGGGGGCAGGTGGTCAGCTGTATTGCTGGCCGTGATCGGGACTGATGTCCCGATCACGGCCGCCGGTGATCGGCTTTTTTTTTCTCTCCTCGCGCTGTCAGCGCGAGGAGGAATAATAGCCGATTACCGGCTCCGTTCTATCACATGATCAGCTGTCATTGGCTGACAGCTGATCACGTGATAAGGGGTCGGGATCGACCCCTTACACGGATCGGTGATCAGGCGAGTCTCACGGACTCGCCGATCACAGAGCGCGCCGCGCGCGCCCCTCAGGACGCGCGCAGGCCGCTCGTACCCGGGACGACGTCAATAGACGTAGTCCCGGAAAAGTAGATCCGCGCTAATGCCGTCATTTGGCAATAGCGCGGATCCCAAGTGGTTAATCACTAGTGAGTTTTTTTTTGTGCTATAAATAAAAAAAAATTAAATTTTGTGAAAAAAATGCCTTTTTCTTTGTTACTGTCATAAAATGTTGCTAATTTTTCTTCATAAATTTTGGCCAAAATTTACACTGCTACATATCTTTGGTAAAAATAACCCAAATTAGTGTATATTATTTGGTCTTTGTGAAAGTTATAGAGTCTACAAACTATGGTGCCAATCACTGAAAATTGATCTGATCAGGCCTTCAGTACATCAGGTGTATCTCATTTTTAGAGACACTAACAAGTAAGGAAAGTAAAAATACCCCCCCAAATAACCTCTTTTTAGAAAGTAGACATTCCAAGGTATTAAGTAAGTAGCATGGTGAGTTTTTTTAAGTTGTCATTTTTTCCAGCAATTCTTTGCAAAATGAAGATTTTTTTAATTTTTTATTTATTTTTTACATAATTGTCATATTATCAGGTTATTCCTCACACACAGCATATTCATACAATAAATGACATCCCAAAATACACTCGGGTACTCAGATGGGCTGTGACAGGTACTCTGATGGACTGTGACATATACTATGATGGGTGGTGACAGGTCCTCTTTATTAGGGGAGGGGCAATCAGTGTGATTGTTGTGTACTGTAAGTGGTAATAAGATGTTATCGCAATCTCCTCCTCACACACGATCGGTGTGTGAGGAGGAGAACCCGGTAACATCTCGTTACAGCAGTTTGTTTACATTTTTTGCGTGTGCACGTCGGTGGCATCGTGTTCCCGGGAACACTGCTCGTCACAGACACTGGTAAACAGCCATTGGCTGGCTGTTTACCCACTTGATCGGCTGTGATGTGGGGGTGGAACCATCTGTGATTGGCCGTGACTTCATCGTGGCCGATCACGTGGTAAACAGCCATACCCAATGGCTGTTCACCCCCTCGGTGGCGAGCGGTGTCTCCAGGACACACCGCCACCAGAGGAACAGGGGTACACACGCACGATCACGCACATTCCCTGTTTAAATGGGAGAACGTCATATGACAGCCTCCCGCCACAAGAGCTGCACCACCTGACCGTCATTTGACAGACGGCGGTCAGCAAGCAGTTAAAGAGGAAGTAAACCCTTCCAAACAACTTGGACCTATAGGTAAGCCTAGATTAAGGCTTACCTGTAGGTCCAAGCAATATCTCCTAAACCTATATGGTTTAGGAGATATTTGCCCGAAAATGGGCACCGCTGTCTACGGCGCATGCGCCGTAGACAGCGGCGCGCAGGCGCACTAAATGCGGCAAATCCAAGAATGGATTTGCCTAATTTGTCGACTCCCGTGCGCATGCGCGGGAGTGACGTCATCGCGGCTTCGCCGTATGGCAGCGGCGGAGCTGCGAGACGCGACTCCCGTGCGCATGCGTGGGAGTGACGTCATCGCGGTTGCGCCGCTGTGATTCGTCGGAGCTGCGAGACGCCACAAGCAACATGGATGCGGCGGACTACAGGGGACAGCGGCGACTTCGCTGGCTCCTGTGTCAGGTAAGTGACACATAATGAGCTACTATGCGATGCATAGTAGTCCATTATGCTTTACCTTTGCAGGGAAAAAAAGAGGAAGTAAACCCATCAGGGTTTACTTCCTCTTTAAAGAACCTGCAGTGTTTCCAAGACCTAGCTCTTGTAGAAGTCCATTTCATATTTTCACAGGTCTTACTGTAAAAAAAAGTATTTGTAAGCAGCAGGTAAACCTCTTTTACTCAAGAGGAAAAAGTATCCCCTTGTCTTTGAAATGATCAGAAGCAACTTGACACTGAGTTTATTATATGAACCATTTATGAGGAGGAAGACCTTGCAAACATTTATTGCATCCTAAGCTATTATTCTCTTCCCCTTTGTAGCAGCCAATAAGTATTGGTTATGTAATTAAACATTCATATAAAAGCATAGTAAAGCACGTAGCTGACATTCTAGACTTGCTTATGAACTACTTTTATTTCAAAGGCTGATCAGAGAAATGCAAAGCCTCATATACAGGTGTACAGCCTAACATACAGATGTTCCAAACTGGATTCCCAACACAACAGGTTTCTGATGGCATAGGTATCTTACATTTCTTTTTGCCAATAACAGTGTACAGTTACTCTTTGGCAGATACTGGGTGCCATAATGGGTCTAGACTTTCCAGCACAAATTAAGCATTGCCTGGATTTTAATACATGTGTGTCAGATTCCTATTACCATTAGGTTGTACCCCTTTGCCATAATCATGCAGTTCACAGCCAGTTCATACAGATTTCACTTTTATAGACTTCTTTAAAGAAGTAAAATCAATTTAAAGCATCTAGTAAAGCGGTGAGCTCACAATGCAAGGGCAAACATTGCAACTGCATGACAATCAGTAAAATTAACTCAATTTACCTTAATACGAGAAACTTCTTATTTCTGAAATGTTATGTTTTTCATCAAATTCCATGTGCTTTCTGTTTGTCAGAGCCAGTAAGGAGGCTGCTCCAGTACCATAAGAAGTCATGTTTCAAAATGATCTGATTACAGATAAAAATGAAGTGAGCCTGAACTGGTGCACAAAAGTAATGCCTCGACTGTGGATGAAAAACTAAACTACTTCCTGTAGCTAGGCTGTGTTTCTCATACATATGCGAGTCTAAGGAGAATTGTTTTAAAGACATTCCTTCTTTTGAATAGGGATGGGCTTTCTGTTTGAGTCAAACTCATATTCAACTCGAACATTGGATGTTCGCCCGTTTGCCGAACAGTGAACAATTTGGGGTGTTTGTGGCAAATTCAAAAGCCGCGGAACACCCTTTAAAAGTCTATGGGAGAAATCAAAAGTGCTAATTTTAAAGGCTAATATGCAAGTTATTGTCATAAAAAGTGTTTGGGGACCTGGGTCTTGCCCCAGGGGACATATATCAATGCAAAAAAAGTTATAAAAACAGACGTTTCAGGAGCAGTGATTTTAATAATGCTTAAAGTGAAACAATAAAAGTGTAATATTCCTTTAAATTTCGTACCGAGGGGGGGTGTCTATAGTATGCCTGTAAAGGGGTGTATGTTTCCCGTGTTTAGAACAGTCTGACAGCAAAATTTCTAAAGGAAAAAAACTAATTTAAAACTACTCGCAGCTACAATGAATTGTCGGGTCCGACAATACACATAACAGTTCATTGATAAAAATGGCAAGGCGAAACAAAATTAAGAAAAAAAAATGTGTGGGTGTCCCCCGAAATTCCATACCAGGCCCTTCAGGTCTGGTATGGATTTTAAGGGGAACCCTGCGCCAAATAAAAAAAAATGGCATGGAGTTCCCTCTAAAAATCCATACCAGACCCTTATCCGAGCACGCAAACCTGGCAGGCCGCAGGAAAAGAGGGGGGACGAGAGAGCGCCCCCCCTCCTGAACCGTACCAGGCCACATGCCCTCAAAATGCTTTGGGGTAGCTCTCCAAAGCACCTTGTCCCCATGTTGATGGTCCCCATGTTGATAACAAGGGTAACGGGTGACCCCGCCCCCTCTGGGCAAGGCCATAGGGAAGTCCCCGTGTGTCAGAGGGGGGTGGGGTCACCGGGTGGTCCCACCCTTTGTTATATAAGAAGTGTCAGAAGAAGAGAAGCGTCACACAGCGGGAGCCTCCCATGGATGCGGAGAGGCCCAAGAACAAATCGGGGAAGAAGATGGCACGGAGGAAGATGCCGGACGAGAACATCGGAGCAAGAAGCAGAGGATCGGAGGAAGAAGCAGAGGAAGAAGAAGATGGAGGAAGAAACTGAAGGAAGAAGATCTGAAGAAGATGGAAAGAAGAAGACTCTAAATAAAGGAATTGTCAAAAACTGTCTCTTGTAATTTTTAACATTTTTGACACTTTTTTTGTGAAATGGTAGGGGCACTTTTGTACCCCATTACCATTTCACACGGGGGGGGGGGGCTGGGATCTGTGGGTCCCCTTGTTAAAGATTCCAGATTCCAGATTCTGATAAGCCCCCTGCCTGCAGACGCCCACAACCACCGTGCAAGGGTTGTGGGGATGAGGTCCTTGTCCCCATCAACATTAAAAATGGCCATTTTTAAAACTTTTTTTGCATTGATACATGTCCCCGGGGCAGGACCCAGGTCCCCAAACACTTTTTATGACAATAACTTGCATATAAGCCTTTAAAATTAGCACTTTTGATTATTCATGTTTGAGTCCCATAGACTTTAATGGTGTTCGAACAAATTTTTTGCCTGTTCGCATGTTCTGGTGTGAACCAAACAGGGGGATGTTCGGCTCATCCCTACTTTTGACTAAAATAGTAGCCTCCTATTCACATTTCCTAGAGGAAGAGGTATTTTCAAACGTATTTGTACACTTGGATCTCTGTATCTGTAGCAAAAAAGAAAAAATCACATTCTTTGTCAGTTTGAAAAACTTGAGTTTGCCAGTTATGTAAGCACAAACAATTGACTTGTGAATCTTTATATGTGGTTTATTATTATTATTATTATACACGATTTATATAGCACCAACAGTTTACGCAGCACTTTACAATGTATAGGGGGGACAACACAATTACAATACAGTTCAATACAAAAGGTATGGGAGGGCCCTGCTTGTAGAGCTTACATTCTAAAGGGAGGGGGTGGTACAAAAGGTAATAGCTGCAGAGAATGATTTGATGGGGGTGGCTTGGGGACAGTTAGGTGAGTGTGGGATAGGCTTCCCTAAATAAATGAGTTTTCAGGGATCTCCTAAAGGTGGACAGGGTAGGGGCTGAATGGATATACTGGGGCAGGGAGTTCCAGAGGATGGGAGAGGCTCTGGAGAACTCTTGAAGGTGAGCATAGAATGAGGTAACAAGGGAGCTAGAGAGCAGGTTCTCCTAGGAGGAGCGGAGGGGACAATTTGGGCAATATCTGCAGATGAGGTTGGTGATGTAGATGGGGGAGATGTTGTGAATGGCCTTGTATGTTATGGTTAGCATTTTGAATTTTACACGGTGGGGTAGGGGGGAGCCAGTGAAGAGATTGGCAGAGAGGAGCAGCAGTCGGTTAGTGAGGTGTATTAGTCTAGCAGCAGAATTCATAATAGACTGAAGGGGGGATAGTCTGCTTCAGGGTAGGCCAATAAGGAGAGAGTTGTATGTTATGGTTTTACACGGTGGGGTAGGGGGGAGCCAGTGAAGAGATTGGCAGAGAGGAGCAGCAGTCGGTTAGTGAGGTGTATTAGTCTAGCAGCAGAATTCATAATAGACTGAAGGGGGGATAGTCTGCTTAAGGGTAGGCCAATAAGGAGAGAGTTGCAGTAATCAAGACGGGAAATAATCAAGGAGTGAATAGGTTGCTTTGTTGTGTCATTAGTCAGGAAGGGTCGAATTCTGGAGATTTCTGGTTTATATTCTGGTTTATATCCTTATCTGGTTTATATCTTTATCAGTCTCTATTACTTAATTCATGTGGGTAAGTCAATCCTAAAGGCCAAGAATCATAATGCCCAACTGTGATTAACTATTAGACAAACACATGGCATTGCCTGTTTCATGGTAGTACAGTATGTGGCGCCAACATACTCCGACTCTGATGGCTAATGATACTGGAAACTTTCCCAAACCCAGGCGGAAGTACATTGATGTTTGTATTTCACCTTTAGAAGAGAGAGGTGTTTTGAATTGACAACCTGGGGTCTTTATATGACCTTTGTCATCACTATGTAGTCTCTATAGTTTTCTATGACTTCTGTCGTTTTGAGATTAAGACACCCCTTTTATGTGACTGCATGGCCTAAAACCATTGTCAAACATATGTAATATTATATTTTTGTTTTGTTTTTCCTCCTTAGAGACTAACAAAAGAAGTTCCAGCTGTGACAAGTATTTTGTTTTCTATAAACATTTTGTTCCAATTATGACATACTTGTTGATTGCTTTTTGTTACAGTGATTTCACAATTACGTGTGCTACCTCACTTTCACCTTGTACATAGTGTAACCATTATAACAGCCTTCTTTCTATTACATACAGTACCTCAAATTTGTCAGGGTAGCAACATTCCATATGTTTAGTATTTTAGACTTAAGAGGAATTGTATTTTTCAATACTATATATTTCAGGAATTTTAACATTCTATTTGCTGCTACTTTTGTTAATACCTACTAAGAAAGAATACATTGTGAATCATTGCCTTCCATACTCCCTAGCTATTGCTGATGCTACTGCAAACTGTAGCCCCTCAAACCAAAATGCATATATACATACATAAAAAAACAAATCAGTCATACAGGGAGTTTGTAGCAGAATAGAGAAGAGAAGGGTTAAAGTAAAAAACGGCAACTGTTTGCTGTTTGGAGGGACTGAAGACAGAGAAAGTGTGAAACTGGTGAGGTTGTTATCAGAAAGAGGAAACATGGTGATGGAGGTATTATAAGGTATGCAGAGTTTGAAGAATACAAGGTCAAGGGTGTTGCTATCAGAGTGAGTAGGAGTGTGTCCCCATTATGATAGGTAAAAGAGGAGGTTATGTCAAGAAGTTAGAGGTATCAGGGGTGCTAAGCAAGTCACCAAGCAAGCTTAACCCCTGCCCACCGCCACCTCCTTGCCCTTTAAGAACTTCTAGATGCTGGGAGGTGGGCATTCGGATCATGTATCCACTCTGATTAGCTGTCACAGCGGTCACATATCCAGAAAGCTCCCGACAAGCAGTATGCATTGAGAGCTTTCCGAACCTGCCAGCAACTGTGCTGAGAGCGTGCACGCATTAAGCACAGAATTTTTTACAATTAGGCCGCCTATATACAGCCTCAGGCTGCATATATGCATAGGGCTGGTGGGAAGAGGTTAACGCTGTTTCAAAAGGGTAGAGGTATAGAGAGGGCTGTGAAGGAAGAACTTGGAAAGTGCTTTGTGAGATAAAAAGATTCCAACTCCACCTCCCTTTTATCCACTAGGTCTGGGTGAGTGAGTCCGGTGGAGGCCACCATGCGAGAGGGTAGCTGGAGTCAGATTCCTGAATCTAGGCTGAGGTCCAGCCAGAATGTTCATCGGTTCTGGGAGCTCAGGTGGTATGACCTAAGGTGCAATGATGACAATCCATCAGGGGACAGACCTTCCAGGGAGTGTGGTATCCCATGGATAAGAGTGATATATGTGAAATCACCACAAACCTCTGTAAATAGATAAAAATATTTATAGGACAAATCACAGTGTAGTGTATCTAATAAAAGTGTAGATGATGAACCACTTCTGGTTCCAAATAGTGATAGGAAGTGAGGTTGACACAATGTAATAGGTATAGCCTGAATGTAGTCAAGAAATAAATATTGTAAAAAGTGACACAATGTAACCTAAAACAAGAAAGAAATAAACCACAATCAAACTTACGACGTGGGAAACCAAGTAAGGGAAAGAGAAAAGATTTCTCTGGAAGAATAGGTATTTTCAACCTTATTTGTAGGGTGGAGAATAGAGGTAAAGCAATGAGATTTTAAGAAGAGAGTACACTACTGTGAAAATGAAAGTAAAAAGAGCATATTACAGGGTGTAGAGAGTAGCAATTAGACAGGAAAAACACAGGTTTCCTTTCAGTCAGTCGGCAGTTGAGCAGTGTTATTTGTAGATTCCTTTATGTTTCTTCCTTAGTTGAACTGCCTGTAGTACATTTATTTGGAAATTACACGTTGGTGGAAATTATAACAGCAGCGTCTCCCCCCGTGAGATGATCTTATCATTTAGGGATATGTGATGTGGGAGTTTTCCTCAATTAGAAGCTGCTAGAAAGACACACAGATAAAAGAGGACACTTTTACATTTAAGGCAGGCCCAAGCCATGAAAATAATATTAAGCCCTTGTACACACACGGAAAAGGTCCGATCGGATTATATTGTTAGAAAATCCGATCATGTGTGGGCTCTATCGGACTTTTTCCATCGAAGATTCCCACTGAAAAAATTTGAGAGCAGGATCTCAAATTTTCCGACAACAAAATCCGATCTGACTTTTTCTGACCGTTTGTAGAGAATTTCGATTGGACAAAGTGCCACGCATGTTCAGATCAAAGTACCAGAGCAAAGCTATTGGCTACTAGGCTGAATGTAGTCCCGTCGGAACGAACAAACGTCATCACATTCCGAACGATCGGATTTTCCAACAACTTTGTCCGACCGTGTGTATGCAACACCAGTTTCGGACAAAATTCGGCGGAAAAAAATCACACGAATTTTGTGGTCGGAATTTCCGACCGCGTGTACAAGGGCTAACTCTCTGATCGGATGAAAGGAAGGTCAATTTATGATAGGAAGGTCAATTTATAATATTGAGATAAGTTTTAAAGTTGTAGGTTAGAAGTACCATAGACATTGTAGAATGAAAAAAATTTGGTTTTCAAACACACAGCAACAGCAGAGAAGGATAAGAGTTAAATAGTTACCATGGGCATTGATGAATGCAAAAATCGCAGTTTTCTTTCAAAATTTTTTATTTTATATTCATAGAGCAGCGGGAGACCCCCCCAGCCCCCCCAAAGGGATCTTGCTGTGGCTGAGGGACCCCCCCGACCCCACCCCCTCAGATGACCTGGGCCTGCACCCCAGTAAGCGAAGTGGCAGGCAGAGATGGTCGAGCAGGCCCACGGGACCAGGATGGAGGGATGCCTTGCATCAGCCTCCCCACTCGAGGCACAGTAGCGAAGGGCATGTGTAGACCTCAGCACTAGTAAACAGTAGAGGGGGGGACCAGGTGGGCAATCTGACGAAGACAGGATTGGCCTGGACTAACAGATAATAGTGACAGAAGGAGGGTAGAGTACTCAGAAAGGGAGAGAAAGTAAAGGAGAGGTGGAGAAAGAGGGGGAAGGTATGGTGGGGGGGGGGGGGGGGGGGTGTGTGGGACACCCAGTGTCATGGTCAGTTATCTGGTTTGTAGCCCGGTTATAGGGGAATGTGGCAATGTTTGGCCCATGGTTCCCATATGAGTTCAAACCTGTGTCTTTTGTCCTGAATGATGCTAACTATTCTCTCCTGCGCCATGATCCAGGATATTTTATGCTTTACCGATGCGATCGGGACCATCACCTTTTTCCAATGGGCCGCTATGGTAATTTTCGTGCCGAACAGGATGAAGAGAATCAAAGCTTGTGTGTGCTTGTTTATGCCATCGATTTTGAGGTTAAGTAGTGCTATGTCTGGCGTTTGAGGGATTTGGGCAGACTTTACCTTGTGTAGTAAGGTGAAAACTTTGTTCCAGAGACCCCTTATGCGTGGGCACGACCACCATATGTGGAACAAGGTACCGTTATGATTGCACTTTCGGAAGCACAGCAGGGATGCGTCCAGGTAGATTCTGGCGAGGAGGGAGGGAACCCTGTACCATCGGAGTAAGACTTTGAGACTAGCTTCAATTATAAAAATATTCATTATGCCTTTGTAAGAGCGTTGGAAGCAGGAGAACCATTTGTCCCGCTCCCAGTGCAGATCTAGGTCCTTTTCCCATGCGAGGGCATAAGGAGGCTTGGATGAGGCGGAGGCCAGGGAGGCATAGATGATGGATATCCCACCCCTCTGATCACTGACATCCAAGCACCATGATTCGGAGTTTGTGGCTCTAGGGGGTACTGGCTTATCAGGCCAGATAGAGTGGAGAAAATGTGAGATTTAGGAGAAGCGGAACCTTTCAGTGTTTGGCATTTCTAGCTTATTGATGCAATGCATGAGGGATAGAGGGCCTGAGGCGGTGAAGAAATTTCCTATTCTGAGTAATCCTTTATTGAGCCACCAATTGAAGGCCAATATTTTAATTCCCGGAGGGAACTTAGGGTTGTGGAACATATGCGTCAGCAGACGTAGAGGTAAGATCAGGGATGGGTTTATATAAATTTGGTCGCATAAAGTTAAAGAGTGGGAGAGAGTGGGGGTTAAGATGGGGGTCTCAGTTTAAGGGGTGCCCATATGAGGAAGTCAATAGTATAGTCAGTGTCTGGGGACTGCTTGTCTCTCCATGGAGACCCAGTCAGGTTTTGCGCCTCGCGAATAAACAATGGAAATCTGGGCTAACTGTGCTGCTTGGTAGTACCAACAAATGGTGGGTCGGGCCAGTCCCCCTGGGGATTTGAGTCGATACAGGACGTGTTTAGGGCATCTTCTTCCTTTGGTACCCCATATAAATTGCAATATGCTTGATTGGACCTTATGCAATTGTAGCCTCCGTACTGGAATAGGCAGAGCCTGGAATAAATATAAAATGCGTGGTAGGAAGGTCATCTTGATTGTATTAATGCGACCCAGCCAAGAAAGGTCATGTTTGGCCCAGGAAGTGAGATCGGATGACAACTTGTGAAATGCAGGCGGGGTAGTTTGCGTAGAATAGGGCATCAATTTTGGGGGTGAGATTAACCCCTAGGTATGGGATGTGTTTCGTGCACCAGTTAATTGGGAAGTGGCTCTGAATATTGTACAGGAGTTTGGGGGGGACAGTCACGTTTAGCGCTGTTGATTTGGAGATATTTACGAGGAGACCTGAAACTTTACCAAACTTATCTAGTAAGGATAAAATATTAGGTGTTGATATCAGTGGGGACGTGACAAACAATAGTATATCGTCGGCAAATAGCGCGCATTTATGTTCTTGCCTCCCACAGAGCACTCCTTTGATGTCAGGGTTGTGTCTGATCGCTATGGCCAAAGTCTCAATAGCTATAGCGAAAAGAAGGGGGGAGAGTGGGCAGCCTTTCTCTATGGGGAAGGGGTCAGAGTAGCAGCCCTGCAGTTGAACCTACGAGCTGGGGCCCGAGTACAGGGCACGTAGGATCCCCATGAAGCGTGGACCAAAACCCCAAATTTTAAGAACCTTGAAAAGGTATGGCCATGTCACTGTGTCAAATGCCTTTTGCAGGTCAATCGACAGTAGGTATCCCTCTTGTTGAGGGTCTCATCCCATTGGGAGTTGAGTAGAGAGATATTGTCGACTGCTCTCCTAATTTGGTCAGGTCCCTGTCTCCCTGGAATGAAGCCCGCCTGGTCTTTGTGGATGTAAATTGTGATGTAAGAAGAGAGTCTGTTGGCCAGTACTTTCGTCAAGATTTTGAGGTCGTTGTTGATTAGAGAGATTGGGCGATAATTGGATACTAGAGTCGTGTCCTTTCCCTGTTTAGGTATTACTGAAATATAGACTAGGTTCAGTGCCTCATCCAAGGGAGAGCAGAACCTGATACAGTTGAAGAACCTGACCAAATATGGGACAAGTATAGAGGTGAATTTTTTTAGTATGCGATGGAGAAACCATCAGGGCCTGGGGCTGAGTTTGGTTTGAGTCGTTTAATTACCTGGGTAACTTCAGTTTCCGTAATGGGGTCGTCTAGGAGGTCAGAGTGCTCCGTGCAGAGTTCCGGGAGTGGAATGTTATTAAAGAATTCTTACAGGGGAGGATGGGAGTCTGTGTTGTCTGTTTTGTAAAGTGAAGTATAAAACTTCTGAAACGTCTCCATGATACGGCGTGGGTTGGGTAAGCTCCCCTGTCAGCATTCATATCTTGGGGAAGACATAAGTGCAGGATCTAGGGGATAGTTTCACCACCAATTTGGCTCCTATTTTGTCCTTTTGGGAATAGAAGCGTGCGCCTGTCCACCTTAGCTGTTTTTCAGCCTCGGTAGTCAGGGCTAAGTTTAAGGCTGCCTGGGTGGATTCAAGGGAGTCCAGGGATTCCTTGGTGGGATTTTGTTTGTGAGATTTACTTATGGCTTGATATTTCCTGGTGAGGTTGGAGATATCTGCTGTGTGCTCTTTTTTGAGTCGTGAGGTGATCTGGATGATTTTCCCCCTAATCACTGCCTTGTGGGCAGCCCAGAGAGTTTCCAGGGATATCGAGTCTGTGTTGTTGAGGAGAAAATATTCTTGGATTTCCCCTGCAAGGATCTCACATTGGGCTGGATCGCTCAGAAGGCTTTCATTTAAACGCCATGTGAAATTCCTGGACGGGTTGTGGGTACGTTGCAGATACTGGAGGACTATAGAGTGGTCCGACATGGTAGAGTCTCTGATGACTGCTTTTGTGGCGTTTGGGATGCAGTGGGACTGAAGGAATATATGGTCTATTCTGGTGTAGAATCGATGTGGTGCAGAGTAGTGCTCTGTTTTTGGGGCTTACTTGAGCAAGAGGGGCCAGACCCCGATTTGTCCAGGGATTGGTCAAAAGGGAGATTTGTGTCACCTCCCATGATGATTTTCCCTTCCAGCTGTGAGCCAAGAGTGGACATCATGGATGCGAAGAAAGGTGCCTGACCTTTGTTCGGAGCGTAATAAGAGACAATTGAGTATTGCACGCCTTCAATCATGCTTTTAACCAGAATATATCTGCCCATTTGGTCTTTCACCACATCCAATGGGGAAAATTTTAGGTGTTTGGAGAAGCAGATGGTCACTCCCTTAGTCTTATTGCCTGCGTTGGACAAGTAAAACTGAGGGTAAGAGCCATGTAAGAAGGACGGGTTATATGATGATGGGAAGTGGGTTTCCTGTAGAAGGAGGTTATCGATTTTTTGTGATTTGTAATGATTAAACAGTTTGCGTCTCTTAATGGGGGAGTTCATCCCTTGGACATTATGAAAGGCAATACTTAGTGGGCTAGTCTTAGTGATGTCAGAGTGCATTGATCAGAGGGGAGATAAAGCGCATCAATCTTAGGAGTCTTACCCCGATTGCTGGAAGAGAGTGGAAGATCCCTGGGAGGGCCAACCTCAGGGTCCGATGAGGTACCGGTAAGTCATTAGTCATGTCGCTGGGTGTCCCACAGGGAGAAAGAAAGGAAGAGGAGAGGGGAAAAGGGGAGGCCGGTCCTGTGGAGGAATAACAATATAAGTCAGATACATCATACTTACTAATCCGAAGCAGTTACAATAATAGAAACCATGAGAGCAAATGTAAGGTGTACAGAAAACATAGCGGAAGTGTCAATAATAGTAAAAATAAAAAGGAACATAAAATAAGGGTAATACTAAGCTCAGGTCGGATCAAGGATCCCATGTGGGGAGGGATAGCCGCTGTCCCTACCCCAAGGATATCCCGCCCCTGGGTAATTCCCAAAGGGGGGGTAAATCGCAGTCTCCGGGTGGGCCCAAAAAAAGGGGACAACCCACTCCGGGACTCTGGGAGGTGAAGTGCAGTCGCTGCAGTCAGGTCGCCATAAAAAGGAGGCAGGGTGAGGGGCCGATGAAACAAAAAGGGGGGGAAGGGGGAAGAGATATTTTCGGATGGATTAGACAGCATTATGTGATATACTCAAAACGTCTGTGTAAGATGGGCGAAGATGACTGGGACAGTCATATAACTAGGGCTCAAATAGAGCAGGCCCCAACAGGGTAACAAGAGGTTGATTGGAGAATCTGCCTTAGGGTGGGCGCCTGTCTTTAGATCTCTTGGCTTGCTGCTTGTGCCATAGTGGCTTGATGGGGCTGGAAGGAGGGGGTCTTTTGGTGGACATTGGACTTCTGGCATCGGGCATTGTTGCAGGTGAATGGGAGATGAGGCCTAGGTGAAGCAGGCGTTCCCCTTCAGCAAAGGTGGTGAAGTTGTAAGGCTTGTTCTGAAAGGAGAAGTTCAGGCGAAGTGGAAATGACCATCTGTAAGTGATTGACTTCTGCAGCAGGATTTGTAGCAGGGGTTTGAGCGACCTCCTCTTTTGTATCGTTTATGGTGAGAGGTCGGCGAATAGTTGGACAGGGTGCCCCTGAATGGAGAGATATACTGTTTCCCTGGCTTTTTGCATGATCTCTTACTTGACTCCAAAGAAGTGTAGTTTCACCACTATGTCTCTGGGTAGGCCATCTTGTCACGGTGGTTGGAGTGCTCTATGGGCCCAGTCTAGTTCCAGGCGATGGTCTGGTATATCAGGAATCAAGTTTTTGATGAATGCACGGACAACTTTGTCTGTTTCTTTAAATGATTTAGGGAGGCCTCTAAGCCTAAAGTTGTACCTGCGAGATCTATTTTCGAGATCGTCTAATTTCACATATGCAATGTCAAGTTGTTCATGTAGATCTTAAATCCTTTCAGTATTTTGGTTGGTCACGGCTGCCATTTGGTCACTTTTGAATTCAATTGCCTTTATTCTGGCACCCAGGTGGTGTAGGTCTGCCTGTATTGTGGATGTGATTTGTGAGGCAGTTTGTGCCAGGCCTCTGGCTAGCATTTTAGAGAAGGTGTCCATTAGTGAGGAAAAGTCAGTTGGGGAGTGGGGGATAGTGTTGAAACGGACCCCCTGATGATCTGGAGTATTGACAATATCATCCATGTGAGTGAGGGGGGGCCCATCCAGGGCTCTGCTTAACAGAGATTCAGTGGATGCGGGCGAGAGAAGTAACGGGGCCTGGGGGTTACTCACAGCCTGTGGATGCTGCCCGTCAGCTTGTGTGTCCCAGCCTGAAGGATCGGCGATGGATTGGCCTGGATCCTGAGGTAGGCCTCGCGGGGACGTGGCGGCCGCCATCTTAGCTGGGTCTGTGGCCGGTGCTCCGGGGTCAAGTTGGCGGGATAAATCCTGTCTAGCGGAGCCCCCAAACATACAGGGGGGTTCCCCTGAGCTGTAGGATGAGGCAGGTATCTGATGTTTGGAAATCCTCCGCTTGTGGTAGCTGCAGCGAGGAGAATAGGCTGCAGCAGTGCGGAGCTCTCAGGGGATGCGTCCATCCATCAAGCTGCCGCAAATGCGCCTCCAAAATTGCAGTTTTCAAACACAGCACAGCAGAGCAGGGAAGGGCAGAGGAGTTAAATGGTTACCTTTAAAAAAAAAAAGAGAGACTGCCCTTGTTAAAGTGCCAGTTCCACTTATGTGTAAAATACACTTTGGTGACATTTTTAATGCCAGAACACACACAACCAATCACTTTGTAGATACCTTTGTAATGTTACATCATTCACACTGCCAATTCTGTCTCCTCATTTCATTCTTCTAATTTTGCTACATCATTGCCACCAGACCATCTGCTACACACTTCAGTTTTTAAAGGTACAGTACTACTACATGGGGAGAACTTGTCATTTGTTAAATACCAATCAAATGCCTGTACATACTGTACACTAGGGATGGGCAAACGGTTCAGCCCGAGCATAAGTTTGGTTGTTGTTCTGCAAACAGCCAAACAAACAGGTAATTTGCCAATTTGTACGCCCCCCCCCCCCCCCGAACTGACCACAAGGCATTGCGGCGCTGAACAGTGCATTGCAAGCCCTGATTGGCTGAAGAAGTGAAAGCTTCAGCCAATCAGGGCACATAGCACTGTCAGAGTCAAGATTGGACACTGTCATCATGACTTGGTCCAATCATGGCTCATTCCTGCCCCACAGTATAAAAGTATTCTTTCTATGGCAGCCATTTTCAGCGTGATTTTGGCATGGAGAGAGATAGAACAGGGCTCTGTTCAGTGCTATCAGTTAGTAGTGTGCTATACTGTGCTATTTTGCTTCAATTGTCAGTGTAGAATATTAGTTTAGTGTCAGTCTAGGGATAGTGTGAGTGTAGTGAGGAGTACCATCATTCAGCTTTGCATAGTGTGCAGCTGGAGTAGGGACAGCTCAGATAGTTTCACTGTAGTGTAGTGAGATTGTGTCATTCATACATACAATAGTGTAGAGTAGGGACAGCTCAGATAGTTTCACTGTAGTGTAGTGAGACCGTGGCATTCATACATACAATAGTGTAGAGTAAGGACCGCTCATATAGTTTCAGTGTAGTGTAGTGAGACCTTGTCAGTAATCTTTACATTAGTGTATTGCTAGAGTAGGGACATTTCAGACAGTGTCAGTGTAGTGACGGTTGAACACCATCTATTTGACTGTGTTACTGCTAGTTTAATGCCATTTACTTCTGTGTGAGTTAATGCCAGTTTACCGCCATATAGTTTGGTGTGCGTTACTGCCAGTTTAACGCCATATTGTTTTGTATGCGTTACTGTCAGTTTAATGCCATATAGTTTTGCGTGTATTACTGCCAGTTTAACACCATATAGTTTTGCATACGTTACTGCCAATTTAACGCCATTTACTTCTGTGCATGTTACTGCCAGTTTAACACCATATAGTTTTGCATGCATTACTGCCAGTTTAACGTCATATAGTTATGCGTGTGCTCCTGCCAGTTTAACGCAATATAGTTTTGCATGCGTTACTGCCAGTTTAAAACCATATAGTTCTGTGTGTGTTACTGCCAGTTTAACGCCATACAGTTTTGTATGCGTTACTGCCAGTTTAACACTATATAGTTCTGTGTGCGTTACTGCCAGTTTAACGCCATTTACTTCTGTGTGCATTACTGACAGTTTAATGACATATAGTTTTACGTGCGCTACTGCCAGTTTAACGCTATTTACTTCGGTATGCGTTACTGCCAGTTTAATGCCATATAGTTCTGTGTGTGTTACTGCCAGTTTAACGCCATATCGTTTTACGTGTTACTGCCAGTTTAACGCCATATAGTTTTGTGAGCGTTACTGCCAGTTTAACACCATATATTTAACACTATATATACCATGTATCCATGGAGTGTGTCTGTGTAGTGTGAGTACTCAAATTAAAGTGCACCAAACACCTTTTTACATTGATTAAAGTGCATCTACGTACAGATTTCAACTTGTTGGTTATGTTTGCTTATAAGCACCGCCCCCTCCCTCCCAATAATGTCTGGGAGGACAACAAGGAAAGGCAGATGTTGCCTTGGCACTGTAAGTGGGCCAGCAACAAATGTGTCCACAGGCAAAGGTGGACGAGGTGGTCAGTGCTCAGGCAGGACATCATTTCCTCTGTTTAGTGAGTTTGCCCATGCTATACAGCCACAGCATGCAGAGGAGGTGGTGGACTGGTTTACTAAACCTTCCTCATCCTCCTCATCCTCTGTTACGCAAGCAGAGTCACATGCCTGAAAAGGGGTCCTGCGTGGCTCCGAATCATTGCACTTATCCTGTTGTGATGTGATCTTTCTGCAATAAAAGTTTTGGACTGCATTCAAGATACATGGTCTGCTGGCGAACATATGTATTTATCTGCGATATATCCAATGTCCAGCTGGTAATCCCTGCAGCACCCACAAAAGATTAGCCTCTAATCCACTAACGTGTGTAATGTGAATATAGACAAGACTTATTATCTGATCTTAAAATATTTTCCCTGGAATACTGTTTGAGGGTCAACAATTTAGGTGCAAGCTGTGGCATATATATTTGCAGCTGTTTTTGCCCATCTGCAGCATGATGTGAGGACATCATTCTATGTAAGTGTATGCAACTATTCCAGATTATCTGGCAATTAACTCCTATATGTAATGCCTACAGTTTCCTGTATATCCCATGAAGAGGGTCACTAGAAACCTTTGCATTGTGGTATAATGGAAAAATGAGTTGCAGTTCAGACTGAGATCCAGTTATAAGCTTGTACCCGCTACACGCTTCAAAGTTCTGCTACTGAATATTACAGCTGTGATAGAGACAAGTAAACCAATCCATATATATATCCAGCTTTGCTGCATATCCATTATAGATCAATGATGGGACAGATGTTTAAAAATTCTCTCATATCTGCCTAAGTATTTAATGGCTAATGATAAGTTAACCAATTCACAAAAATTCTGAATTATCTTGGATAATTCACAAATCATTGGTTGAGATACAGAAAACGTTCTAATTTCTACAGACAGCTCCAATAATTCACTCATGATTAATGTAAACATAATCTCATAGTAAACAGTATTATAGGAGACAAAAAAAATGAGCATTAACTAAACATGTTTGGAGGTTTAGCTGAAAGATATGATTTCACAGGGACATACTACTTTTAAGAGAAATGCCCTAAGGCCAAATGATGAATAAGAACATGTTATTAAGTAGAAAAATAGACAAACAGTTTAACTTAAAAAATACCAGTGCCACCCCCTATTAATCTACCACATTTTCATTGCAATGTATTAAAGGGAATGCTTATGCCGCGTACACACGATCAGAATTTCCTGAAAAACTTGGTCCGGGGGACCAGGTGGGGGCTCCATTGGACCTTTTTCTTCCCAAAAGTCTGCTGGACCAAGTTCCTATTGGGAAGCCCTTTCGTCTGCATGCTGGTCCGATTCGGCCCCCCACCCCAAAGCACCTTGTCCCCATGTTGATGAGGACCCCGGCCCAACCCTGGCCATTGGCTGTCGGGGTCTGTGGGTGGGGGGTTTATCAGAATCCGGGAGCCCCCTTTAATAAGGCACCCCCCCTATGTGAATGATTATGGGGTACATCATACCCCTACCCATTCACCTGGGGGAAAAAGTGTCAATAAAAAACACACTACAGGGGGTCTTCTTCCGTCTTAAATTAATAGTTATCTATAGGGCAAAATGATAATATATACATATACTGCATATTTTACTGTTATCAGCCCTCATAAATTCTACTCGCATTTTGTTAATGGATTTTGAGGGCTGGCGAGCTATGGCTGCCTGGGAGCGGTGGGGCAAGCACTGCCGGCAGACAGGTTTTATGGGAGCCATTCTCCCAGCGACTTGAGGCTAAGAGAGAAGATGATCAGAGTGCCGGGAACATAACAGCTTTCATTTCAATAGCTGTGCGTTCCCCCGCTGCGCAACATCAAATACAGCTCCTCCTCTTTGTCTGGGCACTTTGATAGACAGATCACCCGTCCAATCCTGGGATGGGTGATCTGTCTACCAAAGTTCCCCAACAAGGGGAAGTGGCTGTAATTGACGGCACATGGCAGGAAACACACAGCTACTGAAATGAAAGCTGTTATGTTCCTGTCACTCTGACCATCTGGGCAGCTATTGTTTCCGGTGCCCTGATCATCTGGGCAGCGGCTCTCCTCTCTCTTCCCCTGCACAGGTAGGCTGCATTGGTGACACAGGCTGCATAGGTGGCACAGGCTGCATTAGAGGGCGCGGGCTGCATTGGTGGACACGGGCAGGCTTCATGGGTGGACATGGGCAGACTGCATTGTTGGGCATGGGTACATTTGTTGTTAATATTTATTTTTATAACTTAATTCTGCATAAAACATTTAACCACTTCAGTACTGGGCACTTTGGCTCCCTTCCTTCGCAGACCATTTTTCAGCTTTCAGCGCTCTGGCATTTTCAATGACAATTGCGTGGTCATGCTACACTCTACCCAAATGAAATTTTTATAATTTTGTTCGCACAAATAGAGCTTTATTTTGGTGGTATTTATTCATGACTCTGTTTTTAATTTTTTGTGATATAAGTGAAAAAAGAGCGAAAATTTGGGAAAAAAACAACAACTATATTTTCTTTCTATTTTAAAAGAAATCCAATAAAATCGAATTTTTCATAAATTTAAGTTTGTTTGTTATGTTTTTGGTAAAAAAAATTCTGTTAAGTGTATAATAATTGGTTTGTGTGATCATGGACATATGTACGCAAATGATCATGTACAGATGTGCGCAGGTGATCAGGGACATATGTGTGCAGATAATCATTGGGACATGTGATTTTAGTGGGAAATATTTGGGGGACATGTGTTTTTATTATTTGGGGACATGTGTTTTGGGGCTATGTGTTTTGGGGACATGTGTTTTGGGGACATTGTGTGGGGACATGTGGGTTTACAATGTGTGGTGACATGTGTGTTTACACTAGGTTGGTGATCAGTGAGTAAAAAGCTGTAAAAAGCTGGCTGCAGCAATCTGCTCTCTTCTCCTCACCGAAAACTTCCGTGTGAGGAGAGGAGAGCCAATTGCCTAGCAACCGGCTCTGTGTTTACATCACATGATGGCTGTGATTGGACACGGCCATCATGTAATCAGGAGGGCCAATCACAGAGCCCTCCTGTGATCCCTGTGATCAGAGATGCGCTGTGTCCGGGTGACACAAGCACATCGGGATCACGCCACTGCTCAGGCACGCGCGAGCGATCCTCCTCCTTCTGAAGCATGTTCCTGAACATCCACTCAGAAGGAGAGAGCGCCCACCCAGCCATATATGTACATTGGCTGGGTGGGAAGTGGTTAAGGGGCATTTAATGAGATAATTTATGAAGGCGTGTTTAGGGACGGGCATGGTAGGGGTTGGGCAGGGCAACTGATGGTGAGTAACCCTTGAGGCCTGGCTAGTAGCTCATGACTTGAAATTTTGAGCCCTGCTGTTATAGTACTGTATATTCTACTATTATACTATCAGTGACCAAAAAATAAAGAAAACCCTATCGTTATCTTTACAATCATCCATATTTTCAAAGCACGTTCCACGCAATATTAGAAATGCATTCGAAAAGTAAACCAGTTTGTCTTGGGAACATAATCCTTTTTTTTGTACTATTTTATCCAAGATTCCAGTTTATTCCTGCAAGGTAGATTCTGTAAGAATATCTCTATGTCTTACATCTGATACAGTGGTATCATAAATATTTACATAATCAGAATTCGTTTTTGTTTTTTTATCAATGGCATTTTTACAGGAACATATTTTTTTTTTTCTATTGTAAGTGCAAGGCAGCATACAACAATGTTCATTGAACTACTGGGAAATACATTTTCTTGGATTTACCCCATCTGTCTTAGCTGCATGCGGTGACCTGAGTACCTATGAATACATCACTCTGTTTTACTAAACTTTTGACTCCAAGCAATTCTATTTCATCAGCTGGGATGTGAATACATGCCTTCTGAATAATAGCTACAGAGCTGAACTATAGTAAGCAATGTTAGGCTGATACTGATCTGTCTGGAAGTGTAGTAAATCTCCATGTGTTTTACAGGATTGTTGGCATCATCTAGCCAGCAAGTTGCCTAGACTAGCTTGTGTCTGTCTGAAATTCACTTACTAGGTTTATGAACAGCTGCCCAACGTGCTGTATATTACTGATCAGCTGGAACATAAATAAATCTCTCTGCATTTTGCCCTAATGTACAGTTTGTGTAGATAGTAGTACTGTGTTGATCTGTTTGCAAATAAAACGACAAAATCTCCCTATCTGTCTTAACTACAACCATTTGGTTCTGTACAGATACTACAGTGACTGGAAATAAATCTCCTTAAATTTGTGCTGAGAGACATAACCACCATTTGCCGGAAGATAAAATTATTCGTAGGCATTTTTAAAATCTGTTTTAGAATGACAAGGACCATGCACCACGTTACTGCGCTCTAGACATAAAATAGAGCAATCAGAAGGGTGTCTCATGCTAACTGTGCTAAGGAAAAGTGACACTGATACCAAGCATCCATGCAATAGCATTTAGAAAATGAACAAGAAGGTCATCATAGCCTAGCAGCCAGTGCCAGTTAGTGGGATGATAGATGATGAGAAAGAGCAACAGACAAATGTAGCACAGTGTTGTATGAGTATATCGATGCTCATTTTATGGGGTACTGCTAAATTATGAAATGCGATGGACTGAGGTTAAAATATGCCAACATAACTCAGTTTTCAAACTCATTTTCTATTAAAATAAAATGCCCTTTCTGTGAGTTTTTTTTATTTTTTTACACACATATATATATATATATATATATATATATATATATATATATTTTTTTTTTTAAGTGGCAAAATAGCATTTCTTCCAATGCCATGCTAAATAAAACGATCAAGACATTTTGGTAATTATTACAATCAATTAATTAAGCTTATATTATGGCGCACATCTGTATCCAAGCCCAGTTTAACAACTGACAGATATAATTACATTCCTGCTACATAAAATCTTATGGGTGGCATTTATCCTTTTAAGGGGAGTCAGCAGACAAGCATGTGTCCCATTAGAAAACCACTAGCATAAAATGAATGATGCTATTGCAGATTAATAAATGGAAATGAAGATTAAATGTTCTAGCCAGGTGTTTAATTAGGAAATAGTAGCAAGATCTGTATTTATGCATCAAGCCCTATGCTTTTTGAGAAATGCTGGAAATACTGGACGTTTTTTTATTCTGTGAAAATGCTTAATAAATACGTTGTTTTAAAATTGTTATCCCATGTGGAAACATTTTTTTAGTATGTGAATCTTACATTGGCTGGAAAAAAGTCCACCTGTGATATTCTGAGATTTGTGGAGAGACCTAGTGCATTGATTGTTTTCCCTTATGTAACTCATTTTTGTCCTGCATACATTCAGTTAGAGGCATTGTAAATGTTCCTACCCACACCTTGTGGTTTGGCACTTCGGTTCCAGTATGGATTTTGGGGGGAACCCCATGCTAAAATAAAAAAAAATGGTGTGCCCTCCCCCAACTAATATCAGACCCTTATCCGACCATGCAGCCCAGCACAGTTTTTGATAATTTGTTTATTAAAAAAAAACAAAAAACAATGTCCCCCGGTGTAGATCCATCATCAATCACAACGCCGACGCCACTGCAAGACCTGAAAAAACACTCCATTATTGCCATCTGCCTGCTCCGCTGTTTGACAGTTCTTATATAAGTAAGGGGCGGGACCACCTGATGATGTCACCTGGTGGCACCGCCCCTTGTGATGTCACCAGCCGGTAAATGCTAGAATTCTCAAAAACTGTTTTTATTTCTTTTTGACATGTTGTTGGTGAATGGGTAGGGGTACTATGTACCCCATACTCATTCACAATGGGGGGGATAATCTGGGGGCCCCCTGTCAAAGGGGGCTTCCAGATTCCAATAAGCCCCATACACGCAGACCCCCACAACCACAGCTCAGGGTTGTTGAGAAGAGGCCCTTGCCCCATCAACATGAATAAAAAGCATATAGCATGGGGTTCCCCTCCCCTGAGCATGCAGCCTGGCAGGTCAGGAAAGTGGGGGACCAGTGCCCCCTTCCTGAACCATACCAGGTCACATGCCCTCAATATAGGGGGAATCCTTCTCCCCAAGCCCCCCCTCCTTTTTAAAAAAAATGTTGGCATGGGGCTCCCCTGAAAATCAATACCAGACCCAAAGGGCCTGATGTGGACTGGGGGGGGGGGATCTCCACACTGGAGTGGTTGGGATCAATCAAAAGTGTAGTCAATAAACAAGGAAAATGTCAATAACAAGTGGTTGCAGGTTGGGACCAGGTGAAGCATATTCAAGGAATAGGCCAAAGGTTGGTAACGAGTGGTATTGAATATAAGGGCAGCTGTATGTACACAACAAAGCAAGATATCAGTTGGAGAGACCACAATGATCTAACAAACAGGAAGTGCAGAGACTTGGTTTAAATGGAAGTTTATTACTAGTGGCCTAAAATAGGATCACACAAGCTATGATCCATGCCAAAATAGAAGCTGTGTTTCTGGATATGATCCCTAAGTATGAAAAATTTGGGTTGAAAACTACTTTGATAGTATACTTCTAGCTCCATAATTTCTCCTATAAACACACAGAGCAAATTTCACAGCCCCCCTAGATTTACCTACCCCCCCCCCCCCCCCAGGGATATTCATTCCTGCTATGCTCTTTTCCTTTTAACCCAATACTTCTTAACATGTCTCCTTCTTCTCTCTAATGGTTTACTGAAGCCATTACAAATCTCAACTCTCCAATCATCCCCCAAGTTGACATTCACTACACAATTCTTTGCCCTTTCTGATACTTAGGAAATGGGGTATCCCATTAACCACACACCCAGACCCAGTCAACCTACTGTTCTACCCAGTTATGTTTTTTAAGTACTACCTGAACTATTTGAGCATCACTTGTCTAACGAATTTTGAACATACTATCCTTAAAGTGTTACTAAACCCACAACAGTAAAATCAGTCTGTATATGCAGCATAGCATGCTTGTTATACTCACTGTGGAGAAAATCCTCCGCATTCTGTAAAAAGGCTGTTTTATCCTGTAGGCATAAGTTCTTCCCTGCTGCACTGTCTATCTGGGGAAGGCCAGCTAACACAGGCAGGGTAGCCAACCTGCACATGCTCAGTGGTGTCTTTTATGCTGGAGAGAACATTTACTTGTTCTCATCTCAGAGCTAGCCAGGTCACATGATATTGACATCGCACATGTGGGCATGTATACAGGCTGTAATGGAAATCTCCTCCTATCTGACCTCTTAGCTCTGAAACTGTGCAGTAGATAGTGGCAGTATTTTAATGTATAAAGAAGATTCATAAGCTGTAGGAACTGTATGTGGGGGGAGGGTAGATAAACTATTTTCATATTACTGGGTTTAGTAACATTTTAATCACGTAAGCCCCGGACCATTTTTCAGCTAAATTACCAAGCCCCTTTTTGCGATTCGGCACTTCGTCGCTTTAACTGACAATTGCGTGGTCGTGCGACGCGGCTCCCAAACAAAATTGGCGGCCTTTTTTTCCCACAAATAGAGCTTTCTTTTGATGGTATTTGATCACCTCTGCGGTTTTTATTTTTTGCGCTATAAACAAAAATAGAACAACAATTTTGAACAAAATTCAATATTTTTAACTTTTTGCTATAATAAACATCCTCCAAAAATATATAAAAACATTTTTTTTCCTCAGTTTAGGCTGATACATATTCTTCTATATATTTTTGGTAAAAAAAATCGCAATAAGCGTTTATTGATTGGTTTGCACAAAAGTTATAGCGTCTACAAAATAGGGGAAAGTTTTATGGCATTTTTATTAATAATTATTTTTTTACTAGTAATGGCGGCAATCAGTGATTTTTATTGTGACTGCAACATTATGGCAGACACATCGGACAATTTTGACACATTTTCGGGACCATTGGCATTAATACAGTGATCAGTGCGATTAAAAATGCACTGATTACTGTAAAAATGCCACTGGCAGTGAAGGGGTTAACCACTAGGGGGTAGTGTAGGGGTTAAGTGTGTGTGTGTGTCTGTGTGTTGTTTTTACTGTAGGGGGCGTGGCTTGGCGTGTAACGTCACTGATCGTCTTTCCCTATGACAGGGAACAGATGATCAGTGACAGGCTCACTAGGAAGCATGAGGAGAGGTTTGTTTACACTTATCTCTCCCTGTTGTTCAGCCCTGTGACCCAATTGCGGGACACAGGCAGCGATCGGTTTCGTGGGTCCCACAGCCACTGTCTCGGAGCTCAGGACCGGGTCATGAGTGCGCCGCCGGCTGGGCACATAAAGGACAATGTACCTGTACGTGCTTGTGCCCGGCCATGCCATTATGCCGACATATATCGGCGTGAGGCGGTCCTTAAGTGGTTAATATCATTGTTTCACCATGTTCTACTGATGCTTAGATTGTACCTATTCTCAATTCTAAACTAGATGATTATACCGATTTTTTTAAGCCACAACATTTCATTGTGACATGTTTTTTGTCTTTTGTCCATCTTAATATTAATAAGATTTATGAACATGAAAATGGAAGTTCATAGGAGGAGCAAAGAGTTCAAAGTTCATGAGAAAAAAGAAACAAGGCAAGGTTGTGCAAAGAAAAATAGAAAAATACCGGCACACAAGGAACTCACAGTGTAAATTTCTCTGTTTGCTGCAACCTGGTATAGACGTGTCAATATATGAGTCGATCTAATTTAAATGTGTATAAAACGTGGGTTGCGCTAACAGTATAAAACATTCATATTATACTGTATTGTGATTGTTTTTTTTTTATTATTATATGTGGTTTAAGGCACTAGAAAGCACCTTATTTTTATATTTTGCTGGGGTTGGTCCCGGGTGATCACTCTCTTGGGAGAATACAACTATCCTTGTATTGTTTGGTGCTTTAGGGCACTTTAGATATTGGATGGTAGGGGTGTCTCCGTGTGAGTGTTCACTTGGAACACCCATAGTATATTTTCATTTTACAGTTTGTGGGCATTGTAAGGCACTTTAATTATTTGATATCAGTGCAGGGGTGAGTGACCCAGGTGATGGGTGAACTCTGCAGTGGTACTAATTTACTTTTTGGTTTATATTTAGCACTATTGGAATATCACGTTAGGGAAAGGTACTCTTTATAGCTAAATAAGGTTTTTTGAGCATGGCACTTTTTGTTGAATAAAAAGTAAAGTTAGCGCAACCCACGTTTTATACACAAGGTTGTGCAAAGGATACAGCAGAGATTTATTTGTCCAGCATCTCAGGTGGCACAGCAAGAAGAGCTACAGCTGGACACCGCAGAGGTTCCAAGTTCAGATCTGGGTCCTGACAGGGAGTGAGGATCCAACGGTTTTCATGTACTAGCAACAAGTCAGGACATGAGGATTGCTAACTGTGAGTTTTTAGGCCAGGCTTTCAGGAAGGTGCAAATGGACCCAAAATGGCCCAACAATAAAATGAATAAACATTTTCCAAAGCTGTATAGTTTTTTAATATCAACTTCACTGCATAGGCTGTTTCCTGGAAAAGGTAAACTTAGCCTTTAAGATAACGTACAACTAGTTTTACTAGGGAGGAAAATATATATGCATTTGATGTTCAATTTCAACTATAAATCAATCTAGTCAAAATTTCTCTTCCTTTCTGAATCAGCTTCACTGAGCCTCGGCCTCACATTGTGTTGAAGATGTATTGAACAAAAAAGGTTTCATGCACAGTTCAGTGTACCTTGTCAGGAGGTATGAATCCTTTATTGCAGGAGAGACTGATTTACTATGGCTATCATAAATTTACCACTGATGCGCTACATCAGAAATGCTTAAATTGACATTCCCTGGCATTCATGAAGCTGTGAAAAACTGTGGCTAATCTGAAAGGGCACTTCAGATTTGTAATGCCTGCTTCATAATGATGGTACAAAGCGTTCCTGGGGCTTTCAAAGATAAGCCAGCTATGTAGTAGCGAGTCATGTTTTAAAATGTATTTAGCATGTGAATTCATTACTTTTCAAGCACTAGATTGGTAGCTGTGCAATGTACAAGGTGGCATATATTTGAAAAGTATACACTACAGTAGTTTATGTCAAGAAACTATGATTAAGATATCTGAATTATACAGAGCGCTTTTCCAAAAGAATATGGGATGGTAGCCACATGTCTGTTAGTTAGTCAGCAAGTTGTCTTGACTGTGCTTCACTAGCTTGATCATATGTTAAAGAGGAAGTAAACCCTAATGGGTTTACTTCCTCTTTGATTCCCTGCAAAGGTAAAGCATAATGGACTACTATGCATCGCATAGTAGTCCATTATGTGTCACTTACCTGACACAGGAGCCAGCGAAGTCACCGCTGTCCCCTGTAGTTCCGAGCGTCCATCTTCTTGGTGGGTCTCGCTGCTTCGGCGCTGTGATTTGCCGGAGCAGCGATGACGTCACTCCCGCGCATGCGCACAGGAGCCGACACTTGCGGCATATCGCCGCGATCTGCGGCTTACCCAGTGCGCCTGCGCGCCGCTGTCTACGGTGGCTGTCTTCAGGTAAATATCTCCTAAACCATATAGGTTTAGGAGATATTTCTTGGACCTACAGGTAAGCCTAAATCTAGGCTTACCTGTAGGTCAAAGTGGTTTGTAAGGGTTTACACTACTTTAACTATTAACTTTAACTACACTTTAACTATCTGTGCAACTGTAAGAAAACCCTGCTTAGCAGGTAAGAGGGGACGAAAAAAGTTTGTAGGGGGAGAGGGTGAACCTTTTGCTGACAATGTAATGCATGTGAGCAGAGGCAGGTAGAGTGGGCCTTAAGTGGAGTAACACACTATAAGAAAATCGGGTGAACGATCGTCTGATTTTCCTCGTTGTTTCACAGAAAATCTGAATGATGAACAAAAATTCGTACACAAATCCTCATACCACAAATGCGTTTTTGTTGTTTATTGTTTCTGTTCATGCGCAGTCTCTCTTTTCAGAATTTTCTTGTACGAAAATGGTACACATTAAAGGAAAATCGTTCGTTTTGTTCCTGCACTAGAATCCAAAAGTTGTTTATGCATTATACGAAAATTGTACGAAAATTCTTTGGACAAAAATGTTTGCCCAATTTTGTTATAGTGTGTACCAACCTTTAACCACTTTCAGACCGGACAAACTTTCAAAGACCAGACCACTTTTTGCGATTCGGCACTGCGTCGCTTTAACTGACAATTGCGCGGTCGTGCGACGTGGCTCCCAAACAAAATTGACGTCCTTTTTTTCCCACAAATAGAGCTTTCTTTTGGTGGTATTTGATCACCCCTGCGGTTTTTATTTTTTGCGCTATAAACAAAAATAGAGCGACAATTTTGAAAAAAACGCATTATTTTTTACTTTTTGTTATAATAAATATCCCCCAAAAATATATAAAAAAACATTTTTTTCCCTCAGTTTAGGCCGATATGTATTCTTCTACATATTTTTGGTAAAAAAAATCGCAATAAGCGATTATTGATTGGTTTGCGCAAAAGTTATAGCGTTTACAAAATAGGGATAGTTTTATAGCATTTTTATTAATAATTTTTTATTATTTTTTTTTTTACTAGTAATGGCGGCGATCAGCGATTTTTATTGTGACTGCGACATTGTGGGGGACCCATCGGACATTTTTGACACATTTTTGGGACCATTGTCATTTATACAGTAATCACTGCTATATAAATGCAGTGATTCCTGTGTAAATGACACTGGCAGTGAAAGGGTTAACCAGTGGGTGGCAGTGTAGGGGTTAAGTGTTCCTAGGGGAGTGTTACTAACTGTGGGGGGTTGGGCTTTCATTTAGTGTACACTGATCTCTGCTCCAATCACATGGAGCAGAGATCAGCGTCACTAGTTGCTAGGCAGAATAGACAAATGTTGTTTACACAGCATTTGCTCTATTCGGCCGCTCCGTGAGACGATCGCAGGGATGCCCGCGGCGAGTCCGCGGGTCCCACGACCGGACTCACGGGGGTCCCGACCAGCGCGGGCGCGCCGCCGCCGGCGCGCTCCCGATGGCAGGGGGGCATCGAATATTGGACGTACCTGTACGCCAATATGCCTGCCCGTGCCATTCTGACGACGTACATCGTCGTGCGCTGGTCGGGAAGTGGTTAATGTCTACATACAGTGCCTTGCAAAAGTATTCACCCCCTTGGATTTTTACCTATTTTGTTACATTGCGGCCTTTAGTTCAGTGTTTCTTTTAATCTGAATTGTATGTGATGGATCAGAACACAATAGTCTAAGTTGGTGAATTCAATTTGGAAAAATATATAAAACTATTTTTCAGAAATGTCATATGTATTCACCCCCTTTGTTATAAAGCCCATAAAAAGCTCTGGTGCAACCAATGACATTCAGAAGTCACATAATTAGTTAAATGATGTCCACCTGTGTGCAATCTAAGTGTCACATGATCTGTCCTTACATATACACACACACACCTTTTTGAATGGCCCCAGAGGCTGCAACACCTAAGCAAGAGGCACCACTAACCAAACACTGCCATGATGACCAAGGAACTCTCCAAACAAGTAAGGGAGAATGCTGTTGAGAAGTACAAGCCAGGGTTAGGTTATAAAAAAATATCCAATTTGATGATCTCTAGGAGCACCATCAGATCTAGCATAACCGAATGGAAAGAACATGGCACAGCAGCAAACCTGCCAAAAGACTGCCGCACACCAAAACACACAGACTGGGCAAGGAGGGCATTAATCAGAGAGCACAGAGACCTAAGGTAAACCTGGGGGAGCTGCAGAGTTCCACACCAGAGACTAGAGTATCTGCACATAGGACAACAATAAGCCGTAAGCTCCATAGAGTTGGGCTTTATGGCAGAAGAAAGCCATTACTTTCAGCAAAAAACAAAATGGCATGTGTTGGGTTTGCCAAAAGGCATGCGGGAGACTCCCAAAATGTATAGAGGAAGGCCTATGGCCCGATGGACTAAGATTGAACTTTTTGTCCATCAAAGAAAATGCTATGTCTGGCGCAAACCCAACTCATCACATCACCCAAAGAACAGTCGGGACTGGGAAACTGGTCAGAGTTGAGGGAAAGATGGATGGTGCTAAATACAAGGATATTCTTGAGCAAAACCTGTGCCACTCTGTGTGTGATTTGAGGCTAGGATGGAGGTTCACCTTCCAGCAGGCCAAGTGCCCCAAACGCACTGCTAAAGCAACACTTGAGTGGTTTAAGGGGAAGCACGTAAATGTGTTGGAATGGCCTAGTCAAAGCCCAAACCTTAATCCAATAGAAAATCTGTGGTCAGACTTAAAGATTGCTGTTCACAAGTGCAAACCATCCAACTTGAAGGAGCTGGAGCAGTTTTGCAAGGAGGAATGGGCAAAAATCCCAGTGGTAAAATGTGGCAAGCTCTTGGAGACTTACCCAAAGTGACTTTAGGGCAGTACAGTGATCAAGCTGTCACAGAAAACTCCAGGTTTCTGCTTGTGATCAGAAGCCAATCACATGACTACGTTAACAACCTATCATAGCGTTGACATAATTGGCCAAGTTCACGCAGTTAAAGGGCCACTAGGAGGAGGGCAGAAGAGGGTACAGTTATATTCTACCATGCAGGTATCAGTTAACTCCTCTCTATTACATAATTACATTTTACAAAAATTCTATTCACTAGTTAAATCTTACAAAGGCGATTACATTTTTGATGCCAGAAAGTATTTTGTACTATGTGAGGTGCATGATAATGGGAAAAAGCGTTGAGTAAATTGACATGAAGGTCCAGTTATTAAGCTAAAAGTGTTTACATTCAAGGCTGTTTAGTTTGTACAATGACAGAACCACATTTCCAAACAAAGACCAGTTTGAAAGATATTGATCACATTTGCTTTTCAGAAACTATAAAGGTTTATGTAGCAGAAGAGGCCACAAGAAGAGTTAATAAATCAACAAAGCTGCTGGAGCCCGGAACAGGTGCAGGGCAGTGCTGGAGCTGATTAAGAGCACACAGTGGTGTATAAACCAGAAATAAGAACACAGGGTCTCTCCATATTGGTAACAAGCTGTCTTGTTTATTTCTACAAAAGTTGTATGTGTTTAGCAATTTCCTCTTTACATTTGGGGGTCTGAAAAGAAAACACAAAAGCAGAAACAAAGTAGAAAAATAATGTCATGCTGATAATTCTGCAGACTTCCAGTGCTCTGTGATGGCAATCAGTTCGTGTTTTCTTTTCATAGAAATAACTTACATATTTCTCAATGGAAAATAAAGAATCATCCTTAAATACATAAAAACTGAAAAAGAAAATAACTGTGTATTCTGAAGCTGATCTACTCAATATTCATGAAGTTCTCGGAAAATTTTCTGTGAAATATTAAATATTACCAAATTACATACTGTGACAAGTTAAAGTGTTACTAAACCCAGTAATATCAAAATAGTTTCTGCCCCCCACAGTGCCCACAGCTTATAAATCTTCTTTTTACATAAAAATACTGCCACTATATACCTTTTTTTGGATGATCTGTATACCACAATTACATGAACCATTGCACAGTTTCCCCAGTGCTGAGAGATCAGGAAGAAGGAGATTTCCACTGCAGCCTATATACACGCCCACATGTGTGATGTCAATATCATGTGATCTGGATATCTCTGAGAAAAAGTAACTGTTCTCTCCAGCACAAAAGACACAACTGAGCATGTGCAGGTTGGCTACTCTGCCTGTGTTAGCTGGCCTTCCCTAGATAGACAGTGCAGGATGGAAGGATATATGCATACAGGATAAAACAGTCTTTTTATACAATGCAGAGGATTAACCCCTTAAGTTCCACAGTGAGTATAAGAAGCATGCTATGCTGCATATACAGACTTATTTTACTGTTGTGGGTTTAGTAACGCTTTAAAGACTAAGCTTAACATTTCTGCTAAATGCAATATATTCCTAGCCAGAGCCACAATATAACTATTTAATTGATTGTTTTAGTTTATCTAATTTGTTCCCATATATTTTAAGGCTTTTTTATTCTCAGTGGTGCCCAGTGGTAAATGCTTAAAGTGGTTGTAAACCTCAGACATGAAATATAAGAGGGCTAAGTGTCCTTTCTGTCCACTGTCTTTTCTCTGCTGTCAGCATGAGTCACTTATGATGGATTTTCCTGACACCAAAAGAAAAACGGTGACAGAGGAAGGAGCTCCAGCAGATTGACAGCCTCAGCTCTGTTCCAGTGTGCTGTGTGAAGGGAACAATCAGCAATATTGCAACATGGAGGTGTTCTGTACACATTTGCTTTTTAGAGCTTCCCCAGAAATGGCATTTCCTGCTTGTGTGATTGGCTCACTGATTTTCTGAAATGTCTGCACTAAGATACAAGGTACATTTTAGGCACTCCCTGTAATTTCAGTATTGGTGAAATGCTTCCTAAGGGTTAAAAACTACTAAAGGGATGCAGACATTACAGTGTTTCTCATCAGAACACTGAGCGTGCACCAGATGATTTTAATGAACTAGATCTTCCCATTCAAAATCATTATCTGAAGCAAATGGTAAAACAGCTTTTTCTTCAGACCAAAAAATGGTATGAGTTTGCAACAAACTTGTTAAAATCCCTGCAATGTCATTAATTACCCACATGGGATTATGGAGTTATTCTATGAATGGTGGAGTTACTCTTTAAATGGTGCTGACTCTTAAAGCCCAACTCTAAAAATAATTTTAGAAGAGCAAAAGATTAGAACTTATCATAAAAATTTACCTTTGTGATCAAGTCTATATTGAGTGAAACATTACAAAGGGCATTCCTAGGTGGGGCTGCAGTGTGCTTTCTCCAGCTTTAATAAGTTGAATGTGATCTGACATCAGTGTATGACTTCCTGCTTTCCTGATGAGTTTGTGGAGCATGGTTGGGCTCTTGGAGAAAAATAGGTGAGAGATTTTTATACTACAAAATATAAAGTGGGTTCCCATTCAACATATTTTTATACAGGCTTGAAATGGTGACATTTCTTGCACAGGCATCCCAGAGAGAAGAAGGTAGGGGAAATCCACCCAATGGGGTAACATACAGAAAAAAAAAAACTTAGAGACATTTTAACTCTTCTTCACTCTTCACTATCAAACAGACCCCCAATGTCTCCATAAAGAGGACCTGTCAACTGCCAATGCTATCACATAGAATGTTCCACATTTTTTCAGTGAATGTGCCAATCTACTGCTATGCATAAGTTTAAAACAGGACTTTTTAAGAAAAAATATGTATTTAAGTGAAAGAAAAAATGCAATGCAATGCATGAAAAAAGCATGTAAAAACACAACTCCATACATGGCATTTCAAAAACACAGAAATTTCATTAACATTGTGTTGTACTATAAGTAGGGCTTTTATTCCCAGAGAATAAGTGCAGGTCCCCCCTTCTGAGTCATCCCTTGTTTCTGCCACCTACCCAACCTCCAAGCACCATCCTTTGGTTTCACCCCCTACTTACATCCCCTTTTAGAGAGTACAGAACCAAGTATTATTTTATGGTGCAAAACAATTCGTATAAAATTAATGATAACAAGAAAAGCATTGAAATAAATCATCTGTAGCTAGCAACAACCCCCCCCCCCCCCGAAACAATAAGTCCCCTTAGCAATAATAGATCCATCTCAGCAACAATAGACCTCCACCAGCAAAAATAGATGTCCCAGAAGCCAGCTTAAATAATTCTTCAGCAACTAGCAACAATAAACCCCTTTCTCAATAGTAGATCCCCTACCAGCAACAATAGACCCCTCCACAACAACAGATTACCCCAGTGACAATAGATCGCCCCAGCAGGCAGCATCAATAGACCCTCTAGCATACCTCAGCAATCCTTGCCATTACATATATTCACTGCTGGAAGTGCCAGAACTGCATTCCCATGTTCCCACCAAAAAAAGCCTTGGTTATAGAATGTCAGATCTGTTCATAATGTTTAAATTTATAATGTCAGGATACAACAATGGACTATAGTGGACATTTTTTAGGGTGGATATCACTTTCTTTTATTTTACTGATAGGCACATTCACTCCTAGAGTAATGGTGTCCCTCAATTCAGCAAACAGCTTCTGCAGGAGAGGGAATACTAACAATGGGGGGAGAGGGCAATGGAAGCCGGTGGGTGATGTCATGTCTCCATGAGACATAGGGAAGCCAAAGCTACTTGATTATGTGACTGCATCAAAGCTGATTTTAAATGTATTTACAATTATATCTTTTAATAATGGTATGCAGTATAGGTATGAGAAAGGGGTAGATATTTATTTTAAGAAGAGTGATAATAGTTTTTACTTCCATGTTACCTATCTTATCTTAACTATCTAGTCTTGTTTCAAATGCCATGTTTCAATGCACTGTTTATAAATAAATATAAACTGACTGTAACAATGCATTCTCTGTGAAGTTACTTTTTTATTCTAAGCAGTTGTTCAACAAGAAAACTGGCTGATTGCTTGAAATACTGAGAGCCGCTAGACACAGAATCTGCAAATGTACACGAAATACTAAAATGAAAATATGGTAAAGAAAGCTATAAAATGTGAAAGTCCCATCAAAAATCATTTTAAGGTAAATGCTAAAAATTCAAAATGCTTGTGCTTACTGAAAATGCAGTATAGTTTCCCTATAAAATTGAAAATATTCTTTTTAAAGTTTCCAATTTAAAGAACATGTTACATTTATTACAATCATGCACCACGGCAAACAAGTGAGTTTAAAGTTGATATTGAATCAGAGTCTCAGTGGGTGTGCCTCTCCGGCTGTAAATGCCTGGTAGAAAAAAGGACAAGCTCTGAATTTTCGAATACATTCTTCATCCCTGAACGGAAGACATCAGAAGAAACGTTTTCTGTATACGAGTTTAAAGTAACTAAACCTTAAGCTGTTTTAGATAACTGGAGCCTTAATATTTTTGAAATATTTCTTGAGCCAAAGCCACAAAAAAACTATCTTTGAGGTACCCCATGCTACTGCAAGGTTTAAATGCAAATTTTTGCCTAGGGGTAGAGGAATATAGTTTAACTTGTTCAGATCCGTGCTATAGCTTAATGATGGCTACAGAGCAAATCTGCTTTGTCGGGAGTACATCTATTGATGTCCTCCCCTTTCAAAGCTGGCCATGCCCCCCTGAAGAGGGTGCGTGCTGTGATCACCCGAGTCAATGAGACTTGGGTGGTCACAGATCCGAGTAAGGGGCCGATCCCAGCCCCTTACCACGTGATCAGATGTTAGCCAATGACAGCTGAACACGTGATGTAAACAGAGTATTGGTAATCGTTATTTGTTCCTTCTCATACTGACAACGTGAGGAAAAAAAAAGACGATCACCGGCTTCTGTTTGAAAGCACATTGGTTCCGAAGAGGAAGAGCCTCTGTGCCCACCAGTACCGCCTGTCTTTGCCAGCAATCACTGCCATGAATGAGTGCCACCTATCAGTGCCCACAAGTGCCACCAATGCTCACCTGTGCTGCCAATCAGTGCCTCATCAGTGCCCCCTAGCAGTGCTGCCTATAAGTGTCACCTACCAGTGCTGATCAGTGCTCATCACTGCCACCCATCAGTGCCCATCACTGCCACCCATCAGTGCCAGCTATCAGTGCCACCTATTAATGCCCTTCAGTGCCACCCATCAGTGCCACCCACAGTACCCACCAATGCCACCTATCAGTGTCCACCAGTGCCATCTATCAGTGCCCACCAGTGCCACCTATTAGTGCCCATCAGTGCCACTTTATCAGTGCCCATCAGTGGATAATTATCAGTGCCCATCAGTGCAGCCTATCAGTGCCCATCAGTGTAGCCTCATCAGCGTACATCAATGAAGTAGAAAAATTATCTGTTTTTTTATTAATTAATTTTTTTCATTTTTTTTTTTTAATAGGTCTTTTTACATTTTTTTAAGAAAACATTTAAAACCTAGAGGTGATCAAATACCACCAAAAGAAAGCTCTGTTTGTGGGGAAAAAAATTATAATTTCATTTGGGTACAGTGTTGTATGACCTCGCAATAGTTGTTCAAGTTTGAGTGATAGCGCTAAAAGCTGAAAATTGCTGGGCAGGCGGATGACAGGTCCGTCTCCGCTCACTGTGCAGAAATGAACCTGTCAGAGCCCTGCTCTCCTTTATGGGGAGATCAGCTGAAAATCGACCGCCTGTCTGTTTTCATCCAATCTGATCCTCCAGATGGATGGAAAATAGGGTCACCATCCACCTGGATTTCACAGAGAGGATTGGATAACAGTGGGTGTCAGTGGACAGTAAATGCAGGCTCTGATTGGAAAACCCATGTGAAAGGGGCCTAACCGTCACACTTCTGTCTCCTTCACATACAGTAAGGGCTTAATTACCCTGCATTGTATGTGATGACATTGAGGGACTGCCCACAACCCAGAGTGATAGAGGGAGAAGAAGATAATGATTGGGTAATGATTGTGTATAGCACAAATAACCCTATTGCTTCTCTCCTCCCTCCCTTTTCTCTTTAAGGTTACTACTGGTTTTTACATGTGCATAGCAACATCGAGACACTGTGCAGGGCCACTCTATAAAACCCTGCTGTTTCCAGTTAGTGAGTGCTGCTGAGAAAACCGAGCCATGGCTCCCATCCACTCTCCCATTACTTTACATTGTTTATGTCATAATGTTTGATTTAGTGAATGTTATGCCGCATACACACGATCAAACAATCCGGTGGAAAAGTCCAGCGGACTCAAGTCCTCCGGACAATCCGTTCATGTGTAGGCTCTGGCGGACTTTTTCTACCCAAAAGTCCGGTGGACTAAGAAAGTAGTTTTGCACCAAAATATGTCCGCCGGACTCGCAGTCTGTTGGACAATACGGCCATGTGTGTACATGTGTGACATTATGTAAAAAAAAAAAAAAAACACATGAAACCAAATTTCTTATTTTATTTCTTTATTTTCCAAACTAATTGGACAAAAAAATGACAACTTTTGAAACTAGCCATGCCTCTTACTAAATACCAAAGGGGGTCATTTGGGGGTTATGTGTACTGTCCTGGCATTTTGGGGTCTCAGTAAATTATATAGGCAGTCAGTACAGGATTGATCAATTTTCAAACATGTTGTATACCATAGTTTGTAAACGGTATATATTTCACACAGACTACATAATATACACTGATTTGTGTTATTTTCCCAAAGAAATGTATCAGAATATATGTTGGCCTAAATTTGTGAAGAAAGATTATTACTTGGCAAAATTTTGTAATAGAAAAATATGTTTTTCAATTTTTTTTTATATAGCAAAGAAAAAAAAGCTCTATTTGTGTGAAAAAAAAAATCTAAATTGAATTTGGGTACAATGTTGCATGACTGAGCAATTACCAGTAGAGCAGTGCAGAATATCAAAAAAGACCTTTCCGGAGGTCAAGCAGTTAAAGTTGGACACCAGTCAAACAAATAAATATACTGAATATACATATAAAGAAGTTATTTTATTTTGCTAAAGGATTTGTATTTTTTGCCTGAGATTTACACAATTCTATCACATAACAGTCTTGTCTACCAGGAAATGAGACTTGATTTTTCTCTGTTGCATTTAACCCCCTTATGTCCTGCAACTTAAATATTATATGGCATCCTTGCTTGGGAGTAAGGATGAGCTGAACACCCCCTTCCCCCAGTTAGGTTTGCAGCAAAGCATGCGAACAGGCAAAAAATTTGTTTGAACGCGTGAACATTGTTAAAGTATATAGGACATGAATATGATGAATCAAAAGTGCTCAATTTAAAGGCTTACATGCAAGATATTGCCATAAAAGGTGTTTGGGGACCTGGGTCCTGCCCCAGGGAACATGTATCAATGCAAAAAAAGTTTTAGAAATGTCTCCTTAGTATGCCTGTAAAATGGTGCATCTTTCCCAACAACAACTGCCTCAAATCAATAGAGGACTGGATGACCACCAACTCCCTCCAGCTGAACCAATCAAAGACAGAGCTTCTTATCTTACACCCAAATCATAAGCCCGCAACCAAAACCTCCTGGTCTCCACCAACCGTCTTTGGGCAGACTATCTCCCCAAAGACCAAAGCGAAGAGTCTCGGGGTTATTTTAGACGCACAAATGTCAATGGATGCGCAAATAGGATCTGTAGTCAGTCGATCTCACCATCTGCTGCGCATGCTTCGCAGACTCATCCCTTTTATCCCAAAGAATGACAAAGCAGTGGTAGTTGGAACAATCATTAATTCACGACTGGACTACGCAAACTCGCTTTACATAGGATTACCACAATATCAACTTGCGCGATTACAAGTGATCCAAAACACGGCAGCAAGGCTGATAACAGGAAAAAAACCCTGGGAATCCATCTCTCCTTCACTGAGGAGCTTACATTGGCTAACCGTAAAAAATCGGATCACGTTCAAGACCCTGTGCCTCACCCACAAATGCGTGCATAGAGAAGCTCCGCAATACCTAATGGAGAAAATAAATCATTACACACCAAACCGCAGTCTTCGATCAGCCAACAAAAACCTCCTCCTCGTGCCCAAAGCCCGGTATAAATCCAAGGGTGATCGGAGATTCGCTGTCCAAGGGCCTCGGCTATGGAATGCTCTACCAATCAACATCCGCCTGGAAGAAAATCACCTGGCTTTTAGGAAAAAACTCAAGACCTTCCTCTTTTAGCAGATGATCAAAGCTCGCCACAGCGCCTAGAGGCGATTCAATTCGCATTGTGCGCTATACAAGTATTTCATTCATTCATTCATTCATTCCCATGTTTATAGTAATGCCACAGCAAAATTATATTTCTAAAGGAAAAAATTTCATTTAAAACTGCTCGCTGCTGTAATGTATTGTCGGATCCCGGCGGTGTGGTGTGGATGTCACCCCCAAAATCTGCACCAGGCACTTCAGGTCTGGTATGGATATTAAGGGCCTCTTCCCGACAACCCTGGCCGTTGGTTGTCTGGGTCTGCGGGCGGGGGGCTTATCGGAATCTGTGAGCCCCCTTTAATAAGGGGGCCCCTGGATCCCGGCCCCCCACCCTATGTGAATGAGTATGGGGTACAATGTACCCCTACCCATTCACCTGTGAAAAAAATGTAAAAAAAACACAACACACAAGGGTTAAAATAGTTTATTGCACAGCTCCAGGGATCTTCTTCCGTCTTCGGGGGTCTTCTCGCCAGACTCCTCCACTATCTTCTGCTCTTTTGCTAGCTCTTTTACTAGCAGAAGAGCCCGGCTTTCTTCTTTGTCGCCGCCGCCCTCTTCTTCCGACTTCGGGGGTCTTGTCCTCCTCTTCAGGGGTCTTGTCCCCCTCTTCGGTTCTTCTTGCCGGGCCTCTGCGCCTTCTTCTAGCTCTTTTACAAGTGGTGGCCTGGTCTTCTGTCGCCGCTGTTGCCGCTGCCGCTGTTGCCGTCTTCTCTTCTTCTGTTCTTCTCTTCTTCTCTTCTTGAGCTGTTGCCTCGTCGCTGTCTCTGGCTACAATGACAGGCATGCGGCGTGCGGCGACTTATATAGGGACATTGCCGGATGATGTCCCCACACATTATGATGTCACAGTCCTATAGGAACATCAACATGGGGACAAGGTGCTTTGTGGTGGGGGGGCCACAGCACCCCCCCATGTATAGGGCACGCTGCCTGGTACGGCTCAGGAGGGGGGGCGCTCGCTCGGCCCCACCCCCTTTCCTGACCGGCCGGGATGCGTGCTTGGATAAGGGTCTGCTATGGACTTTGGGGGGACCTCCACGCCATTTTTCGGAGTAGGGCTTCCCCTTTAAATCCATACCAGGTGACGGGGCTCGCAAGGTATCAATCTTGTCGATGGACATTGACTTCCGTCGCTAGTTCCGTCTACCTGGAGCCACGTTCAAAATGAACGGACTTTTCTCCGTGTGTGGGCAAGTCCGTTCATTTCAAAAGTCTGACGGACTAGCACACAGACGGGCTGATTTTCCACCGGACTGCCGAGTCCGGTGGACAATTTTGAGTCAAAACTTCTTTCTAAGTCTGCGGGCTTTTGGGAAGAAAAAGTCCGCCGGAGCCCACCCACGGGTGGATTGTCCAGCGGACTCTGGTTCGCCGGACCAAGTCTGCCGGATAATCCGATCGCGTGTACGCGGCATTACAGTGATCATCACTGTAATAAGCAATCACACTGTAAAAAATAATAATAATAATTAAACACCTCCCCATAGTACAATGTCACTAGGGTGACACTAAACTGCTCTGATGTCAGTATGTAAAAAATGTTTTAAAAAAAATTGAATAAAACATTATTTAAATGTTTATTTTTTTATTTGTACATGCTGTCACTAGTCAGTATCCCTGATCAACACCACACCAGTCATATGATGACACTATACTGTGCTGGTGACATTTTGTAAAAAAAAAAAAAAAAAACACGTGAAACCAAATTTCTTATTTAATTTCTTTATTTTCCAAAATAATTGGACAAAAAATGACAACTTTTGAAACTAGCCATGCCTCTTACTAAATACCAGGCAAAATGCGAACAGGCAAAACATTTGTTTGAATGCGTAAACATCGTTAAAGTCTATAGGACATGAATATGATGAATCAAAGTGCTCAATTAAAAGGCTTACATGCAATATATTGCAATAAAAGGTGTTTGGGGACCTGGGTCCTGCCCCAGGGAACATGTATCAATGCAATCGTTTTAGAAATATCTGTTTTTTCGGGAGCAGTGATTTTAATAATGCTTATAAATATTATAAAATATCATGCCGGGGGGGGGGGGGTCTCCTTAGTATGCCTGTAAAATGGTGCATCTTTCCCACGTTTATAGTAAAGCCACAGCAAAATGTATCTTTCTAAAGGAGAAAATTTCTTTTAAAACTGCTCGCTGCTGTAATGTATTGTCGGATCCCGGTGGTGTGGTGTGGAAAATCTGCACCAGGCACTTCAGGTCTGGTATGGATATTAAGGGAAACCCCACACCCAATTTTTTTTTAAAAGGCATGGGGGTCCCCCAGGCCCCCAGGCACTATATACTCTGAACAGCAGTATATATACTATACAGCCTGCCCTATATACTCTGCAGAAAATTAGACCTTAGGTGTTGGTGGTACCAGAACACTGTAAGCCCTCACAGTTACTCTTGGTGGGCCCTATTATATCAAGAATTGTAATTACATGCCCCTGTTAAACATGGATGGACAAATCGGGCCTTTGGTTTTGGTGGCACCAGAACACTGAGCCCTCACAGATACTCTTGTTGTGCGCAGGAACAGGCCCTGCTTTGAAATATTGGATAAAAAAATGTAATTGCATGCCCCTTGTTAAACAAGGGCAGAAAAATTGGGCCTTGGATGGTGGTGGTGGTGCCACAATACTGTAACCCCCTCACAGATACTCTTGTTGGGTGCAGGAATGGGCCCTGCTGTGAAACATTATATCAAAGATTGTAATTATATTACTCTGTTAAACAGGGACAGAAAAATTGGACCTTGTGTGGTGGTGGTGGTGCCACAATACTGTGACCCCTTACAGATACTCTTATTAGGTGCAGGAACAGGCCTGCTGTGAAATATCATATCAAAATTGTAATTGTAAAATTGGAAAGAAAAATTGGGCCTTGGGTGGTGGTGGTGGTGCCCTGAAGCAAAAATATTGTTGGAAGCTAGCATCATCAAGATTGAGGAGGACTAGTATAGTCACCATAAGCAGTCTTCAAGTGATCTCACATCCATAGTAAATTCAATCAGTTACATCAGCATCAGATGCTTGATAGCTGCTGATCCAAGACTGATTAATTTTTATGAATGTGAGCCTATCAATGGAATCTGTGGACAGGCACACTCTTTGATCCGTTACAAACCCTCCAGCAGCACTGAATGTGCATTCAGAAACCACGCTGGATGCAGGACAGGCCAGTAGCTCAATTGCATATTGAGCAAGTTCTGGCCAGTGGTCCATCCTCAAGACCCAGTAACCCACTACTTGCCAATGAACTGGATAGCAGGTCATCATATGTCTGGTCAAGCATATGATGCCCAAGCGGCTGCTCTTCTGACCACACTTGATCCGCATCAGACATAGGTTGCAAACAGCAACGGTGCAATCTGCTGCACGCGTTTCAAAAAAGGCCCACACCAAGGAACTTTTAAAAGTCAGCAGGGAGTCAACTAAAGGGGACACTGAATGCACGTGATGTGTTCAAAGTTTTGAAGATTTCACATCAGGATATATTCAGCTTTCCTTGTTTACGACAATCCAGTCTCATGTATGGAGTATTTTTGCCCAAACTTTATTATTAATTGTTTATTTATGTATTAGTGTTGATCACTATCACCTGTCACTGGGTTTATTTATACTGTTTAACGCTACCATTTACTTTAGTTTATACTGTAAATGCTTATTTATAAATAGTAGTATTGTTTACATTGGTGAGCCCCCCCTTTCCTTTCACAACATACCCCTGGGGATGTCATGTGACCGCAACAACGCGCATTTGGCAGAGCCGAGTGATGATTGATTGCCAAAACCGGAAGTGACGCGGGAGCCGCTGCCCCGCTATTTTACAATGCAAGCTATTACTTGTCCGTAAGTTCAATTTTAATTAAAAAATCCACATTTTTAAGCTTACTACACTATGAGGATCCCCTCTGTTATGTAAGTCCATTGAAGGACACATACATGATCTTTTAAAGGGCCATACACCCACCATATGTGACCATCCCAGAGCGGCAGAAAGAGGAGGTTTACTGGAAGCACCTTAACAAGGCAGCCCCTGCCAAAGGGTAAGGCATATTAGACCTAGTATATTGTGGGTCTATCATTTGAAGTGAGAGAATAAGTGAACAGTGGGGGGAATCTTCTTTAATCAAATATTGCATGTATATATAGGGGTCTCCATTGGGAGAAGCTAGTTATCACCGGGTGTGCACACAGTTGTTTTGCAAGAGACTTTTTTATATATGTTAAATCTTTCAGCATATAATTCTTTGTATGAAGGATATTTTTTAACTGAATCTTTTTGATTTATTTAGGGTATATATGAATTAGAGATCACCAATTAGCTTTTTTGCACATGTATGCACTTTGTTTATGCTATTACACATATTTATCTGATAATAAGGATTGTGAAGTTAACCGTGTGTATCGCTACAGGGCCGCTGTAATATACGGGTCTTCTGTCCCACAGTAGTGATGGCTCACCCTCACCTGGATCCAAGTAACACCAATACACTGCTTAAACTTTTAGCTGGGCTTTATTAAAACTAGCAATAAGCCCTGAAATTAGATAAACTGATTAACAAAATACCAATATTAAATGCAATGATATAATACAACTGAAAACAAATTAAAACAGGATTGGTGTTCGTTCACTTTAACCACCAGTGAGAGGCCTTGTCTGAAATGCAGCGAGTAGTGAACGAAACTGTCAGTTGCGCAATACAAAAATAATATTCAACAATTTCCCAAAAGTTATATTACTGACTATATAAGAGACTTTCTAGGTTTTGTTTGTTCTAGCTAACCACTGGCCAGTGGGATTTCTATTCACACACACACACACACAGTATCTGCCAGCGTTGGGGCCCTTTAAAGCCTGTGTTTGAGTACTCAGACTTTTGGGAAGCGATATTTGTTATCCACAGAATGGAAAGGGGTATCTTCGCAAAGTATCACAGGGTAACAAAGATTAACTGATGTTAGCGGTAAATAGGACCTAGCAGGATTAAGCAAGATCCACTTACATAAGAATGGCAGAAGATCTCTCACCATTAGATGCACTTGATATAGCTTCCATCCAGCAATTGGTAGATTGATTGCTGTCTCAGTCGACTGGATGGCGATGGGAGAAACACAGGCTGCAGAATTCTCCAAACAGGATGATGATTGCTGCAGTACTGAAATTCGTTTCTAGATCTCACTGCACTGTTAGCACATCTTCGGTAAGCAGGCAAAAGGGCAGAACACGCTGCAAACTCCCCTCATAGGCTCTGGAAGTGCTCAGGAGACAAACACATGGCACACTTTCCTCTGTCTGGCTGTCACAATGCTAGTTCGTGTCTCTCCTCCTGTTTCTTCCTCTCTCCCCCCCAATCACAGCTCTCCTGTGCTGCTATCCAATCCTGTCCTTCCTCGTTTTTGTTGTTAGGGGTGGTCTTCCCTCTTAGTCACAGCAGTAACCAATCTGCCTTTAATCTTGCAGCTGTACCCAATAGAGTCTCCCCTGAGCTGCTATCAGTTTAGTCATAAAATGCAATGCAATGTTTCAGAGAGCAATAATCTGCATATATTACAGAGGCAATACTAATCCAGTGCTACATCCACCCCCTTCCAATCTTTGGTCCCCCAAAGAGAGAAATGAGTGTGGTTAATAATAACATAGCATTTGTACAGTAACTTTACACATGACCCAACAACGTAGGCCTGTGATCTTAGGCTGATTTTATGACATTTCCTAACAAATGCAGTAGGTAATGGGAACTGCCACCAAAGTGTGTTGAGAGATGGGTTAGGGACATCGGTCACTGGTACCACCATAGAATGTGCCTGAGAATCAGGAAGTCTGTGAACAGTGAGAATAGCTTCTTCTGAGCTTGTTAAAGGGGTGTCGTATGTTATGTGGGGGTCTCACTGTTCTCTTAACTCTCTGTTCTTTGGGCTCAAGATGAATCTCTTCACAGGATTCTCCATCAGGTTCAGGGTGGCTTTCCTCAAACAGTTCTTCGAGTTCAGAGGAACTCTCATCCAGAAACCCTTAATCAGGTTCATGGACTAACTGGTAGGCTTGCTCTACTAGCTCTGAATTGCTTTGCACCTGAGGCACAAATTCAGATGCATCAGGCCGGAGCACACCTGAGGGCTGATTAGCAGTTGATGTGAAGGGAGTGGTATCCATGGGCTCAGGTGGCCATAACCATCCTACCTCCAGAGCATCATCACTGTCATCTTCTATTGTTGTGGCCTCATGTGGCAGTAGAGGTTGAGACCTGGTAACTGGAACTTGCCTGGAAGAAGACGGTTTAGGTAATGAAGTCTCAGTTCTCACAGGTACCATGATGGTTTAACTCAGAGCCAGTAGCTGATTTCGATGCCAGGTCATTAGGGGCCCTGATTTCCCATTGGGCTGGATTTGGTATACAGGAAGACCAAGCAGTTGCTTACAGATTACATATTGTTAAAAACTGCACCGGTCAGCAACACCTTGAGTCCTCAGCAACACCTTGTCCCCAACTGTAAATCATGAGTTCTAACTTTCAAATCATAATTCTTCCAGTTCTGCTGACCTCTAACACCAGAAGCTTCTTGTGCCTTCTCATAACCTGTCTTTAGGTTCTTTCTGAGCCTATCCACATAGGCCCTGTAGGATGCAGTTGAAGTTCTGTCTATTGAGACACTGAAGGCCAAGTTCACTGGCAGATGAGCTTCTCTTCCAAACATCAGTCTATATGGTGAGTAACCCGTTGCCTAATTTTCAGTACTATTATAGGCATGAGCCACAGTGAAATGTGCCTGCTCCAATGCTGTTTTCTGTTAGATAGAAGGTTTCCAAGCATGTCAAGGAGGGTACGATTAACCTCTTCCCGCCCAAGGTACGTCATATGACATCCTTGACATTGCAGGGGTATATCTGAATGATGCCTGCAGCTACAGGCATCATTCAGATATCGGCTTTTTCATCCGGCGATTCCCTGCACCATAAGAATGATCATAGCGGCTGTTCCACCGCCTGGTCCTTCTTACGGGCAGCGAGCGGGGATGCCCCCCCTCCCGTCGCCTCTGGTGCTTCTACCGACTCATTGCTTCCATTGGTGAGTTAGACACAGGATCCGCTAGCCCCAGATGGTGACCATATAGATTTCCGGCATACCAGATGGTTGCCAGAGTCTCTATGATCGTTTGGAGGCTGTTCGCGATGTTATGACGTCACGCCCGGCCTCTCTATTCAAACAAATGGCACAACCTCAGCTCGGAAGCCGAGATCGTTTTATTTTATTTTTTTATTTCAGACTTCCCAGCCTAGATGTGAGATGTGAGGTCTTATTGACCCCATATCTCACTGTAAAGAGGACTGATCATGCCATATTCCTATTACAAGATGTTTACATTCCTTGTAATAAGAATAAAAGTGATCAATTTTTTTAAAAGTATTAAACAAAAAAAAGAAAAGTAAAATTAATAATAATATATATATTTTTTTTAAAGCATCCATGTCACCATGTGCTCGCACACAGAAGCAAACACATACGTAAGTCCAGCCCACATATGAAAACAATGTTCAAACCACACATGTGAGGTCTCGCCACTTTAGAGTTAGACCACGTTAGAGTGAGAGAAATAATTTTAGCCCTAGATCTCCTCCGTAACTCAAAACATGTAACCAGTAAAACATTTTAAAGCGTGGGGATTTTTAAGTACCGAAGTTTGGCGCCATTCCATGAATGTGTGCAATTTTGAAGCATGACGTGTTAGGTATCTATTTACTATAACTAGAACTTCATCTTTCACATTATGCAAAAAAAAAAAAATGGGGCTAACTTTAATGTTTTTTTTTTTTTTAAGCACGAAACTGTTTTTTTTCCAAACAATTGCTGCGCAAATACAGTGCGAAAGAGTTGCAATGACCACCATTGTATTCTCTAGGGTCTTTGCTAAAACATGATATATATATATATACCGTATATACTCGAGTATAAGCCGAGATTTTCAGCCTCTTTTTTGAGGCTGAAAGTGCCCCCCTCGGCTTATACTCGAGTCATCGCTGTCTGCCCGCTCGATCAGCGTGTCGAGCAGACAGACAGCGGCCATTCTATTCAAAAGCCGCGCCTCCGGCTCCGCCTTCGCCTGTGATAGGCGGAACACTGAATTTCCCAGCAGCCTGTGTTCCGCCTATCACGGACGTCGTATCATCCTCGTACTACGGACGAGGATGATACGACGTCTGTGATAGGCGGAACACAGGCTGCTGGGAAATTCAGTGTTCCGCCTATCACAGGCGAAGGCGGCGGCGCAGCTTTTGAACTTTACAATGGCCGCCGACGAAGAGGGCACGGGACGGCACGGCACGGGACGGGACGGGACGGGGGCAAGGCAAGGCACGACACGGGACGGATGCAAGGAGGCAAGGCACGGCACGGGACGGAGGCAAGGAGGCAAGGCACGGGACGGAGGCTCGGGACAAAGGTAGGCTGGACACACACACACACACACACACACACACACACACACACGGATGGAGACACACACAGGGATGGATGGATGGATGGATGGAGACACACACACACAGGGATGGATGGATGGATGGATGGATGGAGACACACACACACAGGGATGGATGGATGGATGGATGGAGACACACACACACAGGGATGGATGGATGGATGGACACACACACACACAGGGATGGATGGACGGACACACAGGGATGGACGGACACACAGGGATGGACGGACACACAGGGATGGACGGACACACACACAGGGATGGACAGGCATGTCTCACCCTCGGCTTATACACGAGTCAATAAGTTTGCCAGTTTTTTTGGGGGTAAATTGGGGGCCTCGGCTTATATTCGGGTCGGCCTATACTCGAGTATATACGGTATATATAACAAATAGTACGCAAATAAAAATCAGTTCATATCCTGAAAATATCAGTACTAACACAGCGCTAAACAATAAAATGATTTTAAAGTCCCAAATAACAGCATAAAAGATCCAAAAAGAGATTGTGCAGAAAGGGTGACAATGATGGTATAATCAACGCTGCAGGGTGATAATAATGTTCATCAAAAAAGTGCTGTAACTACTCCATCCACCAGGATTGCACCAATATTTCACCGCGTGAAGTTGATATCCCCTCAGGGGGTTAAACTCACCAGATGCAAGAATAACTAGTGCCTTTAAGGGAATAATCCCGTTTTTTTATACACCGCAATTCAAATGTCCTCCACCAGGGTTCGTCTGCCAAACACGCTTCCACAATGTCATAGATTCTCACATAGCGTAATTCTATTTTTTTTATTCAAAATGGTCACACATATATAAAACCCTAATGTCAATCTGCGTACATTTAATAAAGAGAAAATAAGCATAAGAACATCAGTGTGTTCTGTCACCGTTTCAGATGGATGCCAGGAACTTTCCCCATGTGTCTTTCTGCTGACACTGTTGTTACTTCCTGGATTTGGTTAACGGTAAAGGCGCTAGTTATTCTTGCATCTGTTGAGTTTAACCCCCTGAGGGGATACGAACTTCACGCAGTGAAATATTGGTGCAATCCTGGTGGGTGGAGTAGTTACAGCACTTTTTTGATGAACATTATTATCACCCTGCAGCGTTGATTATACCATCATTGTCACCCTTTCTGCACAATCTCTTTTTGGATCTTTTATGCTGTTATTTGGGACTTTAAAATCATTTTATTGTTTAGCGCTGTGTTAGTACTGATATTTTCAGGATATGAACTGATTTTTATTTGCGTACTATTTGTTATATGAATTTTCTTATTTTAATGGCTGCTACCCTATAGACCTCTGGTAGGTCATTTTTATATCTATCTTCTATTACTCCTTGTTTGGTCTGCAGAAATAGGCGCTGAGAGGGGTACGGTGGGCCTATTTTATACCCTTTTTTAGTTTTTATATATATATATATATATATATATATATATATATATATATATATATATATATATATATATATAAATGTATGCAATTTTCCAGCAAAAAAAAAATGAATTTTACATGTAGGAGAGAAATGTCTGAATTGACCAAGATGGGAAGTGGTTAAACCTCTCTGGTTGAGGATCCCCTTGAGGGTGGTAAGGTGTTATTCTCGATTTCTTGATACTCAGAAGATCCAATAGCTGTTTAATGAGCCTGTTTTCAAAGTCTCTTCCTTGGTCAGAGTGAATTCTCTGATGTAATCCATAATGAACAAAGAATTTCTCCACTAACACTTTGGCGACTGTGGCAGCTCCTTGATCTCTTGTTGGATAAGCCTGGGCATAATGGGTGAAATCCAGTCAATACCACACATTCCTTTGACCACTTGTGTTGGGTTCCAGACACAAGGAATTGATGAACACAAGATCCATGGGACTTTGACTCTGTAGATGTCCCATTGGGGCAGCTATGGATGGCAAAGTCTTTCTCTGGATGCAGCAAAGCAATGTAGCTTTCGATTTCAGTTTGCAGATACGGCCAGTATAAACAATCCCTAACTAACTTAAATGTTCTATCAGGTCACAAGTGTCCATGTTGATCGTGTAATGCAGTGGCGTTGGTGCCCTTCTGTCTCAACGTCCTACCTCTGAGAGCGCTTTGCATCCTTATGGCTATTTTTCCAAGAAATTGTCACCCGCGGAGTGCAATTACGAAATTGGTGACAGAGAGCTGTTGGTGATCATTTTAGCTCTGAAAGAATGGAGACATCTCCTCAAAAGGTACCACTGTGCCGATTCTCATTCTTACTGATCGTAAGAATCTCACATTCTTGTCTGAAGCTAAATGCCTCTCTCCCAGAAGGGCATGGTGGGCTCTTTTCCTGTCAAGTTTCAATTACATTGTCTCGGTACTAAGAATTTAAGGACTGTCGCCTTGTCATGACAATTTTCCTCCACTTCCAAGTTGGAGTCGGTTCCCGTTCTGTGATTCCTCCTGATCGTATTCTGGCTACGGTTCGCACAAGTCTCACTTCTCCTTTGGGTGACAAAATTCTGCTCAGGTCCATGCTCCTCCTGTCCCAGAGAGCCTCCAATCTGCCGTGCTCCAGACTTACCACCCCCCTAAGACTGCTGGCAACCCTGGGAAGAATCAACTCTTTTGGGCCATTTCCCAACAATTCTGGTGGCCTAGTCTACGTGCTGATGTAACTGCCTTCGTAGCTGCCTGTTCTGTGTGTGCTCAGAGTAAGACTACACCACACCTTCCAGTGGGCCTCCTACAACCCATACCCAACGGAGAGAGGCCCTGGACCCACCTGTCTATGGATTTTATTGTGGAGTTAACCAACACCCAGGACAACACAGTTATCCTTATGGTGGATGACCGGTTCTCAAAGATATACAAACAGAAGAAAAACAGCGCCAATCTAAGTGCAGTATTTTTAGATCACAGACATTTAATTTGTAAAGTAATACACTCACTCTCTACCAGAAAGTTTCAGGCACATCATGTTTTTAAAAAGGTCTCTGGGGGACATCGCAGGGCTCCCGAGGAGAAGCGGTTTCTCATTCGGCTGTGTATTTCGTCCGGTGGCACCGGTGGTTCCCAGCGTCGCACGGCCCGGTGTAGCAGCGTCAGGGAGGTCCGTTCGTTGGTCGTGGGGGCGCACTGCGATGACGTTCGTTACATTTTACGTTGCACGCGTTCGGAGCATGCGTGCTCCTTCATCAGGCATCTCGACCACCATATTGGAAGTGGTTCAAATAGGGAAAGAGTAGTTCTGATTGGTCGATCGAGTTAGGGTGCCACCCTGTGGGGCACATCAAAGATGTGTCAAAGATGTGTCATTGTATTCCACTTAAGAAGTTGCCCACTTCTAAGGAACTAGCTTCCATTTTTGCACGGGAGATCTTTCGCTTACATGGGCTACCCAAGGTGATTGTCTCGGAGCGGGGTAGTCAGTTTGTGTCCCGGGTTCTGGCGAGCCTTTTGTGCACAGTTGGGAATTCAGCTTGCTTTCTCTTCTGCATATCACCCATAGTCTAATGGGGCTGCAGAATGAGCAAATCAGTCATTGGAGCAATTCCTACATTGCTATATTTCTGACCATCAAAACAACTGGTCAGACCTATTACCATGGGCAGAGTTTACTCACAACAATGCCTTGAATTCTGCCTCCCGATTGTCCCCATTTATGGCAAATTATGATTTCCAACCTTCCATGTTGCCTCACTCCTTTGTTCCGCAGAATATTCCTGCATTAGAGGACCATCTCTGTGGTCTTCGTTCCCCTTGGGCACAAGTCCAGGAGACTTTGTGACATGCTAGTACAGACTCCATGCTGACTGCAGACGTCTGCCTGGGCCTTCCTACCAGGTTGGGGACAGGGTCTGGCTGTCATCTCGCAACCTCCGACTTTGTGGTTCCTCACTGAAGTTCGCTCTTTGGTTCATTGGGCCTTTCCGTATACTTTGCAGGATTAACCCGGTGGCTTACGCATTAGACCTTCCTTCAAATTTTAATATTTTTAATGTATTTCATGTCTCCTTATTAAAACCTGTGGCCTGTAACCGCTTTACCATCTCGGTGCCACGTCCTCACCTTGTACAGGTTGAGAACCATGAGGAGTATGAAGTACAGTCCATTGTTGACTCCCGTAGGTTCCATGGGCGCATACAGTACCTAGTGCATTGGAAATGGTATGGTCCAGAGGAATGGTCTTGGGTCTCATCCTCGGATGTATACGGCGCTATCCTCCTCCATGATTTTCATAGACGTTTTCCCCTCAAGCCTGGTGGTCCACCGAGGGGGAGGGGTGGTTGAGGAGGGAGTACTGTCAGCACTGGGTTCAGCCCTTCCTTCTCTGAGCTGGCCGCTCAGCTGTCTGCTAATTGCCAGCTCCTATCTCTCCACAGTTACTCAGCAGTTGCTTATATCCTGCTCGTCAGTCCTGCCTACTTAAGCCGTCTAGTCCAGAGGAGCTCTGCCTTCACCTTAGTCAACATCACAGAGACGCTCTCCTGCATTCCTGTTAAAAGACTTGCTTGGCTGACATCCCTTCTGGCTCCTGATCATGCTTGATGTTTTACTACGCTCAACTCCAGCTCCTGATGTTTGCCTTGTCTGACTATCCGTTCAGGTTCCTGAACTCTGGCTATGCAAGGGCGGGTGTTTACAGTGTTTATCATAGAAATCACGGTAAATTAGAGTCACTTGGGTGCCAGAGTCTAGAAGGGCTTTTGTATACACCTTCCACCTGAACTGGCACTATAGGAGAAGGACCCACCAGCTTGTCAGGGAACTTGCTTGGCTGTTTTGGTGCAGCCTGCTCAGCTGTTTGGGCTTGAATCCCTCTTTTTGTGCCGTTTCCGTTGTCATCTGGACTGATGGTTTTGAGTGTGGTGTGCACCGATCTCCCGTGATCTGGGACCCGACTCTGAGGCCGCGTACACACGCGGGGACTGTTCGCCCAACTTTGTCCGCTGAACAGTGTTTCGGCAAACAGTCCGCTCGTGTGTGGGCTTTCAGCGGACAGTTTCAGCGAACAGTCCGCTGAACAAGGTTTTTCGGAAATTCCGAAAAACTGTCCGCTGAAACCTTGTTTCAGCGAACAGTCCCCTCGTGTGTAGGCTTGTTCGTCAAACTAAGTTCCGCGCATGCTCAGAAAGGATTTACACGCCGAAAGTTATAATGCAGTGTATAGGACGTCGTATTTTTCGTCCCGTCGTACGTGCCGTTCACGTCATCGCGCACGGTTTCAGCAAACTGTTCGTCCGTCGTGTGTGGCCATGTCCGTCCATGCTAATTTTGAGCGGACTGTTTGCCGAAACTGTTTGACGGACAAAGTTGGGCGAACAGTCCCCGCGTGTGTACGCGGCCTTAGAGTAGCTTGGGCAGCCTAACTTAGGCTTTGGGTGAGGCTTGGTGCAAAGGTTTAGGCTTTACCCGCCCTTTGTTTAAGACTTGGAAACTGGAGCAAGTTGACTTAGATGGGCACCTGGCTAGCTCCCTCACCAGGGCCCTCTGGCATTTTCCGCCGGCTTATGATGTTCTCTTTGTGGCTTTGGTGGGCTGGGACACGTTCATAGTGACCAATACCCCTACAATTATAGCAGACCACTGAACTAGATGGTTTTCCAGTAGGAACATTCTGTATTGCCTAAGAGCTCCTGCTTCTGATGTAATCAGAAATCTAAAAAGGGACAAGCCAGACTTCACAGCCACTGAGTGTCTAGAAGCTTTACAAGAGATTTTTGGAGGGGTGAAGGGCTGTGCTGAGCTAATTTATATGTTCTCACACACCTATCAAAATGACAGAGAAGCGTTATCCACTTATTTGCAGCGGCTGGATAAATTCCCTCATCGGGTCATTCTAAAAGGAGGCATGGAGCTGAATCATGCAAGCAAATCTTTGTTGGATCAAATTCTTAAAAGACCACTGCCACTGGATCCCATAATTTCAGACTAGAGACCAGAACAAGCCATTGACTTATTCCAAATTTTCCAAGGCTATCCTAGAAGAAGTAGCTTTAATTAAGGCAAAAAAAACTGCTAGTGCTTCTGATGTAGATTTCACTATAGAAGTGGTAACTATGGGCATAGTGGAAGTCCAGTCTGAAGTAATGGCTTTGAAAACTCAGATGTCACAGATGATGGAGTTGATGACATCAATGTCTGCCAGGATTGCCATACCAGGGGGGGGGAAATACATTGAAGCCAACCAGGGCAGAGGCAATACTGTATTAGAAACTGTACTAAAGCTGTACTGTATTCTGTATACCACCAGAAGTGTAGTAGGAACTGTACACACTGCAAAAGATACTGTGTACACCGCCTGCACTGTATTAGAAACTGTACTACAACTGCACTGTATTGTGTATACCACCAGAAGTGTAGTAGACACTGTACACAGTGTATTAGATAATGTTTACACCACCTGAAGTGTATTAGAAACAGTACACCACGGAATGCACTGTAGATGTAGGCTATACTAATATACAGTATATATATATATATATATATATATATATATTTATTTATATTTATTTTTTTTGCAAAGTTTGGGGGATTGTACACCCTCCCCCATCCACACATACGAGATGGATGCGGAGCTATTGTATCTTGACAGTGAGAATCTTCCACTGTCAGGTTATACCGATTGGCTGCATGCGCTGATTTAACAAACATTTACAAGCATAAAACTGACTCTTCTCGATTGGGAACTGTCATAGATGGATCAAAATTAAGGCTGTCTCTGCTGAACTGACTAAATATTGATCCATCTATGGCATAGGTGTAACTAGAACCTTCAGGGCCCCCTGTGCAAGAAACCATGAAAGGCCCCCCAGACCCCCCCAACCCCCCCTTTCATTCGAGCCATGTGCTTCCAGTATCGGGAGGGCTTCCATGGACAGCCTCCCAGAACCCTGCCTCCTTTGTGCCCCCTGGGGTGCTCATCCAGCATGCTCTGTGACTGCTGTGTCCATCAGACATAGCTGATCACATATTAGGGTAAAGGGCCAATCAAAGCTGCCCTTTACTATGTGATCAGTTGATCACATAGTAAACAGACTTGCCAGTTATCAGCAGTCCTTTCCTCCCACGCTGTGCCTGTGGGAGGAAAGAAGAGCCATTAACCATCGAGACTGTCAGTACATTGTTTACACTGATCAACAGGGCCACCTATCAGTACTATCAGTGCTGCTTATTAGTGCAGCCTATCAGTGCCCATCAGTACCGTCTATCAGTGTCCGTCAGTTCAGCCTATCAGTGTTCATCAAAGCCACCTATCAGTGCCCACCAGTGTGTCCTCATCAGTGCCTCCTCATCACTGCAGCCTATTAGTGCTGCCCATCAGTGCCACCTACCAGTGTGTCCTCATCGGTGCCTCCTCCGCAGGACTCCAAGCTGAGAGCATCTCTCTCATACAGCCCAGAGCCTGCGCTGACAATTCCGTCTCCCTCCTCCTTCGCATGGATGGGAAAGCAGAAATCTGATTTGCTTCTTCTTGTCCCGCCCCTCTCCTCTTGTGTGTGCACAGGATTAAATTGCTTAGCTTCACAATTCCCAAAATGCACACACAGGAGGAGAGGGGTGGGAGAAGGAGCAGATCAGCTCTCTCCTCTCCCACCCATGCGAGGGAGGAGGGAGGGGGAACTGTCAGTGCAGGCTCTGGGCTGTATGAAAGAGACACTCTCAGCTCAGAACCCTGCAGCCAGCAACCCCACTGGGTCTCTCCTACAGTGGCAGAATGCAGAATGCCTGAGCACCAGGAGTATCACACCTATTGCTATACTCTCAGCATTCTGACATTCTTTCTCACACAGTAGCTGCTCTTCCCATCCCCACCAACCACATACATCTCATTAGACTTAACCCATAAAAATCTGGCACATTTTACAAAGTGGCTAATCTCCTGGAGTTCAGCTTTATTCTCAGTGATAATGATGACCCAGCCTATTAAGGATGCACATGCGCCGCCCCCTCTCTCCAGCCACCCCCTCTATGTAGAATGTATAGATTCATGCATTGAATGAATCTATCCATGTTGGCCACCACTGCCACCGCCACCCCCTATTCAGGCGTCTGGCCTCTTTTAGGATGCCGGGATCCTGAATTGCAGCAGCGGGAGAGTTTTTTTAAGTACCTAATTAGAGCCATAGGCTCTAATAGGCTTCAAAAAAGTGGAATCAGAGTGCAGAGCATTGCATTCGGAGCCCACTCAGGTGTGTTAGAAAAGAAAATTAAAATTGCTTTTCTAACACAGATCCGCCTCTCCGTCACCTGATTGGCTGAAAGGACAGGCTCTGCTTTTGAACACCTAGCAGGAAGCAAGAAGAGACACACGGTGGACACAGCTCGCTGCTGCCTGACCGGACACCAAGATGGGGAAAGTGCCAGTCAGACAGAGGACGGGGGTCACAGTGGCTGCATTTGATGGGTCACAATGGCGGAATTTGATGGACACATTGGCGGTGTTTGATGGGCACAGTGGCTGCATTTGATGGGCACAGTGGCTGCATTTGATGGGCACAGTGAGGCTGCAATTGATGTTTGTTTTTCAGTATTTTTCACAATTTTTGGAACAATCTGGACACACCAAGTGAGGAAATATTTCCCAGCTTCCCTCCATCATGATCTCAGGGAAGCTATTCCTGGTGTGAACAGCTGAACAAGTGATCTACAGCCAGGTGAGAGGCCCGCAAATGTCAGAATTGGCATGAGGGCAGCTGACCGAAAGCCCAATAGCACACAACTTCTTCAGAAGACCTAATTACTGTGGGAAGCACCTCTCCTAGTTCTACTAAAGTAGTCCAGTTCCAGTGGGTGATCCTTTGTATGTGATTTTGGATCCCTCCAGCTATTCACCTGTTTTGCCAGAGTTATATCATTGAGATTGATGCTGTTTTTGAGCATACCTGCAAGTGGCTGTATTCTAAGCAGTTTTAGTGAAGTAGTGATCCTCAGCTTGACTCTTGTTGTTAGGCTCCAATCACACTTCTCATAGTGGCTTGCGTTTTCCATGCATTTCTGCATGTAGCGTATAGAGCAGTCCATTCACTTGCATAGGTTGGCCTATGTGTGTCAAATGCACCAAAGAAGCTCAAGCATTTAACATTGCATGTTTTTACAATACGCATGTCTGGGGTACCATTAACAATTATTTAAAGAATTAACATTCAAGGTGCATTTTTTCGTGAGTTCAGGAAATGTTAGGTGTGAATAGGGCCTTATAGAGTCTTATAGAGAGTCTACAATGCAGTTAGAGTGTTACTCTGTTTGAGCAACAGAGATGTCATTATGAAGAGTCCATGTTTAATAATTTTTAATAAGCTTTAATAATCTGGTTTATACAGTTCTGCAGTATATATGCATGCTCTTTGCCATCCTGAACCTGTATTGCATTATTGTTTATAACTTTACACTTGTTTAGTTACTGGCAATTTATAGTTACTCCCTGTCTGATCCTTTGGCCGATTACCTATTCTGTTAAAACACTAAGCAGAGGTGAGAAGCTAGGTTTCAGTTCTGCCAATTCCAAGGCCATGTGCATCATCTCTCAGTCTCCAGGTGACTATATTTCAGTAATATATCAACTGTGTTTGCCTGCTTATATGCCTGTTATTAGAGCTAGCTGAGGTTGTATTGATTTTCAATGCTTTGCAATGAAATAACATGTCACATTTTTTTTCTCCAGAACTGTAAATTGTATTGCAAACATATTGTCATTTGTAATGAGCATAATGAATTTTATATGCACTAAAATATGGTTTGTAGTAATAAGACCCCCTGGTATACAGTGTAAGTACGTTTCTTGTTTACTCTAGTGGGGTTAACACACATGATGCTAATGCATAATGTATTGCAGGCATCAATATTTTCTATAGGAAAAAAAAGGTGACTTTGATATTTAAAGTGTAAACATATTGTTTTTTTTTCATTAACATTCGTTTCAATTGATATTATGTTATCCATTTGTTTACCTTACATTTTTAATAAATGGTTCACATTTTTTACTTGATGCACTACAATTCTGTGATTTGTGTTGATTATGCTGATTTGTATATTTTTCCATGACTGAATGTGTGTTTTTAGTGTATTCACAGCCTCCTGGTTCACCAAATACCGACATATAATTAGCTACATACTGTGCCATGTATGAACTGTGGTTCATCCCACCTGCTGTCAGGAACAGTGGTACAAAAGAAAAAAAAAAAAAAGAGAAGGCAGGTTGAGTGACCTTATTTGATCCAGTACCTCATCCCAATTGAATGGATAAGAGTAATAACTGGGAGGTTGGGGTTATAGCAGTGCCCAAAAAAAAACAAGATACAAAAATATAGTAAAAGAGAAATGTTATTACATAGAGACCGCACAGGTAGGGTTCATTAAAATTGTTAGAAGAGCATATTTACAAATTGTCTTGCTGGTCATTAGTATCTATATACAGAGGGTGATCAGGGATGAATGTCATATCCCTACATGTTTCACCAACAATGGCTTCTTCAGGGTATTTTTGTGGACCACCAGTTTCCATACAGCTCTAGTAATAATAAATTCATATACAGGTTAACATTCATTTTCATAAATATAAAAATACATGAAAATATCATATATCATGGTTCAACATGTCCCCTCTCCCACCAAACTCACCAAGGGAACATCAGGGAACATACATAAGGCCACTCCTCAGATTACACTGGGGAAGGTTCTGTGTGACCACAGGGGATATATGGGGACCAGGCTACTAAAGGACAGACAAGCAGAAAAATAATAATAATATCCATTCTTGGACAAAAGACCTTATGTCCAATTTGTGGGCTAGCATAGCCTCCACTATACTTCCAAAACTCTGCTATAGATAAATATGCATGCAGGGGTGCCAAGGAGTGAATTCAGTCATAAGGTATGATACTGTCAATTATGGACCACTGTCAAAAAAGGAATAAGGAATGATTCAATGGTAACACAGTCGCCAATAATGCAACAACACATGCAAAAATGGCTACTGCTAATTACGCAAAGCCCTCCAATATTGCAGTCATCGTCAGATATAACATATTCCTCATACACAGGTTGGCCTACCCATAGAGGGCAGATCTTACATGAACAGTCAAACATGAAATCATTCATCATTACACATAATCCTATGACAGACCCAAACAGTCCACCACTAGAGCAGATATGGCATTTATAGGTAGGGATGGAAACACAATCCCCTGTGGTCACACAGAACCTCCCCCTCCATAATGTGTGGATTGGCCTGGTGTGTGTTCCCTGGGGTTCCCTTGGAGAGTTTGGTGACATGTTTGGACATGTTGAACCATGATATATGAAATGTTCATGTATTATTATATTTATGAAAATGAATGTTAAGCTGTATATGCATTTATTGTTACTAGAGCTGTATGGAAACTGGTGGTTTGCAAAAACTCCCAAAGAAGCCATTGTTGGTAAAACATGTAGGGATATGACATCCATCACTAACTCCCTCTTGTATATGGATACTAGTGATCAGCAAAACAATTTGAAAACTTGCTTTGCTAACAATTTTAATGAACCCTACCTGTACTGTTTCTATGCAATACAATGGCAGAAAAATTTAAAAAAATGCAACACTCAGTTGGTATCTCTCCCTCAGCGCTCATGGAAAGTATGTTACTTTAAAATAACAAGAGCAGCTACTATAATAATAAAACACTAAAGCAGAAATATGCCACAGCAACAAATACCATAACATTAGCAGTGCTAAAATAATCCAAACGTTTTAGGAATTGTTAAAAGTTCACTAAAATAGTTAAATAAATATGAAGTCCACTTTATATATAAAGTGAGACAGATGTAAATGTAGGATTATCCATCACAGAAAAAACATTGCAGATAGTAATTGAAAACAATCGCCTCATCCACACTGCACGTGTTACAATCCCCCTAGGAAATGCACTTACCAGATGATACTGAGTTATAAGCTTATCTGTATCATCTGGTAAGTGCATTTCCTAGGGGGATTGTGACATGTGCAGTGTGGAGGAGGCGATTGTTTTCAAAGGGGTGGCGATTGTTTTTTCTGTGATGGACAATCCTACAGTGGTGTGAAAAAGTGTTTGCCCCCTTCCTCATTTCCTGTTCCTTTGCATGTTTGTCACACTTAAGTGTTTCGGAACATCAAACCAATTTAAACAATAGTCAAGAACAACACAAGTAAACACAAAATGCAATTTGTAAATGAAGGTGTTTATTATTAAAGGTGAAAAAAAAATCCAAACCATCATGGCCCTGTGTGAAAAAGTGATTGCCCCCTAAACCTAATAACTGGTTGGGCCACCCTTAGCAGCAACAACTGCAACCAAGCGTTTGTGATAACGTGCAATGAGGCTTTTACAGCGTCCTGGAGGAATTTTGGCCCACTCATCTTTGCAGAATTGTCCTAATTCAGTTACATTAGAGGGTTTTCGAGCATGAACAGCCTTTTTAAGGTCATACCACAACATCTCAATAGGATTCAGGTCAGGACTTTGGCTAGGCCACTCCAAAGTCTTCATTTTGTTTTTCTTCAGCCATTCGGTGGTGGACTTGCTGGTGTGTTTAGGATCATTGTCCTGCTGCAGAACCCAAGTTCGTTTCAGCTTGAGTACACGAACAGATGGTCGGACATTCTCCTTCAGGATCTCTTGGTAGACAGCAGAATTCATAGTTCCTTTTATCACGGCAAGTCTTCCAGGTCCTGAAGCAGCAAAACAGCCCCAGACCATCACACTACCACCACCATATTTTACTGTTGGTATAATGTTCTTTTTATGAAATGCAGTGTTCCTTCTACGCCAGATATACTTGGGCACACACCTTCCAAAGAGTTCCACTTTTGTCTCATCGGTCCACAGAATGTTGTCCCAAAAGTCTTGAGGATCATCAAGATGTGTTGTGGAGAAATTGAGACGAGCTTTGATGTTCTTTTTGCTCAGCAGTGGTTTTCTCCTTGGAACTCTAGCATGCAGGCCATTTTTGCCCAGTCTTTTCCTGATGGTGGAGGCATGAACGCTGACCTTAACTGAGGCAAGTGAGGCCTGCAGTTCCTTGGACGTTGTTGTGGGGTCTTTTGTGACCTCTTGGATGAGTCATCGCTGCGCTCTTGGGGTAATTTTGGGCGGCCGGCCACTCCTGGGAAGGTTCACCACTGTTCCATGTCTTCACCATTTGTGGATAATGGCTCTCACTGTGGTTCGCTGGATTCCCAAAGCTTTGGAAATGGCTTTATAACCCTTTCCAGACTGATAGATCTCAATTACTTTCTTTCTCAATTGTTCCTGAATTTCTTTGGGTCTCAGCATGATGTGTAGCTTTTAAGGATCTTCTGGTGGACCTTACTGTGTCAAGCAGCTCCTATTTAAGTGATGCCTTGATTGTGAACAGGTGTGGCAATAATCAGGCCTGGGTGTGGCTAGAGAAATTGAACTCAGGTGTGGACAACCACAGTTATAGTATGTTTTAACAAGGGGGGCAATCACTTTTTCACACAGGGCCATGATGGTTTGGATTTTTTTTCACCTTTAATAATAAACACCTTCATTTACAAATTGCATTTTGTGTTTACTTGTGTTGTCCTTGACTATTGTTTAAATTGGTTTGATGTTCGGAAACACTTAAGTGTGACAAACATGCAAAGGAACAGGAAATGAGGAAGGGGGCAAACACTTTTTCACACCACTGTACATTTACATCTGCCTCATTTTATATATAAAGTAGACTTAATACTTATTTAAATATTTTAGTGAACTTTTAACAAAACCTAAAACGTTTGGATTATTTTGGCGCTGCTAATGTTATGGTATTTGTTGCTGTGACATATTACAATTTACATTTTACTATATTTTTGTATCTTCTCTTGTTTTGGGCACCACTATAATCCCAACCTCCCTTGTTATTGCTCTTATCCAGTAGTAAAAATGCATTTTACAGTTGTGTAAAATATTTACACTAGACACAATACATAAAAGGGTAGGACTTATTAGGAAAAATAATTTTCATATTTGTAGCCCACTTTCGGGGCTATGGATTATGAGAAATAGCCCTCCCCAGACAGGATGATTCACTAAACCTGTAGGTAAAAAGGAGAACCAGAACCTTTACTAAGGGAAATAATGGGTTTAATAAGAAAGGGAGAAGCGTTTCCACCCAGGACTGGTCCTCTGATAGTTGACAAATGACTGCAACAGCATACAACATTAGCCATAGGTATGTACAGTATATGCACTAAAACTATTTTTTAAATAGTTTTTTAAATACTTACTGGCTTTATACAAGCGATGGTTTTGCACAGAGTAGCCCCGCTCCTCCTCTTCTCTGGTCCCCTGTTGGTGGCCAGCAAATACATTTTGGGTACAAAAACAAGAACAATTATGAAAAATAAATATCTGCACACACAGTCACCACAGACAGGTATAGTCAAAGGTTTATCATACACAGTAGCACTCTTCAAGAGATAGGGATTATTTTAGTTTGCAATGAAAGCCTTAGAAACAATTTACAAAATAGGGTTTAACCACTTCAGCGCCGGAAGATTTTCCCCCTTAATGACCAGGCCATTTTTTGCAATACTGCACTGTGTCACTTTAACTGACAATTGCGCGGTCATGCGACGTTGTACCCAAACAAAATTGACGTCCTTTTTTTCCCCCACAAATAGAGATTTCTTGTGGTGGTATTTGATCACTTCTGCATTTTTTCCTTTTTTTGCGCTATAAACAAAAAAAGAGCAACTTTGAAAAAAAAAAAATTTTTTTACTTTTTGCTGTAATAAATATCCGCAAAAAAGTAAAATAAAAATAAAAATGTTCATCAGTTTAGGCCAATATGTATTCTTCTACATATTTTTGGTAAAAAATGCCTACAATAAGAGTATATTGATTTTTTTGGGTTTGTTTACAATGACAGATCCTCGTTCTGGCTCTCTGAGGAGCGATCGCAGGTCGCCGGTGGACATCGCGGCTGCCGGTCACAAGCATCGGCTCCGGCATCGCGTGTGCCCACTATAGCTCTTAAAGTGGCCGATGTACACCTACAGCGGTTTGTGCAGGGGAGCCAACCTGCCGCAGTATGATGGTGGCTGGTCGGCAAGAGGTTAATAATGAAAATTTCAACATAGTGCAAATAAAATATTTACAGAATAAGGGTTACAAAGAAATAAAGAGATAATAAAGCAACCTAGAAATAAAAAGAAATGTAAAATGAAGAATACTTTGTTCTGGTTTGCAGAGTCCAGTGAATAAACAAAAATGGGACAGTGGCTCTCAAGTCCGGTTAGGTGTTCCTTAGTTGATGGTAAAACAAAACTGTCAAAATTTCCTGCCATTCCTGTTCTCTCTGATATCAAAGTGTTGAGAGGCCATCTGACCAATTAAGTGTCTGAGGAGTGGTTTCTGCGATGTCACTATGTTTATGACTATGTCCCATATCGCTGAATACCTACTGGGTACAGTCTGCTAACATGCAGATTATTGTCCAGCCTGAATTTAGTTTTGAAATGAATATACATTTGGCAGGTTTCAGATGCCCAGTTTGCCTAGGAGAGGGATTGGGCTGGTTCTACTCCTAGTACTAGTGGGGTAGCGTTGTTTGACCTCAAAAAGCTACACATTAACTGAGGGAGGTAAATATATCTATATTCTGGTTGTGCTATTATTATTTTATGGGTTAAGAAATATGCTGAAGTTTTAGAGACTTAGCTGGTAACCAGTCTAGCATAAATGTGTATTTTCCATTTCCTTTAACTGAGCTATTTATGACCGGGTATCTGTTAGTTCTCTGGCTTGCTCAAGCTTGTGAGGGTGACAGTTGTATTAGGCTTTCCAGACTGAAATTGTAGATTGGGTAATGGAGAGGTCTGTGTGTCCAATCAATGGATTGATAACAAGGTCCTGTTATCAGTTAACTGTTTGTGTATTCCATGAACTGAAGGGGGGGGGGGGGGGGGTCACTACAGCTGTGTTTCTGGTTCACTACAGGAAAGATAGTGACAAGTAAAATGTAATGGCTGAATTTTGAACACTATGGCTGCCACACACGCAGCCTGCCTAGAATGCCATGCCAGATTAATGTCTGAGAGTTGGAGATTGTAAAGGGACAGAAGCAGTCCACATCCAAACAGACTGAACTTAGAAAATAGTTGTGTCTATGCAAGCAGACAAGAGGTGCACTCTAGTGGCTGAAGTAACTAATTAGGCCTCATTGGGAGTTTATCACCTGTGTGTTTGTTAAACTCTACTAAATTGGTAAAAAGTAGTTCTTAAGGGAATATATGTAAACAGTTTTGTTGGACAGATTCTAGGTACAGAGTATTATATCCACATCCCTGTTGTGTAAATAGAAAAGAAACCGAGAGGGAGAGAATCTCATTCCCTCAAAGAGTAATGGGATTTTAACTGATGCATTTTTCTGTCCCCGAGGTAAGCACAACCACAAAAAGTAAATCAAAAAATATAATTTATTACAAAGCATACATGATTTAAAATAGATACAATAATATAAACATTCGGTCATATGTGTATTTGACCAGAGTTAATTCTCAATCCCAAGAACTTGAACAGATGCTTGTGCATATGGATATATGACAGGTTTCACACAACTAGTTATCTGCTTCTTTGGGGCTGTTCACCATGCATCTATATCATTGTCCAAGTTAAAAAAAAAGATAAGACATTAGTATCAACATAGAGAACATTTAATTATTATTATATTATATTCACAAAATTAACAATGTTTTATTAAGGTGCTCACCAAAACATTTTGGCATTAACCGAAAGGTGACCGTAGCAACAGAGGGAACAGAAACTAATCACGTCCAGTGATTATAAGGTGATGTCAGAATCACCAGTATGGTCTGATGGATGTCGGTTCGTGTACAGGGCATGGATAGTTTGATTGATAATAATCTAAAAATCAAAACATATATGTTGAGATGCATAACAACTGATGTCGACATATATGTCCACAATGGATACAGGAATAATCCGAAAAATGCATTGACCCGGTGGCGTGCATCAGTATAACTATAGATCAAAAATGTAGGCAAATGCCTCAGCACATAACTAAATAGATAAGGAGGCTTGTCCCATATACTCATATAAAAAAACATAAGCAGAGTATATAGATCGTCATGTGGACAATCATCCAATATCCCCATATATATCACAGAACTGGTATGTTAGGCTGGAGGTGATAAAAAAAGAGAAAAAAGATGTTGATGCACTATTGATAGTTTAAAATATATAGCCACTGGATAATATTGCATGGAACCAGATATCAATCTAATAAAGACAGAGTAAATATCCAACAGGGAAGGTAAAAAAATATATGATTAACTACCTGATCAGTGTCCGCCAAAGGGAAGGGAAAGCATGTATGTAATGCTAATAAGCAAGGTACAGTTGCACCATGGTCTATAGCCGGTCCTTCCTCGTCACCGTAATGTGCATCCTGGCAGAGGGCTAATCAAGGTTACCCTTAAATGCACGATCCCACCGGAAGTGAATGAGCCAGAAACGGCTCACCGACATCACTTCTGGTGAGGGTCCCCCTGATATTGCGCATGCGCCATGACCCCCCCAGCCACCATGTAGACAGCGGACGAAGAGCCAGAAATGGAAGCGCCACCAAGCTACCAGAATAGAAAATGCAGATAGTTATCGAGGAGAAAGAAACCTCCTCATCCACAAGGGGCACCCGACATCACATCAAAATAACCAACACTAATGTAGAATTCATCTGCTCTCAATGATGCAAAAACGACCACTGTTAAAGCGGCACTTTTCGGCTGCTAGTGGGGCACTTTTAACCCCTGCTAGTGGCTGAAAAAAGGGTTAATAGTGCCCATGTTGCAGCGCTAGAAGAGCTTAGCAGGCGCTTCGGCAGCTTCGGCAGCTCTGCTTATTAATTTCAATGGGCAGGGGCAGTGTGGGAGCGGTGTATACAGTGCTCCTGCACCACCACAAAGATGCTGCTTGCAGGACTTTTTTACCGTCCTGCAAGCACTCAGGCTTTCACAGTGGGGTGGCTTCAGAGGTGCTTTACAGGCACTATTTTTAGCACTAAAATGCCTGAAAAGTGTCCCGGTGTGAAAGGTGTCTAATGCTGCGTACACACGATCGGACTATCCAGCTGACAACCCACCGGACTTTGCAGCGGAGGTTTGCCGGACTTTCCGAACAAGCAGACCTGCCCACACATGACTGGACTTTTGAGACTATGGGAGGGAGTCTGCCAGACTTTTGAGTCCGCCAGGCCGCCCCTTATGATGTCACAGCCCCAGAGGATTCTGGGACCATGCCATCATCATGGGCGGGGTCACCATGTGACATCACCCGGTGACCCCGCCCCGTGTCCCTATATAAGTCACCATTAAGGCTGGAGAGAGCGTTGTGTCAACATCGGAAGAAGGAAGAAGAAGAAGAAGCAGAAGGCGGAAAGAGCTGGAAGAAGAAAGAGGAGGCCCGGCAAGAAGAACCGAAGAGCGGGAAAAGATCCCCAAACAGCGGGACAAGACCCACGAAGAGTGGGACAAGACCCCCAAAGTCAGAAGAAGACCCCCGGATGGCGACAGCAACGAAGAAGAAAGCCGGGCTCCTCTGCTAGTAAAAGAGCTAGCAGAAGATTGCGGAGGAGTCTGGCGAGAAGACCTCCGAAGACGGAAGAAGAGAAGACCCTCGGAACTGTCTAATAAAGTATTTTAAAAAGCTGTGTTGTGTTTTTTTGTATGTACACTTTTTTCCCCAGGTGAATGGGTAGGGGTACAACGTACCCCATACTCATTCACATAGGGTAGGGGGTCGGAATCTGGGAGCCCCCTTATTAAAATTCTAATAAGCCCCCTGCCCGCAGACCCCAACAACCAACAGCCAGGGTTGTCGGGAAGAGGTCCTTGTCCTCATCAACATGGGGACAAGGTGCTTTGGGGTGGAGGGGCCGCAGGGTCCCCCTTCCCCAAAGCACACCTCCATGTTGAGGGCACATAGCCTGGTACGGCTTGGGGGGGCGCTTGCTCATTCCCACCCCCTTTCCTGACCGGCAGGGCTGCATGCTTGGATAAGGGCCTGCTATGGACTTTGGGGGACCCCCACGCCATTTTTTTGGCATAGGGCTTCCCCTTTAAATCCATACCAGGTGATGGGGCTCACGAGGTGTCAATCTCGCCGATGGAGGCAGGGACATTGACTTCCTTCACTAATTCCGTCTACCTGGAGCCACGTTCAAAATGAACAGACTTTTCTCTGTGTGTGGGCAAGTCCGTTAATTTCAAAAGTCCGGCGGTCTAGCACACAGACGGGCGGATACTCCACCAGACTGCCGAGTTCGGCTGACAATTTTGAGTCAAAACTTCTTTCTAAGTCCGCCGGAGCCCACACACGGGCAGATTTTCCAGAGGACTCTGGTCCGCTGGACCAAGTCCGCCAGATAATCTGATCGTGTTTGGTATGGATTTTTAATACTTTTTTTGCATGAATTCCCCCATAAAATCTATTTCAGACTCAAAGGGTCTGGCATTTTGTGGGGATTCTATGCAATTCCTTTTGCATTCTTGATGTAGGATATGCTACAACAAAAAAGATTTTTGCAAATTAAAAAAAATATATATATATAGGTTAAATTGCTGACAAATTACATGCATTGCCAGCTCTTATTTTTAACAGCAAACGAACCCCTCCAAATGTCATTTCCTGAGTATTTACTTTTGTTTCTTTTGTAAATGTCAGTTTTTTTGTACACCAGAGATGTGCCCCTTCACAGGATTGGGGTACCCTCCATGTTATTTAAAGTAATTGGACATTTTCAATGTATCACTTTAAACGTTCAAAAAAAAATCCCCGCTCCTGGCCAAATGGATTTAAAAAAAAAAATACTTTTGCATTAGTTGCATATGTTCCCGAGGCAGCGCCCCATGCTATTTTTTTTGACACCTCCTTACTTATTAGCCCAGAATATGAGCATTTTTTATTTTATAAATTGTCTCCCATTGATTTTAATGCAGACTTCTTTAATGTTTTATGTACCCTGCTTGAACCAAACCCAGGACAGTTCAGTTCTTCACTAGACAGGATCATTATGTTAAAATCAGGCTAAAAGATGATTTTCCTCTAGGAATGAAGTTCATTGCCCTGCTCCACAATCTTTGCCAGTAATGACCAAACCAGTATCAGCAAAAGTCACAACAGTTTAATAACAGAATTTGTACAGATAATTTTATACAATAAACTATCTCACCTACCTGATTAATGTCATCTTGAAAAATTGTCTTGAATAACTGAATTGCTGTCTATTAGTTAACATTATTATTGCCTTTTGGCAAGTTGAAGCATACTTTGTTATACAGATTCTTCCCTAAACCTCCAGTGCTGTATTAGAAAAATGTGTGAAGATTGGGAGTATACCAAATTGTCTTCCATAAGAGTGGTATTAAACATCTTTCTTAGAAATAAAAAAAAAAAATATTGAGCGCACAACAATTTTCATAAAAACTCTGCCTGATACATTGGAGCACCTCCACCCCTAGTGACCAATCCCTCCCCAAATGCTGCCACAAATATATGCCTTCTGCATAATCTTACCTATGCATCAACCTTGCATGCTACTTGATATTGCTGACAAGCTTTCTGTGGTATGTTTCATATAAATAAATAAATAATATAAAACATATTATTCCATGCACAAACCAGCTACCTATGGAGCTACCCCTACACTCCACGAATATATCAGCTTCCTTTCTGATTCTTTAAAGAGATTTCTAAACATTTTATGAAAAATACTTTATTCATGTAACACACTTCTCTCATATTAATTCCATCAGGATATCTTCTTGCTGTTTTTCATTTTAAAATAGTTAGGGCATGTGATAATGCTCTAGGTATATATTTTTTTATACAACAGAAAAAAACAGGGACTTTCTAGGATGGCACCCAAGGATAAAAAATCAACTAATGATGAATATAAAAGAAAATTACAGATGTATTAATCATATCATACAGTATAACATTTTAAAAGAATCCCATATGATGTACAATACAATATTTATTTTTTGACGGACTACAAATACAACATATATTTGTAATAAACGGAAGGTCCCATTTCACAGATAACAGATTGTGGTCAATTGCAATCTGCTATCTGTGAAATGAGACATTTGGTAAAAATGTGTGGTCTTTGTATTTGTCCTAGAAAATCCCTGTTTTTTTTTCTGTTGAAGTTATTTGCTGGTTTGGGATGATGGCACTCTGGTGTTTTGGTCTAGTGTTTCTCCAAATCTCTATTTTTTTTTTTTTTTTAAACAATCGAACCATTTTTTATCTCATTTTCTATGTCACAGAGATACTACAGACCAGCAAATGACATGATTCAGTAGCAAAGCATATTTTAAGATAGTTGTTTATATCCACATGTAACTGAAAAGTCAAGTTTGTTTTGAATGATTTACAGAAACTTCATTAGTGCTATAGAATCATTGTTTGCCATTTGATCAATCAGAAAATATATTTGTTTTCTAGTATGAAAATATGAGTTCCACCTTTTTCCAAGAAACACTATGAATACGAATTATGCTAACTGCAGCTGGGTCTATGTGCTCTGTTGAGCAGCAAACTGCATATTCCTTTTAAGTGGATAAATAGAATTCCGTAGTGATCATTCTTATGCTGGGGTTTTTGTGTAGATCCATATTACATACATCTTAGTCAGTATTTGCTGTTGTCATCAATTTTGCTGATATAATACAATAGGTCAGGTCAGTCACAAACACGTACATCTCTGAAGTCAGGGGTAACATGAAATGGTTTATGTCTCATGCTGTGTGGTTTGTAGCAATCACTAGCAGAAGCACATAACCATATAATTTCATGTTATTTTTCTAGCTCAATGTAATATGTTACCTTGTATTTGTATTAATAAAAATTTAGCATGGTAAATGGTATAAAAGCAGTTGTGATATTGATCTATTTCAAAGTATTTTCAGAACTCTTGTGATTTTTCCATATAAGAAATATAGTTCTTTTCACAGTTGCCGTTTGTCCAGTTCTACTTTTAAAATGCCTTACCATAATTTGATCAATGAATCAAATCATGGTAAGCATGGTAAGCATTACATTCCTATCTGTAGCAGACAATTTTATCTACTCCTACATTGTATGCATGCTTTTAGAACACAATTTACTATACCTATAATGTATACACACTATAATTATTTGTGGCCAGAGTAAAAGAATGGCTTTCATTAGATGCCCTATTGGCCTTTTATAGCAACCACTGTTCCTATTCCATTATTGAACGGGATTTCCTGGCATTTTCAGACCTGTAAAAATTACATATTTTAAGCAACACAGATCTTATGCTCAATATGCATTTACTATTTTGTTATATAGAAGACAGTAGGGTATTGCACCAAAGAGCAGTGCATTCCTGGTGCAATTCAGAGGTCCTAGAAGCATTTACTCCCAGCTATATGGAGGTAAATGGCTGGAGAAAGTACATCTGGAATGCAATTGCAATGATATCACCTTTGTGCTGCCGGCGCTGTGCCTAGCCCCTCTAATTTGGTGGTAGATGGTACTTGTAATAGTGCTAGTAAACCGATAAAACAGCCTTTCTCAACCCTTTTAACACAGAGGAACCCTTGAAATAGTTCTCCGGTCTTAGGGAACCCTTGCTAAAAATTAGAAATCTACAACTCATGATACATTAGTGTGATGGTTAGTGGGAAGAATGGTCCTTACATTTGTGGTCATTGGGAAGAATTACCTCCTTACAGATATCTAAAAAGATCAATGGTGTCAGTGGGAACTTATCAGAGAGGCAGAAATTGCCCAGTGCTGAAGGAACTCCTAGCAACCTTTGGAGAAATCCTGGGGTTCCACGGAACCATGGTTGAGAATCACTGTTTTAGAGGTTAAGCTCTACATAAGGAACATAGAAGAGACCAAATATCATCAAGACGCAGCACACTTTTTTTGTAATATAAACAAATTAACTAGCAACTACTATAGCATGCATATCCCAAAACCTTGATACCTCATGGAAGCTTAATTCAAGGAAAGATATCTAGGAATATGTGAAGTGATTTCCATTAAATTGAGTTTACTATTAAATTACAGTTTTTTATTTTATATTTACTTTGGCAAATGTACTCTTTTTTATCCTTTATTTAGAGGGTTTTTTCTTGGTGGTGGTGGTGAGGGAGGGTAAATTGATTCACACAGATCCTGGTGCAGATGTACTTAGTAACCAATAGTTACTATTATAGTTACTATTAGTAACCAATCCGCTTCTAACTGCAGCTTGTTCAATTAAGCTTTGACAATAAAACCTAGAAGCAACTTTTTACAAAGGGTAATGGAAGCAAATCTTCTAAACTCCTTTAGTGAATCAGCCTTAGTTAGTACTGTATTGACATAGAACATATCCACAAAATCAGTGCTGACATATGACCACAGAAACCCAATCAATACCATGTGACATACATCTATAAACTGACATAACCAGGAATGTTTTCACAGAGACACAATCACTACTACACTGACACCACTAGAAACATTTAGTGCTCCCTACCAACTTCTCCAAATTCTGTACTGGTGATTTTTCCCTAGTTAAGAGGTAGCAACTTAGGAACCTATTTTAGAAATTAGGAGGCGCGGGATCTATTTTCTGTTTTCACTACTAGAAACATGTCCACAGAGCCACAATAAGCACAATACTCAGTACTGACACAACCAGGAAGGTGTCTGCAGAGATCCAATTAATTACATATTAAAACAAACAAAAATATGTTTAGATCCACCACCTTTAGTTTGGCTTTTATTTGACCCTCCTCCAATTAGTAGAATGGCACGGCTAAAATTTCCCAATTAGCCATAATTATTTCATACATAGAAATATACAAATACATGACATTTAACATTACCTAACCATAAATAACTCTTATTTAACCAAAAAACATGACCCTAATCTATAAAACATTTAAACATTTTTGAAACATAACCAAAAAGGATTTCTTCCATTTTACCCACAGTAATTAGATGTCTTTATGCAGAATATGAAAACACAATAAAAAAACATGAGGTTGAATTTCTGCAAATAAAGAGTAACTTTGTAAGGGAAGTTGCACTTTAGAAAGGAATTTACCCCAGAGCTTAGTGAATGATGTGAAATTCTGATGAATTCCAATATATTATAGATCAGCAATGAGATATAGCTATACATGTATCTGAAAATGGACATAAAAGTTTCAAAAGTATATGCAATAACTTGTCCGTTTATTAGATTTACTTTTTAAATGTTTGTGTCTATTGGGTAAGGTCAAGAACATGTGGCCAAGCTCTCTCATTTGTGGAGCTAAGAGTTACCAGCCATGTTACCAATAACCAACAGACCAATAAGAAAGCATCTACACAATCTGACCTTTTTTGTATTTCTGCTGGCTGTTCCTGATTTATTTTTTTTTTAATTGAGGCCGACTTCTATGATAAGCTGTCACCCAGAAGTCGCATCCTACTTTATCTATAGGTCAAAAAATGAATGCTATGAATATGTTATATCAATGATCTCCAATTATAAATATAATGTAGTAACTTTATCATACATGCACGGATAGTTGCCATCTAAGGACTTGGAAGTCCAACTCCAAGAATTAGAAAAAAAAATAATCTACTCCTGCAGTGGGGCTAGACACAAAATTGGCTACCTAACCCCACTCTCCTCATCTGCCCAAAGCTCTGGAATGCGGGAGGTTCTCCAGCATCTTCATGTATAGTGCAAGGCTATTAACCCTGTGGCTTGAGGTGCTCTAGATAGGAGTAACACCTCTGGTTGGGCTCTACTGGAGTGAGGAATAAGTGAGGAATAAGGTAGGTATTTATCCTTATGCCAGTACTCCTAGACATAAAGAGCATTTAACTTTTCCAATGCGTGGGGAATGCTCCACTGCAGGGGTAAACATTTTCTAATTCTTGGAGTTGGGATTTTAAGAACTTAGGCAACACTTGTGTTTAGACAAATGGGGGTATTGACAGACACATTATGACATTAAAAATTGATTTATTCTGTGCTGCCTTATTCTCTGATATCTTAAATGGGCTGTTTAGCATTTTTCCAAAGGGGAACATTATGGATGTGGTTTATCAAATCTATTATTAAGCTATTTGGAGTGCTTAGAATCACCAGTGTACATTTCCTTTAAATGGTTCCATAAATTCTGCCCATTCCAGTTATATGGAATGCTGATAGTTCTCAGAAGAGAAATGTCAGAAAGTCTTAATGTAGATCCTTTTTACAAACTGTTCATGTCTAATGACATGGATCTTAAGTAGACATTCATGTACCATAAAACGTTTATCTACTTCAGTATTACGCTAACGCTATAATTTGCAGGGTCTTTTATACTGCCAGTCACATATATATAGTCACACATGTCTTAAAATAATGCTTTAACAAACATTAACAATTTCTCATTGACAGTACTAGTGTAATACTTAAACCATTTAAATGCAATACATTTTGCATTTTTATATATTAATAACTAAAATTGTTTCCATAAAAAAAAAAACCTTCATGTTATTCATTTTCTTTTTTATCCATCATCCAAATAATCCAAGTACCGTATATACTCGAGTATAAGCCGAGATTTTCAGCCTCTTTTTTGAGGCTGAAAGTGCCCCCTTCTTATACTACGGCTTATACTCGAGTCACCGCTGTCTGACTGCTCGATCAGCGTATCGAGCAGACAGACGGCGGACATTAAAATTCAAAAGCCGCGCCTCCTTCTCCGCCTCCGCCTGTGATAGGCGGAACACTGAATTTCCCAGCAGTCAGTGTTCCGCCTATCACGGACATCCGTTCATTCTCATACTACGGACGAGTATGAGAGGATGTCCGTGATAGGCGGAACACAGGCTGCTGGGAAATTGAGTGTTCCGCCTATCACAGGCGGAGGCGGAGGCGGAGGCGCGGCTTTTGAATTGTAGAATGGCCGCCGAGAAGAGCGGCGATCCTGGAGCGGCGATCCATCGGCACGACACGGGACGGAGGAGGCACGGGACGGAGGAGGCTCGGGACGACGGCGGCTCGGGACGGAGGCTTGGGACACAGGTAGGCTGGACACACACACAAGGCTGCACGGACACACACACACACACACACACACACACACACACACACACAGGGATGGATGGATGGATGGATACACACACACACACACACACACACACACACACAGGGATGGATGGATGGATGGATACACACACACACACACACACACACACACAGGGATGGATGGATGGATGGATACACACACACACACACACAGGGATGGATGGATGGATGGATGGATACACACACACACACACACACACACACACACACAGGGATGGATGGATGGATGAATACACACACACACACACACACACACACACACAGGGATGGATGGATGGATGGATACACACACAGGGATGGATGGACGGACACACACACAGGGATGGATGGATGGATGGATGGATGGACACACACACACAGGGATGGATGGACGGACACACACACAGGGATGGACGGACACACAGGGATGGACAGCCATGTCTCACCCTCGGCTTATACACGAGTCAATAAGTTTTCCAGTTTTTTGGGGGTAAATTGGGGGCCTCGGCTTATATTCGGGTCGGCCTATACTCGAGTATATACGGTAATTAAAACTTTACTCCTGCTAATATTCTTTATGAATATTAAAAAATGTAATACAGTGTTCTAAAGATTTTCGACCATTTCCTGTCCTAAATAAAAAAATAAGGTTTTGGTTGGAGTCCTACTTCAAGCACTAAACATGATTTGCATTGTAGAAAGCACTAAGAATGTTCATTTCAATGTATTTAACACTTTATTTGTCTTGTATAACTCTCAGGTTCATTCACTGTTTCAATAACCATTTTGGGTCCTCATTATTAAAGTGGTTGCAAAGGCACAAGATTTTTTACCTTCATGCATTCTTTGTGCATTAGTCCCCCCAGCCCCCTAATACTTTCCTGAGCCCAGTCTTCTTCCAGTGATGTGCTTGAGAGCCTTGGCTCTCCAGGGACTATGCCTCCTTATTGGCTGAGACAGCAGTGGGAGCCTGTCAATTACACCCAGTAAGCTAATGAGGAGAGAGCGAGGACTGGACCAAGCCATAGCTCAGTGTGTGAATGGATATGGCAATTGAAAGCAGCTTTCTCTGGTGGCACTCGGCAGGTGGGATGGGCCAGGGGCACTGGCGAGGGACCTGAGAAGAGAAGGAATATGGGCTGCTTTGTGCAAAGCCACTGCACAGAACAGGTAAGTATGACATGTTTGTTATTTAAAAAAAAAAAAAACTTTAATATCATTTTATAGCTTTGTTTTTTTTTGTGTTTTAATAACAAACATGTTATACTTATCTGATCTGTAGTTTTGCACAGAGCAGCTTCAACCCTCTACTTTTCGGGTCCACTGCCACTACTCTTGGCTCCTCCCCCTTGAGCAGTGCCACCAGAGAAAGCAGCTTACCTTAGGGGCACTGCTGCGTGCTCACTCTCGAGCCACTGCTCTATGTGTCCATAAGACACATAGAGCTGTGGCTCAACCCTGCCCCTCTGCTCTTTCCTCATTGGCTCATTGGCAATGGGCTCCCACTGCTTTCTCAGACAATGAGGAGCGAGAGTCCCGGGATAGCTGAGGCTACCATGAACATTGCATGAAAGAGGAGTAAAGTCTTCCTTTTTAATTGTACCTACAGGTATGCCTATAATAAGGCTTACCTATAGGTACTGTAAATATATCCTAATCTTGCACCGTTTAGGAGATATTTACTATATATGCCGCTGCCAATGTTATCGGCACATGCACTCTCACTCTGAAGAAACAGCAACCTGTGCCGTTTCTTCAGGGCCCTGTGCCATTGACACGGCTCCAGCCAATCACAGCCCAGAGACCCATAAGAAACATTCTTATGGGTCGTACAGTGGTGTAGTGGGTAGCACTCACACCTAGCAGTAAAAAGGCTCGCTGGTTTGAATGCCAACCACGACACTACCTGCCTGCAGTTTGCATGTTCTCCCTGTGCCTGCATGGGTTTCCTCCAGGTACTCTGGTTTCCTTTCACACTCCAAAGACATGCTGGCAAGTTAATTGGCTTCTGTCTAAATTGGCCCTAGTATATGAATGTGAGTTCGGGACCTTAGATTGTAAGCTCCTTGAGGGTAGGGACTGATGTGAATGTACAATTTATGTAAAGCGCTACGTAAATTGACGGCACTATATACCGTAAGCACCTTTTAAATAAATAAATAATAACACCGGGGAAGATGTTAGCAGTCTCAGCAATGTGCGGGTGCTGCTGCGGGGGGCTTCATTCTAAGTTATTTCATAATGAGCTAGCATGCAATGCATGCTAGCTCATTATGCCTCTGTCTTACAGGTTTGTTTGTTTTTTTAATAGGGTTTACAACCTCTTGAAGGTAAAAAGCCTTCAGCCTTTAGAACCACTTTAATTCTAAAATTGTAGAAAAGTTTCACAGTGAAATCCTATTAAATCTATAATCATTGCTAATGCTTTGAGCCAAATAATCTGGTTAAGTCTAGTATTAAACTAATAAAATATACTAAAGTATTTCCTCTATCATTATTGAACATAACCCCCCTTAGGGACATGATTGCCAGTTAATAAAAAGAGTGCTCTAAGAATCCTTTGTCATAAGTTTATTATTGTAACGTAAATATTTTATACACAGTATGTAGTACAAAAACAGTTTAAAAACATAATTAAAAATCATATGTACAAAAGTAAAGCTCATTCAGCTGTTCTCCCCCACCCTTGCACTACACAGTATACCTCCTGCTACATTTCCTAAGATCTTACTTTTGCCTAGCCCTCAAAAAGTTGAGCTAATGTGCACTTGATGCGAGATATAAGTAGCATTAGTATTTTGTATTTAATTGTGCAATTTCTAAAAACTTGTTAGATATTGCTTTTCAGAAAAATAGGGATTATCTACATTGTATAGTGTATTTTCGTCAATCCTCTGTGAGTTGATGGATGTTATAAAATGATTTGTGTTGCCATTACCATTAATACACCAGTCTTGTGCTGATGTTATCTTTTATACATCTGCCTTGCATAATTCTTTTTTTTATTATATAGTGTCTGTACAATCTAGCACAAAGATAAAATAAATCGATGTGCACTATAGATTGCCTCAGGGAGAAGAGTCCACCTAAGATAAGGATATCTAGAAAATGAACATGACTGTTGTTGTGTATTATCACATATAAAGATGGACAATCTATATTTTTTCTAGTTTGCAGGAGCAATGCCTGAGGTTTTTATCCTTGCAAACGGCAAGAAAATGTATGTTTATCCTACAATAATAGACATTGCTTTAAGCCTCCAGAAGCTAAGGTGGGCTTAATGTGGATCAATCACAAGCTTAAAACAGAACATAATTACTGAATTGTTCTAATATAGCTCAACTTTGAAGTCTAAAATATAGTGGCTGGCAAGCATTATTTTTGATTCAGCGATGTGTTCAGGTGTGCTATTTTTGCTTGCAACCTCATCAGGGAGATTTCCTTCACTTTCTGCTCCTGTGACACCCATACAAGAAAGGATGTAAAAGGGTGGGGGGTGCATTGTGACAGGTAGGTATTGATAGCAAAAAAACATTCTAACCCTTCCTATTGTTCAAAAATGGACGTACATTAAATCATTGATGCACAGGCATTTTGTTACTATTAACATATACACTCTATTGTCAAATGTATTGGGACACCTGCTTTTACAAGCACATGGACTTTAATGGCATCCCAGTCTTAGTCCGTAGAGTTCAATATTGAGTTGGCCCACCCTTTGCAGCTAGAACAGCTTCAACTCTTCTGGGAAAGCTGTCCACAAGGCTTAGGAGTGTGTCTATAGTAATGTTTGACCATTCTTCCAGAAATACAATTGTGAGGGCAGGCGCTGATGTTGGACGAGAAGGCCTGGCTTGCAGTCTCCACTCTAATTCACCCCAAAGTTGTTCTATCAGGCTGTGGTCGGGAGTCTATGCAGACCAGTCAAGTTCCTCCACCCCAAACTCACTCATCAATGTCTTTATGTACCTTGCTTGGTGCACTGGTCCAAATCATTTAGTGAAGGGGGGATTATGGTGGGGGATTGTTTTTCATGGTTGGGCTTGGCCCCTTAGTTCTAGTGAAGGGAACGCTTAAGGCATCAGCATACCAAGACATGTTGGACAATTTCACGCTCCAAACTTTGTGGGAATAGTTTGGGATGGCCCCTTCCTGTTTCAACATGACTGCTCACCAGTGCACAAACAAGGTCCATAATGAGTGAGTTTGGGGTGGAGGAACTTGACTGGCCTGCACAGAGTCCTGATCTCAACCAGATAGAACACCTTTGGAATGAATTAGAGCATAGAGTGTGAGCCAGGCCTTCTCGTGCCTGACCTCACAAATGTGCTTTTGGAAGAATGGTCAAATATTCCCATAGACACACTACTAAACCTTGTGGACAGCCTTTCCAGAAGAGTTGAAGCTGTTATAGCTACAAAGGGTGGGCAAACTCAATATTGAACCCTATGGACTAAGACTGGGATGCCATTAAAGTTCATGTGGGGGGCATGGCCAGCGATCGGGATGTGAGGACGTGAGGACGTGAGGACGTGAGGACGTGAGGCGCCTGAGCTCCATCCATGCCGCTTAGATCCTTCAGCAATCCTCCTAGCCCGACCGCCATCCGAAGACATCTCCAGCTTCAACAGACCTCCGAAGCCCCTGTGCATGCTAGGCGATGATCAAATATGGCCCAGTCATGGAGGAGGCCCCAGAAATTAGTTCTGCCAGCGCAACCATGCTAGCAGCAGCAAAATGGCTCTGACCATCTCCATCCACTAAAGCTCAGCCATCCATCCACCTCCTTACAAGCACAGCAACATTGTGGGAAGGGTGAGTCACAACATGCCCCTGCCTGCAGCCGGGAAGGCCCCCTCCTTTTCTCCCCCCGAGGACACTGATCCAGCTTCCCCTCATGCTGCTACTACAACCACAGGCCCTGCAGAGCCCTCTCTCTCACAAATCATGGAGGCTATACAGCACAGCCATGCTTCCCTTAACAACACAGATGGACTCAATTAAAACTGTAAAAAATGCAGAACAACGTATAGGGGATTTAGAGGGTGAAACAAATTACAGATTACAAATCTGATAAGCTCACAGACATGGAGGATCGCCTGAGATACAATAACCTCCACTTGCTAGGCTTCCGAGAGGGTTCAGAGGGCAAGGCTCCAGAAATATTCATGGAACACTGGCTGACATCCACATTTGGCACCAATACATTTTCAGCTATGTTTGCCATTGAGAGAGCGCATAGGGTCCCATTACGCCCCTTACCCCCTGGGGCACCCCCACACGCCATGCTTATTAAACTGCTGTACTTTAGAGACAGGGAGGCTAGTATCAGGGCAGCCAGAGAAAAGGGACACCTGTTCTTTAATGACAATGGCATAACCATTTTTCCTGACTTTTCAGTAGCCACTCAAAAGCAATGTGCCACCTTCTTAGCGATTAAATGGCAACTACGTGATCTTCAATTGCCATACATTATGCTATACCAGGCCCATCTGCAGGTCATCCAGCAGGGCAAGGCCCACTTCTTCACTGATCCTAAAGAAGCAGATCACTGGGCAGACACACTAGGTCCCTTGGAACAGAGAAACCAGCAACGGAGATCCCCTCCTTGCTGACCATCACAAAGCCCCATTGAACACATACCAACAGACTTTTTCCTTTCTTGATATCCTGACTCCACTTACTGTTGTTGACAGGAGAGACTAGGGGTCAATGCATGGAATGCATATCCTCATTTGCACTCCTCCACCTACAGGAAGGTTGGGAGTGGGACACTTGATAATAATTCAAAGGAGACTGCACTACCATTGTCCTTTATGGTTGACTCCCCATCACCGCCAGGTTGGATTAACTTGTGAACATCCTCCAGCCAATCTGGAAAATAATCTGTCATGGCCGGGCTACTAACTGTCCAGTCCAGCGCACATGGACAGTAGCTTATATCCACAATCCCTCCCTTTATTATCTAGGGTTTGTTGGCTATGAGACTACTTTAAAAACTTCACAGTTCTAGTTCAGGGAACAAAGCTCTCATGTGTTTGGGTATGGGAGCTGGGAGGGTTAGGGTGGATTGGGAAGGTCAGGGAATTTTCCCTATTTTGTTGTTGTTGTTGTTACATGACTTTTATTTTATACCATTTATTTATTTACAGGTTCATAGGCCTAACAGGCCATCAGGGTACTCAAGTATTATTTAACGGAAACACAATGTTCTCTCATATGTATTTATCAGGATTCCCCCCACCTCTCGAGATGCACAAAGTTCCAAGGTCTGTTTGACTTTGGGGCATCACAAGAGATGGACGTGCATATATTTGACCAACACCCACACATGGATAACCTACGCCTGATTTTGTGGAATGTTAGGGGGCTTCATTCTAAAGTGAAACACTCTTTAATGTTTGACTATTTAGCACGGCACCAACCGCATGTAATCCTTCTCCAGGAAACCCATCTCCAGGGCTCCAGGATGATGGCCCTTAAAAGAGCTAAAATAGCGTACGCACTTCATTAGGACTGAAACAACTAATCGATTAATCGACAACTAATCGATTATGAAATTAATCGATTACTATTTTCATAATCGATTAATCGGCCAGTAAAATAATGGTGTTAAAAAAAACTAAAATGAGCTCTTGATAGTACAAAAAGAGCAAATAATGGTTACTGTAAAAATATTACTTTCACTGTTCTACAGTAAAAAAATAAACCCCTACAGTAGTGATTATCTGCTTTTTTCTACTATAAAGGGCTCATTTTCATTTTTTTAACCCCATTATGTTACTAAACGTCTTAGACCTGGTTCACAGCTATGTGTTTATTGGTGCTTTTTGCAGAAATGCACTACAGTTCATTTACATGGTTTCCTATGAGACACGTTCACATCTGAAAGGGTCAGGGACTTTCAATGCAAAATGGTGCTTTATTGGTTCAACATACTTCAATGGAGAAGCTGCAGAAAAAGCATGTAATGCGTTTTTGCAGCAATTTGTGTTTTTTAATCTGCCCAAAAAAATGAAAAAATGCGAATTGCATTAAAATCACATGCGCAAAAATCCAAACGTACTGCAAAAAGCACGGCAGAAACAGATCAAAAGCAAACTGCATAGGTGTGTACCGAGCATTATGCTGGCCACACCGATCAATTTTCAGATGAGAATATTCAGACGAAAAATCTTTGTACATTCGCTGAATGAAAGAATTTTGTTTGAAATTTTCACTTGTTTTTTACATTCTGTTTTTAAAATGAATGTAATTTCTGAACGAAAACCACAAACACCGTCTGAGAATTCCTTTTGACTAAGAAGTTTTCTATGATTTCCAAATTTTCCTGTCACTGTGGTTGAAAATGAACGTCAATTTGACACACTTTTTTTTTTAAGGTTATTAACCGATTAATCGATTAATCGAAACAATAATCGGCCAACTAATCGATTATAAAAATAATCGTTAGTTGCAGCCCTACACTTCATTCCACTTATTCCACATATGCTGGAGGGATTCTATCCTTATAGCCAAATCAGCACCAATCTCAGTTAAACACATTAAACTTGACCCTAAATGCCTACAAAGCAGCCATTAGGCTGGATTCACACCTATGCATTTTTAGTGCTTTATGCATTTTGAAGATTTGTACTACAGTCCATTCACCATGGTTTCCTATGGAACATGTTCTGTTGTGCAAATCTGCAAAATGCAAAAAGCACTAAAAATGCATAGGTGTGAATCCAGCCTAATGGTTGCTTTGTAGTCCTGGTGCTGAAACTTCTGGGTAAACCCTATACAATGACAAATACAGTATCTCACAAAAGTGAGTACACCCCTCACATTTTTGTAAATATTTTATTATATCTTTTCATGTGACAACACTGAAGAAATTACACTTTGCTACAATGTAAAGTAGTGAGTACATTACAAGCTATACTTGTATAACAGTGTAAATTTGCTGTCCCCTCAAAATAACTCAACACACAGCCAATAATATCTAAACCTCTAGAAACAAAATTGAGTACACCCCTAAGTCAAAATGTCCAAATTGGGCCCAATTAGCCATTTTCCCTCCTCGGTGTTATGCGAGTTAGTGTTACAAGGTCTCAGGTGTGAATGGGGAGCACGTGTGTTAAATTTGGTGTTATCGTTCTCACTCTTTCATACTAGTCACTGGAAGTTCAACATGACATCTCATGGCAAAGAACTCTCGGAGGATCTGAAAAAAGAATTGTTGGTCTACATAAAGATGGCCTAGGCTAAAATAAGATTTCCAAGACCCTGAAACTGAGATGCAGCATGGTGGCCAAGACCATACAGCTGTTTAACAGGAAAGGTTCCACTCAGAACAGGCCTTGCCATGGTCGACCAAAGAAGTTGGGTGCACCTGCTCAGCGTCATATCCAGAAGTTTTCTTTTGGGAAATATACATATGAGTGCTGTCAGCATTGCTGCAGAGGTTGAAGTGGTGGGGGGTCAGCCTGTCGGTGCTCAGACCATACGCTGCACACTGCATCAAATTGGTCTACATGGCTGTTGTCCCAGAAGGAAGCCTCTTCCGAACCGAAGACGGCACCCAACCACCTCAGAATCCTTCTTTTAGTTTCCTTGCCTTGGGCTAGCCAGCCCCGACACATCAAAGTCGGGTGGATCGGCACTCCAGGCCATAGCCTTCCAGCAGCTGGTCAGGAGGACCAGGACCATGAAGTCAGTGCATCATTCTGGACCGGAAACACCAAACCATGTGACATCCTCATCTTAAATACCCTCTCTCAGAAAACACAGTGAGAACGCCACTCCCACTGGGCGGGCTCCGAGAGAAAGTAACTTAAACACCTAACCAGACCATAGTTCCAATGCCTGCCAGATGAGACAGTGCCCCCTGTGGCCAGGCTGAATGTCTCACAGTCCAGTCAGACTGATGTTGAAGTCTAATTTAGATAATTGCACCCAAACTAAACAGCAGTTTAGGTCATTTTAACTTTTGAAAAAAACGCATAGCGCTTGCTCTTCAGGAGCTGCCGCTACATTTATTTTTATTATTTTTGGCGCACGTTACCACACCATTATCCCTTAGTTTTTAAGATCAAAGGTTCAACTATGTTGGTGTCCCTTGTTAATTTTACATTGCATTTTTTTAAATGTAACTGCCTACTACCAAACTGTCATTTGAAGTAAAACATATTGCCAAGTAATATTCTCCACAATTTTTTATTGTGCATTAACCTCCCTGGAGGTCCGATTATTTCGGATTTTAGGTGATAAAAGCGGTACAATTATTTTGCATGGAAATTTGTCGTTTTATATTGTAGTCCTGTAATTCTTATCAATAACTCACTTAAATCTGTCCAAACCAGAGTCTAGCAGACATCCCGGGTATGATAAAGTTTGAAAAATTAAATCATAAATTATAATATAATAAATAAATATAAATAATTATACCAAATAATAAAATAACAATAATAAAAATTATTCAATAATGTAATCAAATCAAAAACACTGAAATTTGCTCAGTTGCAGAATTGTCTCTGTCATTACTTTTCAGTATTTGATGATGGATCTCCCAACAAATCGCTATCCCTTAATTCTACTATTCTGATTACAATTTATTATCACTGTTTTCTATCTGGTCTAAAATCATTTTTGATGTAAAGGGACAGTTTTGGTTGCTATGGACAATCTCCAGTTTCCAGGCATAAAGAACAGTTTTTATTATATAAAACTGCATGCAGGACACTGGGCAGACCACTAGGGACAAAGGGGATGTGAAATAATTACATACAGCAATGTAATCTGTAAGATTACATTATACTGTATGTATAGTGAGTGTTTCACTTTTTGAATTTGGCGCTGATCTCCGTCCCCGTGCGTCACAACACTCACAGGGAACGGAGCTCTGTGATAGATTGAGCGAGACACGGCTCGCTCGTACAGCCCGGGGACATCGCTGGATCCAAGGGAGAAGGTAAGTAAGCGTCCTCCTGGATCCAGCGATGCGGTCCTGAGTCTGGCTCGGGGTTACCGCTTTTGGTATAAAAATTCCACCCCGAGCCAGACTCGGGAATACCGCCAGGGGGGTTAAAAAAAGAAAACAAATAAAATAAGACATGCTATCTGCCAATAGAACTTAACCAAAAAGTGCATTCTATGCATCCAAAATATAGAAAATACACCAAATCAAATCATTATAGGCTGTTTACGATAATGGTGGTCTCCGCGGTGGGTTCGCCGCAAGATGACCGTTATCGGCGGCGGGAGAGGTGCCACCCTCCTCCCGCCGCTCTCCCACGCTCACCTCCGCTTACTGGAGGTGATCGGGTCCTGCACACTGCTGGGTATGGAGACGAGTGAGGCTAAGATGGCCCCCGCTCGTCTCTATACCATAGGAGGTCGGAAGCGCATACCTCTTAAAGAAACATTTTTCAATGTCATTTTTTCAAATGACATTTTTTTTATTGCATTTAAGTCCAAATATGAGATCTGAGGACTTATTGACCCCAGATCTCATATTTAAGAGGACCTGTCATGCTTTTTCTATTACAAAGGATGTTTACATTCCTTGTAATAGGAATAAAAGAAAGTGATCCAGATTTTTTTTTAAATAGTGTAAAAATAAATGAAATCAAGTAAAATAAATAAGATTTTTTTTTTTAAAAACACCCTGTCCCGACGAGCTCGCATATGTGAGTAGCACCGCATATGAAAACGGTAGTCAACCCACACATGTGAGGTATCGCCACGATCGGTAGAGTGAGAACAATAATTCTAGCCATAGACCTCCTCTATAACGCAAAACATGCAACCTGTAGAATTTTTTAAATGTCGCTTATGGAGATTTTTAAGGGTAAAAGTTTGACGCCATTCCACGAGTGGGCGCAATTTTGAAGCATGACATGTTGGGTATAAATTTACTCGGCGTAACATTATCTTTCACAATATATAAAAAATTCAGCTAATTTAACTGTTGTCTTATTTTTTTATTCAAAAAAGTAATTTTTTTTCCAAAAAAGTGCGCTTGTAAGACCTCTGTGCAAATACGGTGTGAAAAAGAGTATTGCAATGACCGCCATTTTATTCTCTAGGGTGTTAGAAAAAAAACAATATATAATGTTTGGGGGTTCTAAGTAATTTTCTAGCAAAAAAAATGTTTTAAACATGTAAACACAGAGTCTGAAAAAGAGGCCTGGTCCTTAAGTGGTTAAGTACACAATTGGGTTTATTTACTAAAGCTGGAAAGTGCAAAATCAGGCTCACTTCTACATAGAAACCAATTAGCTTCTAACCCTAGCTTGTTCAATTAAGCTTTGGTAATAAAACCTGGAAGCTGATTGGTTTCTATGCAGAAGTGAGCCTGATTTTGCACTTCCCAGCTTTAGTAAATAAACCCCATTGAGTATTTAAAAGTGTGGTATGCCTGTATTCAATAATAAAAGCCTCATTCATGGGTCCTGCTTCTTAAAATAGGGGGTCAACTATGCCAAGAGTTGGTGAAAGCAGGGGTCCATCACCCGGAGATAATTCCGAGAATCATCTGGATTGTTCTCCTGGAGCTCCTGCAGCAAAGGCATATGACATAATTGGTCATGATTAATAAAGCAACCAATCCTCCTCCTGTTCCCGGACTGGACTTGGGTCAAAGCAATAACTCCAAGGCCAACAATAAATAACATGTTATCTCCTCTGATTCTGCAACATGGCTGGTTGATGAACGCCCATTCAGAAAGTAACTGAAAAGCGTTAAATGAAAAGCATGAAATGAAAAGCGTGAAATGAAAAGCAGAATCAACACTCACCAAACTTCTACTAACACGAAATTAGCACAAGGAGCCCAAAGGGTGGCGCTAAAGTGCTGAAAAACCACGTAGTACATCACTACGTTCGTGTTTGTTGGCCGACAATTGTGTGCTGTTTGTATGCAAGACAAGTTTGGGGCCAACGCCCTTCGGACAAAAGTCTGCGGTTTTGTCTGCGGAAAATCCAATCATGTGTACAAGGTTTTAGAGTTCATGTGTGTGGAGAGAAAATGGATGAAAATAGATTACTTGAGATCAGCAGCACTGAGATATTACAAATGATTAAAAAAAAATGATGACAAGTATGTCATATAAAATAAGGAAATAGTTTGTGATTTACAGGGGTTACTTTTCTAAAGCCAAATGGGTTGTTCACTGTGCACTTGAAGTTGCACTTTACAAATGAATTTTCCCAGATCTTAATGAGGAAAAGCTCTGCTGGCTTTTATCATCCAATCATGTGCAAGCAAAACTTATTCTTTTTTTTTTAACATTTCCGTGCATGTGATTGGGAAACTTCACCACATTTACTAAGCAGATTGCAACTTCCCATACAAAGTGAACAGCTTGGTAAATCAACACAATTACAAAAATTAAAATTACTTTTCTATTTTAATTTGGAGCCTGCTATGACAAAAAATTTAGGATAACTTCCTTGTAAATAGAGATCTTTGTGATGTAAGAGGGCTGAACCTTACGCAGATGCGTTTTAATACGATGGGTGGTTTGTGGCCCTACAGGCTGCTCACCAGCAACTGTTGGCTCTTGCTGAACCTCCAGAGGAGTTTGTTGAAGTTTTAAAATGATGGGAGAACCACACTAGCTTATAAAGAATTTTTAAAAGATTTTTACAAACAAATAATGAAAATTTGCTTTACCAAGCCACCACTATTTGCTCCACTAGCAAAATATTCACTGGGTGTCTCCAAAGCGACAAAACCGTCTAATAAAGAATTACTATAAGCAAAGAGAAAAAAAAGGGCGGCAAAAGCCTAGAGCATTACCAGATGTAACTTTTATTAGAAAGAGCAGAAAAATGCAAACGCAAAAGCACACTGCTAAAGGCACTTTTACCTACAGGTAAGCCTAGAGTAAGCTTACCTGTAGGTGCAAGAAATATCTCCTAAACCTACACGGGTTAGGAGATATTTGCAATGCATGTACCGTAGACAGCGGCGTGCCACTGCTAACGGCGATCATGCCGTTAGCGACATCATCGTGGCTCCGGCCAATCACAGCGCGGGAGCCACGATATCCGGAAGGAAGATGGACGCTTCGTGGAAGAGGGGACAGCGGTGACATTGAAGGCTCCTGTGTCAGGGAAATAAAGAGGAAGTAAAACCCATCAGGGTTTCCTTCCTCTTGAAACAAGAACCAGATGGCCAGGTGACCCTCAGCGAGGAATGTGTCAATGCAACATGGATCAGACTCACCAGCTACTGAGGTTGTGTACGCTTACATGCTTTGTCAAGTCCTTGTCAAGGACTTGACAAAACATGCAAGCATGCAAAACCAGTAGTTACATCCACAAAGAGACGCCCAGCTCCACATTGGCCGTGGCTAGTTCCTTCTCCGACACCTCAGTTCCGACTGGTCTTCGGCGATGTCCCCTTCTTTCGATGCTCACCACAGAGTTTTTCTCCCTGGACACAGTGAGCTGCTTCACTTTATTCACATTGCCAGTGCCCATGACACCATTTTCCCTTGCCGGCAGGTCTGGCTGTACACACCACATGCTGCAGCTGGTGTGTCCTTGTGGCTTTCCATGGTCAGTGTCCGTTGGTTGGTTGTCTCGGTCTGTCCTAGTAATCCATCAGTACCTGAGCCAGCCTTACCCTTGTGGTAAGGTTGGCATTCAAATTTGTACTGTTTTAATCTTTGGAAAAAATCACCAGCAACCTTTTTGAGTATATATGTAGTTCATTACAGCCCTTACCCATCAATTTCAGCTCAGTTCCTGAGGGCTGTCAACCTTTTTTGTCCTGAACAAATCTTATGACCTCGATGATTTTTGGCAGATCAAAACATATTTTTCTGTAATTGCAGGGTCCTTAAAACATGGAGAAATGTGCATGTACTGTAGCTATAAAAATCATGTTTTGTCATCTTGACATGCATAGATTTTGTTATTTTTCTTTACAGGTACAGATATAGTGCTACTGGGAATTTATTTTTAACAATTTTGGAATTTAGGAAAATGCAGCCCAGCACAGAAGGCATATTTGTTAATATCCTTATAGCAAATTAGCTAGCAAGCATGTAACCTCCTACTATATTGATTAGTCTATAATTTTCATCATCAGGCAGGCGCTACTAGAGTGAAATCCATAACTAAAATGAGGCTTCATGTTCAAAGCACTATTCAGATCCTTATGCAGGTCATGTAAGTTAACTTATGTGCGCAACCTAATAGGAGTAGGCACATTTAAAAGGAAAGTATACTTTACAGTACACAATAGTTTAGGTAAGGTGAAAAAATACACAAAGAAACAAATTATTTATTAAAAATACCAAACTCCTGTCCATTGGGCAAAAAAAAAAACATAGGGTGTGCGCATGTGCGGGCGCTCCGTAATGGCCGCCTAAGCCGGGAGCTCCGCATCACCTCTGCCCCGCGATAGCCCGCAGCACTACAGCACCGACCGAACCAGACCAATCGGACCCGCTCCGCATAGGGGATCCCGGCGGGAACATTCACAGATGCCCGGTCCGGCGGCCAGAAGCGATTTGGGGCCGGACTTCCATAAGGCCGGAACGAACGGGTGTACCAAGATGGGCGCCGTTCAGAATACCTCACAGCCTCACACAGCCACAGGGGACAAGAAGCCGGATCAAAGGCAAGTAATAGCCCCAGCTGTACTCTCATACTCTCAAGTAACCCAGGGAGGACATCACTACCCCCAGACACCATCCCCAGCCTCCACAGAATCACTCCTGGGCCGCCACATGGAGGACAGTGTACTATCTCCTTCAGGGCCTACTTCTCCTAACCTCCTAGCCCCACCATCTCCATATCTGCCTGAACAGGATTCCTTCTTCAAGCAGGGAGACCTCTTTCTCAAGCTTTCAACCCTCCTGGAAAGGGGTCTAGCTAACACTGCAGCCCAGATCACCAGAGATATGAAATCTGATTTTGCAAATCTAGGCTCCAGAATGGAAGCCATTGAGAACAAATTAGACATTACTGTGTCGCGCACCAACCAAAATGCTGCACACATTCAGACCCTCCAGGAGCAACTGGATTTGGCCCTATCCAGGATCGACGACCTTGAAAATAGATCCAGACGTTATAACCTTAGGATACGTGGCCTCCCTGTGTCCTATACCGATGTTTCCACGGCAGTCCAGGACCTTTTCAGGGATTTAATCCCGAATATACCGTTGCACCGTTTGGAATTGGACAAGGCCCACAGAACCCTCGGACCCCTGAGAAAGGACGGTTCCCCGAGAGATGTCCTCGTGAAGCCACACTTCTATGCTGTGAAGGAGGAGGTCCTGAAGCAGTCGAGACTCCAACAACAGATCTCTTACCATGGTCATCAGCTTCAAATCTTTGCTGACTTGTCCCTAGTCACTATCCAGAAGAGGAGAGCCCTGAAGCCACTTCTTACGGTTCTCTCCAACCAGGAGATCAAATACCGTTGGGCCTTCCCTTTTGCAGTCAGATTCAACTACAAAGGCCATTCCTACGCTTTCTCCAGCCTGCAAGAAGGTGAAAAGTTGCTCCTCCATCTGAAGCTCCTATCTCAAGAAGCACCCATGGAAGTGTCGGCCAACGCTGCTGCTTCAGCCAAGCGTCCTCAACCAACGAGCCCGGTCTCCCCCCTATGGATCTCGGGAAAGAACAAGAAATCAAGAGAGGGAAGACCACCATAATGAGACCTTACCATTTTTCACTTGTTATTTCCTAATTTTTTTGGGGTCGAATGCCTCGGTCAGGTATTTCTGTTCAGGTCGGGGCCCTGAGCCCCCTCTTTAACCTGTCCCCACGCGGGCCCTTTATTGACTTTTTTTCGGTTGTTTTTTTACCATTTTTTCATTTTCAATTTATTTTTAATTTTTTTATTTGGATGCACTCCCCATCATCCCCTCAGGGCCTCTCGCTGTTTGACTTTCTGACATTGTTGAGGGTGTTACGCTAGCCCAGCACACCCAGTTTTGCCCTTACCCTGTCGACTGTTGAAGGAGGGAGGGCCGGGTTCCTATTAACCTAGGGATCCCCCCCCTTTTTTGACAGTCGAATCAGTAGTTTCTTTGCTCATCGTTTTGACACCTCGGGGGAGATTTTAGTTCTGTTTGTAGTGTATTCTCCCTAGGGGATGCATCCAGGACTTCCATGTTCTTTTACTAGGTCCACGGACAACCCCTACCCTGAGTTTGGTTGGGTTACGGTTTGGTTTACTTCTGTCTGAATGATATAGATTATTGAAAATTTACCAAGTCTATTAGATGATTATGGTCAGCTCTTAATCTATCTGAGTTTCTTTCTAGTGCTGTTCCGGGTATATCCCGGGGGTTTTTTTTTCTCTAGACAATGTTATTTATAAGCAAGGGGCAGAGGTGATCCCCTTGCGCCTCCACCCTTCCCGCAGAGACAGGTTTCTGTTTCTGCGCGACGGGAAGTCAGCCCTTAGTTAGAGGTCGCCAACGACTTTAGCTCTTTGGTCTCTGGGGGATACCTTTCCCTAGGCACCGTAGATCTTCTTAGAAGATGTCCTTTTTATTTGTATTTGTCTCTCTCTTTACCCCTCTCTCCCTCTTCTTTCCCCTTCGGAGCCAGCCGACAGGATGCACGCGGAACACAACTCTGATCTCAGACCGGATCTTCCCCCCTTCTTATGCCAGACCTCATCGGAAGAAGATCCTCACGGGTAAGAGATGTCCAGTCCCACAGCTTGCCACAATCGGGGCTCTATGACCAACTCAGATAGCTCTAAGAGGGCTCTCCGAATTGCCTCTCACAACGCTCAGGGGTTGAACTCCCCCAGAAAAAGGAAACTGGCCTTTGAACAATATCGCTCCCTTAATCTTGATATAGTTTTACTACAAGAAACTCATTTCCCAGTTCGGTACAGCCCCAAATTCCTCCACCCACACCACCCAAACTTCTATTTAGCAAACTCTGAGAACAAAACTTGAGGGGTAGGCGTCCTATTTGCTAAGTCTTGTAGATTTGAACACTCTTCCACCCTTAGAGACCCTGAGGGCAGGTTCATTTTGGTCAAGGGCTTGATCGAGGGCATTCTCTATTCCATAATCTCCTATTACGCTCCCAACAAGGGTCAACCTAAATGTTTTCAATACCTTCTTACGGCCTTGCTTCCCCTAACAGAGGGCAAGGTGATCTTTGGAGGAGATTCAAATGTCGCCTTCGATCAGGGACTTGACAAATCTAGACCTCTGGGAGCTCAGCTTACACGCCCCACCAAAGCCAGCTTGTCCATAGCTAGGACCCTTCATGCCCACGGCCTGATAGACATCTGGAGAGAGTTGAACCCAACCAAACCAGACTTCACACACTACTCTTCCCCTCACCAATCCTACGCTAGAATTGACCATATTCTGGTCCCCCCTGGGATGATCCCATCTACCCACAAAGCGACCATCCTTGATGTCTCCTGGTCAGATCATTCAATAGTTTGCGTCTCCGTACACAATGTAGTAACGAAGGTGGTGGGATCTCACTGGAGGCTTAATGAATCTCTTTTGAATGATCCCAGCGCATCAAAAGACATTGAGAGCTCCTTGAAAGAATACTTCCTTCTGAATGAAGGGGGCGGGATCTCTCCAGAAACCCTTTGGGCAGCCCACAAAGTAGTGGTCAGGGGCAAAATAATAAGCATAGCCTCACGCATTAAAAGAGAGCGAATGATAGATATCAAAAACCTTGAAACCAAATTTAAAACCCTGAAATCTCATCACAAGCAGCATCCTTCTCGGGCATTAGCAGACCTAGTTGATGCCTCTAGACTAGAACTAAACCTAGCGCTAACCGCCAGAACAGAAAAAGAAATCCGCTGGTGCAGTGCCAAATTTTATAACTAGAAGGATAAGATTGGTTCCATGTTGGCAGCCAAATTAACCCCTAGGTCTCATACCCACTCTTTCCCCAAAATTAGAGTCTCGGGACAAGCGCTCTCTGCCAACCCCACCAAAATACTTACCGTATATACTCGAGTATAGGCCGACCCGAGTATAAGCCGAGGCCCCCAATTTACCCCCAAAAAACTGGGAAACCTATTGACTCGTGTATAAGCCGAGGGTGAGATATGCCTGTCCATCCCTGTGTGTGTGTCCATCCATCCATCCATCCCTGTGTGTGTGTCCATCCGTGTGTGTGTGTGTGTGTGTGTGTGTGTGTGTGTGTGTGTGTGTGTGTGTGTGTGTGTGTGTGTGTGTGTGTGTGTGTGTGTGTGTGTGTGTGTGTGTGTGTGAGAGGCCTTGTGTGTCCAGCCTACCTGTGTCCCCAGCCTCCGTCCGGTCCCGAGCCTCCGTCCGGTCCCGTCCCGTCCCGAGCCGAGCCTCCGTCCGGTCCGGTCCCGTCCCGTCCCGAGACTCCGTCCGGTCCCGTCCCGTCCCGAGCCGAGCCGAGCCTCCGTCCGGTCCCGTCCCAGGATCACCGCTCTTCGTCGGCGCCCATTTTCCTGTTCAAATGCCGCGCCTCCCTGTCTGTGATAGGCGGAACACAATTTCCCAGCAGTCTGTGTTCCGCCTATCACGGCCATCCTTTCATCCTCGTCCGTAGTACGAGGATGAGCGGATGTCCGTGATAGGCGGAACACAGGCTGCTGGGAAATTCAGTGTTCCGCCTATCACAGGCGAAGGCGGAGCCGGAGGCGCGGCTTTTGAATTAGAATAGAATGGCCGCTGTCTGTCTGCTCGACACGCTGATCGAGCAGGCAGACAGCGATGACTCGAGTATAAGCCGAGGGGGGCACTTTCAGCCTCAAAAAAGAGGCTGAAAATCTCGGCTTATACTCGAGTATATACGGTAAGTCATTCCAAGAATTTTATGCCAAACTTTACAGTTCAACTCCAGGGGTTGACCGTAATGCATGTGAGACTCTATTTCATGACTTGCCCATACCTACACTCTCAACAGACCACAGAGATATCATGGAAGCCGAAATCTCAGTTGAGGAGATTAAGGGAGTCATAAAATCTCTCAAAACGGGATCAGCTCCAGGTTCTGATGGCCTCTCAGTGACATACTATAAAACTTTTGTAGACACTCTCGCATCGCATATGGCAAAAATGTTTAACTCAATAACTAAGGGTTCACCTTTGGACCCCCAGTTGAACTCCGCCTACATTTTGGTCATCCCTAAGCCGAACAAGAATCTGGAGGAAGTGGAGAATTACAGACCCATATCCCTTATCAATAATGATCTCAAGATACTCACCAAAATCCTGTCCAACCGGCTAGCTTCCTTTATTAGCAGATATGTCCATAAAGACCAAGTTGGATTTATCCCTGGCCGACAAGGGCCGGATCTCACCCGAAGGGCTATTGATATAGTTTCCATCCTGCAATCCAACTGGGAAGGGGGACCCAAACAAGAGGGTATGCTTTTATCGATGGACCTACATAAGGCCTTCGACTCCATAGAATGGCCTTACATTTTCTCGCTCATGGAACGTTGGGGTTTCGGAGACAGATTCTTGGGCATTCTACACTCTTTATATTCGACTCCGACAGCGTCGATTCGCTTATTAGGGCACTATTCCCCACCACTTAACATAGCCAGAGGCACCAGACAAGGGTGTCCTTTATCCCCTCTGATCTTTGCAATAGCCATTGAGACGCTAGCCATAGCCATCCGCACCAACCCGGACATCCAAGGGGTCTCATGTGGGTCTCAGACACATAAATGTGGTCTTTTTGCGGACAATGTTCTCCTCTTCTTAACATCCCCCATCACGTCACTGCCGAATCTTTGCAGAACCCTAGATACCTTTTCCAAGGCCTCAGGCCTCAAGGTTAACTACTCCAAATCCCATGCCCTTAATATTTCGCTACCCCTAGCCACAGTGTCCACCCTTCGGAGCAGTTTTGACTTTGCGTGGAGAGACACCTTCTTAGATTACCTTGGGATCAAGCTTTCTCCTAAAATCGAACAGCTGTATTCAGCCAACTTTCCTCCTACTTACAAGAGGTTAGAAGCAGACCTACAAACTTGGGCTAAGGGGAATCTCTCTTGGCTGGGTAAAATTCACTCTCTCAAAATGACTCTCCTTCCTAGGCTTCTTTATTTATTCAGAGCTATCCCGATTAACATAAGGTCTGACCACCTGCAATCCCTTCAGAAGAAGGTGATCCAGTTTATATGGGGAAAAGTAGGTCACAGGTTGCCCCGTGAAACAATCTTTAGATTGAGGAAGAAAGGGGGGATGGGAGTTCCAAGATTGACTTGGTACTTCCATGCTGCCAGACTTGCCCAGTTGTCGACTATATACTCTAGACTCGAAAAACCTGACTGGCTGCAAATAGAGAGACAGGCTGCCCCTACATACACTTTAGACTTCCTGCTCTGGATTCCTCACAGGGAGCGCCCCCCCCTTTCTCTCTCCTATATTATCTCAATCTCTCTCCCTCTGGGATAGGTTAAAATCCAACACTTCCTTAGTGTCAGACTCTCATCCACTAGCCCACATCTTTAATAACCATGATTTCCTACCAGGGTTGGATATTAAAGCATTCAAATGGTGGTTGGATAAGGGGCTGTACCGAATTGGCCACTTCTTCACGCCCTCTGGTCCCATCACTCTAAAATATTGCAAAAAGAAATTGGAGATTCCGAATTCGGAACTCTTTAGGTTCTCTCAAATTCAACATTACCTTCATGGGCTCTGGAAGGAGAAACCGGCCCCTCCACGCTTCACCGACTATGAGGTGTGGTGTGGACAAGCCACACACCAAAGAGGGGGAATTTCGGTTGTATACCAGGCACTAGCTCGGAACGACAACAAGACTTCTTTCATGTTGGCCTGGGAGAGGGATCTCCTAATTCAATGGGAGCTGGAGTCCTGGTATTCTTCTTACTCCAGAGCCTATAAAGGGGTTAGGAACATCTCTCTGATAAAAGCCAATATCAAAGTGTTGACTAGATGGTACCTGACCCCGTCCAAATTGGCCCACATGTTCCCCTCGGCCAACCCCCTCTGCTTCAGGGGCTGTGAAATGGCAGGTGATATGGCCCACATCTGGTGGGAATGCGTAAAACTTAGGCCCTTCTGGCGGAGGATATTCAACTTAATTTTTAGGGTAACGGGTATTCAGGCCCCTAGAACCCGGTTGTGGCTCTCCTAAATGGTCCCATTCCCCGAATTGGCAAGTTTACTAGCATTCTGATACACTACATGTTACTGGGTGCCAAGGTCACCATAGCTAAAGCATGGAAACAGCCCAAAGTCTCCCTTCGTGCAGCCAAACGTAAGATCTCTTGGATCATGACTCAGGAAAAAGTTACGAGCGTTTTACTAGATTACAGGGATAAGTTTGAATCTATATGGGAGCCGTGGGCCCAACACGTGGGCATATCCCTCGTCACGGGCGTTTCGCCAACTTGATCTGGTTCGACGATTGGTGTCTGGGTTCGGTCCTGTCGCCTGGCTCTTCCCTCTCCTTCCCTAGTTCCCAGCCGGCCCATAACTTGAGCATCCCTTACAGATAGTCCTAAACCACTGGCTCTCTCGCCTTGGGTCCGATCTGGGCCCTTCTGTCCTATCTCGTTTCCCTTGTCGGCCTTTTTCCTTCCTAATGTGTCTCTTCCCATCTAGTATCCCCCACCCCCTTTCTTTCCTTTTCCTCTTTTTCTTTTTTCTTTTTTCCAAGTTTAGTTGTTTGTGTTGGCATATTTGTAACTCAGTCTCATAGTTTAACCAGAGGGGACCGTTTGCTTCTCAGCTAGACTATACAGTTGATCCGAGGGTCCTCCCCTTGAAGCTCTTGCCTTAGTTACATAAACCTTCACCATTCTGGGACCTCCCTGGATCTTTAATGGGAGCGGAGGGTTCCTGGTGGCCTGGGTGGAGAAAGCCTGGCACAGCGAGCTCCCATTAGGGGTGCTGGGCTGATCCACTGAGGCCTTTGAACCTTCTCTTTTTCCTGGATACTCAAAGTCATGCCGCTCCCCAGGGTTACATTTTGTTAGATCAGATTATTTGCCTCTAGAGGTCCCAGGGTTTGTTGAGTTACACTTGTATTTGTAATATTCAGTTGGCCGACTAGTCTCGAATGTATTCTATGTACTTTTGTCTGCACCTATCATATATTTGTACTTTGTCTTTGAACTAATAAATTCTTTGAAATTAAAAAAAAAAAATAGCATTACTAAAATCCATGCAATGGATTTTCATTCATCGTATGTCTTTTGAATTCTCACCTCTTTTTTTCAAAAAACCCGGAGCAAAGTTCTCTTGACTGTACTGTTACACACTCTGCTCCACAATACCTCATTCAACAATAAATGTGTAGTAATAACTGGCTTGGTGGGCAGCAGGGAAATGTCTGCTTGCCATTTCCCATGCTGTCTAAAATCATTATTGCATGTATCCAATGGGTTATACACTGCTAGGCACCTTAACTAAACACAGTGGTTTAATAAATGGAGTATTAACTTTCTGTTGTGTTTGATGTATAATATTTATATTTTTGGATCTTTAGTAAATTACTCCTTACTTTTTACAGAGTCATTGGAGAAGAACTGGAGTTATTAGAGGTAACTGTGGCATTTGTAGGATCCTAAATTCTGAGAACTGAACAATATTTACACAGCTAATTCATCTCACACCCTAAAACCACTGTGAATTTTTCTTGAGAGTGATTGTTTAACCGAATGCCGACCAGCTGCCGCAGTTGTACTGTGGCAGCATGGCTCGGCTGCGTGAATCACCATTATGTTACGTCGGTAACATAAACGGCCACTATGGGTACCGATGCAAGTGCCCAGTGGTCTCGATCGCCGACAGGATCCCACGATCGCTCGGGGGAAACACGGAGAACCGGGAGCTGTGTGCGTAAACATACAGTTTCTGGTTCTCTGAACAGGGAACTGACAGATCGTCTGTTCATACAATGTATGGACAGCGATCTGTTAGTTTCCCTGCACAGTCCCATCCCCCTTCAGTTAGAACACAACATAGAATATATATTAACCCCTCCCCTGCCCCCTAGTTTTAACCTCTTCACTGCCAGTGACATTTTTACAGTGATCAATGCAATTTTAATCGCACTGATCGCTGTATTAATGCCAATGGTCCCAAAAATTTGTCAAAATTGTCCGGCGTGTCTGCCATAATGTAGCAGTAACGATAAAAATCACTGATCGCCGCCATTACTAGTAAAAAAAAAATATTAATAAAAATGCCGTAAATCTATCCCCTATTTTGTAGATGCTATGACTTTTGCGTAAAACCAATCAATAAACGCTTATTGCGTTTTTTTTAACCAAAAATATGTAGAATACATAGCGGCCTAAACTGAGGAAAAAAATGTTTTTATATATATTTTTAGACGATATTTATTACAGCAAAGAGTTAAAAATAATAATTTTTTTTCAAAATTGCCACTCTTTTTTTTATTTATAGCGCAAATAATAAAAACCGCAGAGGTGATCAAATACCACCAAAAGAAAGCTTTATTTGTAGGAAAAAAAGAACCTCAATTTTGTTTGGGAGCCACGTCGTACAACCGTGCAAATGTCAGTTAAAGCGAAGCAGAGCTGAATTGCAAAAAGTGGCCTGGCCAGCAAAAGTGGTTAAGCTTTCATATATGAATACCCCACAGTACTGTATTCAAGTTATGCCTACATTTGGCTGCATCATATATTCCACAATATAGAATCTGCTTGTCTATCAAAAAAATTAGCTGCAAAGTAATAACTTTTGTCTTTATCTGTTTCAACTTTGTAAACTCAAGCATTAACCACTTAAAAATCACTAACCGCATATATACTGTGTCGCACGACTGCTAAATTGTCAGTTAAATTAACGCAGTGCAGTATCGCAAAAAATGGCCTGGACATTAAGGGGGTCAAACCTTCTAGAGCTGAAGTGGTTAAGCATCAATACTTCATTTGCCTTTGGTAACAAGATTACACCAACTTTTGCAAAGGCAACAAACATATCCAAGGCACAGAGAAACATTTAAACCCACAGAAACTATTTTAAATGCCTGGATGGCAAAAGATCAAGTATATCAGAAGCCACAGGCCTCATTCAGTGCTTAGACTTGTAGTCCATGAATGGAACATACTGTATTTATCGGCATATAATACGCACAGGTGTATAACATGCACATTCATTTTAAGAGGGAAGTTTCTGGAAAAAAATAAAATTTTAAATAAGGAGGTTTGAAGCAAAATAATAGTCAGTGCCCATCTGCAGCCTCACCATTGCCATCAATGCAGTCTGATCAATGCCTATCTGCCACCTCACAAGTGCCATCAATGCAGCCTCATCAGTCCACATCAATGCAGCCTCACAAGTGCCATCAATGCAGCCTCATCAGTCCACATCAATGTAGCCTCACAAGTGCATCAATGCAACAGCTTCACCATTGCCATCAGTGCAGCCTGATCGATGCCCATCTGCAGTCTAGAAGGGACAGGGAGGGGGCAGGATGAGTGCCGACAGATTACATACAGTGAGAGTCTCCTATGATAGACGTGTAGCACTAACCCCCAAAGGAGCTGCTGGTTTGATTTGGGCCTGCACTCTACCAATAACCCCAATAACTTGACTCAATCCCCTTGGCACAGCTGTGGTGCAATGCAATACAGTAGGTGACCGCGATATTGTGTCAATCTCGCCGCTTCTAGCAGCGAGATTGAAACCCTACGAGCTCCGTCGCGGGAGCTAGCGCCGAGCTGGCTCGCATCAGGAAAGGAAAAATGTTTCTTTTCCTTTCCCAATAAGCGAAAAGCATTGCTGGCCGGGTTGACACTGGTGCGGGGATCCGAATTGGATTCCCGCCAATACCAGGCACTGTGTTTGATATGAATCCTAAGGGAGAACGCCACGCCAAATGTAAGAAAAAAACCGGCATGGGTTCCCCCTTGGGAGGCATACCTTGGGAGGCATACCAGGCTCTTAGGTGGAAAAAACAGCATGGGGTTACCCCCAAAATCCATACCAGACCCCTATCCGAGCACGCAAAATAGTTTATTGCACAGCTCCAGGGGTCTTCCGTCTTCGGAGGTCTTCTCGCTGGAGCCCGGCTTTCTTCTTCACAGTGTCAGTCCCAGCATCCTCAGGGACTGTGACATCGTAAGGGGGCGGGGTCACCATGTGATATCAACTGGTGACCCCGCCCCTTGTCCCTATATAAGTCGCGGTGCACCGCGTCCCTGGCATTGCGGCCAGAGAGAGCGTCGAGTCAACATCTCCAGAAGAAGAAGAAGAACGGAAGGCGGCAGCGGCGACTGCGACGGCGACAGAAGACCGGGCCACTGCTAGTAAAAGAGCTGGAAGAAGAAGCGGTGGTCTGGCAAGAAGAACCGAAAAGGGGGACAAGACCCCCGAAGTCAGAAGAAGAGGGCGGTGACAAAGAAGAAAGCCGGGCTCCTCCGCTAGCAAAAGAGCTAGCAGAAGATAGCGGAGGAGTCCGGCGAGAAGAATCCCGAAGACGGAAGACCCCCGGAGCTGTGCAATAAACTATTTTAACCCTTGTACCCCATACTCCTTCACATAGGGTGGGGGGCCGGGATCCTGGGGCCCCCTTATTAAAGGGGGCTCCCGGATTCCGATAAGCCCCCGCCCGCAGACCCTGACAACCAACAGCCAGGGTTGTTGGGAAGAGGCCCTTGTCCTCATCAACATGGGGACAAGGTGCTTTGGGGTGGGGGGGCTGAGCGCCCCCCCCTTCCCCAAGGCACCCCCCATGTTGAGGGCACGCGGCCTGGTACGGCTCCGGAAGGGGGGGTGCTCGCTTGTCCCCACCCCCTTTCCTGACCAGCCGGGCTGCGTGCTCGGATAGGGGTCTGGTATGGATTTTGGGGGTAACCCCACGCCGTTTTTTTCAGCGAAGGGGATTCCCCTTTAAATCCCTACCGGACCTAAGGGCCTGGTATGCCCCCGAGAAGGCATGCAGGCTTCATGAGTGAGGCGACATTATCGCCTTGCTCTGGCTGCTATAGAAAAATGACATTTTCCTATTGCAGCCAGCGCACCGGTATCGCGCTGGTTAGAGAAGCATGTCGCCGGGAACCAGCGCGATACTGTCGCACTGGAAACACAATATCAGCGGCACCTACTGTACAATACAATATCATACAAATGTAAAGTACTGTATTGTAACCTCAGGATCCACTGGCTCCATCTGGTGGGGAAAAACAGTACACCACAACACGGGGATACTTAACCAGAAATATATTTTACGGCAGAATATTCGAAACAGGAAACAGGTGGTTACAGAAATTGTGCTGTCATCCCAGCATAGGATGACAGCACAATATATTTCGATAGGAACTATTTAAAACAATATATATATATATATATATATATATATATATATATATATATATGGATTAATACCTGGGAGTTCCCCTCACTTTAAAAGCTAAGAATGAGATCTCACTTAAAATACTTAGTCCGTGATCTTCTTTCTTCGCTAGCTAAAATAACTCCTTTGTGATTTGTAATCCACAGTCTATGAGAAGTTAGGTTGAGGTGCTCCTGATGTGGCTCCAATAACTAATTTACAACGCTTAAGGCGCCAGAGTAGATAAGCCTTAAGCCTGCTCAGTGTCAGTTGCTCTGCTCCTCTTCCGTGGAACTACAAATTACAGTGAGGTCTGTATGTGAGTCTAACTGCGTGTAAAAGTTAACAAACGGTGGGCCGTTACCCGCTCATGAACTGGATTGGAGCTCCGTGTGATAACTTGGGTCCGGTGACTGCAGCATGCTTCTCCGTCCGCTGGGCCAGTTGCTCTGTACCGCTCTGCTGGATGTATCCAGTCCTCCACTGCTCCGATGACTGTCGCTGGACCTCCTCAATCCAGTCACCTTCTCTCAGGCACCGTCAGATCACTCCACAAACAAACAGAGTTGCCCTCCACCATGGCTGTGGGCCGCTGTCTCCGGGAAGCCTCCTCTCAGAAACGCACAGGTCGACAACACGATCCCAAGAGACCTAAAATGGCCGCTCGGGTCCCTTTTATATCCTACCCAGCATGCACTGCTTCAGAGAGTGTTCATGGGTAGGTCACACAGACTCCTGGATAATAAGGTCAACCTTCTCAATAAAAACATCAGTCACTTCCTGTATCAGTCTTTTTGTGTTTGTTATGAGGTAAATAATCATAATAGTGCATTACCTCATTTAGTCACTAGATGGCTCTAAATGCTGAACTGTAGCAATGTCCATAGACTTTATATTAAAGTATGCAAACACATATCAATACACAAGGATGTCAGCGCTACAGACAGAACAGTGGTCCAACGGCGGGCCAGGAGATGGGACTTCCTATTACAGAGGCCGCCAAGTAAACAGGAGATTCTCACTGTATGTAATCTGGTGGCGCTTGTCCCGCCCCCCCTCCCTGTCCCCTCTAAGGCAGCTAAAATTTAAATATTGGTGTATAACACGCACACGCTATTTGCACATGATTTTCACCATGAAAAAGTGTGTGTTATACACCAATAAATACAGTAATTGTCTTTAAGCTGCTGGGGCCACAAGGTGCTTCATACAGGCAAAGTATTCATGTCTATGGGAACATATCAGCTGCGCAGACACAGTCGCTCGTCCCAGTTTGACAGCCATGTGGGTGTAGGTGAGCAGCCCGAACACATACTGTACATTTGTTATATTAATTAAGCTGATGTGTACTTTATTTTCTTTCATATAACTGCAAAATCTTCCCAACTAAACCATACATGTTCATTAACGCAAATGCTCAAAACTGTGAATGATGACATGGCTGAAACTTAGAACACTGAACACAGGTATGGTCAAACATTCAGTTATAGTTCAGCTAAGCATAAGAATGGGGATCATGCATGACCTAAATTACTTTGACAATGGAATGGCTGTTACTAGATATTGTGGTTGCAGCCTCTCAGAAACTGCTATTTTTTCACTTACTGCAGTCTGCAGTCCCTAGAGTTTAAAGGCAATGGTGTGAAAAATAAAAATAAAATAGCTGCGAGCAAACACATAATTAAAAATAGAGAAAAGAATGGTAAGAAGGGATTAAAGAGGAAGTAAACTACTGGCTTTAATTTTTTTTTAACTTGCAAAATAAAGGCATAATGTGCTAGCACGCATCACATACTAGCACATTATGTGAAACCTACCTGCAAACAAAGCTCTCCGATGCATTATCACCACTGGAGGCCACATTCATCTTCACCCGTCTTCCTTCTGGGTCCGCAGACTCCAGCCATGTGACTGGCCGGAGCCACATGATGTCATTCCCACGCATGGGACACTCCCACGTCAACGGCTGCATATACAGTAAATATCTCCTAAAAATATAGGAGATATTTACAGTACCTATAGGTAAGCCTTATTATAGGCCTACCTATAGGTACAACAAATCAAAGGTTTACAACCACTTTAATCTGACAAGTCCATAACTGATCAATTAGCACTGACAAAACTGTGCCTTTGGCACCCTTCAGTCTTAAAGAGACACTGCCACATTGCCCAGTTAGGGCAAAATAAATCTCCCCATCCACTTATACTCACCTTGGCAGTGTTTCTGCTTCTCATGTCACAAGCAGCATGAAAAGCCCCAGTATCGACTGCTAGATCTAAGCCCTGCCACATGGCAGAATGTCACATGGCAGGAAGTCTCTTGCTCCCCAATACTGGAATCATTGGGAAATGTCACTAACTGTCATAGAGAAAGGAGCAAGGTCTTGTCACTTTGCCCTGAAATAGCAAAATGGCATTGAACCTTTAAGCAGCATTGTCATCCTTGTTTGTTAAACTACAGAACTTCAACTATCCTCCACCCTCTCTGTCTCACACCATGTGCATACATTGACTTTATTCCCAGGTCAAATAATGCTGTTGCCTTGGTTTCTAAGGACTTGCTCACACACTGTGTGTAGGGAAATGGCTCTTGGGAGATGTCATTCTGGTGACCCGCCTATGTCAATAGGAACTCATTTCCCATCAGCTTTTCACTGTAAAGGCCTGATAAGGATGTTACATGGGGTATTAAAAGCTGCATCATTGCTACAAGAACAAGGTACAAAAAAAGGATGCTGGGACAGGATCCAGAGGGAGAAAGGGAGGTTTGGAGGTATACAAGATTAATGAATGACTGCGATTTACATATAGTACTCGTTAAGGAAGTCCATACACAGACTACAAACGGTAGCACCAGTCATCTGAAACACAAGTTAAAGTGGTATTAAACCTAAAACCAAAAGTGAAACATATTGCAGCTTACCAAACCTTAGATGTAATGGCTGTATTAGTTTTAATTTCTTCAACTATTTTCACCTGGTGGTCTGGCCAGTAACACACCTACTGAACTAGCGTGGCCTCACTCTGGATGAATAAGCACATTCGGCACATTTGAACATGAGCATTGTCAGTCTGGGGAGAGGGAAGTGTTAAATGTACTAGCAGATTTAAATACATCAACAAATTAAAGCCAGATTTCACATAATACTTTCTAAGCAGTTACAGCAAATAGTTGGGTTCCTTTTCGGATAAGAGTTTTACATAAATAAATAAAAGCTGACCATTGTAAACACCCCTGCCTGTGTGAAATTCTTTCTCTCATCTCTGTAACTAATACATCTTACAAGAGAGCTTGTTCTTTTGAAAATCAACAGACTTGCTGGCAGGATTACCAGATGAAAAAAGAAGAAAGAAAGCCTAAAAAAGAAAATGAATACAGCCACCACATCTAAGAATTGGTAAGCTGCAATATATTAATTGTTTGCTCTTGGGTTTAACCTCCCTGGGGGTATTCCCGAGTCTTGCTCAGGGTGGAATTTCAGTACCATTAGCGGTAACCCCAAGCCAGACTCAGGATTGTATCGCAGGATACAGGGAAAGTTACTTACCTTGTCCCCTGGATCCTGCGATGTCTCCCCGCTGTTTGTGCGAGCTGTCTCCTCGCTCGATTCGCACAGTGCCGAGTTTTGCCGGGCTCTGTTCCCTGCGAGCGGTGCGACGTACGGGGACGGAGAACGGCGCCAAATTCAAAAAAGTAAAAACACAGTACATATACAATACACTTACAGATTACAGTACTGTATAAAAAAAATTACACATCCCCTTTGTCCCTACTGGTCTGCCCAGTGCCCTGCATGCACTTTTATACTATAAACACAGTTCTTTCTGCCTGGAATTTGGAGATAGTCCATAGCAACCAAAAAGTGTCCCTTTATGTCAAAAGTGGTTTTAGAAAACAGCGATAATAAATTAGAATCACTTGAGAATTGAGTGATAATGATTTATGGGGAAATTCATCATCAAACACTAAATCTAATGACATTATCATACCCAGGATGTCTACTGGACTCTGGTTTGGACAGATTTAAGTGAGTTATTCCTAAGAATTACAGGACTACAATATAAAACGCCAAATTTCCATGCAAAATAATTGTACCGCTTTCAGCACCAAAAATCAGAAATAATAATACCGCCAGGGAGGTTAATACTGCTCTAATGCTACTGTTTTGTTATGGATAGTATATGCATAAAATGACCAATGTGTAAATGTAAAACTGCAAAACATTAGTATAACCACCATGACTGACCTGAAATAATGACAAAGTGAGATGATAAACCCCAGCAATAAAACTGAATAGTCATTAGGGGAGGAAGGGAAGTTAGTAATCTCAGTTATAGAGAATTGCTGTAAAATATATTCACACAATTTAAAGTATCATACTGAAATGCAATCAATCATCCAGTAGATAGTTTAACATAGAGGCAAGCTGGCTTCAGAAACATCCCTGCAGAGGTTGCGCTATTTTTTCTCTCATGACCTGAAATTAGCAGATATATTTAGAAATTGGGCTTTCAGTGTTTTTAATTCCAGAGCACTGAAACTTATTTTTAAATGTAAATATTAAATGGGCTCCTGCGCGTTATATGGAATTCGGGAGGAATGTTCTTTTTCACTGGATGCCGCAAACACTTTCATGAGACACCAACTCATGTATTCAAACAAAAGAAAAAAACAGGGTGGTGTTGCGCTTCCAGGGAAGTGGAACATTAAAGAAGAACCAGAGAAGACTGATTTGTTTGAATAGGAGTATAACCTAATGGTGTGTAATCACCTCAAACAAATTAAAATCAAATATAGCAATAAATTATCTAAATTCAGCATAAAAAATAATCTAACCCCTAATAAAAGTGCTCATATGGATTATACCCTGTATATATAATAGTTGGGTATCAAAGTGCCAAAATTTGGCTGGCGAAAATTTGGACAGCTAAATTCCGATGGAGCATACACACGGTCGCATTTTCCGATGAAAAGCTATCATCTGTCTTTTTCTGTCTGGAATTCCAATCGTGTGTACGCTGCATAAGGGTTGTCCAACTTTGCACACTGGAACACTGCCCATTATTTCATGTTAAAATAGTTTTTTCTTAGGTCCCTTTCACACTGGGGTGCTTTGCAGGCACTACAGCTGTAAAAATAGCACCTGCAAAGCACCCTGAAACAGCTGCTGCTGTTTCTCCAGTGTGAAAACCCGAGGGCTTTCACACTGGGGCGGTGCACTTGCAGGACGGTCAAAAAAGTCCTGCAAGCCGCATCTTTGGAGCGCTGTGGGAGCAGTGTATTTACTGGCCCTTCCCATAGAAAACAATGGGGCAGTGCTGCTAACCCGCCTGCAAAGCGCAGGTTTTAACCATTTTTCGCCCGTTAGCGGGGGTTAAAACGACGGTAAAGTGGAGCTAAATATAGCGCCACTTTACCGCCATCGCCTGCAACGCCCCAGTGTGAAAGTAGCCTAAGGCCGCGTACACACTTAGTTTGTCAAACAATCCGACAAACAGTCCGCTCAAAATTTGCATGAGCGGACTTGACCACACACGATGAACGAACAGTCCGCTGAAACCGTGCGCGATGACGTGAACGGCACGTACGACGGGTCGAAAAATACGACGTCCAATACACTGCAATGCAACCTTCGCCGTGTAAATCCTTTCTGAGCATGCGCGACACTTAGTTTGTCGAACAAGCCTACACACGAGCGGACTGTCCGCTCAAACCAAGTTTCAGCGGACTGTCTTACGGGAATTCCGAAAAACTTTGTTCGTCAGACTGTCCGCTGAAACTGTCCGCTGAAGCCCACACACGAGCGGACTGTCCGCTGAACAGTGTTGGGCGAACAGTCCGCCCGTGTGTACGCAGCCTTAGTGATGTCTTTTTTCTGTCATCCTTTCAGACAAGTGCTATGTTGAGCTATTGAAATAGATTGCTGGAAAACCTTTGCCATAGCTTAGGCCAATGTTTGACAACCTTTTTTCTGTCAGGTCACCCTTCAAAATGATATACAATCTCGAGGCTCCCCATTGTAAAATGTAAAAGTAAACTAATAGTTTTAAATAATGCAGGGACATCTGCGCATTTAGGACACACAACACTAGAGGCAATTTATTCTTCCAAATCAAATACTGCTTTGCACACCATTCCTAAATAGTATTCCAATTTTCCTCTCGCTCACTCAGGTAATGTGCCCCCAAGTTCTGTTGGAGAGGGGCAAACAAGGATGTTGTGCAGGCGCCCAACTAATTATCAACCGCCTTTATTCACATAAAACCATGAACAACATGAAGATTATTGTAATAGCATCCTTGAAAGCAGAGACAGAGAGCAGTTCGATCAGTGATCACGTGATCAGTCAGCTCATTAACATTTTTATTGCTCCTAAGTTTCTTCTCTAATATCAAACGCATTCACAATAATGCTCCATACACACGGTCGGAAATTCCGGCGGAAAAAGTCAGATCGGATTATGTTGTCAGAAAATCCGATCTTGTGTGGGCTCTATCTGACTTTTTCTGTCGGAATTTCCGAAGGAAAAAGTTTGAGATGCGGATCTAAAATTTTCCAACAACAAAATCCGTTTGGACTTTTGCTGATCGTGTGTAGAGAATTCCAACGCACAAAGTGCCACGCATGCTCAGAAAATTTTTGGAGACAAAAGCTATTGGCTACTGGCCTCTACGTAGTCCCGTCGTACTTGTTTTACGTTACCTCGTTCCGAACGATCGGATCTTTCAACAACTTTGTGCGACCGTGTGTATGCAAGACAAGTTTTGGGCAAAATCCGTCTGAAAAAATAAGATGAATTTTGTGGTCGGAATGTCCAACCGTTTGTATGGGGCATTAGAAGACTGTTTAATTCTGAGTTTTATTAGTTTAAATATAAATATATATCAAAGAACAACGTTGATTGCAGAATTTGGTAATTCAGGCAAATTGGTTAAAATGGTCAAAAATTATTTTTACAAACACTAAATATGTAAATTCTTGGAACGTGTTGTATACAAGAAACATGAAGGCAGTGACACACTAAATTATCTTTACAGGGCTAGTAATAGAAAGTTATTTATTCTTGTTTTCTATATAAATATTATATTCAGTAAAAACAGAAATATCCTGCAAAGAAATACTTCAGTTAATTGGTAGTCCTCAATATATTCACACAGACAGGGTCCAAGATTTATGGGAGAAAAGATACTGGAGCATCCCGCTGATACATCCAACCCTGCAGCTTCTAAATTTTCAAGGGCTTCAAAGTGCTTTGTATTATTTCACTCCGTGCAAATTCATTTGTATTTCAAGGCATTAAGGGGGTTCCTCTACTTCCCAGATGCAGGGATTTCAGATATCAAATAGCCTGCATTGAGGCTTATGGGATTTTAAAGAACAAACACAGATTCCATGTGGTTTTGTGCCATGTTGCAATGAAAACTACTACACTTAGCTTATGCTGTTAGTATTCCAGTACAAGCATGACAGCTGAATTCAAGAACTTTTTCATAATGTGTCCCATGTATGTATTACTCTTTTATTGAAATAAATGGAACAACATAGGAAATGATTTGGTGACTTTGGTTAAATTTGGAGAACTCTGAAGTCATTGTTTTAAAGGAGCCAGAGCTATTTTGGCTATACTTCTCCTATGGATCACAGGGGTACAGTTCGTTCTGCACTTCTGTGATCCATTTTCAATGACAGCCGGTCCAGGCTCTGAAAAGATCCAGACCGGGATTTGCCCAGAATCCTGGACTGACAGCTTGCTGAGCCTCTCAGCAAACCCCTGAGAACCTGAGCCAGTCCCTTCCACCCCCTCCACAGCCCAGTGCTCCAGTGAGTGCTGGAGGGGTAGAGCAGAGAGTCACAGTCTGACAGACCCTGACTCTCGGCTCACAGAATTCTGAGAACTGAGCTATCAGCAGTCTTTGATTGCTCAGCTCTCAGTGCGGGTAACAGATGCAGCATCGGATTGATGCTACATCCACCTAGGTGAGTATAAATGTTATTTTTTTTCTAATTCCCATACTTCTCTTTTTAAATATAACATGAAGTTACAATTCAAACATGGCAAATGGCATAAAAGATGAAAACATTTTTAAAGTTAAACTATCATTTTAAAGTATAAACAAATGTATGACCAGTATTTCATTTTTGGAAAGAAGACAGTAGACTTTATCATTAAGGCCCCTTTCACACTGGGGCATGGACGTCGTCGGCAGTAAAGCACCGCTATTTTTGTGGGGGTTTTCGACTAGCGGGCAAAAAAGGGTTAAAATGACCGCTATTTTTAGCGGTGTTTTACCGACGTTTTTGTGGGGGTTGTTGGCTAGCGGGCAAAAAAGGGTTAAAATGACCGTTTGGGACGGTCATCGGCAAGCAGAAACCCAGATATGATCAAGCGAGTGTAACAAATGCTGGCAAAAAATCGGCAACTGACTCTACCATTAATGGAGGAGGAATTGCGCATTAGCTTTAACACAGTGCTCACTATTGTCCATGAAACTTTGGGTAAGTGGAAAATCTGTTCCCAGTTTGTGCCACACAAGCTGACAGATGAACAGAAAGCAAAACGCATGGAAACTTCTGGAGATACCATTGCCACGTGTGACCAGGATCCATCCTTTCTGTGAACCATCGTCACAAGGGGTGAGACCTGGTGCTACCAGTTCGAAGTTGATCACAGATGTGGTGGCAATCCAAGAATGTGTGACAGCGGTTCTGTGATCGATTCCTAAAGAGGCCTTTGCTGACAGTTTCCAGAAGCTTTATGAATGTTGTCAAAAGTGTGTTGTGAAATATGGTGATATTTTTGAAGGCCAATAAAGGTAGTTTTTTTGTGTCTTCTGTTTTGTTTGTTTTCTGATACCGTTAACCAAAGTTTTTAGACACACCTAAATTATATTAATAGAGGTACAAAACCTCAAGTTGTTACAAATAATTCACGAAAAAACAAACACATTAAAACATAGTATAAAAGATCTCTGAAAAGCTTTTAAAGTATAGTTCAAACTGTTTCAGCCTTGCTGTTTAGTGCAAAAATTAATCCATATAGTGTAGAGTGTTCTTTAATAAATGTAGTGGCACCCCCCAAGGATTGGTAATTTTGGGTTTTCTGTTTTGCAACTCGACTCCTCAAACTCAACCTCAGCCCCTCTGATACACTTAGGCCACGTACACACGGGCGGACTGTCTGTCCAACTTAGTCCGCTGAAACGTGTTTCAGCGGACAGTCCGCTCGTGTGTGGGCTTCAGCTGACTTTTTCAGCAGACAGTCTGGCGGACTAAGTCTTTCGGAATTTCCGTAATATTGTTCGTCCAAACTTGGTTTCAGCGGACAGTCCGCTCGTGAGTAGGCAAGTTGGACGGACTAAGTATGGCGCATGCTCAGAAAGGATTTACACGGCCGAAGGTTGCATTGCAGTGTATTGGACGTCGTATTTCTAGTCCCGTCGTACGTGCTGTACACGTCATCGCGCAAGCTTTCAGCGGACTGTCTGTTCATCGTGTGTGGTCAAGTCCGTTCATTCAAAAGTAGGTCGGACTGTCTGTCGGATTGTCTGACGGACTTAGTTGGCCAGACAGTCCGCCCGTGTGTACGCGGCCTTAGTTAAATAAAATCACTGCCAGAAAAATTTACAATGCAAATGAGAAATAACTTTCGCCTGGCTGTGGGATATGCCAATAAATACACACACACACACCTGTTTAGTTATAAATACACTTAATCTATTGATACGGATTAGTAACAGTTAAACTGCATTTAACACAAATAGAAGGCAAGTTAGCAATAAATAATGCATGTAAACTTTAAATGTAAACAAGGATACTTATAAATCTACACTAGGTGTAGGAGTGCAGTCAAACAAATCGACAGAAGTATAGTACCCCTTTAACTAGCAAATGGTCAAGGCTCTGGAATAGCTAAGGTAAGGGCAGTCTTTAGTCCTGAATCTTCACCAGTCAAATCATTGGAGCTTGTTGCAGCCAGCAAAGCCTGCAGGCAGTATTAAGGCTATAGGATAACAGGTCAGGCAGTTCCTAAAGGCTCAGTCTATAGCAGTGATAACAAATAATGAAAGCAATGCCCTCTGACCAGACCCAGCAACACAGCAGTAGTTGTTCTTCCAATTGGCATCCACTGGATTGAGTTACCTAGGGTGATTCTGGCAGACAGTGTAACTGAGGGACATAGACAAATTTAAAGAGCTATCATATGGTACCAGTAGTTCTCAACCGATCTGCTGATACCGTATGAGTGTAGATCCATGTAGTGTCCTTCAACTGAGCCTCCAGGCTCCTTCAGAGAAGCCAGCCTTGCACACGGCCTTCTCCTGAAGAATCCTCCCCTGGGGTTTCTCCAGCTGCAGGACCTCTCCCTCAGATGAGACGGCACCGGACCACCTTTGGATCAATAGGCCCCGAAATCCATTCAGGCCTGTCCCTGCAGCTGCGTTGCCTCGGGCTTGCCAGCCCCGAGACTCGAACTGCATGGTTCCGCACCCCAGGCCAGGAGGGCCATGGGGGCTGGTCAGGAGGACCAGAACCAAACAGACAGAAAATATTCTCTGGAACAGAACAGGACAGAACCCCAAAGCACGTGATCTCAGTACCTTAAATACTACCTCCTAGAATGCACAGCAGGAGAACACGCCCACTGGGCTGGTTGCGAAAGAACAGTGGCATTCAATACACCCAGCTAGACTGCCTTCTCAACCTTGCCAGCGGTGACAGCGACACCTGCGGTTAAAGAGAACCCAGCCAGACTGGTACTGAAACCAGAAATTTAGAAAATTAGCCCCAAAACCCAACTGTGGTTTCAGGAAAGTTTGCTCGTCAGGAGCCAGCGCTACATATATGACACATGTTCTCAGCTGCATAATAGAGATGGTGTTGGAGACTGCTTGTGATGATGGGAGGATGGGGGGGAGGGTTCAGCAGTAGTCCAACCAAAATACAGCCACAGTCCTGTGTAAAATGTGTGTGTGTCAGTAGGGACAGAGAGACAGTAATACACTGATCTTCCTAGGAAAGAGCTTTCCAAGGGAGTGTGTCTGAATGAGGGAGAGAAACATCAGTACACTAATATTTCTATTGAAAGGCTGTGCAGGGGGTATGTCAGTAGGAGGGATAGATACAGCAATGCACTGATCTTCTCAGTGAAAAGCTGGACAGGGGACATGCCATTTGGATGCAGAAAAGTTGGACGGGGGGTGTTTCAGCAGAGACAGAAAACAGTAATACAATACTCTTTCTAGTGTAGAGCTTGTTAGGAGGCATGTCAGTGGAAGGCAGAGGGTGAGCATTACACAGATTTTCCTAGTGAAGAGCTATGCAGGGGGCGTGTTAGCAGAAGTCTGACCATGGGAGTACAGGAGCAATGCATCCTGTAGCCCCCAAATAGAATGCAAAAAAGAAAACTGATCATGCTAGGATTGATCTGTTTCTATACCTAGAATGGTCAGTGTGAAATGGGAAAGTAGGAGAACTGGCCGGATCACCAGGTATACAGAAAGGAAGCAATGCAAAGAGAACAGGATACTTTTTCACGCAAGTACAGTACCTGGTCAAAAAGACCGTATCACATACTCTTTAAATGTATTTATAAACATTTTTTTTAGAGGGGGGTTTGTAGAGAGGAGAGGGATTTGTTTCTATTGCCCACTGTATCCATGCTATGTAGATTCACCCCTCAAATTGTCTTGTTGGCTTTTTCTCACCCAAACAGAACATTATGGAAAGTCCAAAATTCCACAGTTGTCCCTAGAGCAAAAAAGAGAGGGGGGTCTTCCAATGGGAACACATGTTCAACTGTCTAAGCCCTTGTACACACGGTCGGAGATTCCGACAACCAAATCCGTCGGAGTAATTCCGACTGATTAATTCCGGAAGAGGTCCGGAAGTGATGTTGCATACACACGGTCGGACTAAGTTGTCGGTAAATCCGATTGTACATAACGTGATGATGTTATTTTCGTTACGACGGGACTACGTTCAGGCTAGTAGCCAATAGCTTTGGTCTAGGAATTTGATCTGAGCATGTGTGGCACTTTGTCCGTCGGAGTAGGCTACACATGATCCGAGTATGTCCAATAGGAGCATTTTGTCTGAACATTTTACCGGCAAGTTGGAAAACTTGGTCCGTCGGATATTCCGATGGATACAGTCCGATGCAGACCACACACAGTCAGAATATCCGACAAAATGGTCCGATAGGACACATTCCGTCGGAATCGCCGACCTTGTGTACAAGGGCTAAGAGGGGAATTCTCCAAATTTGTAGAAATGTGTTCCTACTTCCATTTCCACATTCATGTCAAGAAGTGAAGGAAAGTCTCTCCAATGAGACACAGTCAGCATAAAAATAAACCAAAATAGGCCCAAAAATAAACATTTAGACATGCTGTACACTATAAAGAAAACTCTGTTGTTATGTCTGCAATATAAGTATGCTAATATAATTCATATTTAGTATTCCTAGTATTAGTCTGAGATTTTACTGACTGATTTTACTTGAAAAAACTTTTTTTTCTCATTGACATAACATTTTATTTTGTTACGCGTGTGACATTTAAACTGTTCTAAATAAATATTTACTGCAATATATGGCAGAGTTACATGAAGTTCCTTCATTGGCTTGCTTGTGTATACTACTGGGATAAACTTTTTTATAAGGTCATTTTAATTTATGAAAGGCAATTTAGGGACCGTGGTATGGATTCCATATGGAAATGAACCAGAGACAGCATGGCAGATGGTTTCAGAACAAGCAGCTGTCAATGAATACTTTTGGCCATACCAAAGGGACTAGCAAAGTTTATACAGCTTTAAGACCTATTCTCCACTAATTCTTGTTGTGTGGTATAAAGCTAAACATTCAGATTCACTGATATTCTAGAAATATACTGACTTAAATTAACACGAATGTAAGGATAATCCTATACTGCATGCTATTCGATTTTTTCTTATTGTACGTTTGCACTCCGTAGCAACTTCTGTACTAGAGTATATCAATAATTTTCTTTGCTAGAAAAGAAACCTATATTGTTAATGAAATTGTCTCTACATTGACATTTGCTTCATATATTTTTACCGGATGATAAATAGTCTAAATAATGCTCTCTGTCATTGTGTGAAGGCTGTGATGTGAAATAAAAAAGAAGAAAAAAAAAACATAACAAAAAAAGACTCAAAAAAGCAAGGTTATTTTGGAATCAAGTCACAAGTTATTTTACTGAATAATATTTCAAACACTTTAAACATTTTCGTTATATATCTACAAAAACAAATAGTATTAAAAACTCTGTAGGCCAGAACCAGAGACACCCCAAAATACAAAAAAAATGGGATATTTCTCCCACTAACTTGTTATTTTGACTCCACTGCTACCATAGGATTGTAGTATCTAAAAATCTGCAGGGTCACGAATGGATATTAGGAACAATCTATAATGCAGTGTGTTGCCTTTCCCCTGGGTCACCTGTGTCACAATAGCCAATTTGAAGGTATGAATAACCATCTGGAAACTATACGCAGATTGTGGGGTATTTGGAATGTTTTGTATCGTACATGTGATTTTGACTTGTCTTGTTATGTTCTTTTAAAATGTAATAAAAAGAGTTTAACCACTTCCCACCTGTCGTATAGTAAAATGATGGTGGGCGGGATATGCTCTCATTCTGAGACAATGTCATATGATGGTGCTCCCGTGGGGGCCGGTCTCACATGTCCATAACAATCGTGGCTCCATCGTGCTCCTAGGACATGGCGCAACCCCAGTCTCGGTAAAGAGTTGATGATGCTGCCCTTTACCCATGTGGTCGGCTGTGTCAAATCACAGCCGGTCACATGTTATCAAGGAAGTGCTGTTTATTGGCTCTCCTCGACTCACACTGACAGAGTGTGAGGGGCGGAAGGTGAGAAGAGCCGATCAGCAGGGGAGACCTATTCAGGTAATCATGAAACTGATCATCAGTGCCCCCGATTACAGCAAACTCCTAGCATTGCCCATCAGTGACACCAATCAGTGCCCATTAGTGATGCCAGTCAGTACTGCCTTTCAATGCCCATCAGTGCCTGCTCATCAGTGCAGCCCATCAGTGCCCATCAGTACTGCCCATCAGTGCCCTTCAGTGCTGCCCATCAGTGCCGCCTATCCGTGCCAATGATCAGTGTCCACCAGTGCCACCTATCAGTGCTCCTCAGTGTCACATATCAGTGCCACCTAGCAGTCCCCATCAGTGTGGCATATTCATGCCTCCTCATCAGTGCCACTTAATCAGTGCCCTTCAGTGGCACTTCATCAGTGCCCATCAGTGCTGCTTCATCAGTGCCCATCAGTGCAGCCTATCAGTGTCCATTAGTGCCGCCTCATCAGCATACATCAGTGAAATAGAAAAATTACTTATTTACAAAATTTACTAACAAAACCTAAGAAAGTTTTTTTTCTGACTTTTTTCTTTTTTTTTTTGCAAAAAATTTAAAACTCAGCATTGATTAAATACCACCAAAAGAAAGCTCTATTTGTTTGAAAAAAATGCTAACAATTTAATTTGGGTACAGTGCTGCTTTCAAAGTGTGAGAGCGTAGGCAAGTAGTTAAAGAGGGCATGAATAACCCAACACCATTCTATAAAAAAGTGGGCTCTCAGCACCTATATTTTCAGTGCATGCTGAAGCTGTTAGAGAGTGCTGAAAACTCTGTAGGGAGAGATACTCTTTTTTTGTTATTTGTAATTTTTTTAAGTTTGTAATTGATACATATCCCCATAGCAGTAGCTAACTGCCCATGCATTTTGTTTGAAAATATGTTATATAAATATGTTATTTATTAGCTTTACAAATGGCCACGATTTAAAATAAAGATTCACCCCTTGAGATGTCAATGGGGTTCACCGTGACATTTGGAGACTTTGAACTTCGAACAAGATTCGCATGACAGTTAACTGCATATCTGCGAATCAAATCCAGTCAGATTTGCTAATTTTACTGTACTAGTAACCACAGATCACATTCAGAAAAGTGGCTTAAAGGATATATTTTAGTTATCCTTAGTGTACCTTCCTCAACTCCCCTTTGTAATAGCACTTACCTGTTACTGCATTCTCCCCAGATCTTTGCTGTGCAGCCTGTCTGCTACCCCATGACTGCTTATGCAAAACCGCCTAGTTGGCCTAGTTGGCCAAGTATACCTCCCATCTATGCATGCCATGGACTCCATTCTTTTTACCCCAAAGCCAATTTACAAACACCATTTGGGCTCTTCAATTAAATAAATCTGTTTTGTGTGCTAAGCAAAGTGGTCAACTGAAAAGAACTTACAGACGTGGCTGTGAGGAGTAGAGTGAGAATGCTAAATCTTCAGCTGCAATCAGGTCTATTAGCTTTTATAGAGGGTAGCTTTTATATTTCTTTATATATTTATATTTATATTTGTTTATTTATGTGGACCTACAAATTGTCCTCTTAACTTCCTAACGGTTGCTCCTACAGTAGCCACCTAAATCAACAAACAATTGAAAATCACTGAACATTGTTTACATACTAATTATGTCTGTGAAATGCAAATAAAATCTTAATGAATGTACTACACTTATTTGTTATGACCTCTATGAACAACTCATTCAAAGTCCCATGGGCGATTTCATTTTGTATTGTTTACATGCTAATCGTCCTCTTTGCCTGATCCTCTTCCTTCTCTGATTTTGTTTGCTTATATGGGTTCTGTAGCTTTTAGCTTCAGTACTCATCCTCTCATGCCAACCCCAATACTCTTGGGATAATGGCAACCCACACCTCTGAGGATTCCTTTGAATTCCCCACCTGAATGATAAAAACCTGCTGTCTCCAGGACAGATGGCTACCGGCAGCCCCTTGAATAACAGCGAGTTACAACAATTCATGGCCACCCACCCTCTGGCCTTCTGTACTCTTACCAAAATGGAAAACTAACCTCCCCTCCACTAGACTGATGCCACATTTTGCATAACAACATTTATATATATATATATATATATATATATATATATATATATATATATATATATATATATATATATATTTATATAAATATATCAATATATATATATCATTTTGAGTCATCTTTGAACATAGACGGCTATGCAAAATGCATGCTTGAATGCTGTTATATTAAACTGTAGCATTAACATTAATTCCTGAGCATTCATTACCAATAAATGCGTGTTTTAATGTGTAAAAATCAACATTATATTAATTATTGTAAGCATGTAAAGTTGTACTGCTTAGTGCTGACACATAAAAAAAATGTATTGCTGTTATTAATGTCAAGCATGGATGAAGCTCTGGTTACAGAGCTATAGGGAATAAAATGCAAAGGCCAATGTGAGAGATAGGAGATTGACAGAAGATGGCAAGACACAGGAAATGCTTGATATTATAGGTAGCTTAAACTCTAAGTCAGGAGGGGTATCATAGTCCTGTCAGAACTGGAAGAAATAATCGAAAACTGCTCCAGGGAAGCTACACTGCTAATGAACTCTCCAAAGAATTCTATTGCACTGTCTAGCAGGCTCTGCAACAGCACTTTTCATCACTGTGCCGACAGTGATTTCAATGTGCAGTTTATGTCTACAAGGGAATGCATAGCAGCCTTTTAAGGCTGAGCAAATAACAGATAGGCATGACAAATAAAAAATGAGGAACCATCATTCTACTTAATTGGGCCAATACAAATCATAGACAGTTCAAAAACATTGCACCAGGTAGACCTTGTTGATGGCTAGATAATTTTCAGAGTCACTCTTATAAATTACTTTATTTTTATGGCAGATGTACAACATAAGCAATATATTGTAAGACAATAGGCATGTTCTGATAAGTTAGGCAACACATTAGAGATACTGGGTGCAACAGTTGAATTTTTTTATATAAGATATAAAATATATATATATATATATATATATATATATATATATATATATATATATACACACACATATTTATATATATATATTGAACAAGCTGAAGTTAGAAGATGATTGGCAACTATGCACAGCTGCACCAGATTTTGAGTGCTCCACTTTTAGTAAATCTCCCCCATGGTTTGGTCTGGCATGCCAAGAACCCTTTAAGGCTTAATGGCTTGGCACAATCTTTCAGGCCAAGCACTTGAGGGAAGCTTGAAGGAGGCCACTTAGACCCCTTTCACACATGCGGACATTATGTCCGTATTTCATCCATCCATTTGGGGATGAAATACGGACATACATGCATTCCTATGGGATAGCTGGTGTCTGCGGATAAACATCCGCAGACACCCGCTATCTTCTACCTCCGCAATTGTCTGATTCTGCAGATGGAGGAAAATCCTATTTTTCTATCCGTCTGCAGAGCAGATCGGATGAACACGGACAGACGGTCCGTGCTCATCTGATCTCCATAGAGGAGAGCGGAGAGCTGACAGGGCGGTCCCTGCACAGTGTGCAGAGACCGCCCTGTCCGCCGCCGGCTCAGCGGGGACAACGGAGCGATCCCCGCTGAGCAATCGGATCATCAAGGGGCGGATCATTACTGATCCGTCCCGTGTGAAAGGGGCCTAAGTAGTATTTTACTGAACCATTCTTTAGGGTCATGCAAAGACATACAGCTCATTTTTTTGATGTTTTACATACTGTGAGGCACTAGTGCATATGTGTCATCTAGGTTTCTCACCTATACATAGTGAGCTCTTCAGAGTTGATGCCTGATACTCAGAAAACAAGCTTGTTGTTTTCTTAGTATTTTAACCTCCCTGGCGGTACGATTATTTCGGATTTTAGGTGCTAAAAGCGGTACCATTATTTTGCATGAAAATTTGGCGTTTTATATTGTAGTCCTGCAATTCTTAGGCCGCGTACACACGCGCGGACTGTTTGCCCAACCTTGTTCGTCAAACAGTTTCGGCAAACAGTCCGCTCAAAATTTGCATGAGCGGACTTGCCCACACACGAGCGGACTGTTTCAGCGAACTGTTTGCCAAACAGTTCGCTCAACTTTTGAAATGAACGGACTCGCCCACGTAAGGAGGAGGCAAATCCGCCCATTTCGAGCGCGTGTACAGGTAGGCGGGGCCCGCGAAGGAGACGTCGCGGGCTCCGCCGCCTGGAATGGGCTTAAAGGGGAACCCCAACGCCGAAAAAAATCGGCGTGGGGGTTCCCCCAAAGTCCACACCAGACCCTTGTCCGAGCACGCTACCCGGCCGGCCAGGAAAGGGGGGCGAGCGAGCGCGCCCCCCCTCCTGAGCCGTATCAGGCCGCGTGCCCTCAACATGGGGGGTGCCTTGGGGAAGGGGGGGCCGCGCGGCCCCCCCACCCCAAAGCACCTTGTCCCCATGTTGATGAGGACAAGGGCCTCTTCCCGACAACCCTGGCCGTTGGTTGTCGGGGTCTGCGGGCGGGGGGCTTATCGGAATCCGGGAGCCCCCTTTAAGAAGGGGGCCCCCGGATACCGGCCCCCCACCCTATGTGAATGAGTATGGGGTACAATGTACCCCTACCCATTCACCTGTGAAATAAAGTACAAAAAAAAACACAACACAGGGAAAAAATATTTTATTGCACAGCTCCGGGGGTCTTCCGTCTTCGGGGGTCTTCTCGCCGGACTCCTCCGCTATCTGTGTGTAGCTCTTTTGCTAGCGGAGGAGTCCGGCTTTCTTCCTCCCCGCCGCCGGCCTCTTCTCCCGACTTCGGGGGTCTTGTCCCCCTCTTCGGTTCTTCTGCCGGGCCACCGCGCCTTCTTGTAGCTCTTTTGCAGGCGGTGGCCCGGTCTTCTGTCGCCGCTGCCTTCCGTTCTTCTGTCGCCGCCTTCGGTTCTTCTGCCGGGCCACCGCGCCTTCTTGTAGCTCTTTTACAGGCGGTGGCCCGGTCTTCTGTCGCCGCCGCCGCCTTCCGTTCTTGTTCTTCTTCTTGTTCTTCTTCTCCTGGAGATGTTGACTCGACGAGCTCTCCGGCCGGAATGCCAGGGACACGCTCCGCTGCCACTTATATAGTGACAATGGGGCGGTGTCACATGGTATATGTCACATGGGTTGGTCACATGGGTTGATGTCACATGGGGACTATGACATTGTAAGGGGGCGGGGTCACCATGTGACCAACCCATGTGACATATACCATGTGACACCGCCCCATTGTCACTATATAAGTGGCAGCGGAGCGTGTCCCTGGCATTCCGGCCGGAGAGCTCGTCGAGTCAACATCTCCAGGAGAAGAAGAACAAGAAGAAGAACAAGAACGGAAGGCGGCGGCGACGACAGCGGCGACAGAAGACCGGGCCACCGCCTGTAAAAGAGCTACAAGAAGGCGCGGTGGCCCGGCAGAAGAACCGAAGGCGGCGACAGAAGAACGGAAGGCAGCGGCGACAGAAGACCGGGCCACCGCCTGCAAAAGAGCTACAAGAAGGCGCGGTGGCCCGGCAGAAGAACCGAAGAGGGGGACAAGACCCCCGAAGTCGGGAGAAGAGGCCGGCGGCGGGGAGGAAGAAAGCCGGACTCCTCCGCTAGCAAAAGAGCTACACACAGATAGCGGAGGAGTCCGGCGAGAAGACCCCCGAAGACGGAAGACCCCCGGAGCTGTGCAATAAAATATTTTTTCCCTGTGTTGTGTTTTTTTTTGTACTTTATTTCACAGGTGAATGGGTAGGGGTACATTGTACCCCATACTCATTCACATAGGGTGGGGGGCCGGTATCCGGGGGCCCCCTTCTTAAAGGGGGCTCCCGGATTCCGATAAGCCCCCCGCCCGCAGACCCCGACAACCAACGGCCAGGGTTGTCGGGAAGAGGCCCTTGTCCTCATCAACATGGGGACAAGGTGCTTTGGGGTGGGGGGGCCGCGCGGCCCCCCTTCCCCAAGGCACCCCCCATGTTGAGGGCACGCGGCCTGGTACGGCTCAGGAGGGGGGGCGCGCTCGCTCGCCCCCCTTTCCTGGCCGGCCGGGTAGCGTGCTCGGACAAGGGTCTGGTGTGGACTTTGGGGGAACCCCCACGCCGATTTTTTTCGCCGTTGGGGTTCCCCTTTAAGCCCATTCCAGGCGGCGGAGCCCGCGACGTCTCCTTCGCGGGCCCCGCCTACCTGTACACGCGCTCGAAATGGGCGGACTTTCCGAGCGGGAACAGTTTGCTCATTTCGAAAGTAGCCTACACACGGGCGGACTGTTCGCTCAAACACAGTTTCAGCGGACAGTTTTTCGGAATTTCCGAAAGACTTTGTCCGTCCAACTGTCCGCTGAAACTGTCCGCTGAAAGCCCACACACGGGCGGACTGTCCGCCCAAACACTGTTCAGCGGACAAGGTTGGGCGAACAGTCCGCCCGTGTGTACGCGGCCTTAGGAATAACTCTCTTAAATCTGTCCAAACCAGAGTCTAGCAGACATCCCGGGTATGATAAAGTTTGAAAAATTAAATCATAAATTATAATATAATAAATAATTATAAATAATTGTACCAAATAATAATATAACAATAATAAAAATTATTCAATAATGTAATCAAATCAAAAACACTGACATTTGCTCAGTTGCAGAATTGTCACTGTCATTACTTTTCAGTATTTGATGACGGATCTCCCCACAAATCGCTATCGCTCAATTCTGTGAGTGATTCTAATTTATTATCGCTGTTTTCTAGCTGGTCTAAAATCATTTTTGATGTACAGTGACAGTTTTGGTTGCTATGGGCAATCTCCAGTTTCCAGGCATAAAGAACAGTTTTTATTATATAAAACTGCATGCAGGACACTGGGCAGACCACTAGGGACAACGGGGATGTGAAATATTTACATACAGCAATGTAATCTGTAAGATTACATTATACTGTATGTTTACTGTTTGTTTCACTTTTTGAATTTGGCGCCGATCTCCGTGCCCGTGCGTCGCAACGCTCGCAGGGCACGGAGATCGGCGATGTAATGCTTTGAGCGAGACACGGCTCGCTCGTACAGCGGGGAGACAACGCTGGATCCGAGGGAGAAGGTAAGTAAACCTCCTCCTGGATCCAGCGATGCAGTCCCGAGTCTGACTCGGGGATACCGCTCTTGGTATAAAAAATCCACCCCGAGTCAGACTCGGGAATACTGTCAGGGGGGTTAATAAGTCATCTTCTGTTTCCTAAAGCCTGGGAACTTGTAGAGCTTTAAGTGGCCCTCTATTAAAACGGTCTATGCCTTACCTGGTAGGCGGATCTCATTATTAGCCACAGTTGTGTATAGGTCTTCATATATGTGGGGCCTACACTCTCTGTAAGGGATGCTAAATATAGGTATCCAGCGACAACAAGGATGACCAGATTGGTGAGCTACACTTCAGGAAAACTTACATCAGACTGAGTATAATTAAAATAAAGTTAATTAAATCACACAACACAAATCCAACACCAGCAGACCATAAACACAGCAAAAATTAAAAATAAATGTGATAATGAAGCAAAATTAAACCAATAACCTAACTATAATACACTATATACAAATGAAGGGAAGCTGACAGAAAATCATGGCATGACTAGGACTGGGACTGGGAAAAGGGAGAGCAGGGATGGGGTAACAGAGGGTACTGGATGCAAAGTACAGGATACAGGATAATCAGCATGCAAGTACAGTATATGTCTAACAGGCAAAACACTGAAGCACTGATGAAAATCAAGGGAGAGGTTATATACTTTCCAGTAGCCAGCATTAGGTAGAGCCTAATTACTGGGATCTGCTGGCTGCTGCAAGACACCCATCGGTGGCTACTAGAGCTGTGCCCTTCAGCTCCTGGGAACTAAAGTGCCACCAGCAGGGGATCCAGGTCATGACACTGTCTCTGCTGTAAAAGCCTTATGCTGGGTGAAAAAACAGACTGCTGACACTAAAATGTACATGAACTGTCTGTTTTTGGATGCCCATTAGTGGGAACAGTGTTATTCAGGAATGGACACAAGTTTAGTTAGTGGCTCAGACAAGCACATGTTTTGCCTGTTTTATGCTTTGGACTTGCTATGCAAAGCTCTCCTGCATTGATATTGTGTTTGTGTGTTACCTTGCTGAATATATATATATATATATATATATATATATATATATTCCCATATCCGCCTCCAGGACTTCTACTGAGCCTCACCCATCCTCTGGAATTCACTACCACAATCTGTCAGAATGTCTCCAAATGTATCCACTTTTAGGCAGTCCCTGAAAACTTTCCTCTTCAGAGAAGCCTATCCTGCCTCCATCTAACAACTGCACTATTTTCTCCATTAGCTCATCCCCCACAGCTATTACCCTTTTGTCCTTTTGTATAACTTGACCCTCCCTCCTAGATTGTAAACCCTAACAAGCAGGGCCCTCTGATTCCCCCTGTCTTGAATTGTATTGTATTGTAATGTCTGCCCTAATGTTGTAAAGTGCTGCGTAAACTGGCGCGAAATAAATCCTGTATAATAACAATAATAATAATAATAATTTTATATATATATATATATATATATATATATATATATGTGTGTGTGTGTGTGTGTGCAAACTCTTGAGTCTCTCCCCTTACAATAAATATATGACAGAACATAGAACATACAAAGTAGTATATATACATTTAAACAATGCAATCTAGAAACTTTGAATATAGTGAATGACAGAAATTCTAACAAACCAAGGGAACATGTAATGGGCAATCAATTGATTGTGTACCTTTTTTTATAGGCATACTTGATGTACTATCATGATGATTAGAGAGGATTCACTGAAAAATACATCACAGTACTTTCTCTGTCCTTCCTTTCCCCTTGTTTTCAGTTCTACTGTTTTATGTAATTGTGCATGTTTATTTTTATTTTATTTAAATTATTTTTTTTTTTTTAGTTTGTTTCTGGGTTTATTTTTGAAAGCTCTACTGCAAGGTTTTGTACTTTAAATATAATCTACATTCAAGGAAAGTAATATTCATGAAATTATTTTAAAAGATTGTAATATACTGTACATTAAAAGAGAGTAATGTAGTACAAGAAATAAGAGAAAGAGTTACACGTACGATAGATGGTGAGAGAAATATAGTTGCAGGCATGGTGGGTGCTGTGAGAAGGCAGGTGTGATGTGGTATTTGGTGAGAGGAGGAGCTGAAGGCATGGTGAGTGTTGAGAGAGAGCTGTAGGTGTAGTGCATTCCAAAAAAGGTGGGTTGTAAGACATGAGTGTGGGATTAGTAGGTGGCTAGAGATGGTTGGCTGCAGGTATGGTGCAGAAGGCGGGACGGTGGTTGGAGGAGAGTGCAGTGGGGTCTGCTTGCTTCTATGAGAAGGTGTGGGATGATATTGGGGGGCACTGACTGACATTGCAGAAGGTGGGGTTGGTGATAGTGAGGAGGAGGAGCTGGCTGACATTGCATGAGAGGGGGTTGGGTTCCAGTCGTGGAGGTTTGCCTGGCATTTTAGATGTGGTTAGGGGGCTAGTGTGCAGTAAGCAACAGCTATTGATATGCTGCCCACCAGTCAAGATGTTATTAGGAGTGCAGCCCTCTTTGCAAAGAACCTGCCCCTTTCCCTGCTCACATCACCAGATGAGGATTACAGAGATGATGGTAGAGGGGATGATAGACTGCCTAAGAGCTTTTCTTCTGCTGTTTTAGCTGTCTCCTACTCAGCCTAATAACTAATTTCTACAACTGCAACACTAATTATGTCATATACCCAGGGTTCAAGTCCTGCGGGAACGCGTGGGAACGGAGTTCTTGTACTTTTTCCACAACAGGAACTCAGTTCCCGTTAGCAGCCGTGTCCTGCAAGACTTTGAAGTATGCGAACTGTGTGGCAGGTGTTACACCAGCAGCCGCCGACACAGCACACCTGACCTTTCAGGCATTGCCAGTAGGGGGCCCCATGACAGCTTCCGCTTTGATCTACCTGTCAATCACAGCTAGCTGATGGGTAGATCAGGTCCCTGCTGCTAAGAGATTGTATTTAGCCAGACCTCTCGTGATGTGCTCTTCCCCGCCGGCCCCTCCTGATTTTTTGTCTCCTCATCTCCCCCCCAGTCTCCTGCATACTTGCTCTGTGTGTCCCGCTGAATCCCCCCTCCTCTATCTTCATTGCCATATGATGAGAGAACCCAGAGGAGGAGCACAGCTATTCTGCTCACAGGACATGCAGCGAGAGAGGTGAGCTGAGGGAGGAACATCAGTTTGGGTGGTAAGCTGAGCACAATACCTGGCAAAGTTTAATGCCAGGAGGGAAGTTTATGTGGAAATATGTGAAGGGTTGGAATAGCAGCGAGTGTGTGTTGGAGCCCTGCAGAGTTTGCAGCCCCCCAAGCTAACATACATCTAAGCAGGAACACATCACTATCTCCCCAAGCATTCTGTCCAGATAATGTGCAGTTTATGACCTTTCCGTTTAACCCTGTGTTATCCAAACTCTGTTCAATGAAAAGTGTAAACTCACCACATATGCAAAATAACATTCCCCAATAAAGATCAGAACATGATGTTCACATTTGCATGGAAGCACAATTGAATGAATGCTGATAATTCAGAGAATTACTGTATTTATGTTTATTGAGGATTGTTTTTTATGTACTAACAGTTAAGCTTCCTACACACTATACGAAAATTGGATGAAAATGCTGTGCGGTGATGTGCTCCGGGGTCACCAGTGAGGGGGGGGGTGATTTGTTCCGAGGTCACCAGTGGGGAGGGTGATGTGTTCTGGGTTCACCAGTGGGGGGATGATGTGTTAGAAGGCATAGGTGTAATTTAAAGTGTGGGCAGTGTGTTTTTACCACCCATACATTTTACCGCCCATATTGTTCCCTATGGCATTGTGCAGACCCAGGATAGTTGGTTGGTCAAATTGTATATTGAGCATGAGTCCCCCCTATAGATCGCAGAAGGCATAGGTTTAATTTAAAATTTGGGCTGTGCGTTTTTACCGCCCATATTGTTCCACATGATACTATGCACACCCAGGAGAGCTGGTCACTCATATATATTTATTAAATACAAGTCTCTCCTATAGAGTGCAGAAGATATAGAGGTGATCCAAAATTTGGGCCACGTTTTTCCCGCCCGTACTGCTCCATATGTATACAAATTTATACACCGAACATGAATTAATCTATCTAGTTAGGATCAACCGTGGTGCGTGATTCATATGGAACAGATAATCAGTGGATATCTTTGTTCTGTATGAGCCATGTACCATTGATTGATTTTGGACAGTTTTGTCTCGTTCTATACTCCTCCTTTTTCCATATCTATACCTTGACAGCTTCTCTGTGCTTTTGATTGATGTTTTTATTATGGGGTTCAGCTAATTGTATATGTATTTACATATACATTTATTCAGGTTAATGGAGTATAGCAAACATACATTCATTTTTAATCATTGGGATATAAATAGGTTGTAATGTTTTTAAATTTGGATGTTTCTTCTATATGCGCACGTGTGTGTGTGTATATATATATATATATATATATATATATATATATATATATATATATATATATATATATATATATTACGCATTCTTTATATGTACACAATATGTTTTCCTGTTTTTTTTTTTTTTTCATAACGCATGAAATGTCTATATTGGTATATCCTCACTACTACCATTTATTTATAAATGAATATCCAAAAATGTGCAAGTGTATTTGTCTGTTTTTTCTTTCTCATTAATGTTTATGAGAATCACATGTGGCTAGAAAGAATTTCTGCAATTTAATGATCTGTATCACCTGTTACTACATTGAATAGGTTTATATAAGGCCCATTTCACACTGGGGCGGTGCGGGCGTTGGCGGTAAAGAGCCGCTATTTTTAGCAGCGCTTTATCGTCGTTTTAGCGGTGGTCTGCGGTCGCTAGTGGGGTGGCTAGTGGCCAAAAAAGGTTTAAAACCGCCCGCAATGCAGTGGTGCTTTGCCGGCAGTATAGCTGCACTGTCCCATTAATTTCAATGGGTAGGAGCAGTTTAGGAGTGGTGAATACACCGCTCCTTTCACCGCTCCAAAGATGCGGCTAGCAAAAAGGGGCCGCTTTTTTCAGGCGCTACACAGACGCAGTGTGGAAGGGGCCAAAGGAGAATAATGCCCCGTACACATATTCCGATTATCGGACCACAAAAATTGCTTTAGGATAGATCGTTCGATAATCTGATCGTTAGTTGGAAAGCTTTCGACAGCCGATCGCGACAGTCCGTATAACCAAATCCAAAGGGACGAACAGAAAAACTTCAGTCAGACGACAGCCCGTCATACGACAATCGTGTAATCAGTACAGACTGGTCAGACCACTAGGGACAAAGGGGATGTGAAATTATTACATACAGCAATGTAATCTGTAAGATTACATTATATTGTATGTATACTGTGTGTTTTACTTTTTGAATTTGGCGCCGATCTCCATCCCCGTGCGTCGCAACGCTCGCAGGGAACGGAGATCGGCTCCGTGATGATCGCTGGATCCAAGGGAGAAGGTAAGTAAACCTCCTCCTGCATACAGCAACGCGGTCCCGAGTCTGGCTCGGGGTTACCGCTTTTGGTATAAAACTTCCACCCCTAGCCGGACTCGGGAATGCCGCCAGGGGGGTTAAATGTAGATTAAGCCCAATGTGGATGAAACATGTCAAATGGGTGGTGCCATAGCTGATCACATGTACAACACCATGGCAACTGCAGATCTAAACAGAGGCAGAGGCTAAGATGGCATTCTTTCTCAACTTTTAATAGTAGGAGGGTTTAGCTCCACTTTAAGCTAGCAGCTTAAAAGGAACGTGTGATAATTTGTTAATGTTAGCCACAATCTATTTGTCTGTTCGAAGAACAGTGGTTTACTAGTCTAGATTGATTGGCAGGAGGACACCACCTAAACCAAATGTTAAAACGCATACAGACGCGGCCTTATCAGTGCTTGGCCCTATTTACACCAAGCAGGCTGGTGTAATTTTTAAGGCTTCCCATACATGAGCCATTTTTTTTTCCATTGTGTTTCCCCCATCCACGCATTCAATGATAATGGGGGGGAATATTCCATCTGTGCTAGTTTATTCTGACAGTGTCACTGATCAAGTGAAAATTTTCTAATGGGCTAGTTGTACACCAGTTGATTAAACATGAACTGATGTACAGCCAATCTGCCCACAAATGGATAGAAATTTGGCCCCGCTAACCAGCCAAATTTCAATCCTTGTATGGCTGGCTTAAGTCTATAATTGACCATAGCCTACAGATTTTTCAGTGTTGCCAACAAGGATAATAAAGCAAAGCTATTATAAGGACAAAGAGTATCGCATTGTAGCTAAAATAAGGAGCCAGGAAAAATACAATTATTGATTTATATGTTTTCGGTATTTCTTGTTTGTTTGCTGTAACAAAGTATGTTTCTTTTGTATCTGAAAGTATTTTGTTAGTATTTTGCTATTTGTGCTCATTCAAGTCCCAGATGTTCATCTGAATTAGCTTTAAACAGCTTCCAGAAGCCTCAAAGACATTGAAGCTAAAATCATGGCTGTGTTAACATTCAACTACTGGTTTGTATTTTAAACATTTAGTGGTATTTATCAAGCAAGGTAGAACCAAATAACAAGGCAACTGTTTATTTTAAATCTGGCTGCTTCTGGTTTTGCCAGTGATACATAAAAAATGTGTTTTGAGAGACTGCACTGCTAAAAATAATGAAATGAAATCTAAATACGAAAATCAAGGGCAGTTGTTCAAATTGACTCCTTTATAAGTTCTCATACAAAATAAAAGACATATAATACATTATGATTTTTGCTCTCTGGAATGCATATAGCTTGGACACTGGAACTTAAAGGGGTTGTAAACCCTTGTGTTTTTTTCAACTTAACCAGTTCCCGACCAGCGCACGTCGATGTACGTCGGCAGAATGGCACGGGCAGGCATATTGGCGTACAGGTACGTCCATTCTTCAATGCCGCCCTGCCGGCTGGGACCCCCGTGAGTCCGGTCGCGGGTCCCACGGACTTGATCGCCGCAGGCATAACCGCGATCATCTCACGGGGTGGCTGAATGGAGGAAATGCCGTTGTAAACAGCATTTCCCCATCCTGCCTAGCAACTAGTGATGCTGATCTCTGCTCCATGTGATTGGAGCAGAGATCAGTGTTCACTAAATGAAAGCCCAGCCCCCCCACAGTTAGTAACATACCCCTAGGAACACTTAACCCCTACACTGCCCCCCACTGGTTAACCCCTTCCCTGCCAGCATAATTTACACAGGAATCACTGCATTTATATAGCAGTGATTGCTGTATAAATGACAATGGTCCCAAAAATGTGTCAAAAATGTCCGATGTGTCCGCCATAATGTCGCAGTCACAATAAAAATCTCTGAATTATTAATAAAAATGCCATAAAACTATCCCTATTTTGTAAACGCTATAACTTTTGCGCAAACCAATCAACAAACACTTATTGAGATTTTTTTTTACCAAAAATTTGTAGAAGAATACGTATCGGCCTAAACTGAGGGAAAAATTTTTTTTTATATATTTTTGGGGGATATTTATTATAACAAAAAGTAAAAAATAAAAAGTTTTTTTTCAAAATTGTACCTCTATTTTTGTTTATAGCGCAAAAAATAAAAACCGCAGGGGTGATCAAATACCACCAAAAGAAAGCTCTATTTGTGGGAAAAAAAGGATGTCAATTTTATTTGGGAGCCACGTTGCACGACCGCGCAATTGTCAGTTAAAGTGACGCAGTGCCGAATCGCAAAAAGTGGTCTGGTCTTTGACCAGCAAAATTGTCTGGTCTGTAAGTGGTTAATGCATCCTATGCATTAAGTTAAAAAAACTTCTGACACTGAGCAGCAACTTTTTTTGAGGATATTTATTATAGTAAAAAGTAAAAAATACAGGTTTTTTTTGCAAAATTGTCACTCTTGTTTTGTTTATAGCGCAAAAAATAAACTGCAGAGGTGGTCAAATACTACCAAAAGAATGTTCTATTTGTGGGAAAAAAAAGACATAAATTTTGTTTGGGTACAATGTCGCACGGACACGCAATTGTCAGTTAAAGGGATACAGTGCCGTATCGCAAAAAAGGGCCTGGTCATTAAGGGGGTAAATCCTTCGGGAGCCGAAGTGGTTAAGATAGACAGTGGAATTTAGTAATGCTACTTTGCCACTTTTCTGGTGTTAATCTCACTTGTTATTGTGTTGTGCCAAATTAATGAAGCATCTTCAACACTAGTTCTGACAATGACAGAAAGCATAAAAAAAAAAAAAAAGATAACCTGTATCTGTTTATTTCCATGATCAGCTGTCATTGGCTGACAGTTGATCACATAGTAAAGGGCCTGTTGTGATTGGCCCTTTACCCACTCTATGATTAGCTGATTCATACGGACTCAGTGATCAAAGAGCACACTGCCCGGAAGCACAAAAACGGGAGGGCTCCATGTATGCCCTCTCTGCAATTTAAGCCAATGCTGTAGCCATCTTTCAGCTATAGTGTGGGCAGCAAGTGGTTAAAAAGGTAACCAGAATTATTATTATTTTTTTTAAATCATGTTATCTTAATGGGAACAAGTAAAAAATCTAAAGTAGGTGCTATCCAAATTTACCTGCAAAAGTGAAAACACACTTTAATATACTTTTTTTTTTTTTTTTTTAGTTATTTTTTAGTTTCGTTTGCTGGTTTGCGCTATACAGTATATATTAATTTGGTGTCTTTTTTTTATTTTTGGCCCTTTTTAGTAGTTAAATTGTACAGTATCAATTGGCCTCAGATCCTGCACCCTAGCCCTGCATTTACACATGCTGAATCTTTGAAAAAAGGTGACCAACACAACAGAATACTGAAAACTACCATTTAAATAAGACAAACACAGATCATTTAATTTCTGGAACAGCTTACCAACTTTTGATCTTGGCAGCTGGTTGGCAGTAAATGTGCTTACTATAATGTTATTTTCTTTTTCTTTATTGTATGATTCTGTGCTCTAACATAAACCTGGGTCACTTTTACTATTTACCATGTGGTTTGCCAAGCATCAAAAAATGTACTTCAATAAGATTAGTTTTATTAAGTAAAAAATGGCACTTACAAAGAATGGATTATTTTTTGGTTAGGTGATAAAATGTAAATAAACTCTTAAAACACAGCTAGTTTAGCTTAATTAAAAAAGCAAATATAATGTACTTATTTGTAATCTAACAGTGTACAAGAAAGCATAACTACATATGATCCCAGATTCAGTTCTTAAACTGTTCTTGAGGAACTTAAATGAGATTTGTATGGTTTTCTTTATTTTGCTTTTTCTATTTTCTCTCTTTTTTGACAGGAACAGAACATTGTTACAAAGAATAAAAGCATTGCTATTATTATTTTTAAACATTTTATTGATCCGAATTTCTGTAAAAAGGGTTCAATTTTGGTTTCTATAGGCACCAAAAGTCTGCATTCCATTCATTACAGCTTAGTAGTTACAGTAGTGTAGTGACATGTCATGTGAAATGCAGGCTGTGGTCTATTATCTGACAGTAATATTCCTAATTATATTGTCTATCAGCTGCACGAATGTTGGTTTGGTCTCCAAAAATAAAATAAAGAAATAAATACAGGAACAATTGTTGAAATGCTAGTAAAAAGTTAAACCCATAGCAACTTAATACCTCAACTGGCAAATAAACACAAAAGTTGTATATCATGTACCCTAAGGTTTCTCCTTTTAACTTGACAATGATACCTGCCCAGTGGTGAAACTACTGCCATAGTAGGTACCATAACAGGCACCACTCCAAGCCATCAGTATCAGTCTCCACGTTTTATACTCTATATTCAGGTGCTGGCAGAGACAGAGCACATCTCGCTCTAAGATAAAATATAGTATACAAGTATTGTTACACACTGTGAAGTGAATTACAGATTCAGCGTATGCGGCTGCTATGGGGCCCATGGCAGAAGAGAGCCCAATGGAAAACAGGCAGGGCAAGATGTTTTATTCATGTGTTTAGTGTATATGTGTATATTGTGTGTGTGTTGTTTGTGTGTGTGTGTGTAAGGGCCAGGTCGCACTAACGATACCATCCATTGGCAACAACTCCTCAGAGATGGGATGACTATGCATATCAGAAAAAATACCAGCCAAGCTCTATGTATTACTTCCTTTGCTGTCAGTATCAATGTGCATTGCTCTGTCAGTGATGAAAACACCACAGGAAGTTATCTGTTAAGTTTGCAAGTTATAAAATGGCTGGTGGTTGCAAGTGAGTATTTACTCTACTCTGCATGGTAATCCAGTTACTGGTGATTTTGCCCTGACAGCCTACTTTCTCCTACTGACCACCCATTTGTGGGGGCATTCTTCTGTCTATTGACCACCCACATTAAGGGGCATTATTCCACCTACTGACCACACATGTAAGGGAGACATCCAATGTAAGAGGGCATACCATCAAGGATGGATAACTATAAATGCAAACAAAAATAATTTTTCCCATGGGGCACCAGTATGAAAGGCCATTTAAAACAAAAACTTGTTATGGTAGAAAATAGTATATGCTGTAGATCAGTGCCTGTGCCGCATGACTGTAATTATTAGGGTGTTTTCAGTGGTGTTTAATATTCTGTTTGAGGGCCCCATAAAAAGTTTTCTGTTGGGCCTTGTGAGTTCTAGTCAGGCCCCTGCACCTGCTTTTTTGATCTGCCTCCTGAAGTCCCAAACTTCTGAGAATGGGGCACAGATGTTCTCTCTTCCACAATGTAGCGCTTAGAGACTGAGGGATCTCTTTCAAAGTCTAAACCATTTCAGATTTGGAGAAGGGGGCTAAACAAAAATCATCTAAATACCAGAAACATCTGTATTTTTAATTTAATCATGGGGTATTTTATGTATTTCTTACAGATGTTTGCAGTAATCTAATATAGCAGTATTAGAGTCTTGTAATGTGTTGGCTGCTGAATTTCTGTTGAATTTTACCATGATACCTGTAATGGTTGTGCGCATTGGGCCTGTGAAAAGCTTTATCCATCATCCATTTTATTAATGTCTCCGCTATTTTGACATGAGAAGCCACAGTGGCCTTGCCCCTCCCTTCTCCTCCAATTCATGCAATACACAAACTGTTAGCCATGCCAGAACTTTCAAATCCTTGAGAGAAACAAAAATGCAGACCCTCTTGTGCCTATTACCCAAATCCACATTTCTGTCTGGAAACTCTTATAAAATTTTCAGACACAACAGGCCTGAGTACCTCAAGTTGTAACAGACACTTTAGCTCAACTGAGAGGAAATGCCCAGTGCCCATTCTGATTAACTGGTATAATCTGGTATTAGCAAAGACTCTAGACCGTCAGTATATGTAAGTATATGTCAGCACAGCCATAGTAAGGACATATTTACTGTCTTCAGTTTATTTGTGATGTTTCAAGTCCAAACACCCCCATGTCAGACCATAGGGAAAACCGATGAATTCCCTTAGCCTTCTAGGTAAAGTAGACATCTGAAACCTGTCTTATTTATATTCATTCTGGAGCAAATTTTAGGCTGGACAAAACTATGCAAGTTAGAAAATTGTGAACTGTAGGAATTCAGATTTATTAATACCTATAGAAAACTGTATCTGGGACTTGGTCATAAATGCGGTGACATCCCAGCAACCATCCCTTTGACCAGATGATTGGTCAGATGGACTCTGTCAATACCCACCTTGATGTGAACGAAAGTGGAATGCAACCACATTTTGTGAACTCTCGAGTAACATCAAACCAAGGAACACCTGTCAAGTAGTATGAGATCCAATGTACCACCTTGCTTGATTGATTTGGACTCTGCTTAACCAGGACACTGTTATGTATTCTTACCCTCAACTCCTTTTTATTTCACGATTTCAATATTGTCTCTTTGTTTCTTTATCTTAACACTCTTTTTTTGTAGATATTTTATTGGCACCATCTTTTACCTTTTCATTATTAAACCATATTTAAAAAAAACTTAAACTGTCTCTATTGCCCTAATGGAAACTCAAAGAATCCCTGTTGCTTGAAGAGTGCTACAGTAGTATAAATCTCTGAATAGACCTGTCTGTGGTGACAGTGTGTGTTACAGATGTTTATTTTTATTTAAAAACCATAATTGTATTGCTAATCTTGTGAACGTTTCCGACTCGTTCAGTGGCGTCAATTTAAAGGGTTAATTGCTTAGTTAATTTAACCCAGTGACAATTGCTCTCAGTCTATTGGCACTTAGACAGTGGTCCCATGAGCTGGAGAATCTTTGTGCAGGGTCAGGCTGGAGTGTCATTGTTGCATATCAGTAACAGCATGGTGTCAAGAGTTGGTGAGAAGGGCAGGTGTCTGACAATGCGTTCATCACTTATTGGCTGGCAGCGTGTTTTTTTGGGGGATAGTTCCGCTTAGAACATTCAGTGCAGCATTAGGAATTAGTTCTGCACTGAAAGTCCCTAGAGATAAGCTGGTGCATAACTTTTTTAAAGAGATATAAGGCAACATTCCCCTTCCTCGCTCTTGTTTTCTGTCCTATCTTTCCTTTTTGCAAACATGCCTGGTTTGGCAGATTACAAGAAAATAAGCAAAGATGATCTGTGTGCTGAGTGTGAAAGAGGAGAGAAGAGGAATTGACGTCTCTCTCCCTACAAGAGGATGATATCTGGGCAGACCGGAACCTGGGGGAACCTGGGACTGAAGGGGCTCCCGCTGCTTTAGCGCTCAGGGGGTCAGATACCACCTCACAGGATGGGAAAAAAGAGACTGACACTGGAGTATCAATGAATGTTACCTCCAAGACACAGCATGAGCATCCCGGAACCAGATTGCCTGCAACCAGCATAGTTTCTCTACAGGTGCAGGAGGTACCTGAAGTTTCTTGAGTGCCAGGCTGCAGCTGAGAGAGAAGAATGCCAGGCTGCAGTGAGAGAGAGGCTGCACAGCGGAAGGCTGATTGCCGGCATGAACTGAAGATGGCTAGGCTCCAGCAGCAGCAACAAGCTCAGAACCTTGGGTCCCTAGAGCACAGGGGCAGCTCTCTGCCTGTTAACCAGGCTGCCAAATTTTCAGTAATGGAAAAATAAAGTGACATTGACGTGTATTTACTGGTATTTGAAAAAACATGCCATCAATACTGTCTGCCCCAAGCACAATGGGCCAGCTACCTGACACCAGGGCTGCAAGGCAAGGCCCTGGATGCTTATGCTGAAATGCCAATGGAGCAGGACAATGATTATGAGGCCATCAAGGATGCGACCATACGAAAATATTAATTAACCCTGGAAATATACCAGAAGCAATTTAGGTCCTTGCAAAAAGGACTCTTAAGTCTCCTATGGACCACATTCTGGCAGTGGACCAGAGGGTGGAAAGTAAATTCCTTTGAGTCCCTTAAGGATCTCATGGTTGAAGATCAGCTGCTACACATCTGTCCAGCAGACATCAGACAGTTTGTGCTAGAGTGAAGGCCAGCCTCTGCCAAAGCAGCAGCAGAACTGACAGATACTGTACCTACTGTATATCAGCACTCCCAAATGGCAACACCGTCTACCCCTGCAAGTCAAGTTTCGCAACTTGCTATGTTGCATACAAATGTACACTATATTATTTGTGAAATAGCTTTATTCAATTTGTAGATCATTGCTCTATTAACTATTTAAACTCAAACTTAACTCTTTTTATATAGAAATATTTACTAAAAACATTGATATCCTATTCAGACACCTTTTGTAGTGTGTGCCAGGTATCATCAAAACTTCATCACGCATTTAACAATTTAACGCAAAAAAGTCACATGGGGAATTCACTAGAAATTATTGCATATTGTTTCTGTAGTATGCAGTAACATAGAGTTTTGGCACTGTACATACAAATCTCTTCTAGTTATAGTTATATATAATATAATTTTTAGGCTGCTTTCACACTGATGCACTTTAAAGGCGCTATAGTGCTAAAAATAGCACCTGCTTAGCGCCTGTAAAAAGTCTTGCAAGCAGCATCTTTGCAGCGCTGTAGGGGCGGTGTATACACTGCTCCTAAAGCGCTCCTGTGGTTTTAACCCTTTTCCGGCTACTAGCAGGGGTTAAAAGCACCCCGCTAGTGGCCGAATAGCACCACTAAAATGTGGATAAATCGCTGCTAAAAATAGCGGCGCTTTACCGCCAACGCCCCCAACGCCTCAGTATGAAAGCAGCCTTACATATGTGTCAAAGTACAGCACAGTGGTGTAGTGGTTAGCACTTTCACCTAGCAGCAAAAATGGTCGCTGGTTTGAATCCTGACACCATCTGCCTGGAGTTTGTATGTTCTCCTTGCCTGCGCGGGTTTCCTCCCACACTCTAAAAGACATGCTGGTAGGTTAATCGGATCCTGTCTAAATTGATCCTAGTATGTATGAATGTGTGTTAAGGACCTCAGGTTGTAAGTTCCTTGAGGGCAGGGACTGATTTTAATGTACGATACACATGTAAAGCGCTGCGTAAATTGACTCACTATATATAGTTGATTCACTATATAAGTACCTGAAATAAATAAATAAGTCCTGGGGCCCAATGGTGACCTCCAGAGCTAGGGACTGCTGACATCCTTCTGTGTAGAGTGGGTTACAAGGCATGGTGGATGTAATGCACGGTATATTGATGGGCATCAGACACTTCTTGAATGCAAAGAGATTTATTGTCTCTTAAACAGAACTGAGGAGAGGGTTAGGGCCAGGACACCCTTTAGTAGATGACTCTGAGACTTCTATAGGTAGATAGCCTTGCAGGGAAAGGCATCCAGCTAGACACAAAGTCTGCATGAGTAAGACGGCTGTCTCCCATGGCAACAATCTTGTAACAGTTTCTAACAAAGGTTGCAATGAACTCCTTCACTTCTCAGTCTTTCACTAGACTAACAGATCCACTCGCCACTGGATCTCCTGAGCTCTTCCAGTCTTCTCACTCAGTATATTGCTCAAGCTTCACCCCTGGGTCCCTAGCTTGGCATTTACAGATACTCCCTATGCATCACCCTGCTGGCCTGATTGGTCCCTGGCTTGGCACACAATAATGCTCTGCAAGTGTCACCTCCACTGGCTGGGTCCCTGGCTTGGCACCTGCTGAAGTTTTACCATTTCTTCACCATCCCCGGCTGGTGAGAATACTGCTCAGAAACTTGCTTCAGGTACTCACAGTGGTCCCTGGTATTAAGGTGAATGGTCCCCTAATGGTGACAGCTTCCCCTCTACCTCCGAACACAACTGGTTCTCTGACCAACAGAATCATTGCTTCTTGTTGGACTGCAAGCTGCAGTCCCAACCCTATGCTGCTCTCTTGCTTCTGGATAGGCCATCAGACAGCCTAGCAGCCAGATGTCCCCATTACAACACACATCCACCCAGACAGCTGTCCAGGTGGCACAGAACCCCGATCACTTGACTCCACCCAAATAAATGGGCTCTCCCAGAAGGCCAAGGGACTCAAGAAAATCCCTGCCCATTGTCTGAGACACCCCATTCATTCCTAATCTGTCCTTGCAATGCCCTTGTCTTATGTAATGCCACCAGATACCTGGCCATCTAGTGAGAGAAGAGAGAAGTGCAGAAAGTCCAGAATTAGGGTGAAATCAATTGACCTCCATATTAATTGGCCAAGACAACTATCACTTGACAAATAAATTTGATAGCAACCCTGCCTAAACATCAGGGTGCTACACATAGTTACCTAGTTGGGAAGGCTAAAAAAAGACACCAGTTCATCCAGTTTAACCTGTGTGGGTGTGTGTGTGAATGTGTTTATTTCAACAGAAAAATGTATATCACTGTATGTTGTGATCATTAAGATGCCCATCTAATCTTTTTTGGAAACTATCGATACTCCTTGCTAATACCATTACTTGTGGAAGAAAATTTTCACATCTTCACTGCTCTAACAGTAAAGAACCCCATACGGTGATTATGATTAAACCACTTCTCTTCCAATTTCAGTGAATGGCTGTGTGTCTTTTTAAAATTCCTTTTGCTGACACATTTTTTTTCCCTATGCTAAGGACACCAGTGAGATATTTGTGGATCGCTATCATATCCCCTCTCAGGTGTCTCCTCTCCAGAGAGAATAAATTCATTGCTTGTAGTTTTTCATCATAGCTGAGGTCCTCCAGTGCCTTTATTAGTTTTCATGTCCTTCTCTGGACTCTCTACAGTTCCAACACACCTTTCTTGAGACCACATTTTCTTGGTGCCCAGAACTGGATGGCATACTCAAGATGCAGCTGGATTAGAGTCTGGTAAAGTGGGAGAATTATCATTTTATCCTTTGAGTAAATCCCCTTTTTGATGCATCCTAGTATTCTATTGCCTTTGCTTGCAGCAGCTTGGCATTGCATTCCATTGCTGAGCCTGTCATTTATTAGGACCCCCACGTCTTTCTTCATCCTGGATTCTTCCAGAGGTTCTCCCCCTAGCGAGTAACTTGTGGTCGTATTCTTGGCACCCAAATGCATCAGCTTACATTTTTCAACATTAAATCTCATTTGCCAATTAGTTGCCCACCCCATTATTTTATTTAGGTCTCCCTGGAAGGTTTCCACATCCAGCGCAGAAGTAATTGCCCTTCTTAGCTTTGTATCATCCGGTACATGTAGCATCATTCTAATGCTCTCAACAATAACTTCTGATGTCCGAGTCCAAATGCATGTATGGAAATTGGTAGCATTTTCTGTGATAGCACGAACATGTTTAAATATACAATGTCCAGCAAACAATAAGGAAACCTTATTTTTGGTTCACAATAAAGCAACAGCTTGAAGTAGAGGAAAAGTCTAACTAACAAACTGACATCTAAATATTCACTCCCCTCCCCAAGATCCTGCATGTCTTTATAGACAATCTCAGTACAAATACCTTTTTTAGTTTGCATTTGGTCAAATGGCCACACATCTCCTCTATCTCTTTCCTTCTAATGTAGCTGATGGGAGTAGACTCTCTCCCCCTCCAACTATGTACAATGCAGTGGATGTTTGTGGGTAATGTCACTGCTTTATGGACCCATTGTTGCCAATCTGCAATAAATTGAGGAGTCAGTGGTTTGCGGTCAAATGACTGCAAGAAAAAAAATTCTAAAAATGTTATTCACTGTATACCGCAGTTTGTGAAAAAAGGCATGCAGGGCAATTAAATGTCAGTTTGTTAGTCAGCCTTGCCTGCTGCTTTAATATGTGCCATCGCTTGGAACTTGAAACACTTTAGTTTAAGTTATTGGTAACTGCTAAAATTATCTAATCCATAAACTAATATAAATAGGGCAATCAGTAATGTTAATGTATAATAAAAATAGCACAACTTTAGTAAAGATTTATATAGTCTGCAATCATATATGAATACCAAGTTTAAAAAAATGAAATGTTCTTTATATCTAACCCTGATCTTGCCTATGCTTTTTCTAACAATTTAGTAAAGAATCACACTTTGTGCCAATTACCTTGGGCCTTTCCCTTAGGGGTATATTTATAAATGTGAGCTCACAAAATTCTGAGAACTTCCACCCAGATTCACACAATTTTCCAATATAATTAGAAAAAATCATGGACTTTTCCAGGAGTCTGGGGGACTAATTCCTGGGGCTACCAAAAGATTTGCATTTATCCAATTTAAAGTAAATCCAATCACTAAAATTTCATACACATGTTATTGTGTTCAATTTTCCACATAGGTAATTGTTCAGGCAATTCTGGTTTCCTAATGGTGCTCCTGCCACATGGACTTCTGATGGAATGGCCTTGTTAACACATTTATGGTCCACTGTTGTCACTATCAGGAGACCGGCCCTGAGGGATGCTATGCAGTGTTTGCTGAAGTACATTCATGTAAACAGGAAGTGACTGCAAAAAAGGCAAGAGGAGATTAAAAGCATAGATATGCAACAAAGAATGAAAACAAGTATTTTTTTTTAAATAAAATATTGTAAACTGTGCTTATGGTACCCAGTGCTTTAGCAAACTAAATATTATTTAGGAAGGGTTTATATTTACTTTATGACTTATCCCTTCAATAAAAGTGAAAGGTGAAATGCTGCCACTGAGTTTAAGGCATAGCAACAGCTTGTCTGTCCATGAGAGTTTGCAGCGCTTGACTCCTTTATAAGGCTTATTTCTTTTTCCTGTGTGGACACTTGGAAAAGCCTAAAAGCTAAACACAGGATGTTGACACTAAATTCCAGTTTAGGGACTTTAGACCTACACATAAATGAATGTGTCCAGGAAAGAAGCAGCTGGGATCCCATCTGCACATGGGCACAGATGAACCAAAATACAAGCCCCTACTGAATCTCAGCAGTAAACAAAAAATGCTGTAGTGACTACGTAACATGCTAATATAAATGTATCAATAATCAAATTACTTTTTTTTAAAGAAACCAGTCATTACAGAAATAGGGAGGCAGAAATGCTAGTTGCCTAGCTGTGATGTTGACCTTCTTGCTTGCAAACTGATTTTTTCACGCAATGCAAATATTCAGATGATTTCTTTCCTATTGGTGATTTAGATACTTGTTATTTATCATTAAATAAGAAAGTAACTAAGCCAGGTGGTAAGTGTAAAAGCAACGTAACTAGCTTTTTCAAAAAGAGGTCAGCAATGGCAGGCTATATATTGGTTTCATGATAGGTTAACTTTAACCACTTTCAGACCGGACCATTTTGCTGGTAAATGACCAGAGGTCTTTTTACACTTTGGCACTGCGCTGCTTTAACTGGTAATTGCGCGGTCATGCAATGTTGTACCCAAACAAAATTTGCGTCCTTTTCTTCCCACAAATAGAGCTTTCTTTTGATGGTATTTGATTGCCTCTGCGATTTTTATTTTTTGCGATATAAACGTAAAAAGACCGCAAATTTTGAAAAAAAATGATATTTTCTACTTTTTGTTATTAGAAAAATCCAATAAACTCAATTTTAGTCATACATTTAGGACAAAATGTATTCAGCCACATGTCTTTGGTAAAAAAAAAGTCAATAATTGTATATTTATTGGTTTGCGCAAAAGTTGTCACATCTACAAACTAAGGTACGTTTTCTGGAATTTACGCAGCTTTTAGTTTACGACTGCCTATCTCATTTCTTGAGGTGCTAAAATGACAGGGCAGTACAAAACCCCCCCAAATGACCCCATTTTGGAAAGTAGACCCCCTAAGGAAATTGATAAGAGGCATGTTGAGCCCATTGAATATTTTATTTTTTTGCCTCAAGCGATTGAATAATGACAAAAAAAAAATTTTTTTTTTTTTTTTACACAAAGTTGTCACTAAATGATATATTGCTCACACATGCTATGGGCGTATGTGAAATGACACCCCAAAATAAATTCTGCTGCTTCTCCTGAGTACGGGGATACCACATATGTGGGACTTTTTGGGAGCCTAGCCGCGTACAGGGCCCCGAAAACCAAGCACCGCCTTCAGGCTTTCTAAGGGCGTCAATTTTTGATTTCACGCCTCACTACCTATTACAGTTTTGAAGGCCATAAAATGCCAAGATGGCACAAAACCCCCACAAATGACCCCATTTTAGAAAGTAGACACCCCAAGCTATTTGCTGAGAGGCATGTTGAGTCCATGGAATATTTTATATTTTGCCACAAGTTGCGGGAAAATTACAAACTTTTTTTTTTTTTTTTTTTTTTTCACAAAGTTGTCACTAAATGATATATTGCTCATGCATGCCATGGGCATATGTGAAATGACACCCCAAAATAAATTCTGCTGCTTCTCCTGAGTACGGGGATACCACATATGTGGGACTTTTTGGGAGCCTAGCCGCGTACGGGGCCCCGAAAACCAAGCACCGCCTTCAGGCTTTCTAAGGGCGTAATTTTTTGAGTTCACTTCTCACTACCTATTACAGTTTTGAAGGCCATAAAATGCCAAGATGGCACAAAACCCCCACAAATGACCCCATTTTAGAAAGTAGACACCCCAAGCTATTTGCTGAGAGGCATGTTGAGTCCATGGAATATTTTATATTTTGCCACAAGTTGCGGGAAAATTACAAACTTTTTTTTTTTTTCACAAAGTTGTCACTAAATGATATATTGCTCACGCATGCCATGGGCATATGTGAAATGACACCCCAAAATAAATTCTGCTGCTTCTCCTGAGTACGGGGATACCACATATGTGGGACTTTTTGGGAGCCTAGCCGCGTACGGGGCCCCAAAAACCAAGCACCGCCTTCAGGCTTTCTAAGGGCGTTACAGTTTTGAAGGCCATAAAATGCCAAGATGGCACAAACCCCCCCCCCCCAAATGACCCCATTTTAGAAAGTAGACACCCCTAAATTTAGGGGTACACTAGTGAGACTAGGTAATAAATGGCGGGTGCCCTGAAACTATAAAAAAATAACTAACCAACCAGCGTCACCTGTAACAGTTATATGGTGATCACTGGTGAAAGGGTTAACTAGGGGGCAATCAGGGGGCTTTATGCGGTAGTATATGGGGGTCCCTGGCGCTATAAAAAGCTGCGGCGAACCTAAATACCTACCTGCCTAACTAGCGTCACCTGTGACACTAATACAGCGATCAGAAAAACGATCGCTTATTAGGCTGGGTTCACACTGGAGCGATGCGGGAACGCCACGAATGCGCGGCGGGTTCCCGCATCGCATGCCTCCCGGCGGCAGTTCACACTGCCCTATGCGAACTGCTGGGAGTGTCAGTGAAATGTTAATGACACCCCCAGATCAGTTCGCATATCGCAGTGCGATCTGCAAACTTGGATCGCATGGTGTGAACACCCATGCGATCCGATTCTGCTGCGGACCAAAAAAAGGGTCCCGTGCGAGTTTGCGGCGGGTGCGACACGAATTCAGCCATACTATCTGTATAGCTGAACTCGAATCGCACAGAGATCGGATGTGATTTGCACTGCAGTGCGGTGCGAATCACATCCGTTCTCATAAACCGCTGCAATGTGAACCCAGCCTTAGTGACACTGGCGACGGGGGGTGATCACGGGGTTAAACCTTTATTGGGGGGGTTAGGGGGGTACCTTAGAACTAAAGGGGGCTAACCCTAACTGCCCTAACAGTTATTAGTCACAAATGACACCTGCCGGGTGATCAGGGGGTTAAACCTTTATTAGGTAATAAATGGCGGGTGCCCTGAAACTATAAAAAAATAACTAACCAACCAGCGTCACCTGTAACAGTTATATGGTGATCACTGGTGAAAGGGTTAACTAGGGGGCAATCAGGGGGCTTTATGCGGTAGTATATGGGGGTCCCTAGCGCTATAAAAAGCTGCGGCGAACCTAAATACCTACCTGCCTAACTAGCGTCACCTGTGACACTAATACGGCGATCAGAAAAATGATCGCTTATTAGGCTGGGTTCACACTGGAGCGATGCGGAAACGCCGCGAATCCGCGGCGGGTTCCCGCATCGCATGCCTCCCGGCGGCAGTTCACACTGCCCTATGCGAACTGCTGGGAGTGTCAGTGAAATGTTACTGACACCCCCAGATCAGTTCGCATATCGCAGTGCGATCTGCAAACTCGGATCGCATGGTGTGAACACCCATGCGATCCGATTCTGCTGCGGGCCAAAAAAAGGGTCCCGTGCGAATTTGCGGCGGGTGCGGCGGGTGTGGCGGGTGCGGCGGGTGCGGCGAATGGCTGAACTCGAATCGCACAGAGATCGGATGTGATTTGCACTGCAGTGCGGTGCGAATCACATTCGTTCTCATAAACCGCTGCAATGTGAACCCAGCCTTAGTGACACTGGCGACGGGGGGTGATCACGGGGTTAAACCTTTATTGGGGGGGTTAGGGGGGTACATTAGAACTAAAGGGGGCTAACCCTAACTGCCCTAACAGTTATTACAGTCACAAATGACACCAATGCAAAAAAAAAAAAAAAAAAAAAAAAAATGACATTGGTGTCACTGTGACTGGGGGGCAGGGGTAATTGGGGGGGTGATCGGGGGGTAAAGGGGGGGTGTGAGTGTGCCTGGCATGTTCTACTGTGTGTGGGATGTGTTGGTGCAACTCACTGATCCGCTCTCCTCCGTGTCGGAACGAAAAATACCGACACGGAGGAGAGAATACATCACTTCCTCTCCTGTGTTTACATTACAGGAGAGGAAGTGATGTCACCGGGGATTTCCATTCGTCGGGAGCGATCGCGAGGGGGTGGCCATGAATGAATGGCCGTCCCCTCGTCCGGGATCGCTCCCGAACGAAAACCGACCGCCGCAGGCACCGGGCGGGGGCCCGATCGGGCCCCCGACCCGCGGGAGGCAAAGGACGTACATATATGTGCTTATGCCTGCCCGTGCCATTCTGATGACGTACATCGGCGTGAGGCGGTCGGCAAGTGGTTAAAGGGTTAGTTCATGTCAAAACCCAGATTTTTTTTATATGGTTAGACAGCAAGGAAAAAATCAATAAACCTCTAAGGTCAAAACTTGCAAAAGACAGAAAAGGATCAGTAAAAAAGGTAGAGGTCAGAGAAAGACTAATAATGAATGATGAATGATTGACTACTATGCAATCTCATTAACTGAACATTGCCCCTTAAAAAAAAAAAATCTGAATTCTGGTAAAAATCGAGGACTGAACTGCCAAATGTTCTCCTGTTAACTGTGCACTGACACACAATTAGTGAACACTAGCAAGCAAAGGGGCATTTACAGTTAGCTTACATTTTTTATTATTATTGTTTTGGATTTTCTTTGTAGGCATGTCTACTGTTTACTCTGCTGCAAAACATTTATGAATATAATGGCAAAATCACAAAAACAACAAAATATTAATAAAACAAGAAAGCTTGATAACCAGTAAATAAATATGTGATATTACTGTAATGGTATTTGCCATAGTCTCTAGTATTTTCTTCCCATTTAAAGGGAATGTATGGATCTGTAAGTTATCAGTGACAGACGTGATCTAAGAGGTTCCACAGCCTGACAGCACTGCCAGCTTACATTATTCTGTTTTTTTTTTGTTTTGAGACTTGTAGAAGGCATCTGCTGACATACCTGAGGGGTTGCTCCAGCAATTAGTAGCTGTTTGTCTTGATGGCATGGACAGATTTCCCTGATCACACAGCACCTGAGACCCATGATGGCGGCGGCTGTTTCATGCATGTGGTAGCAACCTGCTACCCAATTGCCTCAAGGAGACAAAGTTGTACAAAAAAGGACTGCCTCTATGGTGGAAAACACTTGCTGTCAGTCCCCAAGAAACCGCTCTAAACCTGTATTAGAAGGTGAGCCCTTTATCCACTGTTATCAAGTCAATTGCTATCTCAGGCCATGGCTGAAATGAGAGGCCATGATTCTCCTGTATCACATCTAGATAAAGACAATGCTGATATTCTACATAGCCAAAATAATACTGCTTTCTTGCTATCACAGAGCCCTGTGGATGAACTTACACCTCCATCTGATGTGCCAGAATATTCAGGTAACACTGTCCTTATTGCACAGATTGCTGCTGCACATATTATTAAAGAAAAAAAAAGTGTATCTATGGTCAAAATTTGAAATTATATATTCATTTCTAGCAAAAAATAAATATCTGTATAAATAAAGTGATAATGAATGATGGTATGCAATCATGTAAATCTAAATATCTGCTGCAACCTCTTGTGAGACATGTACAATAATAAACAATTCAAACATTTTGGTTGCGCTGATTCCAATAATTCCCCTGAGTGAGTGATAATTTTATAAAGTGATAATGATATTTAAGTGACACAAAAACAAATTACCAAACAATCCTGTGAAAAAATGAATAATACAAAATAATGTATTTAATGAAGCAGTCACTATAGAGGATGACGTCAGGTGTATGATGAAGCGTATGTAGGGAGGAGCGACGTGCTGACGTCACCATGTGTATGCAGATCCTAGAAGCAGCGGCCTTCAAACAAGAGCCTGCCGGCTCAATTCTTAAAGCTGTTTTAAACTACATAACTGTAAGTGCAATCTTGCCTTTTTAACCAAATAAAATAAGGATTTACACTATTGTAGCCATTATTGTCTTTTCATGAGGACATATTGAATATATCTGGGCATGAGGCTTTGCATTTGACGAGGACGCTGGGAGCATTGGCGCACCATATAAAGACCCGAGGCAGGGGAAGAAGCCACAAGTGCATTTGATCTCCTGTAATAGGAGATCAATTACAGCTGGTAAGCAGCAGTGTATACAGAGGTGGAGGCACTATCCTGTTAGCTTTGTACACTTTTGCTGCAGTGTTATGCTTGTGTGCCTCCTTGGAGGAATATATTGATGCACCATTCTCAGCATATGGACTGTCTTGTTTCTCTTTTTCATCAAAAACTCTATAGTGACTGTCTCATTAAATACATTATTTTGTATTATTCATTTTTTTCACAGGATTGTTTGGTGATTAGTTTTTGTGTCACTTAAATATCATTATCACTTAGGGGATTTATTTGAATCAGCGCAACCTAAATGTTTGAATTATATATTTATTTCTACATTGTATTTCAGTTATTTCTAGCCTGCTCCTATTAATCAAAATGATCTTGAAGCCTGTAAACCTACTTTGTAAGATTGCCACGCATTTATCTCCTTGAATTCTGTGACATATAATCACTATGACTTGCTGATAGTCAATACTGTGTCACAGACCCTAACTTTTGAACTACAGAGGGGCTGAGAGGAGGAGTCCCAGGAGGTGGAATATGTACAGGAATCCCTGCTTGCAGGTAGTATACCATACCATTTGACATGTAGTCCTTAAATATTCAAAATATGCAGAAAAAGCATGCAGGGAATCTAGGAAGTTGTGGACAATGGCAAACAGACAGGCAGCACTCACTAAATGAAAGGAGATTTATCAAGCAAACTTATAATTGATTGTCAAAAATAACTATTGTTTGCATTGCTATTACAATACTGATGTCATAAAATGAAAGGGTATGCTGGGACTATAGATTGCCTTCAAGCAAAATTTTGTGGACTTAGGTTATCTTTTTGACAATATCTTATACAAGCTTGAACAGACTCTTGTTTCTAGAGTTTCTGTCAATTATTCACAGTTGGAAACATTACAATCTCAGCTGGAAATTACACATATTAAAATAGAGGATGGATTATGAATGTACAATTTTTGCAATTAGAGGCATCTTTGAGCAGATCAAGGACCTCAAGGTAGCCACTGAGGAATTTATTAAAATCTTGCTTCTAAACTGCACCTGCGACTAAACACCCTCATCTTGAATTAGGTCCATCAAGCTTTCATGCTTCTGAGACAAGAAGGAATTTCATATAACATTATAGTTAAACCTCATTAGAAAATCCTTTGGTAATACTGTACTAGGACTAATCTGAATTGACATTTCAGGGTCATGAAGTCCAGATCTTTGTGAATATTATTATCTTTTTTAATAAAGGCAAGACTTATGCCGCGTACACACGGGCGGACTGTTTGGCCTACTTAGTCCGCCGAAACACATTTCAGCGGACAGTCCGCTCGTGTGTAGGCTTCAGCGGACTTTTTCAGCGTGCAGTACGGCGGACTAAGTATTTCGGAATGTTCGAAATACTGTCTGTCGTACTCGCATTTCGGCGGATAATCCGCCCGTGTGTATGCCAGTCCGCCGTACTTTTGAAATGAGCGGACTTTTCCCGCCCGGAGAAAAGTCCTCTCATTTCGAGCAGGTATCCAGGTAGGCGGGCCCGCGAAGGAGATGTCGCTGGCCCCACCGCCTGGTATGGACTTAAAGGGGAGCCCCAACGGCGAAAAAAATCGGCGTGGGGGTCCCCCCCAAGTCCACAACAGACCCTTGTCCGAGCACGCTACCCGGCCGGCCGGCGAGCGAGCGCCCCCCCCCTCCTGAGCCGTACCAGGCCGCGTGCCCTCAACATGGGGGGGTGCCTTGGGGAAGGGGGGGCCGCGCGGCCCCCCCACCCCAAAGCACCTTGTCCCCATGTTGATGAGGACAAGGGCCTCTTCCCGACAACCCTGGCCGTTGGTTGTCGGGGTCTGCGGGCGGGGGGCTTATCGGAATCCGGGAGCCCCCTTTAATAAGGGAGCCCCCCACCCTATGTGAATGAGTATGGGGTACAATGTACCCCTACCCATTCACCTGTAAAATAAAAGTACCAAAAAAAACACAACACACGAGATAAAATACTTTATTGCACAGCTCCGGGGGTCTTCCGTCTTCGGGGGTCTTCTCGCCGGACTCCTCCGCTATCTTCTTGTAGCTCTTTTGCTAGCGGAGGAGTCCGGCTTTCTTCCTCGCCGCCGGCCTCTTCTCCCGACTTCGGGGGTCTTGTCCCCCTCTTCGGGTCTTCTGTCACCGCCCAAGGCACCCCCCCATGTTGAGGGCACGCGGCCTGGTACGGTTTAGGAGGGGGGGCGCTCGCTCGCCCCCCTTTCCTGGCCGGCCGGGTAGTGTGCTCGGACAAGGGTCTGTTGTGGACTTGGGCGGAACCCCCACGCCGATTTTTTTCGGCGTTGGGGTTCCCCTTTAAGTCCATACCAGGCAGCGGGGTCTGCGACGTCTCCTTCCCGGGCCCCGCCTACCTGGAGACGCGCTCAAAATGAGCGGACTTTCCTCCGCGTGTGTGGGCGAGTCCGTTCATTTCAAAAGTAGGGCGGATAGTATGGCGGACTTAGTACGCCGTATTAGTCCGCTCAAAAAGTGGTGTGTGTGGCCAAGTCCGTTCATTCGAAAGTATGACGGACTGTCCGTCGGATTGTCCGACGGACTAAGTTGGCCAGACAGTCCGCCCGTGTGTACGCGGCTTTACTCCTTTTGCCACTTTACAGAAGGTTAGAAGCTACTCCACACCTTATCCCGCATGCTCCAGAACATCATAGGTACTCAGAGATGTCACTCAGAATCTCTTTCACTATTACAGCACAGATCATCTGCTTGACCACATAAGGTGAATTCTCTCTCTATATTAAGGATCTTAATGGGTTCTCTCCCACAGTGTGTAAGGTTTGAATTTGCTGGTCAAGCACACTAAGTCATTTTAACATTATAGTTTGCATAAAATTTATATTTTACTGCTACAGGAGACCTATTTTTCTAGTAATAGTTGCCCTGCTTATCTTGACAAGAAAGTTTTCCTCTAAGTTCTTTGCCAATTTCAACAAAAAAATTAGAAGTTGCAGTTTGTTTTAATTATCATTTACAGATGATCTGGTCATTAGAGATCCCGATGGGAAGTATATCTTAGTTTCCAGACATTTAGAAGACGGTTTAATTTCTATACTCAAAGTTTAACTTTTTCTTTTTGGATAGAGTAGAGAGGGATTGGAGCCCTTGCCAGTTTTTATTGCTGTCTGTGCCCCCATTAAGGAGCTTTATCCTCTCTATTTGTCCTGTTTACTGGTATTGAAAGTGAAAGTAAAAGAAAATCCCAAATTTTGGGTCGACATCAGAACATTAATAGAAGCTAAATCGTCCACTGGAAACACTAGTTCTGGTGACCCTGGTGACACACTGGGATTCCCTCACTTTGGAAGGGTTTCCTTTCACTTCCTGTTTTGGCTATGTGACAGGAAGTGAAGGGAAATCTCCCCAATGGGACACAGACGGCAAAAAAGGGGTATAACCCTCCTTACTTGATCCAAAATAAAAAGGTTTTCCTTTAGTTACACTTTAACTATTACACCCCAAACTAAAACTAACTAGGCCCTTTTAAACATTTGTGTCTCTCTAACTCTGTAAATGGCACTCTTATCATGGCTGGTAACTCTAATGTGGATTTAGAGCTAGTCATAATATAGCAGAACTTTAATATCAATTTAAACTGGTGGATATTTGGAGGAAAAAATCCTTTGACTAGTGATTACACTTATTATTGGGCTGCGAGCAAGCAATATTCTAGAATAGATTACTTTTTTATTTCCTTGTCTCTCCTTTCCAGTGTATATTTAGCAAAGATTTTGTCTGCTTCTTGTCAGATCATGACCTAGTTACAGTATCATTTTCAGTTATTGTGCCAAAAGCAACCCAGATTCATTGACATCATAAGGTGTTATTGTGTGATGAAAAAAATTGTTCGCATATACTGATTCACATTAATCCCTTGTCTGGCAAGGTGCTTTTATAAACATTTGGTATTCAGGGGGAAAAAGCAAGCTCATAGCTGCTACTTAAGCAGCCAGCTTGGTATGGATTTTTACAGCTGGCAATTGGCTTTCAGGGAAAAGTCATCCAGGCAATTCTAGAGCTGCCCGACCACATTTATGCAGGTCTGAAGGTGTGGCCCTCCCCACACTGCAGCCACTCTGAGTGGTTCCCAGCTTTTAAATTTCCCTGGGGAAAGTCAACAACTCCATTATAGCTGATATATCTAAAAAATATCAGACCCTGCAAGTGGACCATAAATATAACCCTCACAAAGATCGATTGCAAATTGAACAGATGCGTACTGAATTGAACCTGTGCCACACAAAAAGGGAGGAAAAAACATTTATGTTGGGCCAGACATATATTTTTTTTAACATGTCGATAAGCCTGGTAACTTACTAGCTGATAAATTGAATCCTAAACCTCAGGTCTCTGCCATTCAGGTTTCCCTCTGACACTTTGTCCTAAAATCTCTGAAAGGTTTTACAGTTTTTTCAATTACTATGATTCATTCCCTATATAAAGATACATTTGACACCTTTCTTAACATTTTGCTGATGGATGATGAAAGTCTCTGTTGCAAAAATACTACCAGTTACCAAAATTTTTAAAAATGAATGGGCATCTGGTCCTTATGGCTTCTCTAATTGATATAGTTTAAGAAATTTTCTGACTGCCTATATGTGCTTGCTCTTTAATGCTATTAGAAAAGGGTGCATGTTTGGGGGAAGCTGATAATTTAATGTTAATAATGTGATTCTGAAACCAGACAAAGACACTGGATACATTACTGTATATTTAGACCCAATTCTCTTATTAATTGCAACCCTGAAGTTATGCCTAAGATCTTGGCAATACATAGTACCTTTTTTTAGGGAAATACTCTATATACAACTTGAACAGTCAGGCTTTGTTAGAAACTGACAGACACCAGATCAGTCTCAGTGAACAATTGATCTTATTTCTTTAGAACAGTCTAATGGGACTCTAATCCCAAAAGATGAGCTATGCTGCTGTCTGTTGATTAACATTAAGCCTTTCAGTAGTATTTTTCTTGAGAGTATTTTTTGGCCATCCTTGAATCTTATGGGTTTGGAACAATTTTTTTTGCAGATCCTGAAAGTTATTTATAGCTTGTGCTATCCCTTAGCCCTTGTACACATGGTCGGAGATTCTGACGGAATGTGTCCGATCGGACCGTATTGTCGGATAATCCGACTGTGTGTGGTCTCCATCGGACTGTTTCCGTCTGAATATCTGACGGACCAAGTTTTCCAACTTGTCTATAAAATTTTCCGACAACATGCTCCGATCGGACATACTCCGATCATGTGTAGCCTAGCCTACTCCGACGGACAAAGTGCCACGCATGCTCAGATCAAATTCCTAGATCAAAGCTATTGGCTACTAACCTGAACGTAGTCCCATCGTAACGAAATAACGTCATCACGTTATGTACAATCGGATTTTCTGACAACTTTGTCCGACCGTGTGTATGCAACAGTCTCGGACAAAATCCATCGGACAAAATCCAACGGATTTGGTTGTCAGAATGTCCGGCTGTGTGTACAAGGGCTTAAAGGTTTCAAATCATTGTTGTTTACTATTTAAAAAGAGTGCTTTTTGTATTGAGACATTCACCATTATATTGCAAAATAACCCATATCAGGGGCATCCATTGTGGGGAAGGGGAAAATAAGTGTGTACTGTTCACAGATGGCAATCTCTTCAGTCATGACTTTTGCAAATCTGTTAAAAACTCTTATGGAATTTTCAGATTTTTTATTTTTTTGGTTGCAAGTGAATAATTATAAATCGCAAGCTTATCTCTTCCCTGACCCATGGTGCATGCTCTTAAAAGTAGTTATGATTTTCATTAGTTAAATTCCACAATTTCCTATCTTGGATTTAATCTTTCTGCTGATTTACAATCCCTTTATAGGGTAAATTACCCCCCAGTATTTAAAATGATTACAGATGATATCTCATGGTGGCCCATGTCTCCTTGATTGTCAGAATGTAATCTCTAAAATTGAACTTGCTCCCAAAATGATTATATTTGTTTAGGACCTTCTCTATTCTGCTTAGAATGAAGGATTTGAATACATTTGGATACATTTCATGTTTTTTTGGTGTGAATTGTGCGGGGGCAAAAAAAATGTTGGTTGAATAAGAGGACGTTGTTAACACTGAGACTGGGCAACCACACCTAATAAAATATTACCAAGCACCACAGTCCAGTCAACTTGCACTTGCTTTTCGAACAGCTGATGCCTCCATTAGAGCCATAAGTATTCATGTTTTGAGGCCTATTGATGCCCTCCTGTGGCCTAAATCAAAACTTAGAATGCGAGTTTTGTGTCCTTCACTGTTTCTCTCATTGGAGTTGCGGGGGCAATTGAATGTTTAATGTCAATTGGATTCATCGCATGAGCTCTGTTTTTTGATAACCCAATTCATCTACCAGGGCTTCAGTCTTTCTTTCTAATGATGGTTTAATCCATCTAATGATGGAGGTTTTATACAATTTTTGCCTTTTTTAATTGAAAGGAATTTACGCTTTTAAGCCAAACCATCTCAATTTGAGGTCTTATGTGAATATACTTCTAGTGTTAGGGGGTCACATTGCAGCTATACATCGTATATAAGCATATGACCCTTTTCAAATTGCCTTATATGAGACTGATTATGAAACTGATTTACTGTAGAAATGCAGCTTGGTATTCCGGATTGGCAAATCAAGGTGGCAACTGTCTCAATGATGTCAGTTATTATATAGTTGTGGAAGTAAATAATAAAATTATGTTACAAAGGTACTTAGTTTCATGTAGGATCGCTGAGTAGTTTCATACCTGCCTCTGGGAGATGCTAATAAGCTGTAAAGAATGTCCTGTACCTTCGTTTTGGATTAGGGATACTTTTTAATAATTAAACATTTGCCTGCTGAGTTGGTTGCAAATCCCTTCTCTGATTGCATGTTATTTTTTTATGTTAAGGGATGTATTTCCCTCATTGCTCTTCAATTTAAAAATCATTGTATACATTGTTTGAAGGCTAGGTTGTGCCTTAAATCGGATGTGTGAACCAACTATTTGAACTCTTGATTGTTGTGTGTTAAGATTATCCACATTTGTGCTTTTCTACTCTTGGACTGATGCTGTTCTATTTGCAAAACTATAACAAAAACATTGAAGGATACAGGGAATGTATACTGTTTAACACATTTATTACAAATAATTATTTTAAAAGATCCTTTTTTTATTATTCTCAGTTAGCTAATTATGAACTATTTCACATGACTATTTAATCATGTGAAATAGTTCATATACACAGACAGTGTTGAGTTTGCCCTCCAGATGAAGCCATGAAGAAGGTGGTGTAACGTGTAGAGTTAGAGCCTGGCTGTGTTTCCTACATGCCACACTTGCTGGTGAACATTACGGAGCCATTATTAAAAGAGAAGTGCATGGGGTGCAGAGTGTATTTGACCCCTGCGGGGTCTTTAAAGGAGCCACAAGAGCTCAATGAGGAGCCATTTGTTGATGAGGATTACTCTGTATATGTTTGACCCAATTAGGGTCTATGAAGGAAGTGAGCTTCCACTGCACCTTGTGAAGGGAGCACTAGTCACAGATTGTCGTTTTGTTTGTGAAGCACATTTTTCAGTGAAATTTTAAGTGCACTTTTTATAAGAAGACTTTTCATTTTCATGACATCATTTTTAATTTTTATTCAAATTTTTATTCACATGGACTCTTTATAAATGTTCATTTATTCAGCACATTTGTCTCAGTTAATTGAATGTTTATACTATTGACACTGATACCATTATATTTCATAGCATTTTTAGTTATTCATTATCTGTAGTTTATAGCAGTTCTATCACACTTCCAACAATTATAGCCTCATCGTTGTTTTGTGACAACACCTAGGTGATAGTAGCAGCTTCATTTTCACATCACATATTTGACATTATTTATTTTGTGTTATTCAACATATATTCACATACCACCAGGTGGCAGCGCACAACTATCACATTTAACCACCTCGCGCCTGCCCTATAGCCAAATTACGGCCGTAGGGCAGGCGCGTTCGTCCGGGAGGCCGTCCCTGGATGTCCTAATGTTTACTTCCGCAATGCGCGCCGCCACGGGCGTGCATCATGGAAGTTCTGTGTTCGCCGTGTCCCCCAGGGACAGGCAAACACAGATCGCTGTAAACGGCCAATCACAGCGGCTGTTTACAGCACGATCGGCATGTCCAATGGGAGATGATCTCATATGTAAACATATGAGATCATCTCTCAGCGCCGCTCTCCCTCCTCACACAGACCGAGTGTGAGAGGGGAGAGATTCTGCTTTCCTTTGTTTTGATAAAAAAAAAAGTAAAAAATAAAAGTGCCATCCTCCCCCAGCAGTGCCATCCATCCTCCCCCAGCAGTGCCATCCATCCTCCCCCAGCAGTGCCATCCTGCCCCAGTGCCATCCTGCCCCAGTGCCATCCACCCCAGTGCCATCCACCCCAGTTCTACCTGCCCCCAGTGCTACCTGCCCCCAGTGCCACCTGTTGTCAGTGCCATTTGTCCCCAGAGCCATCTGTCATCAGTGCCACGTATAAGTGCCATCTGTCATCAGTGCCATGTGTCATCAGTGCCACATACTGCCATCTGTCATCAGTGCCATGTATTAGTGCCATCTGTCATCAGTGCCACGTATCAGTGCCATTTGTCATCAGTGCCACCTGTCAGTGTCACGTGCCATCTGTCATCAGTGTCACGCGTCATCGGTGCCATGTATTAGTGCCATCTGTCATCGGTGGCACGTATTAGTGCCACGTATTAGTGCCATCTGTCATCAGTGCCATGTATTAGTGCCACGTGTCATCAGTGCCACGTATAAGCGCCACGTGTCATCAGTGCCACGTATAAGTGCCATCTGTCATTAGTGCCACATATTAGTGCCATCTGTCATCAGTGCCACGTGTCATCAGTGCCACGTGTCATCAGTGCCACGTGTCATCAGTGCCACGTATAAGTGTCATCATTGCCACGTATCAGTGCCATCTGTCATCAGTGTCACGTATAAGTGCCATCTGTCATTAGTGCCACATATTAGTGCCATCTGTCATCAGTGCCACGTGTCATCAGTGCCACGTGTCATCAGTGCCACGTATAAGTGTCATCATTGCCACGTATCAGTGCCATCTGTCATCAGTGTCACGTGTCATTGTCCTGGTGCTTCAAAAGTGTAATAGTCAACAAGTTAGATGTGTAATTTATGTTCCTAGAACACATGATGGCGCTACCTGCATGTTGGGCCTCTCTATGTGGCCAGGCTGTGAAAAAGTCCCACACATGTGGTATTGTAATACTCAGGAAGAGTAGCAGAATTTTTTGGGGGGTGTCATTTGTGGTATACACATGCCATGTGAGAGAAATAACCTATTACAATGACAATTTTGTGGAGAAAAAAAAAAGAAAAATCTTAATTTTGCAAAGAATTGTGGTAAAAAAATGACAAGATCAAAAAGCTCACTATGCCTCTTACTAAATACCTTGGAATGTCTACTTTCCAAAAAGGGGTCATTTGGGGGGTATTTGTACTTTCCTGACTTGTTCGGGTCACAAGAAGCGAGATAGTCCACCAGTACATCAGATGTGATCAATTTTGTGCGATTCGCACCACAGCTTGCAGACTCTCTAACTTTTACAAAGACCAAATAATATCCACTAATTTGGGTTATTTTTACCAAAAATATGTAGCAGTATAAATTGTGCCCAAAATTTATGAAGAAAAATTAATAATTTGCATAATTCTGTCACAGAAACAAAGAAATATGCGTTTTTTTCCAAAATTTTCAGTTTTTTTCATTTATAGCGCAAAAAATAAAAACCCCAGAGGTGATCAAATACCACCAAAAGAAAGCTCTATTGGTGGGAAAAAAAGGACAAAAAATTCATTTGGGTACAGTGTTGCATGACTGAGTAATTGTCATTCAAAGTGTGAGAGCACCGAAAGCTGAAAATTGGTCTGGGCAGGAAGGGCGTTTAAGTGCCCAGTAAGCAAGTGGTTAATGTTGATGTGGGAATTCCTCTTGCTGGGCCATTTTCTTCTCCCAGGGAGGGAGCAGCCACTAGCGATAACAAAAATAATAAAACCTGGCATGCTGGTTGTTCCCAAGTTGATCGATCAATCAACTTGGTACATTCAGCCTACCCATGCACGGTGGAATGTCGACTGGTTCCTCTTGAACTGGCCAAGATTCCAACCTTGCATGGCCTGCCTATGAGTTTAAACCCAAATTTACACGCACATATGCATAGTTACATAGTAGATGAGGTTGAAAAAAGTCCATCAAGTCCAACCTATGTATGTGATTATATGTCAGTATTACATTGTATATCCCTTTATGTTGCTGTCGTTCAGGTGCTTATCTAATAGTTTTTTGAAACTATCGATGCACCCCACTGAAACCACTGCTTGTGGAAGGGAATTCCACATCCTTGCCACTCTTATGCCACATACACATGATCACCAACAAAACCATGGATTTTTGTTAGAAGGTTGTTGGCTCAAACACATGGTCACATAAATGTTGGCCAACAATTTCGAACGTGAGAACGAGGTGACCTACAACACGTACGACGAGCCTATGAAAAGGAAGTTCAATAGCCAGTGTGCCACCCTTTGGGCTCCTTCTGCTAAGCTCGTGTTTATCTTGTGTTAGTAGAAGTTTGGTGAGAGACGATTTGTGCTTTTCAGCCTGGTGCTTTTCAGGTTGTTTCTGCTTTTCAGTGTGTGCTTGTCGGTCCGTATCTGTCCTTCAGTGCATGTTGTCAGTTTGTTCCTGTCTTTCAGTGCATTCTATTTATAGTTCACTTCTGTTTTTCAGTGCATTCTTGTCTGCTCGTTTCTGATTTTCAGCTCATTCTTCTCAGGTCCTTTCTGATTTTCAGTGCGTTCTGTTAGTTTGTTCTGAGCCATGTTGCAATTCCATACTCATCGTAGATTTTGTGCTGTTGTTGGGCTTGATGTTAGAGTTATTGCTTTGACCCAAGTCCAGTCCATGAACAAGGGGAGGAGGAATTCATGGACCAAGAATTGGTTACTAAATCATGACCAATTCTCTCATATGCCTTTGCTGCGGGAGCTCCAGGAGAATAATCCTGACAATTTCAGGAACTATCTCCGGATGACAGACCCCGTCTATCACCGTCTGTTGGCTTTACTGTCCCCCTATATTACCAAGCAGGACACCTGCATGCGGCAAGCCATCACTCCCGAGCAAAGGATTGTCGCCACTTTGCGGTACTTGGCGACAGGGAGAAGTCTCCAGGATATCAAGTTCCTTTTGTAAATAACCCCCACTGTGTGCATCTTCAAAATTTGGCTTTGCAATTAATTAAAAACTTTTAAATAACGTACAGCAATAGCGACAAAATTTTAATTTTTTTGTATTTCGATTTTGCATAAAACATCAATGATATTGCTCAGTGTTTTTTGAACATTATTGATGTTTTGCTTCAGCTTTTCTAAATCCCGATTGCACACCATGATCTTACTGATGAGGACTTGTGCACTTGCACTGCTGAAGTGAGTTTTTTCTTCCACAAAGTCCACATCACCTTAAAATAAAATAAAAACATGTATTATAAATATGCAGGCATCCATCTATTACCTGAAGCTGTGGTCTCACTGACCTGTTGTGGACACCATTTCGACCACTTCTTGAACCTCTGCATCAACATCCTCAGGTTCTGCATCCACATCCTCAGGTTCTGCATTCAGAGCCTTAGGTTGGGTTTCGAGTTCCCATTCTTCAGGAAAGTGTGGGGTTCCTGGTGTCCTCAGATGTCCCGATTCCTTTCTCCCCTATGTGAACACAAAAAAGGTATACTTAGCAGACAGATATTAGAGGTGAAAAATAGTAATATGAAACATTGTGTAATGCCACGTACACACGATTGGAATTTCGGGCAGCAAAAGACCGATGAGAGCTTTTCATTGGAAAATGCGACAGTGTGTATGCTCCATCGGTATTGGACTTCCTTTTTCTAGTCCCGTCGTACGAGTTGTACGTCACTGCATTCTTGGCGGTCGGAAATTTGGTGTGACCGTGTGTATGCAAGACAGCTTGAGCGGAATTCCGATGGGAAAACCATCGGACCTTTTTCCGACCATAATTCGGATCGCGTGTATCCGGCATAACTGCTTACCTAGGTTAGAGTCCATGGTGCAGAGATGTATGCTCACCCTTGCAAATACACACAGCCCACGGTAACAAGATGATAAGCTACCTGGGCTGTGAATCTGTGCACGGGGGCTTGACAGGAATTTGCCAAAGGATAGTCGAGGTAAAGCCGTAGTCAGGGATTCCAGAAGTCAGAATAAACGATAAGCAGAGCCAGGGTCAGGAGCCGGAATCAGTCTTGGAACGCTGTAACTAGAACACAGGAATACTGTCATAGGTTCAATACCTCCTTGAGCCACTTGGGACGTGACCACTCCTGGCTGTCTGCATGGCATGGTAGGGACCGTGACACATTGCTTGGGAGTGTTGTTCAATTGATTGTTTTGACAGAGTTCCAAGCTGAAGACATGATTTTTTCCCTTTCAAAAGATGAAATACTTACCTGTTTTGTGCTAGTTTCACACATGGAGAGACCTCTAGTATCCACTGGAGCACCTGTGTGGGACACCATAAAAAGGTTGTTATGGTGTCCCACACTAGTGCTCATGTGTCCAGATGTGTAAACAGCTGCTGAGTGTCCTCTCCTTACACTGAATCAAGTTGGCATTTTATTCTAGTTTCAAACACATCTGGACAGCAATGTAATTAACTTTTTTTAATCCAAATAGGCATGAACAAATATAGTTAACCTGCATCTGCTAAACACGTCATATTAGTGGTCATACAAACTATTACTGTGCCCACTAACCTCAAACTTGTCGTTTTCAACTGTACAACAGTAAAGAAAAGCACATGGACCAGCACGAAAGTAATAATAATAGGAACACACGACAAATACTTACTTTTTTGCAGCACTTTCTTGATCATTCTATACTGATCCTGCTCCTATATATAGTGCCTTCACATTACATTATATTGTTAGACACACCAAGGTTGGCCGTGCCACGAAACTGCTGTATATAAAGTAAAATTTTACATGAAAACCTCTTCCTTATTTCCAATCCTATGGTGCATTAATGCAGTTTTCTACTATGTTCTAAAATGTTGTTCATTTTTTCAATTATACTGCCTGCTGCTGTCTGTGTTAGTAACTTTACCTCCCCATTAATTGAGGGGGGCAGGAGATCTGCAGCAGGCATATGGTCATCTCTATATATAAAATGACCTATCTTCTATTATTTTAGCCGCCAATGTGAACTATTTATTCTCCCTGTATTTGTTTTCAAATCTAGATTCATGTAGCCTATACCTAATTTAAAAATCTTTATTTTACTCTCTGCAGTTACTTATTATAGATTCCCCTCTATAGACCCCAGTATATAGTCCTGGCACCCTTGGCTCTTTTCCAATTATTGTTTTTATCAAAGTAAGTAAGTTACGTTCTCCCCGGCATATGTTACCATTATATACTAACACATTATCTGCAATCACTTTTGCCCGTGATTTCAATCTGTTTTTCAGATGCTAACCATCTTATCTATCACCATCCACATTTACCCTCCCTTCTCCCCCCCCCCTCTTTCTATTCTCCCCCAACCACCCCCCTCTACCTTCTTCCTAATTCTACTAATCTTACTTTCCCCCTTTCCCCCCCCCCTTTCCCTCCATTCTCTCCCTCCCTTCCCTCCATTCTCTCCCTCCCTTTCCCCTACCCAACTCCATTGTCATTTTACATCCTTTCCCTATTCCCCTTCCCAGTTATTTCTCAGTCTTTTTTCCTCATTCCCCTTCCCCTGAATTATTTCTCTATAGTAGAGTCACCTTTCACTTAGGACTTTTCAATTTTTCAACATTTCATTTAACTACTTCCTGCACTATTCTCTTGGTTAGATGCCAGCTGAACAAATTTTTCGGGCCCTATCTGGCGTCTTCTTATGTGCACTACCCAGTGACGGTTTTTCCTGAGCTGACTTTGAGTCGCAGGCAAAAGATCTTCATATGGGTGAGCGATTGGAGATGGGCATGGTAGTCAACAGCCTTCTCTACTATACCATTATTATATTTTTCTATGATAATTGTTTTGTGCTGTATTCAAAGTCAGTGCAGTGTTTTTAATTTTGTTTTGTTCTATGAAGTGTTACATCTAATTGTCTTTAAAACATCCCCCGATGAGCCCAGAAAAATTTCAGGACAATCACTCCAATGCTGAGTGACTAAATTTTGTCAACTGTTTTGCACTTTAGATGTTTCTTTGTACATGTGCACATAACTTATAACAAAACTTTTTAATTATATCCTGTATGTAATAAAAACTTTGTTATTTTTTCATACTTATTGTGGAGTATTGAAATGACTTCTTCTTTTTTTTGGAACTACCTTGCTCCGGGCTTTCCTCGTCATTGCTGAGAACAACACACACCTGCTGTGTCTCCGCCATGTGCTCTCCCACTGCCCAGAAAGAGAAGAGGCTTTCTCCAGGATTTCTCCAGAGCCTCTTCGATCCTCTGGAACTCGCTACCTCCAGTGGTCCGGCTATTCCCTACTCTCTCTACCTTCAGGCGATCCCTGAAAACTCTCCAACTAATGTCTTACCACTTCCATCAGCTCATTCCCGACAGTTATAACCTTTTGTACCACCTGCCCCACCCTATTAGATTGTAAGCTCTTCTGAGCAGGGCCCTCTTAAGCCTCCTGTATTTTATTGTATTGTAACTGTATTGTCTCCTTTTTGTATTGTAAAGCACTGCGTAAATTGCTGGCGCTATATAAATCCTGAATAATAATAATAATAATAATAATACTCTAGAAAGAAGAACAGGGGCGGAGTTTGATGCATGCGCAGTGTATATATAGCATAACATGCGAGCATCGTACGTACGATCTGTGAGTGGAGGACGGAGGATCATAAGCGCTATTTGTGCAAACAAAGGTACAATTGTAACTTGGGACATCACTGGTTAGAGGCCCATACGAATTATTGATTAAGGCCTATATAGGGACAAGATTAGGAGAGTTTAGCCTGACATTAGGGTTTGTCTTGTGTTGTGTCTTGCAGCTAAAATGGTGGATAAATTCACTGACCCCGACTTCCTGCCCAAATTCCTAGACATGTACAGGGAGCAGCCATGTCTCTGGCAAGTCCAAAACAGGGACTATTTGAACAAGCAAAAGAGGAAGGCAGCACTGGATAAACTGTTGGAATTAATGAAGCCTGTGTGTCCAATGGCAGACATCAAAAATTTGAAGGCCAAAATTGGTAACCTGAGGAGCACATATAATAGGGAGTGCAAGAAGGGCCAGGATTCCCAGAGATCCAGAGCAGCAAGCTGTGGTACTATGATAGACTGCATTTTTTTATCAGACAAGACGAAACTCAGGCCATTAATATCTGCACTTCCTTCCACATCAGCTGAGGCTCCTGAAGTCCAACCTGGGTCTTCCACCAGGAAGACGTGGAGGAGCCCAGCTTGAGCCAGGTATAGCATTGTTGAACATATTTCTTGTCAAAATTTGAATGATGTTAACTAGATGTTATTGATCACTAATTTCTGATTTAACAAAGTGGTTTATATATCAATAGACAGTAGTAGCCAAAAATGATTGGGACAGGAATGAAAAACGCTGGGGTCAGAAGGAGAGTCTTTTCTATTTGGTAACATTCAATTTGCAACAAACATGAGCTCAAAATTGTGTGTGATAGATGACCAAAAAACTAAAACTATATACCATTTTCATACACAGGAAAGTCTCAGCCAGGGGGAGGCCATGGCAAGCAGCCTGACGGAATTCCAGCTTCCTCCCTTCCACCCTCCAACCAAAAGGACCAGGAAGGTGAGGAACCTGGAGGAGTCAGTGACTGTTTTCCTACACCAGGCTACTGAGGCTCTTAACACAACCCCTGGAGGCCACGAGGCATTTGGCTGTGTCACAGCAAGCAAGCTTGAACACATGGAGGAAGGCCAACACACGATCTATGAGGAAATTATTCTGCAGGTACTAAACAAGGGGACGAGGGGCGAACTAACAAATCAAAGCCACCTGTGTGAGTTGGACCATACTCCTCCACCACCTCCAGCAACACCACAAACACCACAGCCACCCAACCCACAACATCAGCATGGAAGGAAGCGTTGAAGTAAGTGTTGAGAATAATGGCATGTGTTTGGTGTAGTCTGGCAAAAAAACGCAGGCTGTTGTAAGACCACAGCCTCCAGACATATATGTTATCTGCTGCTGCTCCCGATCTCTCGGAGTCCTGGACCATATTGTGCTCCCTATTAAATGGACCCCTCTGGTTACCAATTTTGACAGTCAAATAATTGATGTATGCTCGGGGGTACAAAGGCTTCACCAATTCCAACTGTTTCTCCAGCGTTGCTTTCCTGTTTATTTCATTCTGACCTTGTGCTCCCTATTAAATTTTACATTTTACAAGATAATAATGGTGTTGTATTAACTTGACACAAAACACAAACAAAAATTATGGAGATCAATAGAAAAAAAAAAGATTATTCTGGAGATCATGAGAAAAAAAAATATGGAGATCACTATAAAAAAAAAAAAGATTATTCTGGAGATCACAAGAAAAAAATAAGCAACAAAAATAAATAGTATTCAGGAGATCACAAGAAATAATAAAAAATCCATTTGTCATTTGAATCTCAGCAGCAAAGCAACTTCATTATTCTAGCATTATAAAGAAGAGAATGCGCTGCATTGAGAGATTTTACGAGATTGACGAATGTGATATCTCCATTACGAACACTAGTTTTACAAGACCAAGCACTTTCCGCTTGTACTTGACTCCAAGCATGCGTGAACTTTTGTGCGTGGACTTGTGTACATACGATCGGGCTTTCCGACAATAATGTTTTGTTGTTGAAAATTTGAGAACCTGCTAGCAAACATTTGTTGGTGGAAAACCCGACAGCAAAAGTTCGATGGAGCATACACATGGTTGGACTTTCCGACAACAAGCTCACATCCAACATTTTTGGTCAGAAACTCTGACCGTGTATATGCGGCATTACAGTAAAGAACCCTCTATGCAGTTTAAGGTTAAACCTCTTTTCTTCTAATTTTTGTGAGTGGACATGTGTCTTATCAAACTCCTTTCCACGAAAATGTTTTGTCCCTATTGTGGTGGCACCAGTATGGTATTTGTAAATTGAAATCATATCCCCTCTTAAGCGTCTCTTCTCCAGGGAGAATGAGTTCAGTGCTTGCAACCTTTCTTCATAAATAATATCCTCCGGGCCCTTTATTAGCTTTATTGCCCTTCTTTGTACTCGCTCCATTTCCAGTACATCATTCCTGAGGACTGGTGCCCAGAACTGGACAGCATACTCCAGGTGAGGCCAGACCAAAGTCTTGTAGAGTGGGAATTATGGCTTTATCCCTGGAGTTAATCCCTTTTTAATGCATGCCAATATTCTGTTTGCTTTGTTGGCAGAAGCCTATCATCTACTAGGACCCCCAGGTCCTTTTCCATCCTAGACTCCCCCAGAGGTTCACCCCCTAGTAAGTAGATTGCATTCATATTATTGCCACCCAAATGCATTACTTTACATTTTCCTATATTAACCACTTTTATCCCCGGACCAATTGTCAGCCTAAGGACTAGAGGTCTTTTTACAATTTCGCACTGCACTGCTTTAACTGGTAATTGCGCGGTCATGCAATGTTGTACCCAAATGAAATTTGCGTCCTTTTCTTCCCACAAATAGAGATTTCTTTTGATGGTATTTGATTGTCCCTGCGATTTTTATTTTTTACGATATAAAAGGTAAAAGACTGAAAATTGTGAAAAAAAAGATATTTTCTACTTTTTGTTATAAGAAAAATAGAATAAACTAAATTTTAGTCATACATTTAGGCCAAAATGTATTCAGCCACATGTCTTTAGTAAAAAAAAATGTCAATAAGCGTATATTTATTGGTTTTTGCAAAAGTTATAGCGTCTACAACCTAGAGTACATTTTCGGGAATTTACACAGCTTTTAATTTATGACTGCCTATCTCATTTCTTGAGGTGCTAAAATGGCAGGGCAGTACAACCCCCCCTGCCTTCAGGATTTCTAAGGGTGCAAATTTTTGATTTCACTCCTCACTACCTATCACAGTTTCGAAGGCCATAAAATGCCAAAATAGCACAAAACCCCCCCTAAATGACGCCATTTTGGAAAGCAGACACCCCAAGCTATTTACTGAGAGGCATGTTGAATAAATTAAATATTTTATATTTTGCCACAAGTTGCAGGAATATTACAAATTTTTTTTTTTTTGCACAAAGTTGTCACTAAATTATATATTGCTCACACATGCTATGGGCATAAGTGAAATTACACTCCAAAATAAATTCTGCTGCTTCTCCTGAGTACGGGGATACCACATGTGGGGGACTTTTTGGGAGCCTAGCCGCGTACGGGACCCCGAAAACCAAGCACCGCCTTCAGGATTTAAATATAAAACGCTACAAAAAAAACTGTTAGCGATCGCAGGGATCAGGCCTGACTCTGCGAATGCTGCAGTTATGTGTTTAGTGTTTTGTAAGTGACAGTGATCGATCAATACTGCACTTGGGTGGGCTGGGCGGAGGGGCAAAACGCAGGTGCTATCTGGGCTGATCCCGCTAACAATGCCTTTTTTTGGAACCCTAAACTGCTGGGAACGCTAGTATAGATCTGATAAGATCAGATATTGAAAGGTTCAGATACTATAGCACTACGGGCGGTGTATGCTTTGCACGTGGGTGTTAGCGGTACTGGCACTAACCTAGCGTTGCCTGGGGCGACGCAGACCCTGACCCTAAAACCTAATTGATATCACTCGCCGGGTGAGCAGGGGGTTAAACCTCTATTGGGTAATAAATGGTGGGTGCCCTGATGCTATAAAAAGCAAACTAACTAACCAGAGTCACCCGTAACACTTATATAGTGATCACTGGTGAAAGGGTTAACTAGGGGCAATCAGGGGGTTAAAATCTTTATTAGGTAGTATATGGGGTCCCTGATGCTATATAAAAACCTGACGGGGGAACCTAAATAACTAACTGGCTAACCAGATCAGGGGTGATTTGTGTGCCTATGTGTACCTACGTGTCAGTGTAGTGTTGGTGCACACTTACTATGTCCTCTCCTCGCAGTTTGGTCAAAAAGACCGCCCCGAGGAGAGTGACATCACTTCCTCCCTGCCTGTGTTTACACTACACAGGCAGGGGAAGCTTCTTATTTGCCAGGAGAGATGGAGAGGGGATGGCCAGAAGCCAATCCTGTTCTTTTGGGTCCACTTCTACTATCACCCCTTGGGATAGTAAGTGATCTAAGGCCAGAAATAGCGGTTTTTGCTTTACTGGATCCCTGGGGATCCTTGACCTTAGAAAACGAGAAGGTGGAATCTCCTGAAACTCTAGCCTGTAGCCCAGAGATACCAAAGAGATCACCCACTTGTCCCGGATCTCTACCCGCCAGGCTCCTGCAAACTGCAGGAGCCTTCCCACCACTCGGCCGAGCGGGGGCGCCCCTTCACAAGGAAGCTTTTGGGCCGTGCTTGGCAGGCTTTCGCCCCCAAGTCTTTTTCTGGCTCGGCCCTGAGCCTTTCCTGTAGAGGAGGGTTGAGAAGGCCTTCGCCACTGCTTAGAGCTTGATGCTCCGGGAGAGAGAGCATGCCTGAATGAAGGACGCTTGCTCCTTTTGACTGGAAGGAGAGTAGATTTACCTCCTGAAATTTTTTGGACAAACTTGTCTAATTCTTCTCCAAACAAACGTTCCCCTTTAAACGGGAACCCAATCAAATGCTTCTTGCATGACAGCTCAGCTGCCCAATTCTTTAGCCATAGGGCCCTTCGCATGTGTACCAACATGAGGGACAAACGTGATGCTTGTTGGACAGAATCCAAAATCGCATCAATCATGAAACACAGAATATGAGGCATTTCTGCATACTTCTGTACTTCCTCGCTGGGAAGGAGCCCAAGCATCTGCTTAACCTGTTCCTTGAGGAACTGGCAAACCCCACGGCTGCAACTGTAGGTTGCACTACAGCGCTAGTCATGGAAAAGGAGGCTTTTAATAAGGTTTCCAGCTTCTTATCAGTTGGATCTTTAAATACCTGCGCATTATCCAAGGGACAAGTCAGGTTTTTATTCACGCAAGAAACAGCCGCATCAACAGATGGGACCCCCCACTTCTTGGTGAAACTCTCCTCCAGAGGATAATGCATAGAAAACCTTTTAGGAGGAGCAAACAGTTTATCGGGATGTCCCCAATCCTCATACAACAATTCGTCCATTAAGGGATGAATTGGAAAGGAATAGGCAGTCTGTGGGGCTTTCCTGACTCCCAGGGAAGAAACAGAGGACGTAGCGACTTCAGCAGCAGGCATTCTGAATGTGGTACGCACCAATTCAGTATAATACTGCACCTGTTTTCTGAGTGCCTGGGAGGAAGGGACTCTCTCCTCTTCCTCTGATTCATCCGACTGCTCATGATCCCTGTCCCAAGACAGGGATCTCTCCTCATTGTCAGAAGAATCATCTGAGAGAGGAATTTCAGCAGAGGGAGGGGATCTACCCCTTTTCCTGCTATCTTTCAGGGAAGCAGAAATAAAATTCATTATTCTCCCTTCAAAACCCTCCAATGTAGCCCTAAGGGAGTCCTCAGTGACATAAACCGGGGCTGGGACATTAGGAGAGGCTGCAAAACCCAACAGGGGCACTGACTCGTCCTGAGAGGCTGGCTCCAGTCTTGCAGGGGGGGATGGTAACTTACAGGCACTTTTAGAACCCCTGGACCTAGGCGGTGATTTACCAGTGCCTTTGTTACCTCCCCCTGAGACCCTCTTATGAGGAGACATAGTCCTAAGCTACAAAGCAGAGGTACTAGTACAAGTGCAATCACTGTTGTGCTTAAAGTCTCACAATAAATATAAATGCTTAAACTGCACAACCTGATGCTGAGTAGGTGTCCAAGGTTTGCCTGGATCCAATCCCCACGGATGCTTACTGCCCACAGCTCCTGTATCTTCACTTACAGCCCCCTGATGCTCTTGGCTTTTTAAATCTGCCGCCTGGTGGCTGCGCAGTACAGCGCCGTGCACACTGATGTGCACGGCTCACAACCACACCCCCCCTCCTCCATTAGGCCGGGAATGCGCCCGGCATGCATGCGCGATGACCGCGGGATCCAGGGGGGGAAAGGAGAACTCCACCGGAGCTGCGTGGGACCCCCAGACTATGTGGGACCCCTATATTACCTTGTTGTGGCAGGGACTGCAGTGGAGACGTGAGACAGCTGGAGAACCAGGCTTCACTGAGTGTGTGTACTGAAAGGCATGTAAGTATGCATCAGGCTGCTCTTACTCCCTCTAGTGGTGGAAACCAGGTAAGACATACAACTACTCAAAATGAACAAATCCATCATATAAATATATATATAGGATTAACTTCCCTTACCTGTCCTCGCCGCAGGAATTGCTGAAACAGACAAATTACAGCCTTCACCCATCACGGCGGGCAGCGTTAACCAACCTTCAGGTTTATCTGGGGCTCTTTCTCGGAAGAGCCTCCTACCTGGACCATGTAAAAGACTCTGCCAGAAACTTTCGTGCGCTCTGTGTAAACAGTACACCAAGTCTGGTTTTCCCAGAGCCCAGTCTTCCAATAGGAGAGGACTTACAGGCCAAACCTAGTTTCTTCGGCTGACGAGGCCCGGGTACCATACCATCTTGGGAGTCAAATATCGGCCCGAGGTATGGATCCGGTTTGTTGTAGCCCTTAGGCCCCCGCAGGGACCTGCACAGAGCTAAAGTTTTACGTGACCAACCACCATAGACACTGGCGAAAAAACTGAGGTGCCTCCCATATGGGAGGGGTTATATAGGGGAGGAATTCTCCTTAATTGGGGTTAACCAGTGTCCAATCACCAGAGGTACCTATATAACCCACTATGTAATGAAGCTCCTGTGTGCCATGATGTATGATCAAGAAATGTGATTACAATTTTTCCTTAGTTACAAAATTGACACTCTTCTACTAGTGACTTAAAAAATTAACAGATTGGTCCATCCTCCCACCCTCCTTTTTTCCTCTCTTATATTTATTTTCCTTTTATTTTCTTCTTCCTTTTAGTTTCTTCTCTTTCCTTTTAACACTTGTGTAAGTAACATGGAAGCTTTACTTTTTCCCTCCAGTTGCTTATGATTTTGTGGAGCAAGACTAGTTTGCACTTATTGTTCTAACGCAGTCTCTGCCTCTGGCATGCTAATTGCCTATTCAGCTTCTTGAGGCTCAATTTGTTTTATCCAACATAGGATTATTATCGCTCACACTTGGTTCATATGACCCTCAGTATTGTATCTCTCTTAGTATATGGTACTGGTACTACCCCCATTGCATACCTATGTCTCTCTTCTTGTTTGTTACTGTGATTTTACTGTAAGAATTACCAAAATTGAGCGTATCATTGCTCCTGTGATCTTTGATCCTGGATACCTAGTGTTGTAGACTGTAATCCAAACTTATTTTCCGCAGTTCTTCTATCTGTAATTCTGTTTATTTTGATTTAATACAATATTTGAACAAGAAAAAAAATATTAGACAGACCACATTGTTTGTCTTTTATCAGATCATATAATAAGCCTGACAGCTTGTAATCAATAACAAATACGCAGACAGGAACATTAGCACACTGGGCTGTATTATATGGGTAATTCTTAATTGCACTACTACAGTATCTCACAAAAGTGAGTACACCCCTCGCATTTTTGTAAATATTTTATTATATCTTTTCATGTGACAACACTGAAGAAATGACACTTTGCTACAATGTAATTAGTGAGTGTACAGCTTGTATAACAGTGTAAATTTGTTGCCCCCTCAAAATAACTCAACACACAGCCATTAATTGGTGTTATCTCTCTCACTCTCTCATACTGGTTACTGGAATTTCAACATGGCACCTCATGGCAAAGAACTCTATGAGGATCCAAAAAATGAATGCTCTACATAAAGATAGCCTAGGCTATAAGAAGATTGCCAAGACCCTGAAACTGAGCTTCTGCACAGAGGCCAAGACCATACAGCGGGTTAACAGGACAGGTTCCACTCAGAACAGGCCTGCGGCACAGTGGCCAAGACCATACAGTGGTTTAATAGCACATGTTCCACTCAGAATAGGCCTCGCCATGGTCTATCAAAGAAGTTGAGTGCACATGCTCAGCGTCATCCAGAGGTTGTCTTTGGGAAATAGACGGATGAGTGCCCCTAGCATTGCTCCAGAGGTTGAAGGGGTGGAGGGTCAGCCTGTCAGTGCTCAGACCATACGCCACACGCTGCATTAAATTGGTCTGCATGGGGGGACGTGGCCTGGCCGCTGATGAAGATGACAGCTTGATCTCGCTGCTCTGCTCCTCCACGCTGCAGCTGAGCACAGCCAGCCACCATCCATCCAGCAGATACCCTCCACTCGCAGGACATCCCCCAGACTATGTCCCAAAAGAAAGGCTCAAGGGACCACGCAGACTCCTCGACTTCTACATGAAGCCTGCACAGCAGGGACTGCAAGGCTGGGAAGCCCGGAGCGGCTGCCGAACAGCCACGATGCGGCTCCCTTTCCACAGCCTGAGCTGGAAGACAGCATGGACCAAACAAATGAGCAATCCACCTCCTCAAGAGACAGAGGTAAGAGGCTAGCAGACTCCCCAGCACAGTCCCCAGATAAAAAGCCTCCTACTAAGAAGCAGCATGGCGCTGGGACAGGAAGTCCCACCACAGATCAAACAGCCTCACAACCACTAGCGGCTTACCCCATGACAGACAACACAGCCTCTGAGCACTCCCTTAAGGCCATGCTGATGTCCCTGCAAGAATATCATAAAGAGCTTAAAATCTCAGTAAATCAAATACAAGAAAAGCTTAACTCCCTAGAGCAATGCACTGGCCATATTGAGCAACACCTCTCTGAAGCCACTAAAGCACACAATACCATGGTAGATATACAAGATGAACAGGTTGCTGTGGTTAATCAGATTTGCTTAAAAATCAAAGATCTTGAAGATCGCTCACAAAGGAACAATATTAAAATAAGAGGGGTCTCTGAATCCCAACCACGGCAATAATACCATATCTGCACCAACTGTTCCGCAAACTTGTTCCTTCTCTAACAACACAGGACATGCTCATAGACCATGTGCATAGAATCCTCAAACCACAACACCTTCCAGCCTCCGTCCCCAGAGACATATTGGAAAGGGTGTATTTTTTCCATGTCAAGGAAGAAATTATGCGCACAGCAAGATCCCTACATTCGGTGCCAGATCCCTTTAATAAAGTGTCGCTCTATAACGACATATCAGCTTCTACCTCCCAGGTGCTCAGAGCTTTCACCCCGATTACTTCAATACTAAACTACCACAAAACTGTCTACAAATGAGGCCACCTCACAAAGCTCCTCATAACCCATTGCAACCAGCAAGTTGCTATCATGTCACCTAAGGAAGGTCTCAAACAACTCCATAATTGGGGTTTAATTACTCAAGCACCGCCTCCTACCCCTAATGCAAGGCCATCCTCCAAAATCTCCAACCCTTGGGATTCACACGCTCTGACTTAACCACAGGACGACTTCCTGCACTATGGCTTCTGCCAAGAACAGTACATGTTTGACGCTGGTTACCATATTGTTGTTATGTTTCTCAGATATAGTAGAGGAGTGGAAGCACCTATGTTAACCCTTACAAACTCCACTGCTTTTGATGTGCTAAGCACATCTAATGGTCTAAATTACTATATTTAAAAAAAAAGTGTTATCTCTGTGTTCATATATAGCTTACTTTATTAGTTTGACCTAGCACTCGAACTGCTTTATCATTGTGTGCCCAGATTGGGCCCGTTCTGCTCTAGCTGACCCAGATCTGCTCACATAATGAGCAGATCATAATACTACTTTCTGCTATACTACTGCTCCTACACCCTTTCCCTTCTCCCCTCTCCTCCTTCAGAATCAGAGTTTTTTGCCCTCGGTACCATGACATCATCCACTACCTGACTCCCCTCATTCGACAGGATGTCGCTCACAATTGTTTCTTTAAATGCTAAGGGCCTCAATAGCCCCTTTAAACTACCCCCTTTAGTCACTCCTATGACGTGAAGCTATAACACAAAAAGCGGACATATTATGCGTTCAGGAAGCCAACCCCCCATACTGCGCTCACAAACTATTCCCCCATTGTTTTCATACATGCGCTGACAAGAAAACAAGGGGAGTAATGATAGCACCGTATCCTTCACCCCCACCCACGTGTACCATGACCCTGCAGGTAGATACCTGATCCTGTCGGCCACATTCAACAACCAACCTCTTATCATAGTACATATCTATGCCCCCAATGTCCGTCAGAAATCCTTTTATAAAACCATAATGCATAAGATCCAACACTACCCTAAGGACTAAATCATAATATGTGGCAATTTCAACTAAGTTCTAGATAGCCAGATAGACTCATCCAATGCAAAACGCAGGCAGTCCACGGCTCTATCCGCAATAGTCTCCCTGGAAGACCTCCATGACCCATGGAGGTGCCTACACGGTACCGAGAGGGATTACTCTTTCTACTCGAATACCCAAAAATCATACTCTTGGATTGATCTGTTCTTAGTCTCCAAGACTTTACTCCAAAAAAATGACTAGATCCACCATTGGCCTCATTACATGATCAGATCACGCCCCAGTATCCATAACCATCTCCCTGTCCCCCCCCCCCCCCCCACCGCCAGTCATACACTTTGGTGCTTGAATGCTGCACTCCTTAGGGTGCTGGAGACCCGAGAACAGATCCAACCCGAGATATCCTCTTTCTTTGCCACCAACACTGGCTCTGTCTCCAATCCAACTACACTCTGGAATGCTCACAAGTTGGTCATCTGGGAAATTTGCCTATAGCTGGGTGCCCTGGAAAAGAAAAAGAAAACTCTCATGATAAACTCCTTCTTACAATGTATCCAGATGATTGAATCCAGAAATAAACAAAACCCCACCCTGGCTAATGCAAAAGAGCTCAGTAACCTGAGAAATTATATTAGCTCCTTCCTCCAAAAAAGTCATGATTTTTACCTCAAGCGTCTCCGCCTTACTTGGTACTCCCAGGGCAATAAAGCTGGGAAACACCTAGCCCAGCAATACAAAAGGAGAGCAGCGCAGAATAGAAACCCATTCCTCTTAACCACTTCAGGACCGCCGTATTGCCAATGTACGTCAACACAATGGCACAGGCAGGCACAATCACGTAGATGTACGTGATTGCCTTCCAGCGGGTGGGGGGTCCGATCGGACCCCCTCCCGCTGGTTACGGCGGTCCGGTTCGCTCCAGGAGCGCTCCGTGATGAGGGGATGGCCGTTGGTTTTCGGCCACCCCCTCTGGATCGCTCCTGGCCAATGAGAAGCTTCCTCCCACTGTGTATTGTTTACACAGGAAGGAGGAAGTGATGTCATTCTCCTCGGGGCGGTCTTTTTGACCGGACTACGAGGAGAAGACTAATAGTAAGTGTGCACCAACACTACACTGACATGTAGGTACACACAGGCACACAAACCCCCCCGATCCCCCCCCCCCCGATCGCCCCCCGATCCCCCCCCCCGCCCCCCCTCCCCCCCCAGTCACAGTGTCACTGATTGCATTGATCATTTCTTTACTGATCAATGCATTCAGTGTCAGTTGTGACAGTAAAAACTGTCAGGACAGTTAGTGTTAGGTCCAGGGTAGCCCCCTATCACCCCCCAATAAAGATTTAACCCCCTGATTGCCCCTAGAGTTAACCCTTTCACCCCCTTTTGCCAGTGTCACTAAGCGATCATTTTTCTGATCGCTGCATGTGTCGCTAGGTAGCTAGTTATTTTTTTAGGTTCACCGCCAGGTTTTTATATCGCTAGGTACCCCGATATACTACCCAATAATGTTTTTAACCCCCTGATTGCCGCTAGTTAACCCTTTCACCCCCTTTTGCCAGTGTCACTAAGCGATCGTTTTTCTGATCGCTGCATTAGTGTCGCTACAGTCGCTAGGTAGCTAGTTATTTTTTTAGGTTCACCGCCAGGTTTTTATAGCGCTAGGTACCCCGATATACTACCCAATAATGGTTTTAACCCCCTGATTGCCGCTAGTTAACCCTTTCACCCCCTTTTGCCAGTGTCACTAAGCGATCATTTTTCTGATCGCTGCATGTGTCGCTAGGTAGCTAGTTATTTTTTTAGGTTCACCGCCAGGTTTTTATATCGCTAGGTACCCCGATATACTACCCAATAATGGTTTTAACCCCCTGATTGCCGCTAGTTAACCCTTTCACCCCCTTTTGCCAGTGTCACTAAGCGATCGTTTTTCTGATCGCTGCATTAGTGTCGCTACAGTCGCTAGGTAGCTAGTTATTTTTTTAGGTTCACCGCCAGGTTTTTATAGCGCTAGGTACCCCGATATACTACCCAATAATGGTTTTAACCCCCTGATTTCCGCTAGTTAACCCTTTCACTCCCTTTTGCCAGTGTCACTAAGCGATAATTTTTCTGAACGCTGCATCAGTGTCGCTAGTGTCGCTAGGTAGCTAGTTATTTTTTAGGTTCACCGCCAGGTTTTTATAGCGCTAGGTACCCCCGATATACTACCCAATAATGGTTTTAACCCCCTGATTGCTGCTAGTTAACCCTTTCACCCCCTTTCACCAGCGATCACAGTATAAGTGTCACTGGTGACGCTGGTTAGCCAGTTAGTTATTTAGGTTCCCCGTCAGGTTTTTATATAGCGCCAAGGACCCCCATATACTACCTAATAAAAATTTGAACCCCCTGATTGCCCCTAGTTAACCCTTTCACCACTGATCACCGTATAAGTGTTACAGGTGACTCTGGTTAGTTTGTTTTTTATAGCATCAGGGCACCCACCATTTATTACCCAATAAAGGTTTAACCCCCTGATCACCCGGCGGGTGATATCAATTAGGTTTTAGGGTCAGGGTCTGCGTCGCCCCAGGCAGCGCTAGGTTAGTGCCAGTACCGCTAACACCCACACGCAAAGCATACACCTCCCGTAGTGGTATAGAATCTGAACAGATCAATATCTGATCTGATCAGATCTATACTAGCGTCCCCAGCAGTTTAGGGTTCCAAAAAAACGCATTGTTAGCGGGATCAGCCCAAATACCTGCTAGCACCTGCGTTTTGCCCCTCTGCCCAGCCCACCCCAGTGCAGTATCGATCGATCACTGTCACTTACAAAACACTAAACACATAACTGCAGCGATCGCAGAGTCAGGCCTGATCCCTGCCATCGCTAACAGGTTTTTTTGGTAGCATTTTATATTCAAAACCGGAAGGCAGTGCTTGGTTTTCGGGGTCCCGTACGTGGCTAGGCTCCCAAAAAGTCCCCCACATGTGGTATCCCCGTACTCGGGAGAAGCAGCAGAATTTATTTTGGGGTGTAATTTGACTTCTGCCCATAGCATGTGTGAGCAATATATCATTTAGTGACAACTTTGTGCAAAAAAAAAAAGTTTGTAATATTCCCGCAACTTTTGGCAAAATATAAAATATTCCATGGACTCAACATGCCTCTCAGTAAATAGCTTGGGGTGTCTACTTTCCAAAATGGGGTCATTTGGGGGGGTTTTGTGCTATTTTGGCATTTTATGGCCTTCGAAACTGTGATAGGTAGTGAGGAGTTAAATCAAAAATTTGCACCCTTAGAAATCCTGAAGGTGGTGATTGGTTTTCGGGGTGCCGTGCGCGACTAGACTCCCAAAAAGTCCCACACATGTGGTATCCCCGTACTCAGGAGAAGCAGCAGAATGTATTTTGGGGTGTCATTTCACATATGCCCATAGCATGTGTGAGCAATATATCATTTAGTGACAACTTGGTGCAAAAAAAAAAAGTTTGTAATATTCCCGCAACTTGTGGCAAAATATAAAATATTCCATGGACTCAACATGCCTCTCAGTAAATAGCTTGGGGTGTCTACTTTCCAAAATGGGGTCATTTTGGGGGGTTTTGTGCTATTTTGGCATTTTATGGCCTTCGAAACTGTGATAGGTAGTGAGGAGTTAAATCAAAAATTTGCACCCTTAGAAATCCTGAAGGTGGTGATTGGTTTTCGGGGTGCCGTGCGCGACTAGACTCCCAAAAAGTCCCACACATGTGGTATCCCCATACTCGGGAGAAGTAGCGGAATATATTTTGGGGCGCAATTCCACATATAACCATGGCATGTGTGAGCAATATATCATTTAGTGACAACTTTTTGTAAAAAAATTTATTTTATTTTTTTCTTGTCATTATTCAATCCCTTAGGACAAAAAAAATAAATATTCAATGGGCTCAACATACCCATCAGCAATTTCCTTGGGGTGTCTACTTTCCAAAATGGGGTCATTTGGGGGGGATTTGTACTGCCCTGCCATTTTAGCACCTCAAGAAATGAGATCGGCAGTCATAAATTAAAAGCTGTGTAAATTCCAGAAAATGTACTCTAGTTTGTAGACGCTATAACTTTTGCGCAAACCAAAAAATATACGCTTATTGACATTTTTTTTACTAAAGACATGTGGCTGAATAAATTTTGCCCTCAATGTATGACTAAAATTTAGTTTATTCGATTTTTCTTATAACAAAAGGAAGAAAATATCTTTTTTTTTTCAAAATTTTCGCTCTTTTTCCATTTATATCGCAAAAAAAAAAAAATCGCAGAGGCAATCAAATACCATCAAAAGAAAGCTCTATTTGTGGGAAGAAAAGGATGCAAATTTCGTTTGGGTGCAATATTGCATGACCGCGCAATTACCAGTTAAAGCAGCGCAGTGCGAAATTGCAAAAAGACCTCTGGTCCTTAAGGTGTTTATTGGTCCGGAGCTGAAGTGGTTAAACCAGAAGGGCTACAAACTGACAAACCCAAAAGACATTGCGAATTAATTTAGCACCTTCTATTCAAAATTATACAACCTTTCCCTATCTGCGTGGGAACAGCATCCCACCCCACAACTAATACAAGACTTTCTTACCCCTCTCCAACTTCCCTCACTATCTCCCTCACAACTCGACTCGCTAGCCCAGCCATTCTCTCACAAGAGATCCTCAAAGCTATAAAAAAGCTCCCCCTGCACAAAGTGCTTGGACCGGATAGTTACATAAATTAATATTACAAATCATACACGGACCAAATTATACCCCACTTATGCAACTCCTTCAATATATTTTAAACACTGGAGGGATCCCACCAGAGTCCCTGGAACAAGTGATTACTACTATACACAAACCTGGCAAACCTTCCCACAATCCAGCCAGTTATCACCCTATATCTGACACCAAGCTCTAAGCAAAACTGTTAGCCACCTGTTTAGCCACATATTTAGTCTACCTAGATCAAGTGGGTTTCATCCCCTCCAGACAAGCCTCGGATTTTACCTGTAGACTCATCGATATAATCTACTGGACGGAGCACCGTCGAATGCCTTCTCTGCTGATCTCTCTAGATGCAGAATAGGCATTTGATAAAGTTAATTGGTTGTATTTAGACCTAGTGCTACAAAAATTTGGTATACATGGCCCATTCCGACAAGCCATCCTAGGCCTCTACTCCTCCCCGAGCGAAAAAGTTTTGACTTTGGGTTTGTTATCCTACTCTCTCCCCATCAATAATGGGACCTGTCAGGGCTGTCCCTTGTCACCACAAATTTTTTCACTAGTGATTGAACCATTGGCACAAGCAATTAGAGCACCTGGGGATATAGCTGGTCTTGCGGTCGACCAAGGTACCCATAGGATTGGCCTATAAGCTGACAATATTATCATATGGCTCACTGACCCTCTACAATCCCTACCCCTGCTCCGTGACCTTCTTCAACGATTCAGCCAGGTATACTTATATAAGTTAAATCATTCCAAATCAGCTATATTAGGGGTATCCTTATACCCACAACTCAGAACAAGCATTACCTCAGTGCCCCCTTTTTCCAGGGCCCCCAGCTCATCTATGGCCTACTTGGGTATTCAGTTGACCCCCAGTTCACCCTCCCCTGCCACTTTACTTTTTTGTACTAACATCTCTTCGCTTAGCCAGAAACTACAGGGTATTGCCAAATCACTCCTCTGTGTAAATGCCTCCTGGGCAGGTCGAATAGCCCTGACCAAAATGTTCCTCTTACCACACATCCTATACCTCTTCAGGACTCTGCCAGTACCAATGCTGCATTCGGACATAGCCGGACATCAACAGATCATCAACAATTTCATATGGGCAGCTCGTAAACCACGTATCAAAGCCTCCCTGCTCAATATACCTATGAGGTATGCTGGCCTTGGAGTCCCCAACCTCAGATTATACTATAAAGCCACCATACTGGATCAAACCAGAAAGTTATGTCCTCACAACAACCCTGGACTCTTAGTGAAGCCGCAAATCTGACGCATACCCCATTGCACTTCCTGGTGGCCATATGGATGGGACTCCAACTTACACATTCCTCTCTTCCAACAGTCAATGCTTCCATAAGCACCTGGAAATCGATTCTGCAAATCTCAGGTGGAATACATGCCCAAGCTCTTTACCAACTTCCATTTGCATCTATATCACATCTCTCCCAGGACTTACCGATACAGAGATGGTCCTCACAGGGCATCCGAACAATTGGAGACCTGTTTCAACGCAACCAACTTCAACTTTCGGACCAATACTTCATCCCTAATAAGGACTTCTATATCTACTTGAGGATACATCATATCCTCGCCTCCATTTCAACCGCACACAATACCTGGACCAAAGACATTATGCAGTTCTTCAACCTAACCAATAACAAAGTCCACGGCATCTCCTATCTCTATAGACTCATAACAAAGCCGGCTCAAGAAGAAAGTCTCCCAGCGATAGCTTACTGGGAGTCCAAACTACAAATTCAAATCCCCCCGCCACTCTGGTTCCCTAGCTGTTCGCCTGTCTACCGCCTTCTCCAAAAACATTTCCCACTGGGAGACCGTAATGAAAATTCTGTACAAATGGTACTATACCACTGTGAAATTGACTTGGATTTTTCCCTCTCATTCCAGCAAATGCTGGAGGAACTGTGACATGGATGGTCATATCTTTCATGTTTGGTGGGAATGTCTGTCCATGGACTTTTTCGACGGACATCTCCACCCTCATCCAAGAGGTTACTAACCTGCCTACTGTCATGACCCCGCAGATGGCTCTCTTCGGTCTAGGCCTCTCAGACTGGCCCTCAAAATTCCACCCTATCATTACACATATACTCATAGCGGCCTGCTTAGTTATTGCCCGTCACTGGAAACAGCCCTGTGCACCCTCTGTAGTACCATTGATTTCCTGAATGAACACTTATCAATGGAATTTCTCTATGCAAAAGCACAGTTGACTCTGGGGAAATTCTATAGCCACTGGCAATTTTGGTTATCTGATTATAGGGCCAGGCCTTGTCCTTGATTAAACAATCACTACTATCCCCTATAACACTTCTTCCCTCACTTGAGAGAGCTCTTAATCCCATTCCTTCCTTGGAGCAGGTTGAGCCCTCTGCGCTTGGATTTAATCACGGACAAGCTCACTATTCTCTATTTTCCTGAAACTCTGATAAAGTCTTCTTACTACCCACCCTCCTTCCTTCTGCATTAGAGGTATAACCAGAAGTAGGTAAGGATAAGAAAGGTGATGGTGAACAATAATTTTTTTGGTCATTTACTACAAAGGAAACACAAGAAGACGTACATTGTATATTGCGGCTTGAGGAAAGAAAAATATGACATATAATATACCAGCATTAAGAATGAGCTGAACACCTCCCGGTTCGGTTCGCATCAGAACACATGAACATCATTAAAGTCCATGGGACACGAACATGAAAAATCAAAAGTGCTCATTTTAAAGGCTTATATGAAAGTTATTGTCATAAAAAGTGTTTGGGGACCTGGGTCCTGCCCCTGGGGACATGTATCAATGCAAAAAAAAGTTTTAAAAACTGATGTTTTATTTGGGAGCAGTGATATTTTTAATGCTTAAAGTGAAACAATAAAAATGAAATATTCCTTTAAACATTGTGCCTGGAGGGTGTCTATAGTATGCCTGTAAAGTGGCATAGTTTTTGTGTGTTCAAAACAGTACCACAGTAAAATTACATTTCTAAAGGAAAAAAAGTCATTTAAAACGGATCACGGCTGTAATGTATTGTCGGGTCTATATTGATAAAACCCATTGAAAAAAATGGCATGGGGTCTCCTCCCAGTCCATTACCAGGCCCTTTGGGTCTAGTATGAATATTAAGGGGGGCTCAGAACCAAGAATTTAAAAAAAGAATTGTGTGGGGGTCCCCCCAAAATTCATACCAGGCCCTTCATGTCTGGTATGGAAATTAAGGGGAAGCCACTGGGCAAGGGTTGTGGGGATGAGGTCCTTGTCCCCATTAACATGGGAACAAGGTGCTTTGGGGTTAGATCCCAAAGCACCCTCCCCATGTTGAGGGCATGTGGCCTGGTACGGTTCAGCAGGGGGGCATCTCTCATCCCCCCTCTTTTCCTGCGGCCTGCCAGATTACATGCTCAGATAAAGGTCTGGTATGGATTTTGGGGGGACCCCACGCCTTTTTTTATGTTTAGCACAGGGTTCCCCTTAATTTCCATACCAGACCTGAAGGGCCTGTTATGGATTTCGGGGGGATACCCACACAATTTTTTTTACATTTTGGGTTTGGGGTTCCCCTCAATATTCATACCAGACCCAAAGGGCCTGGCAATGGACTTGGGGGGGACCCAATGCAGTTTTTTTTCAATGATTTTTATCTATATTGCTGAGACTCGACAGTTCATTACAGCTGCGATCAGTTTTGAATGACAATTTTTTCTTTAGAAATGGCATTTTGCTGTGGTACTGTTCTAAACACGGGAAAAATGCGCCACTTTACAGGCATACTATAGATACCCCCAGGCACGATATTTAAAGGAATATTTCATTTTTATTGATTGACTTTAAGCATTAAAAAAAAATCATTGCTCCCAAAAACGGCTGTTTTAAAAAAAAAAAATTCATTCATACATGTCCCCTGGGGCAGGACCCGGGTCCCCAAACACTTTTTATGGCAATAATTTGCATATGAGCCTTTAAAATTAGCACTTTTGATTTTTCGTGTTAGTGTCCCATAGACTTTAACGGTGTTCTGGAGGCTTTCAAATTTGCCCGAACACCGCATATTGTTCGATGTGCTCCCGAAAATCCGAACAACCAAAGTTTGGCCTGAACTTATGCTAGGGCCGAATCATTTACCCATCCCTAACCAGCACTCTTGACCTTTACGAAATTGAAGAGCATCGTTTAAGCTCACCTTTGCAGTCAAGCACATAATCCTGGCTATGTTTTTCTCTTCAGTTGCAAAATAGACAATGAATACATGACAATTAATATATTTAAGATTTTTATCAAAACTACTATGATCACTAAGGTAACGACACCTAAAAAGCTCCCTTTGTTTCCATAGGAATAATCCATCATTTTTTGTTTGTTACCAACAGTTTCCCAGCTGAAATACCTTAATGTGTGCTTGGGTGGCAAGAGCTTTGTATATACATTTCACAGAACTGGCTACGTCATCTATCAATGTAGATAAATATGCTAAACTTGAGCTCTTGAAGCAATGCCATTGTTATTTTTTGAACTTACAGAGCCATGTCAAAGAACATTCAGTTTGCGCAGAATTGCTAGTACCAAAGATACCCATTTTAGATGATGGTCCTGCCTCCTCCTTGTCACTCTAACTGTTTTCCTATGTCTTGCCCATCACTTTATTATCATCATCTATGTTAGGTTTGTTATTAAAGAAAATAACAAGCTGAAACACCAAGTGCTGCTTGTCTTCACCCCCCTCACTTTCTACACTTTTGATTTTCTACAGGATCTGCTATCACAGCAACAACCCATTTGATTGCAATGCTCTTCTTCTCATAGCATCCTCAGCACATTTCAAATGCATAGAGTTTTAATCTCTTCTTTTTCATCTATAACTTGCTAGGAATTGGGATAAAGCCTAAGCTGCCACCATCAATACCACTTCCACATACCAAAAAAAAGCATGGCAAGGTAAAAGTTGAATAGTTGAACTTGTACTTAGAGGAAAAGTGCATGAAAGGGAAGAGAACATGAAAATTATGTGAGTCTTTGGCTCAAACTCACAGTGTAAAATGCATCTGATGCCTTATCCACTAATGCGGACCAAGCTCTTTTGGTGCACTCCACCTCCCAAAAAAAGGAATGTATAAATTACCCATTACATTAGCATAAGGAAAGAAAGACAACCCTGGTTTAAAAGTGTAATCCATCCTATTAAGATGTAAAACCTTACCTGAAAATTTCCACAGTCTGGTTTCTATGTTTTGTTTAATAACTTTAGATATGTTATTATATGCATTTTAGATAAATCTCTCTTAATTATTTTCTTTATAATTATAAAACATACAAAACATCCATCAACATACCTAACAGCCAACACCTCTCAACCATCTTATATGCATTTTAATCGGTTTTATAACAATTACACTAGTTAGAGATTACCCTTCATCAATGTACATACATTTTTTAGCAGCACTAGCAGAAGGGCACTAATGCCTCCTAAACTATTATGATTTCAAATTCCACTTTGATTTTGTTTTAAAAATAATTCTAAACAACAATATAGACATCACAATTGTAATATTTGTCTGCATTGCTGACACTCAAAAATGTAAGTTCCATTGCCTTTGCAGCAAAGCTAAAAAACACATTTGTTCTATAAAGTGTTTTTTCCATGACTAATTATTATATGTTCTAATTGAACTAATTTGATTTAAAATACCTTGAAGCACATACTGTTTTGTTTGAGATAAATACCAGTGCCTGGGCTGGTGTCTTTGAAGAGCAAATATTTAAAGCATGCTAAAACATTTTCAATTTGATGCAGTACTTTGTTGTACAGAAAGTATCAAAATATATTTGTAGCAAGGTTATGGACAAAATTTGAGACAGTGATCAACTAGCACAATAGACCACTGCTGATGAAAGCTATCCTATTCTAAAAAGTAGCATTTGAATTTTGAAAATAAAGATCTAAACTGAAATAACAACTCTTGAGTTTATTAAGACCTTAACTAAAACTCTATTTTATTTCAGTGGGGTGAAGTATACTGGCAGAGTCTATAGTGGTTCAACACTGCACAACGATCAACTCCAAAATATAGGAAGTAGAGCAGCCTCAGCCCCAGCTTGCCCCGATAGCCAAGTCCCCTGGCATGTTTTGCTCCACCCATCAGGGGCTTAGTCATAGAGGTGACCGTAGGCCTTTATGACAAAGCCCCGGTGGGGGGGGGGGGCACACATCAGGGAGCGTGGCTATCAGGAGGCGCTGAAGCTTGGGCCATTGAACACTGAACCACTATAGATTCATAGAGCTTTCTGGATGAGCAGACACTCACATCAGCACCTTCTCTTACATGGGAACACTTGAGCAATGGTAGCAGAGCTTTGCCAACTCTATACTGGCAGAGTGATTAACCCACCAGATCTCTTGGAATCTACAGTTACAATTTCATCTCTGGACTTCCCAATTCTTTATGTATTCAGCATTTTTGGAATTATGGGGACTTTCAGAGAGTGTTGTAATCATTTGTCAGTAATAGACATAGCACCTATGAGCTGTTTGAAATGTTGCTGGTTCACAGATGTCTTCATATGTGCTATCACTGGAGTGTCCCTGGAGTGCCATGCTCTTCTCCTGGCTTACCACTATACTTTACTGTTCTGTCCACAAGCTAGTTAGCAGGGATTTTGTCATCAGACCCAGCCTACCATTAAGCATTGCTGTAGCACAAGTCTTAAAAGCATCTGGCTGCAAATTGAGCTGAAAACATCTCAGTGCCCTTCATAGCCTACACAGCAGTCAAATTGCTTCTTATCTTTCGTTGTCATAAAAAAAATCAACAGTGCTACTTAAAATGTTCTCTTCTAAAATGCTTCTTGTTGATGGGCGTTAGTACTTATGTTTTTGTGCATTGCTGCATGTTTTCTGAATTGTATTCTGTAACAATCAAATAGTTATATTTGCTATGAGCATTAGTCTGCACTGAATGTTTCTTGTAATGCATTCCTGTAATGTACACGTGTCTTCTAAAACTTAAAAAGTTTTTCTACCTGACTTAAAGAATTTTGTTTCATCAAATGCATTAGTCCATGTGAAAATAATGTGGACTGTCCACCCCAAAAGGCATGTGTTTGAGTGACAAGGCTGCCATGTTGTTCAGAATTCCTAAGTCAGCCATGACATTTTGTAAAACTAGGTGACACATAACAGCAGTGATTCCCTTTACGTAATCCCAGGAAGGCATCTTGTATAATTAACAAACTTTTAGTTGCATTCCAAACACCCTTATCAGTACTTTGGTAGGAATAGTGGAATCTAACACAATCCACAACTCAGTCTCATGGCTATCATAAAGATTTCAAGCTTTCAGGCTTGAGTAACTAGAAGCATAACAGACATCCCTCTTCACTAACAGTATCAAAATTATCACCTGTTTTAAATAGTTCAGCTGGTAGAACATCTGAGTATACATTTCTGGATGGCTGTTATTAGCAAATAATCCAAATTTTGGGTATTTCATAACTTCTGAGCTGATAATAGTACATGCAGAACAGTGGCATATTCACCTGTATCAGCTAATTAGCAGCATCTTAAGCCCAAAATCATTATATTAGAAGGTACAAGAGGCAAACTGAACACATAACCTCTCCTAGGTAAAATAACTATCCGATACCCACCATATTTGCATTCATTTAAAAGATAATTTCATGATGGACAATAATATACAAGTTACCAGAATGCAATCTGTAAGTGTCTGAAAATATTAATATCTATATAAAACTGTATATAGGGAATGGCCACTACATTGCCATAAACACTCAGACCTTTCGCAAGTATTTCCACACCTAATTCCTTTTTATTTCTCTGTTAAATTATTGTATCTTTGTTCATTTATAATACCCTTTGTATGAAAATATTTTGATTGCACTGTTTTACCTTTTCTATTATTAAACAATATTCTGTGTTAATAGTGTCTCTAATTCACTAACACCGAAGAATCCCTGTCTATTTACTTTACTATAGTGTAAATTTCCGGATACACAGTGCATTTGGTAAGTATTCATAACACTTCACTTTTTCCACATTTTGTTATGTTACAGCCTTATTCTAGAAAGGATTAAATTCATTATTTTCCCCAAAATACTCCAATAATGACAACATGAAAAGAGTTTGAAATCTTTGCAAATTTATAAAAAAAAAAAAAATCAAATGTACATACACACAAGTATTCACAGCCTTTGCAATGACACTGAAAATTGAGCTCAGGTGCATTTTGTTTCCACTGATCATCCTTGAGATGTTTCAACAAATTGATTGGAGCCCACCTGTAGTAAATTCAGTTGAATGGACATGATTTAGAAAGACACACACCTTTCTATACAGGGTCCCACAGTTAACAGTGCATGTCAGAGCATAAACCAAGCCATGACCTCCAAGGAATTGTCTGTAAACCTCTGAGACGGGATTGTATAGAGGCACAGATCTGGAGAAGGCTACAGAAACATTTCTGCAGCATTGAAGGTCCCAGTGAGCACAGTCGCCTCCATCATTCATAAATGGAAGAAGTTTGGAACCACCAGGACTCTTCCTAGGTTGGGATGCCTGGCCAAACTGAGCCTTAGTCAGGGAGGTGACCAAGAATCCAATGGTCACTCTGACTGAGCTCCAGCATTTCTCTGTGGAGAGAGGAGAGCCTTCCAGAAGAACAACCATCACTGCAGCACTCCAGCAATCAGGCCTGTATAGTAGAGTGGCCAGATGGAAGCCACTCCACAGTAAAAGGCACATGAAAGCCCACCTGGAGTTTGCCAAAGGGCACCTGAAGGACTCTAAGACCATGAGAAATTAAATTCTCTGGTCTGATGAAACAAAGATTGACTCTTTGGCCTGAATGCCAAGCATCATGTCTGGAGGAAAGCAGGCCCTGCTAATCACCTGGCCAATACCATCCCTACAGTGAAGCATGGTGGTGGCAGCATCATGCTGTGGGAATGTTTTTCAGTGTCAGGAACTGGGAGACTAGTCAAGATCAAGGGAAAGATGAATGCAGCAATGTACAGAGACATCCTTGCTGAAACCTAGTCTAGAGTGTTCTGGACCTCAGACTGGGGCAAAGGTTTGTCTTCCAACAGGACAATGACCATAAACACACAGCCAAGATAGGAAAAGATTGGCTACGGAAAAACTCTTTGAATGTCTTTGAGTGGCCCAGCCAGAGCCCAGACTTAAACGCGACTGGACATCTCTGGAGAGATCTGAAAATGGCTGTGCATCGACACTCCCCATCCAACCTGATGGAGCTTGAGAGTTCCTGCAAAGAAGAATGGGAGAAACAACCAATAAAATAGGTGTGCCAAGCTTGTGGCATTATACTCAAAAAGACTTGAGGCTGTAACTGGTGCCAAAAGTGCTTCAACAAAGTATTGAACAAAGGCTGTCAATACTTACGTACATGTGATTTTTTTATTTTTTATAAATGTGCAAAGATTTCACACAAACTTCTTTCACATTGTCATTATAGGGTATTGTTTGTAGAATTTTGAGGAAAATAATGAATTGAATCAATTTTGAAATAAGGCTGTAACATAAAAAAAATTGAAAAAAGTGAAGCGCTGTGAATACTTTCTAGCTGCACTGTAACTGCCTGTGGTGACAGTATGTGTTTACAGATGCTTGTTATCACTAATATTGTGAATGATTGATAAGCCAAACCCTATCTGGTGGCTGTATGATCAATCTAAACCCAGTTACGATTGCTCTAAGTCTGCTGGCACTTAGATTATGGTCCTGTGAGCTGAAAAATCTTTGTGTAAGGTGAGGCGGAGAGTGGCATTGTCATGTACCAGTGACAGCATGATTACGTTTGACCAGCCATTTATCACAAGTGAGTGGGGGTGGCCAGAGTCTGATGCTGCATCTATCACAATCCACTTAAAAATTCAGTCTCCAATGTACACTTGTCTACCGCTATTAATCCAAATTAATAAAATAAACGAAAGAAGAGCAAATAAACAAAAATAGTTCCTTATTGTTGGGAAAAGAAAAACTTTTTCATAGTGTCACAAATGTCACATCTACCCCAATGCAGGTGGTCAGACACTAAAGTTAGCTACTGTGTTCTTCACCTTTCCCTTAAGGCAAGCAGGTCTACCAGTACTTGGTTGCCCCCAGGACTTATACACAATACTATAGTGCCTGACCACCACCCCAGGGCAGATGAGAACAGAGCAAACAGACTGCTTGCAGTTAGCAGACAGATAGCGTGGTTCTATGACAGTCCAGTTAAAAGGCAGGCTGAGTTTAGGGCATAGACCAATATCCAATCCAGGTCATACACATGGAAATCCAGACTAGCAAAGCAGGGCAGACAAACATGAGGCTTGAACAGGAACAATGCAAGTATACTGTCTCTATCACAAGCAAGGGAAAGAGTGTTTGGTTTGCTTATAACAAGTGATTGCCCATATAAATCGCCTTGCAGGTCGACACAAACAGGAAGAATGCAACAGCCAATGCCCAGATGCTGGAATGAGGGCAGGAGCACAAATATGATTCTGACACATGTATCATCATCTGTAATGAAATGTTAAAAAAATAATAATATAACAACAGTAAAAAGGTAGGGACGGAAAACATATAAGCCCCAAAAAGAAAGTTGGGTACAAGTGACAGGGAGAAGGCAGATGTATTAAATACATTCTTCTCTGCTAATAACACTGTATTGAATGTGCCTCTGTAACTGACATAAATCAGTGTTAAAAACAAAGACTAAGTTGCAAATAAATGTAAATAAATCACCTGAGAGTCCTCAAAAATCTTAGCAATGATATAGTCAGACCATTGTTCAAAACTTTTAAAGACACCTTACTGACTGAAACGGTACCAACCAATTGGTAAAAAGCTAATGTGGTACCAGTATTTAAAAAGGTGCAAGATATAGATGTGTCCAAGCTACAGGACAGTTAGCTTAACATCAGTAGTATGTAAAGTATTGGAAGGAGGGACTTCTATATCCCTATTCACCCGTATTACTGTACATGGCTAGATATTATTTTACTGTGCTGTTTTTGTTTGGTAAGATGTACAATCCATATTTTTGCTCAATAATCATTTCTAAAATGTATTTTTACATCAATCTAAGCATTTTTAATCTACCCCATATTTAGTTCTGCAATGAAAACATTGCTATTCTTTGCAGAATTTCAGTCACTTAGAGATTGTACTTATTAATATGCATGTGGCATGCACATGCAAAAAAATAAATGACTAAATAATAGTTTGTATACCATTATAAAAGTAAAAAGAAATAGAGCTATTCTTAAAATAATGTTTAGGGTAGGAAATAATACCAGTGGTTTTGTGCATAACTGATTTCTAGAACTGATTTATGGATTTAACTGAACTGCTCTACCTACACAAACTAATATATTCCATTCTATCACATGCATCATTTCAGTTAAATGCAAACAAGGGGATCATAAATACATGTGTTTGCTACAACCAGTAACAAAAATGTAAAGAAAGAAGAAAATGATTTTACATTATGACTGCGATGATGCAAAACAGGTATATCCCTGTATTTACATATCACAATGTTTCAGAATTTTTTATATCAATTAAAACCTTTCATATCACTGCACATATTAATGAAAAACAAATAGCCTGTTTTCTTTTACATTAGTGATGCATTCATATGTATTATCTACCAATATATTTTATTATTAAATAATGCACTTATTATTTAACAGGAATCAGCCCTAGTAAATGTATTTTTTTTATTTGCTTTTTATAATAATAATAATAATAATAATAATAATAATAATAAATGCAACACAAACAAAACAGAGCCATTGGGCAATCCCTGGCTCAAGAGTTTACAATGCAACAACAACACAGGTAGATAACCTTTAAAACACAATAAACACAGTGTCTGCTCACATTTTTAGTTTTTTAGTGTTCATGTATACCTTATTCTAATAAACAGGTTTCTTACGTGCATACCACGCTTCCACGTTTAGTTCTAGACAAAGCATACAACTAGAGATTTTTAAGGTGTCACCATGTTATGTAATGAAGTATAGACATTAACTTAGTAAAATAAGATTATTATTTACAATTGCCTTTAAGCACCATAATTCAAAAACCCATGTTTCCAAAATGTTCATATGGCTATGTAGATTATTCATATAGTCCGTATATAGATTGTATACACTTGCTTTATACAGTATTTGTAGCATGTTTTCCTTTACATAAAATAAATACTTGCTCTGTTCATTCTTACTAATCCTGTCTGTACTGTACTGGCAATTTTCATTTTCAGTTGTAAACTAGATTTGTAATAACAAACTTCTGCATTGTAAGTTAATGAGGGGAAACGCAATGGGGTTGATTTACTAAAACTGAAGTGCTTAGCCTGAAAGAGTGTGCCAATCCATTAAGCCTTAAAGGGCTCTTGGCATGCCAGACCAAGCCATGGGGGGGGGGGGGGATATACTAAAAGTGGAGCACTTAAAATCTGGTGCAGCTGTGCATTGTAGCCAGTCATCTTCTAGCTTCAGCTTGTTCAATTAAGCTGTAGCACCCATGTGACACCCATGTTGCAGAAGGCAATGGAGCTGTCTTTTGGTTACACAGCAATTTACTCACTCATCAATGCTCTGCAAATCTCCATGCTCGTTTAACCGATTGGAATTAATGTTGAGGAGAGCTCGGTGTGGTTCCTTGTGACGGTCCATATAGATTATTCTTATACATGACTGTTTGATCTCACTTAACACTGAGATCTTATGCTCTGGTAAGCGGCTTTAATTACTCATTGGTGGAGGTGCTGCATTGGATTCCTGTCTACATGAAGCTACGTGGGTGTCAGTCTTTCATTTCACTTTGGACGACTTACTACTATTTTGGCTTGTCACCATATATGGGACCTGAGTGGACTATTCTTTCTTTCTTTTTCTTTCTTTTCTTTTTTATGTTTATTTACTGAATGAAATTTATTTTTATTATTTATGTATATGTTTAAATTACAAAGTGATTCATTATTCCTTTGAATTTCCATCCAATATATACACTTATTTTTATTTATTTTAGAATTTTTGATGAGGTACACTCATTGAGGTTGGCTCACGTGATTGGTCACAGTTGTTGCAGTTCTCCTTGGTTTTTTCACTTTTGAATTTATTTAATTATTTTTATATATAAACAATCAATTTATTATTATTATTATTTTTTTATTTAACCATGCACTGTAATTAATTTATTCGTGTACTTAATCTATTCACTTATTTTAGTCACTGATTATTCACATTTTTATTCATATGAACCCTTGTGGATGGGGGTATAGTTTATTCAATATATAGCCAGGTTATCTGTCCTTGGCTTCTCAAGCTCTTTAGATTTATTTAGCGCAGCTCACCATTGCACATAGTAACAAAATACTAAAATAAGGGTGTATATTTCCATGTAGGGAGACCTCAAGTAACAGTCTAAAGATAACTGGTCATTGTTTCACTAAGTAAATTAGTGGGGCTCCTCTTAAACTAAGGACACAACTCAATTAGCACAGGAGGACCAAAGAAGGACCATCCTCAAAAGTAGTTCAATCAGATGACCAAAAGCAGTGTAACCAGTGAAACAACTTTATTGAGATCCTTATCCCTTATTTTAGTATTTTGTTGTTTGAGTATTCTGCTTTGATTTCTTATGGCTCATACTATTTAAAGGGCATTCTTAGCAAAACACGGCTCCCCAGTTACCATTAGGAAGAGTGCTTGCCTTTTCAGAGTTGGATAAAGATTGATGCCATTCACCATATGGGATTAGATTGAAGCCGAAATTAGAGCTGCGTTCAGCCAAGAACCTAGTCGGTTAGACCTGTCGGACAGTGATATCATTAGAGGATTCTTTAAAGAACATAAAAAAACTAACATTGAACTCCCTAAATAGGAAATGGGACATTCTCTCTCTAGAATCTTATATCACTAAAAGGGTCATCCCAAGGTTCCTAAGAGAGAGGGTGGCACCAGCTACACACCTGTAAACAGAAATGTTCTTAGAAAAATGGAGGAAACAGTGTATTGAACATAGGATTGGGGTGATGCAATTGATAGAGGAGGAGGAAAGACTACAACTCACAGACCTTCATGCACAGATCGACGATTTATTAAATTCAATGACCTGTTTAAAAGAGAAATGGAAACAGTCCAAAAAATCTAAAATAAACTAAACAGTCTAACCCCAAGAGGCAAAAGAAGTAGATAGAGAGGGAGGAGACATCAGTCCCGTATAAGATCACGGGCAGGTGTCACTTCATCTGAAAGTGAGGATAAGAGACAGAGATCAGTTTGCTTTTTTAGAGGAGCATCCTCCAGGACTGGTAGACTCACATCCACCCAAGGGGGTCCTAAAGGGAGGAAAAGGACAAGGGCTAGAAGGAGGCAAAGGAAGAGGAAACCTGAAAGAAATAGGAAAGTCCAAGCAGGTAGAGCGAGCAAGAACTGGGAGTCAGAAGAGCCAATCATAACTAGTGAAGGACAACCCGACCAGGTGGATGATAACCTCAGTGGTATGAAGGTAATCAATCTTTCAGACTTTCAATTAGAGGACAGACACACTAGACTTTTACAGAAGGGTTCACCTTCTCACCCATGTGTAAGATGGACCTGCAAAGATGTGTGCCTGTTTTTGGGGAAGGTATATATATTAGATTGATCCACTCAGTTAAGACAGGTGCCAACCAAGATAAGGAAGCTGTAAATGGAATGGATCAAGAAGCATTAAATAATAATAATGACATCAATGATAATGACATCAATGACAGCTTGAAGTCTTTTGTGGTATTTGTGGATGAAGTGCTTTATCTTCTCAGATGGTAAAGCTGCCCGTTCCTCTTGGCAAGCCTCCAGTTTCGGTAAATTCTTGGGCTGTTTTGCATAAACTGCACAAGTGAGATTTCCCCAAAGTGGCTCAATGATATTGAGGTCAAGAGACTGAGATGGCCACTCCTTGAGATGGCTACCTTTTATACACACACACTAATTACAAGCAAACAGATCACAGGTGAGGATGGTTACCTTTAACAGCCATTCAAACCCCTTTGTGTCAATGTGTGTGCATGTTATCGGGTATGTAAACTTTTGATCAGGGTCATTTGGGTTGTTTCTGTTGTGATTATGATTTAAAAAGAGTAAATACAGTTGATTGATAATAAATGGCTTCAGCCAAACACTAACCATGAGTGAAAGAAAAGTTTTTGTGTTATCATTCATATTCTGGCCAATAAAAAAAATGGCAGAGAAATCATAAATTTTGGCAGGGTATGCAAACTCATGAGCACAACTGTATGTCCTTGTTTAACAAAATTTTTCCAATAAAATGTTCATTTTTATTATGTTTGTGTATGTCCGACACTTCATTTTCAATGTTACCCTGTGGTTAATTGGACACACTGTCAAAACATAGTGGTTGATTTACTAAAACTGAGAAGTTGAAAATCTAGTGCAGCTATGCATGGTAACTAGGGATGAGCTTCGTGTTCGAGTCGAACATACGTTCGACACGAACATCGGCTGTTCGCCCGTTCGGCGAATTCCGAACATTATGGGCCATTCGCACCAAATTCGTGTTGCGCTCACGGCCCACAATGCACTGCGATGGCGCAGTGCATTGCTGGCTCATGATTGGCCAAGCATGCACTGTGACCCCGCATGCTTGGCCAATCACAGCGCCGGCAGCGAGGAGAGCCATGATTGGCCACAGGCAGGATGCCTGTGGCCAATCATAGCTCAGGCTGTGTAGTACACGCCCCACACTATATAAGGCCGCCAGCGCAGCGGCCTTGTGTAGTGTGTTGGCATCTGTAGCAGTTAATGGGTGTTCTGTGTACCTTCAACACAGTATACACCGATCGTTATCGGCTGATTTTTCGTTCTTGCTCTTCTGTAGTGGTTGTTGTCTGCGTGCCCTGACCTCAGTATACACCGCTATATTCACCTATATATCTAGCGATATATCTATCTTTTATAATAGAGCTGTCAGTCAGTGTTAGGAGATTGTGCGTGCTGTCTGCGTGCTCTGAACGCAGTATACACTGCTATATCCACCTATATAGCTAAATATCTTGCTCGTTTTAAATAGATCTCTCAGTCAGTGTTAGGAGATTGTGCGTGCTGTCTGCGTGCTCTGAAAAAGACGGACGGCAAAACAAATTATACAGGGGTGATAACCCTTCCCTATGTTTTCCAAAAAGCTTAAAAATAGTTTTTTTGACTGGAGCTACACTTTAAAAATGTACCAGTTGAAAATTACAAACCGATTCAACTTAACACAACCAACCTACACAGTCCCTGTCTTGTTTGCACCGCCTGTATACTGCTGTTCTGAGTATATAGGGCCTGGCGGCCACACGTATTTCCTTTTTTTAATATGGGTACGGGGTTCCCCTTAATATGAGTACAAGACCCAAAGGGGGCTGATAATGGGCAGGGAGGGCTACCCATGCCATTTTTCTCAATGATTTTCAACCATATTGCAGAAACCAGATATAACATTAAAACCGCAAGCAGCTTTAGCGTTATTTCTGTTAAATGTCATTTTGTGCAGGGACTGTTGTAAACACCAGAAACACGTGGCACTTCACAGGCATACTACAGACACCCCCCAGGCACCATATTTAAAGGAATATTTCACTTTTTTTTTTTTCATTTTAATTGTCATTAAAATCAGTGCTCCCGCCAAAACGGCCGTTTTTAAAAGTTTTTTTTGCAGTGACCCATGTCCCCTGGGGCAAGAGCCAGGTCCCCAAACCCTTTTTAGGACAGTATCTTGCATATTAGCCGTTAAAATTAACACTTTTAATTTCGAATGTTCGAGTCCCATAGACTTCAATGGGGTTCTAACATTCGTATGAATTTGGGGTCCGTTCGAAAGTTCTGGTGCGAACCGAACCGGGGGGTGTTCGGCTCATCCCTAATGGTAACCAATCCATTTCTAACTTCCGCTTGTTCAATTAAGCTTTGCCAATAAAACCTGGAAGCTGACTGGTTTCTATGCAGAGCTGCACCAGATTTTGCACTCTCCAGTTTTAGTACTAGGTATTGCCTGGTCACTTTCACCTTTCCCATCCCTTTATGATCCATGGACATGACTGTCACCACCACCGCTAGTGCCACATTCTTAGGAAATGTCAGCTATTTTTGCTTTCCATTTTAATAGTCTTTTCACACTGTGAAAAAGCTGTCTTATTACTAGCAACACTTTGTTGTTGCTCTCATTAACATTCACAGAGGAATAAAGGTCACCTATCAAGCATGGTGATTTATAATATGCACTATGTTGGAGGTGAAGTGCTTACATAGTCAGAGAAGGAAGGCTGAACAGTACCCTGGCTCCATGGCATGATGTTATAGTCAAAATAGTATAATGTATAAATGAAGGGCAGTACACCAAACAGCTTAGTGTTTAATCAATTGCTTGTCTAGCCTTTTTTTAGGGGGGGGGGGGGTATGACAAATGGCCTTTCCCACACAGGATATTGTGCTAAACCTGTGGGTAAATAAGAGAACCAGAACATTTGCTAAGTGGAAGAATGGGTTTGATAATAAAGTTGCCCCAGGAAAGGGCTTCTGTGAAAAAAAAAGTATTCCCTTCCTGCCTTCCTGAGAAATTAACCAGTAATCTGATCAAAGCAGTTGATGATGCCTCTTTCCCTGATTTCTCCGTCAAGATCGATAGCACTACTATCAGCCCATCCCCATATGCCAAGGTGTAATCCTGGACTCTGAACTCTCATTTCAGCCCCACATTTAAACACTGTCCAAATCTTGCTGCCTCAACCTCCGCAACATCTCCAGAATACGCCCCTTCCTAACCAATGACACCACAAAGCTCCTAGTTCACTTCCTGGTTATCTCTTGCCTTGACTACTGCAACTCCCTCCTCACTGGATTACCTTTACATAGGCTATCTGCCCTTCAGTCCATCATGAATGCTGCTGCCAGACTCATCCTCTATACCAACCACCCAGGGTCTGCCACTCCACTCTGTCAATCCCTCCACTGGCTTCTTTTTTTTTAAATTGTAATTTTTATTATTTTCCAAGAAATTACAAAGTAATATAAGCAAACAGAAAATAGAATAAGGTATAATACAATTATAAAGAAGAAGCTATAACAAGCAATCTGACTGTACAAGCACCAATATATGTTTCTTTTAATGTTTTAAAAGATTCAGGTGCCAAAATAATATCTGGTTTTGGAGAAATTACTATGTTTAGTCTCAAAGCGTGGAAGAATAACATACTAAGGTAATATACCATAATATTACGTTTGCTTTAGTAAGGCATTTATAGCCACCAACTAATTCAATTTAAAATACTAACAATAACTTACAAAGTTATCCACAACTCAGCCCCCAGCTACTTCACTAACCTAATCTCAAAATACCAACCTTATAGACCTCTATGCTCCTCCCAAGACCTCCTGGTCTCCGGTTCCCTTATCACCTCCTCCCATGCTCGCCTCCAGGACTTTTCCTGAGCCTCTCCCATCCTCTGGAACTCCCTACCTCAAGCTGTCTGATGATCTTATACTTTACTTGCTTTTAGATGATCCCTGAAAACCCTTCCTTTCAGAGAAGCCTATCCTGCTCCTGCTTAACCACTTTCAGACCGGACCATTTTGCTGGTAAATGACCAGAGGTCTTTTTACACTTTGGCACTGCGCTGCTTTAACTGGTAATTGCGCGGTCATGCAATGTTGTACCCAAACAAAATTTGCGTCCTTTTCTTCCCACAAATAGAGCTTTCTTTTGATGGTATTTGATTGCCTCTGCGATTTTTATTTTTTGCGATATAAACGTAAAAAGACCGCAAATTTTGAAAAAAAATGATATTTTCTACTTTTTGTTATTAGAAAAATCCAATAAACTCAATTTTAGTCATACATTTAGGCCAAAATGTATTCAGCCACATGTCTTTGGTAAAAAAAAAGTCAATAATTGTATATTTATTGGTTTGCGCAAAAGTTGTCACATCTACAAACTAAGGTACGTTTTCTGGAATTTACGCAGCTTTTAGTTTACGACTGCCTATCTCATTTCTTGAGGTGCTAAAATGGCAGGGCAGTACAAAACCCCCCCAAATGACCCCATTTTGGAAAGTAGACCCCCTAAGGAAATTGATAAGAGGCATGTTGAGCCCATTGAATATTTTATTTTTTTGCCTCAAGCGATTGAATAATGACAAAAAAAAATTTTTTTTTTTTTTTTTACACAAAGTTGTCACTAAATGATATATTGCTCACACATGCTATGGGCGTATGTGAAATGACACCCCAAAATAAATTCTGCTGCTTCTCCTGAGTATGGGGATACCACATATGTGGGACTTTTTGGGAGCCTAGCCGCGTACGGGGCCCCGAAAACCAAGCACCGCCTTCAGGCTTTCTAAGGGCGTAAATTTTTGAGTTCACTTCTCACTACCTATTACAGTTTTGAAGGCCATAAAATGCCAAGATGGCACAAAACCCCCACAAATGACCCCATTTTAGAAAGTAGACACCCCAAGCTATTTGCTGAGAGGCATGTTGAGTTCATGGAATATTTTATATTTTGCCACAAGTTGCGGGAAAATTACAAACTTTTTTTTTTTTTTTTTTTTTTTAACAAAGTTGTCACTAAATGATATATTGCTCATGCATGCCATGGGCATATGTGAAATGACACCCCAAAATAAATTCTGCTGCTTCTCCTGAGTACGGGGATACCACATATGTGGGACTTTTTGGGAGCCTAGCCGCGTACGGGGCCCCGAAAACCAAGCACCGCCTTCAGGCTTTCTAAGGGCGTAATTTTTTGATTTCACTCCTCACTACCTATTACAGTTTTGAAGGCCATAAAATGCCAAGATGGCACAAAACCCCCACAAATGACCCCATTTTAGAAAGTAGACACCCCAAGCTATTTGCTGAGAGGCATGTTGAGTCCATGGAATATTTTATATTTTGCCACAAGTTGCGGGAAAATTACAAACTTTTTTTTTTTTTTTTTTTTTTTCACAAAGTTGTCACTAAATGATATATTGCTCACGCATGCCATGGGCATATGTGAAATGACACCCCAAAATAAATTCTGCTGCTTCTCCTGAGTATGGGGATACCACATATGTGGGACTTTTTGGGAGCCTAGCCGCGTACGGGGCCCCGAAAACCAAGCACCGCCTTCAGGCTTTCTAAGGGCGTTACAGTTTTGAAGGCCATAAAATGCCAAGATGGCACAAACCCCCCCCCAAATGACCCCATTTTGGAAAGTAGACACCCCTAAATTTAGGGGTACACTAGTGAGACTAGGTAATAAATGGCGGGTGCCCTGAAACTATAAAAAAATAACTAACCAACCAGCGTCACCTGTAACAGTTATATGGTGATCACTGGTGAAAGGGTTAACTAGGGGGCAATTAGGGGGCTTTATGCGGTAGTATATGGGGGTCCCTGGCGCTATAAAAAGCTGCAGCGAACCTAAATACCTACCTGCCTAACTAGCGTCACCTGTGACACTAATACAGCGATCAGAAAAACGATCGCTTATTAGGCTGGGTTCACACTGGAGCGATGCGGGAACGCCACGAATGCGCGGCGGGTTCCCGCATCGCATGCCTCCCGGCGGCAGTTCACACTGCCCTATGCGAACTGCTGGGAGTGTCAGTGAAATGTTACTGACACCCCCAGATCAGTTCGCATATCGCAGTGCGATCTGCAAACTCGGATCGCATGGTGTGAACACCCATGCGATCCGATTCTGCTGCGGGCCAAAAAAAGGGTCCCGTGCGAATTTGCGGCGGGTGCGGCGGGTGCGGTGAATGGCTGAACTCGAATCGCACAGAGATCGGATGTGATTTGCACTGCAGTGCGGTGCGAATCACATCCGTTCTCATAAACCGCTGCAATGTGAACCCAGCCTTAGTGACACTGGCGACGGGGGGTGATCACGGGGTTAAACCTTTATTGGGGGGGTTAGGGGGGTACCTTAGAACTAAAGGGGGCTAACCCTAACTGCCCTAACAGTTATTAGTCACAAATGACACCCGCCGGGTGATCAGGGGGTTAAACCTTTATTAGGTAATAAATGGCGGGTGCCCTGAAACTATAAAAAAATAACTAACCAACCAGCGTCACCTGCAACAGTTATATGGTGATCACTGGTGAAAGGGTTAACTAGGGGGCAATCAGGGGGCTTTATGCGGTAGTATATGGGGGTCCCTGGCGCTATAAAAAGCTGCGGCGAACCTAAATACCTACCTGCCTAACTAGCGTCACCTGTGACACTAATACGGCGATCAGAAAAATGATCGCTTATTAGGCTGGGTTCACACTGGAGCGATGCGGAAACGCCGCGAATCCGCGGCGGGTTCCCGCATCGCATGCCTCCCGGCGGCAGTTCACACTGCCCTATGCGAACTGCTGGGAGTGTCAGTGAAATGTTACTGACACCCCCAGATCAGTTCGCATATCGCAGTGCGATCTGCAAACTCAGATCGCATGGTGTGAACACCCATGCGATCCGATTCTGCTGCGGGCCAAAAAAAGGGTCCCGTGCGAATTTGCGGCGGGTGCGGCGGGTATGGCGGGTGCGGCGGGTGCGGCGAATGGCTGAACTCGAATCGCACAGAGATCGGATGTGATTTGCACTGCAGTGCGGTGCGAATCACATTCGTTCTCATAAACCGCTGCAATGTGAACCCAGCCTTAGTGACACTGGCGACGGGGGGTGATCACGGGGTTAAACCTTTATTGGGGGGGTTAGGGGGGTACATTAGAACTAAAGGGGGCTAACTCTAACTGCCCTAACAGTTATTACAGTCACAAATGACACCAATGCAAAAAAAAAAAAAAAAAATGACATTGGTGTCACTGTGACTGGGGGGCAGGGGTAATTGGGGGGGTGATCGGGGGGTAAAGGGGGGGTGTGAGTGTGCCTGGCATGTTCTACTGTGTGTGTGAGTGTTGGTGCAACTTACTGATCCGCTCTCCTCCGTGTCGGAACGAAAAATACCGACACGGAGGAGAGAATACATCACTTCCTCTCCTGTGTTTACATTACAGGAGAGGAAGTGATGTCACCGGGGATTTCTATTCGTCGGGAGCGATCGCGAGGGGGTGGCCATGAATGAATGGCCGTCCCCTCGTCCGGGATCGCTCCCGAACGAATACCGACCGCCGCAGGCACCGGGCGGGGGCCCGATCGGGCCCCCGACCCGCGGGAGGCAAGGGACGTACATGTATGTCCTTATGCCTGCCCGTGCCATTGTACCGACGTACATCGGCGTGCGGCGGTCGGCAACTGGTTAAAAACTGTACATTTATTTTATCCATCAGATCATGCCCCACAGTTATTACCTTTTGTATCACTTGACCCTCGCTTCTAGATTGTAAGTTCTAATGAGCAGTCTGGAATTCAGCTTTTCACCAACAGAAACCACAGTGTAGCATTGGAACTCAGAGTCAGCCTATGCACTCTGTGCTTAGTCCCTAGTAGCATATAATCTATTATGCAACTGGAACTCTAACTACCAGAAATGGCCATCAGATGCCTAACCTGGTTCTTGCCTATACTGCTTATTGAACCCTGAGCTAAAAACTAACTATAGAATCCCAGACCAGAAGAGTCAGGTTTAACTCAACTAATATGAGCTGCATATAAACTCATATAAACTCTATTGCAATAAACAGGTTTACCTACTAACATACAGCAAGGTGACCACTACACATGCACACTGTGTCACAGATCAAATTATCTGGTATAATTCATGTAATATAACCACAAGGGAGCAATTATACTTCTGTTAACTATATACATACTTACAGAAGCTATGCCACAGTATTAAATTGTATTGAAATTGTACTGTCTGCCTTATAATGTTGTAAAGTGGCGCTATATAAATCCTGTATAATATTAATAAAAATAATGAGCAACAATAATAAATTAATAATATAGAAACACTTGCTTAATAATCGCTGCTTCTGGTCTGGAGAATCCAGCCTTTTTCCATGGGGAAATGTGGTCTCAGTTCCTCTCTCTTTCCCTATTTCTTCTTTTTGGGGTTTCTAAGCCAGTCTCCAAGAGACAGGAAGTGCTGAAACATAAATAGGCGTAACTCTGTGGTAGCTAGGTTATTCAAAAACAGTAGAGGGCAGCAGATCCCTACAATTACATTATTTATACAGACATAGTACCATTAACAACAGATATGAATCAGAACTCTCTAGCAAGGCCATGAATAAGGATGAACTGAACACCCCCCTATTCGGTTCGCACCAGAACCTGCGAACAGACCTAAACTTCGTGTGAACTTTAGAACCCTATTAAAGTCTATGGGACTCGAACGTTCACAATCTAAAGTGATAATTTTAAAGGCTAATATGCAAGTTACTGTCCTAAAAAGTGTTTGGGGACCTGGGTCCTGCCCCAGGGGACATGGATCAATGTAAAAAAAAGTTTTTTTTCAGGAGCAGTGATTTTAATAATGATTAAAGTGAAACAATAAAAGTGTAATATTCCTTTAAATGTCGTACCTGGGGGGTGTCTATAGTATGCCTGTGAAGGGGCGCATGTTTCCCGTGCTTAGAACTGTCCCTGCACAAAGTGTCATTTGTGCAGGAAAAAAAGTCTTTTAAAATCACTTGCGGCTATATTGTCGGCTCCCGCAATACAGAGAACACTCAATGAGTGTTCTCTGTATTAGCCGACAATTCATTCATTAATTGATGAAAAAAAAAAAAGTGTGGGGGTTCCCCTAAATTCAATTACCAGGCCCTTCAGGTCTGGTATGGATATTAAGGGGAACCCTGTGTCAAATAAAAAAAAATTGACGTGGGGGTCCCCCTAAATATCCATGCCAGACCCTTCAGGTCTGGCATGGATATTAAGGGGAACCCCGCATCAAATTGAAAAAAAAAATTGACGTGGGGGTCCCCCTAAAAATCCATACCAGACCCTTTATCCGAGCACGCAACCTGGCAAGCCACAGGAAAAGAGGGGGGACGAGAGAGCACCCCCCTCTGCTGAACCGTACCAGGCCACATGCCCTCAACATTGGGAGGATGCTTTGGGGGTCTGTGACCCCTCAAAGCACCTTGTCCCCATGTTGATGTGGAGAAGGGCCTCATCCCCACAACCCTGTGCGGTGGTTGTGGGGGTCTGTGGGCGGGGGGCTTATCAGAATCTGGAAGCCCCCTTTAACAAGGGGACCCCCAGATCCCAGCCCCCCTGTTTGAAATGGTAAGGGGGTACAAAAGTACCCCTACCATTTCACAAAGAAAGTGTAAAAATGGTTAAATAAGATAAAAACACTTTTGAAAAATTCCTTTATTAAAAATAAAAAAAATTAAAAAAAGATTCCAGCGGTGCTAATCCATTCTTGCTATCCAGCGACGGATCTCCGGGGTCCAGCGATGGATGATCATATCCAGCGATGGGGGATCTCTCAGTCCAGCGCTGTCCATACATCCGTCTTCTGTCTCCACTGCGGAGACACTGCGGGGATCCCAGCGCTTATATTAGGAGGGCGGGGCCACCCGTCACCTGACCCCACCCCTCTGACGCTGGTATGACCCTCTGTGGCTGGTACAACATTTAAAGGAATATTACAATTTTATTGTTTCCCTTTAATCATTATTAAAATCACTGCTCCTGAAAAAAAACTTTTTTTTGCATTGATCCATGTCCCCTGGGGCAGGACCCAGGTCCCCAAACACTTTTTAGGACAGTAACTTGCATATTAGCCTTTAAAATTAGCACTTTAGATTGTGAACGTTTGAGTCCCATAGACTTTAATAACGGGCGTTTAAAAAAAAAAAATTGCATTGATCCATGTCCCCTGGGGCAGGACCCAGGTCCCCAAACCCTTTTTAGGACAGTAACTTGCATAATAGCTTTTAAAATTAGCACTTTAGATTTCTCCCATAGACTTGTACAGGGTGTTCCGGCTTTTCGAATTTGCCGCGAACAGCCCAAATTGTTCACTGTTCGCTGAACAGGCGAACAGGCAATGTTTGAGTCGAACATGAGTTCGACTCGAACTCGAAGCTCATCCCTAGCCATGAAACTAGACAAGCAAATGTTGATGCATAACATAGGAGTGTAATAACCGTGCCGTGATGGTGAGATTCTGAGTATCCACAAGCGTACATAAAGATGATAGCTGAAAGAAAACAGAAATAAGATAGCTCACTGATATGCAGACACTGGGTCTGAGCCCAGAGGAGGTTCTAATGCGTGTTTAGACTTAACTTAATCACCAAGTCTCTAAGGTAAGCGTTCACTACCTAGGGGATCATTGAAGGGAGGACACCACATTTGAACACCTACCAAGTTGTTTTTTTAGATTGCATGGACTACTCTGTGTATTGATTAGAAGCACAGCAGGACACTTTTATGAACTTTTTGAATATTATGAATCTATGAATTATGTTTTTTCACATGAACACTATATATTTACTGTGCATTTGAGTTTCCACTTCCATATGCTATTTTGTATTTACTGGCACTTCACCATTGGTCAATATTTTCAATATAATTATTTAATAATCTATTTTGATTTTAGCTGCTGTATTTTATATTGATCCAATACCTTTTATATTTATTTTATTTTTGATGAGATCGTATTTATAGCGCAAAGTTTTACAGAAAGACACCTAAACGCAAACATGTGTCTAGACCATGAAAACACCAGATGTGGCAAAAATGGAAACACATAGCTGTAGCTGAACAGTGTTACAGTGACAGCCTTTGTTTACATTACACAGGCCATCAGAAGATTGCAGGGGATTAGAAAGAAGCTGAATATAAAATGGCAGTGCCACAGATAGGAGGAGAGTTAGAGTTAGGAAACAGCCTGAGAGAGTGACTTGAATCCATGTCACTCATGCTATGAAGTATCAGCATAAATTAGAATACATCAGCATACATTACTCCAAAATGCCTGCAGCAATTCAAGACAGAGATAACTTGTTTTAAATGTAGTTTAATGCTTAGTCTGCAAATGTATTCATTGGTTGTCCATAGCCAGGCGATGAGCTCACTTTAAAAGGTCACTGTGTTGTAGAAGCAGCCATGACAGTTATTCGTTCAGATTGTAAAACCTTTTAAAGAGTCAACTGCCTTGTAAATTGTTTCTGTAATAATAAACATAAACATTATGCTTTGTCAGTGTCATAAAATGATGTTTCTGTATTGTCACCCAGTTATTTAGGCTTCTGAGGGTGACTACAAGTTGCAAGTGGTGAGTTTAGCACACAGTAAGCAGGCATGGTGCACTGTTGTCACCATCACAGTCCACTGTGAGAAATGGTTTGCATGCATGATTATAGATAGGACAAAGCTGCATATACAGGAAGATGATTAGCAGTACTGAGATGCTACTAAGGATACAAACAAGCATTTTATTTAAAAAAAAATATTTTTTTTATGATTCACAGTGCTTTATGAAACTGCATGTCATTCACTGAAGTTTCACATCTACTTTATTTACACAAAATGTTGCACTGTAGGGGTTAGTATACTCGACTACTGTTATTGTGTAGCTTACATTGTTAAACGCTCCTTGCTGCTTTTTTTTAGTGATGGATTGCTGGTTATTTTCTGATTCATCACAAGCAAGTAAAATTGTGTTTCTTTAGCTTTCTTTAGCTTAGCATATCCATCTATAGTGTGTACTTGTCTCAGTCAAGCGCACTAAGTGTTACTTCTGTCTGCTGCCCCGTTCCTCTGCTATCTGTATGAGTCACTTATGACAAGTTTTATTGACACCAAAAAGGTGACAAGGGAGTGACCTCCAGCACACAGCCTGTGACTGACAACCTCAGCACTGTATCCCTTCCTTCCAATCAGCTCTCCACACTGAGCGCTATAGAAGGGGTGCACAACCAGTGGACCTCCTTCTCTGGGATACAATAGAAAGAATACTGTTATTAAAGGTCAGTTTATTACTAAAATCACAGTGTATATATGGGCATATCTTTTCTGCAGTGGTTAGTAGGCTGCTTTCAAACTGATCCGCAGGTGCAGAGCAGTTTACCTGCGGGTTACCTGCACTGAGCCATAGACTTCTGTTATTACCCGCGAGTTTGGTGAGCTTTCTGAAAGTGCACCAAACCTGCAGAATCTAATAGAAGTCTATTGCAAACTGCAGGAAAGACAAAGGTACACTGCGTTGCACACGTGGTGCAGGTAAAGCGCAGCGCATCAATGTGAAAGCAGCCTTGGACCCCTTTCACACGGTCAGTCTGACAGTCCGACCAATTGGACCCTCCATTCACCTCTAAGTAGTGGCAGACACAAACTGACCTGTATTCTACCTCCAATACAATCCGCTAAAAAGTATCGTGGGCTGCATCCATGTCCGCTCTCCAAATGCAGAGTGGACACTAACATGCCATCCACCACTCCGCTCATTGTGGCCCGTGAATGGTTACCAAGTCGCTTAAGTGGCCCTCGCTCTTCAAAAGGTTGGGCACCCCTGCTCTATAGACTCTGCAACTTGAAGCTTTGTGGAAGCGCAGACATACTATATAAATTCTATAAACTATGGTCTTTGAACTGGTGTAGAGAATAAATAGCTACAAGTAAGCATATACAACTTATGTAGGAGGAATTGTTTCTTTTCTGTGTATCACCTGAGGCTAGTCATTCCACTGGGTATATGTAAGAGTTTACAATCACTTTTAGGATGTTCTGTATATGTTCTTTTTCAATAGTTTAAACCCTTGTAGTATTTTTCTCAGTTAGCATTTCCTGATGTTTGTTCTGTTTATTTGTGTGGTGATTACACAATATATTCAGATTAAGAAAATGTGACTTCTTGATAATTGTCATAGGCCATTTTATCCCAAAAAGCCTGTATTCTGACTACTTGAATGTGTGTTCCTCATAAGATGCTTATTCAATGTCTAAGGACTGCATTTTTGTAAACTGACAACCTTCAGTGTCAGCTCAAATAAAAATAGCACATGTATTGCTAAGGTGTATATGCAAATGAAAAAATATCACATACATGTCCTTTAGCTTAGTACGAGGGAATACGTTGCTGACCTCAATCAACCAATTATGTGCAAGCAAAAAAAAACAAAGAAACTGTTTTTTTCCTTCCATATAATTGGCTATTCTGTGCAAAATACATTCAGTGGGTTTCTCCAATCATAACTTTAAAGCAAAACTCCAGGGTTGATATTCAAAATGTAAGTATGCACATACTACAGTAATAGGTGCAACCTTTCAGGCTCCAAATATGAGCTATGTATATATGCATTGTGCCACCAGTGCAGCCAGACCAATGTATGTATGCAATAAAGTGTATTCCTGGAGTTTTATTTTTTGTCTTTAAAATAAAAAAAAAACAAGAACAGTAATACTTTCTATTTTGACAAATATATTTTATCAAGTTTAAGCATTTCATTGCAAGAAACCTGTTGTAAGCCAGGACATTTTTAACTGTGTTTATGATAAAAAACATAATGAAAACCACATATCAAAATGATCAGTAGATACAGAAATACAAAAACCTTAAGAAAAGAGCTTGGCTGGGCCAAAAGTCGAGATCTGCCTATTTTTGTCAGCTTTCTGTATTAATGAATTTACTAAATGTTGTGACATGCCTTTACTGAAAGCTACCAATTTCTGATTATATTTTCTTTCATCATATGCTCAGTTAGAATTGTGCAGGTTTAACACTGCAATAATTTAGGAAGACAATTTCTGCAATTCCAATTCTTATTCTGAAAATGCTAGCAATTAAAAATCTGTGAATTGATCTGCCATGGTTACCGTTTGACCCAGATAGGGCATTTTTACTACGAGTGATATTGATGAAAATATATTTCTCATTATCTTTAAACTGTTAACATTATTTTCTTTTTCTTCCCTTTTTAAAGTTGTTTTTATTTGTTCATTTTTTATAAAGGCATCAACTGTAATGATTTTAACATGATCAAGGCATAGGAATACTTCACCAATATGATACCAGCCCGAAAACCTTGGATGGGTGGTTAATGAGGTGCACTAGCCTGATTATGGGCTCTTTAGCACAACAAGTTCTGAAAACTTTTACCAATTTCCACAACTTTAAGAAAAGTAGGTAAAAAAATGTTAAACAAGGGAAAAAACTTTATTACAGATAAAAAAAATAGAAATAAAAAAATCCTTGACTTTCCTGTTACCAACTGAATACATTATCATAGAAAATAACTCACAGAGATCTATCTTCATCTGTTCTGTGCTGGGTATTCAGTTCTGTAAAATAGAATCCCTGTCAAAAGTTAAATGTGGGAACGCAAAAACGTCTATGTCTTTAATGTTTAACTCTAGCCTGGCCTAGAATGATTCATAGTAATTGTATCTTGACCATGGGATTCTGGTTAATTCCCATACTATTGTAGCTACCACTCATCAAAACAGAAGTCACCTTTTTCCTTTTACTTTTTTCCCACCAACCTGGCACAAGAAGCTGCTACCCAGTGATACAAAAAATGGCAACTACCCCAACCTATAACTGGCCTTTGTAGCAAGGACAAATTCCCAACTCACTTAACAGCCAGCCCCTAGCAAACCAGACTAACCCTGTCTAAGCCCTTGTACACACGGTCGGAGATTCCGACAACCAAATCCGTCGGAGTAATTCTGACGCATTAATTCTGGAAGAGGTCCGGAAGTGATGTTGCATGCACACGGTCGGACTAAGTTGTCGGAAAATCCGATTGTACATAACCTGATGACGTTATTTTGTTACGACGGGACTACGTTCAGGCTAGTAGCCAATAGCTAGGAATTTTATCTGAGCATGCGTGGCACTTTGTCCGTCGGAGTAGGCTACACATGATCAGAGTATGTCTGATAGGAGCATTTTGTCTGAAAATTTTACCGGCAAGTTGGAAAACTTGGTCCGTCGGATATTCCGATGGAAACAGTCCAATGCAGACCACACACAGACGGAATATCTGACAAAACGGTCCGATAGGAAACATTCCGTCGGAATCTCCAACCGTGTGTACAAGGGCTAAGAGTTCATATTAAACCAAGGGGATAGTTTGCACACATTTGCAAATCCTTACTTTAATGTGACATCAAAGATGACATGGTTAACACCAATATTTAAAATTGCATGCTTGAGAAATGCCTTAAATTTCTTCAGTGGCTGGACAATATGCAAGCAGCTTGGTTAGCCCATAATATATATAGAAGAAAGAGATGAGACAGTTTTTATTGTTAAATAAACATTAGAGTGTAGTATTTAGGAGACAATAGCCACAAATATTATACAGTGGCAGGACAGTGCAGCTTCAGGTGGCAGCAGGCATAAGCTGCATAGGGGCTGCGGAGAAAAAGACTAAACTATAATCACTACCAAATCTGGTAGTCAGAGCCAAGTTTGTTAAGTTACAACCCCTCTTATATAATTTTGTGGAAATTCCTCATCTGGATTACTGCAGAGTGGCAGATTTCAGTGACGTAATTGACTAAATATGGTCATGTCCTATTAAAGTTAAAGGCATCACTCAGGATACCCCACTCCTTGGCTCATATTGCAGTGGCGGGGACTAGGAGATGACATTTGGCAGGAGTCAAGTGATGGGTTTGATGTGCAGGCAGCCAGTTTACTTTTCTTTCGGATATGACTGATATTGATCTGCACAACATGATTAATGTTGGATTTTACATTGTAGGACTTTTTTTCCATTAAAGGACTTGTCAAAATTGTATGTGTGTTTATTTACTACAGTATTTGTTTTTGTAAATGAGTATGGGTATGTACAACTTACACATTCACATGGTTCCCTCATTTTAAAGAGGGTTTCCAGAGAGAGTCTAATGAGCCCTCACACCCACATATACACACACAGTCACTCCTTCCTTTTCCTGGCCACCCAGAATGCATGCATGGATAAGGGTCTTGTATAGATTTTTTTTTTTACAAGCAGCTTTCCCCTTAAAATCCATACCAGAATTGAAGGGTCTGGTATATAATTTGGGGGGGGGGGCCCAAATAGTCCCCTTTAGAATTCACATCAGACTTAAAGGGACCTGCTGTTTTTTTTCACATTCACTTGTCACCACTGCTAAATGTTTCACTTTCACTAAAAGCTTGGAGGTTCACCTGTCCAAACGCCTATTTGTTCAGGTATATACACATGAATCACCAAAGACTATACACAATACTGTGGTCTCCTTCATATTATTTCACCTGCTGGTTGAATTTTCCTAGCCTACAGTGTTATTTTCTCTATTGGTGAATGGTAACTCTCATGGCTGAATATTCTAATGGCTATTTTTCTCGTATGATCTAATGTTAGGGAATATTACATTTGCCTAGTAAAAGGCAACAAAGAAACTATTATACACTAATACAAACATTAATGGATGTATTTGTAATATGTGCATGAATAATGAGACATTAACAAAGTATTTTTTTTAAATAGACCCCTAAGTGTAGTATCATATGGCCATAGACTGTCCACATGTCCTAAAATCAGGATTGCTACCCCCCAAAAATGAAAGACAGGCATTAAAGGGTGACTCTTCCAGCACCTTCTCCTCTATCACCACCTCCACCTCCTTTTCTCTTTCTAATCACACCATAACTCTACCAAGAAGGAAGTGTTTCTTATTGTTTTCTTTACTTAATTAAATCTTCAAACACATGATAGATGCTTGAAAGGTTGTGGTAAATTGCAGAGGAGGTAGGAAAGTGGCTAATAAAGGCTTTCCCTTCTTTTTTGCTCCCCAGTGCAAAGCAGCAACTTCCCTGCAAGTGCTGTGGCTGTGTCCCTTTCCTCCCCTCCTTCTGAAAGGCACAGAGCAGCCATTTTATTTTCAAATGCTGCTCATGCACCCTTATTCTCCCTTTTCTCTTCTGGTAATGCCACCATAGCACCGCCAACTAGCTATGATGGGTCAGTGGAATAATTTGATTGATGCTATTCCCAAGGCTAGACCACATACTTCTGTAGTGGTGGCTACCCTACAGTGTCAGGTACCCAGTCCCCATTCTTTTCCCAGAAGGTTATATACCAACTGCCTTTACCTTGTACAAAAGTAAATTCAGCTCTCCATTAATATGTGAAATGCCATGATGCAGTAGGACACCGCGGAGTGGATGAGGAGAGTGGGTTTGGGTGGTGAGGAGGAGGGTTAAGGTGGAGGTGGAGAGGAAGAGGATTGGAATACTGGCAGTGATCTGGAGAAGTAAATTGGAGGTGACTGCTCCAGGTGGTAGTCCAAGAATTCACCTCCCCTGCACTGGGAGTGCTGGCTCTGTATGTAGCTCTGTATGTAGGATTCAAGCAAACAAATGAAGGTCCGGATAGCCACACCTCAAGTGAATGTAAAATAGCACAAACAGTCACAGGTGAATAGATGACGCGTTTCACACCTCCTTGACGGGCTTAGTCATAGCTTGACTAAGCTTGCTATAACTAAGGACTGGTAAAGGGATGTAAAAACATGTCAGCTATTCATCTGTGACTTCATATGCTGTTTGGACTGTTTTACATTCAATAAAGACATCACTTGGAGTGCGGCTATCCCAATCTTCTTTTATTTGCTTGGAGGTGACTTCAAAGGGAAGCCTAAAATGTGGCACTGTGAGGATATGATGCAAAGAATATCTTTACTGCACTCCCTGATGGTGGCAAAATCCTCTCTTAAAAACCAATGTGCCTCTAATCCTGGGAACCATGAAAATAGTTTTTACACCACAGAGATCAGGCCCAGCTGCAGGCACCATGCACAGGCAGCACCTGCATAATGATTGCTGAGAAGGAGGAGCATGATGAAGGTGCTGGTGGTGAGAAAGAAAAGAAGTGTTGGGGTGTTAGCAGTGAGGAGGAGGAGGATTTTGGGGGAGGTTTCAAGGTGGTTATTTCACCTCTCCCTGATACTAGGGTAAAATCAAGGATTAGCTTCCATCATCCAGGAAGGTATCCAAAATGCTGCACTTAATGGAGGTGGTGTGAAAAACCTTTTTAACACATTTCTTGGTGGTAGGATCCCCTATACTGGAGGCATAGACAAAGTGGAGTAAACTTTCACAACATAGGGAAACGACAGGTAGTAGCAAATGGATTAGGAAAATTCCTGTAGCAAGGGCAACCAACAGCAAAACATTAGTGAAGAATTCTAAGGACACATGACTGCACACCCTTCCCCAACTCATTTTTTTCAGGGGAGGTGTACATTTTTTTCCTTTTCTACAGGCCTAATTGTTGTTTTGGGGCCATAGAGTGAAAATTTGTTGCTGTCATAGACAAAACTGCCCTTTATTTGTAGCACAACATCACATACTTGTGCAGCAAATTAGAGTGCACCAAAGTACCATATATTTTTAAAAAATTTAAGGGTATTTACAGATTTGCATTTTTTTTATATAATATTTTTTATTTATTTATGTTTTCCTTGTTTAGTCATCCCTGCCCTGGTCAAGCAAATAGAGGCAGGAATGGCAATGTAAACTGGGTACTATCTGATTTAAGAAGGAAGTCCTAGGCATAAACACCACCAAAAAGGCTCTGTGCAAAATAAGACTAGACCAGCTCAGACACGCCCCTTACTGACTTGATTGCTACGAGGAATACCTCCTTGTAAATTAGAGTGGAGCGAGGAATGTCTCTAATTGATTAAAAATTTAATTTCTAAAACCAGATTAAGGAATGCCGGGAAAGCCATAGGTTCCCTGTGTGTCAGAGGGGAACGGGGTCATCTGGGGGTGTCACAGCGTGGGCCCGCTCTTGGTTATAAAAGAACTGTCACCTGCGAAGACGCGTCATGTAGCAGGAGCCTCTCATGGAGGCGGATCGGTCGCAGCTTTTTTTTCTTCTTCTTTATTGGTACATTGGAGCCAGAGAAGAAAATGAATGGACTTCGTGGGACATTTTTTTTTTCATTGTCATTTTTAACATTTTGACACTTTTTTGTGAAATGGTAAGGGTACATTTGTACCCCATTACCCTTTCAGACAGGGGGGATGCTGGGATCTGGGGGTCCCCTTGTTAAAGGGGGCTTTCATTTTCTGATAAGCCCCCCCACCTGCAGACCCCCACAACCACCGGGCAAGGGTTGTGGGGATGAGTCCCTTGTCCCCATCAACATGGGGACACGGTGCATGGGGGGGGCTACCTCAAAGCACCCTCCCTATGTTGAGGGCATGTGGAGGAGGGGGCGCTCTCTTGTCCCCCCCTTTTCCTGCGGCCAATTTTTAAAAAAAATTTGGTTTGGGGGTTCCCCTTATTATTCATACCAGAACCAAAGTGACTGGTAATGGACTTGGGGGATCCCATGCCATTTTTTTCAATGACTTCTTTTATCTGTATTGCTGGGCCGACAATTCATTATGCGAGTACTTTTAAATGACTTTTTTCCTTTAGAAATGTAATTTTGTGCACGGACTGTTGTAAACATGGGAAACATGCACCACTTTACAGGCATACTATAGACCCCCCCCCCCCCCCCCCCCAGGTACGAAAGTTAAAGGAATATTTTACTTTTATTGTTTCACTTTAAGCATTATTAAAATCACTGCTTCCGAAAACAGCCATTTTTAACATTTTATTTTGCATTGATACATGTCCCCTGGGGCAGGACCCAGGTCCCCAAACACTTTTTATGACAATACCATGCATATAAGCCTTTAAAGTTAGCACTTTTGATTTCTCTCATAGACTTTTAAAGGGTGTTCCAATTTGCTTGAATTTTTAAAGGGCTTTCGAATTTGCTACGAACACCCCAAATTGTTCGCTATTCGGTGAACATCCAATGTTCGAACTTACGTTTGACTGGAACATCAGGCTCATCCCTACTGAGAAGCTAACTTTTATTGACCTGGATTGAGAGTGGGCATTGTTTTGGGTAAACAGTCATTTTTTTTCAAAGAATGCAGTAAAGAGTTGCGAAAAATAATAATAATAATAATAATAATAATAATGGAAAATAATGGAAACAAAGTAATGAACAGCTGCCTGATGAGATTCAACGATCCCAAGGGCCTCATCCCCACAACCCTTGCCTGGTGGTTGTGAGGATCTGTGGGCAGGGGGCTTATCGGAATCTGGAAGCTCCCTTTAACAAGGGGACCCCCAGATTCCACCCCCCGTGAATTCGTAACGGGTACATTGTACCCCTACCAATTCACAAAAATAGTAAAAAAGACAGGTGATACTTTGGGACAAGTCCTTTATTAAAAAATACAAAAATAAAAATGTCCCACTATGTAAATCCATCTCATGCCACCCGACGGACCAAAAAAGAAAAAAAATGCAGCAGCTCTGCCTGCTTGGGAGGCTCCCGCCGAGTGATGCTTCTTCTCGGTGACAGCTATTATATAGCTCAGGATGGGGCCACTCTGTGATGTAAATGGGTAACCCTGCCCTCCTCTGACACCACGTGACATCAAAGGAAGGTGGGGTTGCCTGTTCACATCACAGAGTGGCCCCACCCTCAGCTTTATAACAGCTGTCATGGAGAAAAAGCATCACTCGGTGTGAGCCTTCCACGGAGGGGCAGCTGTTGCAGCTTTTTTTTTCTTTTTTCAGCTCGTCTGGCAGTGTGAGATGGATTTACATCATGGGACATTTTTATTTATGTATTTTTCAGATAAGCCCCCTTCTCGCAGACCCCAACAACCACCAAGCAAGGGTTGTAGGGATGAGGTCCTTGTCCCCATCAACATGGGGACAAGATGCTTTGGGGGACCCCATGTTGAGGGCATGTGGCTTGGTACGGCTGATCCCTAATCTGAAGCAAAGACAGTTATTTCGTAGGAAATTGTGTGCTTGTTCCTTTAAATGTTATAGATATATAGTAAAATGCTCAGTGCTTGTAGGAAAGCAGTTTAGATTTATTGAGCGCGGGAGACACTGAGAGATAACAGTTAAATGCTGAAGAGTTTGTTTCTGATAAGCAACAGCTGCACTTGGAAGATCTGAAGTGGAAAATACCGACTCCCTGAATTGAAACAGGATAATCAATCAAGAGAAGAAGTTTGGAAGCACATATCCTTTTATACAAGATCAGATTATTTACTACTCAATAAAGCTGTTAATTTACTGTAAGGTATTATATCCAAAATGGTGTCTTTTGTACTTTATTTGTACATATACATATTGGAATAAAGAAGATCTCTGCTGTAAATAACAAAGCAGAATATTGTTTCTGAGGAGCAATAAAAAATCATGAATAATGTATTTTTTTCCTGGTCCAGACCTGTTTAACTGTATCATGCATAGTGGGCTACATTCAGGAGCTAAAATTCTAATACCAACAGCTTGGAAGGTAATTATAACTAAAGCCCCATACACACTATCAGATTATCTGCTGATTTTTTCCTTCAGGTTTACCAAAACCATGTAGTAGAAGGGCCTGCCTGATTGCATACACATTGAAACTCCTAAGGTTTGACCTCATATTATGTGGTTTTGGTAAATCTGAAGGAAAAACTCAGCAGAAAAACTGATAGTATGTATGGGGACATAAAGATACAAAGTCTTAGGCTGGGTTCACACTACTGTGCAGTATGCCTCACAGCAGGGGTCTGGTGCATCTCTGTTTCAGGGATAAATCACGCCCAAATGTTTGGCTGGATGTGGACCTGAAACAGGCCATAAGATGCACAGGACTCTTCTGTATACCACTCTGCAGCCGTCCCGGAGCTGTGTGAATTGGCGGTCATAATCTTTTGACATGCGTTTTGCATCCAATTTGTACTAGTGTGAACTCAGCCTTAAATTTCTTTCTTTACCCAAATTAAAAAAATGCATATTTTTTCAACAAATTTATAATAATACAGATTATACATACATTATTTGGCCATTTCAAATACACAGGTCTTTTTTGAGTATTTGGAGATTGTTAGGTTATTAGGTTCATGTTGCCCATGTAAATTAATACTGCATCTAAACACTGTGTGTGAGTGAAATTCCATTTACTATGTGCTTTACTTGGTGAATAAGCAACTTTTATATTTTTACTCATGTGTTGGAACCTTTCCTTGAATAACTAAAATATTAGACAAGACCATCTTTTAGATTCATCTCCATTTTCTGATTTGTTCCCACCCTTCATTAAAGTGCAGAACATGGCAAAAAACAAAAACATATGAAGCTAATTTTTGTGTGTGCATTTTCCAGTGTTCTTTTCTTTTTATAGACCCTGTAAACACAGAAAAGTACCTGTTGATGTGCCATACATGCACTCAGCTCCTAATTTATTGTATGCGCATTTAACTTACCAAAATGGGGCACATAAGAGAAGTTAATTTTTAAGTTTTAAATGTAATTTAAGATAGTTTAACCACAAATAAGTAGCTTTCAGAACCTGCTGCATTTATTAAAATGTAATGGCAACTAATATGGCTTTGATTATTGTATGCATATGGTGATAATTTGTGTATATAGAATGAATGGGCATATCTATAGCAAAACAGAGTTTTCAGTAAATTCATAAGCAGCAAAATCAGGCAATGTTTTTTGTCTTTTTTTCTTTGTTTTTTCTTCTTAATATAATTGTTATTATCATTGCAGAAAAAGCCCAACAAATTTAATGCACATGTCATATACTCTGCTAGAGTCAGAATATTTTATGTCTTGTACTGATTATTTGATCCTGAATTTTGAAAAAAAAAACTATATAGATCAATTCCTCATCAGATATAAGCCCAACATGATACTTATTATCTTGAGAATCACTTAAATGCTTGCTTTGTAAATGTTTATAGATATGGACATATATTCGTATAGCAAGGTACCCAAAATGACCTAATTAGCAATAAGTACAGTGGCCCATATGGGCAATGGTAAAGCAACACCTGAATAATTAGGTTAAAAAGAACCAGTAACCATGTTTCTACTCCAGTAAAGAAACTGAAATTAGAAGATACATTCAATTAAATGCTCCTTCAGTCATGTATTGCTTCAGAAAGGGGTGTAGGTCATATGGTCCCCTATAGAAGTACATTTTGCTATGGCACACAAAAAGGGTGAAGAGGGGTGAGTATAAGCAGTGGTCAGGCGTTCAGGCAATGATACGGTTCCATGCATCAGAGGGGGGTGGAGTCACCGGGTGGCCCCACCCTCCGTTATATAAGAACTGTCAGAAGAAGAGAAGCGTCACACAGCGGGAGCCTCCCATTGCGCGGAGTGGCCCGAGAACGAAGAAGAGACGCAATGGAGGAAGATGCCAGATGAGAACACCAGAGCAAGAAGAAGTGGATCGGAGGAAGAAGAGGATCAGAGGAAGAAGAAGATGGAGGAAGAAACCGAAGGATGAAGAAAGGAAGAGGACCAGAAGAAAGAAGATGAAAGAAGACTTTAATAAAAGACTTGTCAAAGACCGTCTCCTGTCATTTTTAACACTTTGTCACTTTTTTGGTGAAATGGTAGGGGTAATTTTGTACCCCTTTACCATTTCACACAGAGGGAGGGAGGCCGGGGTCTGGGGAAAAAAGAGGAGAGATGAGATTGCGCTATGGATAGCTTATATAATAAATTCAAATGCAATGGGTAAGAGTTGCCTCTACCATATATTTCCAACCAAATCGGATGGATTAAACTATGTAAAAGGAAAGAAAAGTAGGCTTGGCGCTATACCTTCAAAACGTGAATAAATAAAATTAAATAAATAAATAATTATGTGCTCCTAGTCTGTGCCACAGTGAATTTCCTTCCACTGAAAATAAGAGGAAGCTTTTTATATAATTGGACATCTCAAGTGTTAGACCCCCTGGAATGCTTCTGGATCGCTCCAAAAAAACTTATGAAAGTTTTAAGATCACCCTCAGGGTGTAATTAAATCCTGTGCAGTGCTTATTAAATTAAGTGGTGGTGACAAATATTATGAAATATATGTGAGAAAAATTATGAATAATAGTAGTAGTAATAATAAAGACAGGTGGGTGAATACAATTATTGAAAATATTCTATGAGGTATTAAGAATTATTGTAAAAATTATTAAAATTATTTAGTGATTAGTTGGGTGAAAAAATGGGTGTTGTGAAAAAAAAATTTGTTCACAGCCAATAGACGTACATATAACTAATTAATTAAATGTACATATAAATAATTAAATGAATAATTAAATAATTAAATTAATAGCCCCAAAAGGTGGTGTGACTTGTGCACAAAACAGCTGTAGAATAGTAGAAGGAAACTCCCGGTATGTTTTTTCAATGCAAAATAATGGTTTTGGCCTCACCAGATACCCTGCCCCTGGGGTAGATATACCTTCACAGTGTGAGCCCCTGTGTTGCTTTCTTGTGTCTCCCTGGGAGCTTCATTTTTCCTCAGCATGGATTGTTGTCTCGTTCAGATATTCAATAGAGTTTCTGGGGGTCCCCTTGTTAAAGGGGGCTTCCAGATTCTGATAAGCCCCCCACCTGCAGACCCCCACAACTACCAGCCAGGGTTGTGGGGATGAGGCCCTTGTCATCATCAACATGGGGTCAAGGTTTTTTTGATGGGGACCCCAAAACATCCTCCCAATGTTGAGGGCATGTGGCCTGGTACAGTTCAGGAGGGGGGGCGCTCTCTCATCCCCCCTCTTTTCCTGCGGCCTGCTCGGATAAGGGTCTGATGTAGATTTTGAGGGGGACCCCCACACAATTTATTTTTGATCCGGGGGTTCCCCTTAAAATCCATGTCAGACCTGAAGGGCCTGGTATGGATTTTGAGGGGACCCCCACGACATTTTTTTGGTGCAGGATTCCATTGAGGGGGACCCCACGCCATTTTTTTTTTGGTGCAGGGTTCCCCTTAATATCCATACCAGACCTGAAGGGCCTGGTATGCTCTTGAAGGGGAACCAATGGCGTCTTTTTTTTACATTAAAGTGGTGTTGTAAGTCGCGCTGTGATTCACACTCAAGTCTTGTCCAAGTTGGCTCCCAAAGTCGTGGAAGTCGTGTTGCCCCTGTGTGAATGGACTGTTATGATACAAGTTCAATAGACACAGATTGTTATTGTCACGTCGAATATAGTCACGTCGAATCTCCTATCTGTATCCAACTGTGTCAAAGCGAAAATGAAAATAAAGCATTTATTTATGTCGGATCTTTCATTTTTCGGATTCTGTGCTTTTGTTATCGTTTGTCAAAACGATAACGAAACTATCTGAAATTCAGACGAAAATGCATTCGGACGAAAACAAATGCACATGTTTACTGTACAGTAATGCCCACGACACCGCCATACCCCTGGTGGAGTGTGTCATCACCACTTTCGGAGGAGCCAAGCCCTTGGCTCTATAAGCCTGCTGAATGGACTGGACGATCCAGGCCACAATCGCTCTGGTTGAAGATCACTTCTGTTACTGCCAGAGTACAAAATGAACAGGTGTCTAAAGGAAGAAGTACCTTGCAGGTATTCCTTCAGTATTTCACCAATTTTCAAAGGATGAACCTGAGAGGCAGATTCCATTTGGGGAATCTTATGCCGCGTACACACAAGCGGACTTTTCAACATCCAAAGTCCGACGGAATGATTCCGTCAGACTATTCGATCGTGTGTGGGCTGCAACGGACTTTTGATTCGCAAAAGTCTGACGGACTTTAGAAAATGGAACATGCTTCAAATTTTTCCGACGGAACTCCGCCGGACCCGGTCCCTTCGAAAAATTCGCTTGTGTGTATGCTATTCCGACGGACTAAAACCGATGCTAGGGCAGCTATTGGCTACTGGCTATGAACTTCCTTATTCGAGTCCAGTCGTACGTCATCACGTTCGAATCCGTCGGAGTTTGGTGTGATTGTGTGTGGCCAAGTCCGCTCAGTCGAAAAGTCCGTCAGAACTCTGTCGGAACTCCGGCAGAACTCCGGCAGGACTCCTTCGGAAGTCTGTCGGACATAAGTCCTCTCGTGTGTACGGGGCTTTAGTCTTCTTTGGGGCCTGAGTCTTGATGCCCAATGAAAGAACTGTCGGATTAGTAGGTGAACAGCCCATGATGTTCCAGAGAAGGCAGATAAAGCTGAGACTTGGGTGTCTGTTAATGAAGCAGTGAAATATATTCACTACTTCATTCTCTGGCATTCTCAGAGGAGATCTTTCTCCTCTATGTGCCAGTTTATGAAGCGGAGTAGATCTCTTCACTCTTGGAGGAGTGAAGTGATCTACAAATGCTTCGAACAGTGGAGAATGGCCCCTGATACTGGAATCTTGTGAGACTTTACGAAATTACAGTACCAGATATTCACTGAAACACCAAGATGTTAGTTTATTAACCTCCCTGGCGGTATGATTAGTTCTGGTTTTAGGTGCTGAAAGCGGTACAATTATTTAGCATTTTGTAAGATTACAGTACTGTGTGTGTTTTTACTTTTTTTAATTTGGCGCCGATCTCCGCTCCCATGCGCCATTACTTCACAGGGAACGGAGCTCGGCGGCACTCAGGCACTGTGTGACTCGAGCGGAGGACAGCACGATCACACAGCGTGGAGGACATCGCTGGATCCAGGGGACAAGGTAAGGAACATCTCCCTGTGTCCTCCCTGTATCCAGCGATGTGATCCCGAGTCTGGCTCGGGGTTACCGCTCCTGGTACTAAAATCCCAGCCCGAGCCAGACTCGGGATTACCACTAGGGAGGTTAAGCAGTGATAAATGACCACAGCTCAATACACTGACAGACGGTGTGGTTAATGTTAATAAAATAACGAGTCCCCCTACATTTTATATATGTATACACACACACACAATATATATATATATATATATATATATATATATATATATATATATATATATATATATACATATAAAGAAAAAAGAGAACTGTGCTAACCTCAAATTCCCAAAGTGAATGGAATATGTGTGTGTGCTAAACCCACAATATAAACCTTAGTATCCTAATGTCTCTAAAGCCACCTCAAATAATAGTGCATACAATTATATATACAAATATGTAAAATTAATACAGAATACGACACAAGTGCGTGTCAATGATGTGAATCACCTAAACACAGCACAGAATGTATAGATACCCCTAAAAATAAAAATAAAAATAAAAATATTTTTTTTTTCTAAAACATGCTCCAAAACTGAAAAAGTGCATGAAATAAATTACCAAAACAATATTTTAAAAGACCTCTATATAATGTCCATATGATTATATGACAAATTATTGCTGTAAAGTGTCCATATGGTAAATAAATACCAGTGAAAAAATCTTTGTATGAAATAGCTGAATTGGAAGTGCACAAATTAGTAATCTTCTCCAGGAGTATAATGTGCTTTTCCCATCACCAAATAAATGAATTGGCTCCTTACCAGATCCGAGCGACCCCCCGTTACAGAGGGTCACCACAGGCAAAAACAATCAAAGGATATCCGGGTAGCAGTTCCCCCTCAGGCGATCCCAAATCTGTCACACAATGAGGCTATGGCTGTTGCTCCACAAGTCACTCCCAACTCAACGTGGTATCGCATAGGGAAAAACATAGGCTCCAGATAGTGTAAAACCAATGATTTTAATTTACAAGTAACGAACGTATACACTTACATAAGAAACTTTAAAAACAGGCTCAAAACAGAAGCGTGCGCCGGCCGGACACACGCCAACGAAGAGACCAACCCGTCCTTCCTGGTCAAAAATGAACGAACACGACTGGGGTGACGTTGACACGTTCGCACCGCCCTACGCGTTTCGTAATAATTTACGTCTTCCAGGGGCCCTATCTGGAGCCTATGTTTTTCCCTATGTGATACCACGTTGAGTTGGGAGTGACTTGTGGAGCAACAGCCATAGCCTCATTGTGTGACAAATTTGGGATCGCCTGAGGGGGAACTGCTACCCGGATATCCTTTGATTGTTTTTGCCTGTGGTGACCCTCTGTAACGGGGGGTCGCTCGGATCTGGTAAGGAGCCAATTCATTTATTTGGTGATGGGAAAAGCACATTATACTCCTGGAGAAGATTACTAATTTGTGCACTTCCAATTCAGCTATTTCATACGAAGATTTTTTCACTGGTGTTTATTTACCATATGGACACTTTACAGCAATAATTTGTCAGATAATCATATGGACATTATATAGAGGTTTTTTTAAAATATTGTTTTGGTAATTTATTTCATGCACTTTTTCAGTTTTGGAGCATGTTTTAGAAGAAAAAAAAAATATTTTTATTTTTATTTTTAGGGGTATATACACAGAGATCTATACATTCTGTGCTGTGTTTAGGTGATTCACATCATTGACACGCACTTGTGTCTTATTCTGTATTAATTTTACATATTTGTATATATAATTGTATGCACTATTATTTGAGGTGGCTTTAGAGACATTAGAATACTAAGGTTTATATTGTGGGTTTAGCACACACACATATTCCATTCACTTTGGGAATTTGAGGTTAGCGCAGTTCTCTTTTTTCTTTTTCTGTTAATTTGTGTATTTTTGGTGTACATCTGAATTGCAGCTTCCGACCAGTATTGTTTTCACTCCGTAGCGCAGTTTTTTTCCTCTTTGCTCTTTCCGATATATATATACATATACACATTATATATTTATATATTTATATACATATATATATGTAATATTTATATACATATATATATGTAATATTTATATACATTATATAAATATGACAGGGGGACATGGTTACAGTCTTGGGGGGTCTTAATGAGTTAGAAGGACGTTAGAAATCTTCAGTTTTCCCCCTCAGATCCCCCGGGATTATCTCTTCACTCCCCGATTCTCCACCTCTGAGCTGGTGAATCGGGAAGTGTGAATTTTTTTTTTTTTTTTGAGAGGAGAGGAATCACTGGCACAGAGGTGTGGTGGATGATTACAATTATCAGATACTTTGCACTGGAGTTTTTCTTCATTCATTGGACTTTCATCTACACAGTCTATGGACTTTATTTAATTTATACTTTCAAAAACGTTTTTATTAAACTCTCTTTAAGTTCACATTTGACACAGGGTGTTAATTATTTGGTTATTTACATTATTTGATTGTTCCTGTTTGAAGTGTTCAACTATGATACTTTTCATTATAAAATATTCATTGAATGTTTTCACCCATCACAGGGTAACACCATCACTAATATTATTAGTTCTTTTTAACTGGACCACCAGTTATATATTTATCACATTTATATCACTTTAGCACCACCATTTTTTCCTATATTAAATTCTGTTCACAATGCATAGACTGCATTAAGGTTTAAAAAAAAAAAACTTAAGGCTTTAAAACCACTTTAAAAATGTACTGTCAGCACTGATGTTCCCCTCTTTCCTAAAAAAAAACGTTTGTTCACAACTTACCTTGTTACAATTAATGACAGTAGTGGTGTTTCAAATTTGTTATTGGGCCCCATGGTCAGTAGTTCTATTAAATTGCATCAAGTTTTCTGTAGTATGATGACATCTAGTGGTGGCTTTGCGCCTCTACCACTTATTTACTTATGTGAATACAAATCTGCCTTTGTCCTCCCCTTCTGTTTATTGCTTGTCTGTTTAGTTCCGGCTGGACCTTTCCTGTTTCTTACATGTTTCCTCAGTCAGTGTTAGCACTTTGCAGAGACAGGACTTAGGAAAGTTATTGTCTTCTTACATGTCAAAATATTAGCAAAAACATCCTCTGTACTGCAATTATCGGAATTGAAATTGGATTAGATTCTATTTATGTGTCTTATTGAAGAGTAAAGTTGCCTGTGGGTGGTGCCAAATAAGCAGGGGACCATATTGCCTAGACAGACGGGGTCTAAGGAGGTACATCAATCCATAAAATGGCATTTGAAAGATATCTTCTAGATTGTAAGCTCTAACAAGCAGGGCTCTCTGATCCCTCCTGTATTGATTTGTATTGTAAGTGTACTGTCTGCCTTCATATTGTAAAGCGCTGCGCAAACTGTTGGCGCTATATAAATCCTGAATAATAATAATAACATTTTCCTAACTTATTATATAATGAAGTGATGTATTTTGTGCGCAAATTAATACAATCGCATCATTGTTATTGCTACTTTTACCTTTTAATGCACAGAAAGTGTTTTATTCAACATATCATATTTACATTTTTTTGTTTTCTTAACCTTTGAAGCAAGACCAGATAGTTTAATTAGCTATTATCATAACTGCAGATATATTAAAATAAATTATATCTAATAATGGTGCACTGATTCTTATCTGCTATATTTGGGACTACTATTAATAGCGCAGGAAGGTTACCTTTAAGTCCATTTTGGTTCATTTATTTTCTAAAAAGAACAATAAATGATTATGGAAAACAGTCACTTAAAGGTCACCTCTGTATACTGGATTAGTTACAGTATTGTATTTCCATCTACATTTACTTTGTAGTTTAATTAATTTCTTGTGGGCCTAGTGTAATTGATTAGATAGTAAAGGCATTAATAAAAAATGAGAAGTGTGCATACTTTCTGAATTAATTAATTTACTTTATTTATTTCTATACCACTAGAAAATTTTACAGAACTTTACAGTGTACATAGACTATGCACATCAATCCCTGCTCCAAGTCTATGGTGTAATATCTTAATTGTAGTCATGCACCCATGCACACTGGTACCAGTTTGGGCAGGGGCTACTTAGAAGACAGAAGCTGCTTCAGGAAATCAATACAAACACTAGAACACAGAAACTTTATGCAGATGGAGCCCTGGTAGATATTAAATGCAAGACAGCCACTGTGCTGTCCCTTCAATAACAAGCACATCATGCTTAGTGTTACAGTAATTACAAAGGGTCATGCGTATAAAGGTTTACCTTACACTTTTCCCATATATTGACAGAAGCACGTTTGTCAACATTTGCTGCGCATTCCCTTATTTTTGCCTATATCTGTTTTTATATAGTTTTTGGTTTTTCTATAGCTACTGGAATGATCACCCTATTTATTACAGTAAGAAGGTCACTTTCACCTAAAATGTTCAAGACATATTAAAAAAAAAAAATTATCTAGAATCAAAACAAACCTAAAATTACCTAAAAAAGAAACTAAAAGATAATGAATGCCTATAATGCCTGCTTATGAAAACAGAAGTCTGAAATGTAAAAATGCTTTTAGCTCAACTTTAGCGTTTGCAGAATTCATAATATTTGAAAGGATTTTTTTACTACGGTACTAATTTTATTTTATTTTGTCACTATAACCTTGTTTTTGTATTAATGTATTTTGCTGTACTTCTGACAGTGAATACTAACATTTTCTTGTTCACATTTAAAGTATATTTCCACTTCCAATTTGGTCAAATTTGGTAAAACTGCAATATATGTGTTCTCATGTACACAGCATACATAAAATGAAATAATAAATATTTTTTTTCAATAAATATGTTTTAGGCAGGCCATAGACTATGCAAATTTCTTTCCTGGCACCCCGGTTTGCAGGAAATAAATTTGCATGATTCCCCCATCAACACAGACAGTGCTGACAGGCATATCCTTCCTGCCGAGCTATTTTCTACTCCCAGCAGGTGTGGGCTGAAAATCTGTCCCCGCTGGGAGAAGACAGGGATTATTGCTAGTGCCTATTTTAGCCACTAGCGATAGTCAAAAGTGAATCCAGCCGGCTGGTTGTACCCAAGTTGATCGATCAATTCCTGCTGAACTAGCTGAGATTCGAACCATCTATGGCTGCCTTTTGACGTTTCTATTCAGCAGATCTTTGGGCAAACTGCAAGATATCCAATTTCAAAGTGAGTTTGTCCCCAGACAAAGACTGGAGACACACTGAGTTTCCCTTAATTAACATACAATGCAGCTTCTAGATCTTTAACCAGGGCTCGAGTCCTGCGAGAATGCGTGGGAACAACCTTCCTGTACTTTTCTACAGCAGGAACACCATTCCCATTAGGAGCTGTGTTCTGCAGGACTGGCCTCAAGCATGGGAGCTGAGGCAGGCAGTGTGAAAGGAGAGAGCAGGGCCAATACTGGGTGGGTGCATGGGGTGCACCACACCCAGGTGCTGCGAGCTGAGGCAGAGGGGGGTGCCATCAGGGGGGACAGCCCCTACCGTTATCCTCAAGCTGCTTTGGCTGCTGTACGGGGCTACTTTCTAGGTCGGCCGGTCAATTCAGCAGGTAAGGAAGGGGGTGTGTGGAGGCAGAGAGAATACTGGGCACCGTGATCTGCAGGCTGCAGCAATTTAAAAAAAGAAAAAACTTTCCCCAACCAAGCGGTACTTGTCGCACAGGAGATCATTGCATGATGGCACTCGAAAGTGAAGAAGGAGTCCACTTGGCTAAATCCTGCAGATAGTGGCTCCCAGTATTCTCTCTGCCTCAGTCAACCCCCTTCCTTCTGGGGGATGCCTCTGACAGGGAGGGCTCACCAATAGATAGACACCTCAGAATGCCTTTCCAGCCACAGAGACTTACTTCTGTGGTGACTGGTGAGAACTGCATAATTGTGAGCAAGGTTCGAGTCCTGCGGGAACGCATAGGAATGACATTCCTGCACTTTTTTTCATTGCAGTCATGTCCTGAAGGACTGCGAGCTGTGGCAGGCAGTGTGGGTGTGCGGGAAGAGCAGAGCATCTGTGCCAACAGAGGTCAGTCCACCTCGGGTGCCACATATTGAGAAAAGAAAGTCTGAGAGCTGCTCCCTAACATGAAACACCTCCATCCCTATATTACATGTTGAAACAAAATTCGTCCATTGGACTTTAAATGAAGTGTCCATGATGATCACAGGTAAATAAGATGTAAGAGTATAAAAAAAGTAACAAAGTGTATTAGAGTGTTATAGCTCTCGTCCAGTACAAGGCATGAACATAAGTGACAAATTCACAAGTACAGCAACATAACATAGTAGTCCTCTAAATATAGACACAATGACATAACATTACAAAGTATTGGGAGTACAGATATACATCATACATCTCTAACCCGATGCATTTCACAGGCTTTGCTCACATCATCAGGGGCTGATGTGTATATCTGGTGTCTGTAACAACAAATAAACAGTATTGGTCTATAGGTTATAATAGGACAAAAGCATGAAGCCAGAACTAGTGATCCCAAACTTACTTGTAAGACAATTGGCTCCAGAGGGTGACCCCAAGTAAGGGGCAGCGGAAAAACATCTCCCCCGGGAGCTGAAGGGACAAGGACCACAGCATGGAGGACCAAGGCCAGACGCAGGGCAGGCATGGCAAAAAGGTAAAAGAAGAGGAGTGGACCAAAATGTCACCCATGAAACTTGCAGGGTGTACTCACTGTAATAAGATGTGCAAGTATAAATATATATGTATATAAATCTAAAATGGTTGAAGATACATTGTCTAAATATCTAAAATATTTGATCTGACAATATCCTAAGAGTCTGAGATAGTGTATTTGGGTACAAGAAATTAGAAGTGTCCTGCAGAAAATGGGGGAAGAAAGATAATGTGAGGGGGAAAAACAAGGGAAATGTAAAAGGAGTGGAAACGTAGTGAGAAAAGAAAAGGAAAAATGAAAATGAGTAAGCTGTAAAAAAGGGAAGGAAAGAATAAATTAGAATAAAAAGGAAAATCAATGAATAAAAATCAATAAAAATATTACCACACAGTGTACTTGTAGAGATGGTGAGTATGCTAGTGAGATAGCGTATATAGATATGGAGGTGGTGCCTACCAGATGTATAGACCTCTCGTCAGTGTGTTGAAAAAACCAAATGAAGAGAAAGTTTTCCATGCCATAAACCCCCGCCTAAATACTCAGACATCCGCTATAGCCACCGCCCCCAGCGCCATGCAACTGGCGGTGAGGAGGAGGATCCGCAGTGTGTCCACCATGACACGGCGGAACACAATCAAGATCCCCGCCCCCCCCCCACATAGATGACACGCTGCCCTGTTGAGAGGACACGGATGGAATGCAGAAGTCTCCCACTGGGCGCAAAAGCATGACACCGATGCACAGGTGGCTCCGCCCCTCCTGGGAGACAGCAGGGGAGACAGGCTGCACTGATAAGGCACCGATCAGGCTGCACTGATGGGGCACTGATCAGGCTGCACTGATGGCGATAATTAGAGACCAGCAACTCACATATAACCACACCAATTAGTTAATGTGCATACACCAGATTTGGTGATAATGCAATTTTTTGGGGACTCTGCAAATTGCATTATCACCAAATCTGGTGCAGTCTCCAGGATTTGGGAATCTAGCTAAATAGTAAAGTACGGGGGGAAGAGAGAACCCCCTGAAAAGAGTCACCAAAATCACGTGAACATTTTGAAGATTGAGCAAAATGAAATAAACAAAATGAAATATAATATAATAGGTGAGATAAAATGGCATAGATGTAATATTTAACCACACCATATCATTTTAAACAAGGTCCTGTGTAGAGATCTCCTATCAGCGCTCAGTTTAAGCAAAATATAGGTTCCTATATGGCTTTTATCTCATACACTTGAGTAGATTTTGGTCACCATTATAGTTCAAGAAAGGGCTGAAAACTGTATTCAGTGTTCAAGCCCAGGGGTGCAAGCGTTTTGAGTCTAAATATCCACAATTTTTCTTTTTTCTGTATGATGGTATTAAAATCACCTCTACATGATGGCAAATAAAGGGTGTAAATCCCCTTAATGCCAATACCAGCCATGCTGCCTCCATGAAAATCTGCAAAATGCAATGCTAATGGGGACATATCATAGTTTTGAATTTGGAACATATCACTCTGATTTGCATTGGTGAAGTTTGCTGTTTTTTCAACAAATTTACATATTTGGCACTGCTCACATGCATACATCCCTCTAAGCCCTTGTACACACGGCCGGACATTCCGACAACAAAATCCGTCGGATTTTGTCTGACGGATTTTGTCCGAAACTGATATTGCATACACACGGTCGGACAAAGTTGTCGGAAAATCCGATCGTTCGTAACGCGATAACGTTATTTCACGACGGGACTTTGTTCAGGCTAGTAGCCAATAGCTTTGGTCTAGGAATTTGATCTGAGTATGCGTGGCACTTTGTCCCATCGGAATTCTCTACAAACGATCGGACAAAGTCCGATCGGATCATGTTGTTGGAAAATTTTGATATCCAGCCTTCAAACTTTGTTGGTTGGACATTCCGACAGAAAAGGGCTAAAAGGAATGTATGCATGTGGGCACTGCCAAATATGTAAATTTGTTGAAAAAAAAACAAACTTCACCAATGCGAAATCGGAGTGAGATGTTCCAAATGAAAAACGCTATCAACTGTGTGACCTCCAGAGTGGTGTAGATGCTTGAATGTCCATGTAAAAAGTATTATATAGGAAAAACTAAGAGACAACTCCAAATTCGCATAGGTGAACATCTGAGAAGTATAAAAAAAACTCAACTAAGGAGGAGAATAAGAAAAGAAGGGAAGATATGTCCCCATTAGCATTGCATTTTGCAGATTTTCATGGAGGCAGCACTGCTGGTATCAGCATTAAGGGGATTTACACCCTTAATTTGCCATCACGTAGAGGTGATTTTGATACCATCCTGCAGCAAAAAGAAAAATTGTGGATATGTAGACTCAAAAAGCTTGCACCCCTGGGCTTGAACACTGAATGCAGTTTTCAGCCCTTTCTTGAACAATAATGGTGACCAAAATCTACTCAAGTGTATGAGATAAAGATCCTATAGGAACTATATTTAGCTTAAACTGAGTTCTGATAGGAGATCTATACACAACCCCGTGTTTAAAATGATATGGTGTGGTTAAATATTATATCTACGTCATTTTATCTCACCTATTATTTCCTTTTTTTTTTTTTTCATTTTACTTAATTTTCAAAATTTTCACAGATTTTGGTGTTTCTGCTCTGATCCCTTTATTTGCTACCATAATAATGAACTATTTGGCTGTTACTTTATGCCAATTGGAATGCCTCTGACTGTCAGTAAAGATAATAATGTGTGTGGAGTGGAATATGGGAAGTTGACATCGAGTGGCCGGTCTGGAAATAGCAACCTCTATTTAAATGTGTGCTGTGTAAAACCAGTATAAATAGATGAAAGCCATTGATTCCTCCCACCTTTGAGAAAACCCACGTTATTGGGTGAAACATGTCGGAGGAAATACCACGACAGTGATGCTCTACACGTCATGAATGATCACGTCACGTTGGCGTATGCGTAACACATTACTATTTCTTTACTCTAGCTTTCATTATTTTCTCCTGATTTTGGGAATCTCCTCTTCCCTATTTTCACTATATGGACACCTTTTTTTTCTCACTCTGTTCACCTTGATTATATGCTCCACAATATACTTCTATACTGTGGTGATGGGTCTACTACTAATTTTTATTTATGCCAATATGGTAACAAACCACTTGCTTTATTGTATACAATATATAAACCCCATCCACAGCTACATCAAGATTTTTCCATACACACTTTTTGGGGGACTGCATGTGTTCTCCTGGTTCATGCTTGGGTCCTTTCCTTAGCTCCTGTGCTGGACATATCTATCTGGCTGACCTACGGCAGGTGGTATCGCATGGTCTCAGTATCAGTTCTTATGTGAGTACTTTCAGTTATGGCCATTTATCTGTTCATCATCATCCTTAATCTCTCTCCCCTCCCCCTCTCCAGTCTGTGGTTATATCGAATTCTAATGGTGATTTTTATCCCTTTTTTAGTATATGGATGCCCTCGCTCCTGATGAGTCGATAGAAGTCCATGAAACGTTGTCAAGCTTAATTTGATGCATCCATTTCATATTTATGATTCTAGATGGTTTTATTGCTTTACCATTCTGATATAATGTTATGTCTATTTCATTTGAGGGACTGTGATGTACAACATTTATTTTCCATGTCATGTTGGTGACTATCCTCAATATGTATGTTGATACTTTGTATTTTATATGCCAATGTGCTATTATGCATGTATATGGGTTGATCTATGCCCTATCTTTGGTCTAATAAAAAATATAATTTTTTACATATGCATATGGTTTTTTCTAGCTCTACCCCACGTACCTCATCTAAAGTCCCACCCCCCCCCCCTCTTTTTCGCATAAGCAACCAGGGATGGAGGTGCAATATTCCCCATTGCGTCTCATTCAAAGTCCCACATATTCTTCTTTTTTCTTTGATACAAGCCAGCAGCAGCAGAACGGCTGCTGAGATGGCCCTACAACGCCACAGTGCGATCAGCAGAACAGACAACGAAGCCCCATAGATCTCTGTGTGGCAATAGAGCACCCTGGACGACAAGACCCTTACAGTGTGAGGTCCCTCAAAAAAGGAATATCCTGGAGACACCCGGGACAACTGAGTCCATAGAACTATTTTCTGTCACGTTGGGTGAGCAGACCATTGGACTACATGTCATTTCTGCTCAAACATGCCTGTTCTTACCTGTAGTCAACTTCTACCTACTGCCTTACTATATTGATCACACTCTGGGCTAGTTTGCTCCAGCTGCTTATATCTGTAACTGATTACCTGGACTTTATGGGACATTATGTTGCTTCTTATACAGGTTATACAATCAGTTCACTATTAAGCTATCAGTCTACTAGTGACATGCAACCTTTTGGGATAATTTTCAAGTGTTTTGATAACTAAACCATATAACCCTTTATCCCCCAGCTGGGGGCTTACTAAATAATCAATACAGTATTGGCACATTGCCACCGGGATCTGTGAGTTAATCCATTTTCACTTTCTTCACTTTATTTGTAATATGTTGGTATATGGTGTGTGCATGCATTATACGTGGTGCAGCTGCTCTTATATTTAGACAACGTTGTCTCTTTTTTTAAATTTAGCCTAAGTGTTGGTGGTGGATACCCAGTATTTGCAATTTTGTATTACCTTCATTGTACAATAAAATTAATTCCCTTTCTTAAGCAGCTTGGTCCACCCATGACTCTTTTCACATGGTTCTCTCTTCCTCCTCGTACATTAGTATTACACTAATGGGGACATTGATCAGGCTGCACTGCTGGGAACACTGATCAGGTTGCACTACTGGAGACACTGATCAGGCTGCACTGATGGGGACACTGATCTGGCTGCACTGATGGGGACACTGATCAGGCTGCACTGATGGGGGCAATGATCAGGCTGCATTGCTCGAGAAACCGATCAGGCTGCATTGCTGGGCACTGGTGAAGCTGCATTGCTGGACACTGGTGAGACTGCATTGATGGGCACTGGTGAGGCTGCATTGATGGGCACTGGTATGGCCGCTTTGCTGAGCACTGGTAAGGCTGCATTGATGGACACTGGTATGGCCGCTTTGCTGGGCACTGGTAAGGCTGCATTGCTGGGCACTGATAAGGCTACATTGCTGGGCACTGGTAAAGCTGCATTTAATGGGCACTGATCCGGCTGCATTTCATGGGCACTGAGGAGTGAGCAGCCTGGGGCCTGGGTCCCACATTGCACAATCAACACAGGCAGTCTGAGGACATTGTGTGTGTGTGTGTGTGTGTGTGTGTGTGTGTGTGTGTGTGTGTGTGTGTGTGTGTGTGTGTGTGTGTGTGTGTGTGTGTGTGTGTGTGTGTGTGTGTGTGTGTGTGTGTGTAAATATATATATACAGTGCCTTGCGAAAGTATTCGGCCCCCTTGAACTTTTCAACCTTTTGCCACATTTCAGGCTTCAAACATAAAGATATACAATTTTTTTTTTTGTGAAGAATCACCAACAAGTGGGACACAATTGTGAAGTGGAACGAAATCTATTGGATTTTTGAAACTTTTTTAACTAATAAAAAAATGAAAAGTGGGGCATGCAAAATTATTCGGCCCCCTTGCGTTAATACTTGTTAGAGCCACCTTTTGCTGCGATTACAACTGCAAGTCGCTTGGGGTATGTCTCTATCAGTTTTGCACATCGAGAGACTGGAATTCTTGCCCATTCTTCCTTGCAAAACAGCTCAAGCTCAGTGAGGTTGGATGGAGAGCGTTTGTGAACAGCAGTTTTCAGCTCTTTCCACAGATTCTCGATTGGATTCAGGTCTGGACTTTGACTTGGCCATTCTAACACCTGGATACGTTTATTTGTGAACCATTCCTTTGTAGATTTTGCTGTATTGTATTGTTTGGGATCATTGTCTTGTTGGAAGATAAATCTCCGTCCCAGTTTCAGGTCTTTTGCAGACTCCAACAGGTTTTCATCCAGAATGGTCCTGTATTTGGCTGCATCCATCTTCCCCTCAATTTTAACCATCTTCCCTGTCCCTGCTGAAGAAAAGCAGGCCCAAACCATGATGCTGCCACCACCATGTTTGATAGTGGGGATGGTGTGTTGAGGGTGATGAGCTATGTTGCTTTTACACCAAACATATCGTTTTGCATTGTGGGCAAAAAGTTTGATTTTGGTTTCATCTGACCAGAGCACCTTCTTCCACATGTTTGGTGTGTCTCCCAGGTGGCTTGTGGCAAACTTTAGACAAGACTTTTTATGGATATCTTTGAGAAATGGTTTTCTTCTTGCCACTCTTCCATAAAGGCCATATTTGTGCAGTGTATGACTGATTGTTGTCTTATGGACAGACTCTCCCACCTCAGCTGTAGTTCTCTGCAGTTCATCCAGAGTGATCATGGGCCTCTTGGCTGCATCTCTGATCAGTCTTCTCCTTGTCTGAGCTGAAAGTTTAGAGGGAAGGCCAGGTCTTGGTAGATTTGCAGTGCTCTGATACTCCTTCCATTTCAAAATGATCGCTTGCACAGTGCTCCTTGGGATGTTTAAAGCTTGGGAAATCTTTTTGTATCCAAATCCGGCTTTAAACTTCTCCACAACAATATTACGGACCTGCCTGGTGTGTTCCTTGGTCTTCATGATGCTCTCTGCGCTTTCAACAGAACCCTGAGACTATCACAGAGCAGGTGCATTTATACAGAGACTTGATTACACACAGGTGGATTCTATTTATCACCATCAGTCATTTAGGACAACATTGGATCATTCACAGATCCTCGCTGAACTTCTGGAGTGAGTTTGCTGCACTGAAAGTAAAGGGGCCGAATAATTTTGCACGCACCACTTTTCAGTTTTTTATTTGCTAAAAAAGTTTAAATTATCCAATAGATTTCGTTCCACTTCACAATTGTGTCCCACTTGTTGGTGAAAAGAAGGGGGGAGGGTTGGGACTTTAAATGAGGTGAGTAGACATGGCTAGAAGATGAGTAGATATCAAAAACTTGTTTTTATTAGTGAAACAAGGAACATGGCAAAATGACATGATACATGCAGCAATGAATAAAATTGCCAATCACATATTACAGACCATATATAGAAACAAACATTAGTAGCAACCAGCCAACCACTGGAACAAACCCTGGATGTAGTAAAAACACTTAACATTACATGGTAGAGAGAACTCAAGATAATGTATTGAGTAGAGGTGTCTGCATGAGATTGAGTGCATCCAATATATTCCGATGCGTTTCGTGGATAATACCACTCTTCAGGAACAGGTGCACACAAATCTATAAAAACTATTTATTGTGGCCAGCCTAAAGCCGCGTACACACGTAGCTGTCTGTCCGACGTACTTAGTCTGGCGGACTTCCCGCCAGACTGTCCGTCGGACTTCCGAAACGGGCTACTTGCCCACACACGGCACTTTTTCAGCGGACTAATACGGCGTACTAAGTCCACCGTACTATCCGCCCTACTTTTTAAATGAACGGACTCGTCCACACACGCGGAGGAAAGTCCGCTCATTTCGAGCGCGTCTCCAGGTAGGCAGGGCCCGCAAAGGAGACGTCGCTGGCCCCGCCGCCTGGTATGGACTTAAAGGGGAACCCCAACGCTGAAAAAAATCGGCGTGGGGGTCCCCCCAAGTCCACAACAGACCCTTGTCCGAGCACGCTACCCGGCCGGCCAGGAAAGGGGGGGCGAGCGAGCGCCCCCCCTCCTGAGCCGTACCAGGCCGCGTGCCCTCAACATGGGGGGTGCCTTGGGGAAGGGGGGGGCGCGCGGCCCCCCCACCCCAAAGCACCTTGTCCCCATGTTGATGAGGACAAGGGCCTCTTCCCGACAACCCTGGCCGTTGGTTGTCGGGGTCTGTGGGCGGGGGGCTTATCGGAATCCGGGAGCCCCCTTTAATAAGGAGGCCCCACGGATACCGGCCCCCCACCCTATGTGAATGAGTATGGGGTACAATGTACCCCTACCCATTCACCTGTAAAATAAAGTACAAAAAAAACACAACACACAAGACAAAATAATTTATTGCACAGCTCCGGGGGTCCTCCGTCTTCGGGGGTCTTCTCGCCGGACTCCTCCACTATCTTCTTGTAGCTCTTTTACTAGCGGAGGAGCCCGGCATTCTTCTTCGTCGCCGTGGCCTCTTCTTCCGACTTCGGGGGACTTGTCCCCCTCTTCGGTTCTTCTGCCGGGCCACCGCGCCTTCTTATAGCTCTTTTACAGGCGGTGGCCCGATCTTCTGTCGCCGCCGCTGCCTTCCGTTCTTCTTCTTCTTCTTCTTCTCCAGGAGATGTTGACTTGACGATCTCTCCGGCCGCAATGCCAGGGACGCGCTGCACTGCCACTTATATAGGGACAAGGGGCGGTGTCACATGGGTTTATGTCACATGGGTTGGTGTCACATGGTGACCCCGCCCCCTTACGATGTCACAGTCCCGGAGGATGCTGGGACTGTCGCCATGTGACATCAACCCATGTGACCAACCCATGTGACATAAACCCATGTGACACCGCCCCTTGTCCCTATATAAGTGGCAGCGCAGCGCGTCCCTGGCATTGCGGCCGGAGAGATCGTCGAGTCAACATCTCCTGGAGAAGAAGAAGAAGAAGAAGAACGGAAGGCGGCGACAGAAGACCGGGCCACCGCCTGTAAAAGAGCTATAAGAAGGTGCGGTGGCCCGGCAGAAGAACCGAAGAGGGGGACAAGACCCCCGAAGTCGGAAGAAGAGGCCGCGGCGAGGAAGAAAGCCGGACTCCTCCGCTAGCAAAAGAGCTACAAGAAGATAGCGGAGGAGTCCGGCGAGAAGACCCCCGAAGACGGAAGATCCCCGGAGCTGTGCAATAAAGTATTTTATCTCGTGTGTTGTGTTTTTTTTGTACTTTTATTTTACAGGTGAATGGGTAGGGGTACATTGTACCCCATACTCATTCACATAGGGTGGGAGGCCAGTATCCGGGGGCCCCCTTATTAAAGGGGGCTCCCGGATTCCGATAAGCCCCCCGCCCGCAGACCCCGACAACCAACGGCCAGGGTTGTCGGGAAGAGGCCCTTGTCCTCATCAACATGGGGACAAGGTGCTTTGGGGTGGGCGGCCTGGTACGGCTCAGGAGGGGGGGCTCGCTCGCCCCCCTTTCCTGGCTGGCTGGGTAGCGTGCTCGGACAAGGGTCTGTTGTGGACTTGGGGGGGACCCCCACGCCGATTTTTTTTGGCGTTGGGGTTCCCCTTTAAGTCCATACCAGGCGGAGGGGCCAGTGACATCTCCTTCGCGGGCCCCGCCTACCTGGAGACCCGCTCAAAATGAGCGGACTTTTCTCCGGGCGGGAAAAGTCCGCTCATTTCAAAAGTACGGCGGACTGGCATACACACGGCCGGATTGTCCGCCGAAATGCGAGTCCGGCGGGAAGATTGGAGTGCAACATGGCATTCTAAGTCCGCCGTACTTTCGGGTCAAAAAAGTATGCCGGAGGCTACACACGGGGGGATTGTTTGGCGGACTTGAGTTTGCCAGACTTTTCCACCGGATTGTTTGATCGTGTGTACGCGGCATAAGGCACAACCTTTGCAATAATCATGCTGCCTAATCAGCATCTTGATATCCCACACCTGTGAGGTGGATGGGTTATCGCAAAGGAGGAGTGCTCACTAACATAGATTTAGACAGATTTGTGATATTTGAGAGAAATAGGCCTTTTGTGTATATAGAAAAAGTCATAGATCTTTGAGTTCAGCTCATGATAAATAGGGGCAAACACAAAAGTGTTGCGTTTATAATTTTGCTTAGTGTACACATATATACCTAACTAAAAGCCACATGCCTAATATGTTTTAAACATGTTTTAAAAATGTTTTAAACATTTTTTACAAAAAAATAAAGTGTTTAAAATATGTAAAAACAGAAAGCTCTATCTGGTATATTTTCTGGCCTCCCTGATCACTGCGTAGCCTCCCTGGTGGTATGATTCAGTCCGGTTTTAGGTGCTGAAAGCGGTACAATTATTTTGCATGGAAATTTGGCGTTTTATTTTGTAGTCCTGTAATTCTTAGGAATAACTCTCTTAAATCTCTTCAAACCAGAGTCTAGCGGACATCCCGGGTATGATAAAGTTTATAATATAATAAAGAATAATAAAAATTATTCAATAATGTAATCAAATCCTAAAACACTGAAAAAGGGACATGTTTTGGTTGCTATGGGCAATCTCCAAATTCCAGGCAGAAAAAACAGTATTTATAATATAAAAGTGCATGCAGGGCACTGCACAGACCACTAGGGACAAAGGGGGTGTGTATTTTGTAATACAGCACTGTAATCTGTGAGATTACAGTGCTGTGTGTGTTTTGTGTCTTTTTACTTTTTTGAATTTGCCGCCGTTCTCCGCTCCCGTGCACCGTAACATCGCAGGGAACGGAGCTCGGCGGCATTCGGCACTGTGAATCGAGCGGAGGACAGCTCGATCACACAGCGCGGGGGACATCGCTGGATCCAGGGGACAAGGTAAGTAACTCTCCCTGTGTCCTCCCCTGCATCCAGCGATGCGATCCTGAGTCTGGCTCAGGGTTACCGCTCCTATCAGTAAATTCCTAACCCGAGCCAGACTCGGGATTACCGCTAGGGGGGTTAAAACAGTTACTGCATTTTAAAAATCGAAAACTGGAAAACTGGCACATTTACCACATTTTACTGTATATACAACAAATTTGGCCAACAAATGGGTGAAGAATATCACTAATGTGTGCAGGTGATTATTTTCTTAACGTTGTACTGTAAAATAATTGTTCACAGGGAACTTAGGTGGTGGTATGCAGTGAAATCTAGCATAACGTAAACTTTACAAAACACTTAGATTTTTATAAAGCAGTCAATGTAACATTTTACTAATTTTCAGTTTAGATGAATCAATGACTGTAATTTAAAACACATGTAACAGAAAGAAACACCTGCAGTGGATGTTCAGTGAATGTCACATTCACATCTTTATAAATACCCCTTAATTATCTGCTTGAATTTTCCAGGTGTAATGCCCTGTACACACGGTCAGACATTCCGACGACAAAATCCATCAGATTTTTTCAGACGGATTTTGGCCCAAACTTGTCTTGCATACACACGGTCGCACAAAGTTGTCAGAAAATATGATCGCTCATACCGCAGTGATGTAGAACATGTACGATGGGACTATAAAGATGGCAGTAGCCAATAGCTTTTGTCTCGTAATTCATTCTGAGCATGCGTGGCCCTTTGTCCGTCGGAATTGTCTAAACACGATCGGAATTTAAAATGATTGGATTTTGTTGTCGGAAAATGATAGATCCTGCTCTCAAACTTTGTGTGTCGGAAATTCCAACGGGAAAAGTCCGATGGAACCCACACACGATCGGATTTTCTGACAACAAGAACCGATCGCACATCTTCTGTCGGAAATTCAGACTGTGTGTACAGGGCATAAGAGTGCAGCAGATGCCACGTATGTGGTTATTGTTAAAATATCTCTATTGTTTTATGTGAGATAAAATTTATTTTGGGTGTTGGGTGTCAAATTTAAGGAACTGTCTAATGTTATCATATGCATATTTGGCCTGATCTGAAAAAGATTGGGTAATTTAAAAATTATTTCTAGCCTTAGGTTGTATGATTGGATTTAGGTTTCTTTGTATACTTTGCAACATGAATATAATACAAAGCGCTAAGACAATATTCATGGGCAGGTATAAGGGACATATTTTACTATTTAACATATGCTGACCTAAAAAAAATAGTAGAATTAAAATGACATCCATCCTTTATGATCCTGGTGGCTCCCAGTTATTAGACACCCTCAATAAAAATCACAGATCCTTAGACAGTTTTCCAGATATTTTTTTTTATTTCTACAGGCACAATATCCATCCCGCTTATGTTGGCAAAATATTAGATAATGGAAAGATAATGGGCAAGTTAGCTGCTCCATCCCTTATTGACTATTGGAAAGTCATCTCCCATGGGACTTTGTTGCAGCAATAGAAATCACACAACTAGAGCATATGTATAAAAAGTAGAAAATCTTTATTCAACATTAGATTAAAAATAGATGATCTATACAATTCAAATCCTATTCTGTGAAATATTTCCTGCTGACCTCCCAGGGAGCATAAATGCAAATGTGAAGATTAAACTAAATTGCATATCCACCAAATCAACCCAACACGTTTCAACTTATACACAGTCTTCATCAGGTTTGGAAAAGTGGAAGCAATCCTATATACATAGAAACAGGGAAAGGAAAAAGTACAAATGAAATTCATATTGACTTGACCAATTTGACATATTATACTGTTATCTCATACAATGTATTGTAGAAATATTTTGCAATTACAGAAACCTGGATGTGACCAAATGTCCAGACCATAAACGATGGTTAGTGGTGTATACTGAGTCTCAGCCCAAAATGAGCTCCAAGTCCCAAAGAGGATCAATGGTCATCAGAGGAGGGCAACAGAGACAAGCTCACTCATATTGTTTAAATAAAAAAGTAGGGGCACTCTATCACTAATCAATCATATATTTGTGGAGTTATTTAAAATTTTATAAACATATCTATTTGTTCAAAATAGTTGTATATTAGGATGGATAAAAGAAAAGAAATGTATACATTTAAAAAGAATCATCCAGGCAAATATATTGCCATACCCTGTTTCCCCGAAAATAAGACCTAGCGTGATTGTCAATGATGGCTGCAATATAAGCCCTACCCCCAAATAAGCCCTAGTTAAAGGTCTTATTTCCAAGGTAGGGCTTATTTTTGGGGAAAGAGGGTAGCAATATGTGAAAGAAAACATACCTGGTTGAAAAATGTGTGACCATATAAGGGTGGACTAGATGATCTAATGCAACAAGGGGAAAAGGAGTCCCCTAATAGCAAAATTGGATAAAAGCCACATAATACTCAGGCATATTTCTGAATATGAATGATTGTATGTAATGGATCTTAAATGATTTGTTGCTCATGTTTTGCAAAATGTTTGAACAGAATTGTAAATAAGATAGTAAATGTTTTTTTTAAATTTTGTAATACATTATTTTTCTCAATTAAAATCACTAAATAATGCCATTTGATTAACACACAGGTTTGGTCCCTTATTTGTTCTTTTTTGTCTTTTTCAACAACCGATATACAATCTTAGTTCTAATATAAACATTGTTTATCATACTACTGTTTAAAAAAAATCAATTGACTTAGCACTATTTATAATTATTTTATTATACATTTTTATAAATTAATAAAAATGGCTTGGGACATACATAGAGTGTTGAAAATCTGGTGAACATCTGGAACAAACTACTTTCTGGACTCAAAAATCGACTTTGAATAGCTAGAGAAATTTAATTTAAAAGCTAGTTGTGGTCTGATTGAGAAACAATAGTAATGTCTATTGGCACTTTGCTAGCTCTGGAGATACCTCTCTTATACTTCAGAACAAATCCTTCCAACTTTAAAGTGATACTAATGCCTAATTAATTTTTTTGGTTAAAAATAACAAACAAACCCGTGCAGTGGTTTTGCACAGAGCAGCCTAGATCCTCCTCTTCTCGGGTACCCCGCAGGCGCTCCTAGTCCCTCCCCCCCGTTGCGTGCCCCCACAGCAAGAAGCTGTCTATGGGGCATGCAAGCCGAGCTGTGGGTCTGTGTCCATTCACACATGGAGCTGCGGCCTGGCCCTGCCCCCTTCTCTCCTTATTGGCTCTCTGACTTTGATTGACAGCAGAAGGAGCCAATGGCGCTGTGTGGCTATCTCAGCCAATGAGGAGGAGAGTCCCAGACATCTGCAACATGACTGGATCTAGATGAAGCTCAGGTAAGTATTAGAGGAGCTGAGGGGCCTGCTTCACACAGAAGGTTTTTTTTTTAATCTTAATGCATAGAATGCATAAGTTAAAAAAACCTTCTGCCTTTACAACCACTTTAATCTTCTAACTTGAAGTCATTTATTAACATGAAATGACAAACAAAGTTTGAGAAAAGACTCCTGGTAAAGGTATCCGCACAGTGGGGTTAATGTACTAAAATTGGAGAGTGCAAAATTTGGTGCAGCTGTGCATGGTAGCCAATCAGCTTCTAACTTCAGGTTGTTCAATTACATTTTGGAAGCAAATTGGTTTCTATGCAGAGCTGTACCAGATTTTGCAGTTTTAGTAAATCAACCCCAGTGTGTTAATATGCTTTTTTGGTAAAAAAAAAATAGCTTGCATGTTAATGCACCAATTAATCTCACATAGGAACTGTTGTCACTTGATGTTTATGTCCAGTAATTGTTTGAACGCAAAATGTTTCACTAAACAGGTCATACACTTTACAGAAGAGCAGTCAGCCAGAAGGAGACAATCCAGCAGTAATGCTTGAGAATTAAATCTTATTACTTGGTGAACAACAGGGATTTGGGCAGGTTTTAGTGGCCTGTCTGATCAATTGTGACCTGTAGTCCAATGGTCCATCAACAAGTACCTAAGTACCTGTGTGAGAATGGCATAAAGATAGCCTTGGGGGAGCTAGACATAATATCCCCACACCAGTGGCTACTGATGCAGGATGCATTCACTTTTGATGACAAGAATGATGACCCATGACAATGTGCGCATCAATGGCACTGTACCAGCTGCATTTCTGCAAGGAATTATGGACAGGTTACTCAAGGCAGAGAAGCAGGAGGAAGAGAAGTACTTTCTTGCACCTAAGGGGCTGCTTTTTGCGAACACATTCTCTGTAAGGCCACAGCATGTACAGGAGTATGGCTGATTGTGGGATCATTGAGGCTGAAGATGGCATAGGGCAGTGGTGGCGAACCTTGGCACCCCAGATGTTTTGGAACTACATTTCCCATGATGCTCATGCACTCTGAAGTGTAGTGGAGCATCATGGGAAATGTAGTTCCAAAACATCTGGGGTGCCAAGGTTCGCCATCACTGGCATAGGGCAATCTTCCAGGGGGGTTTCATGTCTCCCAAATACCAGCAGTAGTACATGTTTGGTGAAGTATCTCAGGGCAATATTGTACCCAACAACCAATGGGCTGCCCGTGGCTCAAGAGCCTGCAAAGAACCTCATGTTAGTGAAAGGATGAGTGGCAGTGGGGGTGGCTGCCTAGGCAATGTCTTTAAAAATGTTTTGGTGTTTTGGTGCCCTGTCTGCTGTCAATATCTATCAGCATGCAGCAGCTGCAATCCATGGTGGCTAATGATCTAGAGGCAAGAACAGATATAAGACCTACCAAATGCATGACCCTCCTGGACTACTGTGTCACTAGGCTTGATCAGTATGCAAATTAGCTGTTGGGATATGAAGTACATACAGTGCTGCAGGGGGATTTGTGACAGACAAAAACTGTCCATGTACACTGTGGACTGGCTAAAATTTGTGAACGTGAACCAGAAGCTATGTGCCTGCTCAATCACTCAGAAATGTCAGCCTGTGCAAACAGGCTTTCTAGCTGTAGTACAAACCTGTATGCTATTTCTACCATCAGATTCCAAAAAATACACCTTTTTTTATTCATGCTAAATGTCTGCATGATATTCCCATTATCAGTGTCCAAAAAAGACAGGGCATTCGTCAAACCGAACTTGGGTACATGCGGCTCACCACCAGTAATAATGTACAGCAATAAGTTAGGTGATAATTTCCAATTTACTTTTAAACATGCAAGCAATTTTCAACTACGTAGACCTGCTCTATTTTTTACTCTAATGTTTTGATGGACTGTGTTGATGGGCAGCGTTAGAGTGATTTCAGTTAAGTGTTAACAAAATAGTTGAACAAAATGTTTATGTACCTGTGTACCATCTGTTACTAATGTGTTAGGTTTGCTCTGTAACAAATACGAGAATTGCAGCAGTCGCGCATGCGTTGGTGGACACTGATGCAAAGACTGGCATTTACAGCACAGGCACATACACTTATTTCCTTGTTAAATAGGCTGTACATTGTACATTGTTCTCCCTGGGAAATTTTTCGTTTCAATATATTTTTATTTGCATCAATAAAATGTAACAGAGACATTGTAGAAAATACTAAAACACAGCAAAAGGTAATACAGATGTGTAACCATTCATCGTCCTGAATCGCCTAGAGGGTGAACAGGCAATCAATAAAATTGGAGAAGAACCATGAGCCCATATAAAGTAAGGGTTATAGGGAGTACAAACTTAAACATCTGGAAAAGTCAATAGCCTCCAACAGGCCAGAACTAACTAATACATTTGTGCAGAATCCTAGTAAGAAGAAATGTCCAGGAAGAAGGTAGAGTCCTCCACCACCCCATAAGGGCTCTTGCTGTGGCCGAGAACCCCCCACCCCCGCCGTAACTCAGATCAGAGTAGACCAGGAACATGCACATCAGAGGTATTGATCTATTCAATGAAACCAAAATAGGAAACCCAAACAAATTGCATCTGGGGGTCCAACATAACTAGTTAGGTGTAAAGGAGCCCAGGTTCCCGGAAACCGAGAACAACAAACTGAGGTCAACATGGTAGCGCAAGGGCAGGTATTGAGTTCAATGGACTTGACCTCGCTCCACAATGAAGCGTCTATTGCAGATTGTACCACTCTAGGCGTCATAGAAGAAAGCTAAAAGTGGGGGAAAAGAAAGGGAACGGAGAAGAGGGAATAAGAAAGAAAAGAAAAGGAAAATAAAGATAAAAAGATGAAGGACAACTACCAGCAGGAGTCGACCGTGGGGGGATAAAATCATATCCAGGGTCCAAATCCTAGCGCAATTATGGGGAAAGGGCTACTCCCACGAAGCTCGCCCAGGGCTCCCAAATGGCCCTGAATTTGTCCGAGCGGTCCAGGAGTACGCTTGCCGACTTTTCTTGGAGCATGATCCAGGACACTTTTCTCTTGGCCAATACAGTGGAAATAGTGGGTTGTTTCCAGGCCTTGGCAAGAGTAAGCTTAGCTCCTAGTAAAATAAAAGTGATGAGGCGTTGCGTATTCCTGGAGGCTCCCTCTACAGGGAAATTGAGGAGCGCCACCAGAGGAGACATCTGAACCGGTATGGTAGAGATTTTGGAGATCCAGGTAAAAATCCTGTACCAGAACTGCCGTATTCTAGGGCAAGTCCACCAGGTATGTATCATGTCACCCCATAGGCCGCAACCCCGGAAACACAGAGGGGAAGTGGATGGAAACATTTTAGCTAATTTCGAAGGAACCAAGTACCATCTTGTTATCACCTTGACACCGGCTTCTATCATACTCGAGTTAAGAATGCCTTTGAAGGATTTGAGAAAAAGCCCTTGCCATAAGTCAATGCTCCAGGATTGGTTAAGATCCTCTTCCCATGCTAGCATGTAAGTTGTTTTGGAGCGTGTAGAAGAGAGTGCCTTATAAACAACTGAAATCCCCCCCTCTGCTCGCTGGACTGACCGCACCATGTTTCATATGGAGTCACTTGGGGACCACTAGGAAGATGTCTAAATTTTTTGTGCAGGAAATTCGTAATCTGAGTGAAACGAAAGAGTTCAGTAGAGGGCATGTCAAGTTTGCTGATACAATAGGCTTTAGAAACAGGGCCCAAAGGTCTAAGCCACCATTGAAAGGCTTTAATGTCCCGTCCCGGAGGAAATTCTGGGTTATGAAAGAGGTGGGACAAAGGTTTTAACGGGGAAATAAGGCAACAATTATTTTTTAGACCATCCCAAACTGAAAAGGAGTGGGAAAGAGTTGGGGACAGTATCGGGGGTCTCATTTTTTTGGGGCACCACATAAGAAAGTCCAGCGTGTGCCTGGGAACCGCCTGTCTCTCGATCTGTATCCAGTCCGGCTTCTCCCATCTAGAATAGATAGCTGATAGCTGTGCCAGCTGGGCTGCTTGGTAGTATAGACGTAAATTTGGGAGACCCAAGCCTCCTTCCGATTTGGATCTGAACAAAATGGATTTAGAGAATCTATGTCCTCCCTTTCCCCAAACAAATTTAACAACTTTAGCTTGAAAACGTTCTAAGCGCACCCTGTCTACTGGGATGGGAAGAGCTCTGAAATGATACAGAATACGAGGGAGCAGCGTCATCTTAATTGTGTTGATTCTACCTAGCCAGCCCAGGGACAGCCCAGACCACCTGTTTAGATCCTCCTCCAGTTTGTGGAATAACGGTGGGTAATTAGCTTGATGGAGGAGATCAATCCTGGAGGTTAATTTGATCCCCAGGTATGATATCGTAGTATCACTCCAGGTGAATTTAAAACTGTCCCTGAGCCTATCCATAAGTGGGCCAGGGATATTAACATTAAGAGCCTGAGATTTATGATAATTGACCCTGAGACCTGATACTAAACCAAATTCCGTAAGGAGACTGCAAATGTTGGGCAACGAGGTCAGGGGAGACGAGACGAACATCAGAATGTCGTCTGCAAATAAGGCACATTTGTGCTGTTGAGAACCACAGTGAATACCTTGAATATTTGGATTATGCCTAATGGCTATAGCCAAAGATTCGATTGCTATTGCAAAAACCAAAGGGGATAGTGGACAACCTTGTCTGGTACCTCTTGATATGGGGAAAGATTCTGAGTAAAATCCCTGCATACGAACCTGGGCTGTAGGAGACGAGTATAGGGCACGCAAAACATTGAGGAAGGAATCGTCAAAACCCCAACGTTGTAATGTTGTAAAAATATATGACCAGTGCACGGAGTCGAACGCTTTTTGGAGATCTAAAGATAAGAGGCAACCCTGCCTGGCAGAATTCCCGTCCCAATTGGAATTAAGAAGCGACACGATGTCTATGGCCCCACGCGTTTGATCAGGGCCCTGTCGTCCCGGAATGAATCCTACTTGATCTTTGTGTATGTATAAACTAATGAAGGAAGCCAGACGGTCCGCAAGGATTTTGGTCAGAATCTTCAAATCATTGTTGATGAGGGAAATCGGTCTATAATTACTGACTGAATTAGCATCTTTATTTGGTTTAGGGAGGACCGTGATATAAGCCTCATTGAGAGAGGAATCAAGACTTCCCCCCCTACGGAGGTTGTTGAAGAAACGGGCCATGTATGGTGCAAGAGTGGGGGCGAACGCTTTATAGTATGGTATCGAAAAGCCATCCGGTCCAGGGGCCGAATGCATTTTCAAATGTTTAATCACTGCACACACCTCCTCTGCAGAGATGGGCGAATCCAACCTTGCTTTGTGTCTATCCTCTAATGAGGGGATCGGGAGGGTGTCAAGGAATTTGTTGATGTCCGCAGGGGATGGGCTGTGGGTACCACTGTATAATGATGTGTAGAAGTCACGGAATTCGTGCATGATGCGCTGGAGGTTTTGGGACATGGAGCCGCCTTGGATTCTAATTTTAGGGAAGGCCGGGGCTCGGAATTTAGGTGTTAGTCTCTTGGCCAGCATAGAACCAATATTATCGCCCTGATAGTAAAATCTGGCTCTGTTCCAGCGCAACCATTTTTCGGCTTTGGTGGTCAGGGCCAGGTTCAAAGCCAATTTAGCAGCATCCAGTTTGGAGACTGGAACAGAACTTGGGTTCTTTTTATGTTGTTTGGCTAGCTTTGTGTATTCCCTGTCTAAATTATCAATATTAGTTTTGTTGGTTTTGTTAATTTGGGAAGAAATATGAATAAGATGTCCCCTAATTACTGCCTTATGGGCTGCCCACAGACAGGTATCATCTATGTCGGGAGTGTCATTAGTAGCAAAGTATTGTAGGATACTTTGTTCAATTTCCTGAGCTCTAGCGGGATCACTCAAAATAGACTCGTTGAGTCTCCAACGTCTACTTGGTCTGTGGCATGCAGGACGAGAGAGAGTCAAGACAACCATTGGGTGATCCGACCAGACCACTTCCTTAATACTAGCCCTTTGAGCAAGAGAAATGGAAGCAGATTCAACAAGAATGTGGTCTATCCGGGAGAAGGAACCGTGAGGGTTAGAATAGTGTGTAAAGTCTCTTAAAGTCGGGTTAACCTCTCTCCAGACATCAACCAGACCCTGCTGGAAAAGCAGCTTGGCTATACGTAAGCTTTGATTAGTGGGTCTAGTCAAGCGTTTGCCCAAGGGGCGTGATGTGTCCAAACCCTGGTCAAACGCGATGTTGGAGTCCCCTCCAAAAAGAACTGTACCCTCAAGTAACGGTGTTAAGGTGGAGAGCATACGGTGGAAAAAGGCTAACTGGCCCTTGTTGGGGGCATAGTAAGATACAAAGGAGTATAGTTTACCATCAAGCTCACCCACTAATAACAAAAACCTACCCTCCGCATCCTGGAATTCAGATTTCAGTGTGAATTTGCATCTATTAGAGATAAAGATGCCCACTCCCCTAGTTTTATCCTCTGCATTGGCCAGAAAAAATAGGGGAAATTTGGAGTGTATAAAGGAGGGGTTAAATCTTTTAGGGAAGTGTGTTTCCTGAAGCAGAGCTACATCCACCCCATGTTTGTGTAGATACTGAAATACTTTGCGCCGTTTAAGGGGAGAGTTTAGACCTTGGGAATTGTGGGAAATTATTTTGAGTGGAGTTAGTGGAGGTAAGGTCGCATCAGCCATTGAGCAGAGAGGGAGGACCGCCAGCAAAAACAAAAGCACTTACTCTGCAAAATCCTCTATTTCCAAACCAACTTACATTCCATGGAGGAGGACCCTGATGAGGATAAGCGCTGCTCCAAAAGGTCCCCCCGGCTACTCCTGCAATGATAATGATAAGAGAATAATTAGTACAGATAGAAGGAAGAAAGGGAAGAGGAATGAAGAGAAAGACGGGTGACAAGAGAGTCATCCGTAGAGTGGAGGGGACAGAGTCCTCCACCTGTGAGGACAAATCAATCAAACAACCCAACCCTACTAAAAGTAGGGATAAGGTTTGTCCAGTTCCCAGGACCAAAAAGTCCCAGTGAGCCAGACAAATGGGGGGTACATGAGCACCGCCCCAGCAGGAAGGCCTCAACAATTATGGAAAACCATAATACATAGTAAAATAATCTTGAACTTAAACACGGCACCCATAGAGCGATGGCCCTCGTGTCTCCTCCATTGGCAATAAATTGGGATAAACTAAAAATGACATAAGGAAGGAGGACCGTGAGCCCATTATGTAGCAATAATTGTAATACATATGAACAGAACTATATATAACACCTGAAACTTAGGGGAAGCGAAAGTCTCGGATATTTGGCAGGGGAAATGGTGAAAAACAGCAATAAGGGGAGGCAGGGAGAGGGGCCTCCGGGACCACCCCCAGAGCCATCACAGGAGAAAAAAAAGAAACAATCTTCTTCCCCCTCCCCACCCCCTGAAAAAAATTATTAGGATTGGATGGGGCATTGTAAGCAACAATGGAAAGTCCCATGAGGGTAGCACGGCCTAGATACCCTCCAATGCCCGCCGCACCACCTCTATAGATGGGTGCTAAAATAGAGGACAGAGGAAAGGTCTAGAGTCCAAGGCACAAGTAAGGTGGTAATTACTCCCAGGGAGCATCTGAGAAGTTGCAAAATACTCGAAGGTCCTGTGGTTGATACACTCAGGGGGGACCAGTTTCCTTAGATTTCTTGGATCGTACAGTCTCCCACACTGGAGGTAGGGGGCTGGTGGGCAGTTGTCGTTTAGCTGACTGGAACGTGTTTCCTTGAGGAGTAGGATTTGGAATTTGGCTGATAAGGCCTAGCTGCAGCAGGAGTTTTTCCCCTTCATGTAGGGAACCAAAAGTGTAGGCTTTGCCACGCAACATGAATTTGAGTTGGAAAGGAAAAAGCCACCAGTATTTAATTTCTTTGTCCAGCAAAACTTGAAGCAGGGGTTTCAGGGCTCTTCTTTTTTGGATAGTGGACGGGGATAAGTCTGCAAAGATCTGTAAATGATGCCCTTGGAAAATGATCTTTGGTAGGGATCTTGATTTGCGCATTATTTCCTCTTTGACTGAAAAAAAGTGGGGCTTAACCACAATGTCTCGGGGGAGCCCATCCGCTCTGGGGGGCCTGAGAGCCCTGTGAGCTCTGTCTAGTTCCAGTCGGTGGTGCGGGATATCCGGAATAAGTGTTTTGATGAGAGATCAGACCGTTTCAGGAACATCCTTGTAGAATTCAGGGAGCCCCCTGATCCTAAAATTATACCTTCGATTTCTATTTTCGAGATCGTCAATTTTAGCTTGTGCAGTCTCCAATTGCTCCTGTAGATTCTGTATGCAAGCCGTATTTTGATTGGTCCTAGAAATTGTGGTTTCCAAATTAGATTCCACTATTTCTATGCGGGAGCCAATATTGTGAAGGTCTGCCTTAATATCGCTTGTAATTTTATTCGCTGTTATGTTCAGGAGATCTGCAAATTTTGCAAAGAGATCAGCCACATTCAGATTTTGCGGTAGGCCTGAAGCCTCAGGCTGTAGTGTGTGAGGAGACTGAGGTGGGCCAGCCTCCATTGGTGAGAGTCCCAGGTCTGCTAGGGTATGCTCCAGGAGGGATGCTGTAGAAGCAGGAGAAGTGGCTCCCAGGGGGGGGGGAAGTCAGGCAAGGGGTCTGGTGCCAAAATGGATGGGGATGCAGCATTGTTTGAGTTAGACAGGCGAGCGGGGCCCGGGCAGCGCGAGGCCGCCGCCATCTTGGCTGAATCTGACAGGGACACTGCGGCGTCAAAAGCGGTCGTTAAATTTCTTCTCACCGCTCCCGCGTACATCGGGGGTGTCCCCGAGGCTTCCGCTCGTTTAGAGGCTTCGTTTCAGGCGAAGATTGCGTCCGAGGGTGCCGGTATAGAGGCCGGAGCTGCTGCGGCGGGACGGAGCTCTCAGACTAAGCGTCCATCTTCGGAGCCTCCGCGCATGCGCCCCCCCTCCCTGGGAAATTTATGCTAGAAAATGCCTGTAAATTTCCATGTGCATGAATCCTTAAAGTGATGTATGCTTATAGTATAAGCCCTACCGTATGTATACTTTAAAGTTTAAATAAAATACAGGACATATACCATATGCATATTTTCATAATAAACATTTAGATCATGCTTTTATTTAGTAAGCCTCCTTTAACTGAATCTGAAAGATTTGCATAATTTTATTCCATAGCTCACCTGAAACTGACTGCATGTTATCAGAATTACAAGAGTTTAAACCATTCAGTTATATTGTTCATTTATGTTTTTACTGAAAACTTTCACAGTGTTTAAAAGTGTATATTACTATTCATATTTAAAAGGCCTATTAAATGAAATTATGTTCTATACTTCATAAATTTTCATTTACTTTATTGTTGGCTCAATCTCTAGTTTTTTTATAATAACTAGTTTTAGTCATATTCCCTTTCAAGCTGGTACCTCAGAAATCTGGGTCAGATAATCATCTTTTAGCATGCTGAAAATGCTCTTTCCTTTAGCTGTGCTGCCAGTATCATTATTTAATTAAAATGTGCAACTTTGCACATTTTCTAAAGAAAAAAAGTTTGAGTTATTTAAACTTCTAGACATGTATGGTTTATAGAATACCCCTGCCAGCATATTAAATACCGTACTTATAGGGGTATATTTAAGCAGTGATTCTGGCTTTCAACAAATGTTAACTGCAGGTGAATATTCTTGGTGCATGTGTTTTAAAGGGCAGTGATTGATTCACACAAAGTGAACGTTTGGTGAATGCCACATTTACTGCTTTATATAAATGACCCCTAAAGTCTACAGTATTGATAAATGACATATTACAAATAACACCAATACAGAAGCAGCAGGCTCAGTCTAGGAAAAAGCAAAGACAACTTAGAAAGTTCACGAACCACAGCAACCAATTGATCAGGAACTAGCACTGACAATAAATCCAGTTTGATTGAAAATTGGCCTTGGCCAAAAAAATTACAGCTTTCAGCACTGTCACACTTTGAGTGACAATTACTCAGGACTCTACTCATATGATTTTTTTATCATTTTTTTAGACAGTTAGAGATTTATTTTGGTGGCGTTTAATAGTATTGGGCAAATGGTTCAGGCCGATCAAAAGCTGGAGTCAAACATCGCCGTTCGGGTGATTTCTCAGAAAACCTGAATTTTTCTACGGAGCGCACAGTCAATATGTTACGAGCAGGGCCGGGAAGCCAGCTGCCGAGTCCTTAACAATGAATGAGCCATCAGCTGTCAGCGGGCTTCCCTGCTGACATCTGCAAGAAAGAAAAATTTGTTGACAATACAACATTTTAAAAAAATGGCATGTGCTCCCCTAGTCCATACTAGGCCCTTATTCTGGCTGGCCAGAAAAGGGGGAAGAGACCTCCCACTCCGGAACCATACCAGACTATATGCCTTCAACATGGGGGGTGGGTGCTTTTGGGTGGAGGGCTCTGCACCCTGCCCCAAAGCACCTTGTCTCCATGTTTATAGGCACACGGGCATTTTCCCCAACAACCCTGGGCTGTGGGGGTCTGTTGGCAGGGGGCTTATCAGAATATGGAAGCCCCCTTTAACAAGATGGTCCCCAGATCCCGCCTCCCATGTGAATAATTATAGGGTACATTGTTCAGGCCCTACCCATTCACCAAAAATGTGTCCGGTCGGTGATGTCACAATGGGGCGGGGCCACCAGGTTACGTTGCCAGGTGGCTCCGCCTCTACCTATATAATAACTGTCAAACAGCGGAGTCTGCAGTAGGTGGTCAGCCTGCATTGACAGCAGAGCATTTTTGCTTCTTTTTTGGGACCGGCGGTGGCAGCGAGCCTTGGATTTACATTGGGGGACATTGTCTTGTCTACTTTTTAAATTTATTTTTGACACTTTTTTGGTGAATGGGTAGGGGGTCCAATGTACCCCATACTCATTCAGATGGGGGGTGAATCTGGGGGCCCCCTTGTTAAAGGAGGCTTCCATATTCGGATAAGCAGCCTGCTCACAGACCCCCCACAACCACAGCCCAGGGTTGTCAGGAAGAGGCCATTGTTCCCATCAACATAGAAACAAGGTGCTTTGGGCGGGACAGAGCAACAATACAAAAACATTTGAAAAAATGGCATGTGGTCCCCCCAATACATACCAAGCCCCTTGGGTCTGGTATGGATTTTGGGGGGACCCCGTGCCATTTTTAAAATTTTTGGCGTATTGCTGTTTATTTTATTTTTTTGGGTATTGCCGGGTGCCAGCAATAACTTGCAGCCAAGAAGTACAATTAAATGCATTTTTATTTCTTTAGCAATGTCATTTCTGCTGCAGCATGTCCTATACATGCTACAGATGTGCCACTTTAAAGGCAGACCCCCCAAGCACTATATTTAAAGGATTTTTTAACTTTTATTGTTTCACTTTAAGCATCATTAAAATCACTGCTCCCTTTAAAAGGATAGTTTAAAAAAAAATGTTTGCATTGATACATGTCCCCCAGGGCAGTAACCAGACCCCATACCCTTTCTATGGCCAATTGCTCGCATATAAGCCTTCAAAGTGGGGACTTTTGATTTCTCATGTTCAGTTTCCATAGGCTTCAATGGAGTTCACAGTTTAGGACAGAATTTTTCTCCTGTTCGGGAGTACTGCTGCAAAACGAACAGGGGGTGTTCGGCCCATCTCTATATCTGACCAAATCTCCAACTCCATTTGCAGAAATGCAGCCCCAAACTTGCAAATAACCTCCATCATGTTTCACTGTTGCCTGTAAGGCATTCATTATTGTACAACTCTCCAGCCCTTTGCAAACAAACTGTCTCCTGCTACCCCCAAATATTTAAATTTTTGACTCATCAGTCCAGAGCACCTGCTGCCATTTTTCTGCACCATAGTTCCTATGTTTTGGTCCATAGTTGAGTTGTTAAGCCTTGTTTCCACATCAGAGGCATGGCTTTTTGAAGTCTTCTTCTGACCGAAGATAGGTGTACTTGGGTCCCACTTGTTTCCCCTCAGTTTTATGCTGATGCCACTGCTGGACATCTTCCATTGTTGAAGGAAAATAAGCATTATGTGTCTTTCATCTGCTGCATTACGTTTCCTTGGCTGATCCCTGTGTCCACAGTCCTCTATGTTGCTCACTTCTTTGTCAAAAAAAGTTTCATAAAAGCTTGTAGAGCAGTCTTAAAACCCCAGTCTGCATTGAAACCTTTGCCTGGGAGAGACCATGTTGATGCAGTATAAGTACCTTGTGTCTTGTTGCTATGTTCATCTTAGTAGCAGAATTTGGCTGTTCCTCACCCAGTTTTAAGCCCCCTACACAGATGTTTCTCTTTTAGTTAATGACTTTGTTTCAACCTATATATTTTATTAATTATTATCAGCACCTGCTTGGTAAACTGGTTAATCATACACCTGACTCTAATTCTACAAAGTCCCTGACTTTGTGCAAGTGTACAAAGTGTGCAAGTGTAAGAATTAATTCTGGTTTGAAGCCAAAGGGTAGTTATAAGAAATATTGATTTGATTTAGATGTTTCTTCTGTTCGCTCACTTTGCATTTTGTAAATTGATAAATAGAAACAATTGAAACACATACAATATCTCACAAAGTGAGTACACCCCTCACACTTTTGTAAATATTTTATTATATCTTTTTATGTGATAGCACTGAAGAAATTGCACTTTGCTACAATATAAAGTAGTGAGTGTACAGCTTGTATAATAGTGCACATTTGCTGTCCCCTCAAAATAACTCAACACACAGCCATTAATATCTAAACCGCTGGCAACAAACGTGAATACATCCCTAAGTGAAAATGTCCAAATTGGGCTCAAAGTGTCAATATTTTGTGTGGCCACCATTATTTTCCAGCACTGCCTTAACCCTCTTGGGCATGGAGTTCACCAGTCCTCTTCCACTCCTTCATGACAACATCACAGAGCTGGTGGATGTTAGAGAACTTGTGTTCCTCCGCCTTCCGCTTGAGGATGCCCCGCGGATGCTCAAAAGGGTTTAGGTCTGGAGAAATGCTTGGCCAGTCAATCACCTTTACCCTCAGGTAAACACCTGAAGACAGCATTTGCAATGTACTTTGTGTATCCAGAGCTGTGGGATTGTTGGCGGGCTGTATGGGCCCTGGTGAGCTGCCTGACTAATCAAAGCATTGTCTTGGTGCCTGGCTGTTGATTAGCTTACTGTTAATCAGATCACTGTCTAATTAGATCACTGTTAGCTGTTAATTGGATTGCTGTTTGAAGTTTGCATTTTACATGCAAATATACTGTATATGGAGGGGAATGTGCTCCTGGGGGATATAAAGCATGTGCCTGAGTTTTAATAAATAGTAATTTGTTCGGTTTTTACCTCAACACCTTGTCTGTGTACAATGCTTGGGGCAAAGGGTTGGTATTAGCGCTCAGTCTGCTGGAGAGGTTTGTAGGGCAGGGGGCATTGCTTGACGGAGGCACCCAGAATGGATGCCAGGCGGTCCATCAGAATTTTCATTACTTTATAGACATGTGCACACTGAAATATTTTGTTTCGGAATTTCATTTTCGTTCCGAAAAATACATTTATTTAGTTACTCCCGAAATTTGTTTTCATTTATTTAGTTTCGTTAAAAAATGCGTTAGTCCGAAAATCCAAAGTCCACAGGGGACGGTGCTATCTAGACTGGGGAATTTTTACAGTGACCTTCACGTAATGGCCCCTCCTTATGCCCTGTACACATGACTGGACTATCCGTCAGAAAAGGTCAGACGGAATCATTCTGTCGGACGTTCCGATCATGTGTGGGCTTCATCTGACTTTTTCTTTCTAAAATTCTGATGGACCTAGAAATAGAACATGTTTCAAATCTTTCCTTGGAACCAGTTCCTATCGAGAAAACTGCTCATCTGTATGCTTTTCCGACGGACCAAAAATGACGCAAGGGCAGCTATTGGCTACTGGCTATTGAACTTCCTTTTTCTGGTCCCATCATACGTCATCACGTTCTAAATGATCGGACTTTGATGTGATCGTGTGTAGGCAAGTCCATTTCAGTGGAACTCAGTCGAAAAATTCCTTCAGAGTTCAGTCTGACGAGAAGTCCGCTGATGTGTACGCGGCATAAAAGTGTGTTCCTTGTTGTGGAGCCTGTTGAGCCATGCAGATTTCTATCTGCTTAAGGAAGCACAGAAGTGCTGTAATTTTAGAAGTGCTGGTCTACTGTCTGGCAAGACACCTTATCGTGATCTTCTCCATCCATTAATTCCCTTAGTTCTTTTTCCTGTACCATTATTTTTTTTTCAAGGTTTGAGTTATGCCGAGTGCATGTGCTTGCTTGCCAGCTACTTGAGTGCAATGCACATTGGGCCAGCACAATCCTGTTCATTGTAAGGTGTGGTATTATATAGAGTAAATAAATGGTGTGGAAATGGTTGCATTTATGCTATACCAAGTTTTTTAATGCATTATTTTTGTTTTAAAGAAATTGGGTAGTGTACATTAAAAAATATCACAAGGTTAACAAGTATGGTATACAGAAATGGGAATTCTGCTTCAAGTCAAGAGTGAAATGCAGTGCACATACTTCGGGAATAGATAATACAAATCAAAGCAGGTGCATGTGCAAACCATATACAAAGAGAAATGGCAGTGAGATTACTATTTTCAAGTTTTTATTATAAAGCACAAGAAAGGACGGGGTTAGGCCTAACCCCAATAATATCCAGGAAAAGGTATCCCAGTAAATGATAGTTACTGCCTTACTAGGGAGAGGCTAGTCCCTGTATAAGAAAAGAGAAAAAAGGCAGAGGATGAGAGTCGGGAAAAAGAGAGATAATCCACTAGGTAGAAAGTTCCCTTCCCCCATCCAAGGAATGTACCAGAGCCAACAACTAACTAATAGAACCTGTGTTCCTAAATGTGTCATTGGAATCCTTGATTGAACCAGTCAGACATTCCATCTGTATACAGTGCCTTGCGAAAGTATTCGGCCCCCTTGAACTTTTCAACCTTTTGCCACATTTCAGGCTTCAAACAAAAGATATAAAATTTTAATTTTTTGTGAAGAATCACCAACAAGTGGGACACAATTGTGAAGTGGAACAAAATCTATTGGATAATTTAAACTTTTTAGCAATAAAAAACGGAAAAGTGGTGCGTGCAAAATTATTCGGCCCCTTTACTTTCAGTGCAGCAAACTCACTCCGGAAGTTCAGCGAGGATCTCTGAATGATCCAATGTTGTCCTAAATGACTGATGGTGATAAATAGAATCCACCTGTGTGTAATCAAGTCAAGTATAAATGCACCTGCTCTGTGATAGTCTCAGGGTTCTGTTGAAAGCGCAGAGAGCATCATGAAGACCAAGGAACACACCAGGCAGGTCCGTAATACTGTTGTGGAGAAGTTTATTTGGATACAAAAAGATTTCCCAAGCTTTAAACATCCCAAGGAGCACTGTGCAAGCGATCATTTTGAAATGGAAGGAGTATCAGATCACTGCAAATCTACCAAGACCTGGCCGTCCCTCTAAACTTTCAGCTCAGACAAGGAGAAGACTGATCAGAGATGCAGCCAAGAGGCCCATGATCACTCTGGATGAACTGCAGAGAACTACAGCTAAGGTGGGAGAGTCTGTCCATAGGACAACAATCAGTCGTACATTGCACAAATCTGGCCTTTATGGAAGAGTGGCAAGAAGAAAGCTATTTCTCAAAGATATCCATAAAAAGTCTTGTCTAAAGTTTGCCACAAGCCACCTGGGAGACACACCAAACATGTGGAAGAAGGTGCTCTGGTCAGATGAAACCAAAATCAAACTTTTTGCCCACAATGCAAAACGATATGTTTGGCGTAAAAGCAACACAGCTCATCACCCTCAACACACCATCCCCACTGTCAAACATGGTGGTGGCAGCATCATGGTTTGGGCCTGCTTTTCTTCAGCAGGGACAGGGAAGATGGTTAAAATTGAGGGGAAGATGAATGCAGCCAAATACAGGACCATTCTGGATGAAAACCTGTTGAAGTCTGCAAAAGACTTGAAACTGGGACGGAGATTTATCTTCCAACAAGACAATGATCCCAAACATACAGCAAAATCTACAAAGGAATGGTTCACAAATAAACATATCCAGGTGTTAGAATGGCCAAGTCAAAGTCCAGACCTAAATCCAATCGAGAATCTGTGGAAAGAGCTGAAAACTGCTGTTCACAAACACTCTCCATCCAACCTCACTGAGCTCAAGCTGTTTTGCAAGGAAGAATGGGCAAGAATTTCAGTCTCTCGATGTGAAAAAGTGATAGAGACATACCCCCAGCGACTTGCAGCTGTAATCGCAGCAAAAGGTGGCTCTACAAAGTATTAACGCAAGGGGGGCGAATAATTTTGCATGCCCCACTTTTCATTTTTTTATTAGTTAAAAAAGTTTCAAAAATCCAATAGATTTCGTTCCACTTCACAATTGTGTCCCACTTGTTGGTGATTCTTCACAAAAAATAAAAATGTTATATCTTTATGTTTGAAGCCTGAAATGTGGCAAAAGGTTGAAAAGTTCTAGGGGGCCGAATACTTTCGCAAGGCACTGTAATGTCATCAATTCAGTGCAGCCATTGTAAGATTGTTGGAGGGGTAAGAGATTTCAAGTTCACTGACATACAAGAGCATGCTGCATTGACCAAATAATGATAACTACATTTTATAGACTTTGAGTGAGCCTGTGTTGTGGTGTTGTTGTGGAGGAAGAAATATGCAGGATCCTTAACTATATTATGCATGGTGAATTTTTTAACAACCTGATGTATGTGAGTTCAAAAGGACTGTAGTGCAGAAGATATAAAGTAGATCACTGTTTCCAGCACTGCACTGTCAGTGTTACTGTACAAAATTGTGTGTATTCTATTCCTTTATGCACCCATGGGAATGCTACAACTAATTACATTTTTAGGAAGGTCAGTTAAGTAATGATGTTTGTATCGTCTAAGATCCCCCATCTGTGAGTTGGTACAGGAGCCAGCAAGACTTTAGCCCACTTCAGAAGTATGACACCAGATAATGTTAGTTCCCTCTTTAATTTTTTGGGATTGTGGGGGTGGGGATATTTGTGTTATAACACAACAGTAAATTCAGGAGTGTCTGCACTCTCCAAGTACTCAGCAAGGGAGTAAAACCAGGTAGTGCAGAGATAGGCTCCCAACGAAATACAGTAGTCTCCTAGATAAATTAAAGTTAAAAAATGTGTCTAACATGTACTTTATGCAGTTTTTTTTTAAACGCAAATTTGACAAATGATAAAATGTTTAATGTATGAAAGTACTCATTATTGGGCTTACTGTGGAGGTTAAATGAGCCACAAACTGAAAATGTAGCTATTTTCACATACTAACAGTAAGAAAAGCAATGGAATACCATATTCTAGAAACTATAATTTGGAAACCATTAGGTTAGTTACAATGATGCTGAACATACAATTTTTAAATGTTCATATTAATTGTGAAGGCAGAATGAAGAGGTACTAACTGTGTTAGTGGATTCTCATTTGAATGTTTTTTATAAATTTTCTGTTTTGTGCCTTTTCTTATAGCATTCCCTGAGGGCAGAAGCTGGAGCGACAGCCTGGGGGAGGTCCATTGCCCTCCGGAGTCTGATGGCAGAGATCAGGTGTCTACTATCTATTATTTGTCACCTGAAGATCTGTTTTTCTGCCACAGCCTAGCCAACGCTAGAACAAAGTCTAAGGCTAAAACATCCTCAGCGCTGGCCCGTTGCCCTCGATTTTCAGTATTTTAAATTTTATTATGTTAAAAATTGTGTTAAAGATTTTTATGTTAAAGAGTGTAATAAATATTCAGGGGAATAAAAAAAATCAACACATTTCTGATGGGCTTAGCTGAGGAAGGAGATGAGCATCATGCAAGGTGGAGAAGGAGAAAATTGGGCTGTTTCTAGAATCAGAGACGACTGACAGGCTGCAGGGTTTTGGTCAGCTTCTCATGCAGGTAAGCAGCTTTACAATGGCACATGCTAACATGTTCTCTAGGATTTTTAATTAGGCTTAGGGCATTAACTCTGAGATCCAGATTGTTATTTAAAGTGATACTTATGCCCTGTACACATGAGCGGATTTTCTGTTGAAAAAAATTTGGATGGTTTTTCAGACGGAATTCCACTCAAGCTTGGCTTGCATACACACGGTCACACAGGAGCTTGCGGAACTTTTGACCGCCAAGAACGCGGTGACGTACAACACGATTATGAGCAAGAAAATGAAGTTCAATGCTTTTGAGCATGCGTTGAATTGCTTCCGAGCATGCGTAGGAATTTTGCTCGTTGGAATTGGTACAGATGATCGGAATTTCCAATCGGAACTTTTTCTGACCGAAAAATTGAGAACCTGCTCTCAATCTTTTGCTGGCTGAAATTTGGCCAGCAAAAGTCTGATGGAGCATACACACGGTTGAATTTTCCAACCAAAAGCTCTCATCGGTCATTTGCTGGCCGAATTTCCGATTGTGTGCATGGGGGATAAAAGAATTTAAAAAAATACTACACCTGGTATACTTACCTGCTCTGTGCAATGGTTGTGCTCAAAGTAGCCCCAATCCTCCTCTTCTCAGGTCTCCTTTCAGTGCTCCTGTCCCCACCGAGTGCCCCTGCAGTAAGCCACATGCTATGGGGGCACTAATGTGTGCTCATTTCCATCCCTACTCTGTGTGTCCTTTGACACATAGAATGTGACTCCTCCCTGTCCCCTGTTTACTCTTGTTACCAAATGGCAAACATTTCTTTGAAATAAATTACTTGTCTGTTGCTTTCCTTGTAGTTCATTTTGCAGTGCGTTATCTTTTGTAATTCAGAAGGGTTGAATTATTAAAGGAGTAGAGTATGTTCTCTTTGAAAAAAGATTATTCATTCAAAAACCATAAATGAAGTGCAAAATCCTTTACACTCTGCCAACTACATGGGTAAAGTATGCTCATTGTGAAAAGTGAGTTTCCACATACAGTGGATATAAAAAGGCAACACACCCCTGTTAAAATGTCAGGTTTCTGTGATATAAAAAAAACGTGGCAAAAAGGAGAAGGATTATTACTGGATGGCAACCTTCTTTGACCACCATTATAATGGGAAGGTCTCAGAAATCACCCCATCCCCACAGAGTCCAATCTCTTGAGGACATGGCAAAGAGTATTTTATTGAACGTTTTTCCTGATTCCAGTAGGTTACAGTGTCGTGGAAAACATAGTTTTGAGTCTTCTGTTGGTCAAGAGAGGAGTGTTGGAGAAGGCCTTCGCCAAGTGAGGCATTTCCAAATTTTTTTAGTCCTCGCCGCCTAGGGCTGTCAGCTTCTCCATCCCATCGGCAGCATCTGCATCACATGGTGGATGATTACCTCAGGGCCAAAACAGAGATGGAGTGCTGTCCAGGAGAGCTGTCCAGCTGATGATCCCCTGACTTACTGGGTCACAAGAATAGACCACTGGACAGAACTTGCTATTGAGTTGTTGGTCTGCCCTGAATCCAATTTCTTCAGTGCTGCAGGAGGTTTTGTTACTGATCATAGAATACGTCTGTCCACAGACTCTGTGGACCGTTTAGCTTTTAAAAAAATAAATCAGTCCTGGATTACCAGCTATGAAGCCCCTGAAGCTGATGTCACAGATTAAGTCTTTTTGGGATGTGGAATCTCTGCAGGACTTTGAGGCTGCCTAGCTTTTAGGGTGTTCAATCATTTCATCTGGAAGAATGTTTTTGGTATAGGTTTCATGGGCACAATTAACACCCAAAGACAAACAGGTGCATATCTTTGCAATTTTTTTTGCCTTCATCAAGAGCACCTCTATAGGGTTATGGTGGGAAGGCGTCACGACACCCAAAGACCTATTTTTCTCCACCGTTTGATAGGTGCACATCATTGCATTTTTTAACAGCAAGGGCCAATTCTTGCTTTCATCAAGAGTACCTCTATAGGGTTACGGTGGACAGGCACCCCCGACACCCGAAGAGTAATTTTTCTGTACCTGTTTGACAGGTGCATATCATTCCAATTGTTTACAGCAAGGCTAATTCTTGCTTTCATCAAGAGTACCTCTATAGGGTTACGGTGAGAAGGCACCACCGGGAACCCAAAGATCAATTTTTCTGCACCTGTTTGACAGGCGCATATCATTGTAATTTTTTGCAGCAAGGCCAATTCTTGTTTTCATCAAGATTACCTCTACAGGGGGTCTCCGACTTACAAACACCCGACCTACGAACATCTCCTACTTACGAATCAGGTACTGTGGGGACCCTCTGGCATTTTGTGCGGGGGAACCTCAGTCGTTCTGCACATGCGCGTCCAGACGGAGCCTCGGAAAATAAAGGAAAACATCAGAAATGTCCGTATTTTGCCATGCATGAGCAGAACGGCATTCGACATGACATCGGAAATGTCCATAATTGTCGTTCTGCGCATCCGCTGCTGACTTACGAACATTTCCGAATTACAAACAGGAGGACAGTCCCTAACGGGTTCCTAACCCGGGGATCTCCTGTATAGGGTTACGGTGGGAAGGCGCCGACACCCAAAGACCAATTTTTACTCACTTTTCTATCCAAAGTCAAAGTGACACCAAAATGTATCCAAAAATCTCTAATCTTGCTCCCATTGCAGTACATTGTGGCCTCATCATACACACTGGCTCCTCAGCTGTTGCTGGGCAAAATAAAGGCAGCTTGCAGGGAAAATTTCATTTTTCTTGGCTTTATAAATGCAATTATTGATGCAGCAGATTCTAGACATGGTACAGATTTGCCACTTTACAGGTAGACTAAGGGGACCCCCCCAGGCACTATACTGGAAGGATTTTTTTATTTTTATGCTTTCACTTTAAAAATCAAAAAATCACTGCTCATTTAAAAATTATGTTTTTCACAAACTTTTTTTTATTGATACCTGTCCCCCAGGGCAGGACCCAGACACCTATAACCATTGTATGCCCAATTACTTGCATATAAGCCTTCAAAATGGCACTTTTGATTTTTGACGTTCGGGTCCCGTTGACTTTAATAGGGTTCCATATTTGGGTCGGTTTTGCAGTGTTCGAAAGTTCTGGTTTGAACTGAACAGGGGTCCATTCAGCTCATGCCTATCCCTCACACCCTGGCATCTGCATAAAAGACTGTTTCTATTGCTACTATACTTCACTAACACATTAGTGAAGGTATTGTGAAGGTGGTTCTCATGTGACTGACTTAGTTCCATTTTCCTGTATTTGATCTATTGTGTACCGATCTTTTGCCTGTTAATTGACCATATTTCTGTCTGCTGCCTGGACTGATCATTTGCCTCCATGCTGACGACATCTCTGCTTGCCACCATAACTGATCATGACCTGTTAATAAATAATATTTATTCTTGCCACCTGAACTATGCCTTTACCTGTTTGGACCATTTGTCTGCCTGTCACCTGTACTAAACCATCTGCATGTACCATTGAGTACATTTCGTTAAGACACCAGTCCCCGCTATGCTCTGCAGACAACTGCAATCCTGGAACCACAAATACGCTTTTGTTCACTCTTTTTTCCAGCCTCCTGTACTTCCTGACCATTGAATATCATTGTGTATAATTCCTGGGTGCAGTCACAAACCAGTAAACCAGTAGGCTATAGGAATGAAGATTGCTACTGGTGAAGCTAAACTAAGTTATATTCTCTAACCACTTTTACAGATTCTATAGAGTATTGGTTTATCTTTATTCATCTTTGTGATACACAAGATGCAATGTCAGGTACATAATCAACTCAAACATTAAAAAAGTCTCACACATGTGGTATCCCAGAATAGGTTTTGGGGTGAAATTTTAAGTATAACCTTACTGGATGTGGGAAATATCTTACTATTGACTACTCTATATATATATATATATATAAAAAAATCATTTTCTTTCTGCATTTTTCAAAAACTTGTGGAAAAAAATGAAATCTTTAAAAGGCTTGCAATCCCTCTTAAACAATAACTTGGGGTGTTTCCCTCCAAAATATACTCATTTTGTGTGTGTCTCTACTTTCCTGTTGCTCCGGAAAATTAGATGTAAAATATATGCCCCTAAAATCTGAATGTACCCTTTGGATTGTCTCACTTGTCCCATTTGTCTTGGAAATGCCTCACACATGTGGTATCCACATGCTTGGGAGGAGTAACAGAAGGTGTTTTGGAGTGTAATTCTAAGTCTGCCTATGCTGTGTGTTGGAAATATTTTAAATACGACTTACCATGCATCCTAATATATACATTGGAGGGGCTGCTTGCAAAATGTGTGCATTTTGTGGGTGTTTCTCTTATCATGGCACTTTAGGGCCTAAAGAAATGTGATAGGTAATCAGAAAATACGATGCATAATTGTATGCCTCTTGAAAGCCTGAATGTACTCCTTGGAATTTGGGCGCTTTTATATATCTAAGCAGAAATAAAACATGTACACACACCCCCAAAAAATATTTAATTAATGTCCCTTATTGTATATACTGGATAGGTTTTTTCAGGTAAGACATTCTCAAATAGTTGGTGCATACTATCACTGCACAGGTTAAAATACATAGGCTTCCACATTTACCATGAATTTATGTCCCACTATCAGTTCTGTGCATTTGTTCTAGCCGCATTGGCAATTAAAAAAAAAAAATTTTTATATGACGTATTTATACACAAACCAAAAAATATAAAGCTGCGCTAAAACTTATACATTACAATAATAACATTGTGACATGTTAAATTCTAGTATTAAATACTAGACAGTGTGTACTATCAAAAATTGTGTAGAAAATCCTCAAACTTAAAACACATAAAAAGTCCAAGAGGAGGGAAGCCCAAAGATATGAATTTAGTCCATTGAAGTGACTCTTTACAAACACCCTTCAGATGTATAGCAGGTGCGCCCAAAGAGAAAGTTCTATCCACCACCTATTTCAATGAGGCTTACCAGCTGCCAAGATCTCTTTTTAGGGAGATCATACAAGCATGAAGAAAAACGATCGTTCCTGGTCTCTCCAATGGGTTCTGCTGGCGTCTCCACCTCTTATATCTCTTTCTTACAGCGTCTCACATTCCACCGTAATTATTAGGTAAAAAAAGAAAGAAAGGCTCCCATAGCGTAATTCCGCATAAAAATTTTAATCCGAACGAAATAAAGATAAAACAAACTCGCAAATTTCCAGTTGAGTACAATCACGAGCCGGCCGGCTCTCTCCTATTAACACTGCCCGTCCTTCCTGGTCAACGGGGAATGGCGGTAACGTCAGCACGCCGCTCACCCTCACCCGTTACCGCCATTCCCCGTTGACCAGGAAGGACGGGCAGTGTTAATAGGAGAGAGCCGGCCGGCTCGTGATTGTACTTACGCTTGTACTCAACTGGAAATTTGCGAGTTTGTTTTATCTTTATTTCGTTCGGATTAAAAATTTTATGCGGAATTACGCTATGGGAGCCTTTCTTTCTTTTTTTACCTAATAATTACGGTGGAATGTGAGACGCTGTAAGAAAGAGATATAAGAGGTGGAGACGCCAGCAGAACCCATTGGAGAGACCAGGAACGATCGTTTTTCTTCATGCTTGTATGATCTCCCTAAAAAGAGATCTTGGCAGCTGGTAAGCCTCATTGAAATAGGTGGTGGATAGAACTTTCTCTTTGGGCGCACCTGCTATACATCTGAAGGGTGTTTGTAAAGAGTCACTTCAATGGACTAAATTCATATCTTTGGGCTTCCCTCCTCTTGGACTTTTTATGTGTTTTAAGTTTGAGGATTTTCTACACAATTTTTGATAGTACACACTGTCTAGTATTTAATACTAGAATTTAACATGTCACAATGTTATTATTGTAATGTATAAGTTTTAGCGCAGCTTTATATTTTTTGGTTTGGGTTTAGTGTGGGTATCTCACATTGGGCTGCAGCAAGAATTTATACTGTTATTATTTATATTATTTAGAGTTTGCTTCACTGGCTTAGGCCTTGTTTTGATGAATTGAGTTATTTTTTGGACAGCGCTGTTTTCCAAAGGTTTTTAGAGTATTTATACACAAACCTGTGAGAAATCAGGACCAGTAGACCTAAAGTAATGATGAAAATGGCTAAATAAGGAAAACAAACAAATAAGCAAAACAGCTGGTACCATTGTCCTACCATTGCTGCTGCTTTACATTTACTTAAATAGTAACACAATCCAATGCTAACCCCATTGCTAGCCATAGATATCAGAGAAACGTTGAATGTGCAGTCTTGGTCCTACGTCTTGTGGTGTATTTTGGCACATCTTCAAACATAAACAGAAAAGCAGGAATGTTTACGTCCCATAAGCCTGTGTGGGGGTCTGTAAGGGAAACAGGGAAGGGAAGGTGCAGTTTACATTCTGCATACAGCCCTGTGGTTTACTACAGGGTAGATTATAGCAATTAAGAATGGATTTCCTAGCTTCTACTATCATTCCCTATTCCAAGTCTGAAAATGTTGACAGCTAGAAATTACTGCACCAGGAAACTATCACTTCAAGTATGTGGGTAACCCAGCATTTTCTTCACACATATGCTGGATGCATGGGTGTTTTGAGTTTGTTTGACTCATACTGTCAATACCCACCTTTCAGGGGAAGCTCAAAAAAATCAATGGAATAGCATGGGTATGCATGTAATATTCAAAAAAAGAGTGTTACACCTTCAGATCAGCAGAGTATGCCTGACTAATTCGGAAGTATGTACTGAGCTGCCTATCAGGGATAACTGAAAGGCTAATTGAATTAGCTCACATGGTAGGGTGATAAAGCTGCAGCTGATTGCAAAGAAGTGGCTTAGTATTTCCATCCTGCAACAAGAAGTGCTTTCACTGGCATGATCCCCTGTAAGAAACATTGCAAAAGATTCATAAAATAACAATTTTCTTAAGAAAAGTGTATACAGTGAGACATGAAACCAATTATAGTGAAAACTGGTTTAGTGATTACACCCTTCCTGCACATGTCAATTTCCATGAGCACTGATAAACTTCACTGCTAGCACTGATGAAGCTGCATTAATAATCAAGGCACTTATGATCGGTGCCCTGATTATCAGTGTAAACAATGCACTGATAGCCTTGTTTGTTATTGGCTGATAACCTGCAAGTCTGTTGACATGTAATCAGCTGTGGTTGGACACAGCTGATCACATGATAAAGGGCCGCTGTGATTGGCCCTTTACCCAAATCTCTGATTAGCCGTGTCCAAAGGACACATCATTTGCAGAATGCACCCAATGCGTGCCCTAGGGGGCAGGGTTCTGGGATGAAATCCATGGATGCCCTCCCAGAACTGTACGCTCATGCTGTAGTCGTATCTTGCAGTCTGTAAATGGTTAAAAAATTCCTAATTTTATTTTTTATTTTTTTGCTTATTAATTGAATAATTGATACCATAATAAGTAGTTGAACCCTTAATAGTTGTATTATTTGTGTACCATTATGAAGCTCTCTCTTAATTTCCATTTCAAGAGACACAGTAGACAGAGGCAGAAAATCTGTTTAAATTAAGGTATAATCCCCTGTAAGACAGGTATGATATGAACAGGTGTCCTTATCTACAGGTACAACCAGAGAGAGAATTTGTCTTTTATGGCCTACAGGATCAAAACCTATGTGCTAGTGATTATAACAACAACACAATATTAAAATAAATTAGGTGCTGTGATTAAAAGAAATATGATGTGAAATAGTGTAAAATAAATATTAGTCCATCTAACTACAGTTCCAAATAAATTACTCTAGAAGAAGCAATCTGTTCTCTCTACTGTGAAAAGTCAGTGCTCCAGTGTTCAAACACCTCTCCCCAGCAGACTAGGACTCACCAAACAAGATTTTTTTTCACAGATTGGCACGTAACGCTTAAGCAGATTACTTTCATTTAATGATGTACCTGTACCTCATCTCTTTTGGAACTCCCCGTGTGGTACATAAGAAAGAAAAAGGGGCTCCAGTAGCGTAAAACCATATGCTAAAAAGCTCTTTCTTTATCATAAAAACACAAGAAACTACAGCAAAGCAGCATCTACATAATAATTCTGCATAGTATGCACCAGGAGAAACAATTAAAACATAGTCTTGGTCTCATCCGATGTTCACCACATCACATCACTTCCGGTGCTTATGCAGATATCACATCCAGTTGCTACTCAACTATGCCCTAACCTTTAGTCTATTCTAACTTTGCCAATTATTTACTTTTGTTCTCGACCTTGCCTGTTTTAAATCTCCTATAGGGTCTGGTCTAAAAGTTCATTTAGTTTAGTTCTGTTAACAAACCCTCAAATAAAATGTCAAGCTATAGGTAGGATAACAATAAAGAAAGAAATCATGATCAAACTATGACAATCGTGCGTTATCTTAGTCTCTTAGCGGACTTTGCAGAAGGCACTGTTTTTGTGGGAGGAGATTTTAATCTAGCCTTGGGTCCTATATTAGATACCTCAGCTCAACGATCGAATATTCCATACTCTCATTTGAGGGCACTCAAAAATAAACTTTTTGAACATAGGTTGATTGACCTATGGCGGACCCTAAACCCTAAAGATCGCAATTATACGTATTTTTCATTAGCTCATAAAACATACAGTAGAATAGATTTTTTTTTAACTGGCCCGAAGGTGTTGGGATGGAATCCTTCTATAGAAATCGGATCATTTATTTGGTCCGACCACTCACCAGTATTTTTGACAATAACACCCCCCCAGATTCAGGGTACAGATTCGTGGCGGCTTAATGACACACTTATGCTAGACCCAATCTGTCTTAAAGCAATTACAGAGGCGATTGATAATTTTATTTCTGATCATGAACAGGATGAAACTGCCCTACCCTTAAAATGGGAAGCCTTAAAGGCGGTAGTAAGAGGGGTGTTCATCCAACACGGTTCACGTCTTAAAAAATAAAAATCAAAAATTATTGAAAATACCTTATTAAAACTTCATACCTTGGAAACTCTACATAAAGCCCATTGTTCTCCAGAAATATCAGCCAATATTTTCTCTACAAGGGTATCATTATTACAATTTTTTAAATCGTCCCAGAGTTCATATCAACAAAGATGCGCAGTGGGAAGATATAAATTTGAGAATAAGTGTGGGAAAATGTTGGCTGATATATTACACCCACGCCTATCACAGACTTTCATACCAAGTATAAAGAAATCATTGGGAGAATTGACATTAGATCCACATGTGCTTCAACAAAACTTTAGGGAATATTTTTCTGCCCTCTATAACCTGACCCCTCCATCAATATTGGAGGATAAGGGAGCTGGAGAAAATATTATTAAAGAATATGTGCGGGAAAATGCCATTCCGATGATGTCACTAAGGAATCTTTGGATTCTCCATTTTCGCTTGAAGAATTAATCCGACAAATAAGAGTCCGGGTCCAGACGGATTTACATCAACATTTTATTAAACTTTTAAGGAACGTATAGCCCCGTTTATGCTTCAAGTGTTTAATTCAATCTCTTCTAATAATCAATTTCCAACACAGACTTTAGAATCTCATATCACTTTGATTCCTAAACTAGAAAAAGATTTAACACTCTGCTCTAGTTACCGACCTATATCTTTGATTGGGGTAGATTTAAAGATTTATGCTAAACTGATTGCGCTTCGTCTCCAATCACTTCTTCCAAGCTTAATACATACGGACCAGGTAGGATTTGTTCAAAATAGAGAAGCATGTGATAACACGATTAAAACTTTCTTATTAATGAATTATGCACAAAGGGCTAAAATATCAGTATGCCTTCTTTCAGTAGATGCAGAAAAGGCATTTGACTGGGTGGGATAGCTCTTTCTCAAACATTCCCTAATGCAAACAAGACTAGGGCCGAATGTACTACATAAGATCATGGCACTATATACGAAACAGACAGCTAGAATAAAGATTAATGGCTCACTGACAACAAGTTTTAATATACAAAATGGTACCCGGCAGGGATGTCCGCTATCCCCTATGCTTTATGTTATAGTAATGGAATACTTAGCAACAGCTATTAGACGGAATTCTTCCATTACTGGTATACAGATAAAACAAAGGGAAATAAAATTGGCCCTGTTTGCTGATGATTTATTACTTTATATCACTAATCCACATATTGCACTGCCTTCTATACTATCTGAATTTCAGCGGTTCGGGACATTGAGCAACTTTAAAGTAAATGTATCAAAATCAGAAATCCTTAATGTGTCGCTTAAACCCGAACAAGTTGCAATGCTGAGAGCTAATTTTTCGTTTAAGATTTGCTCTGCAGCATTTAAATATTTAGGTGTTAAAATCCCCCCGGAACCAAATCACCTATATTCAATTAATTATGTTCCTCTCTTGCAACGTACTTTACAAGACTTAAAAAAATATGATGTCAAGCAACATTCATGGTTTGGGAGGATTAATATATTAAAAATGGATATAATACCGCGATTTTTGTATTTTTTTCAAACTATCCCTGTCTCTGTTCCTAGATCATTTTTTTTCCACTTTACAATCAGCCTTTACAAAATTTATTTGGGGCCATAAAAAACCAAGACTACAAAAGAAATTATTATCATTACCAAAAACGAAAGGAGGTGCGGGTGCACCTGACTTATATTATTATTACGCCTCGTTAGTCTTGATTAGACTGGTGGATTGGTTTTATTGCTCGGAAACTAAACAGTGGGTAAAAATAGAACAAGGGTTGAATCAACTAGATCTAAAGGTGTTGCCATGGTTAGATTTATCTGATAGCAATTTACATCGAGAGTTGGTAGAGAATATGCCCTTTCTTACATCCCATTTGTTGAATATATGGGTTAAAACAGTTATACAATTGGAACTTTCTTCCTATGAAGGATCTATGACACCTCTATTTGGCAACCCCTTTTTTCCACCGGCATTAAATAGGACAAGTTTTCTTATATGGAATAGGGAATCTCATTATAGACTGAGCAATATTTTATGCCAGGGAACAGTTCCGTCTTTACTAAACCTATTTCCTACACAGCGACCATCATTCATGCAAAGGCTGGAATACTGGCAGTTACCATCGTTTTGGTTTTCTATTCGTTCAAGTAATTCCCTGGGTAGAGATCTAACCCAACTTGAAATTCTCCTGACACAAGATCAAAAACCAAAACACATCTTATCAGCGCTTTATAAGATGTTTATAATTAAAAATCATCCTGAGCCTCCGGAATATATAAATAAATGGGCTAATGAGATTAATGTTCAAATTGAGGTTGGGGAATGGGAGAAGGCATTTAAGCTATCCCACTGTCTATCACCGACAATTAAGGCACAAGAGACGAACTATAAGTTCTGGAGTCCAGTGACACAACAACGTATATACCCAGAAAAATCAGATATATGTTGGCGGTGCCATACAGATAAGGGCTCATTGCTCCATATCTGATGGGAATGTCCCCTAATTTTTGGTTTCTGGGAAAAGATTACGCAACTATATACATTACTTACTGGGGAGATAATCCCAAATATGCCACAAATTACCCTCCTCTCTATGTTACCAGGAACATATAAAAACATCAAAAAGAAGCTTCATGGGTACTGGTTGACTGCAGCAAGAACTGTGATACCGCGTCACTGGCGATCAACTCAGTTTCCTTCAATAAACGAATGGGCCTTAGAAATGGATAATATAGAGAGGGTGGAGTTACTTATAGCACAAGAATTAGATACGTACGAAAGTTGCCTCCTGGTTTGGAACCCAAGGAGGCAGTACAGGAAATTGGTAAAAAGCTGAAGGAAGAAGGAGGAAAGAAAGGGTAGGAAAGATTCCGCTGGGGGAGAGAAAAGGGGAAAAGAAAAATGGGAAGGAGAGAGGGAAGGGAGAGGAAAGGGGGGGGGGGGGTTGGGGCTTTTTCCTTTTTTTTTTTTTCTTCTTTTGTGTGTTAAAGTATTTAAGATATGTATTCATTATGTATGTAAGTAATGTATATGTTTGAAATTGTTTAAATATGTGTAATGCTTTTTAATAACTTAAAATAAAATTAGAATTAAACTAAGAAAGCTGAAAGCTTCGTCCATTTACAGATTTTACCCTTCGGTAATCCAAAAAGCGTGTCATTTCTCAGCATAGTCTTATGCAGCAGGAAATAGATCAGCCCCAACGGAAACTGAGATCATGGTTTAAGCAGGGCTATCATTGCTGGATATATTTTGAAAAGTTGCCTGTCTGACACTAATGCCAGTACACCCCAGTATTTTAAGTCACTCGCATAGAATAAGCAGCCGTCCTAAAAAGTCAGAGTAAGCTCTGGAGATATTTCCTTTGCAGAGTGCAACTGCACTTGTCAAGTGAACAGTCTATTTGCCTTTAGTAAATCTACCCCAGAGACCCAGGGACTATTGAAGTTATTGAATAACTGTGGCAGCCAGGCATCTAGCATTTCTGAAAGGGGGTCAAGAAAGGCTGCATTCCCTTTTACTCAGTATAGGTTTTTTATATCAATTTTAGCAATACAACATTGTACAAACTGTAAAAGAAATAGTAAAAGCTAACTAAAAGTTTAAATCATGACACATTCATTTAAATATACATATGATTTAGTACTATATAAGAATATACATGCTGTGAAACACTAAAAAATCCTATACTTCAATGTAATTCTACAATATGAAAGCGCATGTTGAAGGTATGTATATACTAGAGCTATGGTATTTGTGTGGATATTTTTTTCTTTCTTTCACTTAATTTAAGCAATAAAGCAGATTTAGTAGTATGTACTATGCCATGCTCAAGATTGGAACAATTGCTCTTGCCGTTCTACTTGTGATTAGCTGACATCCTTCCCAGTGTCGTTTTGCATTTGTTTCCCTTTTTTCTTGATTTAGGGACTTGATAAGCTCTACCAGCCCCCTAGCTATCGAGCAAGCTAATTAATTTGTCCTTTGGTAATATACATTGCATGAACTGAGTGGCTCACTGAGTAATAGGTAGGTTTTTCCATGCTTTAGTGAGGATGATATACATTTTCAATTTATCTATAGTGACTTCTTGAAAGTGACAGCTATATTTGTTTCGTACCATGTAAAGTGAATGATAATAGCTTGACAGTAGATTTATTTTTCTTCCCATTCTCTGTTCTTATCTTCCAGTTCTTCTGTACGGATAAAAGACTCTCTGCTCAGCTCTTAAGAAAGGTGCACTCATGTAAAACTAAGATTCTCTGCAAAGCTGCAATAGGCAGATTAAATGTCTCTGAGACCACATGAAGAACTCCGCTGTGAATAGGGCTCTTAAGCGTGACCGCCAGCACATAAAAGTCATTCACCTGTGATTCTCCTTCCATAATGCTGAAGAACCCATTCATAATTAGAAATTGCAATAAAAAACATACATACTATCTCATTTTTCAATTAATGACAACAGAATGAACCATTATGTAAGGGATGATATAATGGAGGTGCTAATGAGCATGGAGCGGTAATTGAATCCTGCAGAGATTGTAAGTATTTCTCCAACATTTATTAAAAAGAAATAAATAAGTAAAACAAAGAGATGAATACAACCTCAAGCAATGCTGACATTTATTTTTCTCTCTGAATGGTAATTTCTTCCAGGGACAAAAGATAGAGGTGGGTAAATCTGTTTCAGCTGTTTTAATAGCTTATTTGAGGAGTTCATTATAGAGTGAAAAATCATTGATTGGAAACGTCGTCACAGCATGATTTTGTAATTTCTGCCTAGGACTAATTTAAGATTGGTTTGACGGAATACCTTGACAAGTTTAACCAAATATTCAGTGGAAAAGCAAAGATAAGCAGCAAATCATTTTCACAGTATAAATTGTGCATAATAAATAAGCTACTGCATGAAAAAGCAATCATATATAAATTTAGTAAACAGTTCCTTTCAATGCAAAATTAAGTTAGGCTGTAGTGCATCTTACTTTAGTTCAGCAGGCTATAGATATCAAAGAATGGCTAGATGTGAACAGCTTCACACAATGTTTCAGCTGTAAATATAAATACATGAGTCGTATGAGAAGTGTGTGGCTTAGCTTGCTATAGACAGTTTCAGCATTGGATTTTCCTGACTATAGAATTCTGACTCCACTTCCTGCAAACTTTCCTGGAACTGTTTTTTTCCCTCAATAGTAGAGATGTGGTTTAACTCCCTGCAATACAGGCATACCTCGCTTTTAAGTACACAATGGGGTTTATTTATTAAAGCTGGAAAGTGCAAAATCAGGCTCACTTCTTCATAGAAACCAATGAAACTGCTCTTCTTGGCAGCTTTCGGCCGCCTTCGGCCGTTCTCGGAAGCTTTCGGCCGCCTTCGGTCGTTCTCGGAAGCTTTCGGCCGCCTTCGGCTCTTCTCGGCCGGAGGCCCGCCGAGAACTACTGCACGCCGCCGAGATACACATCCGGCTCTGTATCTTGGCGGCGCCATTTTTAAAAAATAAAATAGACACGGCTGCAATGGGGGACACGGCTGCAATGGGGGACAAGACTGCAATGGGGGACAAGACTGCATAAGACTACAATGGGGGACAAGACTGCACTGGTGGACAAGGCTGCATAAGGCTGCAATGGGGGACAAGGCTTCAATGGTGGACAAGGCTGCATAAGGCTGCAATGGTGGACAAGACTGCATAAGGCTGCAATGGTGGACAAGGCTGCATAAGGCTGCAATGGTGGACAAAGCTGCATAAGACTGCAATGGTGGACAAGGCTGCAGATGACACTGATGGGCATATAAATGTAAGTTGTTTTTTTTATCCCTTAAACTTCCCTCCTAAACTTGGGGTGCGTGTTATACGCCGGCTCATGTTATACGCCGATAAATATGGTAATTCCCTGCAGACGCTCCTCATAATGGCTATTTCAGGAAGGGAGGTGTGACTTGCTAGCGATGGCTTTTTTTATGGAGGAGATGCATGACTTCACTCGATGTGAACAGTGCCAGCACCATTTTTTCAGGGAAAAAGCTGGCAATCAATTTCCTTACCTATGTGAATTATCTGGGGGTGCTTCACACACATGTATATATATGACCAGGTGAATGTAATCTAATATCTGTGGGTATTTCTTTTTAAGCTATATTTAAAACAGTTGTTACGGATAAGCTTTTCACATGTCCATTAATGCACAATTAACCACTTCAGCCCCGGAAGAATTTACCCCCTTCCTGACCAGAGCACTTTTTGCGATTCGGCCCTGCATCACTTTAACTGACTATTGCGCGGCCATGCAATGTGGTTACCAAACGAAATTGACGTTCTTTTTGTCCCACAAATAGAGATTTCTTTTGGTGGTATTTGATCACCTCTGCGGTTTTTATTTTTTGCGCTATAAACAAAAAAGAGCGTCAATTTTGAAAAAAAACACATTATTTTTTACTTTTTGCTATAATAAATATCCCCCAAAAATACATAAAAACATTTTTTTTCCTCAGTTTAGGCTCATACGTATTCTTCTACATATTTTTGGTAAAAAAAATCACAATAATCGATTATTGATTGGTTTGCGAAAAAGTTATAGCATTTACAAAATAGGGGATAGTTTTATGGCATTTTTATTAATCTTTTTTTTTTTACATGGCGGCGATCAGCAATCTTTATCCTGACTGCGACATTATGGCGGACACATCGGACATTTTTGACACATTTTTGGGACCATTGTCATTTATACAGCAATCGGTGCTATACAAATGCACTGATTCCTGTGTAAATGACACTGGCAGTGAATGGGGTTAACCACTAGGTGGCAGTGTAGGGGTTAAGTGAGCCCTGGGGAGTGTTTCTAACTGTGGGGGAGGGGCGTGGCTGTGTATGACATGTCACTGATCTCTGCTTCGATCTCAGGGAGCAGAGATCAGTGAAACTGTCACTAGGCAGAACGGGGAGATGCTTGTTTACATTAGCATTTCCCCATTCTTCCTCCCCGTGAGGCAGTCGCGGATATCCCTGCGGCAATTGAGTCTGCGGGACCTGCGACCCGACTCACGAAGCTTGCCATGTGCACGCGCATACCCGCTGGCCGCCTCTTCAAAGGCAATGTACAGGTAAGTGTTTCTGCCTGTACGAGCCCTTCTGCCGACGTATATCGGTGTGAGGTGGCCGGCAAGTAATAACAGACCTAAACATGGAAGAAAAATAAAAACACACATATTATTATTAATATTATTATTATTATCAAGACATCGGATTGTCTGTCTATGATACCCTGCTTTCTATTATACTGGAGAGGGGTGCACTGATCCTTAAAAAAAATACTTTATGCTACCTAGGCAAATTTTTTCTTCTACTCTTTTTCTAACACCACTCATGTGAGTATTCCCAGATTATTGTGCTGACTATTTCATTTTCAAAATTGTACTATATGTCAGCTATTCAATTAACTGCTGTTAAAGCAAAAATCCTTGACCAGTTCCATGAGTTTAAAACTAAAGACTTAAAGTGGATGTAAACTCAATTCATGAAATTTGAGCTGGGCACATGTTTCTGTAGAGTTTTCTTATCTCACTCCAAAGTCCCATGGCTTTCTCCTGCTCCATAGCTCTGTTATCAGCCTGATAACTTCTGATAAGTTCTCCAACACAGGAGATAAAAGAAGTCTGACATTTGTGTCATGAGATGTTGCTATAAATATATTAGCAGAGAGCTTGACTTGTCAGGGCACAGCTCTGCACATTACTTCCTTCCTTTGCCAATGTGGAGTGGGGAGGGGGAATCTGTACTTTAAGGAGTGAACATGAAACCCCAATTATTTGTAAGTTTACATTTTAAGTTTGAAATGTATACATATATATTTAAAAAAATCCCCTTAAAAAAAGTCTCTGTGTAGAGGGGATGGATCTTTGAATCATCACCCCTTCTCTAGATATTAGATAGGTAGGAAGTAGTAGGATGTGATGAAGCTTCCTCTGAATTATTGATTCTCAGCAAAGAAGACCAGGGGGAAAACTATAAACTGAAAATCCCACAAGTGTATATATTTGTGATTAGGGATTAGCTTCTAAAGTGCTCGCTTAGTATTGAATACCTTTTTCTGTCTTTTTAAAAAATAGTTGTTACAATGACCTTGGTGACATGATATTGACAATGCGGTCTATTGATACCACAATATTTTTTTACTTGCCCTAACATTTTCTTAACTGAAATAACATGCAGATGTTGCACTAGGATACCTTGCTTTCAGTCTGCTTGGACTTTCAGTTGTATATTAAATGTATTAAAATAACATATAAATAATACATTATTTTGGACTGGGATTCCAAATCCACATTTACAACATTATACAGCTTCAGTTTAGAATCTTAATATGTCCATATTTTCAGATGATAATGACAATGAAATATTTCAGGATTTTTACTTCTTATTACAAAAATGTAGTATATTCTGGTATAAATCCTTCTTGAAAAGCTGTAGAAACACATTTCATGAAAGAAGCTAAATACAATAATTACCTCTCATACGTCCCAGAAGGATATAACAGCTACGCACATCATGCCCACCTTATGGATAACATTGGAGCGCCTTATTTTCTCTGAATGTTTTATTTTCCAAGCAAAAAAAATGATGTGTAATTCATTTTCAGAATTTGAGCTTTGTTTATAGTAAGATGTCCCATAGGTGTTCACAAAAAGACCAAAAGTGTTGAGAACAGAAAGAAAGAAAATGTAAAAAAAAAAAAAACTGTCCCATATTAAATACATTTTTCCTCTGAAATTACTACTACAGTGCCTATATCTATGACTATTAAGCTGTATACTCTGTTTCAGAAATACTTAGAACTTCCAGACTTCAAAAAGATATATGAGCCTTGCTAGCAAAGCAGTAGGTTCAATTTATTCCTCCACTTCCTTTCACTCCTCACCACTCCATTCTGCCACAGGGAGACACATATACTTCTCTGTGTAATGGGTACTTCCATTGCTCCTGATGGCTAAAATAAATGGCTGGTGAGCAAAGTAAAGATGAGCTAATATAGACCCAAAACTAACATGTATCCAAACAAAATCATAGAAAAATCAATCTTACTTATCTCTATACTTCTTCCTCGTTATTGATGTTAGATTAGTGAAGCCAAAGCCAGGCATAGAGAATATTTAGAAGGAGAGGTTAGCATGACAGATGCATTATATGGACAAAACTTACTCAAAATGGAGCAGCCAGAAAATAGAGCAGCCGTGGGTGGTAACCAATCAGATGCTATCTTTCATTTTCACAGCTTAACTGAACAAGCTGAAGATACTGTAGAAGCTGATGGGTTGCCATGGACAGCGACAGCTGCACCAGATCCTGTCTGCGACAGCATTGATAATTTCCTGCCTGTAGCTCTTATCTACAGGAGATAGCTGTGCAGAATTGGAACCTTTTGAGCTATTCAAATTAACAATGCCCTTTGTATATTTACATGTTAGTATATATTACGATTTTGTATAATGATAGGCACCAAAACATGCTATAGGATTTATTTTATATATCCAAACTCTGTTCACATTGTTGTAAACCTTTTTCATGTGATAAACACTTTATTTTACTGTAGTAACCTCATTTAAAAAGACTTTCTTCCTTTTTGCAATATACGATCGAGAGGAAAGCTTTAAATGTATATATTTGTTTTAGTGTGATAGATATTTTATTTTGGCATTGTAACAAATTGTACTATTTAAATATATCAAGAGTGAATGTGTTTTAGAATGCAGGTGTTTTAGTTGTAAAATTTATTGGAGGACATTGTAGTTACAACAGGGACATAATATAATGACTTTCCTTCAGTGTCTGTTTTCCACTCCTAAATCTTATTTTTTTGGCTTGCTTAACCAACCGATAGATTACTGTTTCCTTGAAGCTGTGGGTGTTATAGGGATAATTAATCTCCTGCTCTGTGCTTTGACTTTGAGTCAAACTGAAAAGATTTGCATTGTCACTCAATCTCAGGTCTGTTGATCTAACCATCCAACCAAAATTACATATTCGACAAGTGTATAACACACTCAGTTATATACCCTCCACCAGCAACTCACTTATCTATTCCTGGAATAACATAGAGATGATAAAAATGTACATTCAGTTAGAATGAATATAACTTCAGTACACTTAGGTTGGCTCTGTGCTGAAATCTGCAAAACCAACCTAAATATCAAACATTCCTACAGCTGTCTGATAAATGTGCGCTGAGTTTTGAATCTGCTGTGGCAATGATAAAAATATTTTTACAGTATAGGAGATCTACTTTGAAATTTTAAATGAAACAGTGGCCCACCCTCAAATGGAGGAGAAGTGAGTTTTGCATTGCACAATAACAAGAATATCTACAAAGACAGAGATATAGGCGCTGCTAGTCCTAGTATGATATTAAAGGGGCACAGTTTATTTTTTTTCATCACTATTTACTAAAAGGAAATAAGCCAATGTGTATCCATTTTCGCAGCACCTAATTTGTGCATGCTTGTTTCTGGTCGGTGACTTTCTAAGTAATGGGACAAGGATGACAGTACTAAAAAATTCAGAAATGACAGTTCCTTTTTTTGTTGCTTCTGTCCTAACAGATCCATTTTGAAATAATTCAGGTATACCCCACTTTTAAGTACACAATGGGGTTTATTTACTAAAGCAGGAAAGTTCAATCAGGCTCACTTCTGCATAGAAACCAATGAGCTTCCAGGTTTTATTACCAAAGCTTAATTGAACAAGCTGGGGTTAGAAGCTCATTGGTTTCTATGCAGAAGTGAGCCTGATTTTGCACTTTCCAGCTTTAGTAAATAAACCCCATTGTGTACTTAAAAGTGGGGTATGCATGTACCCAGATAATCCTTTGAAAATGGAAAGCATAACATTTCAATATTTTAACCACTTGACCACTGGGCACTTAAACCCACTTCTCAACCAGACCAATTTTCAGCTTTTGGTGCTCTTACAATTTGAATGACAATTACTCAGTCATGCAACACTGTACCCATATGAAATGTGTGTCCTTTTTTTCACACAAATAGAAGTTTTTTTTGTTTTTGTTTTTTGCGTCATAAATTACAAAAGACAGAAAATTTGGTAAAAAAAATAAATTCTTTGTTTCTGTTAAAATTTATTGCAGAGTATTGGCGAGTATTGACAGAGTGTTGGTAGAGTATTGGCGAGTATTGGCAAGTATTGCAGAGTATTGCAGTATTGCAGTATTGCAGAGTATTGGCAGAGTATTGCACAGTGTTGCAGAGTATTGCACAGTATTGGCAGAGTATTGCAGTTTTGCAGAGTATTGAAAGAGTATTGCACAGTGTTGCAGAGTATTGGCAGAGTATTGCACAGTGTTGCAGAGTATTGGCAGAGTATTGCAGAGTGTTGCAGAGTATTGCACAGTATTGGCAGAGTATTGCACAGTATTGGCAGAGTATTGCACAGTATTGGCAGAGTGTTGCACAGTGATGCAGAGTATGGACAGAGTATTGTCACTGAGCAGCGCTGCGGGCACTACACATCCAGCCCACAGCACTGCTGCCATCTCTCCCCCTCTCCCCTCGCACTGTACCGATCGGTACAGAGAGGGGAGGAAGGAACCTGCATCATGACGTGACACCGGTTTGTTTACAAGTGATCGCTCCGTCAATTGATGGAGTGATCACGTGGTAAACGGTCGCATATCAGCATCCGTTTACCGTGATCCATGATGTGCCGGGTCCAGAAGATGGATGGATGTTCCCGGGTGCACGCCCCAGGGGGCCCGTGAGAGCAAGATTCTGTGAGGACGTCCCACAGAAGTCTACCCAGAATAAGCCGACCACTCTGTAGCAGTCTTACAGCTATGGCCTGGTCAGCATGTGGTTAATGTGAATTCAGTTTATTATTATTACCTTAAAATTATAATATTTTACTTGTTTATAAAGTCGTTAATGTTGAAAAAAGACACAGGTTCATCAGATCTATGTGTGCGTCAATTTAAGTTTCCTATTTTAAGAGTATAAATATCCCTGTATATTGTGCTGATCAACAAAGGCTTCCTAGGGAAGAAAGTTCAAAATTATTGCTGCTCTAATAATTAAGAACCAAAATATGTGCGGCGCCAAATGAGAACGGTCATAATGAGTGAGACCGTATATGGTTCAAAAATGACTTTATGCACTCTGAATGACACATGTGCAAACAAATGAAATAAACTAAATATAGTCCACAACGTGATGAAAAATACCTACACTTTCGGTGGTTAATGTGAATTCAGTTTATTATTATTACCTTAAAATTATAACATTTTACCTGTTTACAAAGTTGTTAAGGTTGGAAAAAGACACATGTTCATTCAGTCAGATCTATCTGTGCATCAATTTAAGTTTCCTATTTTAAGAGTATTAATATCCCTGTATATTGTGCTCATCAACAAAAGCTTCCTAGGGAAGAAAATTCAAAATGATTGCTGCTCTAATAGTTAAGAACAAATATATGTGCATCGCTAAATAAGAACGGTCATAATGAGTGAGACCGTATATGGTACAAAAAAATTACTTTATACACTCTGAATGACACACGTGCAAACATATTAAATAGACTAAATATAGTCCACAATGTGATTAAAAATACCTACACTTTCGGTTCATGCGATGATCAGCTGTGATTTGTCATAGCTGATCATGTGGTAAGGATTCTCCGCCAGAGGTTCCATACCACGATCAAAGATGCAGTGTGTCAGACTTATCACCGAGCTGCCTGCCCCGCGGGCGTGCCGGCATTTTATCCTGCTGGACGTCATATGATGCCCAGTCAGGATAACAGAACCACCGCCCGGCCTTCATTCTGCTATAGGCCGGGCAGGAAGTGGTTAATGTAATTTGCTGACTGAGCTCCACTAGCACCCCCAAATCTTTTTTCCATCATTATTCCCCCCAGTGTAGCCCCCCCAAATGAATATCTAACTTTGCAATTTTTTATATTTAACCTTATCTGACAAATTTCCACCTATCCCCGTACTTTATACAGGTTATCTCATTATGTTGTTCCATTCTGCTTAATTTTGTCTCACCAGAAAATAAAGAAACAAATTCTTAAAAGAGAAGTAGGGCCAAAGCTCTGTTGGCTCTACTTCTCCTGGTAATTACAGGTGTGTACTTCATTCTGCACTCCTGTGACCTGTATTGAGTAAACAGTGGGCTAAAACCTGCTGTCGGCTGATGTCCCTCAGCTATTTCAGACTCTGGAGAGATTTAATGCCAGGGCCCACCTAGATGCCTGGACCAGCCTTCCAGTAGATGCCTGGACCAGCCTTCCTAAGTGCTGAGAGCCTGAGCCAGGTGCTCCCACCCCCATGCTCCAATGAGCACTGGAAGGGCAGAGCAGAGTGCAGTCACTGCTTCTCTGCTTACTGAAAACAGAGCTCAATTCTTAGCATAGAAGCAGCGGAGGACAGATGCAATATCGGTTCAATGCTGCATCCACCTAGGTGAATATAAATGCTTTTAACCCCAAACTTCTTCTTTGATGTCAGCCACAATGCAATTTATAAACAAGTTAAACAGGACTGGACCCAAGACAAAAGCCTGGAGAACACCATTTGCAACTTTAGCCTACTCAGAGGCTGCATCATTTCAAAATGACCCTCTATAACTGAAGCCAGATTTCTATCTATGTACATACACTTGCCTTCACTTCAACAGACCTTATTTCATAAACTAAGCACTTGTGGAACACGGGTGACAAATGCCTTTGCAAAAGCTAGATAAATTATCTCTACGGTTCTTCTTTTAGCTATGTTACTGTTCTCTTCCTCATAGAGTGTTAACAGGTTGGACTGATAAGAGTAGCATTTTATTAAGTCATGTTGAATATTATTTGTTGTTGCTTCGCTCACATCTTGCCCATAGCTCACATCTTACACAACAGTACTCAGCCTCAAACGATTGTTCAAGGAGTACATATATGGAACAGGATGTGCACCGGTTTTCATTTTCACTCACGAAAGACATATTTAAATCTAGTTATTTTTTCTTTGTTTTTGTAACAGTCTAAACAGCAGTATTGGTATAGAATATTTGCCAACCATAGCCCTGATTTTCACAACAATTCTTACAATATTATCACACTGCTTTAATAGTTGCCTCACAATTCCCCAAGCAGTATCAGAAAATACCAGTGCCTCTCACAGTATCACAGTTCCTTTCATAGTATTATACTGCCCCGCAGTATCACAGTACCCCACATAGTATCAAAGGACCCCTTGCAATATCACAGAATCCCTTTCATAATCACAGAACCTTGTAAAGTATCACAATACTCCTCACAGTATTACAGTACCTCTTGCAGTGTCACAATGCCATTCCAGTATCTCTGTTCCCCAACAGTATCACAATCAACTACCTTCAGCTTCCTCTTGACCCCACACAGCTTCTCACAGCTTTCTATTGCAGCCCCAATATCTCACATACAGATGTTTCTACTGTGAATTTTATATTTTTCCACATTGGATATTTTGTAGCAGTTTTTTGTTAAACTTGTTTTTGAGTCACTTACAACAAGGTACAACAATAGGGATAAAACTTTTTCGCAGAAGGGAGTTTAACAAGACACGTGGCCACTCATTAAAATTAAAAGAGAAAAGGTTTAACCTTAAACTAGGGTTCTTTAATGTAAGAGTGGCAAGGATGTGGAATTCCCTTCCACAGGCATTGGTATTAGTGGGGATCATTGCTAGTTTCAAAAAACGATTAGATAAGCACCTAAACGACCACAACATACATGGATTATACAATGTAATACTGACATATAATCACACGCATAGGTTGGACTTGATGGAGTTTTCAACCTCACCTACTATGTAACTATGTAAGGTCAGATGCTTTAAAAAGTCATATATATATATATATATATATATATATATAGTATATACTGTATATGTGGGTGTATGTGTCTTACTAATATATTGAAGGATAGCTCACACCCAGGGAATGCTTTGTTACACTACTACCGTCTGGTATATGGTTTAGGAGTCTTCCATCCTGCACCACCAGGCTAGAATGTTTGAAATTATAGTTTTGGGTTAGCAGTGTGAACTTGCAGATTAGAGATAAGCCAAATGTACCAGCACACATTACTGAAGTTCATGTGCCGAATTCAAACCCCTTTGAAGTCAAATGGGCCCAATGTTAAGAAACAGTAATGCTTGGCTAATAGGCAAGGGGTTGTAGCACCTTGTCATGTTTTGACATCTACTTATAATAAAAATATAATAATTAAAATAAAAAAAACAGAAACGTCTGATGATGTAAATCCACCATCAACCACTTTATTTTTACATTTAATTTTATCAAATAACAAAATGGAAAGTAAATGAACAGAAGAGAAATACAAATCAAATCAATATTTGGTGTGACCACCCTTTGCCTTTAAAACAGCATCTGTTCTTCTAGGTATACCTGAACACAGCACACAGGAACTCAAACAGTAGGTTCTTCCAAATATCTTGAATCACTAATCAAAGATCTTCTATGAATGTAAGCTGCCTTAAATCCTTCTTTCACTTCATGTAATCCCAGACAGATTGGTACATGTCCCCTGTGGCAGTGCCCAGCTTTCTAGGTCCTTTGTTTTACAATCCCAATATCCAGAACTGATTTTCAAGAACCTTGTACTGACTTAAATTGAGCTTGGATTAAAGTTTGGGTTTGATCAGGGGCAAAACTAGGACTTTAAAGGCTCAGGCGCAAGTAACCATGAAGGGCCACCCTGACCCAATGGTCCTGCGGCCCTTTCTATTGGTCCCCGGGGCCCTTTATTCCTGGCACAGGTCCCTTTATTATGGTCCAGTTTTATTCTGTATATCAACTTCAGCAAAACATCAGCATTCCCCTAATTAGGTCAGAGTGAGCAGAGTAATCTATAAAATGGTAGTGTTGCTTGTGGTGACCAATCAGAAGAGAAATATAATTGCTTGGATACAAGGATACTGGTTACTATGATACAATGTGCTGGGCAGGGAGGTCACACAGGCTTTTTTAAAATGGTGGCTATTGGCTGACACATGCATTACAAATTAAGCAGTTAATAAAGCTAGTAGATATTTAAGTGAACGTTCATAAGAATATTTGTATGAACATTTGTATGAAAAATCTCAACATATTTCATGCCAAAATTTCTTGTCACTTAGATTCAAAATAAACACAAAATTATGGATTGATTTGACCCCATTAACAATTAGAAAATTGAGCAAACACTCTTAAAACAAAGCATTTCATACATAATTCTACTAGTGTATGTCCAGCAAAAAGTAGAACTAAGCTGCTGAATGAATGGCCACCCCGCCATTTTAAAAACTCTGGCATGTGCGCCTATGTGCCTCCAGTGTCTTAAAGATGTTCAAGTTGTAAAAAGGAGGGATAAATTAAAAAAGGTTGTTTATTTCACTTTAACAAGGGGTTAAATCTCTCATTGAGTCACAATTAAAATCACTAATGTTGCATCAGCTTGCAGGAAATGTGAGAACAGATATAGGCTGCCACTGCTGAACAAGTCAGTTTAAAATATGATGTGATTTGTTATTATGCTATTTAAAGGCTTCAATATGTTAAGCAGAAATTCTGGCATTCCTCCTCCCAGAACAACCAGACAAATAGCATTTTGAAAAGGCAGTCAGCAATGGCAGCCCTTGCATTTCTGCACATATTTACTTTTATTGATCCATTCATTGCAACTAGTGTTTAAGAATGACACGTTTGTCGTGAGAATATCTTGATTTTATCTTATAGGGAGTGTGACCATACTTACAGCAGTTAATCGAGAGTATATTAAAGCCCTGACAAAACCTGAAAATAGATTTTAGCACCATTTTTACTGAGGATTCGGAACCAGTGAAGGACAAATCACTGTGCTTGTCAATGGAAATATGCAAGTTGATCTGTCAGGAGGGAGATCTGACCTTAATCTGACGATTCATGTATATCTGGTGTCCACGGATTTAAAGTGCTTCCCCAAAGCATCCACACTGATGCATCCACAGTTTGGTTCCATCTCCTTAATCACTCCCCTATCATTGCGCTCTTTTACCTGCCCCTCCATATTTTCCTTTGTAGAGACTTGTTTTCTTGCCACTGTTGAACGTTTTATACATCAAGAGGTGGATCATAAAATCTTCTTGCTGGAACTGAACAGCACAACATTAATTCTCCCTGCACTTCCCATATTGAATAAACTCTATAAACTTCATCTATTTTGCTTTTTATTTCAAATAGTTTCCTAAATAATTAATTTGATTCAACATTTACAGTAAAATCCGTACCTATTTTATCTGCTAGTGCTATTAAAATGAAATGCATTTTAGTTATTCTGTTTTTATATATCTATATATGCATGTTGGCTGTCAGAATGCTGATCTGTTTGATTTACATAGTATTACTTTCAAAACTCCCACCACCCTCCTATTTCTGTGAGTACCATAATGATAATGATAAAAGAGACCCATTTTCCATGAAAGCCCCACTTGTAATTTAAAAACCCTAACAACTCTTCAGCTTTGTAGGATTTTCTACTCTTAGGTCAGCTATGATCCTCTCCAGCCTCTTGAAGGGGAACAGGAGGTCTGTGATGTGTAATAGCCTTTGAAGTGCTATGCAGCAGTATGATTAAGTTTCATTTAATCAGATATTTATTCATTATCACAGGAGTCACATGTGCCAGTTCAGTTCAATTGCGGGCAAGAACATTGTATAATACTTTTATGATGTGTTAATATTATGGGCAGCTATGCGTTTATATAAAAGAATACATATTTTCTTGTAAATAACTGAAAACTTCACAATACACTTGTCAAATGGTAATTTTTTTCAAAGCTTGTACTACATCTTATAATATTACATGCAGAGAAGGAAACCACAACAAATGCCCATCAAGGTGACACGGATATGTGTCTCTGAATTACATTCACACTTTTACATTTCAGAAAGGTGGGTTTTAACTAGCATTTTTGGTATTTTCTGATGTGGGTTGTAGGGATTGTGATGCTTTTTAATAACTACTTTCATGAGTGTATTTTTCTTCCAACAGTATGCATTATATAATAAAAATAATTTAATAATTATTATTAATCAGTAATAATTAATAATAATAATAATAATAATAATTAATAATAAATGCACCTAAAATGTATCATATGTGGTGAATGTATACATTTTAAAATGCCAAAATGGGAATGGGTCTATAGGATACACGTGCTATGAAATATAACTATAATTAAGTTATACCAGTTTAATCATGGTACTTTGGTAATACATAATAGTAGTTTTGTAGTCTTCAGAGATAATTGAGAACTATATTACTGATATATGTTACCACAAGCAACAGGAAGCATTAAGCTCACTCTATTTATTCAACCAAAATGAATTATAAAAAATTGTTAAAGTGGAAGTAAACTCCCCTATCGTTTTCAGCCAAGGAAGCTGCTATCTTTGCCTCTGTTTAATCTTCAACTGCTATGGTGCTGCACATGTGATTCGTTATGACACCAGCCATGGGATGGTTTGATAGTTTGGCTGAGAGCACAGCCAATGTGCAGTTTTTTAACTGTTTAAATCCATGGGTTTACTTCCACTTTAATTATTTAGGATTAAATTGTTTGATTGATGTATTACCATGTGATTGGTGTATTGAGAAAAATGGGGGCGGGGGGGGGGGGGGTGCTTAGTGCCTGCCAGTGCTGCCCAGATGTTTTGGAGAGGGGTGTATTATTTTTTGAGGGGTAAAACATTGGCACTGAACAAATACTTTTTAATTTTTGTTTTGATGCATTTTACACAATTATTTAATGCATACTGTTGGAAGAAAAATACACTCATGAAAGTAGTTATTAAAAGTTTATAAAAATAAACTGTTGGGAGTTTCAGTTTCAATAGCTGCATACTTATTCAAGGTCAGTAACTCACTAGGTAGAAAAGCAAGGGGTAAGGGTGATAGTCTAAAACTCTGAAGCCCTCAGACCTCAGCAATTTGTAGTGGGAACATTCATTAGGGTAATAATGTTGATCTCTACCAGCAACATATTCCCACTTTCATATTGTTTTATGCTGTATATTCTCAGACAAAAAAGTAGTATATCCACACTCTCTGACCCTTATTTCATCTATTAGGTCTGCAGTCTCTGACAGTCCTCTCAAGCTTTACATATGTTGAACATTATATGCCGCCGTTTGGTAATGTCAGAGGCTGCATTGAGCCCCCTTTAGTTTATAAGTTGGCAACCACTGGCCTGAAAGCTTGAACATTATCCTTCCTTGACAGGTCTCTATGAATAACAATCTTTACTAACATGTATGAACAGGTTCTACCCTCAGATTCAGGTGGACAGAGCATTCTTGGATTTCTAATTATGCCATCCATGCAATCATGCCTTTTTAGGCTGGCTGAATTGACAGACATTACCCTTTATGATGGGGGGGGGGGGGTTATCTGCTCTCACAAATATTTTTACTGAATACCTACAAAAAAGAGGGATGGAAGGGGGAAGATGGAAAGTGGGGGGCTGTGGACACTAATGTAAATGTTTTGGTTTTTCTGGTGGATGCTGTTAACCACTTGCCTACTGGACACTTTCAACCCCTTCCTGCTCAGGCCAATTTTCCTGCGCGGCCATGCAACACTGTACCTATATGATGTTTTTATCATTTTTTTGAGACAGAGAGAGCTTTTTTTAGCAGTATTTAACCACTTGCTGACCACCATATGCTGATATACGTTGGCACAATGGCAGCGGTGGGCAAATGGGCATACCTGTATGTTCCCTTTAATTTTCGGGGCTATTGGGCGTGTATGCGCCCGCCGCGTACAGTGTGACCATGCCCGCGGGTTCCGCATATTTGTCCACTGGTGTCCCGCAATTATGTCATGGAGAGGCAGAACGGGGAGATGCCGATATAAACAAAGCATTTCCCTGTTCTACCTAGTGGCACAACAGGGATCTACTGCTCCCTGTCATTGGGAGCAGTGATCGCTGTCATGTCAGTGGAAGCCCACCCTCTCACAGTTAGAATCACTCCCTAGGACACACTTAACCCCTTGATCGCCCCCGTAGTGTTTAACCCCTTCCCTACCAGTGTCATTTACACAGTAATCAGTGCATTTTTATAGCACTGATCTCTGTATAAATGACAATGGTCCCAAAATAGTGTGAAAAGTGTCCAATGTGTCCGCCATAATGTTGCAGTCACAATAAAAATTGCAGATCCCCACCATTACTAATAAAAACAATTAATAATAAAAATGCCCTAAATCTATCCCCTATTTTGTAGACGCTATAACTTTTGCGCAAACCAATCAATATATGCTTATTACGATTTTTTTACCAAAAATATATAGAAAAATACATATCGGCCTAAACTGAGGAAAAAAAATATTTTTTTATATATTTTTGGGGGATATTTATTATAGCGAAAAGTAAAAAATATTGCTTTTTTTTTAAATTGACACTCTTTTTTGTTTATAGCGCAAAAAATAAAAACCACAGATACCACCAAAAGAAAGCTCTATTTGTGGGACAAAAAGGACGTCAATTTTGTTTTGGTGTAATGCCGCACGACCACGCATTTGTCAGATAAAGCAATGCAGTGCCGAATCACAAAAAGTCAGGAAGGGGGTAAATCCTTCTGGTTCTGAAGTGTTACTAACCACTTGTTTTTTTTATTTTTTTCTGTTATACAATTACAAATTTTCTTCTTTACTGATGTGCACTGATGAGGCTGCACAGATGTGCACTGATAGGCTGCACTGATTGGCAGCCCTGATGGGCACTGTAGGAGCGGCACTGATAATCAGGACACTGACGATCTGTGCTCTGAGTATCAGGGTTGATGTCCAATGTGTGGACTGCCAATAACCAGCAAATCCTGTTTACACTGTAATCAGGTGCGATTGGGCACAGCGGGTCACATAGTAAAGAGCCACTGTGATCTGTGATCAACTGTGTCCCAAAAGGACACAGCAATTACAGATTCCTGCTGATACACACTGCAGGTGGCATGAGGGAAGCTGGATCATGGGAGGACATCAATAGATACCCTCCCGGAGGTGTGCAACCGTGGTGTAGCTGTCATTCATCTGTAGTGCATTTGGGGAGAGGTAAAATTTAGAAGATGTGGGGCAAGGAGTTCCAGTCTAATTAAAAAGGGGAAGAAGGAGAAGGAGTATCAATATTGGAAGGGGAAGAATGGTGGTGGGGGTGAAATAAAAATGGTAAGGGGGAAAGGAAGTATAAAATATATAAAGTACCGTATATACTCGAGTATAGGCCGATCCGAATATAAGCCGAGGCCCCTAATTTACCACAAAAAACTTATTGACTCGAGTATAAGCCGAGGGTGGGAAATGCAGCAGCTACTGTAAGTGGCAAAGAGGGTCAACAATGCCCATCTGCAGCTGCATGTCTCACTGTGTCTATTGCATGCCTCCCTGTGTCCTGTGCAGATCTGCCTACCTCACTGTGTCCTGTGTATACCTCCCTGTGTCCATTGCAGCCTACCTGTGCTAATCTTCATCCTTTGTGTCCTGTGCATGCCTCCGTGTGCCCATCTGCAGCCACCGATCAGCGTGTCATAAAAACATACGGCGGCCATTCCAGTATTCAAAAGCCGCGCCTCCTCTTCGTCTGTGATAGGCAGAACACTCAATTTCCCAGCAGTCGGTTTTCAGCCTATCACGGACATCCCCGCATCCTCGTCTGAGGTATGAGGATGAGGGGATGTCCGTGATAGGCTGAAAACTGACTGCTGGGAAATTGAGTGTTCTGCCTATCAGACGAGGAGGAGGCGCGGCTTTTAAATACTGGAATGGCCGCTGTATGTTTTTATGACACGCTGGCCACCGTCTGTCTACATGACATGCCTGATCAAGTAGGCAGACGGCGGTGACTCGAGTATAAGCCGAGGGGGGCACTTTCAGCCTAAAAAAAAGGGCTGAAAATCTCGGCTTATACGGTAAGTTGTTTAGGAATGTGAGATCATTTCAAGATGCCTGTTTTCCTTTTTGTGTCGTGTCTTTACTCATATGTATATATATATATATATATATATATATATATATATATATGTGTGTGTGTGTGTGTGTGTGTGTGTGTGTGTGAATATAGAGATGTATTAAGGAAAAGATAAGATGATTTTGTTTGTAACTGTATGTTATTATTAAAAGGCAAAAAAAAAAAGAAAACTACAAAACTGTCTTTTGAAGTTATCTTCCTATTGCAATGTATTCAAATTTTTGCCTGCAAATGATTAAAGTTAAATATTTGTATGCAGTATTTAATATTTATTGTATCAAAATGAATAAAAAAAGTTTATGTTAACACGTAAAGAAAATATATGTATACATTCAAAATCATCAAGTCCAAGTCTGCTGTGTCTTCAATACTTCTCACAACTAGCCCTTGATTTTCCTGCAATATTAGACCCCTTTCATGCTGGACGCATTTTTCAGACGCTTTAGCACTAAAAGTAGCGCCTGTAAAGTGCCTGAAAAAAGCCTCAGCTGCAATCCCAGTGTGAAAGCCGTTGCGCTGGCAGGACGTCAAAAAAATTCCTGCAAGCAGCTTCTTTGCAGCGATGTAGGAGCGTTGAATACAGCGCTCCTAAAGTGCCCCATGCCCATTGAAATCAATGGGCAGCGCCGCTGAACCACTGGCAAAATGCCACTGCAGCAGCGCTTTGTGGTGGTGCTTTGTGGCAGCGCTTTGCGGGCGGTTTTGACCCTTTTTCAGGCACTATAGGGGGTTAAAAGCGTCGAACTAGCAGCCAAAAAGCGATGAAAAAAGGTGGTGCTTTACCGCTGAAGGGGGCATTTTAATTTTCCTAATTTTCATGTGTTCCTCTTCCCACTACTACGTACATTATAATATAAGACTCCTTACTCAAACCAAACTCAAGTGCATTAGACACTAAAAGATCAAAACCATTAAGGAAGATTTCTGTCTAAACAAAAACTTTAAATTAGTTTTTAAGCACATAACTATTTAAATATCTAAAGCTTGCTATTAAACCTGTCTGAATTTCTGAAGCTGGAAAGGCTACTGTAATTAGCTGATCTTCTAACTGGGCATCTTTTTCTGTGTCCATTCTATTTGAAAATCATTCAAATTTAGCAGGAGCCATATTGTATATGTACCCACCATGGCATTAACATCGCTGACACATAAGGCACAAAAACAAAAGCTGGAATTTGTTCATTAGTAAGTAGTTTTAATCAGTTTGGCTTTGCCAGATGAGGCATGCAAAATAGATGGTCACATATACATGATTTTTTTTAATTCAGCTACATATATGTGACTATTAGAACTGACAGTAGACCATGCTGTGTTTTCCACTTTTTTTTTTTCATTTTAGAATATTGCATTCCTTTTATGTTATGTGACTTGTGTAAACAAAGCTTAAAGTGGTTGTAAACCCTTACAAACCACTTTGACCTACAGGTAAGCCTAGATTAAGGCTTACCTGTAGGTCCAAGCAATATCTGCCCGAAAATGGGCACCGCTGTCTACGGCGCATGCGCCGTAGACAGCGGCGCGCAGGCGCACTGAGCACGGCATTTCCAAGAATGGAGCTGCCGCTCGTGTCAACTCCCGTGACGTCATCGCGGCTTCACCGAATGACAGCGGCGGAGCTGCCCGACCCCACCAACAAGATGGATGCGGTGGACTACAGGGGACAGCGGCGACTTCGCTGGCTCCTGTGTCAGGTAAGTGACACATAATGGGCTATTATGCGATGCATAGTAGTCCATTATGCTTTGCCTTTGCAGGGAATGAAAGAGGAAGTAAACTCATCAGGGTTTACTTCCTCTTTAATAGACATTTTGTATACTTTTTCACCCTCCCTCTGCATCCTAAATAAAGACATACTGGAATTGATTTACTAAATGCAAATAGGCTGTTCAGTGATCATGTACTGTTGGTATTGAATGGGTCCATTAAACAACTTCAGGAATTCACAGTGGAACTAAATCAAAATGAAAGGAAAATCCTACAGAAAAGAAATGGCAGTGAATAAATTGTTTTTTTCCCCCAGTCATCATCCAGAATCCTTATTTAGGGGGATACCAAGTGGTCAGTTCTTCTGTATTAGAAGGAACTGTTCTGAGTTGGACCAATTTAAATAGAATCTTCCCATATGTACAGGAGGTTTAGCGAATGGGGATACCCATATGGGGTATTCAAAAAGAGCAAAAAAAAGATCCCTATGTACAGAAAGAGATGATTTACTGGAGGCAAGGGATTCCAAACAGGAGAAGGAGGGGAAGGGAGGGGAACAAATAAGGTTCATAATGCAATATGGATCCCGATGGGATAAGCTAAGAACTATTATGAAGCAACATAGGCATGTATTGACATTGAATCCCTAATTAGCAGATTATTGGGTCCCAACCCCCTCATGGTGGCAGGAAGGCCAGAAATTCTGATGGTATTTCAGTCCCCATGTGGGCACTGTAATGTGTGTCTGTTTGTAGAAATGACCAAGGTGTTCTCAAATGGGGAGAGATCAAAGCTTTATGATATAAAAATTTTTATTGATTTGCTCAACTAGCAGAGTGATCTATAAGATCGAATATCCCTGCAAAAATTTCGATAAGACCAAAAGACTCTTACGGGTCGGTTTTGGAGAGCACCTTCGTATGATTAAGAAAAGTGAAACTACCCAATAAAATCAGGAAGAAAGACTTAACCCCATGATGCAACACCTTAGGGAAGCCCATGAGGCAAAGTAGATGGCTTACACTTTAAGGGCATTTTTGCCTTAAATTTATCCCAGAGGAGAGGGGATTTTGATAGGGTTGATAATAAATGGATCTTTGACCTAGGTATGTTATCCTCAGGGGTAGGGATGAGCCGAACACCCCCCGGTTCGGTTCGCACCAGAACTTTCGAACGGACCCCAAATTCGTACGAACTATAGAACCACATTGAAGTCTATGGGACTCGAACGTTCAAAATTAAAAGTGCTAATTTTAACGGCTAATATGCAAGATACTGTCCTAAAAAGGGTTTGGGGACCTGGCTCCTGCCCCAGGGGACATGGGTAAATGCCTAAAATGTTTTTAAAAATGGCCGTTTTGGCGGGAGCACTGATTTTAATGACGATTAAAGTGAAAAAAAGTGAAATATTCCTTTAAATATGGTGCCTGGGGGGTGTCTGTGGTATGCCTGTGAAGTGCCACGTGTTTCCCGTGTTTAGAACAGTCCCTGCACAGAATGACATTAAACGGAAATAACATAATTTAAAACTGCTTGCGGTTTTAATGTTATATCTGGTTCCTGCAATATGGTTGAAAATCATTGAGAAAAATGGCATGGGTAGCCCTCCCTGCCCATTACCAGCCCCTTTGGGTCTTGTACGCATATTAAGGGGAACCCCATACCCATATTAAAAAAAGGAAATGCGTGTGGCCCCCAGGCCCTATATACTCAGAACAGCAGTATACAGGCGGTGCAAACAAGACAGGGACTGTGTAGGTTTGTTGTGTTAAGTTGAATCTGTTTGTAATTTTCAACTGGTACATTTTTAAAGTGTAGCTCCAGTCAAAAAAACTATTTTTAAGCTTTTTGGAAAACATAGGGAAGGGTTATCACCCCTGTATAGTTTGTTTTGTCGTCTATCTTTTTTCATCTCACTTGCTGTTGTCTCCTTCCGTTTGCAAGTAGGAGATGTTTGTAAGTTGGATGTTTGAAAGTAGGGGCCTGCCCTTTATGCTCTGCAGAAATGGCGGAACAAGGTGTTGGTTTTGCCACAACATTGTAAGCCCTCAAAGTGATTCTTGGTGGGCGCTGGAGCGCCCTGCTGTGAACAATTATATCAAGAATTGTAATTACATGCCATTGTTGAACAGTGGTAGAAAAATTGACCTTTGGTGGTTGTGGTGCTGGTGCCACAACACTATAAGTCCTCACAGTTACTCAGGGTGGGCACAGGAATGGGCCCTCCTGTGAAATATTATATCAAGAATTGTAATTACATGTCCCTGTTAAACAGGGGCAGAAAAATTGGGCCTTAGGCACTGGTGCTGGTGCCACGACACTGCAACCTCTCCCATATACTCTAGTTTTATTGCAGGAATTAGCCCTGCTGCAAAGCATTGCATCAAAAATTGTAATTAAACGCCCCTGTTAAACAGGGGCAGAAAAATTGGGCTTTAGGCACTGGTGCTGGTGCCACCACACTGCAACCTCTCCCATATACTCTAGTTTTATTGCAGGAATTAGTCCTGCTGCAAAGCATTGCATCAAAAATTGTAATTAAACGCCCCTGTTAAACAGGGGCAGAAAAATTGGGCCTTAGGCACTGGTGCTGGTGCCACCACACTGCAAGCTCTCCCATATACTCTATTTTTATTGCAGGAATTAGCCCTGCTGCAAAGCATTGCATCAATAATTGTAATTAAACGCCCCTGTTAAACAGGGGCAGAAAAATTGGGCTGATGGCATCACCCAGAACCAGAAATGTTCTTCCAACATATCAGCGGAGGAGGAAGAGGATAGACAATCAACATAACAGGACAGTCACTCAGCATCAGCATAGGCAGTCTTGAAGGGATGTGATATTTAAAAAAAAATTATTCTGTTACATCAGCTTCAGGTGCTTGGTAGCTGTGGGTGATCCAAGACTGATTCATCTTGATGAAGGTCAGTCGATCAACCGATTCGGTGGACAGGCGCACCCTGTGATCGGTAACAAAGCCACCAGCAGCACTGAAGGTGCGTTCCGAAAGAACGCTGGATGCAGGACAGGCCAGTAGCTCAATTGCATACTGTGCAAGCTCTGGCCAGTGATCCATCCTCAAGACCCAGTAAGACCGAGGATTTTTGGTGGGAAAGGTGTCCAAGTCTGACCTTGCCCCTAGGTATTCCTGCACCATGTAAATCAGACGCTGGCAATGGTTGCTGGAACCGATCATACCTTGGGGCTGCGGACTAAAAAATTGTCTGAAAGCATCAGTCAGACGGCCACCTTCTCCACCGCTCCTTCTGACCGATGCCTCAGCAACACGTTGTCCAGGACCAGGAGTTTGTAACCTCCCAGTCTCTGGGAACGCGTTGCACAGACCTTTCTGCAAGGCCTCCCGGAGATGTCTCATCCTCTGCTCCCTCTGCGATGGCAAGATAAGGTCAGCAACCTTACCCTTGTACCGTGGATCAAGGAGAGTGGCCAGCCAGTAATGGTCCCTCTCCTTGATCCGAGGAATACGAGGATCCTTCCGCAGGCTTTGAAGGATCAGGGAGGCCATGCAGCATAGGTTAGTTGAGGCATTCGGTCCGGAGTCCTCTGGGTCACTAAGGGCAACATGATCCGCAGCTACCTCCTCCCAGCCTCGTACAAGTCCACGTATTTCTTGGGACTGTAAATCATCCCTACAAGACTGCTGCTGCTGATGCTGAGTGCCAGCCTCCACCTCCATGCTGACACAATCATCCTCCTCCTCCTCTTCCTCCTCCTCATCCTCTTCCTGTGTGATGGGTGGCACAGCAGGAACACTGTCTGGATAAAGGGGGCCTTGAGAGGCAAGGAAGTCCTCCTCTTCCTGCCTCAGTTCTGCCTCAAGTGCCCTGTCCATTATTCCATGCAGCGTATGCTCCAAGAGGTGGACAAGAGGTACAGTGTCACTGATGCATGCACTGTCACTGCTCACCATCCTTGTGGCCTCCTCAAACGGTGACAGGACAGTGCATGCATCCCTGATCATGCCCCACTGGCGTGGTGAGAAAAAACCGAGCTCCCCTGACCCTGTCCTGGTGCCGTAGTCGCACAGGTACTCATTGATGGCCCTCTGCTGCATGTGAAGCCGCTGCAGCATGGCCAACGTTGAGTTCCACCTTGTGGGCATGTCACATATAAGGCGGTTCTTGGGCAGGTTCAACTCCTTTTGGAGCTCAGCCAGCCGAGCACAAGCATTAAATGATCGGCGGAAATGCACACAGACTTTCCTGGCCTGCTTCAGGACATCCTGTAAGCCGGGGTACCTGCCCAAGAACCGCTGCACCACCAGGTTAAGGACGTGAGCTACACAGGGCACATGGGTCAGTTGTCCCTGTCGGAGGGCGGAGAGGAGGTTGGTGCCGTTGTCACAAACCACCATTCCTGGCTTAAGCTGGCATGGCGTCAACCACCTCTCGGCCTGCCCCTGCAGAGCTAACAAAACATCTGCCCCAGTGTGGCTCCTGTCCCCCAAACAAACCAGTGCAAGCACGGCATGGCATTGTTTTGCCTGCATACTTGCGTAGCCCCTGGAACGCCTACGGAGCACCGCTGGTTCTGAGGACAGAGCACTGGAAGAGGCCATGGAGGAAGAAGAAGAGGAGGAGGTGGAGGAGAGAGGTATGTCACAACCAATAGTAGCATTTTGGAGGCGTGGTGGCGGAACAACCTCCAACACTACTGCATCTTGTCCTGCATCCTTCCCAGCTGCCAGAAGAGTGACCCAATGGGCCGTGAAAGACAGGTAGCGTCCCTGTCCATGCCTGCTGGACCATGAGTCAGCGGTAATATGCACCTTACCGCTGACCGCCCTGTCCAGCGAGGCAAGGACATTGCTTTCCACATGCCGGTAGAGAGCCGGAATCGCCATTCGTGAGAAAAAGTGGCGTTTGGGGACCTGCCACTGAGGAACCGCACATTGTACAAACTCACGGAAGGGGGGCGAGTCTACCAACTGAAAAGGCAGCAGTTGAAGTGCTAGCAATTTAGCCAAGCTAGCATTCAACCGCTGGGCATGTGGATGGCTGGGAGTGAACTTCTTTCGCCGGTCCAGCAGCTGGGGCAGGGACATTTGCCTGCTATAATCGGACGTGGGTGTACTGCTAGCAGAGTGCCCGGAAGCACTTGGCTGTGACACACCTAATTCTACACCTTCATTCCTCTCAGTGCAGGTTTCAGAGAGGACTGAAGGTCTAGTGGGGTTGGAGATGCCAGCTGATGAGGAGCAAGGAGAGGTCCGCTTTGTTCTTTGGTGTGGGTCTTTGAGGTACGCTTGCCAACGAGCTGCATGGCAGGTCAACATATGTCTGGTCAAGCATGTGGTGCCCAAGCGGCTGATGTTTTGGCCACGCGAGATACGCTTGAGACATATGTTGCAAATAGCAGCGGTGCGATCTGATGCACTCGTCTCAAAAAAGGCCCACACCAAAGAACTTTTAGAATAACGCGCAGAGGCAGCGCCTTGCACAGGCGGAGCTCTGCGGTGTGATTCAGTCGGTGTGCGGCCCCTAAGCTGGCCCCCGGAGGGCATCCTGCCTCGTTGGACATGTGCCTCCTCCTCCTCCTCTCTCCTACCAGGCACCCACGTGGAGTCAGTGCCCTCATCATCCCCTCCCTCTTCATCACTGTAGCAAACCTGGCAGTATGCTGCAGCTTGTGGAACATGACTGCCAGATTGCTGTCCTTCTTGAGCATCCCCTCTCTCTGCACTCCCGCTACTGTCTTCCTCTAGCTGAGTGTCATCATCAGAGCCTACAAAACACTGGGCATCCTCCTGGAGCATGTACCCAACACTGTGCTCAAAGAGTTCAGGAGACTCCTCAGGAGGACGTGGTGGGTCTAGGGAAGGAGTCACTGATGATGACATTGAGAGGAGGGAAGACGATGCGTTGGCAGCTGCTTTGCTAGTACCCTGAGACTGGGTGAGAGAGGATGAGGAGGATGAAGAGGGCTTGGTCATCCACTCTACCAAGTCATTGGCATGTTGCGGTTCAACATGTCCAGCTGCCGAAAAGAAGGACAAGCGTGTCCCATGGCCACGTGCTGATGACAATGCACCACGTCCACGACCAGCACTGTTGTCTCTAGACACAGAGCCTGCTTGCCCTCTTTTATCGGCTCGCGCCTGTCTGCCTCTCCTTGCTGGCCTTCCAGACATGGTAATGGCCTGAAGGGAGTTGGGTAAAACAGCAGTTGGGTAGTGTATATTGTGCTGGAGGCACACAACACCCACTAACTCCTGCAGATGCCTTTATTATAGAACACCAGAGATAAAGGGGTATACTGTAATGGAGTCACACAACACCCACTAAGCCCTGCAGATGGCTCTATTAGAGAACAGCAATAAAGGGTAGATACAGGTGTATATTGTGCTGGAGGCACAAAAAACCCACTAACTCCTGCAGATGCCTTTATTATAGAACACCAGACATAAAGGGGTATATACAGATGTATACTGTGCTGTGCTGGAGGCACACACAACTTCCAATAACTCCTGCAGATGGCAAGTGGGCTCAAATAGAGAAGAGCTATGTAGGTGGATATAGCGGTGTGTACTGGGTACAGAGCACACAGACAGCACGCACAAGCTCCTAACACTACTGACTGCAAGCTCTATTATAAAAGATAGATCACTAGCTATATAGGTGAGGTGAATATAGCGGTGTATACTGCGGTCAGGGCACGCAGACAACAACCACTACACAACAGCAAGATCGAAAATCGGCTGATAACGATCGGTGTGTACTGTGTTGAAGGTACACAGAACACCCACTAACTGCTTCAGACGCCAACACACTGCACAAGGTCGCCACGCTGGCGGCCTTATATAGTGTGGGGCGTGTACTACACAGCCTGAGCTATGATTGGCCACAGGCATCCTGCCTGTGGCCAATCATGGCTCTCCTCGCTGCTGGCGCTGTGATTGGCCAAGCATGCGGGGTCACAGTGCATGCTTGGCCAATCATGAGCCAGCAATGCACTGCGATGACGCAGTGCATTGTGGGCCGCGAGCGCCACACAAATTTGGCGCGAACGGCCCATAACGTTCGGAATTCGCCGAACGGGCGAACAGCCAATGTTTGAGTCGAACATATGTTCGACTCGAACACGAAGCTCATCCCTACTCAGGGGGCTTGAATGTGGAGCTTCATTTTGGGGTACTGTGCAGATTCCTTAAATTATGGAAATTAGCCCAATTTTACTTCATATTAATTTTACTCAATTCTTCTTCCCTTCTCTGTTCTTGTTAAATTGTTAAAATGTTATGAATCTTACACAGGGTAGTCTAAACTGTAACCTTATAATAAGATAATCTCTTATTCTCTATGATATTCCCTCAATAGGGATTTGTATGGTACCCATGAATTTACCTTATTTGAATTGAACCAAAGTAGTCACTAGCCATTTTAGTTATATACCAGTCGTTTTAGCTTTTAGTTTGGTGCCATCTGTAGTCAGTGGGCGTAACTATAGTGGTCTTAGCCCATAAACTGGGGTGCCCCGTACTGGTGCTGAGGAAGCCTGTGGTTACAGGAAGTGGGCAAAATGCAGACTGTAGCATCCACGCTACAGCTCACTATGAATGACAAACTGTAAAGCTTATTAAGCAAGACGGTAGGCTGCTATGAACTGCAAATGTGCAGACTAATACAGGTGGAGCGGGAGCAAGCATGAGCAATGCTGGCTAAACAATCAATCTACACTGAGGCACAGCGAGTCCCACTGCCAAAGGTTTGACCCTAAGAGATCGTTTGACTGGGTAGTTACCAGCTAATAGTGAGTCTGCTTATCTCTTTGAGTGATTCCTACCTTGGGTTTTCATACCTGTCTGACAGAAGAACTGATTAAATCGCTATGTGTATGGGTGGTGCTCATATTTGCCTAGAGCTAATGGAACTCGCTGTGTTCTGACTAATTACAGGGTATGATCCCTGACATCAGATGCATGCTGCTTAGCTTCAGTTATCTTCCCCAGAAACACAACGACCAGACTGACAGCCAGACTTACCTGCTCTATGGCATCCATATTTGACAATTAATCTGGCCAAATCATTGTATTTATGGGTGGTTTCTGTGTCTGCCCAGAGCCGATTTTAATTGCTGTTTTCTGATTATTTATTCGGTATGATCCCTGACATTAGATGCATGTGGCTTGGATTCATTCATCTTCTTATTAACACAAGCGACTACACTGACAGCCAGCTCTATCTGTTTTAAAGTTTGCACATTTATATGATTAGTTTGGGAATCCCCCTGATAACAATATCAGTATAACTTGTGACACTTACCATCTTGACTGCCATCAGTACAGGACTATCTTGATTATTAGCAAAGGAGGACTGGTTTCCCATAGATTAATCCAAGATCTAAATGTTCATCTGCTTACATTCCAGACAATTTCTGATTGGCATATACCTACCTTAATAGCCTTTGCAGTTTTTCTCTCATGGCAAATTAATATATTACATAGTTCATAGTAATTTTTGCAGTTGCGATATGCCTTTAAGAGCAGTTACCATTACTTTTACACCACGTATCAGTCCACTGTATTGCTAATAGTGCCTCTGATGATATCCACATAGGATGAAACATGTCAGGCTGGCTGATGCAAGCACGTTGTGTAACGTGGCTTTTTATATGTTCTGATGTTGCTGTCGCTCTGTAAGTAGCACAATATATTATTATTTTTTGTTTAGACTTAAGCCGCGTACACACGTAGCAGTCTGTCCGACGTACTTAGTCTGGCGGACGTCCGCCAGACTGTCCGTCGGAATTTCCGAACGGGCTACTTGCCCACACACGGCACTTTTTCAGCAGACTAATATGGCGTACTAAGTCCGCCGTACTATTCGCCGTACTTTCGAAATGAACAGACTCGCCCACACACGCGGAGGAAAGTCCGCTCATTTCGAGCGCGTCTCCAGGTAGGCGGGGCCCACGAAGGAGACGTCGCTGGCCCCGCCGCCTGGTATGGACTTAAAGGGGAACCCCCAAAGCCGAAAAAAATCGGCGTGGGGTCCCCCCCAAGTCCCCAACAGGCCCTTGTCCGAGCACGCTACCCGGGCCGGCCAGGAAAGGGGGGCGAGCGAGCGCCCCCCCTCCTGAGCCGTACCAGGCCGCATGCCCTCAACATGGGGGGTGCCTTAGGGAAGGGGGGCCACGCGGCCCCCCCACCCCAAAGCACCTTGTCCCCATGTTGATGAGGACAAGGGCCTCTTCCCGACAACCCTGGCCGTTGGTTGTCGGGGTCTGCGGGCGGGGGGCTTATCTGAATCCGGGAGCCCCCTTTAATAAGGGGGCCCCCGGATACCGGCCCCCCACCCTATGTGAATGAGTATGGGGTACAATGTACCCCTACCCATTCACCTGTAAAATAAAAGTACAAAAAAAAAACACAACACACAAGATAAAATACTTTATTGCACAGCTCCGGGGGTCTTCCGTCTTCGGGGGTCTTCTCGCCGGACTCCTCCGCTATCTTCTTGTAGCTCTTTTGCTAGCGGAGGAGTCCGGCTTTCTTCCTCGCCGCCGGCCTCTTCTCCCGACTTCGGGGGTCTTGTCCCCCTCTTCGGTTCTTCTGCCAGGCCACCGCGCCTTCTTATAGCTCTTTTACAGGCGGTGGCCCAGTCTTCTGTCGCCGCCGCCTTCCGTTCTTCTGCTTCTTCTTCTTCTCCTTCTTCTCCTGGAGATGTTGACTCGACGCTCTCTACGGCCACAATGCCAGGGACGCGCTGCGCGGCCACTTATATAGGGACAAGGGGCGGTGTCACATGGCTTTATGTCACATGGGTTGGTGCCAAATAGTGACCCCGCCCCCTTACGATGTCACAGTCCCCATGTGACATCAACCCATGTGACCAACCCATGTGACATAAAGCCATGTGACACCGCCCCTTGTCCCTATATAAGTGGCTGCGCAGGGCGTCCCTGGCATTGCGGCCGGAGAGATCGTCGAGTCAACATCTCCTGGAGAAGAAGAAGAAGAACAGAAGGCGGCGGCGGTGACAGAAGACCGGGCCACCGCCTGTAAAAGAGCTATAAGAAGGCGCGGTGGCCCGGCAGAAGAACCGAAGAGGGGGACAAGACCCCCGAAGTCGGGAGAAGAGGCCGGCGGCGAGGAAGAAAGCCGGACTCCTCCGCTAGCAAAAGAGCTACAAGAAGATATCGGAGGAGTCCGGCGAGAAGACCCCCTAAGACGGAAGACCCCCGGAGCTGTGCAATAAAGTATTTTATCTTGTGTGTTGTGTTTTTTTTTGTACTTTTATTTTACAGGTGAATGGGTAGGGGTACATTGTACCCCATACTCATTCACATAGGGTGGGGGGCCGGTATCCGGGGGCCCCCTTATAAAAGGGGGCTCCCGGATTCCGATAAGCCCCCCGCCCGCAGACCCCGACAACCAACGGCCAGGGTTGTCGGGAAGAGGCCCTTGTCCTCATCAACATGGGGACAAGGTGCTTTGGGGTGGGGGGGCCGCGCGGCCCCCCTTCCCCAAGGCACCCCCCATGTTGAGGGCACGCGGCCTGGTACGGCTCAGGAGGGGGGGCGCTCGATCTCCCCCCTTTCCTGGCCGGCCGGGTAGCGTGCTCGGACAAGGGTCTGTTGTGGACTTGGGGGGGACCCCCACGCCGATTTATTTCGGCGTTGGGGTTCCCCTTTAAGTTCATACCAGGCGGCGGGGCCAGCGACGTCTCCTTCGTGGGCCCCGCCTACCTGGAGACCCGCTCTAAATGAGCGGACTTTTCTCCGGGCGGGAAAAGTCCGCTCATTTCGAAAGTACAGCGGACTGGCACACATACGGCCGGATTGTCCGCCGAAATGCGAGTACGGCGGGCAGATTGGTGTGCAACACGGCATTCTAAGTCCGCCGTACTTTCGGGTCAAAAAAGTATGCCGGAGGCTACACACGGGGGGATTGTTTGGCGGACTTGAGTTTGCCGGACTTTTCCACCGGATTGTTTGATCGTGTGTACGCAGCATTAGTCACCTTTGACTAGACTCTGGGCTGTTTTAAATAATAACAGCGTTGTTATTTTTAGAGATGGGTGGAGGTGTTGATTGTACCTAGTGTGTGTTGTGTTTTCCATTGATTCATATAGTTCATAATAAAATATATATTTTTTAACGTTACCATTTGGGGTCACATTTAATACCTAATTATTCAGGGGTCCTTTCCCCCTAATAATCTTTGTTATTGTACATTTTGGGTATGCTGACCCTCACCAGAAATGGTGTAATAATGTACACTGTATTAATTCTCTGACACTGGTGTCAACTTAGTTGATGGAACCATATTTAGTTAATATATTAAATAAGCTTTCCACATTGCAAGGGAAGTTTCACCCATTTTCCACAGAGCTTAGCGAATGTGGTGAAATGTCAATTTGCAAAGAATACAAAATTGCGTTAAGGAAAATGTAAAAAAAATAGCATTTTCGCTGGCAAATGTTTGCATAATTCCCCAAAATCTGCACTTGCAAATTGCAACTTCCCTTGCAAAGTGAACAGTCTATTTGCCTTTAGTATTTAAATCCATGGTAATTCATGGTAAAGTAACAGTGTCTTTGTAAAGGCCCTACATGACCTCTGATATTCATTTTGCCAGGGTTCACTCACCGCTCCTGCCTCCATTGCAGCTGACACAAAAATGCCTAATGTGAGATATTAAAGGAGTGGTCACAAGACACTGTTCAGGCCCAGAGGTTGACTGCTAGACCCAAGCAAATCCACATCAGAAGAGGTCACATGCCACTGAATACTGTCTGCAACAAAGGTAAAATGTTTATGGGGCCCATTACAAAGACACTGTCACTTTCCCTAAATAGGAAGGGTGACATTGTCTCTTTAAATTAAGATAGAATTCCCCTGTTTATCCACCCAACTGCCTAATCTTGTTGATGTCTGTCATGTAAAGATTTGAAAGGGATGTCTCTGATTTTGGAGTAAGGTCACACTTAAAGAGGAGGTCCGGCCATTTTTTTTCAAAGTCAGCAACTACAAACACTGTAGCTGCTGACTTTTAATAACCTGTCCAGCGAGCCCGCGATGTCGGCCCCCCGAAGCCGATCCGTCCATTGAATCGGGTGCCGGCGCCGCCATCCTAACTAAAGGAAACAGGCAGGCAGTGGAGCCTTGCGGCTTCACTTCCCGTTTCCTACTGCACTAGTCACGCAGCGCTTTATGAATGGCCCTGTTGTTTTATGGGACATACACATGTCCCAGAAGACAATGAGGCCATTGGCCGAAGAGGAGGAACTGAAGAAACAGCGCCGCATAATAGGAAGAGGCAGATTAGGAAGACTGCCTAGCAACAGGGGTTTCTGGTAAGTTAAAAAACATTTTTTATTTCACTTTTTTTATATTGTTTTAAGAATGTTAATGTAATTTTCTGTTTTAGGGTGGACCTCCACTTTAAGCTCACTGTACTAGCATGTCAATAAATCGTCTGGAAAAGACAAACGATGGAGGATAATACACTTTGTTTTACAACATATACACTTGTGCTTTACATAAAAGTAAAAAAAAGTCTTGCAGATATTTAAAGAGCTTTTCAGACATCAGGATAGTTAACAATGGTAGAATAAAAATTGCATAGAAATCTTAACTGTCATCCTCTGCCATTTTACTCTGTTCCCCAAGTGATTTGTAATCACATATTGTATTGTATTCTTCTTAAAAACATATTAAAAGAACAACAGGGTTGATGAAACTGTAAAGTCTCTGTTCAGCTTTTTATGATCCAGCTGATTTGTAATCATAAGTGCTCTGACTCCTCTTGATTAAAGTGGCTAACCTTTGTTAAATCACATAAAAGAGTTGAGACATGTGAATGAGTTATGACTATTCCTTTGATATCTTAGTTTTGCCTGGCAAAGGTAATCATCAAGGTCCTATCAAACAGTTTTTACTCATTTTCTTATTTAATTAACTAAATTAATGAATACGGTATAGGAAAAGTAGATGAAATGATTGTATATATTCACTTAATTGTGTACTTACAATCTTTCTTGTTGTTGTTTAGCTGGCTTGTCTAAATAACTGTCTAACAAAATCATTCAATACAGCTGTTATAATTCCAGTTGGCAAGCTGAAATCTATTAGCTTAACTGGAAAAGCCATGTCTTATTTGCAGTGAAAAAGTAATGCAAAGAAAGGGGTCAGTGAGCTAACGATATCAAGCTTTTAATAAAAGAAATAAAACAATACCAATAGTCACTGAGATTTAGGTTTGCTAAAAAAAAAAAAAAAAAATACTTCACATAGAGAATTATTCTCATTGTTACACAGTTAATAAAATGTAAATAAAAATTATATTGTAAATTAAACTAAAATGTATCATCCAAATGTATCTTTATTCAGAATGAAGCTGGTTGTTTTTAGTTTTAGTCACATTTGAGAAATATATATTATATTATCTAATTAAATGAAACTCACAGCACTGATTAGTTACAGTAATCCTATGTAAGAACAATACCAGCAAGAAAAAAAACAATACAAATAACAATGCAGAATAACAATGAAAATAAAACTATGCTGTGGATACCAGCAAAGTATGTATCTAGCATACATAATTTGCAATGGCTTAGATGTCTCTCGAAAATAACTAATGCTGAAGTACTTGTCCATACTTATTCAAATCTGTTTAAATAATTTATTTAATCAGGTAGTTATTCATTGCCACAGTAAATCATGTATATTGCTAAGCAGTGCCATTAAGTACAATTATCATAATTTCTCTTCTGAGTTCTGTGTGAATTTTATAGAAATACATATATATGAAAAACAAAAAAATTACTGTTCCACGTTATTTGAAGTCACTTTTTCACAGATGACAAAACGATTGAAAAATACTCATATTGTTTTATAAATTGTTCTTCAAATCAGTCTTCTGTTTGAAAACTATTTTAATTAAGCCTAGCTATCAGTAATTCTTTTCTCAAATATATCTCACTCTTTCTATTTGTATTCATTAAAGCAAAATAGATATGTTTCATCTCATGTTGTTAGAGGAGACAGATTTGCCTGCCATATGGGAAAGTTATGTTTAATTTCTTCATATCCCTTGGCCAAATTCAGATATCTTTGCTTTAAGTGTTTTCACTTCTTTCCAAAATAAGCTGACCCAGTTACAATTTTGATGCACTAACTGCAATTTTTACTCAGACTCCAAAGCTGCCTGCGTGCATTAGTTTATGATTCATTAAATTATCCAATGAGAGAATGCATATATGATTATATTTCACAGGACACAGTGACAACTAGCTACTTGATCGTGTTGACTCTTCTCATTAAATAGGAACAACCTATCATATAAGCATGATCTTGAGACTCTCGAGATTAATGAGCCCTGTGCCCAAATATTATTTTCCAAAGATATACTGCACACTGACAGAATCCAACACGCTCAAGATAAAGCAATGTTTTTTTAGATGATCCTATAAATTCCTAGCTTATTTGATAACCTTCATAATTTAATAAAAATATATACAGAGAGTAATGTATTTGCAAACATTTTGGCGTTTCTTGTTAAATTAGAAACACGAATGGCAGATATCTGTGCAAATTATCTTGTTCTGATCTTTAATATACTGGAAATGACATGAAACAAGTCTGTCTATTGAGGACCATTAAAGCACAATGTGATAAAAGTGACATTTTGAATTTAAAGGCAACTCATAAATGTTGATACTAAATGTAGCTGACACTACAACTTGACACTCCGTATGACATTTGAGTTAGTTAATGTGAGTTCTGTATGCTTTTATACAAGAATGATCTTTTCAGTCCAGCTGCAGCATTGTAAAACTATGTAGAATTACCTATAAAGAGCCTCAGTATAGCCTCAGGATTCTGTAGTTATGTACAACACCTCACCTTTGGTAAAAATAGCGGATCTTTTTTTGTACTGTACACAAAATTGCATCTTCATTCTCCTGTCCACTGTTATCTATTAACTATCATGTTTCAGCGAAGAAGTGTATGCTAAAGTACTTTGAGTTATGGAAAGGAATAAAATAAAACCACATAGAAAGGAAGAGATAATAGGTACTGTAAAAAAATTGGAAGAACACTGGTATATCATGGTTGGCTCAGAGATTTTATCTTACAGAAAGTTCCTAAATTCAGAACACATACTTGGGAATTTTTAATACTACTGGCCAAAAACCTAAATGTCAAAGTTCAACATTTTCTTGTTAATATGTTTAAATTAGCTGTTTCTAAATGTATAGTCGACCTAAACTCTAACTGGATGGCATTTTGCTGCTAAAGCACTTATGAAGCTAATTTACTATGAGATTGACAAATTAGCACTGCTTTAAAATACCAGTTCACTGGTGGCACAAAAGTTCATGCACATGCAGTAGCACAATGGCGAGAGGCAACATAATGATAAATGTGAGTGTCTGAATTATATGTGGAAACTAATTTATTGTGACTGACTGTGGTGGGATGTTAGGCACCAAAAACTCTTTCAGCATGATGGATGTATATGTTGGTCATCTGCACAGTTGTAGATTTATATAAAAATAGATAGATAGATAAATAGATAGATAGATAGATCGATAAGTCATAGAAAATACAATCACTAGTATGGCGCAATGAGTCTCTGTTAGAAAGAAGGGACTGGCCCCTTTAAAAGTCCAAAGTAAACAATCACTCGTGGATTGTCCAGCTCCTAAGAAAGAAGTGGGTGGATCCTCCAATTAATTGCACTGTAAAACAAACAAGCAAATGGCACAACCATATGACCATAGCAGTTTAATGCATAAAAAGAATAAAAAGCATAGATGCACTCACATGTAGTTAAAACAATCACCACTGGACTGGCTCAGGATGGAAAGCGCATGCAGAAATTGTCAGGAAAGCGATCAGGCACTGTAGAGTTAAAGCCAGGAAGCGGTTATGGATGTCGAGCAGATGTTGGAACTGGGCTGTATTGCACAGAAGCACAGATGTAAAAAGTGGTGGATCTGGGATGGGTAGATAATGTAGGTTGTCAACATGGACATGACATATGGGCATTATGTTGGTGTGGCTATACGTTTCAGGGCATACATGCCCCTTTCTCAAGTCAATCCAGTGGTGACTTTTTTGTGTGGGATGAAATACCTGTTGCTTTTAATTACATGTGAGTGATGGTCACACCCTTTGCTTGTTTGTTTTATAGCTAGAATGATAGACCCCACATCTCAGATACCATGGAGTGAAAAATAGACCAAATGCCAAGCCTTAATCAGATCATACTGCCAGCTCATCCATATTCTTGTAACTTTGCCTGAACTACTATGCTTGGAAGATACCTATTTGATCCTTTGCCTGTTTTGACAAAATCACCTATTCATATAAATATAATTTCTGAAGACTCACCATACACCCATATTAACATATAACTACTAGATATGAAGATGAATATTTTTTGTTATTGGTTTTATTAAGTACTCTGTGATAGAAATAACTCAGAGTGTGACATTTAAAGTGATTGTAAAGGTTCATTTTTTTTTAAATAAACATGTCATACTTACCTCCTCTGTGCAGTTGGTTATGCACAGAGTGGCCTTGATCCTCCTCTTCTGGGGTCCCTCTGCTGGGTTCCCCGGTGGGACAGGCATGCGGGCATGCTCCCATGTCCTTCTGCTGCGTCTGTTGACACAGACAGCAGGACTCGGCTCCGCCCCTGGTGCCATTGGATTTCATTGGCAGCACTGGGAGCCAATGGCTGCACTGCTATCAATCTATCCAATCAGGGCAGGAGACACTGGCCAGAGCTGGTGTGCTCATTCCCATCACATGAATTACAGGGCTCAGGTAAGTATAAGGGGAGCTTGGGGGCACTGCTGCAGTAGGAAGAAGAAGAATAGAATGCATTAAGATGAAAAACGGCGATGGTTATTAAGCCCTTTAAAGCGGATCTAAGGGGGAGTGGCTAGGCTGAGCATGTGAGAGGAGGACGCTGTAGCACTGTGCTCCTGCCGACCATCAGCTGGCTATTAGTGAGGTATAGGGGAAGAATTCACCTGGCTTTCTACTGCTTTCCACTGCTCCAGCTGGTTACTGGAGATTTATGTGTCTCTCCGTTTTTTCACTGATAAGTTGCTGAGCTGCTGATAACCCTGCTAATAACCCTGACCTAATTATCCTCCTCCTTTAATCCTTACCGGCCACGCTGTTAGAGGAAAAGTTTGTCTAAGGTTTGCTGTGTTTGGCTTTTGCTAAGCTAATCTACTAACTACATTTCCCAGTGTGCATCTTGCATCATGCAGTCTTATCTGTTTACAAGAGCAATGGGGAAGCGTCTGAAGGAGACTGGAACAAGTGGAACAGCAGGAGAGAAAAGTATGCAAGCCCTCACTCCAGGTAGGGAAAAAGGATAGAGGAAAAGATGCAGCTGCAAGGCTGGAAGGGTTTGCTTGGAGTGCGAATCGGGACGCAAACAGAGTGCCTAATATGCCTGGTATGTCTAATCCATATAATATTTCTGATATAATAAAAGGCAAAGTGAGAGATGAAGTGGAGATGGAGGAGGTGATGAGGACGGAGAGAAATGAAAAGGGGAAGGCTGACTCATGTGAGATGATGGAGGGGGCGATACAAACAGAGCAGAGTGGGGCTGCTGGACGGATGGAAAGAGTAGAGAAAGAAGGGGGCAATGTTTTAGGTGTTGTTGCTCTGCCTGTCCAAGATGAGTTGGGGAGAGAACCAACAATTAAGGATGTGTTCCTGGCAGTACAAAATTGTAACTGTACCTTGACTTCACTATCTACTCAGTTTAACCATCTCAGGGAAGATGTGTCTATTATGCGCCAGGATATGCAGAAAGTATGTGAGCGAACATCTGCAGTGGAGGGGCGGGTGGCTACTTTGGAGGAAGAGATGAGCCTAATGCAGAGAGACTTTAAGGAAATGGGTATGCAGTCGGGTCGCAATGCAAATTGCATGGATGACCTTGAGAACAGACTCAGAAGAAATAATGTGCGAATCCTTGGTATACCTGAGCGCCTAGAAGGGGGGAAGCCAACGGAATTTATAGAGCAGTGGTTGCTGGAAGTGTTTGACAAAAAAAAACTTTACCCCTTTCTTCGCTGTGGAGAGAGCACATCGTATTCCTGCTAGACCCCCACCTCTGGGTAAATATCCAAGGCAGTTTATCCTAAAAATGCTTCATTTCAGAGACAGAGACAAAATATTATCACTGGCTCGTACTAAGGGCACCATTGAAGTCAATGGGTCTAGAATCTCCTTTTTTCCGGACTATTCTGCTGAGGTTCAAAAGCAAAGGGCTCAATTTAAAGATGTTTAAAGGCAACTTCGTGATATTCCAGTTCAATATGCCATGATTTATCCTGCCAAATTAAGGATTATAGCTAGAGGAGAAACTTTTTTTTTGATAATTCTAAGGCAGCAGCATCTTGGCTTGACAAAAATGAGCAATATATTTCATCGCTTGTTGACAGCACTGATGTTGTGCAAGGAAACTGAACTTTTTATGAATAAATTCAAAGGATAGTGATTAAAAATATGATAAAAAATTAAAAATTAAAAATGTGTTAAAAATGCGATAGAAGGTGAAAAAATGTGACTGGGATTTGGAAAAGAACTTTTCTCTGTACTATATGGGGGAGGGGACAGGGAGAAAAATGTTTTGTTTTCTAACCTTTACTCTTTTTTTTTTCTCTTCCTTGTCCCCAACCCTGCCCCTTCCTTTCCTTGTCCTTTCCTTGTACCCACCTTCCCTTATCCCTCCCCTTTTATATATATATTTTTTATATAGGCGGGAGCCCCTGCTTTTGCTTTTGTACTAGCAATAGTGCAAGAACTCCTCCTCATTAGGGCTCAAGCCTGGATGGATTTTTTCCTTCTCCCCTGTATACACCTTCCTGCGGGAAACAATGGATTTTTTTCTTTTTCTGTTTTTCTTGTTTTTTTTGTTTTCTTTTTTTGTTTTTTGTGTGTGTGGGTGTGTGTGTATGGGCAACAATTTACATGCTACTGCTTGATGTTGTTGTATTATTTTGTTTATGCCTATTACAGTATGACATGCTTAAGAGATCAACTGAATGTTGGGCTGGTCTGGTCTGTAACTCTTCAAATGGAGGAAGACTGTATAATGACTTACTGTTGTATGATTTACCGTATTTTGAGGATTATTTGGACAATATGGGCACCATGTCATGTGTATATATAATTAATAATGGCTAATAAGATCAGAATATGGTCATGAAATATTAGAGGGATTAAGAACCCTATCAAAAAGCGTGCTATGTTCAATAAACTGGTCCAGCATGACCCGTTGATTGTTTGCTTGCAGGAAACACACTTAACTAAAGATACTGTTAGCTTATTACAGAATAAAAAGTACACCACTCAATACCATTCAGTATATTCAGCTTACGCAAGAGGAACAATTATATTTATTTCCTCAAAGGTCCAGTTTTCCTGCAGGCAAGCAAGGATAGATCCACAGGGTAGGTTTGTTTTGCTGGTATGTACACTGTTTTCTACGCAATGTATTTTGGGGTCTATTTATATCCCTCCTCCATATAACAGTGAAGTAATGCGACAGATAGGGATGATATTGGCTGATAATCCAGGGACCCCCATGTTTATTATGGGGAACTTCAGTAATGTATGCAATACCAGCATGGATAGATACTCAGCAGGCCCCAATCTACAAATATATTCAGGAGCTTGGACTGTATGACATATGGCGGCTTAGGAATCCATCTTCTAAAGAATATTCTGGTTGCTCTGGTACTTTTCAGACCCTATCAAGGTTAGATATGTTCTTGGGAACAGACTCAGCTATTGTTTGGGTTTCTGATGTTTATTACTTAACGAGGGATTTATCAGATCATTCACCGTTAGTAGTAACACTAGGTAAAATAAAGCCTAAAATTAGGTCTAACTGGTGTCTAAGAGATGTCCCCTGTCTCCTTTACTATTTGCACTGGCCCTTGAACCACTGGCCGAGGCCGTCTGACAGGCAGAATCTATTTGCGGATTTATTAGAGGAACGAGTATTGAAAAAATCTCCTTGTATGCTGATGATGCATTACTGTTTCTTGGGGATACAGAAGGTTCTTTAAGCTCCTTAATGTCACTAATAAAAAAAATTGGATCGTTTTCTGGTTACATTATTAATTGGGATAAATCCGTACTACTTCCCTTAGACAATCCTAGTCTGTCCAGGTTAAAAGAGGCCCCTCAAGTTAAAATAATGTCATCATTTAAATACTTGGGAATAATGATAAACTCTAGAATAGAAAACTATTTAATGGATAACTTGTCACCTATTCTTAACAAATTCCAATTTAAGAGCATGGCGTGGACCAAATTGCCATTATCGGTGGTAGGCCGTGCAAATCTCATAAAAATTATCTGGACCCCTCAATTGTTATATATACTCCATAATTCACCGATATGGATAAATTTAAAATGGTTCAAAAAAACAGAATCAATATTTCGTAGACTATTATGGAAAAAAAAAAAAAACAGAGAATTAAGTTATCAATTCTCCAGAGGGCAAGGGATTGGGGTGGATTAGCGGTACCACAGCCAAGACTCTACTTCATAGCCTCCCAGCTTCAGCATTTTGCAGGCTGGGGAGAGAGTAATTGGGAACACCCCATACAGGTTTTACTGTTAAATAACAGTTTTCGATATAATCTTGTGGCTCAGTTGGAATCCAGAGCCCTGGGTAACACCTGTAGGGGTCTAACAACGAAACTTATGAATAGAGTCTGGAAGGAAAAGAGGAGTATAATGAAATTTGAAGGAGTTTCAAAATACTCCCCGCTTTGGGGGAATAAGCAATACAAAGAATTATATAAATTGGAGGGATTCGAAAGCTGGCTCTCTAAGGGGCTCCAATATATAGAACAGATGTTTACACATAATGCTCTGCGCTCCTTTCAGGACCTGCAAGAATCCTTTCAACTGCCTTCTAGTCACTTCTATAAATATTTACAATTACGGCATGTGATTCAAACTCAGTTTAGAAGGGAAAAGATAGTGATAAAACCTACCCCACTTATAACTTTATTAGCAAGGGGGGAGGAAAAAAAGGGCTTGATCTCGTCTTTATATGGTCAATTGATGAGACTATATCAGGATAAAGTTGTCAGCCCGGTATGAACAGGCTGGGAGAGAGACATAGGGGACATCTCAGATGAAAACTGGCAAATTATCTTGAGAAGGGTACCCCTAGTATCATTATCACCGGCTCAATGCCTGACGCAACTATTTATAATATATAGGATATATAGAACACCAGTTAAATTATTTAAGTGGGGCAGACGCGATTCTCCGGAGTGTCCTAGATGTCAAAAGTCTCCAGCTGATTTAATACACATGATGTGGAATTGTCCAAAAGTGGCTAGATATTGGCGAGAGGTGGTTAATACAATCAATGCTACATATAATACACATATCGACAGGACCCCTATGACATGTCTACTGGGATATTTTGACGAGGAAGGCTTCTTTCCCAGGGAGGTGATATTAGTTACCAGACTATTGTTTATTGCACGTGAGTTAATTGCTCTAAGGTGGATATCTTCGAATGCACCTTTACTCGAGGACTGGCGTCTTCAGGTAAATGAAAACATCTTGAAAGAACAACAAATTGATTGCAATAGGGGAGAATCCAATAACTGGATTAAAATATGGAAACAATGGATATCGGATCCACGGTTAGCCCCACCCTCAATGGTAATGGGGGAGTCTGTATTGCGTGGTTAGTATCGTTTTTTTTTCTGTTTGAATGGGACAGTAAACGCGGTATTCAAAGGAAAATGGGGTAGAGAGTTATACCAGAGGGCAGGAAAAAAAAATAAAAAATAAAAAATTGTAACGATAAAAGATGTGGGTAGAAACAATCTTCTCCTTTGTCAGCTTGTGATATATAACTCACTATGGAAACAACGCTATGGATTTGTCGCCCGGAGAGTGCGTGTTTTTTTTTTTTTGTGTCTATGTCTGTGTGTATGTTTGTAAATACTTGTGTCTAAAGGATGGTTAGGTAGTATATATGATAGTGGCAAGTAAGAATAAGAGAAAAATATAAAAAGTTGTTTTGCACGGATCAATTGAAATAAATAGGAAAACGAGAATAGGACGTACTAGCGGTATAAGGAAACAAAACTGTAAAATATATACTGATACTGTAACTTGGTCTGTTATAACTTGTAATATGTCAAATAAAGAAATAAACAATAAAAAAAAAAGCGGATCTAAACTGCATCTAACCAGTACAACCCAAAAAATTCTATTTATTCATTTTTAATATTCAAAGTGTAGCACCTTGGGTTTTAGTCAGGGAGCTCCTCACAAATTTACTTGCCAAGAGTAGTCATCTTGGTCGATTGATATAGATCTATTGGTTTCTCCCTAAGTTTGTTGCACTTTTCTCTTCTGCCACTAGGTGGCCGGGAGCTTGGTGGTACTAGATATGAGAAGGGCAACCCAAGGCAAGGTTATGGGTATATGGGTTATCTCAGCCAATGGGCAGGAGTTTTCTTGAATCCCTTGGCCTGCTGGGAGAACCTATATATTTGGGTGAGGTCTGGTGATAGCTGTCCTGTTCCCCCTGGACAGCTGACTGCATGGGCATGTGCTGTATGGCCCGGGCTGCTATTCCATAGATTTGCCCTATCCCGGGGGCATCCGGCTACCAGGCTGTGTGAGGGCCTATCCAGAAGTAAGAAAGCAGCACAGGGTTAGGACTGCGGCTTGCAGTTGAATAGAAAGTGATGGTTTTGTTGGCCGGAGAACCTGTCAGTGGTCGGAGGTAGAAGGGATGCTGTTGCCACAAAGAGACCAACCACTTTTACCAGGGACCACAGTGAGTAACTGAAGAAAGTATCGGAACTAGTGATGGCCGGTCGTTTCGCGGCGAATTTCGGCTGTTCGCGGTTCGCCCGATCGGCGGACTATTGCCGCTGTTCGCCCGGCGGACTTCTGTGTTTTCTGTGTAAAAGAACTTTGACCTATGATGACACATCCATCATGGGGTACAGGACAGCCAATTGAGACATTACAGCACATGGACACATGGACATTCCCCCTAACTTATAAATAGACCCAATCCGGCGGCCATTTTACATTCTTTCTTCTGTCACTATAGGGAGAGGTTGCTGTGTGGAGCAGGAAGAGATTGCAGTGACCCAAATCGCTAGCTATTTGGTACACAAAAGTTCTTTTCAGGACTGGTATATGTGTTAGGTGTAGTTCCTGATATAGGTTTGAGGCAGTGCTGTGCTAGTGATTGTTGCAGCAGCCTGAGTGTCTTTTGTCAGTTTAGAGAAAGGGACAGGACGGTGTGTGCTGCAGGGACAGTCAGTTTAGTCATTAGCTGTTACTATCAGGTCCACAAAAGTGCTATTCCAGTTATTGTTCCAGCAGCCTCTGTTTTGTCAGTTTATATAGGGACAGGCAGGAAGCTGTGTGTGAGGCAGTGAGGGTCAGTTTATTCAGTAGCTGTTACTATATTAGGTCCACAAAGGTTCTTTTCAGGACTGGTATAAGTGGTATGGTAATAGGCTTGTACACGTATAATATTCTTTCTTCCAAATATAGAAAGAATATTATACTTGACTGCTGCCCTTCTGCTGCAGTCTGCTAATCAGTCACAACCTACTTGTTCCACAAAGGTCCTTATAAGGACTGGTAAGGTCTAGGGTGCTGCAGTACATAGGGTTGAGTGAGGTACAGTCTGCTATTCTATAAGGACTGGTATAGGTCCACAATACATAGGGTTGAGGTGCACTACTGCTGACCGCTGCCCTATACTGCAGCAGTCCTTCATCAGTATAGGGACTGACGTACAGTCTGCTAATCAGTCACACACAACCTACTAGTTCCACAAAGGTCCTTATAAGGACTGGTAACCTGGTGTAGGGTGCTGCAGTACATAGGGTTGAGTGAGGTACAGTCTGCTATTCTGTAAGGACTGGTATAGGTCCACAATACATAGGGTTGAGGTGCACTACTGCTGACCGCTGCCCTATACTGCAGCAGTCCTTCATCAGTATAGGGACTGACGTACAGTCTGCTAATCAGTCACACACAACCTACTTGTTCCACAAAGGTCCTTATAAGGACTGGTAACCTGGTGTAGGGTGCTACAGTACATAGGGTTGAGTGAGGTACAGTCTGCTATTCTATAAGGACTGGTATAGGTCCACAATACATAGGGTTGAGGTGCACTACTGCTGACCGCTGCCCTGTACTGCAGCAGTCCTTCATCAGTATAGGGACTGAGAGTTTTGTCACATTGTCATTTAAAAAATGACAGGCAGAGGAAGAGGCAGGCCCTTCTGCAGGGGTGGTAGGGGTAGGGCAGGAGCAACAGGCTTGAGCCAAAGTGGGAAGTTGCAGATGGTGCGTTCAATTACTTTAAAGGACGCACCAGACTTGGTTGAGTGGCTCACTCAGCCTTACTCTTCTGCACCCTCCTCATCCTCTCGATCTGCACCCTCTTCTTCACTCTCTGCTATGTGCACCCCCAAAGACACTACCACCAACAACACCACCACCACCACATACCTTCCGCTTGAGTCACAGGAATTATTTTCCGATCCATATCAAAACATTTCTGATGCGCAGCCACTCTTGGTATTGGATCAGGAAGAGGAGGTAGCAACAACCGCCACTCAGCAGTCTGACGACAGTACCCAGATCAGCCCAAGGAGGAGGTTGGTCCCGGGTGTTGCTGCCTACTCCGAGATCTCTACTTATAGCGGTGGGGAAGGTGACGTCGATGATGACGTGTCTAGTGATGTCACGTGGGTGCCCACAAGAGAGGAAGAGGAGGGGAGTTCAGAGGGAGATATGGACCAGCAGATAGGGAGGAGAAGCAGGAATAACTTACATTGCACAGGAGGGACAAAGCAGACTTCAAATGTATCAGGAGCGAGTCATTGACCATGTACGGTCACATCTGGTGCTTCCAGGACACCGGCACATGGCTCCGCAGTGTGGGCTTTTTTTAACGTGTCCGCTGCTGACAATAGCGTTGCCATCTGCAATCTTTGCAGTCAACGCATTAGTCGCGGTAAGCCCAACACTCACCTAGGGAAGACCGCCATAAGAAGGCACATGAGCAGCCATCACGAGCCCAGTGGGAGCAACGGAACACACAAAGCCACACTCCAGGCTCTCACCGTCCAGCCTCGTCTTCTACTTCTCCTTATCCTCTCTCCTCACAATTGTCCTCCACTCCACCTTCCATCACGCCAAGCTCAGGTTTTCTGCAAAAAGGCAGGCTTCCGTGGGCCTAATGTTCGAGCGTAAAAAAATGATGACGCCGGATAACCCTCTTGCCCAACGGTTGATGGCTGGCTTGTCAGAACTGATAGCCCGCCAACTACTGCTATATAAACTGGTGGACTCAGAGGCCTTTCGAAAATTTGTGGCCATTGGAACACCACAATGGAAGGTCCCAGGAAGGAAGTATTTCTCACAGAAGGGCACCCCAGAGCTATATGGCCATGTTCAGCGGCAAGTGAATGTATCTCTGGCACACAGTGTCGGTGCCAAGATACATCTGACCACAGACACGTGGTCTAGCAAACACGGGCAGGGAAGGTATATCACTTTTACTGCCCACTGGGTGAACCTTCTGACGGCCGTCAAGCATGTAACCCGTGGCACCCGTGTAGATTTGGTTTTACCGCCACGGATTCTCCTCCTACTCCATCCTCCTCCCTCCCCTCCTCGGCTGACTCCTCCTTTTCCGCTGCTAGCGTCTCTTCCGCTGCGCCGCCCAAGCTCCCCAGAACCTATTCGACATGCCAGGTGAGACGTTGCCATGCCGTGCTGCGTCTGTTGTGCCTGGAAGCCAAGAGCCACACTGGCCCGGCACTCCTTTCAGCTTTGCGTTCACAGTCAGATCAGTGGCTAACACCGCTCAATTTGACAGTTGGTAAAGTGGTGTGTGACAACGGTGGCAATCTGCTTAGCGCATTGAAACAGGGCAAAATCATGCACGTGCCATGCATGGCACACGTCTTAAACTTGGTTGTGCAGCAATTCGTTGTCAAATACCCTGGGGTCCAGGACATCTTGCGGCAGGCAAGGAAAATCTCGGCCCATTTGAGAAGATCTTACACGGCCATGGCTCGCCTTGCTGACATTCAGCAGTGACACAATCTGCCGGTCAGACGTCTTATTTGCGATTGCCCGACGCGATGGAACTCAACCTTCTATATGCTTGATAGGCTGCTCCAGCAGAAAAGTGCAGTTAATGTCTACCTGTATGAACTCTGCGGCAGAACAGGTTCTGGGGAGCTGGGTTTTTTTTCACCGCGCCAGTGGCTGCTCATGCGCGACTCATGCAGACTTCTGCGGCCATTTGAGGAGATAACCAAACTGGTCAGTCACAGCCATGGCGCCATCAGTGACATGGTACCTTATGCCTTCTTTATGGAGCGTGCATTGCGGCGTGTCATTGATCAAGCTGTGGAGGAGCAGGAGCGGGAAGATGAGGAAGTCGCAATGCTGAATGAATTCCCAGGGGGGGCTACTCTATCTGAGACAAGTCAACAAAAGGAGTCTGAAGAGGAGTCAGAGGAGGATGGTGTCGGGGCGGATGAGGAGGAGCAAGAAGAGCATGCTTTAAACCTTTCTGGGACCCCTGTTGTTGTGCGTGGATGGGGAGAGAAGAATGAAGAGGACGACATTATCCTGGATGATGAACAGGAGCCAGGCCACCACACCGCTTCCAGTTTAGTGCAAATGGGGGCCTTCATGCTCCAGTGTTTTAATAGGGACCCCCGTATAAAAAGCATAAGGGTCAAGGACCAGTACTGGGTGGCAACGTACTTAGACCCCGGTACAAACACAAAATGGCGGAAATGCTACAGCCGTCACAGAGGGCTGTCAGAATGCAGCACTTCCAGGCCTTGCTTCGAGAAATGCTGTATTCTGCTTTTGCGTTCGCTGGCAGAGGAGCAATTCCCACTCCCAGAGAAGGAGTTGCGGGTACCAATCCAACAGTGCCTGCAAGAAGAGGCCGGTTTGAAGATGTGTTGGTGACTTTGGATATGAGGTCATTCTTTCAGCCGACCCATCGACAGGTGTCATCCGGTTCCAGCATCAGGGAACGCCTAGACCGTCAGGTGTCCGACTACATCGGGTTAACGGCCGATGTGGACGCTCTGAGGAGTGATGAACCCCTGGACTACTGGGTGGGCAGGCTTGACCTCTGGCCAGAGCTTGCCCAATTTGCAATCAGACTGTTGGCTTGCCCCTCGTCCAGTGTCCTGTCCAAAAAGGACGTTCAGCGCAGCAGGGAGGATCGTGACCGATAAGCGTACTCGCCTAGCTCACGACAGTGTTAACTACCTCACATTTCCAAAAATGAATGAGGCATGGATCTCGGAGGAATTCAACACATGTGACCAGTAGACCATGTATATGTCTATAAACAATTTTTTAAATCGAGCACACAGACCTTCTTTCTTCATTTGGCTCACTTCCTTATCCAAAAAAAGCACACCGTACTATATGCCCGTACCCTCCTCTTTGAAGAGGTTGAGCGGTGTCATATTTCTACTGGGGCTGCTTATTATGAGGGGCTCCCACCATCCCTGTGCTGTGCTGACTTCCTCCTGGGGCTGCTTATTATGAGGGGCTCCCACCATCCCTGTGCTGTGCTGACTTCCTCCTGGGGCTGTACCTCTGCTGTGCATATTATGAGGGGCTCCCACCATCCCTGTGCTATGCTTATTATGAGGGGCTCCCACCATCCCTGTGCTGACTTCCTCCTGGGGCTGCTTATTATGAGGGGCTCCCACCATCCCTGTGCTGTGCTGACTTCCTCCTGGGGCTGCTTATTATGAGGGGCTCCTACCATCCCTGTGCTGTGCTGACTTCCTCCTGGGGCTGTACCTCTGCTGTGCATATTATGAGGGGCTCCCACCATTCCTGTGCTATGCTTATTATGAGGGGCTCCCATCATCCCTGTGCTGTGCTGACTTCCTCCTGGGGCTGCTTATTATGAGGGGCTCCCACCATCCCTGTGCTGTGCTGACTTCCTCCTGGGGCTGCTTATTATGAGGGGCTCCCACCATCCCTGTGCTATGCTGACATCCTCCTGGGGCTGCTTATTATGAGGGGCTCCCACCATCCCTGTGCTGTGCTGACTTCCTCCTGGGGCTGTACCTCTGCTGTGCATATTATGAGGGGCTCCCACCATCCCTGTGCTATGCTCATTATGAGGGGCTCCCACCATCCCTGTGCTATGCTCATTATGAGGGACTCCCACCATCCCTGTGCTATGCTCATTATGAGGGGCTCCCACCATCCCTGTGCTATGCTGACTTCCTCCTGGGGCTGCTTACGGTGCAGGTGTCAGTGCTGTATATCACGGTGCTGCTGTCAGTGCTGTATATCACGGTGCTGGTGTTAGTGCTTTATGTCACGCTGCTGATGTCAGTGCTCTCTATCACGGTGCTGGTGTCAGGTGACTCTATCACGGTGCAGGTGTCATTGTTGTATGTCACGCTGCTGATGTCAGTGCTCTCTATCACGCTGCTGCTGTCAGTGGTGTATATCACGGTGCTGGTGTTAGTGCTTTATGTCACGCTGCTGATGTCAGTGCTCTCTATCACGGTGCTGGTGTCAGATCACTCTATCACGGTGCAGGTGTTATTGCTGTATGTCACGCTGCTGATGTCAGTGCTCTCTATCACGGTGCTGTTGTCAGATCACTCTATCACGGTGCAGGTGTCATTGCTGTATGTCACGCTGCTGATGTCAGTGCTCTCTATCACGGTCCTGGTGTCAGATGACTCTATCACGGTGCAGGTGTCATTGCTGTATGTCACGCTGCTGGTGATCATCTCCTGCACCCTCTTCTTTGCCTACCCTGACCTTCCCTCTCCTTCATTGCCTTCATGCGCTCCACAGTCCTGAATTGTCACAACAATTTCCCATATAAAAAAAGAATGCTTGTAGTTGTCGATCCCAGATTCACCTCATACATGTGTTATGTCATTGGCCATGTGGTGGGACTATGTTTGCACAGCTAGTAATTATTTTGTGGCTGCAAATTTGACCTGTAGGTTTGCAAAGTTCGCCTCCCATTGAAGTCAATGGGGCCCACCGCGAACGTTCCGGTTCGCGAACTATCGGCCGCGCTTGAGGTCCGCATTCGCGAAACGTCCCGTCGGAAGTTCGTCCATCACTAATCGGAACCATATTCTCACCGAACTGGCACGGTGGAGAATCAGGAAACTTCAGGCAGTGATCAAGTCAGAGACCCATCCAGAAGAGGTGACGCTTGCAGAGCAGCCTTATGAATCAAACTAGGGACTGAGTTGGTCAGCATGGGTGAAGCTTGAGAAGTATCTGGAGTGCCAAGCTAGGGACTCAGCAGGGAAGCATGGGTGACGCTTGAGGAAGATACCACTACCAGCTTTGGAGGAGCTCAAGGGATACAAAGTCAATGAATCAGTGGGTCTAGTGAGAGACCGGTAGCTCAGAGTTGTTGAACTACAAGAGGCAGTTGTAGTGGAGCTGAAAGAGCTGTTACGTTTGAGTTGGGAACTTTTACGTGACTGTTGCCATAGGAGACAGCATTCCTAGATGTGCAGAAATGGCACCTTGCTGGGGCCTTTCCCTGCACGGCTGTCCTCCTATTGAAGTATCAGCGTCTGCCAATTGCATCTATAACTATTTAAGGGTGTCCTGGCCCTAACCCTCTTTCCCCAAAAATACAAAAAGGACTATCAAAAGAAATAGAACCTCTTTTACATCCAAGAAGTGTCTGGCGCCCAATGACTTTCACCATCTTTGCACCCACTATGTCTCACAACCCACAACATATTGAAGGATGTCAGCTATCTTTGGCCTTGGAGGTCCTCATTAGACTGGACAAGGCCGGAGACCTTGCTACAAAAGCAAACTCACTCATCTAGCCATATCTCCATGCTTTATTTTGCTGAAAAACACCTCCTAGCATTTCTGGCCATAGCCATCTTGAGTAAGGGCCATTAATTCATGTAGAATTTACTTCCTGAAATTTGTTCTTAGCTCAGGCATGACGGTGTGCTTGGCTGGGAAAACCCCATTCTCCCCTCCTGAATAATTCTGGGATGTATGCCATAATTTGCCTAGGCATGGAAGCCATGAGTAGCTCAACAAAATGTGAAGAAGTAACTCGAAGAAATATGTAAAAAATTTAAAACAGGTAAATATGATAGACTTTCCTATTTACTAATGCTCGCAGAAGGATTAAAAATCGACACTGTTGATTGAGAAAGTGAAGTTCTGCTTTAAACTCAATTAATTCCCTTTTACAAACAATTGTTCAAAGACCATTTATATTGTGGTAGGCAAAAAGTGCCAATTTCTCCCTATATTTGTATCAATAGGCTAGAGATTGAACTGCCATATAGGGAAAACCACAATTCCACCTTAAAGTGGAGGGCCAGTTATAAAAAAAAAAAAAAAGTCAGCAGCTGCAAACACTGCAGCTGCTGACTTAATAAACACACTCACCTGTCCAGGGCGCCCGCGATGTCGGCCGCCCGAGGCCGACCCGTCCCTCGGCTCTCGGGTCCCGGCGCCGCCATCCCTTGTAAGGGAAACAGGCACCGGAGCCTTATGGCTTCACTGCCCGTTTCCTACTGCGCATGCGCGAGTCCCGCAGCTACTGCGCATGCGCGAGTCCCGCAGCGCTTTCTGAATGGGACGCGCTGTGTTCTGGAACACACAGTTCCCAGAACACAGCGTGACTCATTACCCAGAAGACGCCGCGACGAAGACAGAAGACAGAAGATCTCCGCGGAGGAGGAAGAGGAAGATTAGGAGAAAGTGCCTAGCAACAGGCATTTCTGGTAAGTAAAAAAAAAAAAAATTTTCATTTTTTTTTTTTTTTAGATTTTTTGTAATTTTTAACATTTTTTTGTTTTTCAGGGTGGCCCTCCCCTTTAATCTGGAGTTAAACAGAATGTAACAGTGTTATACCTTGTTTATGTTGCTGCTAGCAACAAAATATGAACAATGCCTTGGAACTTTTCCCTCATTTTTGGTTCCTAAAGAAAGTAGCTGCCATAAGTTTATGCTTATGATGTGATATTACCAAATTCACAGACAATAGTGTAGACCATGAACAATAATGGTTAAGGGAATGCAGCATTTGTTTTAACTGCTTGCCGACCACATAACTTAGTTATAAGGCACAAAAGTGTCTCTCCTGTGCCAGGTTATGTAACTAGTACGTGGTCCGGCACACGTGGGTGGGGGGTGTTCAGGTGTACTGTGGCTGTACTGTGATTAGACACAGCACAAGCCGATCAGCAGGTGCCAGCCAATGGATGTCCGCCAGCACCTGCTGATCGGCGAGGAGAGACACAGAACAGAGCTCTGCCTATATAAACAAGGCAGAACTCTGTTCTGTCAGCAGGGAAAGAAAATTCATCACATCCCTTAAGCTGGCCATACACCATACAATTTTCTTATTCAATTTCCTTTAGATTTACCTTCAACTGTGTAGCACAAGGGCCTGCCTGATTGCACACAAACTGAAAGTGTTCAGATTTGACCTCATATTATATGGTTTTGGTAAATCTAAAGGAAATCTATAGAAGAAAATTGTATAATGTATGGCCAGCCTTAGTAAAAACAGCACACATACTGCACAAAAACACTGATTAGGCACACATTTAACCCTTTGATTGCGCTAGATGTTTAACCCCTTCCCAACCATATCATTAGTACAGTGACATTTATATTTTTTAGCGCTGATTGATCACTATATTAGTGTCACTGTCAAGTGTAAAAAATGTCAGTTAGTGTCAGACTGTCCGCTGCAACATTAATATGAATAACAAAATGAATACATACCATATTTATCAGTGTATAACACGCACCGGCGTATAACACGCACCCCCAGTTTAGGAGGGAATTTTAAAGAAAAAAACTTTTAGGAGGGAAGCTTAAGGAAAAAAACTTACATTTAAATGCTCATTAATGTCAGTGTCATTTGCAGCCTTGCATTGCAGCCTTGTCAGTCATTTGCAGCCTTCCATTTAGCCTTGTCAATCATTTGCACCCTTCCATTTAGCCTTTTCAGTCATTTTCAGCCTTGCCACAGTGTCTTTGCCGGCTTGCCATTTAAAAATGGCACCGCCGAGATACAGAATGGATGTCCTGTGTATTTCGATGGCGCTCGGTAGCTCTCGGTCCTTCTCAGGGGCTTGTGTGTGGCCGAAAATAGCCAAAAGCCGCTGAGAATGGCAGAGAAGCAGAGAAATGGCGGGGGGGTTTGGCGTATAACATGCACCCGCGATTTTCCCCTGATTTTAAGGGGAAAAAAGTGTGTGTTATACGCCGATAAATACAGTAATTAAATAATCCAGTATACTGTATATCCCATAGTTTGTACACACTATAGCTTTTGCACAAACCAATCAATATACACTTATTGGATTTGTATTTTTTTTTACCAAAACTATGTAGAAGAATACATGTTGGCCTAAATTGATGAACAGATTAGATTTTTTTTTTTGCAAATCTTTTTATTAAAGTTTATGCAGTAAACAACAGCAAGCAAACTAACAAACAAAAAAGAACACATACATTGGTCACGACTACAGTTACAGGCGTGATGTATACAGATTTGTAATACAAGATAGTTTGGTACATACAGAATATGACGGAGAGTCTAAGGCACCTCATTGGCCACAGATAGCTGACTCCATGAGCAGCAGGACAACTTGGGGTTACAACACTCTACTCAGACATATGACATTTCCACTGGTGTAGTTTCCCGGTTACTAGCAAAGGGTAACTTGTTAAGTAGGCTACGGGTCAGAGGCTGTGGAGGTGTCAGCCAGCCAGCTGGACCAGACCTTGTCATATGTTTGCGGGCAGCCCCTATTAGCATAGCAGTCTTTGTAAAGAGGCAGGCTGTCGTTGACCAATTTCTTCCACAGGGAGAGAGGAGGGGGAGTTGGCTTACGCCAGCTGAGGGCTATGGCCTTGCGGGCGTAGAAAAGGAGAAGCCCAACCAGGGTGCGTCGCGCCACAGTGGGAATAATATGATCTATCAGGCCCAGTATGCAAATTTCTATGGAGGGCTGGAGCGATATGGAGGTGACCTGTGTAATGACCCTCAGTATCTCCTTCCAATAGTCGACAATGGCCGGGCAGGTCCAAAAAATATGAGTGAAGTCCCCCGGTATTGTCCCACAACGCCAACACCCCGGGGGGGAGGCGGGGTTCATTTTGTGCAATCTATATGGGGTGAAATATGCTCGGTGGACCATCTTAAACTGTATTAGCCGGTCTCTCAGGGAGACCAGGGATCTGAAAGGGAAGTCCCACATGTCATCCCAATCATCATTATCAAAGGTGGGAATGTCGCGCACCCATTTGTCTCTGAGCTTTCCCAAGGTAGGGAGGGAGGTCGTTATCAAATGGGAGTAAAGTTTCGAGGTGGGCTTATTTTCACATCTGGACGTGAGGAGGTCCTCTAGTGCGGACTGGACAACCTGGGGGGGAGACCCGGAGAACTGGCATCTGAAGGCATGGGAGAGTTGTAGATATCTAAAAAAATAGCTCTGCGGGATGTTGAAGTCAGAAATCAACTTGGGGAATGGGGCCAGCGATTGGTCGGAAATTATTTGGTCTGCTGTTTTAACGTTAAACTTAGTCCAAGCATGGGGTTCAGGTAGTTTGTAAAACTGCTCCAGGGTGGGGTTCAACCACAAGGGGGCAGCTGGAGAAAGGGCATTGGCAGGGTATTTTTCAAGTTTAAGTCCTGCCCCCCATGCACGCAACGTGGTGCGCATGGAGGGGGTCAACGGGTATGGGGCTCTTGGGCCACGATACAGCAAAAATTTCAGCTCTTCCAGTGACTTCACCACCGCCGCCTCAACCAAGGTGGCAGGGTTCGTCCTATCAGGAGTGAGCCACCAAGCCGCAGTAACCAGCTGGGTGGCTAAAAAATATTTGTACAGGTCAGGGCACGCCAGTCCTCCCTGGGAGGACGGACGTGTAAGCGTTGACCATCCATACCTCGGGGACTGGCCCCCCCAGATAAAGGAGGTAAAAAGGCTATGCAGTCGGGAGAAAAATGATTTAGGGATCCATTGCGGGGATTGACGAAGTAGGTAGAGAAGTTTGGGCAGGATTTTCATTTTTATCAGGTTTATCCGCCCTAGCAATGATAGGGGTAGAGATTCCCATGCCTTCAGTCGCAGCCACGTCTCCTGAACCACTGGGGATAGATTCAGAGGTATGAAGTCCGAAGCCTGCCTCGAGACCACCACCCCAAGGTACTTGAAGCTCTCCACCCACTGTAGAGGTATATCGGGGGGGGCGGTGTCGCGGGCTGCTGGGTCTATAGGGAACAGAAGTGACTTTGACCAATTAACCTTAAGGCCCGTGATCGTGGAGAATGAGTTCAGAATTTGTAGTGCCCCTCTGAGAGAGGAGTCCGCATCGTTAAGGAAGAGAAGGAGGTCGTCCGCATACAGGGCGACCCTCTCCTCCAGCCAGCCAACACGCAGGCCCCTAATGTGCAGGGAGGTACGTAAGGCCTCCGCCAGGGGTTCCATTGCGATGGCGAACAGGGCCGGAGAAAGAGGGCAGCCCCTGGACAGAGGAAAGGACCGGGACAGACCCCCCCCCAGCTTAATGGCTGACGTGGGGTGCTGGTAGAGCGTCTGTAACCATGTAATAAATACCAAGGGGAACCCCATCCTGCGGAGGACCTCCCACAGAAAAGGCCACTCCACAGTGTCGAAGGCCTTCTCTATGTCCAGGGAGGCCACCACCCGGGAACCCACATTGAGGTGTTGTGCATGTATGTTGGTAAACAGGCGTCTTAAGTTGATGTCCGTGGCTCTGTTGGGCATCAAACCGGTCTGGTCCGTCTCTATCACAGATGGCAGAAGGGGCTGTAGTCTCATAGTGAGCAATTTGGTAAGGATTTTGAAGTCTGCATTTAGGAGGGCGATAGGCCTATATGAGGCGCAGGATGTGGGGTCCTTAGGGGCTTTATGGATTAGTATTATGTGTGCATGACTCATGGAGGTGGGAAGGGTGCCCTCCGCCAGACAGTGAGTATAGAGCTGGGCCAGCCGGGGGGCAAGAAGGGCCCCATGGGTTTTGTAGAACTCCATGGGGAGACCATCTGGACCCGGGGATTTTCCTGCAGGAAAGGAGCAAATTGCCCTCTGTACCTCCTCCGGGGTAATGGGCTTCACCAAATTTTCTCTCTCAGCGTCCGAGAGCCAGCCGAGTGCCAGGGGGTCCAGCCAAGGCGCCAGGTCCTGTGGCATGAGATCCGAGGGAAGCACAGAGGTATAAAGGGAACCATAGTATTGCCGAAATGCGTCCAAAATGTCTGGGAGAGAGGAGACCGATTCACCCGAAGGGGACACCACACTAGGTATCACCGTCAGGGGCAGGTCGTGTTGAGCTAACATTGCCAGGAGGCGACCGTTCCGGTCCCCCTGCTCGAAAAATCTTTGCTTGTTGCGGTAAAGGTCCAGTCTGGTAAGCTCTGTGAGGTGGAGGTGTAATTCACGTTTCGCCGCATTAAGGGCTTCAAAACTAGAGTCGGTGGGGTCAGCTGTGTAGGCCTCAGTCTGGGTATCTACCTTGCTCTGTAGCTCAGTCGTGGTGGCAGCTTGCTCTCTACGGATCCCAGCTATGGAGGAAATATAATGACCTCTACTGAAGGCCTTGAATGCGTCCCAAGTAACCCCTGGGGAGGAGGACCCTGCATTAATCTGCCAGTATTCGGCAAGGCGGGGCGGGATAGTGTTGGTCAAATCGGCGTGGGAGAGCCAGTGGGTTCCCAGGCGCCAAAGGGCTGAGGTTCGGGAAGTAGGGGAGCGGACATTAAGGAGGAGGGGGCAGTGGTCCGACAGCCCGCTGGGCAAATACGTGGCGTCTAGCACGTCCGATAGCATGGCAGGATTGGCAAAAGCTAAGTCGATGCGTGAGGACGTTTTATAGGTGGTGGAAAAGCAGGAGTAGGCCCTAGTCGAGGGGTGTTTCCACCTCCAGACCTCCGTCACTCCCATGGCCTGCACCCAATTGGGTAGGTCTGAGGAGCATTGTTTGGGGGGGACCGGCCTGTCTAAGTCTGGAGCTAGGATAGCGTTAAATTGCCCATAAGTAGCAGCCTAGCGGGGCAGTATGGGGTAACCTTTTCCAGGATAGTGTATAAGGTGGATGCTGAAAAGGGAGGAGGCAGGTATACATTAACCACAATATATCTCGTACCCCAAACTGTAAAAACTACTATCACGTATTTGCCCTGAGGGTCGGTGTGAATCTGCTCCACTGCACAGGTAAAGGATTTGCTGATCAGCACCGAGACCCCCCTGGCATAGGTAGAATAGGAGGCATGAAAGGCTCTCTGGATCCACGGCTTCTTTAGTGCCAACAGTTTGCTGCCCATGAGGTATGTCTCCTGGAGCAGTATCATATGAGGGGAGTGCAATTTAAGATATTTAAACAGAACTGCTCTTTTAAATTTAGAATTGAGCCCCCGGACATTCCAGGATAGGAAATTAAAAGAGGACATGTCACGTGTGGCCATCAGATGGGTCCGTTAATATTGCAAGGAGACGCCCATGGGTGCTAATATCATGTACCAAGAGCCACAGATTAGATTTTTACATTTTTTTTATTGGATATGTTTTATAGCAGAACGTAAAAAAAATATTGTTTTTTTTTTCAAAATTCTTGGTCTTTTTTTTGTTTATAGCAGAAAAAATTAAAATCCCAGTGGCAATCAAAAACCACCAAAAGAAAGCTCAATCTGTTGGAAAAAAGATACAATTTTCATTTTGATATAGTGTTTCTTGACCGCGCAATTGTCAGTTGAAATTATGCAGTGCTGTATCACAAAAAATGGCTTGGTCATAAACGGGGGTACATTTTCTGGAGGTCAAGTTAACCACTTGAAGACCAAGCCTTTTCTGACACTTTTTTTTTACAAGTAAAAATCAATATTTTTTACTAAACAATTGTTTAGAACCCCCACACATTATATATACTGTGTATATATATATGTGTATATATATATATATATATACATATATACAGTGGTGTAAAAAAGTGTTTGCCCCCTTCCTCATTTCCTGTTCCTTTGCATGTTTGTCACACTTAAGTGTTTCGGAACATCAAACCAATTTAAACAATAGTCAAGGACAACACAAGTAAACACAAAATGCAATTTGTAAATGAAGGTGTTTATTATTAAAGGTGAAAAAAAATCCAAACCATCATGGCCCTGTGTGAAAAAGTGATTGCCCCCCTTGTTAAAACATACTATAACTGTGGTTGTCCACACCTGAGTTCAATTTCTCTAGCCACACCCAGGCCTGATTATTGCCACACATGTTCACAATCAAGGCATCACTTAAATAGGAGCTGCTTGACACAGTAAGGTCCACCAGAAGATCCTTAAAAGCTACACATCATGCCGAGACCCAAAGAAATTCAGGAACAATTGAGAAAGAAAGTAATTGAGATCTATCAGTCTGGAAAGGGTTATAAAGCCATTTCCAAAGCTTTGGGAATCCAGCGAACCACAGTGAGATCCATTATCCACAAATGGCGAAGACATGGAACAGTGGTGAACCTTCCCAAGAGTGCCTGGCCGCCCAAAATTACCCCAAGAGCGCAGCGATGACTCATCCAAGAGGTCACAAAAGACCCCACAACAACGTCCAAGGAACTGCAGGCCTCACTTGCCTCAGTTAAGGTCAGCGTTCATGCCTCCACCATCAGGAAAAGACTGGGCAAAAATGGCCTGCATGGCAGAGTTCCAAGGAGAAAACCACTGCTGAGCAAAAAGAACATCAAAGCTCGTCTCAATTTCTCCACAACACATCTTGATGATCCCCAAGACTTTTGGGACAACATTCTGTGGACCGATGAGACAAAAGTGGAACTCTTTGGAAGGTGTGTGTCCAAGTATATCTGGCGTAGAAGGAACACTGCATTTCATAAAAAGAACATTATACCAACAGTAAAATATGGTGGTGGTAGTGTGATGGTCTGGGGCTGTTTTGCTGCTTCAGGACCTGGAAGACTTGCCGTGATAAAAGGAACTATGAATTCTGCTGTCTACCAAGAGATCCTGAAGGAGAATGTCCGACCATCTGTTCGTGTACTCAAGCTGAAACGAACTTGGGTTCTGCAGCAGGACAATGATCCTAAACACACCAGCAAGTCCACCACCGAATGGCTGAAGAAAAACAAAATGAAGACTTTGGAGTGGCCTAGCCAAAGTCCTGACCTGAATCCTATTGAGATGTTGTGGTATGACCTTAAAAAGGCCGTTCATGCTCGAAAACCCTCTAATGTAACTGAATTAGGACAATTCTGCAAAGATGAGTGGGCCAAAATTCCTCCAGGACGCTGTAAAAGCCTCATTGCACGTTATCGCAAACGCTTGGTTGCAGTTGTTGCTGCTAAGGGTGGCCCAACCAGTTATTAGGTTTAGGGGGCAATCACTTTTTCACACAGGACCATGATGGTTTGGATTTTTTTTCACCTTTAATAATAAACACCTTCATTTACAAATTGCATTTTGTGTTTACTTGTGTTGTCCTTGACTATTGTTTAAATTGGTTTGATGTTCCGAAACACTTAAGTGTGACAAACATGCAAAGGAACAGGAAATGAGGAAGGGGGCAAACACTTTTTCACACCACTGTATCTCTCACAAAAGTGAGGATACCCCTCACATATTTGTAAATATTTTATACCTTTTCATGTGACAACACTGAAGAAATTACACTATGACACTTTGCTACAATGTAAAGTAGTGAATGTACAGCTTGTATAACAGTGTAAATTTACTGTCCCCTCAAAATAACTCAGCACACAGCCATTAATGTCTAAGCCACTGGCAACAACAGTGAGTACACCCTTAAGTGAAAATATCCAAATTGGACCCAATTACCAATTTTTCCTCTATGTCATGTGACGTGTTAGTGTTACAAGGTCTCAGATGTGAATAGGGAGCAGGTGTGTTAAATTTGGTGTTATTTCTCTCACTCTCTCATACTGGTCATTAGAAGTTCAACATGGCACCTCATGGCAAAGAACTCTATGAGGATCTGAAAAAAGAATTGTTGATGTACATAAAGATGGCCTAGACCAGTGATGGCGAACCTTGGCACCCCAGATGTTTTGGAACTACATTTCCCATAATGCTCATGCACTCTGCAGTGTACTTGAGCATCATGGGAAATGTAGTTCCAAAACATCTGGGGTGCCAAGGTTCGCCATCCCTGGCCTAGACTATAAGAAGATTGCCAAGACCCTGAAACTGAGCTGAAGCAATGATCAGGGGTCTTATGCAAGTATTTGCTACCCAATTGTGAAAGAGAAAATTTTTTTGATGGGAATTGATTGTGTGGGACTGCCAACATCCTGAACATAGAGAGAAGAGATATGCAGCAAGTGCAGCAACACTATGTAACTATATCTATGTTTCACATAAAGATAAATTCACCCAAATGTAAACTTCCCTTGATGAAGGAAAATACATACCAATAAATTTCATGTTGGGTTACATGCTATAAATCTTCACGGACTGACCTCAGCTTGACTTTGGCAGTACCTGGATTATCCACCTTAGGTTTGTCATATACATTTATGTATTAATTGGTTCATTGGTATACTTTGTATATTTTAATGTTATTGTTTATGTTCACACATTTTATTATATTGTGTACTCAATAAAAGTGGCACTTTGTTGTCTTTTAGTTACTTTGTTACTTCCATTTCTGCCTTAAAAGTCTAAGGGAGCGGCCCTTGCTGCACTTGCTGCATATCTTTTCTCTCTATGTTCAGGATGTTGGCAGTCTCACGCATTCAATTCCCAAATAGTCTTTCTCTTACTCACGGTTCTATATTTTCATTCTTGTATTTCCTGAGCAGATTTGTAAAATTTCCTGTAATTGTTGTATTGAACATCAAGTGACTTGTATTCTTGCTTACAGGGGGAACTTCACGCTTCCTGAAACAAAAGAACATCAGGTACTCCCGCTTTGCCACCCAGGAAATGTCCACATGATTTTCCTACTCCTCAGGAAGTAGATACTGCTTACTGTATATAATAAATGCTACTATAGTGGATTGTAACATCCCCAGCTGCCATGCAGTTAAAGCATGAGTTCACCTTTGTTCACTTTTTTTTCTTCTAAATTCCAGCTCCCCTATGTACCAATTTATCATTAATGTACTTATTTTGCCAAAAAAACAGCTTTCCATTTATTATACGCATGCTCATCTAACTGTCTTCATGGATGTTTCAAAACATTGCTCGATTATTTCTTCCTTACTTCCTGGACAGACTTTAGGTCATGACACAGGAAGTAGTTGACCAGCTGTTCTCAATAGCACATACCTTGCATCATCTACCCTCAGCTGGTTAACTGCTTCCTGTGTCACGACCTAAAGTCTGACCAGGAAGGAAGGCAGAAGTAATCGAGCAATATTTTGAAACATCCATGAAGACATGAGGTAAGAGTGTGTATAATAAATGGAAAGCTGTTTTATTTAGGCAAAAGACATACATTAATGCTATATTGTTACATAGCGTAGATGGAATTTAGAAAAAAAACTGAACTTTAAGGGATTTGTAAAACTGGTTTTACAAAGCTGGATTGCAGCAAGACTATAATCTGAAATTATTCCTGAAGTACTGGTTTAAGTAAATCAGTTCTATTATCTCTGATATCATAATTTATTGTGAGCAGACAGGTGTGGTTGACTGATGATCCAGCTCTACTGTGCCTCCCTCAACAGCAAAAGACCATTGCAGTAATGATCTAATTCTCTATGATAACACTGAGTAATTGATCACTATTATAAGTAATCCATTGCTGCAGAGGGGCTTTGGGTGGGTATATAAGGTTACCCTGAACCTGTTCTAGTCCTCTTATGAACAAGATTCAATCTGTGATTAAAAATAAATATTATATTCCCTAATTATGTCAAACGCACAATAAATATTACAGGTACACTGAATGATATGTGTTAATTTAAAACAATAGGTTTATTTATTTTTTTCATTATAGGTAGTTATATAGTGCCATAAATTGTATGCAGCACTTTACATATATCATATATATTGTATATTCATATCATATCATATTTATAAATGCTTTCACACACAATTTAAATAACTTTCATCTAGAATTTACACATTTTATGAATCAAATCTAATTAGAAAATGTGTCCTCTGGTCAATGCCAAAATCAATGCCTCTGGTAAACAGCTGTTGATACAACAGGATAAGTCACTGCAGGCCATATATGGGTCAAAGACATAATACGGCACAGAGAAACAAGGTATGACTGAGGAGGAAAAATACTTGCAATCAATGTCCTTGCGTTTAACAGAGTTTAGTCAATGAGCCAGGTGTTAATCGGTTCTCAAACTTGGCAGATGTTCCTGATTATATGGTAACGGAGAAAAGTCAAACTGTCCTGGCCTCTCCTTTTTCTTTGGGATCAAAAGGGTGTTGACAGCTACCAATGACCAATTGTCTGGTCATCTTGACAAGGGGTTGGTTGCTGGGAGGTCTCTACATTCATGACCATGACCGTTACTGTTTGTTTACAGACTGCTAACATCCATATTATGGTCCAGCGTGACATTTTCTTCAAAACAAATATTAACATGGCAGGTTTCCAATGTCTAGTTTACCTAGGAGAAATAAGTGGCATCAGTAGTTCCCCATATGATCTGACATATGGGTGTCTGAACTTGAAACATTACAAATTATCTGGGGAAACTAAATATGTCCATATTATGGCTGTGCTATTATTATTTTGGAACGCATAAAACATGCTGAAGTTTCAGAACTATATGCACTCTATGTGGATTGAGGTATTTGCAACATGTATCTGTTGGTTCTCTGGATTGAGAGGGTGACAGTTTTATTAGGATTTCCAGCCTTAAATTGTGGATTGGGTAATGGAAAAGTATGTGTGTCTGATCACTGGACTGATAAGGTCCCAGCCTCAGTCACCAGTTTGTGTATTGGATATCTGAAAGAAAAAGGTGGGGGCAAGGTCACTGTAGTGTGCCCTTCACAAGAAAACATGGCTGAGGTAAGCTGAGACATGACAAATGGGCTGCCACACACACAGCTATGCGTCAGCCCAGTACGCATGACTGTTACAGTCAGGAATTTTATTTTCTTTCTGGGAATTTTCTCTTCTTTCCGGGAACTTTCTTTTCTTCTGTTCATGCACATTTATTTTTCAATCATATTTCACACACGATTTTCCCATCATTGATTCGAAAATCATTTGTTTTTCAAAAAATTTCCAATCTGCCTGATCACTCAAATTCAATGGCTGCAAAATTCTTAGATAGATTTGTGTTTTTTGTGTTTTTATGGTTTAGAGTATTCATTGAACTTTTAAGTACACATTTGTTTCAGGATATAGCTGAGCAGGACTGGATCATGGCAGAAAGCTTTGATATTTTTGCATCATTCAATTTAAACACAGTGCTTCAATCCCCTAAACACAGCATTTTCAGTTCACTGTGGACAGTTAACAGAATGTAAACTTCTTACTTGTGACTTATTGTTTTCTCGTTGACTAACTTGGACTAGAGTCACATTGGTGAGAAGGTAATTTCACTGTAATTTTATTTCTGTCTGTGACCCAATTGGCAGAATTTTTCCACCTTCCTGTCATTCTGATACCAGCTAAAAAAAAAAATTCAGTTTAGCTAGATGTATTTGTATGAGAACACCGGCAATTGTTGCCAGTGTTCTCATACAAATACAAATACAGTCAGGGAGCTGCAGTATTTTGTTTTAGTGTCCTTTGCACAGTGTACACCTAAAGCTTTACCTGAATACAATTGCTGGTGTTCTCATACAGATACAAGCAGAGAGCTGCAGTAATTTTTTTTAGTGTCCTTTGCACAGTGTGCACCTAGAGCTTACCTGAATACAACTGCCAGTGTTCTCATACTAATAATACTACAGGCAGGCAGTTGATTCTGCTAGCTGCAGTATAATCAGTATATATATATATATATATATATATATATATATATATATATATATATATATATATATATATACGTCCCAGCTTTGTGCAGCTACATCTCCCTGCAGGTCATTAGTATGTCTGTAAGACCAACAAGGAGAGGCAGACAGTCATGAGCCAATAAAAGAGGGCAAGCAGGCACTGTGTCTTGAGGCAACAGTGCTGGTCGTGGACATGGTGCATCCTCATCAGCACATGGCCGTGGGACATGCTTGTCCTTTTTTTCGGCAATTGGCCACATTGAGCTGCAACATGCCAAAGACTTGGTAGAGTGGATAAACATGCCCTCCTCATCCTCCTCATCCTCTCTCACCCAGGCTCAGGGTACTTTGTCTGGCAAAGCAGCTGTCAATGCGGCCTCATCCCTCAGCAAAATGGCATCAGTCACTCCTTCCCAAGCCCCACCATGTGTTCCTGAGGAGTCCCCCGAACTGATTGACCACAGTGTTGGGTACATGCTCCAGGAGAATGCCCAGCGTTTTGCAGGCTCTGATGATGGTACCCAGCTAGAGGAAGGCAGTAACGTGAGCCCAGAGAGGGGGTACCCAAGAAGGACAGCAATCTGGCAGTCATGTTCCCCCAGCATACTGCCAGGTTTGCTCCAGTGATGAGGAGGGAGAAGATGATGAGGTCACTGACTCCACGTGGGTGCCTGATAGGAGAGAGGAGGAGGAGGAGGCACATCTCCAACGAGGCAGGATGCCCTCCAGGGGCCAGCTTAATAGCAGCACACCGACCGAATCACACTGCAGAGCTCAGTGCAGGGCGCTGCTGTCTCTGCGTGTTATTCCAAAAGTTCTTTGGTGTGGGCCTTTTTTGAGATGAGTGCATCAGATCGCACTGCTGCTATTTGCAACATATGTTTCAAGCATATCTTGTGTGGCCAAAACATCAGCCACTTGGGCACCACATGCTTGACCAGACATATGTGCCATGCAGTTTGTTGGCAAGCATACCTAAAAGACCCAAACCAAAGAACAAAGCGGACCTCTCCTTGCTCCTCATCAGCTGGGATCTCCAATCCTACTATACCTTCAGTCCTCTCTGAAACCTGCACTGAGAGGAATGAAGGTGTAGAATTAGGTGTGTGACATCCAAGTACTTGCAGGCAATCTGCTATCGGTACACCGACGTCAGATTGTACCAGGCAAATTTCCCTGCCCCGGTTGCTGCACTGCCAAAAGAAGTTCACTCCCAGCCATCCACATGCCCAGCGGTTAAATGCTAGCTTGGCTAAATTGCTAGCACTTCAACTGCTGCCTTTTCAGTTGGTAGACTCTGCCCCCTTCCGTGAGTTGGTGGAATGTGCGGTTCCTCAGTGGCAGGTTCCCAAATGCCCCTTTTTTTTCATGGAAGGCAATTCTCGCACTTTACCGGCATGTGGAAGGCAATATCTTGGCCTCGCTGGACAGGGCAATCAGCAGTAAGGTGCATATTACCGCTGACTCATGGTCCAGCAGGCATGGACAGGGACGCTGCCTATCTTTCACAGCACATTGGGTGACTCTGCTGGCAGCTGGGAAGGATACAGGACAAGGTGCAGTAGTGTTGGAGGTTGTTCCACCACCATGCCTCCAAAATGCTACTACTGGTGATTCTGACACACCTCTCTCCTCCACCCCCTCCTCTTCTTCTTCCTCCATGGCCTCTTCCTGTGCTTTGTCCTCAGAACCAGCGGTGCTCCGTAGGCATTCAAGGGGCTACGCAAGTACACAGGCAAAAATATGTCATGCGGTGCTTGCGCTGGTGTGCTTGGGGGACAGAAGCCACACTGGGGCAGAGATTCTGTCAGCTCTGCAGGGGAAGGCTGAGAGGTGGTTGACGCCATGCCAGCTTAAGCTAGGAATGGTGGTTTGTGACAATGGCACCAACCTCCTCTCCACCCTCCAACAGGGACAACTGACCCATGTGCCCTGTTTGGCTCATGTCCTTAAAGTGGTTTGGTACCTAAAAATGAAAGTTCATGTTATTAAAATCAACAGATAGCATACTTACCTAAACGAACCCTGAAAAAAAAAAATATTATTTACTTACCTTTTATTTCTGATGTTTCAGCTGACTTCCGGGTTCTCCTCCCGTGGGAGTAGGCGTGGCTATCGTCCTCGCAATGGTCCCTGGGAAATTTCCCAAGAATCCATGGGGGACAATGAAATTGCAAAATCTCGCGAGATTTCGCGAGATCTCGCGAGATTTCTGTAGTGTCACATTTTGCTGCCTATCACAGAATGCAACGGAAGTGAAGAAATTGCATACTGCGCATGCGCCGTGCGTTCCAAACGCTAGCGCCGTGCGTTCCAACATATGTTCGGCAATACAGCATCACATAATGTTACGGAAGTGACTGTGCAGACAACACAAACACTGGGCGTTACAACACTAATACTTCCCTTGTTACCTGGTATCAGTTTGTAAATAACCATGCTGAGCTACGTGTGCTGTTAGGTTATGGAGTGCTGGGACTTGTAGTGCCTATGCTGAGCTACGTGCAGTCTTAGGTTCTGGAGTGCTGGGACTTGTAGTGCCTATCCTGAGCTACGTGCAGTGTTAGTTTCTGGATTGCTGGGACTTGTAGTGCCTATCCTGAGCTACGTGCAGTGTTAGTTTCTGGATTGCTGGGACTTGTAGTGCCTATCCTGAGCTACGTGTGGTGTTAGGTTCTGGATTGCTGGGACTTGTAGTGCCTATGCTGAGCTACGTGCAGTGTTAGGTTCTGGATTGCTGGGACTTGTAGTGCCTATGCTGAGCTACGTGCGGTGTTAGGTTCTGGAGTGCTGGGACTTGTAGTGCCTATGACGAGGGCGTGTACGAATTTCCCATTTTTAAAGTGGGCAGGCAGCTGTATCTGCCATTACACACGAGGAAGCAAGGAAACATCACTGAGCATGTGCAAGATGGAGCGGAGCATGCTGGGAGCCAGACGTCATCATATACCAGGAAGTAAATGCCTGTGGGCTTCAGACGCCCACAGCTAAACTGGAAAACGCCAGAGCAGGTTTTTATAAGTCATCCCGAGGAAAAGATTCGTCGCACCGGGGGTCAAAAAAACGCCGGACGTGGATGCCAATCGAAGATAGCACTCGCCAACCTGTGACACAGGTAAGAAAAAAAAAAGAGCGGAATCCCGCTTTAATTTGGTAGTGCAGCGGTTCTTGGGCAGGTACCCAGGATACATGCACTATCCTGTCACCATTTGAGGAGGCCACGAGGATGGGGAGCAGTGACAGTGCATGCATAAGTGACACTGTCCCTCTTGCCCACCTGTTGGAGCACATGCTGCGTGGAATAATGGACAGGGCACTTGAGGCAGAACAGAGGCAGGAAGAGGAGAACTTCCTTACAAGGCCCCCTTTATCCAGACAGTGTTCCTGCTGGCCTGCCGATCACACAGGAAGAGGAGGAGAGGAGGAGGAGGAGGAGGATTGTGTCAGCATGGAGGTGGAACCTAGCACTCAGCATCAGCCTTTAAGGGATCATTTACAGTTCCAAGAAACCCATGGACTTGTACGTGGCTGGGAGGAGGTGGCTGCGGATCATGTCATCCTTAGTGACCCAGAGGACTCCGGACCAAATGCCTCAGCTAACCTACGCTGCATGACCTCCCTGATCCTGCAATGCCTGCGGAAGGATCCTCATATTCAACAGATCAAGGAGAGGGATCATTACTGGCTAGAAAAAAAGAAATTAATGGCGTTTAAATGAACTGAATATCAAAAAATGTATTATAACAAGGAAAAGGGGAGGGGGATATTTGAGGGGGATTTTCGGACACAAAAAATATGAATGATGCTTAAAATAAATCAAATATGAAAAGTCCAAGTCATTCAATAGGAATTAAATAAGTTCATGGGGAAGCAATGCAGGCAGCAACCTTTAGAGTAGAACCAAAAACTCTGAAATAACAAGAAAAAGAAAGAACAGGTGCGCCACACTAAGTGCAGTAATATAAAACACTTTTTTAATCATTAATAATCAAAGCCAAATGGCTACTCACAAGAATGATATAAATAAAGGCGTATAGATATTTTCTGGAGTAACACGGTTCTTCTACTGTCCTGTTGTTATACAGTCAGGCTGGCTGCCAAGATGGTCCGGAGATGTCAACAAATTCACTGTTGGTATGTGATAACCTTACACTGTCAGCTGGGGGCTTCCAGAATGCCCAGGATACAGTGTGCTGGCGTCCTATTCTCTATTCAAGGACCGGAAACCGGAACCGGAAGTGCGTTCCAGCTTGGGACGCAAACATCGAGGGACCGGAAGTCCCGTGATATGGGTAGCCAATGGGATCACGCGTTTCACACCTCTGCACTGAGAACCGAGCCATCCAACACCGCCAATGGCTCGGTTCTCTCAGCTCCCCGTGCAGAGCACTGAGCTGTGGAGGGACTGGGAGCGACCTGGCGGATCCAGACTTCATTGTCCTGATGATGCAGCCCCTGGACTAATTCCAGTGACATCAGCAGAGAGCGGATTTCAGAACGCTCTCTGCTGAAAATGGGTCACAGGAGTGCAAAACGAATTGCACTCCTGTGACCCATAGGAGTAGCCTAGCCAAATGAGCTCAGGCTGGACTTCTCCTTTAACAGTGAAAAACAGAATAACAACAAACAAAAAATCCAGAAAACCACATTTCAAAAAATGATTTGCATTTTAATGTGTGAAATTTGTATTTGATCCCCTATCAATCATCAAGATGTCTGGCTCCCGTGTTTCTTCTATACGGGTAACAAGCTGATATTAGGAGCACTCTCTTGAAGGGAGTGCTCCTAATCTCAGCTTGTTACCTGTATAAAAGACATCTGTCCACAGAAGCAATCAACAAGATTCCAATTTCTCCACCATGGCTAAGACCAAAGAGATGTTCAAGGATGTCAGGGACAAGATTGTAGACCTACACAAGGCTGGAATAGGCTACAGGACCATCGCCAAGCAGCTTGGTAAGAGGGTGGCAACAGTTGGTGCGATTATTTGCAAATGGAAGAAACACAAAATAACTGTCAATTTCCCTCGGCCTGGGGCTCTGTGCAAGATCTCACCTCCTGGAGTTTTACTGATCATGGGAATGGTGAGGAATCAGCCCAGAAATGCAAACTTGTCAATGATCTCAAGGCAGATGGGACGATAGTCACCAAGAAAACAATTGGTAACACACTACGACATGAAGGACTGAAATCCTGCAGTGTCCACAATGCCCCCCTGTTCAAGAAAGCACATGTACAGGCCCATTTGAAGTTTGCTAATAAAAATTTGAAGAATTCAGAGAACTGGGTGAACTGGGTAAAAGTGTTGTGGCCAGATGAGACCACAATTGAGTTCTTTGGCATCAACTCAACTTGCAGTGGTTGGAGGAGGAGGAATGCTGCCCATGACCCCAAGAACACCATCCCCATCGTCAAACATGGAGGTGAAACATTATGCTTTGAGGGTATTTTCTACCAAAGGGACAGGACAACTTCACAGCATCAAAGGGACGATTGAGGGGCCATGTACCATCAAATCTTGGGTGAGAACCCCCTTCCCTCAGCCAGGGCATTAAAATCGGTAATGGATGGCTATTCCAGCATGACAATGAATCAAAACACACAGCCAATGCAACAATGGCCAAGGATCAAGAAGAAGCACATTAAGGTCCTGGAGAGGCCTAGCCAGTCTCCAGACCTTAATTCCATAGAAAATATGCGGAGGGAGCTGAAAGTTCAGTTTACCAAATGTCAGGCTCAAAACCTTAATGACTCAGAGAGGATCTGAAAAGAGGAGTGGGACAAAATCCCTCCTAAGATATGTGCAAACCTAGTGGTCAACTACAAGAAACATCTGACCTCTGTGATTGCCAACAAGATTTTTACCACCAGGTACTAACTTGTGTTTTGTGAAGGAGTCAAATACGTATTTCACTCATTAAAATGCAAATCAATTTATAACTTTTTAAAATGTATTTTTCTGAATTTTTTGTTGTTATTCTGTCTCTCACTGTTAAAATAAACCTACCATTAAAATGATAGACTGAACATTTCTATGTCAGTGGGCAAATATACAAAATCAGCAGGGGATCAAATACCTTTTCCCTCACTGTAAAATCTCCTGTAAGTGTTTACAATGTGCAATGGAGTAGTGGATGATTGTATATTTTGATTTTGAATAGAGGTTTGTAGAAGCCTTACTATCCTTGTCAACAGACACAGACATTGAGGAAGTCCACAGAGCTGGGAGAATAGACAGGCTTAAATTCTATTTTAGGATTGAGAGAATTCAAAAAGCTTACAAAATGCATCAAATAAACTGATGATCCTCTCCAAACCATGAAAATGTTGTCAATGTATTGGGGGGCAGGTACAGACTGCCAGGTTGCACTGAACTTGAACTGGCTCTGAACTTACTTATTCTAGTCTGGAAGTACGTCATCACGTTCAAATCCGTCGTACTTTGGTGTGATTGTGTGTGGCCAAGTCCGTTCATTCGGAAAGTCCGTTGGAACTCCGCCAAAAGTCAGTCGGGAAGACCGTCAGGCCTAGTCCATTCGAAAAGTCCAGTCGTGTTTGCATGGCATCAGCCTTCATTGGAAGCCCAAATGACAACTGACAATGCAAGAGAACAATGCAAAGACAGGAACAAATAACACTATAACAGTGCCTGAACAAGGACTATCATGGCAGCGTCATCAAGTAAAACATTGCAAAAAAAAAATGTTAAAAACACGATTTTTTTTCCCTAAATTTATTTCGCAAACTCTATTGATAGCCAAAAAATGTGTCTCGCCAAGCCTTACACACTGTTACCTTTCAAAACTAATATCCGCTTATGACTTTCATTAATGGCCTCCTTAATGGCCAATAAACCATAAACCTTGTCAATCATCAGTAATTCCAGTCTACCAATTTTGAAAGCTGACTTGCATTTACTAACATTTTAACATTTTTTGTAATCATAATGTATTTTTTAGAAAGTCTGGAAGTTCTGAAAAGACTCAGCTGTTATTATAATTGCAACTGTCATGATAAGTACAACTATGATAATTTTCAATGAAAGTGTCACAATGTTAATAGCAACACATATTTTCCTGTTATAACTACCAAAGTGTGCATTCGTTATAATAGCCTCCATTTCCAAAAACATCCTTACAGTGTTACATATATTAGTTGCTTGAGTGTATCTATGTTATATGTAATCTATGTTATTATGCATAGAACTTTAAAAAATTTGCTTTTTATATGTCAGTTTCTTTATCAATGTGCATTTAACCTTTTAGGTTGCTTTCTACAGTAGGGTAATCCCCTGTACACACGAACGGACATTCCACCAACAAAACCCATCGTATTTTTTCCGACAGATGTTGGCTCAAACTTGTCTTGCATATACACGGTCGCACAAAGCTGTTGGAATTTCCGATTGTCAAGAACGAGGTGACGTACGACGCGTACAACGGGACTATAAAAGGGAAGTTCAGTACCACGTGCGCCACCCTTTGGGCTCCTTCTGCTGATCACGCGTTTATCGCGTGTTAGTAGAAGTTTGGTTAGAGATGATTCAGACTTGTGCTTCAGATCGTTACTGCTCTTCAGTTTGTGCTTGTGGTTTCGTATCTGCTTTTCAGTGCGTGTAGTCAGTTCGCATTTTTTTGTCAGTGCATGCTATTTATAGTACCTTATTTGATATTCAGTGTGTTCTTGTCTGCTCGTTGCTGATTTTCAGTTAGTTCTTTCACACCTTGCTGTTTTTCAGTGCTTTCTGTTAGTCCATTCTGGCCAGCCGACCGTTTTGAAGCCACGTTGCATGGACGTACTCGTCATAGAGTTTGTGCTGTGCAGGGGCTTGGTGTTGGGCTTCTAGCTTTGACACAAGCCCAGTCCATGAACAGGGTGGGGAGGAGTTCATGGACGAAGAATTCGTTGCACATGCCTTTGCTTTGTGAGATCCGGAAAAATAATCCTGATGATTTCAGGAATTATCTCAGGATGACGGACCCCCTTTTTCACTGTCTGTTGGCTTTGCTGTCCCCTTATATCAGCAGGCAGGATACCTGCATGCGGAAAGCCATCACTCCAGACAGGGCCGTCTTTAATATTGACTGGACCCTGGGCAAAAATTTTCTTGCCCCCCCAATGCAATTTCACTCTCCATCTGCTCTGAGACATACAATGAATAGCAGCTAGACTTAAAATCTGTTTACTGTATCAGATCAGGCAGCAATTGCGATTGGTTGCCAGAGGTTACAATGTAGCATTACCGCTTACTGACTAGTTGCTAGAGGTTACAGCAAATTATTTCTGCTTGTTAATTGGTTGCTAGAGATTACTGTACAGTAATACTGCTCACTGATTACTAGAGGTTACAGCACATCATCTCTTCACTACAGGGGAGCATGAGATACATATGATGGCCACCTTTATTTAAATACCAATACCGCTGGCCACAGCTATTTACTTAGTAATGCAGTCCCAATTTACATACAAATGACAGCTATTTACATGCAAACACGGGGTCTGCAGGTGAGTCATCTGTACACAACAATAGGACAGAGCTGGGCAGCATTAGTAGCAGCACTTCACACTGAAATATCAGGACACAGCTCAGGACTAAAACTTCAAGGGAAAAGGGAATTTAAACTGGGATATTTGGCAAGTATGAGGCAGCTGCTTTGGGCTCCACAACAATGACAGGGCCCAGGGCAGCTGCCCCTTTTGCCCTGCCTTAAAGACGACCCTGACTCCGGAGCAGAGGTTCGTTGGCACGTTGCGGTACTTGGCGACTGGAAGAAGCCTGCAGGACCTCAAGTTCTCCACAGGCATCTCCCCCCAGGCTCTGGGGATCATTATTTCAGAGACCTCTTCTGCCATTATTCAGGTCCTGCAGAAGGACTATATTAAGGTAAGTTTTCTCCTTTAACATCACATTATATGTATTTAATGTTCGCTAATGTATTGTATTTCTTTCATCATTCCCTAATTACCATGATTTGAATATGCTGGAATATGCTGTACTCCTTTGTTCCCATGCATGCTGGAAGCTTTTAAAGTTCCCTTTTTTTGTCCTTCGTGCATATTTGCCTTCACTGAGCTCCTCAGCATGCTCTCCTGGGCCCATATATACCTATAGTCTAGTCACTTAGCAATGTATTTTGTCAGATCCATAGTAGTGCTTTACCTTAAACACCCCCTAAAATGTGTAAAAAAGTTATGTGTGTCCGTAAATTCATGCAGAATGCCAGAGGCTTTTTTTTTTGGTTGCCCAAACTCATTTGAAACCGCCCCCCCCCCCAACCGCTAAGTCAGCTGATAGCAATCCTCTATCTACTGACTTTGGCAACCCATACACACTATACCTACCTCTTTTGTGGTCAGATTTATTGATGAATTCACCAAACCATGTAGTGCAAGGGTCTGCCTGAATACTTTCAAATATTACTGTTTGAAGTTTGTTTCTCACAATATTATCTTGATAGGTAATAGTAGAATGTAAAAATGTGCTTCCATTTGATCAGTGTGTATTTTTGTTTTGTTTTATTAGGACACTTCTTACCTGTCCAGTGGGCTGCCAATAGTGTAAGTAAGGAGGGGCTGGCCAACGTTAACACACATTAATTACACATTCAGCTCTCAATGAAGTGGAGAGGGTTACCTGTCAAAAAACATCACCCCCCCCCCCTAAATTTTTGCAATGGGCCATCAAATGGGGTGAGGAATCTGAAAAGTAACCCTTATACTTTTGTCTTTAAATACTCATTTCAATAAATGTTATACTTATGTTGGCCAAAAATGTTTATGTCTAATTTGCTTGCAATGTTTATGTGCAAAATTGCAATTTTTTTTCTTGTTTGACTCCACAGTTTCCTTCAACACCACAGGAATGGCAGACTGTGGCCTCCCACTTTGCCACCCATTGGGACTTTCCCAATTGTGGAGGTGCAATTAATGGGAAACACGTCCACATTGTCCCACCCGCCAACTCGGGGTCATACTATTATAATTACTAGGGGTATAATAGTAGTAATGTTGGCGGTGGTGTCAGCTACTTATGAGTTCCTCTATGTGGACGTGGGGAAAAATGGCCGGATGTCGGATGGTGGAGTGATCGCCCAGATGGAGTTCTACCGGCGTCTCCAGAATGGCATCTTGGTCTTGCCACCTCCAGAAGACAATGTGGAAGGACTCAACTTCGTCTTCGTTGCGGATTAAGCCATTGAGCTGGGGGACCATGTTATGTGGCCATTCCCTATGAGCATCCTCACCCCGGACCAGAGGGTTTTTAATTACCGGCTGCCTATTTTTGACACCGATCCACATGGCGGAATATAAACGGAACCATATAGTGCTTGCCTGCTGTATTCTGGACAATTTTCTCAGAAAAAAATTCACCAAACTATGTGGCCTCAGTTGGGCTTGAGGCCAACTTTCCAGAACCTTTAAACCTGATGACACTTGAAGCTGGTTGTCCTGGCTTGCCTCCCCCAAAGCACCTGCGAGGTCAGAAGCAGATACGTGGAGTTCTTTGCGGGTAGGGGGGCCATTGAAATGCCAGACGATGTCTGAGACATTTTTTAAATACATTTATATTTGAAACTGGAATAATATTTGTTTTTATTCACTGCTTGGGTTTCTTTTAGCTGTCTCCTAGGTTTTTTGTTTGATTTTTTTGGGGCCTTTTTCTTCAACAGTGCAAACAAAATTTCTATGAGACATGAGGTGACAGTCTCTTCTTTAGATAATATTATTATTATGTTATGGATCTGCTACACACACACACACCTTTGTGTTTTTGTTGTTAATGTATCTAGTGCATTACTGACAAAAATATTCAACATTTTCAGCACCATGACAGAAATTTGTGTGATTTTTTTTTATAGTGTGAAAGATAATATTACGCCGAGTAAATTGATACCCAACATGTCATGCTTCAAAATTACCCTTAAAAATCTCAGCTTAAAAAATTCTACAGGTTGCATGTTTTGCGTTACTGAGGAAATCTAGGGCTAGAATTATTGCTCTTGCTCTACCAATTGTGGCAATACCTATATGTGTGCTTTGAACATCGTTTTCAAATGCGGGTGAACCTCACGTATGCGTTCGCTTCTGCGTGCATTTTTTTTTTATTATTATTTATTTTCCTTTTTATTTTTTATTTTTACACTGTTTAGAAAAAATTGGCCCTTTTATTCCTATTACAAGGAATGTAAACAATCTTTGTAATAGAAAAAAACATTGCAGGTCCTCTTAAATATGAGATTTGAGGTCAAAAAGTCCTCAGATCTCATATTTAGACAAAAATGCAATAAAAAATGTCATTTAAAAAAATCATTTAAAAAAATTGTCCCTTTAAGAGCTGTGGGCGGAAGCGACGTTTTGACGTTGCTTCCGCCCAGCAATGGTATGGAGATGGGTCATCTCCCCCTCACTCGTCTCCATACTGAGTCATCAAGAGGACGCAATCTCCTCCACCGCTGCCGACAGCTCTGATAAGCGGCGGAAGGCAGCGGATCATGGCGGGGGCCCCTCTTCCGTAACCGAAAAAATGATCTTGCAGCGAATCCGCCGCAAGGACCACTTTTATCTTGTAGCTGACCGCCCGCTGAAGAAGAGGATACCAGGGTTAAAACGGTGTCGGGCGGTCCGTTAGTGGTTAAACAATTTTTAACATTGCAGCGCGACGAATGTGCTATATCCATTACGAACTCTAGTTTTAACAGACCGATCTCTTCCGTCTCATAATTTATTCTGAGCATGCGTGGCACTTTGTGCGTCGGACATGCTACACAAGATCAGAATTTACACGATTGGATTTTGTTGTCGGAAAATTTGAGATCCAGCTCTCAAACTTTGTGTGTCAGAAATTCCAACGGAAAAAGTCCGATGGAGCCCACACACGATCGGATTTTCCGACAACATGATCCGATCACACATTTTCCATTGGAAAGTCCAACCGTGTGTACAGGGCATAAGACTTTCCTTTATAGTGTCTTCAACAGCCACATTTATGCTACCATGTGCAGTCTGAATCCCCAAATCATCCTTTAGAACAGTTACCGCCAACATAAATTTCATCTTATATCAATTGCATATGTGTACCCATGAAAATGAAAGGAGCTTAACCTCCCTGGCGGTCTGATTTTGTCAGTATTTTTGAATGTCAAAACGGTACATTGTTTTGCATGGAAATTTGTTGTTTTAAATTGTAGGCCTGTAATTCTTGTTTGATCTATAAAATCAAACAAGAGTCTAGTAGACATCCTAGATATGATAAAGTTTGAAACACAAAATCATAATTTATAATATAATACGTAACTATAAATAATTCTAAAAAATAATAATATAATAATAATAATAAATGTTATTCAATAATGTAATCAAACCAAAAACAATGAAATTTGTCCAAACAAGGGTGCAATATTACTAGTCACTGTAATACTAGACACTGCATATTGGTTTAGTAAACATCCCGGGTATGAAAATTTTTGAAACATGGGACTGCACAAAGTCCGATGTTCCATAGGCATCTGTTTTGTTTTGCAGAAGAAACACATACATTTCATGAGATGTATAAAAGTTGTCGGTTGCTACGCAATAGCCCTGATAGCAATGGCTCAATGAGTGAAAGAACGGAAGATGTTCCCATTCCATAGTTGCTGTATTTTGGATAGAATTTTGTTCCTTTTCCAGTGTATATGACTGAATTCCAAATGTAGTCAGTTGACGATTCGAATAGCATGCAGGATTTTTCACCAAATCTTGCTCTCTTTGATGCAATGTATTTGTGCCCAGCAAGCCTTCCCTTCTAGCCCATTACCCTTTCATCTGTGCTGATATATCTTTCTGGCACATAGCTCCATTGGAAATTCATTAGAATCATTTGAGATACTTCCAAAATTTTCTTTAGTTTTGGTGCAGGATGAGTAGTTTCATCAAATTCGTTGTTGTTTTTGAAGTGTAAATATTTCATGATCAGGAAAAATCTGTACTCTGTACAAAAGAATGGAGTGGCAAGTAATTTATTAGTTGTCCAATACCACTTTTGCAGGGGTTTCCCCATCACTCCCTGAAATATTATTAAGCACAGAAATTTCCAAATGTCATCTTTGGTCACTGGTTCCAACTTTCTGCTTTTGGGAAACTTCTGATGCGTAGTAGTTAAATGTTTTTCTTTGTACCAGTTTGTCTCAGTAACAATTTTTTCAATAACGGTCAGAAATCATTTTAAGTATGCCAAGGAGTTGTTGTATTCAACATCTACTTTCCTACCAGATGCTCCAATAAATGGGAATCTTGGGGGCGCTGCATGATCTGTACCACAGTCAACAAAGCACCAAGTTCGAAAATCATTGAGCTTAGTCGCAGAATCGTCGCTCTCATCACTTTTAGTGTCTGAAGACGAATTTCCCCACTAATCACTATCGCTCAATTTTCCAAGTGATTCTAATTCACTATCGCTGTTTTCTAGCTGGTCTAAAACCACTTTTGACCTCAAGGGATGCTTTTTGAATGCCATGGAAGTTCTCAAGTTTACAGGTATAAAAAATGGTAAAAGTGCAGGCAAGGCACTGGACAAAGCAATAGGGACAAACTGAGGTGAAATGGTTTGATACAGTAATGTAATCCTAACAGATTACAATGTATTGTGTGCATGTTATGTTTTGTACTTTTTTGAATTTGCTGCGGGGCTCCGCCCCATGCGGTCGCATCGAATGGACCCCGGAAGACAGATGCATCGGCCGGAGGACATTGACCCTGAGCCACACTCTGGATTACCACAAGGGTGGCTAAAGAAGAATATTTCAAACAGAGTCCACTAATATTTACTTCTGTTAGCCTCTAGGCTGTATTGGGGTCACATTGGGAACGTGGGTTAACACGGCATTATCAACCAGCTGAGCATGAGTCTTAGTAGTTAGTTTTCAAACTGTTACAGTCCCTCAGGTTGTCTTAATTATTTAATTGTACACTAGTGCATCTGTGATGCCCCTGCGTGTGTACTGTATATTGCTTGAGTCTGTCAGGTCCATTTTTGTGTTACTGTACTTTAATATTAACCAATAAAAAGCTATTTAAAAAAAGAAAAAGCTATTGCTGTTTATGGTATCAATGCCTATTTGACATTGTAAAGCTGTTTTCTCTAGTGGGCTGTTTTGATGAAGCTATACTTGCACCCCTTATGCCATTTTTTCATGTCTACTAAGCTAGAAAATAAATAGCATTAAACCTTTGCTAACAGTAAAGGCGATCATGTAGAAAAGTATTCAGTCTTGCAACAGTCACTTGACTGTTTTTTCTGGCCTCAGATTTATTGACTATGGTGTGTCACATAACTCACATGATTATATTTCCCTACAGCAAGCTTACGATTGCAACTTTCAATTTTTACTTTTGACTGTTCCAATATGAGGTTACTTTAGATCAATACACACATTTATAAAATTAGACATATTAATAAATTAGCACAAAAGGCAGAACTATGTGATTGTAATGGTTGTGGTGAGGAAAAAAAAGATGGTAAAAATTACCCTTTTCCAAAACAATGTGGTCCTGTGGATATGAATTGGGTCTATCACTTATCTACATTGTAATTAGAAAATTGATAAGGTGTGATAGAGCACTGGTGTCTGAGCACCTCTACAGGGTCCAGTGGATTTATAGTATTGTGAACTACATCAGTGTTGTTGCTCTATGGACCAGTTCTTAGTACTGCAAATTTATACACAGCCACAAACATGCAAACAAGCTGTAAGGAAGGTAATGCAAAGGTCAGTGAGAACGTGCAAGAATAGGGAATCCATGGCATCCAGTTTGCTATGAAAACCTGCCCACAAGCATCTGCAGAATGGAATTTCTTCACATGGAGATGTTGTCAATGAATTTATTAAAGGGAAGACCAATGTATATTTGTATAAATAGTACCGTATATACTTGAGTATAAGCTGACTTTTTCAGCACATTTTTTATGCCCCGCCTCCTCCTTGTCCATGATAGATGGAACACTGAACACTGAAACAATGCTAGGAAATGGAATCAGTGTTCCGTCTATCACGGATGAGGAGGAGGCTGTGCTTTGTTACAGTGGACAGCCGCCGAACAGTTAAGACTGCATGACACAGGAGGAGATTCCCGCTGGTTTGGTTATCAAAGGTACAGGTGGGCACAGTGAGGCTGCAAATGGGCACAGTGAGGCTGCAGATGGGCACAGTGAGGCTGAAAATAGACACAGTGAGGCTGCAGATGGGCACAATGAGGCTTCAGATGGGCACAGTGAGGCTGGAGATGGGCACTGATGATATAGGTGGGCACAGTGAGGCTGTAGATGGGCACTGATGATACAGGTGGGCACAGTGAGGCTGCAGATGGGCACAGTGAGGCTGCAAATGGGCATTGTTTACCTAGTGGCTGCTGTATTTCCCACCCTAGGCTTATACTCGAGTCAATTCATTTTCCCAGTTTTTTGTGGTAAAATTAGGTGCCGGCTTATACTCGGGTCGGCCTATACTCAAGTATATATGGTAAATTATTTTTTCTCACTCCAGGCTTCATTTTTTTTTCCTGTGGAGGGAAGACCTTAAGCTGCATTTGGTGCATCGTTGCTCATATTTTTGTTTTAAAGTCTAAAGAGCCCTATTTGTATTCATTGGTATATACTACCAATGACACTTTTTTTAACCACTTAAGCCCTGTACCAATTTGCAGCCAAAGGACCAGGCCCCTTTTTGCGATTCGGCACTGCGTTGCTTTAACTGACAATTGCGCGGTCGTGCAACATGGCTCCCAAACAAAATTGGCGTCCTTTTTTTCCCACAAATAGAGATTTCTTTTGGTGGTATTTGATCACCTCTGCGGTTTTTATTTTTTGCGCTATAAACAAAAATAGAAAGATAATTTTGAAAAAAATGCAATATTTTTTACTTTTTGCTATAATAAATATCCCCCCAAAAAAAACATTTTTTCTCAGTTTAAGCCGATACGTATTCTTCTACATATTTTTGGTAAAAAAAAAATCGCCATTAGCGATTATTGATTGGTTTGCACAAAAGTTATAACATTTACAAAATAGGGGATCGTTTTATAGCATTTTTATTAATATTTTTTTTTTACTAGTAATGTCAGCGATCAGCGATTTTTATTGTGACTGCGACATTATGGTGGACACATTGGACATTTTTGGGACCATTGTCATTTATACAGCAATCAGTGTTATTTAAATGCACAGATTCCTGTGTAAATGACACTGGCAGTGAAGGAGTTAACCACTAGGGGGCGAGGAGGGGTTATGTGTGACACTGTGCGTTTTTTTACTGTAGGGGGGCGTGGCTTGGCATGTGACATCACTGATCATCTTTCCCTATAACAGGGAATAGACGATCGGTGACAGCCACACTAGGAAGCACGGGGAGAGGTTTGTTTACACAGACCTCTCCTCGTTTTTCAGCTCTGTGACCCGATTGTGGGACACCAGCAGCGATCGGGTCCGCGGGTCCCGCGACCACAATCAGGGAGCTCAGGACCGGGTCGTGAGCTCGGCGGCGGCGCGCACGGGACCCATGGCTGGGCACTTAAAGAGCAACGTACCTGTACGTGCTTGTGCCCAGCCGTGCCATTCTGCTGATGTAAATATGCAGGAGGCGGTCCTTAAGCGGTTAAAGCTATTGTAAACTTTCTAATAAAAAACGGAAAGAAAACCCCAACCTATTTGTTGGCTTTAGGTCTGTTTCTATTCACTTGATGTGACCTTTGCTAGCTAAGGGGGTGGTATTGCTCCACAGATTCATAAATTCTATTCCCAGCTGTTCTTGTTTAGAAGTCTAATAAGTAGCTACACATGGGCAACAGTTTGTATCTACCAGATGGTAGGAAGGAAAGCTTAGGAACATTCATCCTTCTCCCCTTACATGTACACATCGGTCTTCAATTATCTGTAATAGGAAGGGTCAGGATACAATCTTGTCTATTACCTGTTAATTAACCACTTGCTTACTGGGCACTTAAACACCCTTCCTGCCCAGACCAATTTTCAGCTTTTGGTGCTCTCACACTTTGAATGACAATTACTCAGTCATGCAACACTGTACCCAAATGAATTTTTTGTCCTTTTTTTCCCACAAATAGAGCTTTCTTTTGGTGGTATTTTATCACCTCTGGGGTTTTTATTTTTTGCGCTATAAATGAAAAAAGACCGAAAATTTAGAAAAAAAAATCCTTATTTCTTTGTTTCTGTAACAGAATTATGCAAATTATTAATTTTTCTTCATAAATTTTGGCCACAATTTATACTGCTACATATCTTTGGTAAAAATAACCCAAATTAGTGGATATTATTTGGTCTTTGTGAAAGTTAGAGAGTCTACAAGCTGTGGTGCGAATCGCACAAAATTGATCACATCTGATGTACTGGTGGCCGATCTCATTTCTTGTGACCCGAACAAGTCAGGAAAGTACAAATACCCCCCAAATGACCCCTTTTTGGAAAGTAGACATTCCAAGGTATTTAGTAAGAGGCATGGTGAGCTTTTTGATGTTGTCATTTTTTCCCACAATTCTTTGCAAAATTAAGATTTTTCATTTTTTTCCCCCACAAAATTGTCATTGTAATAGGTTATTTCTCTCACATGGCACGTGTATACCACAAATGACACCCCCAAAAAAATTCTGCTACTCCTCCTGAGTATTACAATACCACATGTGTGGAACTTTTTCACAGCCTGGCCACATAGAGAGGCCCAACATGCAGGGAGCGCCATCACGTGTTCTAGGAGCATAAATTACACATCTAACTTGTTGATAACTTATTACACTTTTGAAGGCCCTGGAGCACCAGGACAATGACACGTGACACTGATGACAGATGGCACTTATACGTGGCACTGATGACACGTGGCACTGATGACAGATGGCACTAATATGTGGCACTGATGACAGATGGCACTAATATGTGGCACTGATGACACGTGGCACTAATACGTGGCACTAATATGTGCCACCGATGACACGTGGCACTAATAAGTGGCACCAATGACGCGTGACACTGATGGCAGATGGCACTGATAAGTAGCATTGATGACACGTGACACTGACAACAGATGGCACGTGACACTGACAGGTGGCACTGATGACAAATGGCACTGATACGTGGCACTGATGACAGATGGCACTATGTGGCACTGATGACACGTGGTACTGATGACAGATGGCACTTATACGTGGCACTGATGACAGATGGCACTGGGGACAAATGCCACTGACAACAGGTGGCACTGGGGACAGATAGCACTAACAGGTGGCACTGGGGGCAGGTAGCACTGGGGTGGATGGCACTGGGGCAGGATGGCACTGGGGCAGGATGGCACTGGGGCGGATGGCACTGGGGCAGGATGGCACTGGGGTGGATGGCACTGGGGCAGGATAGCACTGGTGCACGATTGCACTGGGGGAGGATGGTACTGGGGGAGGATGGCACTTTTTTTAACTTTTTTTTTTACACTTACGGCTGCTGCAGCCGTTCATCTCTCCCCTCTCACACGCTGTCTGTTTGAGGAGGGAGAGCGGCGCTGAGAGATGATCTCATATGTTTACATATGAGATCATCTCACATTGGACACGCCGATTGCGCTGTAAAGGGCCGCTGTGATTGGCCGTTTACAGCGATCTGTGTTTGCCTGTCTCCGGGGGACACAGCAAACACAGAACTTCCCCGATGCGCGCCCGCTGCGGCACGCATTGCGGAAGTAAACAACAGGACGTCCAGGGATGGCCTCCCGGATGAAAGCACCTGCTCTACGGCCATCATTCGGCTATAGGGCGGGCGCGAGGTGGTTAAAGCTGGGCTTAAAACTGTTTTGTCATACTTACCTACTCTGTGCAATTGTTTTGTACAGAGCAGTCTCGGCCCTCCTTTTCTCAGGTCCCCCACCAGTAATTTGACCCCCCCTGATGAGTGCCCCCAGAACAAGCTTCTTGCCATGGGAGCACTCATACACACTTTCTCATGAAACCCGCTCTCTGTGTCCATAAAACAAAGAGAACACAGCTCAGCCTGGCCCCTCAATCCTTCCTTGCTTGCTGTAACTTAAGTGGGAGCCAATGACTCCTGCTGTTGCATCTCAGCCAATGAGGAGGGAGAGACCCAAGACAGCCATTGCTCTCGTGCACATCATTGGATCTAAATCGGGCTTAGGTAAGTATATGGGAGGGCTCACATGGGAGCTGCAGACTGACGATTTCTTATATTCATGCATAGAATGCATAAAAGCAAAAAACCTTCAGACTTTAAATTATTGTTTGTTCACATTTCCTCCCTGTACAATATTTTTTCCCATTTACCCCATTCCTCATCCAGCCAAGTTGTATGTTTCTAATTTATTGTGGCTCTTCTTCTTAAGTTTTGCAAAGTATTGAGATGCTTCTGCATTATTTATTTTCCAGAAGTTGTGCAAACAATACAGCCCATAAAAACTCTTTGAAATGTAATTCCCAGTTGGGACACTATGTGCATGGAGTTTACATTTTCTCCCCTGTGTTTGTATGGGTTTTCTCTGGGTACTCAGATTTCCTCCAACACTCCACATACATGCTGAAAATCTAAAAGGATAATGTGTTAACTGGTACTGATATGTGTGAGTTTGTATTCCTAGGAACTTTAGACTGTAAGCCCCTTGAGGGCAAGGACCAATGTGAATGTACTATATGTAAAGTGCTGTGTTTATTGTTGCTGCTATACAAGTACCTGTAATAAAAAAATATATTAAATACATGCTCTCTCCTTGCAACTCTCTTGTTAGCTTAGCAACTCTGCATTCTGCTATTAGCAGCACCCTTCCCACCACCAACAACATTGTTATTGAAGGTTATTGAAGGTTATTGAAGGTGTGAAGATGAGAAATATTGTATTAAAACGCCACCACTTATCTCTTTAAAATTTCTTTATGTTTAAAATCAGTCAGGCTAAATAGGGCAGTCACATGTATTGACTTCATGGTTGACGGTGCATGCTTCAGGGCTGTCATCTGTATCCTTGCCTCACTTGCAAAAGTAAAAAAAGCTATAAATTATAAAAATTAAGCAACACTATTATCATTTAAATGTTACAAAGGATATAACAGAATATGTAAAAAGGAAATCAAGGTCACACAAATTCAAAACGAAAGACAGGTTGCAAAAGAGCAATGGCGTGTACACATGACCAGACTTTCCCGCAGAAAAGGTCCGACGGTCTTCCCGACAGACTTTCGACAGAGTTTCGATAGACTTCCGAATGAATGGACTTGCCCACGCACAAACAGACTAAGTCCATTCGAAAGTCCATTTGTTTTGAACATGATGACGTAAGACAGGACTAAAAAAAGAAGTTCAATAGCCAGTAGCTTCCCTTGCATCGTATTTGGTCCGTTGGACCAGCATACAGACCCACGGTTTTCCCGATAGGAATTGAGTCCTTTGGACAGATTTGAAACATGTTCTATTTCTAGGTCTAGAAAAACGATCGGATTATCCCACACACTCGAAATGTCAGACGGACTGATTACATCGGACCTAGTCTGCCGGAAAGTTCGGTCGCGTGTACGTGGCAAAAGATAAACCCTAAGAAATTGTTCAAATATATTAATAGTTTAAAGGTCAGGTTTGAGCATGTAGGCCCTTTACAATATAATCTAGAGTGGGTGACTGGTGACAAAGAGAAGGCAAATTAATACCTCCATCAGCTCTGTGTATACAAATGAGCATAGGAGAGCTCATGTTCATATTGGGGATGATGTTAACATAGCCCCAATGATTCACTTTGGCAGAACATTGATATAGTTCAGAAATATTTAGAGAGAATAAAGGATAATAAAGCACCTGGACCAGATGGCATACACCCATGGATCCTAAAAGCTAAAATAATTGGGGGGGCGTGGCTTGGCGCGCAGCGTGAATGGACGCTGAATAGGAGAGCTCCGGTGTGTCAGTGGACCGAAAGCTGAAAAACGGCCATTAACCGGGACGAATATGCCCACCTACAATAAGAAGGGACCCCACAATCATTCCCTGCGTTCGTCTGGAACCCCCAAAGGCAAATCATCTGCACACAGCCTCAGCAAATACCGCTACAGCGGCGAACACAGCAGTCCCAAGATGGCGCCGACATACAGAACGGCCGGGAGAGAAGACAGGGAGGATGATAATATCTCACTACCAGCGTCAGAGGACTCCAGCAGAGGTAACATCACAACTGACCCACCTTTGACTTATGCAGTAATGACTGAAATAGCAGCTGACATCAAAAGCTCTTTCTCTGCAGCTATAACTGACATTAAAACAGAGCTACTCAGACTCACAGAGCAAATAGCAGTAACGGAGAGAGCAGGAAAGAGGAGAGACAGAGCTCTAGTCAGACTGGATGATATCTCTGAAATGCACTCCACACAGATGCTGGAAATGAACAGACAGATCGAGGACCTTGACAACAGGGGACGGAGACATAATATAAGAGTGAGAGGTGTCCCTGAGGCCATTTCCCCAGAACAGATTAAACCTGCCCTGTCCTCCATCTTTAATGGCCTCCTGGGAAGGCCTGCTGATTCACCCATAGAATTCGACAGGGCTCACAGAGCGCTGCGGCCTAGGGCGCAAGACAACAATCCTCCCAGAGACATAATTTGCTGCCTGCCAAATTTTCCCCTGAAGGAGGAGATTCTGCAGAAAGCCAGGACAAATGGCCAAATACTCTTTAATGACGAAACAGTACAGATCTTCCAGGATTTGTCACCAATCACCCTGAGAAATAGAAGAGCCCTGAGACCGCTGCTGGCTGTTCTCCAGGAAAAAAGGATTGTTTACAGGTGGAAATTCCCCTTTGCTCTCCAAGCTACCTATAATGGCAAACAGTATCTACTTAGAGTTCCGGAAGAACTACCTAAATTCTTTGAAAACCTACAAATTCCCCCTGTGGACCTTCCTGATTGGTATTCTGACTACAGACTGCCCCCCCCCATCAACAATGTGATCCCTCTGTCAGACCCCTCCCCAGCAAAATCTCCCTATCACCACGGGAGAAACAGGGGTAGCTCCTCCAGACGCAGCTATTCCTCTCCCTCTGCTAAAGGTCCCAGAATCTGATTACTGCGCAAAGCTTACAGCATCACTTCTTCACTCTTTGGCAGACGCCATGATGTAAAAGAAGACAACTCTTCCCAACGTAATCACAAAGGCATCAGGTTACCCGTATACTGACCCATCCAATGATGGTCAACTATCTGATCGCAGGTTCTGTATACAACAATTTACCTTTATGACTTACTCCACTAGGGGGAGAACAGACGGCAAAAGTTGGTTACGTTATCCAAGTTACTACAGTTTACCGATAGGTACGACCGTTTATTCCCTTGAAAAGGCCCTCCATTGTTTAGCTATGTGCAAGGCCTTACCTGTGCGGTTAGGTCGTGTTAACAATCTATTACAGCCCTGATCTACGAATTCTATGCAATCTTCCACATTGTCAGTCATTTATGAGCCCTGCTCAAGTTTCAGACTGCACCCTGTTACCTACGCTAGGCTGCACCCTGGCTTACAGTTCCCCATCTACATACCCTACCCAGGAATGGCTGGCAGGTTTGCAGTAAACTTGCCAAAACCTAGAACTGAGGAAACATTTACCAACCAGTTGCAGAGACTGAATCATTAACCTGCACCAAGTTATAGTTACTGATGGGCTGTAGGCCCAAGTTTCATCACGATCTTCCTCCTCAATAGATGACTGAGAGAGATTTACATTGGCTGTTCTGCATTTGACTTGGTATATATACAGGCATCCACCGCAATATTACCTTAATGAGGAGAACCCTTGTTTGCAGGAATTTCTCCTGGGAACTAACCCCACAAAATCGGTTATTCCATCAACGGGCTAACGTTTGCGGAGACTGCTGATAGCCTGCCCACCATTCGATTAGATTGTCACTCTTTCTAACTGCCGTTGGTCACATAACGTGACCTTCCCCACTTCCTAAGAAGTTTACGCCCATTGCATCTATAGAGGTGACTCATTACTAAGGTTCTGCTACAGTTTCGATGGCATTCGGACCTCCGACCTCTGCGCCACCCATCCTTTATAGCACCGTTAGAGTACGGGTCTCTAACCCAAATACTACTAGTACTTTACCGCTGCGCTGCTGTACGGGAGATGGTTCGGTAGGCCGAGATTTATATTACATGTTTTTTGTTCATTTGATCGCTAAAAACTGAGTATGTAGACTGTATACATGCGGTTATAGTTAAGATGTTATGGTCTATTTTAATGATACTCCTGTACACATGTTTGTTGTATCGCTTCTCTTTCTTCTTTGGTTTTTCCTTTTTGCGATAACCTGTGATTGCATGTAGACCATACAAGCCACAATAGGGCTAAATCGTGGATATCCTAACGGCTAGACACGTGAGTGGTGACCTTACCTACAAAGAGCTCAGTGTAGTACCTTCCTAACTAGCTGAAATTTCTATGATGTGTAATTATAGCATTATGCAACACATTGTGTCCCAACTCCCTCCATTGTAAGTTTTCGGAGGGGCAACTTGAAAGTTACAATTAGTACACCCGAATACCCCAACTAATAGTATCAGGCATATAGACGAAATGACATGAACATAAAGGCCACAGAAAAACACTGATCTCTGTCCGAGCCTTCGTACAGGTCTGACTGACAGACCAACCCCCGGAGGAACATTTATAAATCTACCCTTCCTACATAAATTCACGGGCACTCCTCCCACTTACCCCCCAGAGTCGATTTCGGTGTGAAATAGCCCACACCGTGTAGCTGGCACACGGACACCTGAAGGTGCCCCTGAGCCAAGACTCGCGAAAGGTTTTAATACCTTACTCCCCCTAACCCAAACCCACCCCATCATCCCCGTCTAACGGGCAAACCCACCCGCTACCCCTCCCCCCTTATAAAGCTTCATTCCCTCTCCCACCCCCCCTTACTCCCTTCTCCCTCCCACTCCCCCCCCCCTTTTTTTTTTTTTATTATTTTTTTCTTTTTACCTCCTGCCTGTAGACTATACCTGTAATGGCATACTCCTTTTTGGGGAAATCCCCCACATTGATATCGCACAACATAAATGGACTTAATATCCCAGAAAAACGTACCAAATTACTCAGGGAGCTCAAAAAAACAAACCCATCTATAGTTTTTCTACAAGAAACGCATTTTAAAGACAAAAATATACCCAGACTTACCGACAATACCTTTTCAAAAGCATATCATGCCACAAACCCACTTGCCAAGACCAAAGGAGTATCTATTCTCGTAAATAAAAATTCTCCCTTTCAATTAACCGACCGACTTACAGACCCAGAAGGCCGTTACCTTTTTCTCAAAGGCACATGGGAAGGCACTCCTATCACTTTCGCGAATGTATATTTCCCGAATAAGGCACACATTACCTTTTGCAACAAGATAATAAATTAACTTAAATGGTTCGCCAATGACTGCATTGTATTAGGAGGCGATTTCAATATCCCACTTTCACCGCTGCAAGACACATCAACAGGATACTCTCATGTATCCCATAAAATACTAAAAAGAATTAAAGTCCTTTTACAGTCTCTAGCCTTAGTTGACTCATGGAGGTCTATACACCCCACCGGGAAAGATTTTAGATACTTTTAATCGCCACACCAAAGATATTCAAGGATCGATTTGATCTTTGTCTCCCAAAGGGATTTGATCAACTTAACCAAAGCTGATATAGGAATCATCACTATTTCCGACCATGCCCCCATGGCCATCACCTTAAAACTTGACCAACTCAATCAGACCCCTTTCACTTGGAGGCTTAATGCCGCTTTACTCACTGACCAGAATATAATGGAAGACATACACAAATCTATCAATACCTATTTCACAAATAATAACGATTCTGATACCAATCCTCTTATTAACTGGGAAGCGCATAAAAGTGTGATTAGGGGAGATTTAATAAAATGGGGAGCGCGCAAGAAAAAAGAGAGAAACAAAGCGATAGCTGATCTGTCCCTTAAAATCGCCAGACTGGAGACTCTACATAAGCAATCCCTTGCGGCAAAAGCAGCTGAAGACCTAGCCCAACACAGGCAATCCCTGTTACAAACGCTACATTTCCAATCCCATAAAGCTCTTTTTTTTCATAGAAGTATATTTTACGAGTTTGGTGATAAGAGTGGGAAACAGCTGGCTAGAGCCCTGAGGGATGCAAAGACACTGAACCACATTCATGCGGTACGAAACAAAGGAGGCACACTTAAACACAAGCCAGAAAAAATTGCAGAGCTTTTTCACGAGTTCTATACAAAGCTATATAACCTGCCCCCATAACACAAGCCGACACAGGTATCACAATCAAGAGCGGACACTATCAAGCATTTTCTTTCAAATAGCAAATTACCTTCACTACAAACTTCAGACAAAGACATCCTGAATGAACCAATCACCATCACGGAAATAGTAGACGCGATCAACCAGCTAAAAACAGGTAAAAGCCCCGGCCCAGACGGTTTCACGACACAATATTACAAAATCTTCACACAACTACTTGCCAAACCCCTACTCAAAGCTTTCAACCACCTAGCTAAAAACGAACACAACTCTAACACCCTTTTATCGGCACACATAGCGATTATACCCAAACCAGACAAAGACCATACAGACTGTGCGAACTTTCGGCCAATTTCCCTCTTGAACATTGATATTAAGTTATTAGCGAAAATATTAGCCAACAGACTGAAACCCCTACTCTCGAAAATCATAGGACCAGAGCAAGTAGGCTTTATGCCTGGTAGGGAGGCCAGGGACAACATTATTAAATCTCTGAACCTGATCCATTACGCACGCGATTCTAAACTGGAGGGCCTTCTGGTATCCACAGATGCCGAGAAGGCCTTCGACAGGGTCTCTTGGGACTATATGTTTGCCACCTGCACCCATATCGGACTTGAAGGTAATATGTTAAACTGGATCAAAGCCCTCTACCGAAACCCACAGGCCAAAATAAAAGTAAACAATACATATTCGAATCCGGTCCAGATACATAATGGTACCAGACAGGGATGCCCCCTCTCACCACTCCTTTTTATATTAACCCTCGAACCACTCATCAGAACTATAAATCTGTCCCCCGATATCAAAGGCTTCACCTTACACAAAAGAGAATATAAAATTGCCGCCTATGCGGATGACTTACTATTCTTTATTACCCAACCACATTTATCCCTCCCCAACCTCATGAAAATTTTCTCAGACTTTGGACATATATCCAATTTTAAAGTGAACCAAAATAAGTTCGAAGCACTCAATCTAAACCTCCCGCCTGAGAAGCTTGGCACACTTAAAGGAAACTACAAATTCAAATGGGAACTTGACACACTTAAATATTTAGGTATTAAATTAACACCTACCATAGCATCCCTTTTTTCAGCCAACTTCATCCCTCTGCTGAATTCCATAACTAAGGATCTCCGGAACTGGACCCCTAAAGGGTTCTCCTGGTTTGGTAGAGCCACCATATTAAAAATGACGATACTCCCAAGACTGCTATACTTCTTCAGTGCACTGCCCATCCCAATTCCTAACTCCTTCTTCTCCAAATTACTAACAATGCAAAGAAACTTTCTGTGGGCCAACAGAAATCCCAGAACAAATTTTCGCCTTCTAACATGGCCCAAACACAAAGGAGGACTTGGTCTGCCTGACTTCAAAAAATATTATTATGCCACGCACATCGCCAGAATAATCGACTGGCATTGCCATACTAAAACGAAAGACTAGGTACATTTAGAATGTCAATATACGGCAAACCACAATTACTATATTACCCCGGGTCCACACACTCCAAAAACACCAAACAAATCACACACCCACTGGTAGCTAACACCTTACATATTTGGCATAAAATTGCCCCACAACACAGACTTGCCACTATTCCAGGCCCAATGACCCCATTAGCCAACAACCCTGACTTCCTACCAAGTCTCAACCAGAAAATACTCCCAACCCCAGGTCCCAACTCAAGCTTCTTAGCCATACACTGCATGCGCGGAAATAGGGTCAAATCACTGCATACACTAAAATCAGAATTAGGTGAAGCTGCCCCAAACCCATGGTTCTACCTACAGATACAAGACTTCCTACTCAATAATAAACATACATCGTCATTCCATCAAAGATTGACCCCACTGGAAGACATTTGCTATAAGGGTTCCCAAACATTCAGAACAACGTCCATAGCGTACAAGTGGCTCGCCTCGCCACCGCCAAATAGTGGTAGCAAACATAAGGAAAAATGGGAAATAGACCTTGGCATTAAGATTACTGACACTCAATGGGAAAAAGCGTGTATCTTATCACACAAATGCTCCCTTAGTACAAGATATCAGGAAATATCCTACAAATTACTCACGCAGTGGTACATGACACCGGCCAAGACCAAAAAATGGTATCACACATCTTCAGACATATGTTGGCGTTGTAAAAAAGAAATAGGCACATTTGTGCATGTGTGGTGGCAATGCCCCCTGATCCACGACTACTGGAACAAAATTATTTATTGGATTAAACATATCACAGACTCTAAGATCAACTTTGATGCCGCTGCTTGTCTGCTACACATAAATGCTTTTTTAATCGGTAAATATAAGAAGTCTTTATCTAGACATCTATTGACAGCAGCTAAAAGTTTAATTCCTTTACATTGGAAATCAACACAAGTTCCAGGGGTCAGGGATTGGCTGGACAGGGTACACTATATGTATAAAATGGAAGAGGTGGTGGCCATGAAAAAAGAAAACTGTACCAACTTCCACGAAATGTGGCAACCCTGGCTATTATTTACTCTCTCGAGGGAGTACCTATCTATTTGGTCGTAAAACCTGAAAGTATTGCATTTTATAACTCCAGCATGAAAAAGTTTGTTTTACACAGGTCAATTATAAACTAATACCTGCACTTCACACCCGGCTCCTCAGAGCCCAAACTAGTTCTCTACTCCGTCCTTTGGTTCTCCATTTATATTGCTATTACTATTATTGATTTCTATAATATCACCCCTCTCCCTTTTTTTTTTTCCCTCCCTCCCCTCCACCTACCCTATCCTCTACCCCCTAAGGAATGTGATAATAGTTTCCAATGTTATTGATGACAGTATATCATCTTTGTACAATGTATTATGCCGTGTATATGCATATCTCTGGTTTATTTTCTTAATGTTTGTTACATTTTTGCTCAATAAAAAAACCTTCTTGATTGTGAAAAAAAAAAAAAATAAAATAATTGAGCTCTGTCATTTCAAAGCCATTGTTTCTGATTTTTAGGCACTCTTTTACCACTTCAGCCCCAGAGAGATTTGCCTCCTTAATGACCAGGCCATTTTTTGCGATACAGCACTGCGTCACTTTAACTGAAAATTGAGCGGTCATGCGATGCTGTACCCAAACAAAATTGTTGTCCTTTTTTACCCACAAACAGAGCTTTCTTTTGGTGGTATTTGATCACCTCTGCAGTTTTTATTTTTTGTGCTATAAACAAAGACTTTTTGCTATAATACATATCCCCAAAAAATATATAAACAACACATTTATTCATCAGTTTAGACCAGTATATATTCATCTACATATTTTTGGTAAAAAAAAAAATCACAATAGGCGTATATTGATTGGTTTGCGCAAAAGTTAGCAAACTTTGGGAAAGATTTAGGGAGTCTTATTTATTTTTATTGTTTTTACCAGTAATGCCGGTAATCAGCAATTTTTAGTGGGACTGCAACATTGCGGCAGACAAATCTGACCCCAAATGACACTTTTTTGAGACCCGTGACATTATTACATTGATCAGTGCTATAAAAATGCACTAATAAATGTAAAAATGACAATGGCGATTAATGGGTTAACTGTGTTTCCTGGGTGTGTTCTAACTACAGGGGGGGTGGCTGCCTAGGACATGACAGAGATCAATGTTCCCAATCACTGGGAACAGTAGATCTCTGTCATGTCATCTGGCAGAATGGGGAATCGCTGTGTTTACAAGGCAATTCCCCTCTCTGCCTCTCCTCACTATGATTGCGGGTCACAGGCGGATGTGGAGTTTGCCCGACCCATGGACATGCTCCCGCAGCATGCAGCACCCGCTCTGATGCAACTACACATGCTCGAACCACCATACAGGTACGGCGATTCGTGCAGGAGAGCCAACCTGCCGCAGTATATCTGCATGAGCTAATCGGCTAGTGGTTAATGACTGGAATGGTACCATTGGATTGGTGTAAGCCCAAGTAATAGATATGGACCAAACACCCCCCTTTAACAAGGGGGCCCCCAGATCCCATTACCCCCCATATACATAGTATTCCTACCCATTCACCCTGAATAACAACACACACAGTTTTTGACAATTCCTTTATTAAAGAATAAAAATGAAAAAAGTGTGCTCCCCAATGTAAATCCATGGGGGACTTTTTACCCGCCAAATTTTTTTTTTATTCAGCTGTCAGCTATTGACTGCTGATGACTCATGGATTGTGAGGGACACCGAGGCTGGCTTCTCGTCCTTGCTCCTTAACAACCAGCTTATACTGTGCCCTGATTGGACAGCTTTGCTCAATCAGGGCACAAAATGCACTGTGTAGCGCGCAGTGCATTGCAGGGCATTCAGCGGGGTGAACACCTGCCAAACACCCTGCAAATTCAGTTGTTGGACAAACAGGCCGAACAACCAATGTTTGGCCTGAACTCATGCTCAGGCCGAACTGTTCATCTAACATACCAAGTAACTATAGACCTGTTAGTTTAACGTCTATAGTTAGGAAGATACTAGAGAGTTTAAGCAAAAGTAAGCATGGATTCATGAAAGACAGAAGTTGACAGACAAATCTGATTTCTTTTTTAGGAGGAAGTGGGCAAAACCTTGGGCAAAGGTTTTTGGCTGTTGATGTGGTATACTTGGCTTTTGTAAAAGCATTTTACACAGTTCTCCACACATGTCTAATGTGTAAGGTAAAGACTACAGACTTGGAAAAATCAGTTTGTAGATGGATAGAAAACTGGCTAACAGAATGAATATGGAGAGTAGTGGTTAAGTATTCATATTCTGAATTGTCTAGGGTTGTTAGTGGTGTACCCCAAGGTTCAATTTTGAGACCTTTTCTTTTAAAATAATTATAAGGGATTAAAAGTGCCATTTCAGTATTTGCAGATGACACCCTGCTATGCAGTTGAATAACATCCTTACAGGATGTCTCCGTCAAGAATCATAAACAAGGCAGAGATTGAAAATGCAGTTAAAATCACACCTTGAATAAAATAGCAAAAAATAACCCAGTAATGTAGTCAAAAACTGAAGCCAAGGTTTAGATACCAGAGTGGTTAATCAGAAGAGCCAGAATCAGGAAGCCATAAGTCAGCATAGTAAGGAGCACAAACAGGAACAGATATCAGAAGAGAAGTCAGCCAGGCCAAGTCATATACAGAAACACACTAGAGATCATAGACCATGCAAGGGCACAGAGAAAATTAGTAAAGCTGTTTAAATAGACAAAAGGGGCTGGCTGTAGGCTGGACTAATGAGGCAGGTAATGGTAACCAGGTGAGTCACTGTGGAAACAATGAGTGCATGGTAACTAACTGAGGCTGAGCAGCCTCTGAGCACTGAAAGAAAAGAGCTGCTTGTAAGTAGGAGCCTAGCCCTAACAGTCTCCAACTTGCAACCAACCTCAATGCACTGTTTAATTGGGCAACTGTGTGGCAAATGATGTTTAGTGTTGAAAAATGTTATGCGCCCGGGGGCTAAAAATATGCATGCATCATACATACTGCAGGGGAGGTGCAACTAGGGGAATCACAGGTGGAGAAGGATCAGTGTGTTCTGGTAGATCATAAGCTTAATAATAGCATGCAATGTCAAGCAGCAAAGCAAGCAAAATCCAAAGAGGTATGGACTACAAAAAGAGAGAGATATTGTTTTGCCCCTGTACAAATCATTAGTAAGACCTCCTCTGGAATAAGCATTTCAGTTTTGGACACCAGTTCAAAAAAGGGATATTGGGGAACTGGAGAAAGTGCAGAGAAGAGCAACCAAACTGATAAGAGGCATAGAGGAGATCAGCTATGAGGAAAGATTCGCTGAACTTAATTTATTCTCTCTTAAGAAGAGGAGATTAAGGGGGATATGATCAACATGTATAAATACATAAATGGTACATATGGTGAACTCACTGTAAAGTTATTCACCTGAAGGTCATCACAGAGGGGCACTTTTTACATCTGGAAGAAAAGAGGTTTATTGTCCAAATATGGAAATCCTTCCAAGTGCCCTTGTATTTGCCACACACTTTTGTTGCTAAAACATTCATCTCATCTACCATTTGGACATTTTTAATTTGGCCACATTTCCCTGTTATAACTCCCATTAAATTATAATTGTAATAACGTGCACCTGTTGTAATTGTCATTAAAGATTTAATTTGACGCCTGGATGTGAGTGGCAGTGGACATGTTAGAGAGGAGCCAGAAAAAGGCCCACTAACCTGTCTACCTGTTCCTCTCTGTCCCCTGCTGAGTCCTGGCCCAGTATTGTGCAGAGGTTCTGCCCATGGTCACCTGGAGGGCCTCAGGCAGCACACACTCATGACCGCTGCCATCTTGATGGTCTTTCCCTGCTGGAACGAGTTGATCCCGGGGGGGGGCTGCGAAGGTAATGGACTCCCATCCCACCTCCTGCCTGCCCCTCCACCTGCCTGGCATGATACGGCAACCTGCTGAGCCGCGAGGACTGCTTGTGGCGGCTATTAATTGCATGCCATTTATCAACATTTGTTTTTCCTATTAAGCATTTAAAAAATCACTTACTCGGGCCAAATGCATTTTTTATTTATCTATTTTTAATTATTACATGTTTGCTAGGGCATTTTCAACCCTTTATACTATTTTTAAATCTCCTAGCCTATTAGCCCAGAAAATGGACTTTATTTATTTGACAGATTCACAAACATGAAAATCACCTTATGCCTAGGGTCAGTCAAGCCATTGTCCCTGATAGGCTTAAAAGTAGATTCCTGGAGGACCAATAAGACAAGGTTAAGATTCCACAGTGTCGCTGGAGAGCAACCCCCCCCCCCCCCCCCCGTAGGGTCAATCAAGCCATTGTCCCTAATAGGATTAAAAGTAGATTCCTGGAGGACCGATAAGACAAGGTTAAGGTTCCACAGTGTCACTGGAGAGCAACTCCCCCCCCCCCCCCCCCACGAGTTAGAGGTCAGTGGTTACTTAAGGATCCTATCCAAAACCAAAATGGTGCTCAAGGCCAAATACTCATCCAAATCAGATTGAAGAAAGTCCACAATATATCTCCTGGACCATCGTCTAAGAGGGAACTCCCTCCAACCACACCAAGATTTTCCAGGTGCCATGGTAGATCCTATGAGAAGTGGACCTTCCAGAATGGAGAAGCATAAGCCCTTGTACACACGGTCGGAGAATCCGCCGGAATGTGTCCTATCGGACCGCGTCGTCGGATAATCCGACTATGTGTGGTATGCATCAGACTGATTCCGTCCGAATATCCGTCGGACCCAATTTTCCAACATGTTGGAAATATTTCCAGACCAACTGGTTCGATCGGACATACTCCGATCATGTGTAGCGAATTTTGATCGGACCAAGTGCCACGCATGCTCAGATCAAATTCCTACATCAAAGCTATTGGCTACTAGCCTGAATGTAGTCCCATCGTAACGAAATTACGTCATCACGTTCTGAAAGATCGGATTTTTCGACAACTTAGTCCAACCGTGTGTATGCAACAGTTTCGGACACAATCCGTCGGACTAAATCTGACGGACAAAATCCGACGGATTTGGTTGGCAGAATCTCCGACCGTGTGTACAGGGGCTAAGAATGATAGGATCTGATAATATCGAGCCCTCAGGACCTGGGCTTCAACAGTCAACCCATCAAACAGGAAGGAGGACTGTTTCTTGAGAAAGAGGTCTGGAAAGTCTGGAAGCATCCATGGGGTGTCTACCAAGAGCAAAAGTATGAGGGAGTACAATGCTCTTTTGGTCTAATTTTGGGTCACAAAGATCTCCAGAAAGCTTACACTTTAATTCTGCGGAGCAGCTGAGGAAAGAAAAGAGATAAACAGTTTCTTATGCCCCATACACACGACCAGACTTTTCAACATCAAAAGTCTGACGGAATGATTCCGGCAGACTATTCGAACGTGTGTGGGCTGCAGCGGACTTTTGATTTGCAAAAGTCTGACAGACTTTAGAAATGGAACATGTTTCAAATTTTTCCGACAGAACTCTGCCGGACCCAGAAATCCGCTCGTGTGTGTGCTAGTCTGACGGACTAAAACCGACGCTAGGGCAGCTATTGGCTACTGGCTATGAACTTCCTTATTCTAGTCCAGTCATACGTCATCACGTTCGAATCCGTCGGACTTTGGTGTGATTGTGTGTGGCCAAGTCCGTTCATTCGGAAAGTCCGTCAGAACTCTGTCAGAACTCCGTCAGAACTCCGTCGAAAGTCTGCCGGACTTAAGTCCTGTCGTGTGTACGCGGCATAAAATATCTTGAGATAGGTCCTTTGGGTTTTCTCACATGGGTGCTGCTCTTGAAATCAAGGTGAGAATATTTCAATCATTGATTTGTTTCAATACATGTTTTAAGACACAAGGTTGGACCATTTGTGCAGTTTCCTTACAGTTCTGTTTGTCCACATTCCTACAGGATCTATCTTATTTTAAGAGTTAATTTATTTTGTTTATATTTTGTCAGGAATGTTTTATTTAGGTATAGATATTTTCACACTTAGGGGTCAGGCTTGAAGACCAGACCAAATTCACACATGTACAAATAATATATAATATTAGTACCTGTGTGCTAATATCAGTTTTTTTCTACCATTTTCTACCATATACAGTATATATTTGATACCCAACCAGTTTTGCAAGTTAAACATGCCAAGTATTCCTAAAAACCTAAAATAGTTAAATAATAATAAAAAAAAAATGAATACATGGCACTTCCCTGTAACTATTGCAAGTGGAAGTGATTTGTAGAAAAGTACCCCCAGAGTTATAATTTCCGGCTCCTTTGATTGGTTTTGGTAATTTATTTTATTACAACTAGTGATGAGCAAACCAAGAAAAGTTTGATTTGCTGGATATTTGCAGAACAATTGAAACAAATCATCAATCCCCAAACATAGCAAGTGAATCACCACTAAGCTCTAGTGCTCTTACAAAGCAATTTTTCAAGCTTTATTTAACATAATGACATGGTTAGCTGGGAACTGCCATTGGGGACATGTACCAATGCAAACATTTTTTTTTTTAAGAATTTTTATCTGAAAGTGAGTGTTTTTATAAGGCTTAAATGTCAAAATTAAAATACACAATTCCTTTAAAAAAAAAAAAAAAAATGCCTGGGGACTCATTAATCCTGCATGTGAAGTGGTGCACATGTAGGATGTACAGTACTTGCTGCAAAAGTGACGTACACAAATAAAAACATTCTCTTTTTTTATAAGAGTCTGGTATGGATTTGTAGGGAATGTCAGGTAAAAAAAAAATATAATACAACAAAAATGTATTGGGGTTTCTCCTAAAATACATACCAGACCCTTATCCAGGCATGCATGCAAATGGTATGACCAAGAAAGGGAGGGGCAGCCAGTGTATGCCTCTCTCTTGGACCATACAAGGCCACATGTGCTGAACATTGAGAGGGTATCTTGCCAGGTGCGAGCCCCTGGCAAGACACCTTGTCCTCATATTGATGGAGACAAGGGCCTCATCTACACATCCCTGCCCAGTAAATGTAGGGATCTATGGGGGGACTTATAGAAACCCCCTTTAATGTAAGCAACCCTCAAAAATCTCCCCCCTGCGTGAATTAATAAGGGGTGCATAGAAGACCTTGCTGATCATTCACAAAAACAACTACAAAGTAAATAAAAACACACAACTGAAATCGATTTTTTTTTTTTAAAGTACCGCAATGTAAGTCCAATGTCAATCCGACATAAACATGATCGCTTATTCCAACAATCCTCTTCTGTCAGACTCCGGTGGTCCATCATTTATGATCATTGATGTCACCTGGTTTCCCCCTGGTTTGTTTACTTTACGAAACAAGCTGGTGAGCAAGCACGCAATCATTTAACGGTGGTAGTAATACTGCCACAAAATGAATGATTTGCAGGTGTCCACGACCTTGTATACAGAGTTTTATGTAGCACGGCTTTATTTATATGCAAGCTCTCCTTACTCTGAAAGGAAAAGCCATGAATCTTGTATGCATTTGTGACCAGAGGATGGTGAAAATCTGGAGCTGTGATCAAAAATATGTTCCTTCACAAGGAACATAAATTCCTCAATAATGATTATACTATGAAAATGAGTGTGTGTCTTTTACCACTTGACCTCTGGAAGATTTACCCCCTTCATGACCAGGTCCCTTTTTGCAATATGGCACTGTGTTACCTTAACTGGCAATTGTGCGGTCATGCAATGCTGTACACAAATAAAATGCATGTCCTTTTTTTCCCACAAATAAAAAATGCAGAGGTGATCAAATACCACCAAAAGAAATCTTTATTTTTTATGCTATAAACAGAAAAGGACAGACAATTAAAAAAAACAAAAACAAACAAACAATATTTATGACTTCCTGCTATAAAACCTATCCAATAAAAAAAAAGAAAAATAATTTTAGGCCAATATGTATTCTGCTACATATTTTTGGGGAAAAAATCCCAATAAGCATGTATTATTTGGTTTGTGCAAAAGTTATAGTGTTTGCAAACTATGGAAAACTATGGGATATTTTTATTTATTTTTATTTTATTTTTGTTACTAGTAATGGTGATCAGTGATTTATCGTGGGACTGCAATATCACCGAACATTCTGACACTAACTGAAACTTTTTGGTGACACTAATACAGTGAGCAATGCTAAAAATATGCACTGTCTCTGTACTAATGACTCTGGCTGGGAATGGGTTAACATCAGGGGCGATCAAAGGGTTATCTTTGTGCCTAACCAGTGTTTTACTATACTGTGTGAGGTGCGTTTTACTAGAGGAAGAGATGGAATTTATTCCCTGATTTTCAGGGACACAAATGTCATCCCTTCCCTCCTGTTAAACAGCGATCTGCTTTGTTTACAGATCGCTGTTCTACCTCTCTCCCACCACCTCATGTGGCCTGGTACGGTTCAGGAGGAGGGGCGCTCTCTCGTCCCCCCCTCTTTTTCTGTGGCCTGCCAGGTTGCGTGTTTGGATAAAGGGTCTGGTATGGATTTTTAGGGGACCCCCACGGTCATTTTTTTTATTTGACGCTTGGTTCCCCTTAATATCCATACCAGACCTGAAGGGACTGGTAATTGAATTTAGGGGAACCCCACGCTTTTTTTTTTTTTTATCAATGAATGAATTGTCGGCTCCCGTAATACAGAGAACACTCATTGAGTATTACGCCGCAAGTGATTTTAAAATACTTTTTTTCCTGCACTTTGACACTTTGTGCAGGGACAGTTCTAAGCACAGGAAACATGCGCCCCTTCACAGGCATACTATAGACACCCCCCAGGTACGAAATTTAAAGGAATATTACACTTATATTCTTTCACTTTAATCATTATTAAAATCACTGCTCCTGAAAAAACTGCCGTTTTTTTTAAACTTTTTTTTGCCTTGATAGGTAGGCTTCCCTAACCTGTACCAATATACCACCCCCCCTTGTTAGCTGTTTTAATAATAAGGTTATGATTTTGGCTTACAAATGACATCGCCCTTAGGGTCTAAACTGATACATCAAAAGTAAATAACTACACCAACAGGTAAGTAACTACACCAGCAGATACACGTTCGAGTATATCACATGGCCAATCACATTCCAGGTATCAGTTGCAGGACACAGGATGTATTTAATTTTAGCCCCTTCCCACTGGCCAAAAAGTGATCAATGAGAATTACCATGATATTTAATCCCGATATAGGGGTATATCGGGATTATATTAAACAGCCTTTTGACTAGTTTCCTTATTATTCTCAATTAGCATTATCAATATATCAACATGTCAGGTCATTTCAGATTAATGATGTATGTATACAGCCTATAACAATGCTTTATACAGTAGGAACACCCTTAGGCATTAATTATTACCAATTACTATTAATTATTTTCAATTCCTCATCAAATCATTATATTTATAATTTTTTTATCAAATTGTCATATTTATTATCAAATCATCATTATTCATTATTTATTATAATTTTTTTATCTTTTAGTTTTATCAAGCATTTAGCAATAATGCTTATAGTTCAAGTATGTGTGTATATATGTGGGGTTCTTTTATGTATATATTTTTTATGTATATCTGGTTGAGATATATATACATTTTTTAGTACCTTTATGTATTAGAAACATCTATTGCCATAACACAGACTAAGCAAGAGAATCCAATCCACCTAGTGTGCACACCCAGGGGCGTGACCTCAGGAGGATTCTACCACTAGGGATGAGCCAAACACCCCCTCCCCCCCCCCCCCCGGTTCGGTTCGGTTCGCACCAGAACTTCCAAACGGACCAAAAATTTGTGCGAACTTTAGAACCCCATTGAAGTCTATGGGACTCAAACGTTCAAAATAAAAAGGGCTATTTTTAATGGCTAATAAGCAAGATATTGTCCTAAAAAGAGTTTGGGGACCCGGCTCTGGCCCCAGGGGACATTTTTTCGGGAGCACTGATTTTAATGACGATTAAAGTGAAAAATAAAAGTGAAATATTCCTTTAAATATCGTGCCTGGGGGGCGTCTATAGTATGTCTGTGAAGTGGCACGTGTTTCCCGTGTTTATAACAGTCCCTGCACAAAATGACATTTAATGGAAAAAAAGCTATTTAAGGCCCTGTTCACACCTATGCGAATTAGATGTGGTTACCGCATCCAAGTCACAGGACATTTCAAAATACATTGATTTTAATGAGGCCGGATTACATATCTGCGGTGCATTCGCACTCCACATTGCACAAAAAACGTACGCGTTTTCTAGGCAGTGCGGTCCGGCTCAGGTGTGAATTCTTGTTATTTTGAACTGGTACATTTTTAAAGTGTAGCTCCAGTCAAAAAATTAATTTTTAAGCTTTTTGAAAAACATAGGGAAGGGTTATCACCCCTGTATAATTTTTTTGGCCGTCCGTCTTTTTTCATCTCACTTCCTGTTGTCTCCTTCCATTTGCAAGTAGGAGACGTTTGTAAGTTGGATGTTTGAAAGTAGGGGCCTGCCCTATATGCTCTGTAGAAATGGGGGCCTAAGGTGTTGGTGTTGCCACAACACTGTAAGCCCTCAAAGTGACTCTTGGTGGGTGCTGGAGTGCCCTGCTGTGAACGATTATATCAAGAATTGTAATTGCATGTCATTGTTGAACAGTGGCAGAAAAATTGGGCCTTTGGTGGTTGTGGTGGTGGTGCTGGTGCCACAATACTATAAGTCCTCACAGTTACTCTCGGTGGGTGCAGGAATGGGCCCTGCTGTGAAATATTATATCAAGAATTGTAATTACATGCCCCTCTTAAACAGGGAATGAAAAATTGGGCCTTAGGCATTGGTGCTGGTGCCACTACACTGCAACCTCTCCCAGATACTCTAGTTGGAGTGCAGGAATGAGCCCTGCTGCAAAGCATTGCATCAAAAATTGTAATTACATGCCCTTGTTAAACAGGGGCTGAAAAATGGACCTTAGGCACTGTTTGCTGGTGCCACGACACTGCAACCTCTCCCAGATACTCTAGTTGGAGTGCAGGAATGATCCCTGCTGCAAAGCATTGCATCAAAAATTGTAATTACATGCCCTTGTTAAACAGGGGATAAAAAATTGGGCCTTAGGCACTGGTGCTGGTGCCATGACACTACAACCTCTCCCATATACTCTAGTTGGAGTGCAGGAATGAGCCCTGCTGCAAAGCATTGCATCAAAAATTGTATTACATGCCCCTGTTAAACAGGGGCTGAAAAATTGGGCCTTAGGCACTGGTGCTGGTGCCACAACACTGCAACCTCTCCCATATACTCTAGTTGCAGTGCAGGAATGAGTCCTGCTGCAAAGCATTGCATCCAAAATTGTAATTGGGCTGGTGGCATCACCTAGATCCAAAAATGTTCTTCCAAGCTATCAGCAGGATCATTGAGGAGGAAGAGGATAGTCAGTCAACATAACAGGACAGTCACTCAGCATCAGCATAGGCAGTCTTGAAGGGATGTGACATTTCAAAAAAAAATATTCGGTTCAAGTGCTTGGTAGCTGGTGGTGATCCAAGACTGATTCATCTTGATGAAGGTCAGTGGATCAACCGAGTCGGTGGACAGGCGCACCCTGTGATCGGTTACAAAGCCTCCAGCAGCACTGAAGGTGCATTCCGTAAGAACAATGGATGCAGGGCAGGCCAGTAGCTCAATTGCATACTGTGCAAGCTCTGGCCAGTGATCCATCCTCAAGACCCAGTAAGCCAGAGGATTTTTGGGGGGAAAGGTTTCAAAGTCTGACCTTGCCCCTAGGTATTCCTGCACCATGTAAATCAGATGCTGGCGATGGTTGCTAGAACCGATCATACCCTAGGGCTGTGGAATAAAAAATTGTCTGAAAGCATGGGTCAGACGGCCACCTTCTCCACCGCTCCTTCTGTGACTGACGGAAGCCTCAGCAACACGTTGTCCAGGACCCGGAGTTTGTAAACTCCCAGTCTCTGGAACGCGTTGCACAGACCTTTCTGCAAGGCCTCCCGGAGATGTCTCATCCTCTGCTCCCTCTGGGATGGCAAGATAAGGTCCACAACCTTACCCTTGTACCGTGGATCAAGGAGAGTGGCCAGCCAGTAATGGTCCCTCTCCTTGATCCGAAGAATACGAGGATCCTTCCGCAGGCTTTGCAGGATCAGGGAGGCCATGCAGCGTAGGTTAGCTGAGGCATTCGGTCTGGAGTCCTCTGGGTCACTAAGGACAACATGATCTGCAGTCACCTCCTCCCAGCCACGTACAGGCCCACGGGTTTCTTGGGATTGTAAATCATCCCTAAAAGACTGCTGATGCTGAGTGCCAGGCTCCACCTCCATGCTGACACAAGCCTCCTCCTCCTCGTCCTCTTCCTGTGTGATGGGTGGGACAGCAGGAACACTGTCTGAATAAAGGGAGCCTTGAGAGGTAAGGAAGTCCTCCTCTTCCTGCCTCAGTTCTGCCTCAAGTGCCCTGTCCATTATTCCACGCAGTGTGTCGTCAACCAGCTGGCGTGGCGTCAACTACCTCTCGGCCTGCCCCTGCAGAGCTGACAAAATATCTGCCCCAGTGAGGCTCCTGTCCCCCAAATAAACCAGAGCAAGCACGGCATGGCATATTTTTGCTTTTGTAGCCCCTTGAACGCCTATGGAGCACCGCTGGTTCTGAGGACAAAGCACTGGAAGAGGCCATGGAGGAAGAAGAAGAGGAGGGGTTGGAGGAGAGAGGTGTGTCACAACCAGTAGTAGCATTTTGGAGATGTGGTGGCAGAACAACCTCCAACACTACTGCACCTTGTCCTGCATCCTTCCCAGCTGCCAGAAGAGTGACCCAATGGGCCGTGAAAGACAGGTAACGTCCCTGTCCATGCCTGGTGGACCATGAGTAAGCGGTAATATGCACCTTACCACTGACCGCCCTGTCCAGCAAGGCATGGACATTGCCTTCCACATGCTGGTAGAGAGCCGGAATCGCCTTCCGTGAGAAAAAGTGGCGTTTGGGAACCTGCCACTGAGGAACCGCACATTGCACAAACTCACGGAAGGGGGCCGAGTCTACCAACTGAAAACTTGTTTCAACGGTTCAGCAGCTGGGGCAGGGAAATTTGCCTGCTACAATCGGACATGGGTGTACTGCTAGCAGAGTGCCCGCAAGTACTTGGCTGGGACACACCTAATTCTACACCTTCATTCCTCTCAGTGCAGGTTTCAGAGAGGACTGAAGGTCTAGTGAGGTTGGAGATCCCAGCTGATGAGTAGCAAGGAGAGGTCCGCTTTGTTCTTTGGTGTGGGTCTTTAAGGTACGCTTGCCAACGAGCTGCATGGCAGGTCAACATATGTCTGGTCAAGCATGTGGTGCCCAAGATACGCTTGAGACATATGTTGCAAATAGTAGTGGTGTGATCTGATGCACTTGTCTCAAAAAAGGCCCACACCAAACAAATTTTGGAATAACGCGCAGAGGCAGTGCCCTGCACAGGCGGAGCTCTGCGGTGTGATTCAGTCGGTGTGCTGCCCCTAAGCTAGCCCCTGGAGGGCATCCTGCTTCGTTAAAGGTGTGCCTCCTTCTCCTCCCTCCTATCAGGCACCCATGTGGAGTCAGTGACCTCATCATCCCCTCCCTCTTCATCACTGGAGCAAACCTGGCAGTATGCTGCAGCTGATGGAACATGACTGCCAGATTGCTGTCCTTCTTGAGCATCCCTTCTCTCTGCACTCACGCTACTGCCTTCCTCTAGCTGATTATCATCATCAGAGCCTTCAAAACACTGGGCATCCTCCTCGAGCATGTACCCAACACTGTGCTCAAACAGTTCGGGGGACTCCTCAGGAGGACATGGTGGGTCTAGGGAAGGAGTGACTGATGACATTGAGATGAGGGAACGCGTTGGCAGCTGCTTTGCTAGTACCCTGAGCCTGGGTGAGAGAGGATGAGGAGGATGAGGAGGGCTTGGTTATCCACTCTACCAAGTCTTTGGCATGATGCGGCTCAACACATCCAGCTGCCGAAAATAACTACAAGTGTGTCCCATGGCCATGTGCTGATGACGATGCACCGCGTCCACGACCAGCACTGTTGTCTCTAGACACAGAGCCCGCTTGCCCTCTTTTATTGGGTCGTGACTGTCTGCCTCTCCTTGTTGACCTTCCACACATAGTAATGGCCTGCAGGGAGATGGGAAAACCAGCAATTGGGTAGTGTATACTGTGCAGGAGGCACACAACACCCACTGTAAATGCTGCAGATGCCTGTATTACAGAACACCAGTAATAAAGGGTAGTGTCAGGTGTATATTGTGCTGGAGGCACACAACACCCAATTTAACTGCTGCAGATGCCTGTATTACAGAACACCAGCAATAAGGACTATCTTCAGGTGTATACTGTGCTGGAGGCACACAACACCCACTTTAACTCCTGCAGGTGCCTGTATTAGAGAACACCAGCAATAAAGGGTAGATACAGGTGTATACTGTGCTGGAGGCCAACAACACCCACTTTAACTCCTGCAGATGCCTGTATTAGAGAACACCAGCAATAAAGGGTAGATGCAGGTGTATACTGTGCTGAAGGCACACAACACCCACTTTAACTCCTGCAGATGCCTGAGAAGAGAACACACTGTCCCTGCCTATCCTTCTCTCCCTGTACGCCGGGACACACTACACAAGGCCGATGCGCTGGTGGCCTTATATAGTGTGGGGCGTGTACTAAACCCCCTGAGCTATAATTGGGCTCTCCTCGCTACCGGCGCTGTGATTGGCCAAGCATGCGGGGTCACAGTGCATGCTTGGCCAATCATGAGCCAGAAATGCACTGCAATGGCACAGTGCATTGTGGGCCATGAGCACCACACGAATTTGGCGCAAACGGCCATAACGTTCGGTATTCGCCGAACAGGCGAACAGCCGGTGTTCGAGTCGAACGCATCACCAAGCTCATCCCTAGCCACCACCCTCGCTATGCCCTCATAAGCCCCAGTCCAAAATGGCACTGCTACAACCTGAAGAAGGAGCGCATGATCCGCAAACGTGTCACTCACCTCCTCATGTCAGATCCAGGAAGTGACGTCGCACCAGCCCCACTGTGCATTCCACGAGATCCAGAAGCACCAGAAACCAACATCACACCAGACTGCAGACCCCGAGCCTGATTCAGTCAACCTGGACCATCAAATGTGTGTTTATCACCTTTGTGAGTAACATTCCCTCTTTTAACCTATTAAAGTTTTCCAAAGCTACACTTAGTAGGCGCTTGTGTTCTCTTCTAGTGTCCCCCTCCAGAGCTGCCTTCTTGCTCCTACGCAACTCTGCAATCTTTGTGGACTCCATATGGATTTTTATGGACTTTCTATGGACCTTTTACTCTATATGGAAGTCATGGAGGCACTGCGCAGGACGCTGCAACTGGTCACAGGTGCACGGGTTCATCGAGATGTGTTCCAGCTCACAGGCAACCAGTGGTGAATAGACATGCGCCAATGCTCATGCGCGTGCACATCGCACACGCAGCCTTGCACAGCTTTGGCCTTTTTGACCTTTAAAAGGGGCCTCTTCAGAATGTACCCTTGCTGTCTGATCTGCAGCTCATCCTGTAACCTGATCCTGAACCTACATCTGCTCCAGTGTTACCCGGTTCTCCTGACCTTGCTGCTATCTTCAATCCTGACCCCTTGGCTTGCCTTTGACCTGTTCTGTGTACCTGCTTGTCTGATCATCTGTTGCCGAACCTGCCTGGACTTGACCATTCTCTGCCTGCCGCTCCTGTCTGATTTATCCTCTGTTATGACCTGGCTTGACTGACCCTGCTTCTGCCTGCTGCCCTGCACTTGTGTCTACAGTCCTGCATCCGTGCGCACCTGCCTGTTGCCGCACCTTCCTACAGTCCTGCATCTGTGCGCATCGGTCTGCTGCTCTGAGCCTGTTCCTGTTGCTGCCAAGTGGATATCATCTTCAGCCAAGCGAACCCTGTAGGCTCTCATACCCCACTGTGCTCCATGGGTCACGGTCCCCACTCCAGTGATCCCGGAACCAGAGCCGTACGAGAGGTCTGCCTCTGCACGTCAGGCTCACCTCCAAGGTACGTGTCAATGGACTAATTGTTTTTACTTCACATTCCATTTTATTCCCCCCTCCCCCAAGCCCAGGACCCAGACATAGTGCCTACATTTGTGCCAATTTCCTCTCCTTTCAGAAAGCATTAAGCATTTTAAGAGGATCAGCAAAAAACAGCCAGTCAACTAGCATTTTCAAGGATAGGTCAGCAATAGCAGCCCCATATTTTTTATGATACTTTAAGAGTATACTAAATTTTCCAAGAACTTTCATCTTCCATGACTCTTCAACCTCTTTAGGATTGCCCACCTGCATTGTACTGCAGGTGGGCAACTCCTACAGGCACAGTGACTTACCAGTACATCACTGGCCTCCACTGGGTGCAGGGCATGTCTGCAAAACAGGTAGAAGGTATAAAGAGATTTTTAGTAAAAAGTAGCACATAATACACATAATAAAACTTGTTAGGCACTCACTTAACCCCTTGACTACCCGAGATGTTAACCCCTTCACAGCCAATGTCATTTGTACAGTGACAGTGTATAATATTATCTCTGATCACTGTATTAGTGTAACCGGTGATGCCAGTGTCAGTTGGTCAGTTCCTATCAAACATAATTTAGTGTCAGATTGCCCTATCACAGTCCCACTATAAGCCACTGATCACCGCCATTACCAGTATAAAAATAAAACTCCAGTTTGAATGTTTGAATATCATAGTATGTAGACGCTATAAGTTTCACACAAACCAATTATTATACACTCATTGGGATTTTATTTTACCAAAGACATGTAGCAGAATATAGTTTAGCCTAAATGTTTCAAGAAATTAGATTTTTTATGTATATATATATATATATATATATATATATATATATATATATATATATGTTTTATAGCAGAAAGTTAATTTTCTTTTATCAAATTTTTGGTAAACAAAAAGATATACATTTTGTTTGGGTACAGCGATTGCCAGTTAAAGTAAATAGCAAAAAATGTCCTAGTCATGGGGGGGGGTAAAACCTTCTGGGGCTAAAGTGGTTAAAGTCATGCTTACAAAAGCCGACGAGTGTTTATAATTGATTACTTCCAAAAAAGAATGCACTTAATGGATCATGTAACTTTCTGTTATATAAAATATAATAACAATATACTGTTAAAACATGTCATAATATTCTAAAGCCTTTGACTATATAAGTTATATTATAAATTAAATTATAGCATACTAAAGGTGTTCCTAAATTATTTTCCTAATTTCACATGCCTTTATTAATAATAATGTTTGTGTTCTTACTGTGCTGCTTTTCCCTTACTTCCTTCTCAGTAAAAACTGTAGATGATGGACAGAAAATGAGTGGAATTCTTGCCAATGGATGCTTGCTTGATGTATGTTTACGTGTTTGCAGTTCATACAATAGGTGTATGCACCCTATTGCATTATGATGTGCACCATGAAGCTCAAAAACACATGTACGTGTGTGTGCCTATATATATGTGGCCCGACACATTGATCTCCCTACCAGCACAGTGAAAGAGAAGTGCAAAAGTACTTCTCTTATGGCAAATCTGATAAGAGAAAGATCTTTCCTATCTTCCCACTGGCACACAAACGATAATGCTAATGTGCATGGGTTGATTTGGGTGTACCCAGGCCCAGCCTGCACACCCTGTGTGCATGCCTATGGTTTCGTACTAAAAAGATGATACAAGTTCTAATATATATACCATACACATATTGATAATTGCATTGTCGACTGAATCATTTCAAAATATGAAATAATTTAAAATGATCTTTTGTTCAATAGTCCGATTCAGCTGAGAAAAAATAAAGGTTGTTGAATTTGGATGTTTACCAGGTTATTTTTTCAAAACAAAATTATATGTCAAAACAATTATTTAGTGCAGAGTTCTAAATGGTGAAATCTTTATATCAAATGGTTATCTTATGTTTGTATTGTTAGATTGTATTGTTAGTATTGTGGCCTCCCCATCCAGGTACTTAGCAGTCAGCAGCAGCAGCTACACCTGTCTTTCCTGAACCCTGGTGACCATCTGTTACCCTTGCTTCTATTTCATTTGTCCCCGCTGAATCCTTCTGTGTGTATATTTTGGCTGCTCTGGTTGCTAATTTTCCTGTGGTTTCTTTCTGGCTTTCCCTGAACTCCAGTTCTCTTTTCCATGCTCTAATGGAAGTATGGTGGTGGTGAATCCTATTTTTCTGTCCAGGTAATCTTTGCACAAGCACAGATTCGGCTAAAGGCACACCGCCTGATTAGACCATTCTCCTCTAAAAGGTAACCAGGTTCCCTGTATTAGTGTACCTGTAATCATGTTCTCCTTTCTTGTTAGTCTTGTTATCCTGCCCTCAGAGCACTATTGGCTTTGCCTCCTAACTCCTTTGACTCCTAGATCCTGTTATCAGTCTTCTGAGATCCAGTTACATTCCTAAGCCTCGTATCCTGGATCCTGCTGACTTTTTCCCTCTGACCAGCTAGACTTCTGCCTACTTTTTCCTATTGTTTATTTTACTTTCTTGTTTCAGCTTTCCATTTCAAACTTTTATAGATTAGAGAAAAAATTTAGTGCCAAAATAGGGCCAAACAAGGTGAAGGGCAACAAAGCAAATGAAAAGCAATTATTCTAACGATTTCTTTGACATCTTACTTTAGTTAATTGACTTTCAGTGCTTAAATAAATAAAAAGAATGCAGTAATACTGCACCCAATTTAAACTTAGCCAAGACAGCTTATTTTCTTGTTTCTTTCATGTTCCCATTTACTATACCATTCTGTTTTGTGTTCTCTCATTCTGGCAGATATCCATGAAACAAAAATAATGTAGCTTTGCTACAGAAATGGAGTGATTCATTTTACAGATTTTGCACACCATAATAGAAAGAACTAAGGCCCCTGCAGCATTGCATACAAGCAAGAAGGGTATAAACAATCATTTTTGTCTTGTTGTAAGGCAATAAATCATAAACTTCAAACTGCTACAAAGATTGATCTGTTTCTGCCAACCAGTAACATAAGAAATCAGAAATTAAAATGAAAGGCTACATAAAAATCATCAGCTTATATTAAGAGTGCGATTGTAGAACTTGCATTGGATAACATTTCAAAAAGTAATCTGAATCACTAAGGAATCGTCAAGATAATTTATATAAAATGGAAGTCAAAGGAAATGAAATCTCTTAAACCTGACTAATTGATAAGCTTTACTCAGTTTTATAAACCTTTTTTCTTTCAAGATTCCATGAGAAATCAAATGGCATAACAGAAAAGCAAGATTGATCAATGTAGATTAAGTAAAATAAAATAAAATGAATGTAGCGCTACCCCTGGAGGAGCTGCTTAAGTATGTTTGGTTCTGTACTCTGCCTCTCAACCCCAATAACAGTCTCAGCCCTCAGGACCAAATGAGAAGCACACATGTTATGATAGAACACAGAAATTGTCTTTACTGCAATAGTTCTGTGGACAAGAGTAACAGCCAGTAACAGTATATATTTAAGTAATCCAACTGGAGAGAAAAAACTGAGATTAACAGCAATATAGCTCAATCCTATATTCAGGCTGCTTTCTGGGGACTTCAAACCTGAGTCCAGGCTGGAGGAGAGCAGAGGAATGACCCTCTCTAATGTTAGACCTCTCTCTCCTATCCTCTGACACCACAGGCCTAATTAACAACACTGTACCCAAATCAACAATCAATAGATCAGTTCCCAAGGTAGACTATCCCGCAAACTCACTACATATACAGAGCCCTGGACATGTGTTTGTGTGACCATAGGGCACTAGCAAATTCAGTTCCTTGGAAGAAGGATGAAACCTTGGATCTTCAGCTAGCCACTTTCCTTGGTGCACTTAAACTCCTGAATGGCAGAGCAAAGCAATACAACTGGCCTGGATTATCAAACAAATAATGCAGGATCTTCCTCAGCAAAGTGAAAGGACAATGGTGTCTGTATACGGTGTCTCTGTGTCTGGATGGCCTTGTGTCCTGTGGCACTACAGGTGTTAACAAGGTGACTGAGAGCAATGATGTCTGTATACAGTGTTTATAAGGCTGGACGGGCAGCTCCAGATTTCATAAAACCAGACTGGTCTCCTCGCACTGGAACACTTCACATTGTCAGTACAGGTGCACCTGGATGTGCACCTGGCATCCCCTATCTCAGGCTGGATGTCCCGACTGACTGTAGACATCTGGAACAATGCGGTGGACCGACCTAGAAGGCAGGGCCTCTCCCCAGGGGCCACTCTCTCCCTCTGCCTTGTGATAACTAACTTCTCTCAGGAGACAAGATGGAGTCCTGAACAACTCCCTTCAGTGCAGAGCATGCTGAGCTTTGTAGTCCCTTGCCCCATACAAGGCCATGGGGCCATTTGAGATGGGGACTACATGTCCCAGAATTCCCTACTGCAATTAGGTGGCAGCCCGTTGCCGCCTGTGTTCCTGCAAATGCTGCTCGCATTAACATAAAGTCAGTGAAGAGAAAAGGGGAGGGGCAAGAAATCCCCAGCAGACTCTGACAGGTATGCGCTCCTCTCACTGGAGAGCCTCGGCTAGGTTGGCATGGCGCCGCGACTGGAGACAGGGCACTCGCTACATGAACATAACAAATGGCACCTTGCAGAAATATATAATAAAAAAAGAAGGATGCGGCAACAAAGAATGTTAACTTGTGGGAATTAACCCAAAAGTTGTTGCTATGAGCCCCTCCTTTGTGCTGGAGAAAATGCAAGCAGTAGGCACACTGCGCCACATACTTTAGTCCTGTCCCACTATATCCACCCTCTGGATAATGACTTTCCATTTGTTTACACATATATTAGGGATAAAGATCCTGTTATTTCCAGGAATGCCCATCTTCTCTTTAGGAATAGAATCATTTTCAGCAAGTCTGAGAGGTATAGTTATTAACATTGTACATGCTGCAAGTCTATCACTGGTTCAACACTGGTTAAACACCCTATGCCCCCTAATATAAGAGAAGTGATACAAGTAACTCACACACACATATGAAATATTATTTGCCTCTTCACTAGGCAAATGTCAAGCGACTAACACACTTTGGAAGCTGTGGACTGAATGGTACAATAAAACCTCTCCTGATTACCTTCTCAGCTGATATGTAAAATCCTTTGACTGTGCTGCTTTGCTTTGTTATGTTTAATCTTTTAAGTTAAATTTTATTTCCTGACATGTAAGGCCAGAGTCTGACCTTTTCCAAGTTCATTACCATTGAAAAGTGCAGTTTAAGTTTGTGAATAAATGTATTTCTTTTTTTCTGTACGAAAACTGTCCCCTTACGGATGTCCTCTTCTGACTATGTAATTTTTTATACAAAGCTATGACTAAGCACCGTGTTCGGTGTGAAACATGTCAGCGGCTGTGCAGTTAGTCTGTTTGCCAGCCTAGATGCTATGATTTTAATTACATTTTTGAAATAAAGTTGAATAATTTGGAGTGCGGCTATCCAGCTACATCTTTTCTACTTATGTAATTTTTTATACTTTATTAAAGAAGTATTGGAATAGAAAAAAAAAAAAGAAGAAGGAAGACATTGTGAGAGGTAAGATTAATATAGACACTCTTGAATAGTGATGAACAAACCAAGCAAGGTTCAATTCATTGGACACTCACTGAACAATTAAAAAAAAAGACATCCCTGAACTGCACATGGACCCCAATGAAGTCTATTGGAAGCAAATCTTGTCATTTTATTTTGCCATTTTTAAGGCCAGTTTGCATGGGTAGCTGGGCACTGCTATGGAGCCAGCAATTTTTATTTTTTTAAATACAGGTTTTCTGGGGTTGAGTCTTATAAAAAGAAGAGAAATTTGAACTGTGCTAACCTATAGTGAATAAATTAATTAATTAACTGTAGAAAGTGGCCTTATTACTAGGGTCAGACCACGCTGACTACAAGAGAGACTCGAAGGCCCCACCACTCTAAAACACCCTTAATAGTGATCAAAAAAAGTTAATAAATATACTAGTGTCTAATACAAAAAAACCTGTGAAAAATCAAATCTCAGGTAACCAGAATCTACATCAGATCCATGATAAACACAAATCAAATATCCAATAGATTAACATGTGCTCCAAATATATTGTGAGCAAAACAAATATACAAGTGATAAATGTATAAGAATGCCATACAAATTAATAAAAATCTCAAATTAATAAGTAAAAAATAAGTAAAATAAATAAATATAAAAAAATAGGCCCTCGCGCCACTAAGTGCTAAAAATGAAAATATATCTAAATAGGTGTATAACCAAAAAATGGAAAATATAGCAAAAGAAGTAAAATATACAATCAACAGTAAAGTGATACAAAAGTGCAAGTGCTACTTAATAATGCAAAAAAATGCAGCGGGACAAGATAGTGAACACAAACTATCACATGGAATAAATAAAATAAAGAGTCCTGCGCAAATCGTGCCACTTTAAAAATACAAAAATATGTATAAATATATAAATGTAAAAAAATGTGAAACAGTCAATATATAAATAGGACTAAAAAAATATAAATCCCAAAAATCACACACCAATGAGTGAAGATAAAATGTGAAAAAAAGGAAAGGACGGGACCAAATGTTCCAAAGTTCACAAATCCAGGCTCTCAGAACTCTCACCTTAGGATGAAATGTATAAGCAAATCAAAATATAACCCCAGAAACTTCTCCTTTGCTTCTCTGTATAAGGCCACTAGGGATGAGCTTCGTGTTCGAGTCGAACGTACGTTCGACTCGAACATTGGCTGTTCGGCTGTTCGGCCGTTCGGCGAATTCCGAACGTTTGGGCCGTTCGCGTCAAAATTCGAGTGACGCGCGCGCGCGGACCACAATGCACTGCGGTGGCGCAGTGCATTGCTGCCCCATGATTGGCCAAGCATGCACTGTGACCCCACATGTTTGGCCAATCGCAGCGCCAGCAGCGAGGAGAGCCATGATTGGCCACAGGCATCCTGCCTGTGGCCAATCATAGCTCAGGCTGTGTAGTGCACGCCCCACACTATATAAGGCCGCCTTTGAGGCGGCCTCGTGTAGTGTGTTACTTAGCATCTGAAGCAGTGGGTGTTCTGTGTACCTTCAACACAGTACACACCAATCGTTTTTGGCTGATTTCCTATCTTGCTGCTGTGTAGTGGTTGTTGTCTGTGCCCTGACTGCAGTATACACCACTATATTCACCTCACCTATATAGCTAGTGATCTAGCTTTAACCACTTAACAACTGCCCATTGCCGATTAACGGCTTCAGGGGGGTTGTTTAACTCTGAGAGGCCGTTAATTAACGGCCTCCCAGAATTCTGCTCTCGCGTGCCCCGAGGTGTGCGCACTCGAGAGCATCCGTGACCGCCGGGTCGCATCACGGATCACGGTAAACGGCCGCTCATAGCGGCCGTTTACCACGTGATTGCTCCGTCAAATGACGGAGTGATCACTTGGAAACAAACCGGCGTCATGTTATGACGCCTGTTCCTCCCTCCCCTCTCTGTACCGATCGGTACAGCGGAGGGGAAAGAGATCGGTGTCAGCAGCGATGTGGGCTGTATCTGCAGTGCCCACATCGCTGCTCACCGAATTTAACCCCTCAATTCCCTGCCAATACTCTGCAATACCAGTGCATACTCTGCAGTACCCTGCCATTACTCTGCAGTACCCCCAATACTCTGCAGTACCCTGCCATTACTCTGCAGTGCAGTACCCTGCCATTACTCTGCAGTACCCCCCATTACTCTGCAGTAACCCCCATTACTCTGCAGTACCCCCCAATACTCTGCAGTACCCGCCATTACTCTGCAGTACCCCCCAATACTCTGCAGTACCCGCCATTACTCTGCAGTACCCGCCATTACTCTGCAGTACCCCCAATACTCTGCAGTACCCTGCCATTACTCTGTAGTACCCCCCAATACTCTGCAGTACCCTGCTATTACTCTGTAGTACCCCGCCAATACTCTGTAATACCCTGCCATAAATTGCCATACCCAGCCATACTCAGAGATACCCAGCCATACTCGGTGATACCCTGAAATACCCAGCCATAGACGCCCCCCACCCCTCACCGCCCTCCGGTGCTTCTACCAACTCGCCAGTACGATCAAAGCCAGAATCTTTTTTTTATTTTTTATTTCAGGCTTCCCAGCCTAGAGGTGAGATGTGGGGTCATATTGACCCCCCAGATTTCACTGTAAAGAGGACCTGTCACCCCATATTCCTATTACAAGGGATGTTTACATTTCTTGCAATAGGAATAAAAGTGATCAAAAATATATTTTTGGGGAAAAAAATGTCAAACTAAAATAAATAAAGTAAAATGAACAATAAAAAAATAAAATAAAAATTAAAGCGCCCATGTCCCCATGTGCTCGCATGTGCCACACATGTGAGGTATCGCCGAGAATGTTAGAGCGAGAGCAATAATTCTAGTCCTAGACCTCCTCTGCAACTCAAAACATGTAACCAGTAAAAAAAAATTAAAGCGTCGCCTATGGGGATTTTTTAAGTAGCGACGTTTGGCGCCATTCCACGGGCATGTGCAATTTTGAAGAGTGACATGTTTGATATCTATTTACTCAGCATAACTTCATCTTTCACTTTATGCAAACATTGGGCTAACAAGTGGTTAATAATAGAGCTTGCAGTCAGTAGTGTTAGGAGATAGTGCGTGCTGTCTACGTGCTCTGTACCCAGTACATACCGCTATAATATAGGGCAGGCCCCTACTTTCAAACATCCAACTTACAAACATCTCCTACTTGCAAACGCAAGGAGACAGCAGCAAGTGAGATGAAAAAAGATGGACGACAAAACAAATTATACAGGGGTGATAACCCTTCCCTATGTTTTCCAAAAAGCTTAAAGATAGTTTTTTTGACTGGAGCTACACTTTAAAAATGTACCGGTTGAAAATGACAAACAGATTCAACTTAACACAACAAACCTACACAGTCCCTGTCTTGTTTGCACCGCCTGTATACTGCTGTTCTGAGTATATAGTGTCTGGGGGCCGCACGCATTTCCTTTTTTTAATATGGGTACGGGGTTCCCCTTAATATGCGTACAAGACCCAAATAGGCTGGTAATGGGCAGGGAGGGCTACCCATGCCATGTCTCTCAATGATTTTCAAACATATTGCAGGAACCAGATATAACATTAAAACCGCAAGCAGTTTTAAATGGTGTTATTTCCGTTTAATGTCATTTTGTGCAGGGACTGTTCTAAACACGGGAAACACGTGGCACTTCACAGGCATACTACAGACACCCCCCAGGCACCATATTTAAAGGAATATTTCACTTTTTTTTTCACTTTAATCATCATTAAAATCAGTGCTCCCGCCAAAACGGCAGTTTTTAAAACTTTTTTTTGCAGTGACCCATGTCCCCTGAGGCAGGAGGCAGGTCCCCAAACCCTTTTTAGGACACTATCTTGCATATTAGCCGTTAAAATTAGCACTTTCCAATTCGAACGTTCGAGTCCCATAGTCCCATAGTCGTTCGCAAGTTCTGGTGCGAACCGAACCGGGGGGTGTTCGGCTCATCCCTAAAGGCCACTAAGGAATTGCAGGTAAAAAATGTAATAAACACTTCTGCCACTAGAGGGCCAATCCAGATTGCACTGCAGATAAAAGCTTCTATTCCGTAGTGTATGGCTCGAAAAAAACACAAAGGAGAGGGGGAAGGGGAGAGAGAGAGGGGACTCCAATCGTGTAGTAGTTCAAAATAAGCAGATACATTTATTAAACAATAACCAAGACTCTCACATTTCAAACATTAAAAAATACAGAGAGAGGAAGATGGTGATCTGGCGTCTTCCTCTCTATTTCTCTATTTTGATTTGCTTATACATTTCATCCTAAGGTGAGAGTTCTGAGAGCCTGGATTTGTGAACTTTGGAACATTTGGTCCCGTCCTTTCCTTTTTTTCACATTTTATCTTCACTCATTGGTGTGTGATTTTTGGGATTTATATTTTTTTAGTCCTATTTATATATTGACTGTTTCACATTTTTTTACATTTATATATTTATACATATTTTTGTATTTTTAAAGTGGCACGATTTGCGCAGGACTCTTTATTTTATTTAAAATAAATAAATAAGTCCTAAAGAATAGAGTCCAGCAATTAAAAGTGTGCACTCATACGTGAATAGGTGTAAAAAAGAATGACGTAACCTATTACGAAACACGTAGGGCGGAGCGACGCGCTGACGTCACTTTGTCACTGTGTACAATCCAGGGAGAACGGGGTTTGTCTTTGTGTGCATCCAGCGCAGCAAACTTAAGGCGTCATTTACTCTGCGTTTGTAAATGTGTTTTTTTATATTCTTTAATACAATTAAAAATTAAGGTTTTACACTATCTGGAGCCTTCTTATCTTTTATATACATCAATACTTACCCATGAGTTCCACTTGATTGGGGTTAATTCAGAGGCCACTAGTCCATGTTTCATGCTGTGGAGGTCATATGTACCAGCGGAAGAGTGTGATGGCTTTAGAAGCTGCTATACTAATTTTACGCTTTCTGTGACCCTCTGGGGTCAGAAATCTCTGGTAAGGAGCAAATCTTCACATGGTGATGGTTGATCAAACACGGCTCACATTTTTGAAGATATAAGTGGATGGTCTTTACTTCTTTTTTACACCTATTTATGTATGGGTGCACACTTTTAATTGCTGAACTCTATTCTTTGGGACTTTTTTTTTTACTTATTTTTTACTTATTAATTTGAGATTGATTTTTATTAATTTGTATGGTATTCTTATACATTTATCACTTGTATATTTGTTTTGCTCACGATATATTTGGAGCATATGTTAATCATTGGATATTTGATTTGTGTTTATCATGAATCTGATGTCAATTCAGGTTACCTGAGATTTGATTTTTCACAGTTTTTATTGTATTAGACATTGGTATATTTATTCACTTTTTCTGATCACTATTAAGGGTGTTTTAGAGTGGTGGGGCCTTCGAGTCTCTCTTGTGGTCAGCATGGTCTGACCCTAGTAATAAGGCCACTTTCTACGTTTAATTAATACATTTATTCACTACAGTCACTCTTCGAGTCACTCTTGTGGTCAGCATGGTCTGACCCTAGCAATAAGGTCACCTCCTACATTTAATTAATTAATTTATTCACTATAGGTTAGCGCAGTTCAAATTTCTCTTCTTGTTTGTTTTTCTGTACTTTTGGTATACAGTAGAATTGCAGCTTCCATTAGATATTTATAAGATCCCTTATAGACAAAACCCCCGTAGTGCAGTTTCTTTCCAAATTTTTCCAGTCTTATAAAAAGGCCTAAAGGGCAACATTAAAAATACAGAATATACAAATCACTAAGTTCTGAGTCTTCAGTAAGCAGAGAGCTAATGACTGTCAGTTAGCGTCTCTCTGCCTTGCCCCTCCAGCGCTCACCGGAGCACCGGGCTGTGGAGGGGCAGGAGCTGCTGGCTCAAGCTCTAAGCAGCACAATGAGAGCCGGAGCCAGCTGTTAGTCAGGCATCTGGGCAGATCCTGACATTATTGTCAGGGTCCCTGCAGAACATAGATCTGCTCTGTGGCATCTTAATTTTAGTTACACTAAGGTGAGGTGATTCACATTTCAATTTCAGCCCATTTATTTGGGGCCTTCCTAGATGTCCAGGAAGTCAACACTCACAGATGTGAGGCGTAAGAGTATTTTATGAAATCTGAAGCTGCCAAACCCCCCCTCCCCCTATTCCTCAGGGCCAGGACCACCGATTCGGCAATCCGATGAGAAGTATTATGTCATATAAAGTGGAGACATTTCCTCTGGAGCACTTTCAGTTGTGACATTGGAATTGATACTGGTAGCGTCTCAAATAAATAGAGTAATTTGGGGAGAATCAACATCTTAAGGACATTAATCCTCCCAAGGAGATAAAGAGGGAGAGTGGTCCAGTAGTTCAATAAATGGGTGATTTCAGAGAACATAAGAGGGAGTCAAACTGCGTGTCACAGGCTTTACTAGTTGGCGTAATTGAAAAATCCCTGCCTGGGTCCAACTCAACATCTGAATCGACATCTTAAGGACATTAATTCTCCAAAGGAGAGAAAGAGGGAAGGTGGTCCAGTAGTTCAATAAATGGGTGATTTTAGGGAACATAAGAGGGATGCTGGCCTGATAGAGGGTAGAGTAGGAGGGGTTGATGTGGATGCCTAAATATTTAAGTGTGCGTGTACACCAATGATATTTAAATTTATGTTGGAGGGAGATGAGTTTATCCAGTGGGACTTTAATGGGTAGAGCCTCTGTTTTAGAAGAGTTCATTTTAAACCCCGCTATGGAACTAAAGGAGGTCAAGATATTATGTAGAGAAGGAAGTGATATATGGGGGTGGGTAAGGAAGTGATATATGGGGGTGGGTAAGAGTCAACAAAATATCATCGGCAAAAAGTGACAACTTATATTCCTGCTGTCGCAGCATTACCCCTAAAACATCCGAGTGAGATCTAATAGCCTTCCAAACTAAGAATAAGGGCAACAGAGGACATCCCTGTCTGTTATCGTTACTTAAGGGGAACGACTGTGACAAGTGAGAAGACAAATGCACTTTGAAAGAGGGGTTTGAATATAAAGCTTTTAAAGCCTGAATAAAAGCACCTGAGAACCCGTATCGGGAAAGAACTGCAAACATCAATGGCCAACTTAAATGATCGAAGGCTTTTTTGAGAATCTAAGCTTAAAGTGCTTAATTTTTTTTTTAAATAGCAAACATGTCATACTTACCTCCACTGTGCAGTTAGTTTTGATCAGAGTGGCCTCGAACCTGCTCTTCTGGGGTTCTCCCGACGCCTCCCCGCATTATATAACCCCCTAGAAGAAGCTCCCTGCGGTTACCTTGCGAGCGCACTTCCGAGTCGAGCATTCAGCGTTTTGCTTGACAGCAGTGAGAGCCAATGGCTGCGCTGCTATCAATCTATCCAATCAGGACATGAGACACTGACCAGAGCTTGTGTGCTCTTTCTCGTTGTGCGAATTTCGGGGCTTAGGTAAGTATAAGGGGGCCTTAGGGGTGCTGCCGCTGTAAAGAAGGTTTCTCACCTTAATGCATAGAATATATTAAGGTGAAAAACGAGTGTTTACAACCCTTTTAAGACTATGGCAGGGAGTTTTTTCTTAGTCAGCAGGTTGATAAGGTCTATTGTGTGTCTTGTGTTATCTCCTGCATGTCTTGTTGGGACAATGCCTACCTGATCTTTATGTATCAGTGACGACAACAGCAGTGAGAGTGTGTTTTCGCAAATACTTTTTTAATCCGCATTTAATAGAGTGATGGGTTGGTATTTATCAGGTATTGAAGGGTCCTTCCCTGGCTTTGGGATAACAGTTATGAATGCATGTAAAAACTGGGAATGAGGAAGGGTACCTTTCAAAAGAATGAGAATAGAATCAACAGGTATGGGTCTAGATTTGGGATAAGAGTTGTATAGTATGTATAGGGGAGCCTATCATGTCCTGGAGACCTATGGGATGGTAAATGTTTAATCGCTTCTGCTATTTCCTCATCAGTGATGGTCGAGTTAAGCTTAGCTCATTGTTCAGAGGATATCTTAGGTAGTGGTAAAGAAGCCATAAAGGTGTCAAACTTTTCTTGCGTAAATTGGGAAAGTGAATCAGAGCGCAGACAGTTATAGAGGCCCTTTTAGAAAACACCTTAGCCACTTTTAGACCGGACCATATTGCTGGCTTAAGACCAGACCACTTTTTGCGATTCGGCACTGCGTCGCTTTAACTGAAAATTGCAGTGGTCGTGCGACGTGGCTCCCAAAAAAATTGACGCCCTTTTTTCCCCACAAATATAGCTTTCTTTTGGTGGTATTTGATCACCCCTGTGGTTTTTATTTTTTGCGCTATAAACACAAAAAGAGAGACAATTTTGAAAAAAACGCATTATTTTTTACTTTTTGCTATAATAAATATCCCCCAAAAATATATTTAAAAAATGTCAGTTTAGGCCGATATGTATTCTTCTACATATTTTTGGTAAAAAATGGCAATAAGAGATTATTGATTGGTTTGAGCAAAATTTATAGCGTTTACAAAATAGGGAATCGTTTTATAGCATATATATATATATTTTTTTAATAGTAATGGCGGCGATCAGCGATTTTTATTGTGACTGCGACATTATGGCCGACACATCAGACATTTTTGACACATTTTTGGGACCATTGTCATTTATACAGCAGTCACTGCTATATAAATGCACTGATTCCTGTGTAAATGACACTGGCAGTGCAGGGGTTAACCAGGGGGTGGCAGTGTAGAGGTTAAGTGTGTCCTAGGGGCGTGTTACTAACTGTGGGGGGCTGGGCTGTGTGTTAGTGAACACTGATCTCTGCTCCAATCACAGGGAGCATTGATCAGTGTCACTTGTTGCTAGGCAGAACGGGGAGATGCATTTTACATCGGCATCTCCTCATTCAGCCTCCCCGTGACTGGACTCACGGGGGTCCCGACCAGCATGCGCGCGCACATGTGATGGCAGGGCGGCAATTTCAACTGGACCTACCTGTACGCCAGTTTGCCTGCCCATGCCATTCTGCCAACGTACATCGTCGTGCGCCGGTCGGGAACTGGTTAGACATGCTCCGAGGGCAGTAAGTAGGAGTTCCATTTGGCATTAAATGATCAGGGATAGATAAAAAAAAGACGTGGTTTGAGTCTATTAACTAGCATCCTATGTAGTTTGTTAGCATACTCATAGAACTTTTGTCTGAACCACAGCAATGATTTAGATATCCTGTTCATGTCTAACAACTTAATACAGTTACGAACTGAAATCGCAGCTCGGAGACGGTCCACTGTGGGGCAATGAAGTAAGCGTGTCTCCGCTGTACATAACTGAGTAAGTAGCTCAGCTTTCAGCTTAGTGAATTCTCATTTCATAAGAGGGCCAGCAGAGATGCACTCACCTCTAAAAAAAGCCTTGTGGGCTTCCCACAAGGTGGAGATCTCTGACACCGAATCTTCACTTATGTGAAAAAATTCTGACAATTTCTGTTTAATCGTTTTTGGGTGGGATGCTTTATCCTCCATGTATCAAAAAGATTGTTGGATCGAATTAACTTGCAAAAAGAAGTGAAAAGTTTTTGTGCTTGAATCAGTGGAATGGTTTGAAACAGGGTGCACCTATCTTTGGTTGGGGGCATGCACATATTAAAATCTCCTCCTATGACCATAAAGGGCTGAGAGAAAGTGTGCAATGTCTCAAAGACTTTAGTGAGAAAACCAATCTGTCCCGAATTAGAAGCATAGATATTAGCCAGATGTATTTAGATGTGCACAACTCAGAAGGACATAACGATCATGGGGGTCTAAAAAGGGAGAAATAATTTGCATAGAGCTAGAGCTTTTAATAAAAATTACTACTCCAGCTTTCCCAGAGGGTTCAGATGCCACAAAAGCAGCGGGGAAGTGCTTGGAGGTAAACTTGAAAGAGCTTTCAAGTCGGAAATGTGTCTCCTGAATCATGATCACATCTGCCTTGGAAGACTTGAATTCCTTCAAAGCTAACCATCTTTTATGGATGGAATTCAAGCCCTTCACATCACATGAAAAAACTTTAAGAGCCATGATATATCATGTAAACAAACAGCATATCAAGAAAGACGTTCTGGTATTCTGGCTGTTTCTGGAAGACCTGTCCGCAGAATTCCTAGGGGAAGAGGCAACCGGCACATGCGGGTGCGCATTAGCGTGAACGGGTGCACGCGGGTGCGCGATAGCATGAACGGGTGCAGGTGTGCACGGATGTGTGCGGGTGTGCGTGAATGCGCCACGTGACAGCACTTGGCGCAAAAGAGGCTATTTAAAGGAATTTGTCCCTGTGCCATTTTGCTGTCCAGTCTACAGCGTTCCTGAGACCCCCTGCTGTTATTCTGCCTGCTGATCTGATTCCTGTTACCCGGCTTGTCTTTGACCATTCCCTGATTGCTGCCAGCCTCTAATCCCGGCCTGTCTTGATGCTTCTCTTGTCTGCTGCTTCGGTACTGTTCCTGCCTGCCAGTGTATGACCCCGCTTGCTTCACGACTACGCCTTGCCTGCTGCTTCAGTACTGTTCCTGCCTGCCAGTGTTTGACCCAGCCTGCCTGTGAACTGCTTGTGTCCTGAACTACAGAACACCTCCCGGTTACTGCTGCCTCCAGCTTCCAGTCCAGTCCTCCCTGCTGTTCCTTCTGCACTGCTATACAACCCTGCTGTCTACAGTCTTCAGCCCATCGAGGAGTTGAAGAAGCTTTCTGCGATCTCTGCGGCACTGGAGTCCAGATCTTGGCTGGTGTCAGAAGTGGCTTTGAAGTCAGAATGGGTAGCTGGAATTCCAGGAATAGGTGGAATGCCCAGATTGCGAATGAATGCCTCGCTTTCATGAAGATCCTTCAATGAAAATTGGACGCCATCTTTGGATGCAGAAAGGCGAAAGGGGAGACCCCAATGGTAGGCAATTTGATAGTTTTGTAGATGAGTGGTGACAGGGCAGAGACTACACCTCTTAGCCAGAGTAATGGATGAGAGGTCGCTGAAGATTTGAATCTTGGCCCCTATAAATTCTATTTGAAACGTATTGCTCGTCGCAACAGTAAGGGCTTCTTTACTTTCATAGTAGTGAAAGCGGACAATAATGTCTCTTGGATTGGAACCAGGAGGGGGTTTTGGGGCCAGGGATCTGTGTGCTCTGTCAAGACGCCAATCTATATCTGGAATTTGAGGTGCCAGTGTACCCAAACAGACCCAGGAGATATGGACGCAGTTCTTTATCACTGATGAACACCTCAGATCTTTAAGTTTTGATGGTGTTCCCAATTTTACAAATCTTCCTGCTGTATTTGGAGTTGGGAAACTGTGTGCTTGATGGCTGCATTGTCTTCTTTAAAGACATGCACATATTAAACAAGCTCGTCAAATTTGCTTTCCAATACATTAGTGCGTTCCCCTGTTGATCAATCTCCCCTCTGAGCTCCTGTACAATTTCCCCAACCTCTTTAGTGATATTATGAGTCTATTATAAGTCTTGCAGCAGGGTTTGTAACTGTAAGTCCAGCACAGCCACAGTCACCATGGCAGTTGGTTCTGACAACTGGGTTTGCAGGGCTGTATAATCTATGTGTGACATACCTTCAGCCGTTAGAAGGAGATTGGCGGGATCTGGCAAGTCGGGCTGGATTACGCGAGGCCGGGGATTGAGGCCTAAGAATGTAGCACTCCATGTGTTGTATAGGCTGGGACTGTGACGGTGGGATATATCCACAATAAATGTACTTCTGGAAGCCAATTTTTCCCATGAGAGGTCAAGACACTTCTGGCATTCAATGGTGAGGTTCTCGGGGCAGTGGATGCTAGTGTAGCAATGCAGGAAGAGGAGACGGGGACCAGAGCTCAGCTCTCACATGTCTGCCATCTTGCAACACATATGCATCCATGAAAGCAGAGGTTTGTGTGCTAAGAGTGAATACCTCCCAGCACAGTGATGAGCTTTCATAGACAGCTTCAAGTCTCTGTTTATGTTTGTGCTCCCAGTCATGTGACCACTGTGACAGCCAAAGACAAGGGAATTCACCCTACCTCCTCCCGGTGTTAATACCCAGGTAACGTAAGAAAGTGCAGAAAGGGGTTTAATAACATGCTTAGGGGATGTCTTAGACCTGCACGAGTAGAATGCCTGTATGAAACAAGGAGCTTTCTTCAAATGACATTTACCAGCCATGTTTAATTGCTATTATAAAAAATGGCACAGGATCCCCCCTAAAATCCTCGATAAGGACCTGGTAAAGATTTGCAGGGGAACCTCAAGCAAAAGAGGGGTTAGCCCCCCCCCCCCGCATCACCAACTAAACACACAGACACAGTTAACAAAGTATATTAGCTTAAGGTCCGAGCCTCTTTCTGAGATTTGTAGTTAAAAACATTTTTTTGCTAGAAAATTACTTAGAACCCCCAAACATTATACATTTTTATATTATGTCATGCTTCAAAATTGCACCTGCTCGTGGAATGGCAACAAGCTTTTACCCTTAAAAATCTCTGTAGGCGACATTTAAAAATGTCTACAGTTTGCATGTTCTGAGTTACAGAGAAGGTCTAGGGCTTGAATTATTGTTCTCACTCTACGATACCTCACATGTGTGGTTTGAACACCATTTTCATATGCGGGTGCTACTCACGTATGCATTCACTTCTGCCCACAAGCTCGTCGGGACAGGGCACGTTTAAATTCTTCTTTTTTTTACCTTTTATTTTATTTTTTTACACCATTTTAAAAAAAATAAAATAAATTGTGTGATTTGTGTAAACATCCCCTGTAATAGAAAAAAAAGCATGATAGGACCTCTTAAATATGCGATCTGGGGTCAAAAAGACCTCAGATCTTACATTTACACTAAAATGCAATAAAAAAAAGAAACTAAAAAAAATGGCCCTTCAAGAGCTATGGGTGGAAGTGATGTTTTGACGTCGCTTCCGCCCTGCAATGATATGGAGACGGGTGGGGGCCATCTTCCCCTCACTTGTATATAAAATCAAATATAAATAAAATCAAAATCACTGTTTTAACCAGAGTGACACACTAGTCACGCATTAAAGCCAAATATTGTCAAATATATGACAAATGCTATGTGGCTCTTTGGATTAAATAAATCTTTCAGTACACTTTCAGTGCCAGTATTATACAAAGAAAAATATTTCACACAGGCACACTTATTACATTACTATACAGTAGTCTTACTATATATGCTGTCTTTCATAAATGGATGCAGGTCTGTATCTGACCTGCTTAGATAGATGCACATTTCCATCTGGCTTGTTTTCTTCTACTGTCTCTGCCATTCATAATGCAAAGAATATTTGTCAGAGGCGCTGGAGCTTACATTATAATGATCACAAAATTAAGCAAATTCAGTCCTTTCTGTGGGGCTCACTAGCTCTATAAAGGCTGCTCTCATGAAATGGGAGGCCCTTAACTGGGGGAACCAGAGACACAAGACACAAAGAACTGCAACATGAGTGCCAAATGAAAAGCCAAGCCCAAGTAAAGTTTTTTTTTTTAATCCAAACTTTTTATTTGTTGACAAGAAGAAAAAGCACCTGCATATTGTAGGAGTAAAAGATGTACGTGCCAACCAATAAAATACACATTGTACATAAGGTAGATAACAAAGTACAGACCATCACATCATATATTTTGTTTTATGTTTTTCCTTTTTAATATTTTTATTTCCTTATAAAACCTTGCATATGCAGAACATATGTAAGGTTTTATAAGGAAATAAAAATATTAAAAAGGAAAAACATAAAACAAAACAGCCCGAGTTTTGTCCACTCTCGGATATCAAACTCAGAAATTCCCAAACTCAGGTCAAAAGCATTATAACTCTAGGTGGGTTCAAAATTGTAACAAACCTATCCATCACTAATTTTGGTGGGGCGAGACTTGGGTTTCAAGCCAACTCTGCCAAATGAGATTAAATTTGTTAACTACTTTTCGATGGCGCTAAGCCAACTGTTATCTAGGTAGAAGGGAATTAACATAGGCGATCAAATGCACCTTAGTAGGCACATGGGCAGCCAACCAAAATCGGGCGATCAGCTTTCCAGCTAGGTACAGTAATCTAGTCCCCATAGTATAAATACCTTTTGGATACATTTCAGCATCAATTGCACCCAACAAGCACACTAGTGGATCAACAGATACACTGTAGATGTTTGGGCTAGGTCAGAAATAACCTGTACAATCTCCGCCCAATAGCGGGCACGTTTCTGGCAGCGCCATATCAAGGGTATAAAGTCCCCTCTTACCATTGAGCATTTTGGACATAAAGGAGAATCTCTTTGGCCCCAATTAAATAGTTTATCGGGCGTACAATAAGCTCTGTGTAAGATGAATAATTGTGCAGCTGACACAGACACAGCAGGGAGTGCCTCTAGGACCATGTCACATTGATCACTATCTTTAACTCCGATATCAGTGACCTAATGAGCTCTACTTTTTAATAATGTGTGATCTTGAAAAGAGGACAACAACAGAGTAGGTCAGTGATATCAGGCCTCTGCGGGTGGTAGCTTGCAGAATCTCCTGCAGTAACAAGGAGCTATATATAGCTAGGGAAGCCCAAGTAAAGTTATTCAGTTTGTTTGGTGGTCAAGAAGAGTTGGGGGCGCTAGCATTATCCTTCATCAAGATATTGCATGAACTTGAAATGAGAGAACTCTATGCGCTAGGCAGCTGCAATTAATGGTCCAAGTGTTTTTTTTTTAGCACCACAGTGCTTGAATACCTACTGAAGACTGTAGTGTATGTCTGTAGTGTTTCAGTCAGTGTATTATTTTATTATCTTGTTATTTCCTTTGTCTGAAATAATACAACTGTAAGAGATGAAAAAAGGCTTTGATAGCATAATTTATCTGACATTGTAAAAGGTACACTTCAGATTACATGAAAGAAAGCATCCCAGAGAGGATGTCTATTTTCAGCTGAGAAAAGAAGACAGCCTATTGCCCCACACAGTGCCTATATTGAGAAAAAGAATGAAACTTATTTACAGGAGGACACATTGCTATTTCAAAAATGTAAGGCTAAACCACTGTTATACTTTAAATGTTCAAATTATCACAAAATCCTGTTTTGTATGGTTCTTTTGAAAGTAGATTCTAGAAAAAAAAATTTTTTTTAAAGTTTTGGCTAAAATGGGGGATGGTTAGAACACCCACCAAACATTTGTTGCCTGTATTCCCATTTGGAAGATTTTGTCTCACTTAATGTCTGTTTTATGCATGTCAGATAGTACATAAGATCACCTTAATTAAAAGGGAAAAGTGTTATCAATACTCACCGTAATTTTCCTTTTCTGGTCTGTCCTCCCGTCAGCACACTTTGTGTTAACTCCTCCTTTTAACCCTCAGGACCACCTTCTTCCAGCTTAATAAAATTAGGTCCTCCCCCTCTTGTTATTTGTGTATCGGCCACTTAGGGAGGGGAGGGAAATTGTGTTGATGTGATGATGGACCAGGAAAGGAAATTAACAGTGAGTCTTCCTGGTCACCCTCCCATCAGCACACTTTGGGATATACCCTAGCCAATATAGGGTGGGAAAGATAAAGACAAGTTAGCCAGATTCAATGCTTCATTACTAGGGCTGGGTGAACAGTTTGAGCTGTTCTAAACTTAGGTCCAAACATCGCCTGTTCGCCTGATTGGCGAACACCCCTTGCCTGCAGACCCCCACAACCACCGCCCATTTATGTATTGATGTCTGGAAGAGCCCCCCACCCCAAAGTACTCCAGCCATTTTGAGGGAATGTGACCTGGTATGGTTCAGGAGGGGGGTGCACTCACTCGCCCCCCCCTTTCTGACTTCCAGGCTACATGCTCCACCCCCCTTCTGACCTCCAGGCTACATGCTCCAATAAGGTTTTGGTATGGATTTTGAATAATAAAAAAAAAATCATATTATAATATATTATTATATTATTATTATTATATTATATTATTATTATTATATTATAATATTATTAAATAAATAATAAAATAATAGTACAAAAAGGCAATCAGATGCCACAAAAAAACATAAAAAAATTGAATAAAACATATCAATATAATCCAATATACCTAATTCTATACCCACAGTTGATCCAGAGGAAGGCAAAAAAAAAACCAGCAGAGCATGCTCCAATTTGCTACAGCAGGGGAAAAAAAATCCTTCCTGATCCCAGAGAGGCAATCGGATTTTCCCTGGATCAACTTTACCTATAAATGTTAGTACCCAGTTATATTATGAGCATTTAGGAAAGTATCCAGGCCTTTCTTAAAGTGGTTGTAAACCCTCCCCCACAACTTTGTCTCATGTAAATCAGCATTAAAAAACCCTAATGAACACTGCTTGTAGATATCTCCTTACGCGCTTAGTATTGTTAAAATCCTTTTTGTTCTTTAGAAGGACCTCACTGAGCATGCCCAGATCTCCCCTGATTTACGGCACACTCTCTATGTGCTTATCTATCTGTTATCAGGACTTCCTACGGCACACCACTAAACTCCCAGGAGGCTGCAGAATGACTCAGAGCTTTCTCCTACACTCATGTGACCTCACATGGCGTGTAAAGCAGGGCATGGGAAAGCATTACTGCAATCTTATCAGCTGAAGCTGATAGGACTCAAAAAGGAAAACACTGGATAATCAACACAAGTAAATACTATGAAATAAAACAAGCTATGAACAGGGAATCAGGGTTGCCATAGAAACATTGGATTGAGAAGGAGGCTTGGTTAAAAGTACAGGAAGTGCTTAATGTAAGGGCGGAAATACACTCCACTGTGGACTCAGAAAACAATACTTAAGATGGCGCTGCCTAACCCCTGGAAACAAGTTTTTTTAAGTTTCTTTAAACAGTAAGTAATATGCAATGTGGGCTGGATTACTGTGGCTATAGTTTGATGATTACGTATTATAATGGACTAGATGAAAAGAAGCATCAGAGTGGGAGAGTTTATTTCCTCTTTAAAGCAATCTACTGAGCTGGCCAGAACCACCTCTGGCAGGAGTCTATTCCACATTTTCACAGCTCTTACTGTGAAGAAACCTTTCTGTATTTGGAGATGAAATCTCTTTTCCTCTAGACATAAAGCATGCCCGCGTGTCCTCTGTGTTGACTGTAAAGAGAATAACTCAACACCAAGTTCACTATATGGACCCCTTATATATTTGAACATGTTGATTATATCCCCCCTTATTCTAAGAGTGAATAAATTCAGTTCCTCTAATCTTTCCTCACAGCTGAGCTACTCCATGCCTCTTATCAGGTTGGTTGTCAAGGAACCCATACTAATTTAGAAGTAGTTAGAGCCAAATCAATCTGAGTGGTGGTAAATGAACAATGGCTCACATTTTGCATCAAAGGCAGATTTGGAATCATGTAATGTGTGAGAATTTTTTTTATTATCCCCTGCTTCTCCAGATAATAATCCTAAAACAATTAACTACAGTACAAGACTCCATAATCCCATGTACACTACATAACAATGTCTTTAAATGTCCTGACACAAAATGGAAACACACTTCTCATCACAATCCTCTCTTCTCAAATCTTTTAGTCACCAATACCCCCAGGTTTATACAGCCTCGGCATCAACCAAACAGAGAGGGGTGCTAATCGCTTTTCACCACACTACACCATTCACTCCTCATAAAGAGATCAAAGATCCCAAGGGACGTTATTTACTTCTTACTGGCCTCTTACTAGACAATGAAATTACAATTGTTGCATATTATGCCCCCAATAAAAATCCACTATCATTCCTCTTACACTTGTTCTCTGTAGTGGAATCTCATAAAAATGGTACATTCATGATATGTGGCGACTCTAATCAATTAATATATCCGATCTTGGATAAATCCCAGACCCCCATAAATGTCCAGCATCTCTCTTACCAATAATTCCTTAACCAACACTCCCTCCTTGATTCATGGCATGAACAAAACCCCATGAGCAAACAATACACACATTATTCTCATCCCCACAAACAGTTCTCTCAGTTAGACCACTTCCTATCATACCGTGTTCATGGGCAGACCTAAATGCTGTCATGATGACTTTCTCCTCACTGGTCCCAAAACCTAATCTCTGTACCTAGTATATCAATGACAGTCTATTAACCAATCTGAAATATAGACAAGATATAGAAAACGCTATACAGGATTATCTTACAAATAACACACCCATGGGTACAGATCTCCTGACAATATGAGAAGCCCTCAAACCATCCATCAGAGGAATTTGCATAAGCCAAGCATCATAACATAAACTAAAGAGACAACTACATAAACAACTAGACTAAGCTTTCTACACTGCTTCAGAGAATTTTTAAAATATGCCCTCTCCCTTAAACAAACACACCTATGATAAAGCATGATTAGAACTAGATTTATTTTTGATGGACTCGTGGAAAAAATTATCTGAAAGTCCTCACACGCTTTCTATATGAAAGCAAATAAGCCAAACACATTGTTAGCATTAAACCTACATAAAGTAGACTATACCTCCAAACCAATTCGACTTCAGCTTACCAAAGACACCTATTCCATTAACCTAAAAAAAAAATCTCAATGAGTTCTGCAGGAGACTCGCTGACCTATATCGGGATACTCATAAATTTGACCAAACACTCCTTGATACCCTTCTATCCTCTATTCAACTCCCCTCCCTCGCTGCTGCTCATAAATAAAAACCTTGATAGACCCATCTCAGATTCAGAAGTCCGCACAGCTATAAAACCATACAAACGCCCAGGCCCTGATGGCTTTTTAGCAACATACTGTAAACAATTTTCTACCTTACTGTCCCTTCTAATGGTTGAAGCCTTTACCTCCCTCCTCTCGAACCATTCCTTTCATACAGAATCCCTATTAGCATTGCCATGATTCCTAAACCAAATACCGATGACTCATCCTGGTCCCATTACAGGCCAATTTCTATACTCAATTTAGACATCAAGATATTAGCTAAAATTCTCTCTAACCGACTCAACCCAATTATAGGTCTCCTGATCCATAAAGATCAAACTGGGTTTATCCCTTCCAGGCAAGTGGGTGATAACATCTGTCGTGCTACCCTCTTAGCCCATACAGCACAAACCCATCACATCCCTGCCTGCTTCATCTCCATTGAGAATTCCGAAAGGCATTTGACTCCCTGTCTTGGCCTTACCTCAAACATAATCTTAAACCGGTGGGGTTTTGGGACACATATGCTTTTGGGTTTTGATACAAGGAAGAGATCCAACGTAGGAAATGTTTCTTACTCTGGATACTGTTCTGACCCCTTCACCATCAAACAAGGGACCAGGCAGGGATGCCCCCTTTCCCCTCTTCTTTTTGCTTTGGCAATTGAACCCCTAGCCCAACTCATACATTCCAATATGAATATTAAAGGTCTAGAACTAGGTGGGCACCAACATAAATATTGTATGTTTGCGGATTATATCCTCATATTCCTCACTTCACCCTTAATATCTGCTCCGAATCTCCTTGACACCCTAACCGAATTTGAATTAATATTTGGTCTCAAAACTAATCCTCACAAATATAAAGCCCTAAACATTTCAATACCACCTCTTTTACAGTCCCAATTACAGGAATCCCTCCCACTTACTTGGTCGACAACACAAATGACATACCTAGGAATTACATTTACACCCAATCCAACTAATTTATATACAGTAAATTACCCACCTATGCTAGCTAGACTCACCACTCTAATGAAGAACTGGTCTTCCCTACCATTAGTATGGATGGGTAGAATCACAGTAATTAATCTATATTACCTAAGATTATCTTTTTAGAGTCCTGAGATACGGGACTTTAGAGATACAGGTCCCAGCATATTTTCTGTGGACCTTACAGTGAAAAACATTCCAATTAATGTGGGGAAAACTTAAACCCCATCTTTCATAACCTACTCTGTATACACCCCACATCCGAGGCGGGTTAAGCGTTCCCAACTTCTCCAAATATTACTATGCTGCCCAATTAGCGCAACTATCCAAATACCATGCTAAAAAAGAAATTCCCCTATGTGTAGCAATCAAATTGTTGACTGTGACCCTTCCTCTACAGCAAATCTTCTATGGCTCTCGCCAACACAATGCCAAACGATTACAAACCCCATCACAAAACATAGCCTTTCAATTAGGAATAGACATAGAACTCCTTTCGGACTCCACTCCCAACACAAGCCCCTCCTCTTCTTCCTTACCAACCCTTCCTTCTACCCAGCTTGGACATCTCTATCCTCCTTCACAGCTTGGTCAAATGCAGAACTAATATGTACACATCATTTTTAAATATCAGCTACTATCAATCCTTTCCCTACTCTTTGTGAAACACACGATCTACCACATAAAGAAACTGTTCGATTCATACAAATAAAACATTTATTATCCCAAAATGTTTCCCCAGATTCACTTACCCCAAGTTTCACATCCTTTGAGCTAGCTTGCAAATCCAACCATCACCGACGTGGATTCATCTCAAATCCGTATTCCCAATCACACACAACCTCTTCTCTCCCATCCTACACCATCAAATGGGAAACTGATCTAACATCCAACCAGATACACTAAATTAGACTCAAATCTGGCAGGCTACTAAATCAGCCACACCAAACATAACAGCCTTAGAGACCAATTATAAGGTACTTCCAAGATGGTGCCTGGTCCCTGCCAGGAAATCAAAATGTCTTCCTCAATACCCTTCTAACTGCTTCCGAGGCTGTACCGATCTGAGTACATATCTACATATCTAGTGGAATTGTCCCATAGCCCGTGCCTTTAGGTCAGAAATATTCAACATTCTATCAACTATGTTCCAAACTGCTTTACCACCTGCCCAACAGTAGCGATCCTGAATACTAAACCGCAATCTATAACACACCATTGATTCAAAGTCCTACTCCTAGTAACCACAGCAGCAGCACAAACCGTTTCAAAAGCCTGGAAATCATCTACATTATGCATAGTATCAGTTAAACATTGAGTAGCACAGGCCATGATTCACGCCAAAACAGAGCCTATATTACTAAAAAATTATCCAAATTTGATTCATTATGGCTTTCATGGATCAAACATCACCTACCATCTGGTCTTGATTACTCACTTCTATTATCTTGATTATGCATTTCATCCCACATACCACCACTTATGCACCATATTGGATTTGATGAAATACAGTCCCTACCCCCTTCCAACCCCTTTTTTTTATTCTTATTCTCTAAATTTATGCTTCTTCTATGACCCTTTGGTTCCCCTACAGATTAGAACCTAACACAACAGGTCATTCACGCATAATTCTACTATATGCCTTTGACTGAGACACTTGAGATGGTTTGATTTATTGTCCCTCTTTCCAGGTTAATCAAGCCACATGGTTGGATCTTGACCCTGGACTTAACCTATACTTTCCCTTACTATCTCACAGATAACCATTCCTTCTGTTTACAAGATACCTTGTCTCCTCAAAAACTGCATTTTGTATTTGTATTACAGAGTTTCAGTTTTTTTTTCTCTTAAGTTTTGTCTTATAGATTTATCTTATTCTAAGATATATATTTTGAATTATATTTGAGTTATATACTTAAACGAAAATATATATTTTCAGTATAGTCATTGAGAAGCCTTGTTTTCAATACTTATCTCTCCTGTATTCCTACAAACATTCTGTCTGATTACCTGTACTGTATTATTCTCAATAAAATATTTGAAGAAAGAAGATAGGATTTTGAAATGAAGATAGAGACAGAAATAAATGCAGGAGTTTGGGAAGGATAGACAATTGCTGTTGTTCTTCCTAAAAGGCAAAGTAATATGTGGACCAGGTTTGATTTTGTCAAGTAAAGGAATGTAATTACTGTTAAATAAAGACTTTTAGTTTGTGGGGAGAGTGGTCCCTAGGTAGGAAAGGGAAGATGTTGACCAAAGGAAGAGGAAAGATGCTTTAGGTGATTCCAGTTCAGAAGGTTTGCTTGGGTCCCATAGACTTTATTAGGGTTTGTGGTTTGGGTCTGAACTTTTGTGATGTTTGTGAGTTCTGGCGCAAACTGTGGGGGTGTTCAGCCCAACCCTATTCATCACACTTTAATTAACTTAACAAACCATCTTAAACCACTGTCATTCCAAATATAGTAGAATTATTGGAGACTACGTATAATTTATAGTGACGAGAAAAGGTCTTACAGGAACTCCAGTTGTAAAGTCCTGCATACGTCTTCAACAGGTACTTTTGCCACGGACACCCATTAAGGCTGCCATCCCTCTAGTAGATTTAGCACTTATATTCTGTGGAGGAGCAAGGCCCTGTTATTTGTATGCCAAGCTGATAACCTTTGTGATCCAGGTAGCTAAGATCCTTGATGATGCTGGCTCCATAGGGGGTTGGAGCTGGAGTACTCTCAGTCTGGTGGTCTGGCAATCAAAGAAAAGAGAACAAAAGGGGGATAGGAGGACCTAATTTTATTAAGTTGGAAGAAGGTGGTCCTGAGGGTTAAAAGGAGGAGTTAAACCAAAGTGTGCTGATGGGAGGATGACCAGCTACATAATCTCTTTCTGATTTTTTTTTTGGTATCAGTGTTTCCCCACCTTTGGTCTAGATCACACATGAGAGACAGGACAAGAAGATAAACCTCCTCAATAGAGACACAGAATTTAAAGCCTGATACAAATTCAAATTCTCTCCGCTTAATCCAAAGCTGAAAATTGCTGAGTTGGGCTTTAAGATCAGGGACATGTTTGAGTTGCACTTAAAATGGCTTGCGTGGACAAAACAATCTGATGTATGGGAAAACGTTAAACAACAGTTGCTTGATTAAGCCCAAATCAAAATTCACTGTAGTCCATAACTATTATAAATACTTCACAGATGTACTGTATGCCAGAAGCAAAAAACAAAAAAACGAAACTAATAGTTGTTTACAATGAGCCTTATGGAGCAGTAACCTGCATTTATTAATTCGTTTGTTTAGCTTTTCTCAGTTGTGTACATGCAGTATATTGTATTCTGCATTGCTGTCCATGTCAAATTAATTGCAAAGAAAAGTAGGTCAAAGTTAGGACAGACAACATAAACGATTAATAAAATGATTTAACAATGTAGACCCTCATGCTACACGGTTGTTGATCAAATTGTATCTGGCAGTGGCAGATGAGATCTAAAAAAAAATCTGTATATTTGTGGCGAACATAAACAGTTTTGTAACAATATAATCTTGTGATCCTATATTTTACGGTAGAATAATATTGTAAAAACATCCTGTGTATGACTAACAAAAGCTCTGCTTTAGTTATTCCCCCTCAGCACATTCTCTTTCTAGTCTTATGTACAGAGAAACCTCATCTATGGATTTTTCAGTTTTTTAATGAACTTGGGTAAGTTCCCAAATATGCTCATCCCTTAATTTAGTTTGTGTAAATGAGCAAGCATCACTGCTTGTAAAGTCAAGCCAGCACAGGATATCAGGAGTGAACACAGCTCACTGCTGCCTGCTTTTGTTACAGAAATCTAACAGCCCAGTTGTTGCAGAAATTCATCCAACGTTACTCTGAAATTTCTGTAAATGGTGCTTGACATCAGTAAAAGTACTCCTTTTTTGAAGCATCAATACAAACCGATCTTCAGAAGAATAATTCAACACTTTCAGTTTTATGGTTTTAGACTCCACATCTCTTGTGACTTTTATGTTGTAATGCTCACAAGGAATTTTACACTTGAGTAAGCAGCACAGTAACAGTGTTTTAGTGGCCACTAAAATTTATCTGAGGAAAAGAAGAGTGAAGAATACCTTCCTTTTTAACCAGTATGAACAGAAAACTCAGTGGAAATATTTCATATTTTAAGTTCTTTAAAAATGCCTTTCACTTTATACTGTATTAAATAGGACACAGCTCCACTGAGTAAGATAAAATGGAAGGACCTTTCCTGGACCTTGAAATGTGAATATGTACCTTGTAAGGGAAAAAAAAAGAATGGTAGATAGATTAAAGAGAATCCGTCATTGACTAAAAAATACTAGGATATTCAGAAATTCAGGAATTAAAGTACCGTAATATATTTTGCTAAGTCTGCCATTTTTCCGGTAGACTGTACTTATAAAACAGTTTAGCTTTTTAGTTTCGAATACATCCAAGAATACCAAGCAGCTTTGCAAAAGTAACCTTTTATATTTGTATTCTCTTTCCCCTTGCTTTTAGAGATGTAATCTTGGGTTCATGTATTTTGTTTGTCTGAGGTTTGTTCTTTATCTTAAACTGAACTCTGGGATAATCAAACACATACACACGCACACACTAGCTAATCGTCCAATTACTTAGAAACTTCCAAAAGCCCTAATTTCTTACCTGATTTTTTGATTAAGACAGGATGAGTTTACTTTCTTCTGGACTGCAGTGTGCTAGGGTCAATCTTTGAGTGCATACATTGCTCACTAGTGATGTTGTTGGTTACAATTGACTGTCCATTAGAATGTCCTTAACTGGTCAGGGAGATTTCAAGGGGTGATTTCACAACCATACAACTCTTGGTATAGACTGGTCAGCAGACCTTGACTTCAGGGGTTGATTACTAGTCTATATTTAACCACTTAAGGACTGGCTCCTGTAGAAATATGCCGGCAGAATGGCACGGCTGGGCAAAGTAACGGAACTGTATGTTACATGAATTTCCTGCCATTGTGCGCACGCCTGCCGTGAGCTCCATGACCGTGTCTGCGGGACCCGCAGACTCAATGTCCGCTGGGTGCCTGCAATCGTCTCACAGAGCTGAAGAATGGGGAGATGCCAATGTAAACACAACATCTCCCTGTTCTGCCTAGTGACAGGACACTGATCGTCTGCTCCGTGTCATCGGGAGCAGCGATCAGTGTCATGCCACTGGTAGCCCACCCCCCAGAGAGTTAGAATCACTCCCCAGGACACACTTAACTCCTACCCCGCCCCCTAGTGGTTAACCCCTTCACTGCCAGTGACATTTTTACAGTAATCAATGCAATTTTATAGCATTGATCACTGTATTAATGGCAATGGTCCCAAAAATGTGTCAAAAATGTCCCATGTGCCCGCCATTATTTTGCAATCATGATAAAAAACGCTGATCGCCACCATTACTAATAAAAAAATGATAATACAATGAATAAAAATGGCATAAAACTATCCCCTATTTTGTAGACACGATAACTTTTGCGCAAACCAAAAATATGTAGAAGAATCGGTCTAAATGAGGAAAAAAATAGTTTTTTTTATATATTTTTGGGGGATATTTATTATAGCAAAAAGTAAAAAATAATAATTCTTTTTCAAAATTGTCACACTATTTTTGTTTATAGCGCAAAAAATAAAAACCGCAGGGGTGATCAAATACCACCAAAAGAAAGCTATATTTGTGGGAAAAAGGACGTCAATTTTGTTTGGGAGCCATGTCGCAAGACCACACAATTGTCAGTAGTGCCAAATCGCAAAAAATCCTCTGGTCTTTGGCCAGCCAAATGGTCCGGGACTTAAGTGGTTAAATGAAAGGTGCTGCAGAGGGTTACATGATGATTATCTAGGTAATGGGCCTTAAAGTACCTTTTCAGGACATTGTTTCATTATTATTTCTATCCTGTGCTCTTTTTATGTATCCATCTGAGGGATTTATAAAGGAGGAACAGAGGAAGTGGTGGAATACCTCACATGAGCCTTGTTTGTCTTACCTTTGCCTAATATTTTCCTATATAGGCATATGAGTCTGGCAAGTGCAACCCTTGATTGTGGTGGAGGGAGCATATTTTGATGTAACTGGGAAGAAATACTTGGTGGAGGAAAATTTTAGACAACACTTCAGTGGACTATTGCTTTGGACATTTGTTGAATTTTTCATTCATTTTTTCATGGTGGTTTCTTTTGTCATTTAAAAAGTGAAATATGTTAGCACCAATTTATTTATTAATTGTTTGTTTTCAGTAGTGTATTTTGTGTATAAGATTTTCAACTTGTGGGCTGTTTATATACATACAGCAGTGGTGTCCCTTTTAAATTTTTGTGGGGGTTTAAATAATTTGAATAAAGCGTTTGTTAACCCCAAAAAAAAGATCCTGTTCCTGTAGCCGCTTCCTGACCAGCCGCCGCAGTTATACTCCGACGGGTTAGCTCCCCTGCGCAAGCTGTCATAGCTGTATGTTGGCCCTTTAAGACACCTTAGCAACCCCATGTCACTGGGCAAGGGCACATCACATGATGTGTGTCTTATATCTGACAGGGGCAGAGTGACCCCCATATTCATCCCAGCACAGCTGTGTGGTCACTGTCAGCTGGTTCATGCTGTGGGGACAAACCTTAACTAAGGGGAGGGGGTTTGTTCCTTCAGAAGTCTTGTGTTCCTTTTGAGGTTTCATTGATGGTTGGTTCTCTTGGGGTTCTTCCAGGGGTTCAGTGATGGCTGGTTCTCTTTGGGTTCCTTCATAGGTTCAGTGGTGGCTGGTTCTTTCAGTGAGCCCCAGCTGAACTCAACTTGGCTGGTTCAATCTTTGTCTGGTGGCCCAGATGCCAAGCTCAGGTGGTCAGTCATGTGGGTGGGGGCATGTTGGGGGACTTCTCTGAGCTCACATCATTGTGGGTGGGGAAGGCCCCAATAGGCTTTACAACTTAAAAAAAAATGATCTGTGTACCATTACTGGTCAGGTGTAGTCTTGTCAGTCTTCTCATACATACATAGGATGTGCCTTTTTTCACAAGTGTTAACCGAACAAGTGTTAACCGGAACCGATGTGCGATGATCGCCGGGTACCTGTGATCACTTGTGACAGAGCGAGAACCGAGATATGTGTGTGTAAACACACAAATCCCGGTTCTCTCAGGGGAGACGAGACAGTTCATGTGCTCTCACTAAGTAAGAACACCGATCGGTCCACTCCCCTAGTCAGGCCCATCCCTCCACAATTAGAACACACTTAGGAAACACAGTTGACCCCTTGATCGCCCCCTAGTGTTAAACCCTTCCCTGTCAATGACATTTATACAGTAATCAGTGAGTATTTTTTGCTCTGATCGCTCTGTAAATGTCACTGGTCCCAAAAAAGTGTCAAAAGTGTCCGCTCTGTCTGCCAGAATGTCATTGCCATTACTAGTAAAAATAATAATAATAATAATAATGAATAATAAATTATTCCGGGGCTGAAGTGGTTAAAGCATGTTATACAGTACAGTGCTTGTGATGTGTTATTTGGCCCCATGTAACAACTGAAATAACTGACTGATCCTTGCCAGTTTCTGCCCTCCCCTTTGTAAACTGACCACGGTATATCATGGCTTCTGAGCCCTGACACCGTGGTCAATTTACGTGCCTCAGTCACCCGCAGCCCTGCTCTCTGCTCTCCTCCTCCCTCCTCTGTCCTCTCCCCCATTCCTCTCTGCATGTCAGCTTGTGACAGTGCCCGCCCCACACTTTCTGCTGCTCAAATAACATTTATATTGTCTTACTATCAGTGCTGTGTCCTAATCCTGTGTCCCCCTGTGTGAGTAACTAAAAAAAAAAAGTCGATCATATTTCATTTTACAGCCCCTCTCAGGGGGGACACAGGATTAGGATGCAGCTCTGACAGTATGAAGATGTGAAAGTGGCTTAACAACCACTTTAATTATTTTAATTATTTGTTTTTTTTGTTCATGGTGCAGAAAGATATACTGAGTTTTTTTAAGATACCCGTGATGTCAGCAATTGCTAATCTCCCTAAATTATCCTGTACAATAGATTGTCTTATATGGCTGAAAGGTTTCACTGTCAAGTCACAGGGATAGATCTTACCTTTCCCAGCAGGTGGAACCAGGCGTCTTGCTGCAAACAGGCAGATACACATTTATTGTTGAAACTATGTCTGTGTAACAAATCACTCCAGCTTAGAATATTTAACATTTCTTTATTTTTGTCTGTTGGTCACACTCAATGGACATGTGGCTTTTTTCAACAACTGCCTTTCATATACTGCTTCATAGCTACAGTATATGCTTATAGTATAGGGCAGTCAGCAAACATCCCCCTGCATTATCCTTGAAAAGTATTGGAAGCTCAAGCATTTGGTGTTGGGATACTTAGGCTCTACACTATGGTCATCCATGATTCGAATGGCTTATCTTGACATCCATTATTTTATCCAAAAAGACAGTTTGTTTCACAATTTTGGTAGTGCTATTGCAAACTAAATCAACGTCTTAACACAAATGAAAAAAAATGTTGGGTTTGAGCACTAATTTAATTTATGTATTACCTATGTATATACAGTAGGTTGACCATTTGCACATTCACATGCACATTCACATCACTCCCTGATTTCAAGGAGTTTATGATCTAATGTCCCTATCTCACATACAGTACATACATGCACAAACATACTAGGGCCAATTTAGACAGGAGCCAATTAACCTACCAACATGGCTTTGGAGTGTGGGGGTAAACCAAAGCACTAAGAGGAAACCCACACAAGCACAGGGAGAACATGCAAACACCATGCAGATAGTGGCCTGAGTGAGATTCACCAGTGGCAGGATAATAGCTGCCATTGTAGCAGGTAAAATATTAGAACACATACATTTTATATATACCGTATTTATCGGTGTATAACACACACTTTTTTCCCCTTAAAATCAGGGGAAAATTGTGGGTGCATGTTATACGCTGATCCCCCACCGATTGCTAGCTCCTCTGCCTTTTCTGCCGTTCTCTGCAGCTTTTGGATATTTTCGGCTATTTTCGGCCGTTCTCAGCTATTTTCGGGCATTCTTGGCAGCTTTCAGAAGTGCTATAAACAAAAAAAAGACAAAAAAAAGACCAAGAATTTTGAAAAAAAAAAACAATATTTTTTTACGTTCTGCTATAAAACATATCCAATAAAAAAATTTTAAAATCTAATCTGTTCATCAATTTAGGCCAACATGTATTCTGCTATATAGTTTTGGTAAAAAAAAATCCCAATAAGCGTATATGGATTGGTTTGTGCAAAAGCTATAGTGTGCACAAACTATGGGATATACAGTATACTGGATTATTTAATTACCGTATTTATCGGCGTATAATGCACACTTTTTTCTCCTCAGGGGAAAATCGTGGGTGCGTGTTATATGCTGATCCCCCGCCGTTTCTCTGCTTCTCTGACATTCTCGGCGGCTTTAGGCTATTTTCGGCTGCACTCGGCCATTCTCTGATATTTTCGTCCGCACTTGCCCATTCTTGGCTATTTTCAGCCGCACACGGCTGAGTGCGGCCGGAAATAGCCGAGAACAGCTGAGTGCGGCTGAAAATAGCAGAAAGCCCCTGAGAACAGCCGAGAGCTACCGAGCGCGGCCAAGATACACAGAACATCTGCTCTGTATCTTGGCGGTGCCATTTTTAAACGGAAAGCCTGCAAAAGAAACTGACGAGGCTGCAAATAACATGCAAGGCTGCAATGGAAGGCTGCAAATGATATCCAAGGTTGCAATGGAAGGCTGCAAATGACTGACAAGGCTGCAATGCAAGGTTGCAAATTACACTGACAAGGCTGCAATACAAGGCTGCAAATTACACTGACAAGGCTGCAATGCAAGGCTGCAAATGACTGAAAAGGCTGCAATGCAAGGCTGCAAATGACAATGACAAGGCTGCATTCATGGACATTTAAATTTACGTTTTTTTCCTTAAACTTCATTCCTAAAAGTTTTTTTCTTTAAAATTCCCTCCCAAACTTGGGGTGCGTGTTATACACCGATAAATACGGTATATATATATATATATATATAGTATATATAGTATATATATCACTTACAATCTATTCCATTCAGATGTTTGATAGATAATATTATTCACTTAAACAGTTGAATAGTCAATACAATAGATCATTTAAGGTGAACTGACAGGTGCGCTCAAAAGCCAATAAAGATAAAAACAAACTGGCATGACTCTATACTTGCTCTGCATTGCCAGTGTTCTGCAATCTGTCAACAAACTGGAAAAAGAAAATGGAATGTTAGGGATCTGAATCCTCTTTGATATAATATCTCTCCTTGATGCTTCCTCTTTGAAAGCCATCAGATACAGCCTCAGGTTTGTCAGATACAGGAAAAAAATGTATGCAGATAGTAGATTGCTAGATTGCTCAGGCAGATGTTTGGGGATTGTACTTCTTACTGAAAGATCTAGCTATCTATAGTGATGGACGAACTTCCGACGGGACGTTTCGCGAACGCGAAACGCGAACGGGCACAAACGTTCGCGAAAACGACCGTTCGCCGCGGGCTCCATTGACTTCAATGGGAGGCGAATTTCGCAAACCTTTAGGTCGAATTTGCGGCCACGGGGTAATTATTAGGGGGTAGCACGTAGTCCCACCACCTGGACAATAGCATAATACATGTATGAGGTGAATTTGGGATCGATAACTACAAGCATTTTTTTTTTATTTGGGAAATTGTTCTGACAATTCAGGACTATGGAGCTAATGAAGGCAATGGAGGAGAGGGAAGGTCAGGGACCAGGGTAGGCAAACAAGAGGGTGCAGGAGATACAGAGCACTGACAGCAGCACCGTAATACAGAGCACTGACATCAGCACCGTGACATACAGCGCTGACAGCAGCTCCGTGACATACAGCGCTGACAGCAGCTCCGTGACATACAGCGCTGACAGCAGCTCCGTGACATACAGCGCTGACAGCAGCTCCGTGACATACAGCGCTGACAGCAGCTCCGTGACATACAGCGCTGACAGCAGCACCGTGACATACAGCGCTGACAGCAGCTCCGTGACATACAGCGCTGACAGCAGCTCCGTGACATACAGCGCTGACAGCAGCTCCGTGACATACAGCACTGACAGCAGCTCCGTGACATACAGCGCTGACAGCAGCTCCGTGACATACAGCGCTGACAGCAGCACCGTGACATACAGCGCTGACAGCAGCTCCGTGACATACAGCGCTGACAGCAGCTCCGTGACATACAGCGCTGACAGCAGCTCCGTGACATACAGCACTGACAGCAGCTCCGTGACATACAGCGCTGACAGCAGCTCCGTGACATACAGCGCTGACAGCAGCACCGTGACATACAGCGCTGACAGCAGCTCCGTGACATACAGCGCTGACAGCAGCTCCGTGACATACAGCGCTGACAGCAGCTCCGTGACATACAGCGCTGACAGCAGCTCCGTGACATACAGCGCTGACAGCAGCTCCGTGACATACAGCGCTGACAGCAGCTCCGTGACATACAGCGCTGACAGCAGCTCCGTGACATACAGCGCTGACAGCAGCACCGTAAGCAGCCCCAGGAGGAAGTCAGCACAGCACAGGGATGGTGTGATCCCCTCATAATAAGAACCCCCAGGAGGAAGTCAGCACAGCACAGGGATGGTGGGAGCCCCTCATAATAAGAACACCCAGGAGGAAGTCAGCACAGCACAGGGATGGTGGGAACCCCTCATAATAACCAGCCCCAGTAGAAATATGACACCGCTCAACCTCTTCAAAGAGGAGGGTAGGGGCATATAGTACGGTGTGCTTTTTTGGGTCAGGGAAGTGAGCCAAATGAATTAAGAAGGTCTGTGTGCTTGATTCCAAAAATTGTTTATAGACATATACATGGTCTACTGATCACATGTGTTGAATTCCTCCGAGATCCATGCCTCATTCATTTTTAGAAATGTGAGGTAGTTAACACTGTGGTGAGCTAGGCGAGTACGCTTATCGGTCACAATCCCCCCTGCTGCGCTGAACGTCCTTTCGGACAGGACACTGGATGAGGGGCAAGCCAACAGTTCGATTGCAAATTGGGCAAGCTCTGGCCAGAGGTCAAGCCTGCCCACCCAGTAGTCTAGGGGTTCATCACTCCTCAGAGCGTCCACATCGGCCGTTAACCCAATGTAGTCGGACACCTGACGGTCTAGGCGTTCCCTGATGCTGGATCCGGATGACACCTGTCGATGGGTCGGCTGAAAGAATGACCTCATATCCGAAGTCACCAACACATCTTCAAACCGGCCTCTTCTTGCAGGCGCTGTTGGATTGGTACCCGCAAATCCTTCTCTGGGAGTGGGAATTGCTCCTCTGCCAGCGCACGCAAAAGCAGAATGCAGCATTTCTCGAAGCAAGGCCTGGAAGTGCTGCATTCTGACAGCCCTCTGCGACGGCGGTAACATTTCCGCCATTTTGTGTTTGTACCGGGGGTCTAAGTACGTTGCCACCCAGTACTGGTCCTTGACCCTCATGCTTTTTATACGGGGGTCCCTATTAAAACACTGGAGCATGAAGGCCCCCATTTGCACTAAAGTGGAAGCGGTGTGGTGGCCTGGCTCCTGCTCATCATCCAGGATAATGTCGTCCTCTTCATTCTCCTCTCCCCATCCTCGCACAACAGGGATCCCAGAAAGGTTTAAAGCATGCTCTTCTTGCTCCTGCTCATCCGCCCCGGCACCATCCTCCTCTGACTCCTCATCAGACTCCTGTTGTTGACTTGTCTCAGATAGAGTAGCCCCCCCTGGGAATTCATCCAGCATTGCGACTTCCTCATCTTCCCGCTCCTGCTCCTCCACAGCCTGATCAATGACACGACGCAATGCACGCTCCAGAAAGAAGGCATAAGGTACCATGTCACTGATGGCGCCATGGCTGCGACTGACCAGTTTGGTGATCTCCTCAAATGGCCGCAGAAGTCTGCATGTGTCGCGCATGAGCAGCCACTGGCGCGGTGAAAAAAAACCCAGCTCCCCAGAACCGTTTCTTTCGCAGAGTTCATACAGGTAGACGTTAACTGCACGTTTCTGCTGGAGCAGCCTATCAAGCATATAGAAGGTTGAGTTCCATCGCGTCGGGCAATCGCAAATAAGACGTCTGACCGGCAGATGGTGTCGCCGCTGAATGTCAGCAAGGCGAGCCATGGCCGTGTAAGATCTTCTGAAATGGGCCGAGATTTTCCTTGCCTGCCGCAAGATGTCCTGGACCCCAGGGTATTTGACAAGGAATCGCTGCACGACCAAGTTTAAGACGTGTGCCATGCACGGCACGTGCGTGATTTTGCCCTGTTTCAATGCGCTAAGCAGATTGGCACCGTTGTCACACACCACTTTACCAACTGTCAAATTGAGCGGTGTTAGCCACTCATCTGCCTGTGAACGCAAAGCTGAAAGGAGTGCCGGGCCAGTGTGGCTCTTTGCTTCCAGGCACAACAGACGCAGCACGGCATGGCAACGTCTCACCTGGCATGTGGAATAGGTTCTGGGGAGCTTGGGCGGTGCAGTGGAAGAGACGCTAGCAGCGGAAAAGGAGGAGGCAGCTGAGGAGGAGAGGGAGGAGGATGGAGTAGGAGGAGGAGAAGAAGAGTCAGGCCTGCATGCAATCCGTGGCGGTAAAACCAAATCTACACGGGTGCCACGGGTTACATGCTTGACGGCCGTCAGAAGGTTCACCCAGTGGGCAGTAAAACTGATATACCTTCCCTGCCCGTGTTTGCTAGACCACGTGTCTGTGGTCAGATGTATCTTGGCACCGACACTGTGTGCCAGAGATACATTCACTTGCCGCTGAACATGGCCATATAGCTCTGGGATGCCCTTCTCTGAGAAATACTTCCTTCCTGGGACCTTCCATTGTGGTGTTCCAATGGCCACAAATTTGCGAAAGGCCTCCGAGTCCACCAGTTTATATGGCAGTAGTTGGCGGGCTATGAGTTCTGACAAGCCAGCCGCCAACCGTTGGGCAAGAGGGTTATCCGGCGTCATCATTTTTTTACGCTCAAACATTAGGCCCACGGAAGCCTGCCTTTTTGCAGAAAAATGTGAGCTTGGCGTGATGGAAGGTGGAGTGGAGGACAATTGTGAGGAGAGAGGAGAAGGAGAAGTAGAAGACGAGGCTGGACGGTGAGAGCCTGCAGTGTGGCTTTGTGTGTTCCGTTGCTCCCACTGGGCTCGGTGATGGCTGCTCATGTGCCTTCTTAAGGCGGTCGTCCCTAGGTGAGTATTGGGCTTACCGCGACTAACGCGTTGACTGCAAAGATTGCAGATGGCAACGCTATTGTCAGCAGCGGACACGTTAAAAAAAGCCCACACTGCGGAGCCATGTGCCGGTGTCCTGGGAGCGCCAGATGTGACCGTACATGGTCGATGACTCGCTCCTGATACATTTGCAGTCTGCTTTGTCCCTGCTGTGCAATGTAAGTCATTGCTGCTTCTCCTCCCTATCTGCTGGTCCATATCTCCCTCTGAACTCCCCTCCTCTTCCTCTCTTGTGGGCACCCACGTGACATCACTAGACACGTCATCATCAACGTCACCTTCCCCACCGCTATAAGTAGAGATCTCGGAGTAGGCAGCAACACCGGGGACCAACCTCCTCCTTGGGCTGATCTGGGTACTGGCGTCAGACTGCTGAGTAGCGCTTGTTGCTACCTCCTCTTCCTGATCCAATACCAAGAGTGGCTGCGCATCAGAAATGTCCTCTTGATATGGATCGGAAAATAATTCCAGTGACTCAAGCGGAAGGTATGTGGTGGTGGTGGTGGTGGTCGTGTTGTTGGTGGTAGTGTCTTTGGGGGTGCACATAGCAGAGAGTGAAGAAGAGGGTGCAGATCGAGAGGATGAGGAGGGTGCAGAAGAGTAAGGCTGAGCGAGCCACTCAACCAAGTCTGGTGCATCCTTTAAAGTAATTGAACGCACCTTCTGCAACTTCCCACTTTGGCTCAAGCCTGTTGCTCCTGCCCTACCCCTACCACCCCTGCGGAAGGGCCTGCCTCTTCCTCTGCATGTCATTTTTTAAATGACCCTGTGACAAAACTCTTAGTCCCTATACCGCTGAAGGACTGCTGCAGTATAGGTGAGCGGTCAGCAGTGGTGCACGTCAACCCTATCTATTGTGGACCTATAGCGGTCCTTACAGAACAGCAGACTGTACCGCACTCAAGCCTATGTACCGTAGCACCCTATACCAAGTTACCAGTCCTTATAAGAACTTTTGTGGACCAAGCAGGTTGTGTATTAGTGTTTAGCAGACTGTACGTCAGTCCCTATACCGCTGAAGGACTGCTGCAGTATAGGGCAGCGGTCAGCAGTGGTGCACGTCAACCCTATCTATTGTGGACCGATAGCGGTCCTTACAGAACAGCAGACTGTACCGCACTCAAGCCTATGTACCGTAGCACCCTATACCAAGTTACCAGTCCTTATAAGAACTTTTGTGGACCAAGCAGGTTGTGTGTTAGTGATTAGCAGACTGTACGTCAGTCCCTATACCAATGAAGGACTGCTGCAGTATAGGGCAGCGGTCAGCAGTAGTGCACGGCAACCCTATGTATTGTGGACCGATAGCGGTCCTTACAGAACAGCAGACTGTAACGCACTCAGGCCTATGTACCGTAGCACCCTATACCAAGTTACCAGTCCTTATAAGAACTTTTGTGGACCAAGCAGGTTGTGTGTTAGTGATTAGCAGACTGTACGTCAGTCCCTATACCAATGAAGGACTGCTGCAGTATAGGGCAGCGGTCAGCAGTAGTGCACGGCAACCCTATGTATTGTGGACCGATAGCGGTCCTTACAGAACAGCAGACTGTAACGCACTCAGGCCTATGTACCGTAGCACCCTATACCAAGTTACCAGTCCTTATAAGAACTTTTGTGGACCAAGCAGGTTGTGTGTTAGTGATTAGCAGACTGTACGTCAGTCCCTATACCAATGAAGGACTGCTGCAGTATAGGGCAGCGGTCAGCAGTAGTGCACGGCAACCCTATGTATTGTGGACCGATAGCGGTCCTTACAGAACAGCAGACTGTAACGCACTCAGGCCTATGTACCGTAGCACCCTATACCAAGTTACCAGTCCTTATAAGAACTTTTGTGGACCAAGCAGGTTGTGTGTTAGTGATTAGCAGACTGTACGTCAGTCCCTATACCAATGAAGGACTGCTGCAGTATAGGGCAGCGGTCAGCAGTAGTGCACGGCAACCCTATGTATTGTGGACCGATAGCGGTCCTTACAGAACAGCAGACTGTACTGCACTCAGGCCTATGTACCGTAGCACCCTATACCAAGTTACCAGTCCTTATAAAAACTTTTGTGGACCAAGCAGGTTGTGTGTTAGTGTTTAGCAGACTGTGCGTCAGTCCCTATACCGCTGAAGGACTGCTGCAGTATAGGGCAGCGGTCAGCAGTAGTGCACGGCAACCCTATGTATTGTGGACCGATAGCGGTCCTTACAGAACAGCAGACTGTACTGCACTCAGGCCTATGTACCGTAGCACCCTATACCAAGTTACCAGTCCTTATAAAAACTTTTGTGGACCAAGCAGGTTGTGTGTTAGTGTTTAGCAGACTGTGCGTCAGTCCCTATACCGCTGAAGGACTGCTGCAGTATAGGGCAGCGGTCAGCAGTAGTGCACGGCAACCCTATGTATTGTGGACCGATAGCGGTCCTTACAGAACAGCAGACTGTAACGCACTCAGGCCTATGTACCGTAGCACCCTATACCAAGTTACCAGTCCTTATAAGAACTTTTGTGGACCAAGCAGGTTGTGTGTTAGTGATTAGCAGACTGTGCGTCAGTCCCTATACCGCTGAAGGACTGCTGCAGTATAGGGCAGCGGTCAGCAGTAGTGCACGTCAACCCTATGTATTGTGGACCGATAGCGGTCCTTACAGAACAGCAGACTGTACTGCACTCAGGCCTATGTACCGTAGCACCCTATACCAAGTTACCAGTCCTTATAAAAACTTTTGTGGACCAAGCAGGTTGTGTGTTAGTGATTAGCAGACTGTACGTCAGTCCCTATACCAATGAAGGACTGCTGCAGTATAGGGCAGCGGTCAGCAGTAGTGCACGGCAACCCTATGTATTGTGGACCGATAGCGGTCCTTACAGAACAGCAGACTGTACTGCACTCAGGCCTATGTACCGTAGCACCCTATACCAAGTTACCAGTCCTTATAAGAACTTTTGTGGACCAAGCAGGTTGTGTGTTAGTGATTAGCAGACTGTACGTCAGTCCCTATACCAATGAAGGACTGCTGCAGTATAGGGCAGCGGTCAGCAGTAGTGCACGTCAACCCTATGTATTGTGGACCGATAGCGGTCCTTACAGAACAGCAGACTGTACTGCACTCAGGCCTATGTACCGTAGCACCCTATACCAAGTTACCAGTCCTTATAAGAACTTTTGTGGACCAAGCAGGTTGTGTGTTAGTGATTAGCAGACTGTACGTCAGTCCCTATACCAATGAAGGACTGCTGCAGTATAGGGCAGCGGTCAGCAGTAGTGCACGTCAACCCTATGTATTGTGGACCGATAGCGGTCCTTACAGAACAGCAGACTGTACTGCACTCAGGCCTATGTACCGTAGCACCCTATACCAAGTTACCAGTCCTTATAAGAACTTTTGTGGACCAAGCAGGTTGTGTGTTAGTGTTTAGCAGACTGTGCGTCAGTCCCTATACCGCTGAAGGACTGCTGCAGTATAGGGCAGCGGTCAGCAGTAGTGCACGGCAACCCTATGTATTGTGGACCGATAGCGGTCCTTACAGAACAGCAGACTGTAACGCACTCAGGCCTATGTACCGTAGCACCCTATACCAAGTTACCAGTCCTTATAAGAACTTTTGTGGACCAAGCAGGTTGTGTATTAGTGTTTAGCAGACTGTGCGTCAGTCCCTATACCGCTGAAGGACTGCTGCAGTATAGGGCAGCGGTCAGCAGTAGTGCACGGCAACCCTATCTATTGTGGACCGATAGCGGTCCTTACAGAACAGCAGACTGTACCGCACCCAAGCCTATGTACCGTAGCACCCTAGACAGACCAAGTTACCAGTCCTTATAAGAACTTTTGTGGAACAAGTGAGTTGTGAATGATTAGCAGACTGCAGCAGAAGGGCAGCAGTCAAGTATAATATTCTTTCTATATTTGGAAGAAAGAATATTATACGTGTACAAGCCTATTACCGTACCACTGATACCAGTCCTGAAAAGAACCTTTGTGGAACTAATAGTAACAGCAAGTCTTTAAAATTATCCTCACTGCCTGACACACTGCTTCCTGCCTGTCCCTATACAAATTGGCAAAAAAGAGTAGGCTGGAACGATTAGCTGGAACAGCTCTTTTGTGGACCTGATAGTAACAGCTAATGATGATGATGATGATGATGATGAAGAAAGACTAATCTGGCTGAGCTGTCCCTAAAATAGCAGCATACAGCGCTCTGTCCCTTTATCTAAACTGACAAAAGAAACTCAGGCTGCTGACCTAACACCTATACCAGTCCTGAAAAGAACTTTTGTGTACCAAATAGCTAGCGTTTTCTCTGTCCCTACTCCACACAGGATCCTTTCCCTACAGTGACAGAAGAAAGAATGTAAAATGGCCACCGGATCGGGTGTATTTATAGGTTAGGGGGAATGTCCAAGTGTCCATGAGCTGTCATGTCTCAATTGGTTGTCCTGTAACACATGATAAACGTGTCACGAAAGGTTAAAGTTCTTGTATACATTAAACACGTAAGTCCGCCGGGGCGAACGACGGAAAAAGGCGTTCGAACCCGCGGACGGCGAAAGTCGGAAATTCGCCGCGAAACGACCGCCGGGCGAACCGTTCGGCCATCACTAGCTATCTAGCTATTTTTACTTGGTGTATTTCTTTTTTTATTTCATTAAACTTATAGAATCTTTATTTAATGCCACTGCGTGGTGTTTTTTTTAAGTCAAAATCTTAGTCTACGGCTGGGTTATAGTATTAAGTTTCTTAATTAAATGAATTACTAAGAGAACTTAACCTAAGAACATTTCTAAGTGGTTGTCAATACTGTCAATGCCGATGAATGTGCTATGTGCATCATCTTTGAGAAAGTTAAGGGCTAGATCAAGTTGCTGTGCTGAAGGTAACTTGATGTATCTTTGCAGCACTGTTTCCTCATTCACCCTAGAAATAAACACACCTCAGTTTTTTTCTGTTGTTGGGTCAGTGGCCATTGTTCATTGTAATTGGTGATCGGAATGGTCCTGCATCATAGGATGGTGTGATTGTTAATGAATGTACATCTTGGATCTTTTTTATTTTATTTTTTATTTTTTTTGTGACTTCTCCATTACAGCTTGGTGATGACAGATAGGGGTCTATATAAAATCACTGTAGTTCATATAGCCTATCTTTGCAACCTTATGTGAGGAATAACACATTCTATGGCAGTAGGACACAACTGGGATCTGAGCAAGCTAAAGTACACATATGTATATAAAACCTTTAATATCTGTACTAAAACTATGTACATAATGATAAATATCTGCAGGGAAATGTAGAGGTACTGGTTTTAAAAAGTGCTCATTTTTTTAAAAAAAAGTTTAAAATGTTTTAATTGCAAACATAACTCCACATATATACAACTCACATTTCAAATAAATAAAAAACACTTTTTAAGGTGCTATAGTGCTGAGTGGTGATAGAGTCACCTATGGTCCGGTTCTGCAGCCCTGGTTTTCACAGTGTGTCTGACCGGCTGATGAGAGTGGTACCAGGGAGTGTTGCAGAGCTGGCATAGGACAGGGGGAATGGCGCAAAAATCAGGGCTGCAGAATCGGACTCTATCGCCTCTCAGCACTATCGCACTTTAAAATGCGTTTTTTTTATTTATTTGAAATGTGAGTTGTATATATGTGGAGTTCTGTTTGCAATTAAAAAAATTTAAATGTTATCACGCTATTGCATGCCTCTGTAATTTTCCACATGTGATGTATATGAGGAGAGTCTCTGAACATACCAGGAGAAAATAGTGACCTCTAAGCTGGGGTTATTATCGAAAGTAGCAGGTGACCTGTGTTCCATACAAGTGTCCCATAAACCTGCATAGGATAAAGGAAGCAAAGGAGGATCTCTGCAGGCTATTGCTATTAATTACAGGCTTATTTTTAAAGCCCCTAGGGTGAGGGTACACCCAGTGGGGGTTGTGTGTGCACACTGCATGAAGACACAATTATCACATGGTCGATGTTAATATGGACTTTTGCTGTTTAGTTTAAACACTCATTAACCACTTGCTGACCGGCGCACGCTGATATACGTCGGCAGAATGGCATGGACAGGCAAATAGGCATACCTGTAAGTCGGGACCAGCGTGAGTCCGATTGCTGGTCCCTCGGAATTGCTCGCCACTGGTATACCGCGATCGTCTCATGGGGAGGAAGAACAGGGAGATGCTAATGTAAACAAGCATCTCCCCGTTCTGCCTAGTGACATCGGAGTAGAGATCAGTGACATGTCACACACAGCCACGCCCCCTCACAGTTAGAAACACGTCCCAGGACACACTTAACCCCTACACTGCCACTTAGTGGTTAACCCCTTCACTGCCAGTGTCATTTACACAGAAATCAGTGCAGTTGTATAGCACCGATTGCTGTATAAATGACACTGGTGCAAAAAATGTGTCAAAAATGTCCGATGTGTCCGCCATAATGTCGCAGTCATGATAAAAATTGCTGATCACCGTCATTACTAGTAAAAAAAAAATATGAATAAAAATGCCATAAAACTATCGCCTTTTTTGTAAACGCTATAACTTTTGCGCAAACCAATCAATAAACGCTTATTGCGATATTTTTTTTACCAAAAATATGTAAAGAATATGTATCAGCCTAAACTGAGGAAAAAAATGTTTTTTTTTATATATTTTTGGGGGATATTTATTATAGCAAAATGTCAAAAATAATGTGTTTTTTTCAAAATTGTTGCTCTTTTTTTGTTTATAGCGCAAAAAATAAAAACCACATGGGTGATCAAATACAACCAAAAGAAAGCTCTATTTGTGGGAAAAAAAGGACATCAGTTTTGTTTGGGAGTCACGTTGCACGACCTCGCAATTTTCAGTTAAAGCGACGCAGTGCCAAATCGCAAAAAATGGTCTGGTCTTTGGCCAGCAAAATGGTCCGGGGCTTAAATGGTTAAGGATTAATTGAAAGTCATGGAGCACGAGCACTTTATTTTCATTTATATGGACTGTTGCTGTTTAGCTTATTAACCTCATTGAGGACTGAGTGCAATATCACAGAGCACAAGCACTTTATTTATAGTATGTATATGTTGTTATGCTTTAGACATTGATGTTATATATAGTGTTTATTGGATTCATATATTTATATTAGTATTGTTTCCATATATATCAGCCCTGCACAGTGTATATATATATATATATATATATATTGCATTATCACAATCTGGGGAAGTGTGAGAAGTGCGGGCAGCTGATTATAGTTATATCTTCTGTGTTTATTTTAGGTTAATTTAGGCTTAGTGGGGCAGCTCACAAGGTTTTTACCTACAAGAATTAAATTTACACACTAGGCTTGGTTTTCAACTAAATTTACTATGGAAGAGAGCAGTCACATAAGCAAATTTTCTTTACAAACATTTAGGCCTCATTCACACTGGCACTCAAGTGTTTAGCTTTTCTAAGCACAGGAAAAGTGATCTGGGAAGTATAAACAACCTTCATGCTTCTCAGATCACTGTAAAAACAGAATTAGCAATGTTTAGGTGCAATTAGACATGTTTAGATGTGTTTACATGGATTTAGCTGCATTTAGCGTTTATAATTGAATCCTGGAAGCAGGAGAATTCTTTTCTTTCTAAATGCAGGTAAACAATCGTTGCGAATGGCACCATTGAAAAGTAATTTCCTGCATTTATATGCATCTAGAAAAGTTCTTTAAGGGCATATAAACACAGGTTTTACAGCCCTAGTGTGAATGAGGCTGAGGCTGGATTCACACCATTGCAAATTGGATGCGGAATTCACTACATCTAATTCACAATAGCAGGAGATTTTGACCGTCTCTCTATTCACATATCTCCGCAGCAGGTCCGGTTTGTTTTGCAGAAAAAAAGCTGTGTGTCTTTTGGTCCATTTCAGGTCCAAATTCAGCCCAAAATTCAAGCTGAAATGGGACCTGAAACGGTGAACCAGCATGCACCGGACCCCTGCTGTGAGCCACATGTGGCTCATATGTGAACTGAGCCTTAAACTGCTTTTTTGAAACTCTCAGATTCAAAATGCTGCATTTCCACAGTCTTAATGATTTCTGAGAGGTGATGCACCACCCACAGTGGCTCAATGCAGTACCAACATATTTTCCCTAATTAACCAGAGGAAACTTAGAACAAATCATTAAAGTCTATTCATCTTTGACATGCTGATTGGGAAGGAAAAGTATCCATCAACAGGAGTAAGAATGTAAAACTTTCCCACATATTTCCTTATAGATACCAATAGGGCCATTATTAGAGATAAGCTTCAGATTTAGAATGAAACATTGAGTTCAACCCAAAAGTTATTTGTTCCCAATTCAGGAAAATAGTGAACTAATGCAGCAGTTCAACACTGTAGCAACCAATTACCAGTAATGTACTATCTGGCCTTTGAAATATGTCCAGGTGGCTTTGAAGGGTAAATAATTGGGTTTTCCTATGTGTCAGTCTCCCCCTATAAAAGTCAGGGTTCCCAGCAGTCTTTTGTTTGTGAGGGTACATGGTGTTGCATTATGCGGTATTGCAGTGGACTGCAGTATGATGTGCTTCATAGTGTGTGGCCCCATCCCCCCAAACCCTGTATTTCATATCCAATGTTACTGTGAATTGCAGTGTGGTGGGCGAAATATTATTGTGCACCCACTTCTGTGTTTACAGTGTATAGACTGAACAGACCTTTTTATATGTGTCAACAGCAACCTCAGTTGCTATTTACCTTTTTTTTATTTTGGGGTCAGCAGCATAAACGTGTTCCTGACACAGGAAAAGCTGTCCTTTGTTTGCAGTACATCACCCCACACTGGTACAGTTTAGTGCAACAAACTACTACATTGTTAAGTGCGACAGACCACCACATAGGTATACTCCTATTGCCATAAAAAAGTTAAGTATTCCCCTCTGGTCACTATATCTGGAAGGCCTAAAGGGAAAGTTAGGGGTTATTCACATACAATTACCAGGAGAGGGGGCAACTTGGTGGCTGTAAAGAACAATTTCCTCTAGAAATCTGACATTCAACTTAAGAAATGTAAATAAACTTCCAGTCAGTTTACAGGGCTGTGGTACCATGGATGACAACTTCCATGGTGGAGCAACTTCACTCCATCACTTAGTTATGTCCTTGGCAGAGACATGGGTAAGGTTTACAATTTTCTGACTTTCGGATGGGTTCAATAAATGTCCCATGAACTGAACCCAGGCACATTCAATCATTCCTAGTTATTGGACAATAAGATTGTTTTAGTAAGTTTGTAAATATTCTAATAGTTCTTTAAGCGACTGCATTACAAAATAGACCATTAAGCATATATTGTATTATTGTATATTAAATCCACAGGCTTTTTTATGAGATATAAATCCATGCTGTTATGCTGCTTGTTATTACCTAATTTGTTCTCTCGCTCGTGATTTTGGCTTTACTTACAATGTGATAATTGTAGCAACAGGGGGTTCTGCAAGAAAAACAGACCTGAAAGTTGTAGCTACACCTAAAATACAGTATAATTTTATGATTTATCCTTGAATCTGCTAACAAGAAAATGGTTCCTCTAAAGTTTATTGGCTTGTCTGTTTTAAAAGCATCCACACCAAAAACCCTACAGAGCAACTTTTAGTCTTGTCTGCCCAACTGTTCCAAAAGTTATTTTTTAAAGTGATTTAATACTCAAAAGTAAAAATATAATATATTGCAGCATTAGATGTAGTGACTGCATTCGTTTTAATTTTCGGGGCTTTTTGTCTGTGTTTTCACGTAGTAATCTTGGTAGTAACCCACCTCCTGTATTAGAGTTCCTACACTATGAAGGAGCACAGAGACACCTTTGGACAGTAGCATTGTCAATCTGCGGGAGGGGAAGGGAGTGTTAGATGCATAAGCAGATTTAAATACACAAAATAAATTGAAGCCAAACTACAGCTAATAATGCCTGTGTTAAATCGTTTGTCTAAGCCCTGTAATTGCTACATCTGCAGGACAGCTTGATCTTTTGAAAAACAACAGATTTACTGGCCAGATCACCAGGTGAAAGAAAGCCTAAAGAGTTAAAGACAACATTATGGGGTTGATTTACTAAAACTGGACAGTGCAAATCTGGTGCCGCTGTGCACAGTAGTCAGCTTCTGACTTCAGCTTGTTCAATTAAGGAGGACATTCAACGTCTCCCCCATTTTTTTATTCTCTGCCCCGCTTACCTGGTGGTCTTCTAGGCACAGTTCAGATACTTACCCAGCCACTGGATCCAGTGTTGTCCCACAGATATCCTTCTGTCAACAGACACCACTGAGTCCAGTGCCGCCATCTTACTTGTGATATCATTGAGAGGCCCGTTGGCTCTTCCGAGTTCAGCTGGCGGGGCCTTGCAATGATGTGACGCTAGGCCCGCCTGCCCACCCTCCTACTTCTAAATGAATGACTAAAAGCCTCCTGGGACATGTGCCATGCATATCCCAGGAGGCCTAGTGAACACTATGCATTGAGGGCGATTCAGTTCGCATTGTGCGCTATATAAGTATTTCATTCATTCATTCATTCAGGGGTGGGGTCAGGTTTTAAAAATAAATAAATAAATAAAAAAGCAAAAAAACTGCACAATTCTTGTAGAGGAATAGAGGAGGGGTGGAGAAGGGGGGGGATTTGCTATTAAGGGTAAAGGTCCACTTTAAGCTGGTTTATTTCTATGCAGATTTGCACCAGATTTTGTACTCTCCAGTTTTAGTAAATCAACCCCATATACTGTATATGTAAAGATGAAGTAAATCCCCACAGCTTCAGGCACATCACTTACTGTATCTGTAATAAAGTATTTTCCACATTATGCAGGAAGCAGGATCCTGGAGAAATCTTCACTGCATGGATGTATGTCCTCTTCCTGGCTTTGTCTGGCACTGCAACAGTGAACAATTTTGGGTCTTCAGGCGTAATAGGAGTGAAAATGGCCTGAAAAGGACATGCCCCTTCTTGCTTCTTCTCCACTGAGTAAAGTTCTTTCATTGATTACACTGCATGTAACACAGTCTGTAAACAAGGGAGACAACCCTGTGACTAATTAAACTCAAGCAGCAAAAGGAGGAAAAGATCTTTAAAATAAGCACCCAATCACATTAGTATCTATTCGTATTGTGGATAAATCATTTTTACACCAAAATCTTCCTCTAATTTAAACAAACAGCAGATGTTCTTAACCTGTGAGAAACTGATTAAAATTCAACTTTAGAGTCTTTGTTGTTATCTTTGAAGATATTTGATAATTAATTACACTTGCAAATAGCCAGGGAAGTTATAGAGGGCTTCTTTTAAAGCTTTTTCCTGCCTTTTAAGAACACGTAAATAGTTTCATGTCTTAGGATGTTTTAGGATAGCTTTTTCCTTGTCAGAAATATGTCTTGAGGAAGCAAATGTGCTGCCGATATCTCTTTTTAAAAATCCTAGCTGCCTGGCCTTTCTATTGATCCAATGGTTTTAGTAGCCAATGACCCACAACAAATGACAATTAAAGGGAATATTTACTGTATCTAAGCACCACAAAGCAAAAATCCTCTTCAACTAATTTTTAATATTCATTTTTTAATATTCCATTTTGCACTGTTTTGCTGCATGGGAAAGTGAATGCATATTTCTCAGTGTATAAATGAATTATATGACGTTTGAATAAATAAATAAATAAATATGCAAGTGATTACTATTTATTTTGTTATTTTAGCATACCGTATATACTCGAGTATAGGCCGACCCGAATATAAGTCGAGGCCCCCAATTTACCCCCAAAAAAACTGGCAAACTTATTGACTCGTGTATAAGCCGAGGGTGAGACATGCCTGTCCATCCCTGTGTGTGTGTCCGTCCATCCCTGTGTGTCCGTCCATCCCTGTGTGTCCGTCCATCCCTGTGTGTCCGTCCATCCATCCCTGTGTGTGTGTGTGTCCATCCATCCATCCATCCCTGTGTGTGTGTGTCTCCATCCATCCATCCATCCATCCCTGTGTGTGTGTGTCTCCATCCATCCATCCATCCATCCCTGTGTGTGTGTGTCTCCATCCATCCATCCATCCATCCCTGTGTGTGTGTGTCTCCATCCATCCATCCATCCCTGTGTGTGTGTGTGTATCCATCCATCCCTGTGTGTGTGTGTGTCTCCATCCATCCATCCATCCGTGTGTGTGTGTCTCCATCCGTGTGTGTGTGTGTGTGTGTGTGTGTGTGTGTGTGTCCAGCCTACCTGTGTCCCGAGCCTTTGTCCCGAGCCTCCGTCCCGTGTCGTGCCTTGCCTTCGTCCCGTCCCGTCCCGTCCCGTCCCGTCCCGTGCCGTGCCTTGCCTTGCCTCCGTCCCGTGCCCTCTTCGTCGGCGGCCATTGTAAAATTCAAAAGCCGCGCCTCCTCCTTCGCATGTGATAGGCGGAACACTGAATTTCCCAGCAGCCTGTGTTCCGCCTATCACGGACGTCGTATCATCCTCGTCCGTAGTACGAGGATGAGACGATGCCCGTGATAGGCGGAACACAGGCTGCTGGGAAATTCAGTGTTCCGCCTATCACAGGCGAAGGCGGAGCCGGAGGCGCGGCTTTTGAATCATAGAATGGCCGCTGTCTGTCTGCTCGACACGCTGATCGAGCGGGCAGACAGCGATGACTCGAGTATAAGCCGAGGGGGGCACTTTCAGCCTCAAAAAAGAGGCTGAAAATCTCGGCTTATACTCGAGTATATACGGTATATGTACCCATGCTAGATGAAAGGGCCACTGATTGTATCATTGATTGTATCATTTCTTTAAATACTATATAATAATAATGCATGTAGTGCTGGGTACTAGCCATTAGAATGCTTTTAAAAGATATATTGTTACTGGATAGAATGGCTCCATCGGGACTGCTATTAGCATTCTTTCTTTGGAGGGACCAGTAACAATCTAGAAAGTAAATATGAGAGTGAACTATGACCTGGTAAACGTTTTTCCATTCTATCTGTCTATCTACAATGCCTTGAAAAAGTATTAATGCGCCTTGAAATATTCCACATGTTACAACCAAAAATTTAAATGTACTTTATTTGGATTTTATTTGCTAGACCAACACAAAGTGGCATATAATTGTCAAGTGAAAGGAAAATGAGAAATGGTTTTCAAAATTATTTACAAATAAATGAAAAGTGTGGCGTGCATTTGTATTTAGCCCCCCTGAGTCAATACTTTGTAGAACCGCTTTTCACTGCAATTACAGCTGCAAGTCTTTTTGGGGAGGTCTCTACCAACTTTTCACATCTACAGAGTGAAATTTTTGCCCATTCTTCTTTGCAAAATAGCTTAAGCTCTGTCAGATTAGATGGAGAGCGCCTGCCACAGATTCTCAATTGGATTTAGGTCTGTACTTTGACGGGGCAATTCTAATGCCGTGTACACACTTGGACGTACAACGCGTAGAATGAGCCGATAAAAAGGAAGTTCAATAGCCAGTGCGCCACCTTTTGGGCTCCTTTTGCTCATCTCGTGTTTATCTCGTGTTAGTAGAAGTTTGGTGAGAGACGATTTGCACTTTTCAGCCTCGTGCTTTTCAGTTTGTTTCTGCTTTTCAGTTTGTGCTTGTTGATTCGTATCTGTTCTGCAGTGTGTTGTCAGTTCGTTCCTGTCTTTCAGTGCATTCTATTTATAATTCACTTCTGTTTTTTAGTGCGCTCTTGTCCGGTTGTTTCTGATTTTCAGCTCATTCTTCTCAGGTCATTTTTGATTTTTAGTGTGTTCTGTCAGTTCATTCTGAGCAGCAGACCGTTTTCTAGCCATGTTGCAGTTACCTACTCGTCGTAGAGTTTGTGCTGTTGTTGGGCTTGGTGTTGGAGTTATTGTTTTTACCCAAGTCCAGTCCATGAACAGGGGAAGGAGGAGTTCATGGACCAAGAATTGGTTACTTAATCATGACCAATTCTCCCATATGCCTTTGCTGCCGGAGCTCCAGGAGAATAATCCTGATGATTTCAGGAACTATCTCCAGATGACGGACCCTGTCTATCACCATCTATTGGCTTTGCTATTACCAAGCAGGACACCTGTATGTGGCAAGCAATCACTCCCGAGCAAAGGTACGGGGGAAATCTCCAGGATATTAAGTTTATGACTGGAATATCCCCCCGGGCTCTGGGAATCATTATTCCAGAGACCTGTTCTGCAATCATTCAGGTCCTGCAGAAGGACTATATTAAGGTAACTTTTATCCTTTAACATTGCATTCTATGTATTTAATGTTTTCTAATATATTGTATTTATTTCATCATTCCCTAATTACCATGATTGTAATATGCTGTGAATGTCCTCTTTGTCCTCATGCATGCTTAAGCTTTTAATGCTCCTTTTTTGTCCTTCAAGCATATTTGTCTTCACTAACCTCCCCAGTATGCTATCCTAGGCCCATACACACCTAGCCTAGTCACTTAACAATGTATTTTGTCAGCTCTATTGTAGTACTTACCCTAAACACCCCCTAAAATGTGTCCAAATGTTATTGTTGTCCTTAAATTTAGGCAGAGCGCAAGAGGCTTTTTTGGGGCCCAAACTCATTTGGAACCCTCACCCCCCCAACCACTAAGTCAAATGATACCTATCCTCTATCTGCTGACTTTGCCAAACCCATACACACTATATATAAATAAAGAGAGAGACGGCGCCCTCTAAGTGCAGCAATAAAATGACTAAAATTTATTAAAACGGTTTAAAAACACTCACATTAGGTTAGTGGTGTAAAGGCACATCTTAAATACAGTGTTTCACCCGTATGTCCATAGGCACGACTCATGGGGCTGTAGTACAAGGTTCACAGCATCTATCCTTTTAGCCGGTGGTTAGTGGCTTAGTCCATTCCCTGAGAATCTTCTGGATGGTCAGGATGGTCGGAGTGGTGCTGGTCACTGTAGTGCCCTTAGTTTGATCTTCAAGGGGTCTGTGTCATCAGAAGACGGGCTGAGATAGGCGGCGCTTCGGAGCATGCATGCTCCTTCATCAGGCTTTGATAGTGGCCATGTTAATATAGGCACATTTAAATGCTAGATAGGAGGGGCGAGGAGAGTGGGCAGTGAACGGAAATCTGCGAGGTGTGTCATGTGGGCAGAAATATAACATACAGTGAGGATCAGCATTATGGTTGCAGAGCGTGCACGGAGGATTCTCTACACACGCCGATGAGTGGCGTGAGCGTGACTATAGTGCGCCATATGAAGGGGGTAGCCATAGACACGGAACATGCGCAGTGGCCGGTGGGGATTCCCTGTGAGAAGGGATACACGACGTGAGCGTCATTGTGGTACGTCATTTTCATTGTGACAACAGTTCGATATAGATAGGAGATTAGGCATGACGCTGACAATAACAAGAGAGAAAAGATTCGACATAGAGAGAAAAGATCGCTGCTGGAATTGGGTGGGAGAAGTAAAATAAAAATAATGATGATAGTGAATGTTATTGGCTGATTGTAACCAAAGAGGAGGAGCAGTAAAATAGCTAGAACTAAGTACACACGTACAGCCAACTTACTTTCACTTACGATTGCTAGCAGAGAGAGACACACACACACTGAATCATTTCAGAAGACAGTAAATCTTAGCTGGTATGTTTGTTAGAGAACCTAAATTATTTAGCAATTAAGCATAAGCACAGCAGCAGAACAATAGTGAAGCAAGCTACAGCTCAACTTAACTTTTTCATAATAATCTGCTGCTATTGTGTTAGTGTTGTGAACCTGATAGTGATACTAGTGTTGATAGTGTTGTGATAGCCTTAGCCCTTGTACACACGGTTGGACATTCTGACAACCAAATCCGTTGGATTTTGTCCGACGGATTTTGGCCGATTTTGGCAGAAACTGTTGCATACACACGGTCGGACAAAGGTGTCGGAAAATCCGATTGTACATAATGTGATGACGTTATTTCGTTATGACGGGACTACGTTCAGGCTAGTAGCCAATAGCTTTGGTCTAGGAATTTGATCTGAGCATGCGTGGCGTCCATCGGAGTAGGCTACACATGATCAGAGCATTTTGATGGAAAATTTTACGGACAAGTTGGAAAACTTGGTCCGTCGGATACTCCGTCAGAAACAGTCCGATGGAGACCACACACAATCGGATTATCCGACAAAACGGTCTGATAGGACACATTCCGTCTGAATCTCCGACCGTGTGTACAAGGGCTTAGAGGATGCCCATGTTGTGGGGGGGGGGGGGGGGGGGTTTATTATTATAGATTCTATATTATAGATTGAGATTTTATATAGATTCTATATACCCTATCTTGTTACCTGTCTGATCAGTGATCAATATCACTGGTCCATTTTCTGTTTGAACTATATACATTCAACATGATCGACAAAGCAGTGTCTGTCGAAAGTTCTAAGAAGATTCGACGGAGCAGCTAAACTATACGGATTCATACTGTTTAGCTGCCCCATCGAATCTTCTTTGAACATTCGACAGACACCATAAGTCTCAATGACAGATTCGACCTTAATTAATTTGGATTTTCGGACAAATGCAATTTTTAATGAAAAACTAAATAAATAAAAACGTATTTCGGCAGTAAATTAAATAAACGTATTTTTAAGACAAAAATGAAATTCCGAAACAAAATATTTCAGTGTGCACGTGTCTGGAAATAAATGTTATACTTATGTTGGCCAAGAATGTTTGTGTCTAATCTGCTTGCAATGTTATGTGCAAAAGTACAAATTTTTTTTCTTGTTTGACTCCACAGTTTCCTTCCAACCCACAAGAATGGCAGACTATGGCCTCCCAATTCGCCCAGCAATGGGACTTTCCCAACTGCAGTGGTGTGATAGATGGGAAGCATGTCCAGATCATCCCACCCCTCAACTCAGGGTCATACTACTACAACTACAAGGGGTACAGTAGTATAGTGATGTTGGCGGTGGTGTCGGCGACTTACAAGTTCCTCTATCTTGATGTGGGGAAGAATGGCCGTATATCAGATGGGGGAGTCACCGCACAGACCGAATTTTATAGGAGTCTCCAGAATGGCAGCTTGGGCTTGCCACCTCCAGCAGATAACGTGGTGGGCCTGCCATTTGTTTTTATGGCAGATGAGGCATTTGCGCTGGGGGACTACCTGATGAGGCCATTCCCCATGAGGACTCTTACCCCGGAGCAGAGGATTTTTAACTATCGGCTGGCCAGAGCCAGAAGAGTGGTCAAGAATGCCTTTGGCATAATGGCCAGCCGGTCCTGGCAATTCCAAACGGCCATAAACATGGGCAAATACAAACTGAACCACATAATTTTAAGCTGCTGCATTCTACATAATTTACTGCATAAGAATGCAGCCAACTATCTGGCCTCAGTTGCGAATGAGGCCGACTCACCGGCAGAAACAATGATGGCACTTGAAACTATCCATCCTGGTTTGCCCCCCCAAAGCGCCTATGAAGTACAGCTGTCAGGAAGATCCTGCCAGTAACAGGCCTCCTGGGCTTGCCGCTGCACATTCACGCGTGCCTGTGCACATGCGAGCGGGTGTGCGTGCAAGTGTGCATTTGCACGTGCGCCAATGTGCTCGCATGCATGCCTGTTGGCGCCACATGGGCTATTTGAACCTGATTGTCACTCTGGGATCTTGCTGTCTGATCTACGGCATTTGTGTGCTCTGATCCTGAAAACCCGTTTCCTGTACCTGAACTTTACCCGGCTTGTCTCTGACCATCCCTGCCTTCCTCCTGCATCTGACCACGGCTTGTCTGACTACTGTTCTGCCTGATCCTCTGGTACCTCCACTGCCCGCCTGATAACTGACCCGGCTTGTCTGACTCTCCGCTCTCTGTATCCTGGTTCCTGACACCTGCCTGCTGCTCTGCTCCCAGTTTGCGATCCAGCTCCTGCCTGCAGTTTAGTTCCAGTCTGAAGTCCAGCTCCGGTATCCTGGTTCCTGATCCATGTCAGCTGCCCAGCTTCCAGCTCACTGACCAGCTCCTGTCTGAAGCCCAGTTCTAATCTGAGGTCCTGCTCCGGTGTCCTGGTTCCTGGTACCCACCTGCTCAGTTCCTGTCTGCCGCACCTGCCTGCTGATCCAGCTACTTCCAGGCTACTGCCTATCTTCTGATCCAGTCCGAGGTCCTGCTACACAGTGCTTCCTAGGTTCCCGATCCATCTTCTACTGTTGATCTTGCCAGGCACTCGTGCCACTCCTAACTCTTGTGCTTCCTCTTCATCCTACCAGGGCCCTTGAGTCAGAGCCGCAAGAGAGGTCACTCCCTGCAGGTCGGGCCAGTCCACTAGGTACGTGACAACAGAAAAGCTATGTGAAGTGCTTCATGGGTAGGGGGGCAATTGATATGCCAGAGAATCTTTAAGCTCTTTCAAATAAATTTGTTGTGAAAAACTAAACTCATATTTTATTTAATTTACTGCTTATGTTTCTTATCTGTCTCCTAGGTTCTCCAATGGCCTTCTATTTTTGGCTATTTTCTTCAATAGTGCAAACGTAACTTATTTGATACATGAGGTAACAATCTCTTCTTCAGCTAACTATTATGTTGTGCCGTTGGCTCGCTACACACACACAATGTTTTGTTGTTAATGTATGTAATGCATTGATGATAAAAATAATCTTCCTTTTCATCTCCATTAATAAATAGCTTGGAGTCCCTAAAATGGCCTGATTCGTGCAAATTTTAGAGCACAGTGGGGTTATTTATTAACCTCCCTGGCGGTATGATTCAGTCTGGAATTAGGTGCTGAAAGCGGTACAATTATTTTGCATGGAAATCTGGCGTTTTATTTTGTAGTCCTGTAATTCTGAGGCCGCGTACACACGCGGGGACTGTTCGGCCAACTTTGTCCGCTGAACAGTGTTTCGGCGGACAGTCCGCCCGTGTGTGGGCTTTCAGCGGACAGTTTCAGCGAACAGTCCGCTGAACAAGGTTTTTCGGAAATTCCGAAAAACTGTCCGCTGAAACTTTGTTTCAGCGAACAGTCCCCTCGTGTGTAGGCTTGTTCGTCAAACTAAGTTCCGCGCATGCTCAGAAAGGATTTACACGCCGAAAGTTATAATGCAGTGTATAGGACGTCGTATTTTTCGTCCCGTCGTACGTGCCGTTCACGTCATCGCGCACGGTTTCAGCAAACTGTTCGTTCGTCGTGTGTGGCCATGTCCGTCCATGCTAATTTTGAGCGGACTGTTTGCTGAAACTGTTTGACGGACAAAGTTGGGCGAACAGTCCCCGCGTGTGTACGCGGCCTTAGGAATAACGCTCTTAAATCTGTTCAAACCAGAGTCTAGCAGACATCCCGGGTATGATAAAGTTTATAATATAATAAAGAATAATAAAAAATATTCAATAATGTAATCAAATCCTAAAACACTGAAAAAGGGACACTTTTTGGTTGCTATGGACAATCTCCAAATTCCAGGCAGAAAAAACAGTATTTATAATATAAAAGTGCATGCAGGGCACTGCACAGACCACTAGGGACAAAGGGGGTGTGTATTTTTTAATACAGCACTGTAATCTGTAAGATTACAGTGCTGTGTGTGTTTTGTGTACTTTTACCTTTTTGAATTTGCCGCCGTTCTCCGCTCCCGTGTGCCGTAACGTCGCAGGGAACGGAGCTCGGCGGCATTCGGCACTGTGAATCGAGCGGAGGAAAGCTCGCTCACACAGCGCGGTGGACATCGCTGGATCCAGGGGACAAGGTGAGTAACTCTCCCTGTGTTCTCCCCTGAATCGAGCGATGCGATCCCGAGTCTGGCTCGGGGTTACCGCTCCTGTAATTAAAATCCCAACCCGAGCCAGACTCTGGATTACCGCTAGGGGGGTTAAAGGCAAATCCACTTTGCACTACAAGTGCACTGCAAGTGCACTTGAAAGTGCACTGAATGTGCTCTTGTATTGCAAAGTGGATTTGCCTTTAGTAAATTGCCTTGCCCTATTGCCACTGTAACTACACCAACTTAATAAAAAAAATGGTATTGAGCATTGAAAGAAGAAGCCACACATTGTTCAGTATAAAACATTTTACTCAAAGCACATTCACATGTGCGTTATAAAAGGGTTTTTTAAAAACCAACATCTTTGGTGTATAACATGTATGTTTGACAGTAGATAGCCTTTTTTGTGGCTAAACAGGCATGTTTAAAACCCTAACATACACATTCCCAACTCAGGAATTTACAAACTTCAACTTTGATAAAGTGAAGGCCATATGAGACACTAGTATGTCAAAACTGTATTGATTTTGCATTCATCAGATTAGGTAATCTCACCCCTGTAAAAACCAAATTGTGAAGATGCACACAAATTGGGACTCAAAATGTGGATTTCCCTCATGATCCCATGCCTAAAATGTGTGTATTTTGCCTACATCTATTTTTCTAAAGCCACAACACACTCAGTGTGTCAACTTTTTTTAAATAAGCCACAGAGTGTCAACATGTGCTAGCTCCCATCATGGGGGATCAATGGACATGTTTCAGGGGTGCAACCCCTTCCTCTCACCTACTTTATTTTCAAGGAAGGGGTTGCACCCACAAAACATGTTCATTGATATCCCATGATGGCAGATAGCACATGTTGACACATTGTATGCATCTTCAAAATTTGGCTTTGCAATTAATTAAAAACTTTTAAATAACGTACAACAATAACAACATTTTTTGGTGTTTAGATTTTGCATAAAACATGAATGATGGGGGGCGTGGCCTGGACGGCATGTGAGCGGTCGCACTACACGGAGCTCCCACTGCTGATCCTTCACTGATCCTAATCCCACTGGTGATCCTCACTCTATCTTGTACCGGAGTCACAGCAGAGCCCTCTGGATCACTGACACAGGTCCACCGGCACACACCGGAGCCCAGCATGTCCTGTAAATGGAGAAAAGACGCCACGGCCGTGGTGGCCAGGGAGAGCCAAGATAGCGCTGGCACACCTCAGCCCCAACGCACGGTGCTCGGAGCTGACCAGGCCCATGAGACAGGGGGTAAGTCAAACAAGCCTCCCAAACACCCAGGGACAGAGCAGCCAGAAGATATGGTTTATTGTGCACAGAAGATTCAGGGCACAAGCCGTCCCCATCTCCCATCATTACAATCCCCAGCGCCTGGGCACATAGGACAAGATGACTATGATATGCTGCCATTAGAGAGCTCCCCCATATCCACCCCAGACCTGTCTGAGTTAATGCAGGAAGAAACTTAACAGCCCACACTAACTGAAATCCGGCGCGCTGTTCAGCGCTGTACAGCGTCAGTGGATGGATTGAAAATGCAACTTGGGGGCCTTAATGAAACAGTGACACTTATGAGACAGGATTTCCAACAAATCAGGGAGAGGACCACGGCTGTGGAGGGAAGGATAAGTGAGGTGGAGGATCTGCTGCCCCCTCTTACCAGAGATGCCAGAACTGCCTTACAACAATCTGCACAAGCCAACACCAAAAGAGATGACATTAAGAACTGTCTCAGATGGAATAATGTCAGCATTGTGGGGCTCCCAGAGAAGGTCAAGGGTAGGGACCCCACTGCCTTTATTGAATCCTGGCTCCAATAAATATTTGGCAAGGAAGCCTTCGCCGCGTTGTATGCTGTGGAGAGGGCCCACCGCACAGACCTCACCCCACCCAGACCTTACCCACCTGGCAATCTGCCAAGAGCCATGCTGGCCAAGGTCCTGTCGACAAAGGACAATGCCACGATTACCCGGTGCAGGTCACTTGATACCCGAACTGAGCATTTGCAGCGGGTCCACTGCCCCACTGTCCCCAAAACTGGGGTGTTGGGACATGGGGGCCTTGAGTACACTTGCCTATAACATTTAGCATGGCTACTACACCACTTGTAAGCTGGAACGTCCGTGGCATTCATGACCCATTGAAATGTACCATGATAATTCTAAATCCCATTGAACACCTGTGGAGAGATCTTAAAATTGCTGTTGGGAAAAGGTGTCCTTCCAATAAGAGAGATCTGGAGCAGTTTGCAAAGGAAGAGTGATCCAAAATTCTGCGTGAGAGGTGTAAGAAGCTTATTGATGGTTATAGGAAGCAACTGGTTTCAGTTATTTTTTCCAAAGGGTGTGCAACCAAATATTAAGTTAAGGGTGCCAAGAATTTTGACCAACCCACTTTTGGAGTTTTGTGTGACATTATGTCCAATTAGCTTTTTTCCTCCCTTTTTTTTTGTTCCAATACACACAAGGGAAATAAACATGTGTATAGCAAAACATGTGTTACTGCAATACATTTCTTTGAGAAATACTTGATTTGCTGGAAAAAAATCTGGGGTGCCAACAATTTTGTCCAAGACTGTATAAATGGCACCAAAATGCCTGCACATGCACACCGCGGTCACGCACTCATCATGCATGAGCACAGCAATCGGCACTCATCGTGCATTTGCAAGGCATAAGTAATTTACTGGATGATATTGGAGAGAATAGCACACCTGCCACATCTATCGGGGTGTGGCAATGCGTTCCACAGACATCCAACCTTTCCTATTAGCCTAATCTAATAAGTCAATAGGTGAGGGGCCAGTCAAAAATGACACCAACCAGTGGAACATATACAGCTCAAGGCTGGATTGAAAGAATGCCTCCTAGCAACTCCTAAAGAGGAATTATTCTGCTGAGAAGCCACACCATAGACTCCATTACATCCATCGCCATCTTGTGTTTGAAAAAGAGTACTGCACCATTCACCATAACTTAATGGAAAAGACAGGTTCGCATGATATAAGGGCACAATTTTAACAAGATTGTAACATCCCACAGACCAGAAAACCACAGAGCAACAAGAAAATAAACTATGGCAGGAGATAAGCACATTAACAGAAAGACTATATATACAGAACACAGAACAAGGTTATCCCCTGAAAATAACTATTGCAAATTGACTTCTCATTAGAACATAACAGACAATTAAATGTACACTAATTGTGACCATGTGTACTGATAGTGTACGTGTCTTTCTACTGATGTCCAATCCAATTAGATAAAGGGTTAAGTCTGCTCATTCCCATTAGTGGTCACTGGGATTAACCAAGTCCCTCCCATAGTCTCGATGTGAACCCTTCCAGAAATGGGCGGTAACTGGCATTTAACCCAGGTGGATAAGTGGCACATAGAGACACTATCCACCTGGTCTCCCTTTGAAGGAGAATCTTGTCCCAGTCCCCACCTCAGGCACTCGGGTGGATCCGGTCAAGTATCAGATATTTAATGTCCGGGAATCTTCCCTGGTGTACATACTGCACGTCTCCCCAGGGGTAAAGCCGGGTTGCAGGTCTTCATGCTGAGTACATGCCTATAGGCTCTCTTGTGGAATTCCAAAATGGTCTTACCTATATAAAAGCAACCACACAGACAGCTGAGTAGATATACCACTCCAGTTGTCTTCTAGTTAGCATAGTGTAAGGGTTTGTATTTTTGTCCATTAGGTAACCATATGTTGGAGCCCATATGCATGCACTGGCAATAATGGCACCCCCCCAACTCTAAATGTTCCCTTCCGTTTACACAAATCTATCCTAAATTCTCCTGTATATTCACTTTTCACTAGATGGTCTTTGAGGGACCTCATTCTCCTATATGTGATTAGAGATTCTTCTGGCTATGATCTTTCTGATCTTATTGTGCTATTTTGTGTACCTCGTGGTAATTCTAGTTCGATTTACTTGCATCCTCTGTCGGTCTCTACCTCCCTTCTTTCTCTGGTTAATAGGAGATCCTGTCTGGTTTGGTCCTTCGCTGGCTTAAATGCTTTTTTGGGGCACGTTATAGAGTATCCTCTTTATAAGAATCGTGATTTCAGATTGTTTGCTTCAAACCGAAATGTTGCCTCATCTGAACAATTTCAGAGAATGCACAGGTATTGTAGGGTATGGATTGTATAAGAAGTCTTGGGTGAGAACTACCAGCATCCAGGACTGTATTGCCCTCTGTCTCCTTCCGATAAATTGTGCTTGACAGTTTCCCATCCATTCCTTTCAAAATGGTCACATCTAGAAATGTAATCCTATGGGGGTCTGATTGTACTGTGAATTTCAAGTTGAAATTGTTTTGATTCATAGCCATGACACATTTACTCAGAGAATCAGCAGTCCTGCTCTAAATAATAAAAATGTTGTCAATAAATCTACACCATGTTAAGATGTTATCAGTAAGATTAGTGAGGTTAGTAAGTATATGTGACCTACACTGCAGCACCACCAAAGAGTGATCCAGCAGGAAGCAACCTATGAGTGATTAACAATCAAATTGATTAGCAGTCTACAACCTCACAAGCAGCTGCAACATAAGTTCGCCACATCATGCTCAAATGATTCTTCTATAAATAATATATTCTATAAAAAAATGATAGCTTGAGGCACTCACAGAGACAAACTTAACCAAAGACTAATATGCACATACAAAAGTAACAAGCAAACAATAAAGATATTCCAGGTGCAGCATCAAAAATCCTAGTTCCCCCTCCCTACACATTTCATCAAAACAGATTTAATCAGAGACACAAAGACTTATACATAAGTCAGTAGCTGTTTTCTATTGTCACACCCCCACTTCAGTTGAGTCAATTTACTAAAGCAATAAAGACATCATGTATGCAGGCAGCCCCAAATAAAGTGCCACACTACCCAAAAATGACTGTATAGTTCTGGCACCAATAACAATTAACAGAGGTGGGAGATGAGAGGCAGTGGTGGAACCTGTGCAGCTTCCCTCCCAGATAAATAACCAACCAACACCAATGTGATTTTAGCTCCCAGTGACAACTAATGTTTATTGTGTAGGTAAAAAAATAAACTTCTCCTGATTCCTTGCTGTCGGTCTGTTAAATATGGCATTAGCAATGTTTTGTTTAATCTGTTCAATTAAAAAAATTAAAAACTCTTGTTGATCATGACAGAAATTTTGTTAGCTGATAACTTCCTGTTCTCTCTGCTTTTGCTGCAGTCTTATTATTTAGTTTCCATTCAGCTGTCTCTGTCGGCTAGAGGACACCTACACCATATGTTCTGGAAATGAGAAGAGAAGGTGTTTTTTTTAGTCCTAACATGTCCTGTTCTAGGAAGATAATGGTGCTCCATCATAAATATACAGTGTGAAAGTGTGTTAATAACAGGATCACCAGATGAAAATAAAGAAAAAATGACAGAAAAAAAGAAATGCAGTCACATTGCAATTACTACTCTGACCTGGTAAGCTGTGATATAAAAAGCTTTGGTTAAGATGTTCTTTAATAGGGTGCACACCACTAGTAAATACATTGCTGTAGGTGGTTTATGATCATAGTTGCAATGCATGTGAGAAACTTTCCACACCTCTCCTCATGTTTAAATGTTTATATTTTTTTCTTAGATTTGTCAAAATGTAAGGCAGGGCTGGATTAACATAGGGGCTATTAGAGCTGCAGCTCCAGGCCCCTTACCTTAAGATAGGCCAGTTTAAACTACGGATGATTTTGTACCACAGAAATATTTAAAGGGAGATTAAATATTAAATGTAAAATAAAATAAAGGTTGAGAGAAAAATCTCCCATATCCAAAAAACATATCTACCCTCGCTATCTAAAAGCTTAAACAGGGTAGCTTTAGAAAAAAAAAAAAAACAGTTTCTCTGTAAGACATGTTATGTTCAGTATAATAAGCCCTGCCTATCCATGGATGTTTAAGGGTTGCCTTCCCACCAAATGTCCAAAAGTCTGAAAATCGCTTAAGACCAAAGTATTATTTGTCTCCACAGTTGCTGGCTGCTAAGTAGTCTCCATACATTTTAACAAAGTTGTATTGAAATTTTTATTTTAGTTTTTATTTTAAGGTAGGCTCAAATAATGTTTTAGTTCTATATTCCATGTGCAGAAAAAGTTGCAGTAAATATCGATTTTGCTTTATATATTTAGATTTTTTTTTTAGATTTCTTTGAATACATTATGCTACTATAACAATATCACAAGAAAGAAGTCGTGAAGGCTGTTTGGGATATTTCCAAAAATGTGAATGATATTTATATAATTTCAGCCCCCTTTTTTTGCAGTATAATGTCCTAAAAATCATAAATCTGCCAGAAAAACATAAATTACTGGTGGTAGGTCAAATATAAAGCTAAAATAAAAACTATTTTATGATAGTATGATCCAAAGTACTGGACCCAGTACTAGACTATTTTCAGTTAGAATTGTCCAATTGCTAGTGAATGTTTAGTAACCATACCCTCAAATCTGTTAGTCAGTGTCCAATTTTTTCTTTCACCTGTTTTCAATGTCAGCTAAATGTTTTTCCAACACTAAGCATTATTAACTTTATATCAGAAGCAACTTGCATTATTTGGCAATAACCACCAGATTCTTGTGCAATATTTTACATAAGGCCAAATGCCAGACAGTTGATTTGATTTACGAAAACTGGAGTGTGCAAAATCTGGTGCAGCTGTGCATGGTAGCCAATTGGCTTCTAACTCCAGCGTGTTCAGTAAAGCTTTGACAAAAAAAACTGGAAGCTGATTTTGGTGCAGAGCTGCACCAGATTCTGGACTCTCCAGTTCTAGTAAATAAACTCTAGTTTGTTTTGCCCTTGTTTTTCACTTTCACTTTTACATATGTTTTTTATATTTATATATTTTAAATAGATTTAAAAAAAATGTTTTGCCCAAAAATTATTTTACCCATCCACTGGCTCTTTTTATATGTGAAATGAGTCTTGGCATATAATATATGGAGTCATGCCTATATATAAGGGAAAGGAGTGCATTTGCTAATATCACTTCACCGATAGTGTGATGCCGCTTGAGTCTACATCGGTATGTCAGGCATTTGTGCAGCCCAAAGGGAGATGTGGAGAGACTTGAGGTTGCATAGGACCAGAAGTGACGTGGTTCCCAGACCGAAAATAGCACCTGGGACAGCCTGCACTTCCGGTCTCAAGCGGCAGGATGCATTCCAGATACCTAGAGGCCATGTTGGTTCTCCTTAGCTAGCCTGCATTATAAGATTCTACCCCTTCTTTATACAGATTTTCAAAATGACAGATGTTTTCAAGTACATGGGCCATTTGAGTACAATATTGAGGCAAAAGGAATAACCTTTTTATACCTACTTTTGACTTAATAGGGCTATAGAGACACACTCTATAACATTATAATATTGTTGTTGTATAATATCTTATTTGTATTCAAATATTCTTGTATGTATACTCACACTGTGCATATATATTTTGGCAATAATCGCATTGAGGGGAGTGGAAAATTATTCTCAATGCCATGATTACTGGTATGTAAAGTATATTGCTGAGTCATGAGGGTCCTCATGATTTTGCTCTGAGAAAGAAGGTACTTCTCTTGAAAAGCATAAGACAGCTAGGATCTTGGTTGTGCCTAGCCCCCCAGGTCTGGAATGAACTGAGTTGACTGCGCAACCTGGAAGTTGATGCTTTGATACACTGTGTGTTTCTCATTTGTTTGTGAGCATATTTATTTGTGGAATATTAATAAATGGTGCATGGGATAATGCACTAGGCTGGTGTGCCCTTTTTTGTTTGTTTTTTTGCAGATTGATGTCAAACTGATGCCATCAACACAAGCCCAAAGCCTGTCAACACTGGTCCTTAATCATACCTTCTGTTTTCAATCTGCTTTACTTTGGGGGAAAAAAATCATCTGGCTTCAAGCAGTAGCGCAGGACGCAGATATAAGAGATTTATGGTGAATGTACACTTCTAAAATTGTAGTATGGGTATAGCAAATGAATGTTCCACAGTTCTTCTTAGCATTCACTAACAGCAGTGAGAGCAAATAAATCTATTCAGTTTCTCCTAACTGCACTATATAGAGGAACAAGCTCTAGTCATTATCTTCCTTCCATTCTTCACAAGATGTAAACTAAAACAAATGAGTAATCATACCTCTAACCAAGCTCCCCTAGTAAAGTGAGGTACACACTATGAGAAAATCGAAAGAAAAAATCCATAAGAGGCACGATTGCTTGATTTTCGTATATTGTGTATACAACTTTCAACATCCGATTCAGACTTTCCAAATGAAAATTTCCAACAGGACAAACTCTACATATGTGAACAGAACCAACAATTTTAGTTTAATGTGTACTGTTTGCATACAGTTTTTGAAGGAGAAAAAACAGATACAAAAGACTGTGCATGATCAAAAACAATAAACAACAAAAAAAAGCCTTTGTCAAACGAGAATTTTCATACATTAGTTGCATCCTCGGTTTTGACTTGCTGTAAAACATTGAGGAAAACAGGATGTTCTTCTTATAATGTGTACCCACCTTAAGTGTATACTGCTATATGTTGCCCTTTAACAACACATGGCCTAAATTAAATTAACAAGCTGGGTGAGAATACTGAAGATGTAACTGAGAATTCATCAGTGAATAGTTACTGTACCAAAAATAAACAGTTGGCTTTTTTTTAATCCAAAGCCACAGCATTTCCAATCATTACAAATGTATCAATAAAGGAAAATTAAGCTAATGATCAAACTGATTAATGTTTTTACTTCCCTCATTCCATTAAAATGTTATTGTAAAGTGCATCAATCTAAATGACAAAAAACTATAATATTTATCCTGCCAAATTAGAAATGAACATAGCAGTTAATAATGTATTCACTCTTTGTATTTTCTAGCATTGAAGACATCTACGAAATTTAATAAAATCCCGTAGAAATGTTCTGTTCAAAGCTGTTGTCAAGGGGCAGTGCACCATTGAAATCTACCCACTGGCATTAGTGAGACTGTGTGCACCAAGCTGTTACTCTCTCAGCTATGTCTAACCGATTTGCTAGCATGCACAAATCCTGGATTTTAGGTGAAGTTTCTTACTATGGCAATAAGCACTTTGAAAGTAGGTCACCAATACAATTACGCTCTGTTGCTAACATTCTGCACATAATGCAACCTTAAAGAACACGTTTAAACTGCACTAGAACAAATGACATAAAACATAGAATATAGGATTTCTTACACTTCATTACAGCTCAGTGAATCATTGTCACATTATTTTAAATGGCTCTTCTGTAGTTCTATCTTATTAAGGTTTTCCATTATTTTAGTAAGATTACTGCCCCACTTATTTATACATCCTTAGCAATGCTTCCTATTTTGGTGTATTTGTTGTGGCACAATAAGCTTATTTAGGAAATACCACATAGAATTTTGTAAATTTTAGGCTATTCTTATTCCACAAATTTTTTAGTATTTCTGTAAAAGGGAAAACTAAAATTAGAAAATTTTCAACAGTCTACACTTTTAATTTGTTTGATTTGCCTCCTTTCTGCTTAGGTTCTGCACAACATAAAGCAATGTTAAAACAGATTGTAATTAGGACCTTAATTACCATAAAGGCACTTCTAGTACTGTGACTTGGATAGCACCAAGTCCCCTGTAAGTCTGGTTCTGCATATTTGCAAGACAATGCAACGTCAGAACTTAAAGAAGGGAGATTTGGCAGGGAAAAAAGTCATACAATACACTGGAACCCAAGTTAAATAGAGGTATCTTGATTGATGAGTTGTGTAGTGCAGTGGTTGCTCTGTTTATAAAAAAAAAAGACAGCATATTTTCTCCAAGAGCATGTTCTGGCTTAAATGTCTGCAATAATATTCATATAATATAGTTTTCAGTCAAAGAGGTGGAACCTCTATGAATAGCCATTCATTACACTTGTCTAGCACAGCATTATGTATGTGTAAATGCAGCCTTGAGAAGAAGCTTTGTATTTTAAATGTGTGAGAACATTTTATTGTAACATTCGTCTTTTCTGATAGTTCCGTACTGTACTATCTTTTATATTTACATATAAAAAAATGTGCAACTAAAGCCAGTAGTTTGTTTAAAAATACGTATGTCCTACTGAGCTTGTCAAATTTTCCAAATATCATGAATAGGGAAAGAATGACTTATTAGGTTGATATAATGAAGGAAAAAAGACTGTTCACTTTGCAAGAGAATTCTCCATTAGCTTAGTCAATGTGGTGAAAATTTACTTTGCAAAGATAACCCAATCATGTGCAAGAAAGATTTTAAAAAAATATATATATTTTTACTTGCACGTGATTGAATATTGGCTTGCCTTTAGTAAATCAACCCGATTATCTCTGAATATGTCAAATAGGGTTGAATTTAAAATACATCACCAAGTGCAAAAAATTACAACAGTGTAGTAACTAACATTGCCTTTAATCATATGAACCTTTACCCGGAGTGGTTGGTTAGTGCTAGTTTTGAAGTTTTCAGATGTTTTAAGAGAACCAACTTTTATTGATTTTATGCAATTTTTTGGAATATGCCTTCTTAGTTATTGTGTAGGCTTACTTGTGAAAATTTTTGATTTGCTACCCTAATTACCTTTTCGTACTTTATCTGTGGCTTATTCCTGAGCCAAGAGTCAGAGCTAAGAAACCCCAGGAGGTATGGCAGTTACTCTCATGTCAATTGCATGACCTTATGCTTGTAACGCATGATGTGTTCTTGCTTCTAAATATATCAAATAGCAGAGCCTCACAGCTAAAAATAAATTAAACAACTTTAGGCCTGGTTATTTTAATTAGTTATACAGAAGCCCTCTCACGAATTTGATGATAAAACACATTAGGGCATGTCTACACAACGTGAATACACGGCTACTCTTTTCGTCTGTCAAGCGTGGTATTTGATTTGGGTATCCCCACTGCTCTGCATCTAGAGGAGCGGTGAGAGTTACAAGCGCTAACAGACGTTTATCTGTTACATGCTTTTGATGTTTATTTTTGCTGTAAGTGCATTATGTAGGGGGGTTCTTGTATGGGCAATAAATCTTTAAAAGGAATTATGATATGTGATCATTCCTCCCTATGTTACCATCTCTGATGAGCTCTGGAATTTGCACCAGTGTTTTGTTAATTGGAGCCTTGGAGGTTGTAAATGCCATGACCTGCTGATGGCAGAATGAGATGTTACAACTACATTTGTTATAAGGCATTATCCCATTTAATTTCTGGTGAAATTAACATCCTAAGGGAGCAGTGCAGCACAAGGTGTGGTGACGGGAGGATCACTTTACAAGGATGTTTCCTAAGTGCATGCTATTATAATTCACGAGTCACCCTTTCTGGGTTTTGCTTTCATGGACTTTGCGTGCAATACCAGGAGTCTATTCACAAGGACATTTATTTTGTACGTTGTATGATTTAGCGCTGCTAATGCTGGCATTTTCTTTGGAGGTTCTAGCATTTTTTATTATTTAGTTATACATACCCATGAACCTAGAGCCAGTGTGTGTTATCAATGTGCAATTGGGCTGCTGACCATATAAACTATATGAAAACCTATACAATTATAATAATTTTACATTGAATGTTGAAGGTTATTAATCCCAGCATGACTGACTCTCTTTCAGGTGTTCAATTCATTTTGTTCATATACACAGTGATACTATCACATTGGCTTGCATATCATCACTTACAGGTACATAAATGCCATTTGTAACACCTACGTTTTAGGAAAATAGCTGCAATTTCAGAGATTGTAAATACCTCAGTGATTATTCACTCTATGCATGTAAATACATATTTACTAGCTCTAATTACCTGGCATTTTATTTTTGATTTTGACTTGTAATATGTTTGTATTTCTGTAAGCAATATGTTGTAGCAAACAACATTGACTGCTTTACGTGAAGTGTGTTAGTCCTGCAATTCCAACAAGCCTGATATCTGCCATCATCTTATATCATGGTATAACAGTGGCATTTGGATCTGTATAATATGTAATCACAAGCAAAATACAAAATGATCAAGAAAAATGGTAATCTATAAAGAAAGGTCTTGTATGCGTTTTAAAAGATACCTTAAAGCCTTTGTGTAATCCTAATGTCATGTATCAATCTACCCTTATAGACATTTTTATGAAATCCTCGATTTCAGGGCTTATTTAGGCATCGACTTGCTTACTTCACTCATCCTAAAAAGGCCCCTTAGAGCAACCTATTACAGCTTATCCAGCAGTTCTTTCAGCAAACTCTATTATGTTAGAAATACAAAGGATTATACTGCGTTTGTAAAACATTGTTATCTGGAATATATTCATTTCTTTGTCATGTGTCCATTTTGCAGGGCAAAAAATGTTAGAAGAACCTTTGTGACATGAAAGAAACCTGGAAATAATGGTGTGTGTTTGCAACAAATGAAACCTTTCCAAATTTAAAACGCCTGAAGAACACAACTTATAACAATTCTACTTAAGTAGAGATGAATGTCCCTTTCCAGATTCCAATCACATCTGTCCTTAGTTACAGTGATTTTCAACATAAAATCCTTTTTGTAATGCCTACACACATATCATTTTTAAGACCTAGAAATAAAGATTTGGAAAACTGCCAGTCACTTGAATTGTGGGTATATCAATTCTAAGAATATCTTTTATAGCTATCACTGTTCGCCTGTCTTTCAGATCTACTATCCTTCTCTAGTGTCTCCATACTCTCTCCAAGTAATAAAAAATACATTACAGTGTTTTGTCACTTTTTCATGTATTTGATTTTCCAAAATTCAACCTAAAGTATGCAGAAACAAATGTAATGTCTTTGTAGTTTTGACAAAATATAAACAAACGAAAACATATTGCTAGTTCTCATTCATTACCAAGTTCAAAACTCTAGACATGTTATAAAGTGTCTGCCTAAGGACATAACTTTTTTGATCTTGAAAACTTTATTTTCCTTCTTTAATTTCTCTTGTGACTTCCATGAATTGTTCTTGATTTTTGAACTGAAGGATTAAACAACATACATTTGATTATGATTTCATATTTTACTCTTCAGACAAATATACATAATTAGAACACATAATTTACCTACATGGGCATCCACAGGTAGGGGCAAGTGCCCCCCCCCCACTGGAATAGGCAAGGGTCCGCAGCGGGCGCCGCAGACTTTTTTCTGAGCTGCCGCTTTCTGATTGTCCATCCCTCCCTCACCCCTGATCATCTGGTACGATGGCTCAGCTCCAGCCCCCAGTCTCTGTGCAGAGTGTAGACTGTCAGATATAGATCAGTCTGGCATGGCATCGGTGTTGCCCACTCAAGTGGATTGGGGTGGTGTAGAAATACTTATGGAGGACTGGAGGAGGTAGAAGCATTGAAGACTTGTTGCTGCCCAGTCCTCATCACAGGAACGTGGTATACTTTTCAGCAGAGAAGAACCAAAGATAACAGCAGTGACATTGGGAGGAACATAAAATATATTGGAAATTTGGAAGTGGAACAGCTATTGCTAGAAAGATCATATTATCTGTCGTGTCTTGTATACAGCTATATACACCCACCTTCCTTCTTGTATTCCGCCTTCATCACTGGCTACAAATATACAGTACATCATCTGTCTTGTGTACTGTATATAGCTGTATACAGGACAGATTATGTATATCTGCAGTCAGTGATGATGGAGGAAGGCATATATATATATATATATATATATATATATATATATATATATATACAATAAGGAAGGAAGGAAGGAAGGTGGGTGTATATAGCTGTATAAAAAGGGCTGATGATGTACATCTTCAGTCAGTGATGATGGAGGAAGGTCACTATATATAGGAAGGAAGGTGGGTATAAATATAGCTGTATATACCCACCTTTCTTCCTGTATACAGAAACCTTCCTTTATCATCACTGACTACAGATATGCATCATCTGGCCTGTATATAGCTATATACACCCGCCTTCCTTCATGTATATACTAATACCATGCACCCCCTCTATATACACATACTGTACAGTAGGGATGCAACAGATCAAAAAATTCACGGATTGGATCGTTCCTCGGATCAGAGTCATGGATCGGATAATTTTTTGGATCAGCAAAAAAATAAAAAAAAATGACAAATCTTGTTACACCCACCGGAGTTTTAGATTTCACAGTTATTTTCAACTCAAAACAGAACTTATATGCTTAAATACAGTATTTGTAAATCCGACGGATGGTTTAGATGTTAAATTTTGAAAGCAGCAGTAAACCTGCTGACCTTACATGGTTGTTAATGTGACAGAACACCTCTGATTTTAACATTTAACTAAATGTTAAATGTAAAAATCAGAGGTGTTCTGCCACATTAGCAACCATGTAAGATCAGCAGGTTTGCTGCTGCTTTTAAAATTTAACATCTAAACAGTCCGTCGGATTTACAAATACTGTATTTATGCATATATGCTCCGTTTTATGTTGAAAATAACTGTGAAATCTAAAACTCTGGTGGGTGTAACAAGATTTCTGCTTGCCCAATTCTCACTCTATCATTACTGTGCAGGAGTGTGGGATGTAGCAAGATGGCGGTGATAAAACGTCACTTCCTGATGAGACAGCGGGCCCTGCCGGTTGTACCAAGATGGCCACCGCTCCGGAGCTAGGCCGAAACCGCGGCCTTTCCTATGGCCGAGGCCTGATCGCTCCGCGGATCACGTGGTGTGCTGATCCAAACAGTTTGACCCATTCGGATCATGGATTGATGACGAACCGTTGCACCCCTACTGTACAGGCTGCATTTGATGGGCACAATGAGGCCACATTTGATGGGCACAGTGAGGCTACAATTGATTGGCACAGTGAGGCTGCAATTGAAGGGCACATTGAGACTGCATATGATGGCACATTATTGCACTTTATGTGATTATGACTAAGCCCCTCCTCTTCATGAGATTGTCAAAAAGGGGCAGAGTATGGGTGCTTAAACCTTAAAATGGTGTCCCCCTGAAAAAAGTTCTGCGGATGCCCGTGTTTACCTACATTATTTATTGTTTGACATACCTCTCAACATCCTATGAGGAAATGTGAAATGTAGAAATGTAAAAGCCAACTCTAGTTTTAGTGCTAGTGATCAAGGTTTAGAGGTAAGGGCATATTTTCTCCCCTACTGCCTATTTGACAGCATAGACAGAACAGAAAGATAGGGGGAATCCTAAAATGTGCAACCTCTTTCAGAATTTTAGCCCATACAGTTTTCAGAATGCAATACATACCTTTAAAAAAAAAAACATTAAGACCTTTTCTGTTCAGGCTCCAAAATGGACACAGACTCTCTGAGACAGTGTCAAAAGAATGCAAATAATTGATACATGGAATACTCCTGCTCTTCAGTTATTGGCACAGTTTTAAGGTAGCCCATCTTGGGACTACATGATGTAGTCTCTGATGCCATAAATTTGTCCTGTATCTTGATCAACTTGCTTACAGAGAAGATGAACTCTTATACTAAGGGGACAATTTACATTTTAAGGATAGAGATAGATGTCTTCTATCATAGGTTTAACATTTTTACATCATCGGCACATGCGCTCTGAAGGAACAGCCAAGTACTCAGGAGTGACATCATCGGGGCTCTGGCCACTCACTGTGAACCCAGAAGAAACACCAGAAAAGATGTCAGCCATCTCAGAGGTGTGCGGGCCCACTGGAAGGCTTCATTATAAGGTAAGTATTTCATCTCACGCTAGCTCATGATGAAATACTTACCTTCGAACAAAGCCCTCCACCAGTGAGATGGCTGACATCTGTCTTACAGGGTTACAGGAACAAGATAGCATCTAGCAATGTCTGGAAGCAAGCAAAACACAGAAGCAAGGAGTGCCAACAGAACAGCAGCAGAGGGACTAAATATCCTCTGAGCAGCCAGCACCAGGAGGAGCTAATTATTGGGATCTTCTGGCTTAGCTGGGAGACAACATCTGGTGGACAATGAAACATTGTACTTTCCCTTCGGGAAACACATCACTACCAGCAGCTGAACCAGGTCTTGATAGTTCCCCCTCCTTAAAGCGGACCTTTATTCATATATTTAACTTTCATTCAATGAAACATTCACCCCTTGCTGTGCACTCATTGAGGATAAAATTTGTATTTATTTTTTTGGAATTAGATACCTTATGCTCTGTACTTCCTCTTTCTCTGCTTCTAAAATGCCTAGGTGTATGATGCTGTTCCTGCATTGAACTGACTCCCGGGAAATAACCATCAGATCTTCCAGCAACACCTTTTTTTCCTCTCACTCTTGTGAGAGTTTGATGGCAGAGGAGGGGGTCAGGAGAGTGGATCAAAGCTGTGGGAAGTGACAGGAAAGCCAAGGACAGCTGCAGCATTGGAGGGGGCTGGAAGTGGGTGGACATAGGAGGAGACTACTGGGCTGAGCCCTTCATGTGGTTCCAGGCCCTTGTGCACATGTTACTATAGCAGCCACAGCGGAAGTTTGCCCCCACTGCTATAGTAACTTGTCCATGATGAAAGGGAAGTGGCTTTTCTACTGCGCATGCGTGGCCGGGAGCTAATTACTGTGCATGCATGAGACTTACTTGGCCGTGGAGACGGAGCAATCAGAACTAATCCAGGAAGACTGTGGCTTGGGTTTCATTTGCCCTCACAAGAAATGGCCACTCACAAAATCTGTGAGAGCAATATAAAAAAACTATTTGGACCCAGAAGAGTAAGCTAGCATTCACTACTATTTACAATTTAGGATGTATAGTGGTTGAATTGCATACTGATGTTTTTTTGGGGATTAAGCTACAATGACTGCATTTCCTCTTTAAGGAGCTGCCTCCAGATGCTCCACTGTGCCCCATCGCCATGGTAGTCAGATCCCTGAGGGGGCAAAACACTAGGAGCTTACAATTCCTTAATGCAGCATATGTCCCAACGCTGGGATTCTGAAGGCAACCTGAAGGCTTCACACTGGATTCCTTGGTCCATATAGGTACTCTAACTAGACTTTTCCAATATAGGGTGCTAGAGATCGCTCTCATTTTCACTGCCACTCAGGTCTACCCAAGGCATAGGTTACCTAGCCAGCCTAATTCACCTTGGATCACAGAGAGGTCAGGGCAAGGTTGAAATTGAACTCTGTCCTTCTATAGATTATCTCCATTACTGGTGCTATAATAGTGAGTGCAGCTCCCACATTCAAAGTGGGTAACTGAACCTCCCGGTCTTGGCAGAACAGGAGCAAATGGCTGCAGAAAGAATTTGGGACAGGTAACAATAGGGATCTTAAACCAAACAGGTAACCCATGCAAGCCACATGACAACAGTGGAATTAGCAAATATACAGTATCTCACAAAAGTAAGTACACCCCTCACATTGTACAGTGTTGCATGACTGAGTAATTGTCATTCAAAATGTGAGAGCACCGAAAGCTGAAAATTGGTCTGATTATTAAGGGTGTTTAAGTGCCCAGTAGTCAAGTGGTTAATTGTAACTCCACTTTCATGGGAAAAAATATCAGAAAAAAATAAAAATAAAAAGTATACCCCTCACACTTTTGTAAATATTTTATTATATCTTTTCATGTGACAACACTGAAGAAATTACACTTTGCTACAATGTAAAGTGGCAAGCGGTGAGTGTACAGCTGGTATAACAGTGTAAATTTGCTGTCCCCTCAAAATAACTCAACACACAGCCATTATTGTCTAAACACTGGCAACGAAAGTGAGTACACACCTAAATGAAAATGTCCAAATTGTGCTCAATTACCCATTCCCCCCCTTCCCCGATGTGTTACAAGGTATCAGGTGTGAATGGGGAGCAGGTGTGTTAAATTTGGTGTCACTATCTCACACTGGTCACTGGAAGTTCAACATGGCACCTCGTGGTAAAGCACTCTCTGAGGATCTGAAAAAAATAAGTAAATCAAGACGGCCTAGGACCCTGAAACTGAGCTGCAGCACAGTGGCCAAGACCATACAGCTGTTTATCAGGACAAGTTCCACTCAGAACAAGCCTCCCCATGGTCGACCAAAGAAGTTGAGTGAATATGCTCAGCTTCATATCCAGAGGTTGTCTTTGGGAAATAGATGTGTATGAGCACTGCCAGCATTGCTGAAGGGGTGGGGGGGGGGGGTCAGCCTGTCAGTGCTCAAACCATACGCCACACACTGCATCAAATTAGTCTGCATGGCTGTCGTCCCAGAAGGAAGACTCATTCTAAATAAGCACAAGAAATCCCTCAAACAGTTTTCTGAGGACAAGCAGACTAAGGACATACTGGAACCAGGTCCTGTGGTCTGATGAGACCAAGCTGAACTTATTTGGTTCAGATGGTATCAAGCGTGTGTGGCGGCAACCGGGTGAGGAGTACAAAGACAAGTGTGACTTGCCTACAGTCAAGCATGGTGGTGGGAGTGTCATGGTCTAGGGCTACATGAGTGCTGCCGATACTGGGGAGCTACAGTTCATTGGGGAAACCATGAATGCCAACATGTACTGTGACATACTGAAGCAGAGCATGATCCTCTCCCTTCGGAGACTGGGCCACAGGGCAGTATTCCAACATGATAAAGACCCCAAACACACATCCAAGATGACCACTGCCTTGCTAAAGAATCTGGGGGTAAAGGTGATGGACTGGTCAAGCATGACTCCAGGCCTAAACCCTATTGAGCATCTGTGGGGCATCCTCAAATGGAAGGTGGAGGAGAACAAGGTCTGTAACATCCACCAGCTCTGTGATGTCTTCATGGAGGAGTGGAAGAGGACTCCAGTGGCAACCTGTGAATCTCTGGTGAACTCCATGCCCAAGAGGGTTAAGGCAGTACTGGAAAATAATGATGGCCACATAAAAATATTAACACTTTGGGCCCAAACGCTTAAGGGTGTATTCACTTTTGTTGCCAGTGGTTTAGACATTAATAACTGTGTGTTGAGTTATTTTGAGGGGACAGCAAAGTTACACTGTTATACAAGCTGTACACTCACTACTTTACATTGTTGCAAAGTATAATTTCTTCAGTGTTGTCACATGAAAAGATATAATAAAATATTTACAAAAATGTGAGGGGTGTACTCACTTTTTTTGAGATACTGTATACCAGTTTCCAAGTGCAGCTGATCTGGACCCTTTATGTCTGGTGGAAAGACTTCTTCACAGTAAGAGTTGTGAAAATGTGGAATAGACTCCCGCAAGAGCTGGTTCTGGCCAGCACAGTAGATTGTTTTATTAAAAAAAGGCCTGGATTCTTTCCTAAAATCACAAAATATAACTGAATAGTAATATTTAAAGGTAGAGTTTATTCAGGGAACATCTGATTGCCTCTTGGGGACATCTGATTGCCTCTTGGGGGATCAGGAAGGAATCTCCACCCCCCCCCCCACCAGCTACAGCAAATTGGATCATGCTGTATTGTTTTTTTTTTTTTTTGCCTGCCTCTTGATCAACAGTAGGTATAGGATTGTGTATATGGAGGTTTTGTTTTGTGTGTGTTACACTTTTTTTCTATGTGTTGAACTGGGTGGTCTTTTTTCAGCTAGATTAACTATGTTAGTGGGCTGCAGTTTTATGTCTGAAATCAGCAACAGAGATGGCAAAATCTGCGTAGCTACACTAGGACCAGACCATATTTAGGGAAGAGACCCAAAACTGGGATCAGGGACAAGGAGGAATAGGAACAAGGCAGCAAGGTTCTGGGTGAATGTACTAGGCAAAGAGCACAATCAAACAGCAGTGACAAGATAATGGCTAACAGTATCTGGCAGCAAGCAAAAAACTGGAGCAAGGTATAACAGCAGAAGAGGGACTAAATACCCTCCCAGTAGCTGATACCAGGTGGAGCTGATTACTGGGATGTGCTAGCTGCTGGGAGACACCTGCTGGTGGACAATGGAACTACAAACTTCCCCCCTGTGAAGCACAGCACCACCGGCAGGTGATCCAGGTCTTTGACAACTGCACTTTAAGAAGTAAGGTTGCATTGGATTCAACTTCTGTTTTTTTCTTTTTTATTGAAGGGTTAAGCTACCTGTAGATAATGCTAATCAGCAAATGATTATAGTGTCTGTACAGAATGAGTCTAAGGATATACCGTACGTTATTGCATATATTGGTATTTGAAACAGAACAGTAAGAAGGTACATTTCTAAAGCTTTTTTTTTTACTTTTTTGCTTCATTGGTTGTTAAAATTTCCCTTTGTCTGAGTGAGCACACGCTGTAATATAGACTTTGAGAACAGCTTGTAATAACATCACTTCTAACAATTAGGATCAGATTACAGTTTGCCACATCATTCTCATGTGTTTATTCTCATTTAGAAGCAAATGTTTGTACATTTTGGAAAGCTGTGCATAAATGTAAGTTTTTGGGGTTGATTTACTAAAGGCAAATAGGCTCTTTGCAGAGTGCAACTGCACTTGCAAAGTAAAGGAGAAACTGCTTCAGAGTATAGTGAATGTGTTGAAGCTTGATTTTACAAAGAATACCCAATCATATGCAAGGAAAAAAACACAGAATTTTGCTTGCATGTGATTGATGATGGAAATCAGCAGAGCTTCATCTCATTTACTAAGCTCTGAAGCAAACCCCCTTGCAGAGTGCAACTGCGCTTACAAAGTGAACAGTCTATTTGCCTTTAATAAATCAACCCCTCGTGTATTAAATTTGCTTGTGAAATTATAAGGACTGAGTTTCTAAAATTAGCTAACATGCTGGAATTGTTCTGCTGTATTTGACTTTTGTTCTGAAAAAACACCTGGTTTTCTGCATAACCTGTTACAGAACACAAATACAAGAACATGTCTCAAGAATCTGTGCATCCACTAAAACAAATTGGCTACAGTTAGATAGTGAGAAAATTTCTCTTTCCCATGATGATGCTGATTTACAACAGGTAGTAATGTTTGCTAGACCCAGTTCAAGATATTAACAGCACACCTTGTTCAAACAAAAAAAGACAGGACACTTTTATTTTGCCTTTGTATTAATGATCTAGATCCAAATGCACATTTAATACTTCATTGGAGCCTGACGAGAATTATGAAGCAAACAGGGCAGAAATGTTTGATAATGTATCTGCTCTGTAGAACATAACTGTGTAATGTAAACCTGCTGCTGATGAAACATGCTATGGTGTAGATAAGCCTTTCTCAACCTTTTTACCATGGAGTAACCCCACTAAAATGATTAACGCTACAACTCATGGACCGTTAGTGTGATTAGTATGTTGTAGAGAGTTTTAAATAAAAGTATAAAGAATGAAGAAATGAAACAAACAATAATAATAAACAGAAAATAATAGTAGTCAGGGAAAACTCTAATGACCCTTTACATTAGTTGTCATTGTAGAATTGACCCTATACATTGGTAGTCAGTGAAGGCAGAAGATCAATCTGTCTGTTCTCTGGAGAACCCCAAGATCTTACAAAACCCTGGTTATGAGACTTACTATTTTTTCATTTAGTAAATCAACCCCAGAAACTTCAATGTATATGCACAGCTTTCCAAAATGTAGAAACATTGGGTTAGGCTAAAGTACTAAAGGTAATATAGGCTGGGTAAAAAGGCTGTTTTCTTTGTAAGAGAAGTTGTACATTGAAAAATAATTTTCCCCCCTAGCTTTGTGAAAACCAGCCAAGCTCTGGTGACTTCTATTCTCCAATCACGTGAAAGCAAAAAAATGTTCAATAAGCGCTGGCTATAATTCCTGTTCAAAGTGCAATGTCCCTTGCAAAGTGATAATTTATTTGTCTTTCATAAATCAACCGCAAAACATTTAAAAACTGTGCACATACATGTAGCACCCTGATGTCTAGGCAGGGTTGCTCCTAAATTTACCTAGCACTTATAGTTGCCTTTTGTTAGGGATCAATTGATTTCAACATAAGTATGGAATTGCTGCACTTCTCTCTTCTGTCGCTGGGTGGCCGAGTACCTGGTGACATTAGATAAGATAAGGGCTATGCAAGGACATGATTAGGAGTATATGGGGTGTCTCAGCCAATGGGCAGGGGTTTTCTTGGTCCCTTAGCCTGCTGGGAGAACCTATATATTTGGGTGAAGTCAGGTGATCATGGCTCTGTGCCACCTGGACGACTGTTTGGGTGGACATGTGTTGTGCTGCCTGCGCTGCTAGTTTGGGCATATTCCATGCACATCTGGCTTCTAGGCTGTCTGTGGGCCTATCCAGAAGCAAGTGAGCAGCGCAGGGTTGGGAATTCGGCTCACAGTCTAACCAGAGGTGACGGTTCTGCTGGCCGGAGAACCTGTCGTGGTTGGAGGGAGAGGGGAATCTGTTGCCACTAAGGGACTGGCCACCTTGTTACTAGGGACCACAGTGAGTAGCTGAAGCAAGTACCGGAGCAGTATTCTCACCAGCTGGGGACGGTGAAGAATTGGGAAAAATTGCCAAGCCAGGAACCCAGCCAGTGGGGTGAAACTTGAGGAGTATCTGAGTGCCAAGCCAGAGACCCAGCAGGAAAGCAGGGGTGACTCTTGAGGAAGATACTAAAGTAAGAAGATTAAGACCCCTTTCACACCACACCGCCCATAGCGTGGGCGGTAAAACGCCGCTATTCTTAGCGGCGTTTTACTGGCGGATTTGCGGCGCATTTCGACCGATAGCGGGGAGCTTTTCCCCCACTAGCGGCTGAGAAAGGGTTAAAACAGCTGGCAATACGCCGCAATGGCAGCGTTTTTCCAGCGGTATTACAGCGCTGCCCCATTGATTTCAATGGGGAGCAGCGGTGGAGGAGCGGTAAACACACCGCTCCTTCACCGCTCCAAAGAAGCTGCTGGCAGGACTTTTCCCCGAAGTCCTGCCAGCACACCGCTGTAGTGTGAAAGCTCTCGGGCTTTCACACTACAAACAATGGTGCAGCTTTTTTAGGGCAGATATAACGCTATAGTGCCTGCAAAACGCCCTGGTGTGAAAGGGGTCTAAAAGAGCTCACGGGATTCACTGGCAGTGAATCACCAAGTCTAGTGAGTGAGACTCGGAGCTCAGTGGGCTGAGAATCTACAAGAAGTGATTGTATAAAAGTAAAGGAGTTTGTTACAATTCGTGTTAGGAACTGTTCTAAGACTGTTGCCATAGGAGACAGCCCTCCTACACATGCAGATGGGGTTTCTTGCTGGATGACTTAACCTGCATGACTGTCTACCTGCAGAAGTCCCGGAGTCATCCAAATAACATTGCAACTACCTAAGGGTGTAAACTCTCTCTCCCGCTATTCTGTTCAAGAGAAAATAAATCTCTTTGCATTCAAGAAGTGTCTGGTTTCCTTGAATCTACCTTGCATTACACCCACTATGCCTTGCAAACCACTGTATACAGAATGATGTCAGCTGTCTCTGGCTCTGGAGGTTCTCATTAGACTAAAGGAGGTCTGAGACCTTGCTACATGCACACTACAGTACTTTGAAGATTTACTTAGGCCAAACAAATACATGCTTAAATTGATTTTTCTAGTCAAAAATGGCTGGTTTGGGTCCTGTTGACAAAATGGCCAATCAACATGTTTAACCACCTTCAGACCGGACCATTTTGCTGGTAAATGACCAGAGGTCTTTTTACAATTTGTCACTGCGCTGCTTTAACTGGTAATTGCGCGGTCATGCAATGTTGTACCCAAACAAAATTTGCGTCCTTTTCTTCCCACAAATAGAGCTTTCTTTTGATGGTATTTGATTGCCTCTGCGATTTTTATTTTTTGCGATATAAACGTAAAAAGACCGCAAATTTTGAAAAAAAATGATATTTTCTACTTTTTGTTATTAGAAAAATCCAATAAACTCAATTTTAGTCATACATTTAGGCCAAAATGTATTCAGCCACATGTCTTTGGTAAAAAAAAAGTCAATAATTGTATATTTATTGGTTTGCGCAAAAGTTGTCACATCTACAAACTAAGGTACGTTTTCTGGAATTTACGCAGCTTTTAGTTTACGACTGCCTATCTCATTTCTTGAGGTGCTAAAATGGCAGGGCAGTACAAAACCCCCCCAAATGACCCCATTTTGGAAAGTAGACACCCTAAGGAAATTGATAAGTGGCATGTTGAGCCCATTGAATATTTTATTTTTTTGCCTCAAGCGATTGAATAATGACAAAAAATATATTTTTTTTTTTTTTTACACAAAGTTGTCACTAAATGATATATTGCTCACACATGCTATGGGCATATGTGAAATGACACCCCAAAATAAATTCTGCTGCTTCTCCTGAGTACGGGGATACCACATATGTGGGACTTTTTGGGAGCCTAGCCGCGTACGGGGCCCCGAAAACCAAGCACCGCCTTCAGGCTTTCTAAGGGCGTAAATTTTTGATTTCACTTCTCACTACCTATTACAGTTTTGAAGGCCATAAAATGCCAAGATGGCACAAAACCCCCACAAATGACCCCATTTTAGAAAGTAGACACCCCAAGCTATTTGCTGAGAGGCATTTTGAGTCCATGGAATATTTTATATTTTGCCACAAGTTGCTGGAAAATTACAAACTTTAATTTTTTTTTTTTTTTTTCACAAAGTTGTCACTAAATGATATATTGCTCACAAATGCTATGGGCATATGTGAAATGACACCCCAAAATAAATTCTACTGCTTCTCCTGAGTACGAGGATACCACATATATGGGACTTTTTGGGAGCCTAGCCACGTACGGGGCCCCGAAAACCAAGAACCGCCTTCAGGTTTTCTAAGGGCGTAAATATTTGACTTCACTCCTCACTACCTATTACAGTTTTGAAGGCCATAAAATGCCAAGATGGCACAAAACCCCCACAAATGACCCCATTTTAGAAAGTAGACACCCCAAGCTATTTGCTGAGAGGCATGTTGAGTCCATGGAATATTTTATATTTTGCCACAAGTTGCGGGAAAATTACAAACTTTTTTTTTTTTTTTTTTTTCACAAAGTTGTCACTAAATGATATATTGCTCACGCATGCCATGGGCATATGTGAAATGACACCCCAAAATAAATTCTGCTGCTTCTCCTGAGTACGGGGATACCACATATGTGGGACTTTTTGGGAGCCTAGCCGCGTACGGGGCCCCGAAAACCAAGCACCGCCTTCAGGCTTTCTAAGGGCGTTACAGTTTTGAAGGCCATAAAATGCCAAGATGGCACAAACCCCCCCCCAAATGACCCCATTTTGGAAAGTAGACACCCCTAAATTTAGGGGTACACTAGTGAGACTAGGTAATAAATGGCGGGTGCCCTGAAACTATAAAAAAAATAACTAACCAACCAGCGTCACCTGTAACAGTTATATGGTGATCACTGGTGAAAGGGTTAACTAGGGGGCAATCAGGGGGCTTTATGCGGTAGTATATGGGGGTCCCTGGCGCTATAAAAAGCTGCGGCGAACCTAAATACCTACCTGCCTAACTAGCGTCACCTGTGACACTAATACAGTGATCAGAAAAACGATCGCTTATTAGGCTGGGTTCACACTGGAGCGATGTGGGAACGCCACGAATGCGCGGCGGGTTCCCGCATCGCATGCCTCCCGGCGGCAGTTCACACTGCCCTATGCGAACTGCTGGGAGTGTCAGTGAAATGTTAATGACACCCCCAGATCAGTTCGCATATCGCAGTGCGATCTGCAAACTCGGATCGCATGGTGTGAACACCCATGCGATCCGATTCTGCTGCGGACCAAAAAAAGGGTCCCGTGCGAGTTTGCGGCGGGTGCGGCGGGTGCGACACGAATTCAGCCATACTATCTGTATGGCTGAACTCGAATCGCACAGAGATCGGATGTGATTTGCACTGCAGTGCGGTGCGAATCACATCCGTTCTCATAAACCGCTGCAATGTGAACCCAGCCTTAGTGACACTGGCGACGGGGGGTGATCACGGGGTTAAACCTTTATTGGGGGGGTTAGGGGGGTACCTTAGAACTAAAGGGGGCTAACCCTAACTGCCCTAACAGTTATTACAGTCACAAATGACACCCGCCGGGTGATCAGGGGGTTAAACCTTTATTAGGTAATAAATGGCGGGTGCCCTGAAACTATAAAAAAATAACTAACCAACCAGCGTCACCTGTAACAGTTATATGGTGATCACTGGTGAAAGGGTTAACTAGGGGGAAATCAGGGGGCTTTATGCGGTAGTATATGGGGGTCCCTGGCGCTATAAAAAGCTGCGGCGAACCTAAATACCTACCTGCCTAACTAGCGTCACCTGTGACACTAATACAGCGATCAGAAAAATGATCGCTTATTAGGCTGGGTTCACACTGGAGCGATGCGGGAACGCCACGAATGCGCGGCGGGTTCCCGCATCGCATGCCTCCCGGCGGCAGTTCACACTGCCCTATGCGAACTGCTGGGAGTGTCAGTGAAATGTTAATGACACCCCCAGATCAGTTCGCATATCGCAGTGCGATCTGCAAACTCGGATCGCATGGTGTGAACACCCATGCGATGCGATTCTGCTGCGGGCCAAAAAAAGGGTCCCGTGCGAATTTGCGGCGGGTGCGGCGGGTGCGACACGAATTCAGCCATACTATCTGTATGGCTGAACTCGAATCGCACAGAGATCGGATGTGATTTGCACTGCAGTGCGGTGCGAATCACATTCGTTCTCATAAACCGCTGCAATGTGAACCCAGCCTTAGTGATACTGGCGAGGGGGGGTGATCACGGGGTTAAACCTTTATTGGGGGGGTTAGGGGGGCACATTAGAACTAAAGGGGGCTAACCCTAACTGCCCTAACAGTTATTACAGTCACAAATGACACCAATGCAAAAAAAAAAAAAAAAAAAAGCAATTGGTGTCACTGTGACTGGGGGGGCAGGGGTAATTGGGGGGTGATCGGGGGGTAAAGGGGAGGTGTGAGTGTGCCTGGCATGTTCTACTGTGTAGTGTAGTGCTTGTGCAACTCACCGATGCTCTCTCCTCGGTGCCGGAACGAAAAATACCGTCACGGAGGAGAGAATACATCACTTCCTCTCCTGTGTTTACATTACAGGAGAGGAAGTGATGTCACGGGACGTTTTCATTCGTCGGGAGCGATCGCGAGGGGGTGGCCATGAATAAATGGCCGTCCCCTCGTCCGGGATCGCTCCCGAACAAATACCGACCGCCGCAGGCACCGGGCGGGGGCCCGATCGGGCCCCCGACCCGCGGGCAGGCAAGGACGTACATGTAAGCCCTTATGCCTGCCCGTGCCATTCTGTCGACGTACATCGTCGTGCGGCGGTCGGCAAGTGGTTAAAGACGGTGCACCTACTCGCTATGATACTCACTATGATATGTTGGGGGCTTTTTACAATAAAAGTAAATCACTATAATATTTTAAAAGATGGCTGATGTAAGCCCTGTTAATAAAACAACTAAGTCAAAGTATTTAAAGACTTTACACCTACTCACTACGTTTCTTTTCTTTTTTTTGGGGAGGGGGGGGGGGGGGGGGTTGCAGTGAAACAAATACACATTTATAGTTGCTGTGGGTCCTGTTCAAAATTGAGTTACAAGTCATCCAGTTCTATACATGTAGGCACTACAGTATTTTGGGGGCTTTTTTCAGACACTAAATTAAACTCTAATGTATATTTATTGATACAATATTGTGTGTTTTTTTTTCAGTGAAATTAATGCATTATAATGGTTTTGTTTTTGAATAAAAAGCTTAATAGTTTGGGTCCTGTTAAAGTGGTTGTAAACCCTTACAAACCACTTTGACCTACAGGTAAGCCTAGATTAAGGCTTTCCTGTAGGTCCAAGAAATATCTCCTAAACCTACACGATTTAGGAGATATTTGGCGAAAGACAGGCACTGCTGTCTATGGCGCATGCGCCGTAGAGAGCAGCATGCAGGCGCACTGAGCGCGCCGCTGTCAACGGTGATATGCCGCGAGTGGCGGCTCCCATGTACATGCGCAGGGATGACGTCATCGCGGCTTCGCTGAATGCCAGCAGCGGAGCAGCGAGACCCACAGAGAAGATGGATGCTCCGGACTACAGGGGACAGCGGTGACTTCGCTGGCTCCTGTGTCAGGTAAGTGACACATAATGGACTACAATTGCATAGTAGTCCATTATGCTTTGCCTTTGCAGGGAATCAAAGAGGAAGTAATCTCATCAGGGTTTACTTCCTCTTTAAAAAAGTGGCCAAGTCATTAATCAAGTGATTAATCATGGGTCCTAATACTGGGCATGTAGACACTACAATATTTTGGGGGCCTTTTGTTAGGAAATAAGTTACACACTTAACGTAGTTTTCTTGCTTTTAAAATGGTTGCTGTAGGTCCTGATCAAAAATGGGTCCCTAATACTCATGATGCAATACTGTGCACATAGACATTACAGTATTTTTGGGTCTTTTTTAGTAAAAAGTTTACACTCAAACGTCCTTTTTTTTTTTTTTAAATGGGTTGTGGGTCCTGTTCTTTTTGGGTACTTTTTTGGGTGAAATAATAACACACTTATGTAGATTTATTGAATAAAATCTGTCTGGAGTGAGTCCTGTTCAAAATAGGGCCTAGAGAAAGTGATTGAAACTATGCATGAAGACACTACAATATTTTGCAGCTTTTATCAGTGAATTGGCTACTCTCTAATGCTTTTTTCTTGATTTAAAAAAATATATGTTTGCATCTAGTGGTTTCAATATTGAAAAACATATATATATAAATATTGTATTCTTTCTCCCCTTCCCCCTTCCCCCATTCCCTTATCTTGCCATTTGTTCTAGTATCCATATCTTTTTTTTTAACCTCCTTGGTGGTATGATTATTTCTGATTTTAGGTGCTGAAAGTGGTACAATTATTTTGCATGGAAATTTGGCGTTTTATATTGTAGGCCTGCAATTCTTAGGAATACAGTAACTCTCTGAAATCTGTTCAAGCAAGAGTCTAGTAGACATCCCGGGTATTATAAAGTTTATAATATAATAAATAACTATAAATAATGATAACAAATAATAATAAAAATGATTCAATAATGTAATCAAATCCAAAAACACTGAAATTTGCTAATTTGCAGAATTGTCGCTGTCATTAGATTTAGTGTTTGATGACGAATCTCCCCACAAATCGCTATCACTCAATTCTGCAAGTGATTATAATTTATTATCGCTGTTTTCTAGCTGGTCTAAAATAACTTTTGACATAAAGGGACACTTTTTGGTTGCTATGGACAATCTCCAAATTCCAGGCAAAAAAAAACAGTATTTATAATATAAAAGTGCATGCAGGGCACTGGACAGACCACTAGGGACAAAGGGGGTGTGTATTTTTTTTATACAGTACTGTAATCTGTAAGATTACAGTACTGTATGTGTATTGTGTATTTTTACTTTTTTGAATTTGGCGCCGATCTCCACTCCCGTGCGTCGTAACGTCGCAGGGAACGGAGCTCGGTGGCACTCGGGCACTGTGTGAATTGAGCGGAGGACGGCTCGCACACACATCGGGGAGGACATCGCTGGATCCAGGGGACAAGGTAAGTAAGTCTCCCTGTATCCAGCGATGTGATCCCGAGTCTGGCTCAGGGTTACCGCTCGTGGTACTGAAATCCCAACCCGAGCCAGACTCGGGATTACCGCCAGGGAGGTTAATTCCCCTGCATTTGCCACAATAAATTAGTGTTTGCAGCTCTCTGGGATTATGTTGGGTATTTTTTAACATTGCAACTGCTTGTGAGGTCAACACGCTCGATGCCTGTGTTTTACTGCTGACTAGAGCCAAGCCTCGGTTTCCACCCCCATAGTCAGATAAGGAAATCCTGCTGGATGGGACTACTTACTCACATGGAGGACACATCTACAGGCTAAGAAAACGCTGGTCTGATGCCACAGATAGAGGACTTTGTGCTGGAAATCTTCATTATGTGAGTGGATGCACTGTATACAACTGGCTCTAATCTAGTGGCGCCTTTTCTGTTTCTTTTGCATGTTATTTGGAGTCTGCTTTCAACTTCCCCTTGAAGGCTAGCCCTGGAGGACAGACTTGCTGCTAAAAGTATACAGGTGTCTTTCCCACTTGCTTTTTATAGTTTATCCTTTCCTTATCTTGATCTGAGAATCAAATGACACGGTTTGTTTTTTAATGGACAATTTTTTGTAATCATTTCAAACTAAGCAACAGCGCCACTATCCTTTCTTTAGTTTTACATATATACTGTATATACCAAGGCCATACCAGTAAACTATTGACAATTGTTATGTAGTTCTCAGATGTACCACAAAATCAACAATATATATCCTGCTACACATCTATATACTTTTTGAGAGTTGAAAAGAACTGAATTATTTTTTATTATTATTATATAGGATTTATATAGCGCCAACAGTTTGTGCAATGCTTAACAAAATGTAGGTAGACATTAAAGTTACATTACAACTTGGTACAAGAGGAATCAAAGAGCCCTGCTCGTTAGAGCTTACAATCTAAGAGGGAGGGTCAATTGATATAAAAGGTAATAGCTGTGGTTGATGAGCTGGTGGAGAAGGTAAAACAGTGTATTAGTTAGAAGCAGAATACCCTTGTTTAACCACTTGCCGACCTCTCTCAGCATATATACGTCAGCAGTATGGAACAGCTGGGCAAAGTAACGCACCCGTACGTTGCTTTGAATCTCTCGCCGTGCATGAGCGCGAGCTCTGTGACTGTGCCCACGTGACCCACAGACTTTATTGCCACTGGGATACCTGCGATCATGTCATGGAGCTGAAGAACAGGGAGATGCCGATGTAAACAGCATCTCCCCATTCTGCCTAGTGACAGGACACTGATCGTCTGATCCCTGTCTTCGCGAGCAGCGATCAGTGTCGTGTCACTGCTAGTCCATCCCCCCCACAGTTAGAAACACTCCCCCAGGACACACTTAACCCCTCCCTGCACCCTAGTGGTTAACCCCTTCACTGCCAATGATATTTTTACAGTAATCAATGCAATTTTATAGCATTGATCGCTGTATTAATGACAATGGTCCCAAAAATGTTTCAAAATTGTCCCATGTGTCCGCAATAATGTTGCAGTCACGATAAAAATTGCTGATCACCGCCATTACTAGTAAAAAAAGTTATTAATAAAAATGCCATAAAACTATGCAATATTTTGTAGACGCTATAACTTTTGCACAAACCAATCAATAAACGCTTATGCAATTTTTTTTACCACAAATATGTAGAAGAATACGTATCAGCCTAAATTGAGGAAAAAAATGTATTTTTATATATTTTTGGGAGATATTTATTATAGCAAAAAGTTGATGCTCTTTTTTTGTTTATAGCAGAAAAAATAAAAACCGCAGGGGTGATAAAATACCACCAAAAAAAACTTTATTTGTGGGAAAAAAGGATGTCAATTTTGTTTGGGAGCCACGTTGCATGACCGTGCAATTGTCAGTTAAAGCGACACAGTGCCGAATCGTAAAAAAGTACTCTGGTCTGGTAGAGTGTAAATCCTTCCGGGGCTGAAGTGGTTAAAGAGAAGGGTTTTCAAGGATCATCTAAAGATGAATAGATTTGGGGACAGTCAGCCAGATTGGGGTAGGGAGTTCCAAAGGGAAAATCCTGGAGGCGAGCATGGGAGGAGGTGACAAGGTAGGTAGAGAGCAGGAGGTCTTGGGAGGACCGAAGAGAGTGGCTTGGTTGGTATTTTAAGACTAGGTTAGTTTTGTAGTTGGGAGCAGAAATGTGGAATTTTATTTCGTTGGGTGAGTGAAAACCAGTGGAGGGATTGGAAGAGAGGGGTGGAGGACACTGAACGGTTGGTAAAGTGGATGAGTCTTGCAGCAGCATTCATTATGGCCTGAATGGGGATAGTGTATGTAAAGGTAATCCAATGAGGAGGGAGTTGCAGTAGTCGAAGTGAAAGATAACCAAGGAGTGGATTATAAGCTTGCTGGTGTCATTGGTTAACCACTTCAGCCCCACGGAAGAATTGGCTGCTCAATGACCAGGCCATTTTTTGCGATTCGGCACAGCGTCACTTTAACTGACAATTGCACGGTCATTTGACGTTGTACCCAAACAAAATTGACGTCCTTTTTTTTCCCACAAATAGAGTTTTCTTTTGGTGGTATTTGATCATCTCTGCGGTTTATATTTTTTTCACTATAAACAAAAAAAAGCGACAATTTTGAAAAAAACACAATATTTTGTACTTTTTGCTGTAATAAATAGCCCCAATTTTTTTAGGCCGATATGTATTCTACTACATATTTTTGGTAATAAAAATCACAAAAAGCGTATATTGATTGGTTTGCGCAAAAGTTATAGCATTTAAAAAATAGGGGATAGATTTATAGCATTTTTATTATTATTTTTTCATTAGTAATAGCGCCGATCTGTGATTTCTATCGAGACTGCGATATTATTACATTGGGCACTTTTGACACATTTTTGTATCGATTGCCAATTATACAGCTATCGGTGCTAAAAAAAATGCACTGATTACTGTATAAATGTCACTGGCAGGGAAGGGGTTAACACTAGGGGGCAATCAAGGGGTTAACTGTGTTCCCTAGGGGTGTGTTCTAATTGTGGGGGAAGGGAGTGACTATAGGAGCTGAGAGATTGTGGTTCCCAGCTCGTAGGAACTCACAATCTCTCTCTCTCCACAGAACTGGGATGTGTGTGTTAACACACACACACGTCCCTCTTCTGCCTCTCGTGCCAGCAATTGCTTGTGGCTGGTGGTCATCGTGACCGCCGGTCACGAGCATCGGCACCCCCACTGTGCAGCGGGTGCAAGCGCATGCCTGCTATCCCCCTTAACCTCCCTGGCGGTATGATTAGTTCTAGTTTTAGGTGCTGAAAGGTACAATTATTTTGCATGGAAATTTGGCGTTTTATATTGTAGTCCTGTAATTCTTAGGACTAACTCTCTTAAATCTGTTCAAACCAGAGTCTAGCAGACATCCCGGGTATGATAAAATTTATAATATAATAAATAATACAAAAAAATATTCAATAATGTAATCAAATCCAAAAACACTGAAATTTGCTCATTTGCAGAATTGTCGCTGTCATTTAGATTTAGTTTTTGATGACGAATTTCCCCACAAATCGCTATCGCTCAATTCTGCAAGTGATTATAATTTATTATCGCTGTTTTCTAGTTGGTCTAAAATCACTTTTGACATAAAGGGACACTTTCTGGTTGCTATGGGCAATCTCCAAATTCCAGGCAGAAAAAACAGTATTTATAATTTAAAAGTGCATGCAGGGCACTGCACAGACCACTAGGGACAAAGGGGGTGTGTATATTTTTTTTTATACAGTACTGTAATCTATAAGATTACAGTACTGTGTGTCTTTTGTGTGTTTTTACTTTTTTGAATTTGGCGCCGATCTCCGATCCCGTGCGCTATAACATCGCAGGGAATGGAGCTCGGCGGCATTCGGGCACTGTGTGAATCGGGCGGAGGACAGCTCACTCACACAGCGCGGAGGACATCGCTGGATCCAGGGGACAAGGTAAGTAAGTCTCCCTGTATTCAGCGATGCGATCCAGAGTCTGGCTCGGGATTACCGCTTATGGTACTAAAATCCCAACCCGAGCCAGACTCGGGATTACCGCTAGGGAGGTTAAAGAGACTGACATATAGCTCTGACGATTCGCGGGATCGTGCCGACCTGCCGCAGTATAATGACGGAGGCTTGAGCTCAAGCGGTTAAAAAGGGGCAAATTATACAGATATTGCGGAAGTTAAGGCAGCATGATTTGGACAGGAATTCCAGTCCCTTCACTTAGTTTATATGTTATCAGAATGGGGTATAAAAACTCAATTTTTTTTCTTATTCCATACATAGGGGTTGATTTACTAAAACTGTAGTGCAAGTTCTGGTGCAGCTCTGCATAGAAACCAATCAGCTTCCAGATTTTTTTTTTTGTAAAAGCTTACTTGAACAGACTGAAATTAGAAGCTCTGTAAAAAATGGTGTAGCACTAATTCCAACTGTAAAGTGAGCTGAAGGGTCTGGTATGCATTTTGGGGGGGCCCCTACGCCATTTTTTTAAATTTGGCACAGAGTTCCCCTTAATTTCCATATCAGACCTGAAGAGCCTGGTATGGATTTTAGGGGGACCCCACGCAATTTTGTTTTACATTTTGATTCGGAGTTCCCCTTAATATTCATACCAGACCCAAAGGGCCTGGTAATGGACGGGGGGGATCCTATGCTCTTTTTTTTCAATTATCTGTATCTATATTGCCAAGAACCGACAATTCATTAAGGCCGCGATTAATTTTAAATAACAATTTAAGTAATTTTGCTGTGGTACTGTTCTAAACATGAGAAAACTGTGCCACTTTACAGGCATACAATAGACAACCCCCGGCATGATATTTAAAGGAATATTTAATTTGTATTGTTTCACTTTAAGCATTAAAAAAATCATTGCTCCTAAAAAAACGCCATTTAATAAAAAAAAATTTGCATTGATACATGTCTCCTGGGGCAGGATCCAGGTCCCCAAACACCTTTTATGACAATAACTTGCATATAAGCCTTTAAAATTAGCACTTTTACATTTTTAATGTTCGTGTCCCATAGACTTTAACGGTGTTCATGTGTTCTGCTGCATTTTTTGCCTGTTCGCATTGTTTTGCTGCGAACCAAACAGGAGGGTGTTTGGCTCATCACTACATAAGATATTAATGCATGTATATTTATGTACCTACACTAAGCCCAGCAAATTGTTTTTTAAATAGTTTATTGCTTTTCAGTAATTGTTTTACTGCAGCTGGTGTATCATTGTACAATTTACTAGTATCCATAGGCGCTTGGGTCTAAATTTTCTTTATCTGCACATAACTGCAGGTAATCACAATGTACTATTTCACCTGCAGATAGCAGCAGCAACAAGGAAAGAAAAACAACAGTAAGGACATCAGAAATGGCAAGAATGTTCCAACGCAGCTAAACGCAGCCGCGTGTAAACGCAACTAAACTCAGTTAATCGCAATGTACAAATACAAGTGATCACTGTGCCTGGAGTCTTGGAATTTCAAAATAACAAAAAATGCATTTAACAGCGGCAGAACAGCCGCCCATGTGAAAGGGGCCTAACATTCAGATTTATAATATACTTTATTAAATTTTTTCAGCAAAAACATCAAATACAGACATGCAGAGAACAAATAGATGTCTATTTATTCTCTGCACGTCTGTATTTGATGTTTTTGCTGAAAATTTTTAATAAAGCATATTATAGGAGGTCAGGCCCTTGACACAATCAGAAGTCTGTAATAACATAGCAAAGTAACTGAAAATTATCCCGCAGGCAATACAAGAACTGTAGTAACATAGGTGGTAAGACTTGGACCCGGTATCCAGGGTTCCAATGTTAGTTATAAGAGAAAGTTGGATCAGACTTTGAATAATCTTCTCCTTGCCCTCATGCATCACCCTGCTTCAGCCCTGTTTAGGTGAGCAAAGGGGGGGAAACACTTATGAGAGGGGGGTCAGAGAGGAGGATGTAAATCCGATAGAGGAGCGTTAGCTCTGGGAAAAACTCATACTGCACTACTGACAATGGGTAATTTAAAAAAAAAGTGTGACAGAGAAAGAAGCCCTGAGATTGTACCCGATGGAAGTATTGATGTCATTCTGGACTAGCAGAGAGAGAGGCATATAATCAAAAGAAAATAAGAGTAAATAAAAGATGCAAATAACCAACCAAGGGGAAGTAGTGGGTGGGATAGAAATCATAGGTATTTAGAAGTTCTCAGTTAGTATTTCCAGGGTGTGCTCTGAGGATGAAGATAGTGGAGAAGTTAGAGAAGTACACCCACAGGTCAATTTATGGGTCCATGTGAGGTGAGTTTAGGAGCAACAGTGGGAGAAGCAACTTTATTGAGGGGAGATGATGTGGATGGATGAAGATAGGTACCCAAGTTTATCTTTACGAGGAAGAGTCTTAGTGATGAAGGGTAACCATTTGAGCTTTGGCGGGAAGACATATTGGTGGAAGATAGAGCAGCATCAAGTTTTTTTTGCAGGGGGGTTATGAGGTCTTAGTGGACATCTGCGATAGTGGGTGGGGTGGCAGAGGGCCAGTTTTTGAGAATAGCACATCTGGCCGACATGAAGCAGGTGGATAACCATGCTTTGTTCCACTGAGTGATGATTTGTTGTGCTGTGGATTCCTTTGGAGAGACAGATTTTAATTCACCGCATAGCAAAGGGAAGACATCTTTCATTTGGGAGTGCCCTGTGACCATTGTGGCAAAGTGTTCAACTTGGTCCCAGAAGGAGGCGATGTGGGAGCATAGTCAGAGTCTAGAGTAGCAGAGACTAGATATGCCAGAGTAGAGGTGGCTTATCCTGTCTGCATAAGGGGCACAGGTGTTTATGAGGTTGTTGCAGAGAAGGCAGATGTGGTATTTAGGCCCGATGCATAATTTTTAACTGTTGTTCACACTACAACTCATTGGTGACTAGTGTACAAGTGGAGTTAAAACCAGCTAGGATGTGGGTCATGGCTTCTGAGAAGTTTAGTTCTTTATTCCATGCAGCTACTGATATTTAGAGGTTTGTATATATCCGAAATTCTGTACTGATTTTTGCCCAGTAGGGTGTCCAGGAATATGGTGTGGAATCTTTGGAGTCTGTTTGGACATAGGCTCGAGATGTGTTGAACTGCTTGGTGGATATATAAGAAATTATGTTTCAGCAGTTTAAAGTGAGATAACGTTTGAGGAATAGGTATTGCAGAGCCTGTGGTCGGATCAAAAAGCTGTAAAAAGTGTGAAAGATTCTGGGAGGCCAACTCAGTGTAACCCACATGTTTTTTAGGGTTCTGGAAGGAGGGGTTCCCATGAATTGGGAGGTGGCAAGATCCCAAAGGTGACAGTTTTATCGTCCATCTAGTCTCACGCCAGGCAACCAGCTTATCTCGTATTAGAAGGTTCTGTCTTAGCTGTGAGAGAATAGAAGGCAGCTTACAGTGCAGTAGGGCAGGTAGACTGTATGGGCTTGCTATTTGGGTTTTCAACTTGTAGTTGGTGTATTTGGAGCTTTGTGAGACCCAATATTCTTAACGGCTAGATAGATTATAAATCCTTACATTTGGGAGGTTAGCTCCCCCCTCGCTTCTCGGGAGAAATAGTTTGTGCATAGCAATATGGGGGCGTTGCCTATGCCATAGAAAGCTTGATAGAACTTTATACAGTTTTTGTATGTTACTGTGTCGCAACAATATAGGAATGGTATCAGGAGAGTATAAGAGTCTGGCAAAACTGACCCTTTTAAATAAGTGGCATCTCCAGAGAAGCAAGATGAGAGGTCTATCCAAGTCTGCAGTTCACACATGATCTTTGAGAATACCGGAGTAAAATAAGAGTGGTATAAAAAAAAGAGGGTGATTTCCCAATGTTGATACCGAGATAGGTGATGTGGGTTTTTGCAAATGAAAAAATGGAAGATCCAGCCCAGGATGGCGGCCTGGTGTGGAGTAGGGGAAGAATTTCACTTTTGGAGAAATTGATATGCAGACCTGAGTAACTTATGAATCGTGTGAAAAGTTCTTGGATAGAGTTCATATCTGAGGCTGGGTTGAAAGCGAAAAAGAAAAAGAGAATGTCATCTGTGAAGAGTGCTAGTCGCAGATTTACTTTCCATATGTTGGGCGATGTGGAGCAGCCTTGGGTGAAGCCTGCCTGTGTGGGGTGTATTAGGGTAGGCATAATTTTGGCTAGTCTGTTGGCCATAACTTTAGACAGGATTTTAGAATTTAAGAAGTTTAAAAGGTAAATTGGTTTGTAGGAGCTAGGCTCCATAGGATCCTTACCCTTCATGGCTATCAATTTTATGTGGGCTTGGTATCCAGACAGAAAATAGTCACCCCCTCCTAAAATCTCCTGGTAGACTGTTGCTAGTGAAGGGACCACTGTGTGTACCATCAATTTATAAAATTCTGGAGTGTACCCATCAGGGCCAGGAGCCTTCCTATTCATCAATGTAGATATCATATTGTGAATCTCTTGCTCTGTTATGAGAATTGAGATTGTAAAGAGTGTAGGGTCGATTTGAGATAGGGGAGCTTGGGCTTGGAGTTCTTGGACTAAACATATATCAATTTGGTCCAGACTGTATAGTTTGGTATAGAATTGCTTAAGGATTTGGCAAACGTCGGCTGCAGAAGAGGAGGTGTGTCCTTGGAAGTCTTTTGGCTCTGATATATGTATTTCCCTGGCTTATTACGGAATTCTGAAAGTCTGAATGTGCTTGGGCATCAGCCCACAAGTCAAAATCAGACTTGGCTTCTCGTCAGGATTTGAGATGCTCAGGGGAGTTGTTCTGTGATAATAGTGATTGGTAGTGTCGCAGACGGTCACTAGCTTCTCAATAGCGTGTAAGGACTTTTCTTTTATACAAGGTCACAAAGGTCGCAAAGGCAATGATCCCTTCTCGCAAAACAGCTTCACCGGCATCCAAGTATAAGTTAGGATGAGTGCTATGACCAGGCCACTTTCTGGAGGGCGGGTTAGGGACTAGATACTGGGGACAGTGCCGAGTTTTTGCTGGGGTTGATAAGCCGTAGTCCCATGGACTTTGGACCTGGATTTGGACTGAGACGAGGGCATGGTCTGAGATCTATCTGAGCTATCTCGTGGATAAGAGTTTCTGACGTGCAGGGAAATAGAGTGGAGTTGCAGACATAATCGATTCTGGATTAAGTGTAGTGGGGGGTGAGTAAAAGGTAAAGTCTCTGCCCTCAATGTGCGCTAGGTGCTAAAGATTGATGAGCTGTATGGCCTCAGTGAAGACAAATAATGACGGATCTAGAGTTTATGGGCGAGGATGGAATGTAGGCTTTGCCATGGATTTGTCTTCCTGCGCTACCATAACTGAGTTTAGATCTCCTCCTGTGAGGAAGATGTATGTACGGGGAAAGATGCACGGAGACTGACTGAAAAAAAGATTTGATGGGGGAGACGTTGGTCACTACTAGATCCCTGGTCACAATACAAAGGTGTAGGGTCAAAAGACGATCTTCTTCTTGCCATGGATACTACTTCGCAGGTGAGGTTTTTATGAATAACAATCAAGAACCCTGCTTTGCCTTTTATTGACGTTGAACCGTAAACTTTCCCTACTCATAGCTTGCGCATGCGTAGGAAATCTTCAGAGGGGAGACGTGTCTTCTGTAAAAGAGCGATGTCCGTTTTAAGTGTTTTTAAATGTTGCAATACCACCATGCATTTATGTGGGGAGTGGAGCCCCTTGAATTAAACGATAACTCACAGTTATAGAGAAGCCTTGACTTCACTTTCTTCCACACATGTTCTCCAACATAATGACAGTGTTACCAGAGAAGGGGACTGCAGTCAAAAATACAAGTCGTGCCAACCAGGCAGTAAATGCATAATCATGACAGGGACTATGGGGTCCTCTAGATGATTTGATTAGAGATTAGAGATCCAGCCCGCAAGTTCCCGGAAGGCTGTAACAGGAGCAAAGGAAGAGCAAAACAGTATTAATAAACGTAAAGCAGACCAGTATAATAACCCATGCCAGTGAACTAAAGTTAGTGACAAATGGAAAGTGGCTTTGAGATCCAGAGCAGCTGGGTTTTGATGTGAACTAGCATTGAGGCCCTAGAGGCCTAATAGGTTAGCGCTGCTTAGCCCAACCTGAGTTATCTGAATACCGAAAACTCTGAGACCCTGTGGGTAGCAGTTTGTTTCCATTGGTGACAGCTCTTGGTGAATTTGCAGATGTAATTTAAGATGAGAAGCTGCTTCCTCTGGGAGGTAGAAGGATATGGATTCTCCAGAATGATCAGTGAGGATAGCCGGGTATGCCAGACTGAATTTAACAGTCTTGAGCTTTAAGGCTGAGCAGATCCTGCATGATACTTCCTGAGAATAGTCAGCAAAGTTTAGTCATTTGTGGCCTTCCAGCTGAAAGGAATTGGCATTGCGGAAGGATTTTAGGATGGACACTCTATCAGTGTAGTTGAGATAGCGCACGATGAACGGGCGAGGGGAGTGTCTGTCGTTTGAAGGAGTTCCTACACGATGTTCCCTCTCTACAGTGCATTGTAAGGTGATCCCAAGGGCTGTAGGGATGCACATAGAACAGAGTTCTAGCAGGAATTCGAAATTGTAGGACTTAGGGAGGTTGATAACCCATAGATTATTTTGGCGAGAATGATTTTCCAAATCATCCAGCGTTTCCAAAATATAGTGCTGGGTCTGGGAGGTCTGGTGAACGGCTGCCTGCAAGCTCTGGGCCTCATCTTCTAGTTCTGATAATTGGTTCTCTGCCTCAGTGAGCCTGCCTGCCTGTTCCCTGATCATCCTCCTGAGCTGATCATTGCCCATACTCACAGCTCTATCCACCACTGCTGTGATTGTGGGGGAGAGCAGAGCAGCCACTGCCTGGGCAATTCTCCCATATTGGTCTTCCAGACTAGAAGGGGCAGTGGGGACAGGGTGCATGGCTGCATTCAGGTCTGTGGCATTGCCCATTTTGGGCTGCAGAGAGATGAGAGAGAGAGAGCCTGCGCCTCCCGGTATTAGGAGCCTCCCGGAGCTGTCCCTACCGGACCCACCGTCTTACACTCCTAGTCCATGTGGCATCAGAACCAGAAGTCTGTAAAATCTTTTAAAGCATTGCCTATTGACAGTTTTGGGTACTGTAGCTGTTTGTCATTTGCTTATGCACACAGTTTTAAAGTGGATGTAAACTCTCACATATACCCTGTGAAGTTAACAGCCTCAGATGATACCCAAAAATTTAACAAATCCTCCTACATAGGTTCTACTTGTTTATCTGCAGTCTTCTCTTCCCTACACCCCTTCAAAAAGGCTCAAAAGTGTTAAAATATTTCTTCCTCTGTCAGGAGGAGGGGCGGGGAGACTGCAGTTAGAGTGTGTGAGAGCTGGTTGGAGGAAAGGCACACACCTCCCTCCAGATAGCAGCAGAACTGTGTTGTGAATAGACAAGCGCCATGCTTATCCCTCTCCCCATCACAAATTTATCTCATGTGTTTAAAAAACGTGTCAGTAGTGACCCATGCTAAAAACAGAGGAACAGAGCACCAGAGAGAAACAGCACTTGGAGAGAGATAAGTAAATAGATATATGTGCTGTGCTCAGATACCGTGACTGAAAATGTAGTTTTAACCTCCCCCGAAACAAATGTGTGACTCTAAATTGGAAACGAATATATTGGTTAAAAAATATAGATGTATTACACAAAAAAGACAGAGAGACTGTGCTAAAAAATTATCTTCACATGATGATTAATAAAACAAACATTAACAATAGCACAATTACACATAAAATTATATCTTGCAAATGAAATATGACGGTACATATACAAAGTAGTTTCCCTCCAATGTCAGATAGTACTTTCCGGTGTCCAACATCCAGGATAAGTCCTAGCGGTACCCAACACATTTCAGGTTCAAAATCATTTCATCATGGGTAATTATATAGGAGGATTTATATTCTGATGAGCAGAAAAGTACAATATACTTTATGTTGCAAGACCACAATTTAACCACTTAACAACCGCCCATAGCCGATTAATGGCTTCAGGGCGGTCGTTTAACTCTGAGAGGCCGTTAATTAACGGCCTCCCAGAATTCTGCTCTCGCACACGAGAGCATCCGTGACCACTGGACCCGGCGCATCACGGTAAACAGCCGCTCGTCGCGGCCGTTTACCACGTGATCGCTCCGTCTAATGACAGAGCGATCACTTGTAAACAAACTGGCGTTATGTTATGATGCCGGTTCCTCCCTCCCCTCTCTGTACCGATTGGTACAGCGGAGGGGAAAGAGATCATGTCAGCAGCGCTGTGGGCTGCATCTGCAGTGCCCACATCTCTGCTCACCGAAATTTAACCCCTCAATTCCCTGCCATTACTCTGCAATACCCTGCCATTACTCTGCAGTACCCTGCCATTATTTTGCAGTACCCCCCAATACTCTGCAGTACCCTGCCATTACTCTGCAGTACCCCCCAATACTCTGCAATAATCCCCAGCCATGAGATACCCAGCCACACTCGGTGATACCCTGCAATACCCAGCCATAGACGCCCCCCACCCCTCACCGCCCTCCAGTGCTTCTACCAACTAGCCAATACGATCAAAGCCAGAATCTTTATTTTTATTTTTTTATTTTTTTTATTTCAGGCTTCCCAGCCTAGAGGTGAGATGTGGGGTCTTATTGACCCCCAGATTTCACTGTAAAGAGGACCTGTCATCCCATATTCCTATTACAAGGGATGTTTACATTCCTTGTAATAGGAATAAAAGTGATCAAAAATTTATTTTTGGGGGAAAAAATGTCAAACTAAAATAAATAAAGTAAAATGAACAATACATTTTTTTTTTTAAAGCGCCCCTGTCCCCATGTGCTCGCATGCAGAAGCGAACGTATACGTAAGCCCCGCCCACATATGAAAACAGTGTTCAAACCACACATGTGAGGTATCGCCGTGAACGTTAGAGCGAGAGAAATAATTCTAGCCCTAGACTTCCTCTGTAACTCAAAACATGTAACCAGTAAAAAAAAATTTAAAGTGTCGCCTATGAGGATTTTTAAGTAGCGACGTTTGGCGCCATTCCACGGGCATGTGCAATTTTGAAGAGTGACATGTTCGATATCTATTTACTCAGCATAACTTCATCTTTCACTTTATGCAAAAATTGGGCTAACTTTACTGTTTTTTTTTTAAGCACAAAACTGTTTTTTCCCCCAAAAAAACACGTTTGAAAAATTGCTGCGCAAATACCGTCTGAGATAAAAATTTGCAACGACCACCATTGTATTCTCCAGGGTCTTTGCTAAAAAAAATATATAATGTTTTGGGGTTCTATGTAATTTTCTTGCAAATAAATGATGATTTTTACATGTAGGAGAGAAATGTTAGAATTGTCCTGGGTGCTCCAGAACGCCTGATGGCGCTCCCTGCATGTTGGGCCTCTGTATGTGGCCACGCTGTGTAAAAATCTCACACATGTGGTATCGCCGTACTCGGGAGTAATAGCAGAATGTGTTTTGGGGTGTAATTTGTGGTATGCATATGCTGTGTGTGAGAAATAAACTGATAATATGACAATTTTGTGGGAAAAAAAGGAAAAAAAATCTTGATATTGCAAAGAATTGTGGGAAAAAATGACAACTTCAAAAAACTCATCATGCCTCTTACTAAATACTTTGGAATGTCTTCTTTCCAAAAAGGGGTCATTTGGGGGGTATTTGTACTTTTCTGGCATGTTAGGGTCTCAAGAATTGAAATAGGCCGTCAGTACTTCAGGTGTGATCAATTTTCAGATATTGGCACCATAGCTTGTGGACTCTATAACTTTCACAAAGACCAAATAATATCCCCCAATTTGTACTTATTTTTACCAAAGATATGTAGTGGTATAAATTCTGGCCAAAATTTATGAAGAAAAATTACTAATCTGCTAAATTTTATAACAGAAACAAAGAAAAATTCATTTTTTCACAGAATTTTCCGTCTTTTTTCTTTTATAGCACAAAAAATAAAAAACTGAGAGGTGATTAAATACCACCAAAAGAAAGCTGTATTTGTGTGAAAAAAAGGACAAAAATTTCATATGGGTACAGTGTTGCATGACTGAGTAATTGTCATTCAAAATGTGAGAGCACCAAAAGCTGAAAATTGGTCTGGTTATTAAGGGTGTTTAAGTGCCCAGTGGTCAAGTGGTTAAACAGGCATAATGAGCATAGTGAAACTAAATTCGACAGAGGCAAGGGAAGGGCAGGGGTAGAGCGAAAGGAGAGGGGAGGGAGGTGAGCCCGGAAGGAAAAGAGAAGACAACCTACCTAAATGAGGTGAAGGGCAACATAATCAAAACAAAAAATAGATTGCAGCAAGAGTAAAAAATGGCATTGTCAGTGGATGGCGTGGATGGCGTTCCGATTCCGTGACTGGGGTTTACAAACATTTTAAGTCTAGACATGTTTGGTATCACTTATCTCAACACAACCTCACCTTTTTTTTAGTCTACCAAAAAATGGATATTATGTTGTGTATGTATGTACAAAAATGTATTTTAATGGATTTTTTTTCCCGAAAATATACATTTGATAAAAAGCTGTACAACTACTGTGCAAAATAAAACATTGCAACCGTTCTTATTTTGTTCTACAGGGCCTCTGCTTTCAGAAAATATATACTGTAATGTGTGGGGGTTTGATGTGATTTTCTAGCAACATATGTACAGTATCTCACAAAAGTGAGTACACCCCTCACATTTTGTAAATATTTTATTATATCTTTCCAATGACACTTTGCTACAACGTAAAGTAATGAGTGTACAGCTTATATAACCGTGTCAATTTACTGTCCCCGCAAAATAACTCAATACACAGCCATTAATGTCTAAACCGCTGTTTTTTTTGTTTTGTTTTAAAGGTCTCAGGTGTGAATTGGGAGCAGGTGTGTTAAATTTGGTGTTATCGCTCTCACTCTTTCATACTGGTCACTGGAAGTTCAACATGGCACCTTATGACATAGAACTCTCTGAGGATCTGAAAAAAAGAATTGTTTCTCTACATAAAGATGCCCTAGGCTATAAGAAGATTGCCAAGACCCTGAAACTGAGCTGCAGAATGGTGGCCAAGACCATACAGTGGTTTAACAGGACAGGTTCCACTCAGAACAGACCTCACCATGGATTGACCAAAGAAGTTGAGTGCATGTGCTCAGCATCATATCTAGAGGTTGTCTGTGGGAAATAGACATATGAGTGTTGCCAGCATTGCTGTAGAGGTTGAAGGAGTGGGGGGTCAGCCTGTCAGTGCTCAGACCATATGCCACACACTGCATCAAATTGTTCTGCATGGCTGTCATCACAGAAGGAATCCTCTTCTAAAGATGATGCACAATAAAGCCTGCAAACAGTTTGCTGAAGACAAGCAGACTAAGGACATGGATTACTGGAACCATATACTGTGGTCTGATGAGACCAAGATAAACCGTATTTGGTTCAGATGGTGTTAAGCTTGTGTGGCGGCAATCAGGTGAGGAGTACAAAGACAAGTGTGTCTTTTCTACAGTCAAGCATGGTGTTAGGAGTGTCATGGTCTGGGACTGCATGAGTGCTGCTGGTACTGGGGAGCTACAGTTCATTGAAGGAAGAGAAGCCAACATGTACTGTGACATACTGAAGCAGAGCATGATCCCCTTCCTTTGTAGACTATGCTGCAGAACAGTATTCCAACATGATAACAACCCCAAACGCACCTCCAAGACAACCACTGCCTTGCTAAAGAAGCTGGGGGTAAAAGGGATAAACTGGCCAAGCATGTCTCCAAGCCTAAACCCTATCTGTGGGGCATCCGCAAATGTAAGGTGAAGCAGCGCAAGGTCTCTAACTTCCACCAGCTCCGTGATGTTGTCATGGAGGAGTGGAAGAGGACTCCAGTGGCAACCTGTGAAGCTCTGGTGAACTCCATGCCCAAGAGGGTTAAGGCAGTGCTGGAAAATAATGGTGGCCACACAAAATATATGGGCCCAAGTTGGACATTTTCACTTAGGGGTGTACTCACTTTTGTTGCCAGCGGTTTAGACATTAATGGCTGTGTGTTGAGTTATTTTGAGGGGACAGAAAATGTATACTGTTATACAAGCTGTACACTCACTACTTTACAGTGTAGCAAAGTTTCATTTCTTTAGTGTTGTCCCATGAAAAGATATAATAAAATATTTACAAAAATGTGAGGGGTGTACTCACTTTTGTGAGATACTATATATTTAAATATGTTTATTGAAAAATTAAAAAAATTGCCCTGGTAAAAAAAAAAAAGTTTAATGGCCTTATCAAAAGCCACAGATATACAGCCACATTAAATAAAAAAATAAGTAAATAAATAATAAACAAAATGTAATATGTATTCCAAATAACATGTAAACAAACTAATTTCAGTCCCTGTATCACTTCTTAAAATAATTTTAGTTAGTCGACAAAAAAAAGAGCATAAAAAAAATTGCAATCTTTAGCTACATAAATTAAGTTTCCTTCTGGAAACCTTGTAAACATCGCTAAATGCAAGGACAAACGTTCTTTTTCTTCTGTTGTGTAAATACACCTGCTGTAACAGATGCAGTCTTTAACTGCATGTCTAACATACTTAACAAAATAGTTACTTAATCTGACTTTTTAACAAACCCATATCTTTGAATGCTATAAACCATAGCAGGCTTGGAGTCACATGCAGAATGTGTGTTGATTCTACATACCAAGAATCTTTGTGTAAAAACTGTATAATTCAAAAACCTTTGAATAAACAATAGTCATAATTCATACACAGAATTTTTTTGTAAGTTTTATTTTCAAAAATTGTCAATCAAGTATATTAAACACATTTACTCGTTTTACTAGTTACTAGGTTAACTACTTCAATCAACAGCAACACATATTTACTAATAAAGCTACAATAATAGATCTATAAATCATTGTTACATATGCTTTTTTAATACCATGTTATAAACACAGACATATATATTTTCCCTTCTAGTAAAATATAGAGGGATTGAATGCTTGACAATGCAGTGGACAACATAAACCTTTTTATGATTATGGCATGTACTAAATCTCTGAAGGCTTACTGCATAGTGCCTCTCCTAAGATACCGTCTGAGGACATGGTCTCTGTCTACATAAATTCATTTCTTCACGTTGTGCTATGTAAATATATAGTTTTAATTAAAGTCTATTTGTTTATGTACACATACTGATAACATTTCCCAGTTTTTAACAGTGTGCTTACGGATAAGATAATTATATATGACAGGGTTTATGGTTAAAATAATTATATTTGACAGGGGAAGCTTTATCTCACCATTTCAATATGCCTAGGAGGATGAAGGTCAAATAAGTAAGCATCCATCTGAGAAAACTAGGATGATTAGGCAAACTGTGTCTGATTACTATTGGTTTTCATTCAAAATCTTACATGCGATAGCAAGATTGATGATACCTCCTATGAATGATGGTAAATAAGACTATAAATAATACTCAAGTTGCTTAACTAAAACATAAAGGATAGTTTAATGTAAATATCTGTGTACATTGAGCAATATGCCTCCATTTTATGTTTTCAAAAACCCACAATCAGACACTGTGCGTTGTTCCTGTTAGGGAGGAAAGCCTCTTCTGCATGCATGGCCCTCTGACCACAGTTTACCTTGCATGACTTCTTGACACTCATTCATTGGCCAATAAAGGTTCTCTAAATGGACATAATATAGGTGTAAACCCTGGGGGTGGGACTTACAGGAGTTCAGGGTGTCTATATTTTAGAAAAAGGGGTAACCAGGGTAAAGCCCCATACACACTATCGGATTTTCTGCTGATTTTTGTCTTCAGATTTACCAAAACCATGTAGTGCAAGGGCCTGCCTGATTGCATACAAATGGAAACTCCTAAGGTTTGACCTCATATTATATGGTTTTGGTAAATCTGAAGGAAAAAATCAGCAGAAAATCCGATAGTGTGTATGGGGCTTTATAGGGTTGTGCAGAATAAGGTTTTCTGGCCATTAAAGCTATTAGCAAGCACCATGCAGTGAAAAGACTTACTTTTCTAAAAGGTTAAGATGGATTACATGTTCGCTTCAAGAATGTAGGTTTAGAGCAGGATATAAATACAGGAACATACAGCTACCTTTACATGTCTTCAGTTATCATTTAGGAGGTGCAAAGGAAATTGAAAGTCCATGGTGCTTTATTGTGCAAATACTTACTTTAGCACATTAATTAAATTTTAGCCTACCCTATTTCATCCTCTAAGTCAGTTGTCATTAACTCTGTCATCAGGGCCCACTAACAGGCCAGGTTTTATGTATTACCTTGGGGAGATGCAGACTAGAATACTGCAATCACTGAGCAGCAAATTATATCACCTGTGATGTATTTCAGTTATCTTGCAAACCTGGCCTGTTAGTGGGCCCTGAGGACAGGGTTGATGGCCACTGCTCTAAGTCTTATTTTTAGGCAGAGAGGCCATTCGCTACTTTGATGGATAATAATGCTTTACCTACCTGAGTCTCCACTGCTGTTTTAAAACAGCAATGGGAGAGCAGCATCCAAGCACCATTTTACAGCTGCATGCACACTAGGCTCTTCTAAATGCCTTTCTCCTGGCAGGAGAAAATCAGCTTTAAAAATGCACCTAAAGCCAAGTGCATTTAGGTGCTTTTAGATGTATTCAGGCGCATAAAGTGTTTGGGTGTTCATTAATTTTATTAGCTAGAATATTCATTTACTCTGACTGTTGAAATTAATGAATACACAAAAGCGCTAAATGCGCCTAACATTTAGGTGTGTTTAGACGCGTTTAAAAGCGTCAGATGTTTTTTCTGCACAAATGCTCTTTTCCTGAATGTGATTATGGTGCATTCAGATTTTTGCCTCTAAACACTTTAGCCTCTAAACTGTGCATGCAAACCTATGCATTTACACATAGGCTAACATACAGAGCAGTGGTGTTTAGGGGCAGAAAAAATGTCAAATGCTTCTAAAGTGAGCGTTTGAAAGCTACAGTGTGCAGGAGGCCAAAAACAGCAAGAATCAACTACTCTTGTGGATCCCAGTGGGGTTCAGGCATGAAGCACTAGCTGTTAGTGACAGCCAGCATCCAGAGGTAATTTGCTGCTGTATAGCTGAATGATGAAAAAAGTGTAAATATATATGTGTATATAAAATATTCCCTCTCAAAATGAATCCCCAGGTAACAGCAATGATGTCAAAAGATATGGATGACATTTTCATTAATTACAGAGCCATGAAATTCTTATTTTTGTGAACTCAATGTCATTTGGATTTTCTGCAATTGTGAAAACTTGTGAAAGTGTCACCGTCATGCTAATCTGTACCCTCATCAACCCAACTTAAAGGAGTTGTAAAGCCTCAAGGTTTTTCACCTTAATGCATTTAACCCTTTTCTTACCTGAACCCGATCGTTCCAGCGATGAGCACGAGCCCAGCAGCTCCAGACGCTGTCTCTGGTCCTCATTGGATAGATTTCTAGCAGCAGGAGCTATTGGCTCCCACTACAAATCCAGTGACATGGAAGTCAGGCAGGGCCGAGTCCTGCTGTTTCTGTCAATGGACGCAGCAGCAGCACTTGGGAGTGTGCCCACACAAGTGCCTCCATGGAAAGCGGCTCTCCATGGGGGCACCTGATAAAGAGGAGGAGCTAGGATCACCTCCAAGGGACCCCAGAAAAGGAGAATCGGGGGGCCACTCTGTGCAAAACCATTGCAGAGAGCAGGTAAGTATAACATGTTTTTTTTTTATTTAAAAATAAACCAAACCTTTACAATTACTTTAGCCACATGTCTACTGGGGAAAGGTTTTCACTTTTTGTATAAACCCCTGCAAAAAGTATATATTTTCTAAAAGCAGAGATCCTAGAAAATAAAATGGTAGTAGATGCAATCTTTTGTCACGTGATATGTGTGCAGTTATTTATCATACAAATATTTTCAGGAAAAATAATACTAAATTGAATTGCATTTTGATTAGCTCAGCATGAAACAAGCTTTACTTGAGTATTTCAGTGCCTGGTAGTGAAACCAATCTATGGGATAAAGTTGTGGACAGGCACAAGTCAGGAGATGAATACAAAAAAATTTCAAAGGCTTTATCAGTGCAAAGAAGCACAGTGACGTTTATTATTAAGAAGTGGAAGTTATTTGGTACAACACAGACCCTCCCTGGATCAGGACTTCATTACAAACTGGATAAAAGAGCCAGGTCAGAGAGGCTACCAAGAGGTTTAAAGCAACTTTTAGGCAGCTGCAGGAATTTATGACAAAGAGTGGTCATTGTGTGCATGTGACAACAATATAACAAATGCTCCACAAATGGGGCTTGTATGGGAGGGTTGCAAGAAAAAACCCACTTCTCAAGAAAGGCCACATGCAGTCATGACTGAGCTTTGCCAAAACACACCTGGAAGATTCTGAGCCCACGTAGAAAAAGGTGGTAATGTCAGATGAGACTAACATTGAATTATTTGGCCTCATCACCAAATTATATGTCTAATGGAAATCCAGTGCAGCTCACCATCCATATAGCTCCATTCCTGCCGTAAAGCATGGAGGAGGTTATATCCTGTTATAGGGGGTGTTTCTCTGCAGCAGGGACTGGAAAACTTTTCAGGAAAGAAGTAAAAATGGATGGGGCAAAATTCCATCAAATTCTTGAGGAAAATCTGCAGCTCTCTGCCAGAAAGTTGTCAATGGGAAAAAGGTTTACCTTTCAACATGACAAGGACCCAAAGCACACAGCAAAAATGACCATACAGTGGTTTAAGGAGTGATCAGAGATTTTTATCTCACATTCCCTATCTTATAGGAAACCTGTAAAATCAACCTACAGACTGATTAGTTCCAAATCATGTTTATTTGTTATGTAATTGCATTACATAATTATAGAGAGCACACACATACAAGGCCATTAAAGCATGCTCTGATCTCATAAAAATTCAGATTTGTTATCAAAGGCAACACAAGTAACACAACGTTAGCATACATTGACATGCCCCCTGGTATACATCCTTTTGGTATTTTCAAGATAAGCATAAGGATGAAATGACATGTATAAACAAACTCAAAAAACGTGGCTACTTATATAAAATGGATACAACCATATCAACTATTATCATAATTGATATATTCCAACTTATAAATATGTATGTGCATTATTATTAACCACTATTAATTTATACTGTAGTGTGAATCAGTAAGGATCATACATTGTCCCTACACATGCGAAAAAGGTGAATGTCCTTGCATGGCCTAGTCAGAGCCCAGAACTAAACCCCATTGAAAATCTGTGGAATGACTTAAAGACTGCAGTCCACAAACGGTCACCATCAAATTTAACATAACTTGAGCAGTTCTGCAAAGAAGACTGTGCAAAGTCTAGATGTGCAAAGTTAGTAGTTACCCCAATAGACTAAAGGCTGTAATTAAAGCAAAAGGTGGTTCAACAAAATACTGACACAAGGTGGTGATACTTTTTCCAACTCATGTCTGCTTCTGACATGTTGGTGCTATATCTTTCACTTGGATGTTTTAAGTTGCACTGAGTAAATACAGCTGGATAAATCAAAAACCGTGTCTGACTTAATTTTAGGCTGCAAAGCAAAAAAAATATATATTTTAAAGGGGGCAATTATTTTCTATACCCACTGTAATCTCCTGTTTTAAACTTTGGGTGTTAACTAACCACTTGGTCAAACTTCCTACTTTGTCAAAGCAAAGTTGGGCAAGCTCAGAGTGAGTTTGTACAGAAAGATATATAGTACTTGTAGCACCTGTGAACAATTAACCACTCCCCTTAATTAGCACACTAAAGGAAGGAAAGAAACAAATTGGTATTTAAAAAGTGACAGACAAGGGGGGGCATATCCGGCCAGCGGAGGAGATGGCCGCTTAACTGAGAGCTCCTGAACCCTCATGCTCCCAGCAACTCACAGCAACGACAGGCAGAGACACTGTGTGCTGACTCCCCACACTGCCGAAGAGATGTCGAAGTGGCGTAAGGCTAATAAACCTCCCCAGTGCCTCACAGACTTCTACCCGGTTGCTCCACCTCAAGGTAGGCAAAATGGCACCGGATTTAGCTCCAGAGGAGCGGCCCACACACAGACTGCCCATCCAGCTGCAGGGAGACAAGCTGACACCCACCCTGAGGAGCATTCGCCCCTCCCCCCTTATACTCCCACCACCTGCAGGCCAGCGAAAACCCAGCTACGTAGGGAGGAAGATGAATTCTTTCCTGGGCTGCAGCAAACTCTCTCAAGGGCTTTGATGCAGGCTAAAAAGTAGGAGTCCCTTATAGAGCTGTTCCCAGCCACAGAGCAAACCATATCAGAGAGAACTATGAACATGCTGCTCTCACTCAGGAGAACACTATACAGTGACTTCTATATTTGCCCCCTTGAATGATACGGTTCAAACACAAACTGATAAAATCAAGCACTTAGAAACCAAGATGGCGGATTTCTACTCCACACATAAAGATCTTGTTGACGCATACACTGACCAGGAATCTGAGCTCCAGCACCTTCAAAACAAAATGGTGGAATTAGAAGACCGCTCAAGAAGAAATAACATTAAATTTAGGGGAATATCTGAAACCATACCCCCCAATGAGCTCACTAATTTTTTCCAATGCCTCATGAAGGCCCTAACCCCATCCCTGAGTGACATCGAACTATGTGTTGATAGAGCCCACCGCATACCTAAACCCAAGTTTCTACCTGACACTGTGCCCAGGGACACTTTGGCACGCATTCACTTTTACCATGTGAAAGAACGTGTCATGGCGGCGGCCAAGTAAAGTCTGGAAGTTCCAGAAGAATTCATTGGTATCTCCCTATTCACAGACATATTGCAACAGACAGCGAGGAATAGGAAGAAACTCACTCCACTTACAAAAATCCTATGTAACAACAGCATCATCTATCAATGGGGTTTCCCCACTAAACTTCTTGTCACTTGGAATGGCCAAACATTCCCCCATATATAGTGTGGACAAAGGCATTCTTTAAGCAGTGGCAACTTCTCCCTCCTGATGCACAGCCTCCAGCTCCATCCTCTCCTGAACACCTGCAAGCTGAATGGTCCTAACAGGACCCTCTTGCCTTTAAATGAGCCTCTCCCTGTTACCATGCCTCTCGCATTAGTGTGAGGCTGGGAGCTCACCCGCCTAATTTGTTCTGCTCTCTTGCATAGTTCAATGCGCAGCACTGCTAGTTCACTTGACCCCCCCCCCCCCCCCCACCATCCTATAGCAGCCACTGCTGCCCATTGTGCCTGCATTGCCCGAAATTTCTTAAATATGTTGTTTCTGTTTGTCACCCACCTATCCCTTGTTTTGGCTCGCTGTACCCTTCTAGTCACCATTCAAGATGCTGAGCATACCACGCATGGACCCTGCCCGCTATGTCGAATGTATTTTGATCTTATGTATTTTAGATCTTTTGGGTCTCTGGAACCTCTACCTATCTCGTCAGAAGTCATCAACCTGAACAATCCTATCGAGTGCGACATTATTCCAAGGATATTGAACTTCCCACCCACCAGGTAATCCGTTCCCTTTCTTCCTCAATATAATACAGTCTCATACAGCAACACCATAGCCTATAACAAACTTCCTCCATGCCTCTAAAGGTTATGTCTATTAACTCTAAAGGCCTCAATAGCCCCTTTAAACATGCAGCACTGTTAACCGGTTCCCGACCAGCGCACGCCGATGTACGTCGGCAGAATGGCACGGGCAGGCAAATGGGCGTACCTGCTTGGCCCGCTCGCGTGCTGATAGGGACTCCCGTGAGTCCGGACGCGGGTCCCGCAGACTCGGGGTGGCTGAACGAGGAAATGCCGTTGTAAACAGCATCTCCCCGTTCTGCCTAGCAACTAGTGATGCTGATCTCTGCTCCATGTGATTGGAGCAGAGATCAGTGTTCACTAAATTAAAGCCCAGCCCCCAACAGTTAGTAACACACCCCTAGGAACACTTAACCTCTACACTTCCACCCACTGGTTAACCCCTTCACTGCCAGTGTCATTTACACAGGAATCACTGCATTTATATAGCAGTGATTGCTGTATAAATGACAATGGTCTCAAAAATGTGTCAAAAATGTCTGATGTGTCCGCCATAATGTCGCAGTCACAATAAAAATCGCTGATCGCTACCATTACCAGTAAAAAAAAATTATTAATAAAAATGCCATAAAACTATCCCCTATTTTGTAAACGCTATAACTTTTGCACAAACCAATCAATAATCGCTTTTACCAAAAATATGTAGAAGAATACGTATTGGCCTAAACTGAGGGAAAAAAATGTTTTTTTATATATTTTTGGGGGATATTTATTATAACAAAGAGTAAAAAATAATGTTTTTTTTCAAAATTGTCGCTCTATTTTTGTTTATAGTGCAAAAAAAAAAAAAACGCAGGGGTGATCATATACCACCAAAAGAAAGCTCTATTTGTGGGAAAAAAAGGACGTCAATTTTGTTTGGGAGCCACATCGCATGACCGCACAATTGTCAGTTAAAGCGACACAGTGCCGAACCGCAAAAAGTGGTCTGGTCTATGACCATTAAAATGGTCCGGGGCTGAAGTGGTTAAAGGAAGCTCGTTCCCTCAAAGCAGACATAATTTTTGCTCAAGAAACTCATTTTGCTGCCAATAAATGTCCACGATGGAACTTCCAACATTTCCCTCATCTATACCTAGCCAATGACCCCAAAAAGGCTTGCGGCGTTCTTATTGCCATCAAAGACTCTGTTATTTTTCACCACATTCGCACCATTCCGGATCCCCGGGCACGATACATCATCCTCATTTGTGAATTGAACCAAATGATTTTCACACTAGTCAACCTTTATGCCCCAAACATGAACAAATTCCTAGCCCCACTACATGCCAAGGCCCTGGAAGAAAAACAAGGCACCCTGATCATTGGTGGTGACTTCAATATAATCCTTAACTGTGCCATGGACTCTACCACTTTTACAAGGAGACCTGAACACTTCATCACTCCACTACTCCACAAGCATGAGTTATATGACATCTGGCGCTGTTTCCACGGGTCTGAGAAGGACTTTACCTCTCTATCTGCTGCCCACTCTTCATATTCCCACATTGACTTTTTCTGAACTGATAGTGTCTTTACAAAATGTTCTCCATGCTGACATTGGTACAATTTCTTGGTCAGACCATGCTCCGATTACACTAGAATTTTAAGACACACTTCATAACTCTCCCCCCCACTATGGAGACTGAATGCCTCCCTCTTGGAGAACAAGCAATTGTACCAAAAGATTGTGCAAGAACATCACAACTTCTTTCTGTATAACGATACTCTGGAAATTAGTAAGTATACTCTATGGAATACTTATAAGGCATATATGAGAGGGATACTAATTAAATTGGCTTCATACACCAAGAAACAGAGGATGAGGCCGATTGACGACCTGCTCCAATCTATAGCCACAAAAGAACATGATAATAAAGCTAACCTGACTCCCCGTTTAACTAACAATATCCTCCAAGAGAGACAAAAACTAAGATCCCTGTTACTTTATAAATTTTAAAATCACCTAAAATACCCCAAAGCTAACTATTATGGCCTGCATAACAAATCTGGAGCTTGGTTAGCTAAAAAAGTCAAGGCAAAACAGCTTAAGCACAAAATAGCTACCCTTAATCACCCTCTATCCCACAAAACTCTTTTCAACCCCAAAGATATTGCTAATGCCTTTGCAGATTACTGTCAATCTCTGTATGATCTCCACAATGATAAGGCCACCCCCCAACCCTTTCTTGAGCTTATCAGTAGTTTTTTGAGAAAAGTGAATCTTCCTAGCCTTACTGACGATCAACTCAGGTCCATCTCCCAGCCATTCACAACCCAAGAAATATGTTTGATCATTAAAAAACCCCCCAACCAAAAATCTCCAGGAGACGAATATTATAAATGTCTCCCTAATGTAACTGCCCCTCATCTACAAGCCATCTTCAATCGTGCCTCCTCCTCTGGATCTTTCCCTCCCAAAATGCTGAGAGCTGTGATAGTAACGATTCCCAAACCCAGTAAGTACCCCACCAGTCATGCTAACTACAGGCCTATATCCCTTCTCAATATGGATGTAAAGATCTTTGCCAAACTTCTAGCGCTTAGATTGCAACAAATTTTACCACACCTTATCTACCCTGACCAGGTGGGCTTTGTCCTAGGCAGTCAAGCCCCAGATGGAACCAGATGCCTCATCATTCTAATCTCTAATCTCCCAGGCTGGACCCTCTCAGATGCCTTCTCTGCTCCTCTCTTTGGATGTGGAGAAGGCGTTTGACAGGGTCCACTGGGGATATCTTAAGATAGTACTTGACACATTTGGTATTCATGGGTGGTTACAGACCACTATCCTTTCCCTTTATTCCACTCCCTCAGTCACCATACTAACCTCAAGAATCACTTCTAAACCAATACGAATATCGCCTATAATTTTTACACTTCTCATGGAACCGCTAGCAGAGAGTATTAGGTCACACCCTGACATTACAGGCCTCTCTGTAGCAGGAACTGAACACAAAATTAGCCTCTTCATGGACGATGTCATGCTCATACTTTCCAACCCCAAGACATCACTATATGCGTCGCAAACAATACTAGACGAGTTAAATGCAGTATCCTACTACATATTGAATGCAACAAAGTCCCAAATCCTAGGTATTAACATCCCACCCCCTTTGCAGTTGACGTTATCCAAAACATTTCCTTTTCTTTGGTCCCCTCACTCGTTATCACTCGGCATCCAACTGACCCCACATACTTCACAGCTTTACAAACATAATTTTAAACCTTTCTTGGATTCACTACCCCAACAACTCTATGTACGAACCCAAGAACTCTCAACAGCAGCGAAAATAGGGATCCTGAAAAATGTACTTCTACCTAAACTGCTTTACCTGTTACGCACCTTAAAATCCCCCTGCCACGTACTTTTCTTACCTCCGTCCAAAAACTTTTTACAAAGTATATATGGAACCACAAACCCCCTAGATGCTCTCTCAACATTATGATGATACATGAAGCTTGTGTTATAGATCAAATTAAGTATTGGTGGACACCCTCCAAACATAAAACATGGGCATTCATGGAATCCAAAACTGTTCTGCGTAAAGTTTCTAAATAAACCCTAATTGCTCTTAAGATAGGAGCCCCGCCTCCTCGTTCCTTTATCCCAACAGTGCAAACCTCTATCAAGATGTGGTTAGAAACTCCCCTTTCATCTCCAGATAAAGGGTCACTATGCAAAATCCCTGTCCAATTATCAGTACTCCACCACTTTATACCCAGCATTGACCTGAATCTATGGGAATCTAAAGGACTTACTCTAATGAAAGACCTATATCAAGGAACAACTCTACATACTTTTGCATATCTCTCCTCTCACTTTAATCTTCCCCCCTTCCACACTTTAAATACTGTGGCAGCACGCAGGTAAAGTCACCTGGTTGTATCCAGGATGGGAAATATGTGTGCCCTAGATTCAGGCTTTATACAGACCTTTACAATTAGAGGGGAAGAGTTAATGAGCCCAGCTGAAGTAAGTTGGCTCATTAAGACCTCTACAAAAAACCCCAGCATGCTTAGGGAGATGCTCCATCCTGGAACCAGTTTTGTGTTGTATAGACTGGGGAGTGTGATATCTGTTCTGTGCGGTGAGTTAATGCCTGTGTGGCAAACCTCTACAACAGGGACAGGGACTGGTGCAGCACAAGGCTGCACTCAGTTGTTAGACAGGGAATCTAAGTGTGTAGTTAGAGGTCAAGCTGACCAGGATTTATTTTCATGTTTTATTTTTGTTTGGCTGTTATATGTATCACTGCATGTAGCATAAATAAACCGCATCTTTTGTTTTTTTGCACCTACAACGCTGTCTGCTGTGCCTGATTTTGTGTTGTGAACCCATCCAGGGGGTCACACACACCCGCTGCCGAGCTAACCCCTCACAGTTGGTGGAGAATTTTGGCAGTTTTTTTTCAATTTTTTTAAAGGCCAGCACGGAGGAGATACTGAGACAGCTGGCTCTAGCAAATGCAAATCAGCAGCAAACAAATGTGGCTTTACAAAAGAGCCTTGCACCTCAGCAGAAAGCTCACCTGCAGAGTCTGGAAGCTCAGCAACAAGCCCAGCAGCAATCTGAAGCCCGCTTCATAGACCTGTTGCAGAAGCAAGAGCAGAATTTTCAACAGAAAATAGAGACATTAATACAGCAACGTCCACAGACCAATGAAGCAAGTGGTTACAATAATACCGCATCCTTTGGTGTGAGCCGTTTATTGACAAAAATGACTGGAGAGGATGATCCGGAGGTGTTTTTGACCACATTTGAAAGGACTGCTGAAAGGGAAAAGTGGCCTAAGGATCAATGGGCTGGACTGGTGGCCCCTCTGTTAACTGGGGAATCGCAGAAAGCTTATTATGACCTAGAGCCTGACCAAGCAAAAGATTATGTGGTGCTAAAAACAGAAATATTGGCACGGCTGGGTGTCACCCTGGCCGTCCGGGCTCAGCGTGTGCATAATTGGACTTTTCAGGTTGGAAAACCCCCCCAGGTCTCAAATGTATGATCTCATTCACCTGAGCAGGAAGTGGCTGCAGCCAGAGACTTTGACCGCACCAAACATTGTGGAACGTGTTGTTATGGATCGTTTCCTGAGAGCTCTTCCTACTGCCATCCAAAAATGGGTAAGCCATGGAGACCCAGAAAATGCAGATAAACTTGTGGATCTAGTTGAGAGGTACTTGGCTACAGAGAACCTGACCACCTCTTCCAGGGACTCACGGACTTTCCACCCTAAGACCAGATCATTCCCAGTGGCGGGTAAGATGACTCCAAGGGGTGAGGGTGGAGAGAGTGAGAGGGTGGGAGTTCTACCTAAGGTCTGGCGGGAGCAGCCCAGGAAGCCCATGCTGCAAGAGACAGCGAAAAAGATTATTTGCTACCGCTGCCGGCAAGAGGGACATATTGCAGCCAATTGCCCCGTTGTGGATGAGCCTATGCAATGTGACTTTATAAGGGAGAGACGTCAGTCGCTGTTTGCGACAGTTGCATGCACTGCCATTCGGGGACCTGAGAAACATTTATGTAAAATGTGTATTAATGGTAGAAATGTTGATGTGTTGCTGGATTCAGGTAGCCTGGTAACATTGATAAAAGCTGAATTAGTTACTACAGAGGTCTCTGGGAAGAACAGGGGGGCTGTTATTTGTGTGCATGGGGACACCCGAGAGTATCCTGTAACTTCAGTGTTTTTTGAGACCCCCAAAGGTAACCTCTCTCATCAGGTGGGGTTAGTGTCTCACTTACCACATGATGCTATTGTGGGAAGGGATTTTCCAAAATTCTGGGAACTCTGGGATTGTCCTGAGCCCCCCACTGGTGCCCCTATAAACCAGGAAGATGACCAGAATTCCTCTGGGAGTGGTGAGGACTCTCCTGAATTTCCCTTGTCGGTATTGGCGGGGGAAACTCGAGAAACTGGGGAGGAGCCAACATCCTCAGATGAAAACATGCCGTCTGTGGAGTTTTCAGATCTTGAGGTTCACAGGGAAAATTTTGCCACAGAACAGTTAAAAGACCCCACCCTAATAAAGGCACGGGAAAATGTGGTGAAAATAGATGGCGAGTTAGTGAACCCAGATAAGACTTGCCCTTATCCTTACTTCACTATGGAAAGGGACCTGCTGTATCGAGTGGCTCAAAGGGCAGAAGAAACCATTGAGCAACTTGTAGTGCCCAAACCTTACAGGAAGTTGGTGTTAGAATTGGCTCATGGGCACATTCTGGGAGGTCATCTGGGGACAGAGAAAACCAGAGAGAGGGTATTGCAGAGATTCTATTGGCCTGGGGTCATGAAGGAAATAGAAAATTATTGTTCCTCCTGCCCTGTGTGTCAGAAGTCGGCACCTATGTCACATTTCCGTAACCCGCTTGTACCTCTTCCTATCATTGAGGTCCCCTTTGAAAGGATCGCAATGGATTTGGTAGGTCCGATAATGAAGTCCGCCAGGGGGCATCAGTACATTTTGGTTATATTGGACTATGCCACCTGTTATCCGGAAGCAATTCCTCTCCGAAATACCTCGGCCAAAACCATAGCCAAAGTGCTATCTCTTGTTTTTAGCCACGTGGGTATTTGTAAGGAACTGCTTACGGACCAAGGTACACCCTTTATGTCCCGGGTTATGAAAGAATTATGCAAGTTGTACAAAGTGACGCAATTGCGTACATCTGTGTATCACCCCCAAACAGATGGGTTGGTTGAAAGATTCAACAAAACCCTTAAACAAATGTTAAAGAAGGTGGTGGATAGAGATGGAAAGAATTGGGACTGTCTAATACCCTATCTAATGTTTGCCATTAGGGAGGTACCCCAATCCTCTACGGGTTTCTCACCCTTCGAGTTGCTCTATGGGAGACACCCAAGAGGGCTGCTGGATATCACCAAGGAAACTTGGGAAAATGAGAGTTCTCCTCACAGGAGCGTGATTGAGCATGTCGCCCTGATGCAAGATAGAATTGCACAGTAAATGCCAATTGTAAACGAACATTTAACCCAAGCGCAGTTAGCACAGCAGAGAGTGTACAACCGTGGGGCGAAGACCCGTACTTTTTCCCTGGGGGATAGGGTCTTGGTGCTAGTCCCTACGGTTGAAAGCAAATTTCTGGCCAAATGGCAAGGTCCATATAAAGTAATTGAAAAAATTAATGAGGTGAACTACAGGGTTAGACAGCCAGGAAGGCGAAAGCCGGAGCAGATCTATCACGTCAATCTGCTGAAAGCCTGGAGGGATAGGGAATCCCTAGTCGCAGAGACTCTGTCACAAGTACAGCCTGATTGCTAAGTTCCTGAGGTTGGAATAGCAGACACCTTATCGAAACCCCAACAACAGGAGGTTAAAGAGTTTGTACTTCGTAACAAAGAGATTTTCTCTGAGCTTCCGGGACAAACATCTGGCGTAGAGCATGACATTATCACCCCGCCAGGAGAAAGGGTAAAACTAAAACCTTATAGAATACCAAAGGCCCGACGGGAGGCAATACATGGGGAGGTTCAAAGGATGTTGGAATTGGGTGTGATAGAGGAGTCCCAGAGTGACTGGTCCAGTCCTATCATACTAGTGCCCAAACCTGATGGGAGCTGGCGGTTTTGTAACGATTTTCGACAATTAAATAAAGTTACAAAATTTGACACCTACCCCATGCCGCGTATAGATGAGTTGATTGACCGGCTGGGAACAGCCCGATATATGACAACTCTTGATCTCACCAAAGGCTATTGGCAAATTCCCCTGGCCGAGTCGGCCAAGGAGAAAACTGCGTTTGTAACCCCAGATGGGGCATTCCAATATAAGAGAATGCCGTTTGGGTTACAGAATGCACCGGCAACATTCCAGCGGAAAATGGATAAGATTCTGAGGTCCCATCAGAAATATGCTGCAGCTTACCTGGATGATGTGATTATCCATAGCACAGACTGGGTCTCACATTTGCCGAAAGTACAAGCAGTCCTAGACTCTATCCGGGAAGCTGGGTTTACGGCCAATCCAAAGAAGTGTACCTTAGGACAGGAGGAGGCCAAATATCTTGGGTACACTATTGGGAGGGGGGTGATAAAACCCCAAGTCAATAAAGTCGAGGCCATACAGAGTTGGCCACGTCCCAACAGCAAGAAACAGGTACGAGCCTTTCTGGGAATCGCTGGCTATTATCGACGATTCATTCCCCATTTTGCTTCTCAGGCTGTGCCCCTCACCAACCTGACAAAAGGGAAAGAGTCTGTCATGGTTAAATGGTCCCCAGAGGCTGAAGAAGCATTTCAGTCCTTAAAAACAGCCTTATGTAGCCAGCCAGTGTTGTACTCACCAGACTTCTCTAAGGACTTTGTTGTACAAACTGATGCATCAGACGTTGGGTTAGGAGCAGTGTTATCCCAGGTCTGGAACGGGGAAGAGCACCCAGTCATTTACCTCAGCAGGAAGTTGAAGTCCCATGAGGTAAATTACGCCACGATTGAGAAGGAATGTTTAGCAGTGAAGTGGGCTCTAGATTCCCTTCGGTACTATCTGCTAGGTAGGCACTTTGACCTGGTGACTGATCACGCTCCTTTAAAGTGGATGGCTCAGAACAAGGAGACCAATAGAAGGGTAAATAGGTGGTTCCTGGCCCTACAAGAATTTAACTTTACAGTTAAGCATCGCCCTGGTGTTAAAATGGGGAATGTGAATGCTTTGTCTCGGATACATGCGTGTCTGACTGCTTGTGTTACAACCCCAAGGTTGAAACAAGAGGGGGGGGGGTATGTGGCAGCACGCAGGTAAAGTCACCTGGTTGTATCCAGGATGGGAAATATGTGTGCCCTAGATTCAGGCTTTATACAGACCATTGCAATTAGAGGGGAAGAGTTAATGAGCCCAGCTGAAGTAAGTGGGCTCATTAAGACCTCTACAAAAAACCCCAGCATGCTTAGGGAGATGCTCCATCCTGGAACCAGTTTTGTGTTGTATAGACTGGGGAGTGTGATATCTGTTCTGTGCGGTGAGTTAACGCCTGTGTGGCAAACCTCTACAACAGAGACAGGGACTGGTGCAGCACAAGGCTGCACTCAGTTGTTAGACAGGGAATCTAAGTGTGTAGTTAGAGGTCAAGCTGACCAGGATTTATTTTCATGTTTTATTTTTGTTTGGCTGTTATATGTATCACTGCATGTAGCATAAATAAACCGCATCTTTTGTTTTTTTTGCACCTACAACGCTGTCTGCTGTGCCTGATTTTGTGTTGTGAACCCATCCAGGGGGTCACACACACCCGCTGCCGAGCTAACCCCTCACAATACCTACAAGTTCGAACCTTCCTTCACAAACACCCCATACCCTTGTACTTAGACATGCCAGCCACAATACTCACATTTCCTCCAAGAAGTTAAAACTCTATTAAGAGGGATCTCCCTATTCTATAAAGTATTCAATGCACAGGACTCCTTCTCAAAGTCCACTACCATTTCCAAATGGGAGGCAACCTTAGGCAAGACCTTTACACATATCTATTGGAAAAAAAAGTTCTCTATCACCTATGCCCCGACTAGGTAAGTGAATCACTGGGAACTCTTCCAGAAAGTAGTGCACTCCTGGTATCTTACTCCATTCAAACTCTCTAAGTTTTATCCTTCTCAAACAGCCCTCTGCTGGAGAAGATGCAGAGAATCAGGTACATTATTCCACTTATTATGGTCCTGTATATCTAAGGTAGTTTTTTGGAACATAATTTTCTCCATGATGTCAGACATAGCTGGCCATCACATAGCTCCTAACCCTGAACTAGCAATCTTACACCTGACTATCCAGGAACTACCACCCAACATGCCAGTAGTGACTACACAACTCCCACTCGCCGCAAAACTCACAATCACGAGATTGTGGAACAAACCTAATCTGCCTTCCCCTCATGATGCCAATGTGAGATGGAAAAATTGTTGGCCACTATGAATCTCACAGTCGCACCATTCAAAGATAAGTGGAATCTATGGCTATGCAACTCTAATGCCCCATACTCATGGTCAGACATTCTGACAACAAAATTCATTTGATTTTTTCTGATGGATTTTGTCCAAAACTTGTCTTGCATACACACAGTCGCACAAAGTTGTCGTAAAAAGCGATTGTTCGGAATGAGGTGACAACAAACATGTAGAACGGAACTATGTAGAGGCCAGTAGCCAATAGCTTTACATCTGCTTTAACTTAAATTTCCCACTGTTCAGTTTATTCCAACTTAAAACCTGCCTAATGTCTTCCTCTTGTAATATTGCCTAACCAAGCTGCTAAAGTACTGCCCAGCCACTAAACAATATTTGAAGCTATTGTTTTAATGTAAGATAAAACTGCCTTGTTTCTTTCTATTTTTTATCCATTCAGGTGCTTATGTAATGTTCTGACAGTAGCCAATTTTGTATCAAACACCTTTAGATCTGTTGTGGCTGCTACTTTCACTGTTCAGTTTAAGCCTATTGTCACTGAATAATTCAGGTGTCACAGTTTATTGAATTAGAATGGGTGCTGCTACTGTATTTAAGCCAAACTAGGTGTAAGAGTTGAAAAATAAATGACATATTCAAAGAATGTGATGCCAGAATATAGTGTTGCCTATATTGTCCATGAAAATCATACATTTTCAAAACACCACATAAAGCTTGAAGGCATCCCCCAAGCATGCTATGTAATGGATTGTTGTTTTTCCCATGTCGCTCTCAAAGTCACACTAGAAATATATGTACCCCCTCCACACTATTGCTTTGTTAAAGATGTGTTAAAGATCCCCCCTGCCTATTAGCCTGCAGTATCAAAATTAATTTCCAACCCCAACCACCCATAGACTTTATTAGGGTTTGACTCTAAGATCAGGTTTCATGCAAAATTCGATAACCCCCCCCCCCCCACCCCGTGACCCCGTGAATTTAACCTGAACAGATTCTCTCATTCCTACTGTATAATGTATATACAGTATGCATACTGTGAGCAACGTGTGAGAAAAATTAAGATTTGTGGAGGGGTTTTTATACTTGTACACAGTCAAATACAAGACAGTCCTTGAGTATCAGACTTAGTTAAGAAGCAAAAAAAACTCAGATAAATCTAGGGGTTGATGTACTAAAGGCAATTGGGCTGTTCATTTACAAGGGGATTTTAACTTTGCAAGCGGATTTTCACTTACAGTAGTGAATGAATAAAGCTCTGCTGACTTACATCATCCAATCATGTGCAAACTAAAATTCCAATTTTTTTTCTTGCATGAGATTAGTTGTTATTTGCAAAGGGGAATTTTTTTGTAATTCTTTATTTTCATAAAAGTGTACATAACAATCAGCATAACCAACATAGATTCGAAGCATAAGTCAGAGGATTCAGGTCAAATTCTAAAGTAAAGTCAACAATTCAAGTTCACTGACCTTGCACCGTATGTAGAGTACATGGGGGAGAAACAACGGTATAGCGGTGTTAGCAGTGTGCGAGGCCATGGAGGCATCCCGATCACCGCCTGCCTGGCCTGGATTTGGTGATAGCACGTACCAAATTATGCCATATAATAACATGCTTTACATTTTATATTTGTTTGGGGAATAAAGCAGCTCAGCAATCTGGTGAACCCAAACATGAGACATATGAAAATGTAATGCATCTAAGCCCTTGTACACACAGTCGGACATTCCAACAACCAAATCCGTCGGATTTTGTGCGACGGATTTTGTCCGAAACTGTTGCCTATACACAGTCGGACAAAGTTGTCAGAAAATCCGATCGTACTTAACGTGATGACGTTATTTCGTTAGGATGGGACTACGTTCAGGCTAGTAGCCAATAGCTTTGGTCTAAGAATTTGATCTGAGCATGCGTGGCACTTTGTCCAATCGGAATTCTCTACACATGATCGGACAAAGTCCGATTGGATCATGTTGTCGGAAAATTTTATAGCCCAGCTGGAAAACTTGGTCCGTCAGATACTCCGACGGAAACAGCCCGATGGAGGCCATACACTGTCGGATTACCTGACAACACAGTCCTATCGGACATTGTTCATCGGAATGTCCGACCGTGTGTACAAGGGCTTAGGATGTTCACAGTATCTGACCAAAAACTCATGAGTGGGTAAAAGCTGCGAAGTAGGTGTTTGTACCAAGGAGAGAGGGGAGGAGGTAGTTAAACAGGTAGTTCCAATATTGGGAAAAGGATAGGGAAGGGGGGGAACAGGAAGAACAGAGGAGTAGAGTCAAGGAGGATAAGATAGAGTAGAGTGGTGCCCTCTGCCTGGGGGGAGGACTAGCCCATTGGGTCAATTAGTCTTAGGCCGCGTACACACAGGCGCACTGTCTGACGGACTTGGTCCGCTGAAACGTGTTTCAGTGGACAATCCGCTCGTGTGTGGGCTTCAGCTGACTTTTTCAGCGGACAGTCTGGCGGACTAAGTCTTTCGGAATTTCCGTAATATTGTCCGTCCAACTTTGGTTTCAGCGGACAGTCCGCTCGTGAGTAGGCAAGTTGGACGGACTAAGTATGGCGCATGCTCAGAAAGGATTTACACGGCCGAAGGTTGCATTGCAGTGTATTGGACGTCGTATTTCTAGTCCCGTCGTACGTGCTGTACACGTCATTGCGCAAGCTTTCAGCGGACTGTCTGTTCATCGTGTGTGGTCAAGTCCGTTCATTCAAAAGTAGGACGGACTGTCTGTCGGATTGTCTGACGGACTTAGTTGGACGGACAGTCCGCCCGTGTGTACGCGGCCTTAGCCATCTCTTGGAGATAAGGGTCTGTGTATGTAAAGTGCTGCCAGGGTCTCCAGGTCTCTCGGAAGTTCTCCTCTCTGTTGGCAGTGAGGTCCTCCATGTCTCTCAGTTCGTTCACTTTAGAAAACCACAGGGACTTTGCGGTTCTCTGATCTCCAACACAGGGAGATGCATGCTTTAGCAGCATTCAGTAGCTGAATGGTCAGGGAATTCTTGTATGTCTTGATGGGTCATTCTGAAAGGTGAAGCAAACAGGCTGCAGGGTTGGTCAGGTGTCTGATTGTGCGAGTCACCTCAAGCCAGAACGAGGTGAGTCTGGGGCACGTCCAAAAGACGTGCAGCATCGTCCCCTCTGCAGTGCCACAGCACCAGCAATGGTTTGATACCTGCGTAAAGAAGTAGTGTAGAGTGATGGGTACTCTATACCATCAGGTCGTTATTTTGTAGCAGGTCTCTTGGACTCTGGTGGCTAGCAAAGGGGAATTTTAACCATATGCAACAAGGAGAAATTACCCTGCAAAGTAAATAGTTTATTTGCCTGTTCAATGCAACTGCTGACAAAATTTTTGCTATTATATTATAGGCTTTCTTTTGTAGAAAGAACATTTTGATTAACTAGATATCTGTATATATTCTATTTGTCTTACAAATAGATATTCTGAGCCTCATTTTCAACCCTCTTTATGCCTCCGTAGCAACATGCTAAATAATGAATTTCCCCGATATGTTAGCTTAAAGTGTTGGGAAAAAAAATCCACTCTGTGCGATTAATGTACATTGAAATTATATAACGAACTATGTTGCAGATTTCTACTTGTTTTTGCACTGAAGAAAAAGTGATTTTGTGTAAAGTGAATCTAAATGAGAGAGACCTTTTCCCTATTAACCAGCTGGTGCACTTGCAGTGTTCTAATGAGGAAATGCAGGGTCTGCATCTCTTTAGAAGTAAGTAAAATAAATATGTACAACACTCACATATTCCTTTTAATTATTTTTTTGAATGTGAATGTAGAATCACAAACTGGTGCTAGCTAGCTCAAAAGCACAGACACATGCATTGTTCCTGTTACATACAAACACACAGATTTGATCTTGCTACATCAGATATTGTTCATTTATATTGTCCCTTTATAAGTGATTAACGCTTTGGGAATATATCACCAACAATTATATTTTTGTTGCAGAGGATGCTTAAAATCTGACTTGTATCTGTTGTAAAAGTATAAAAAATTATCTTAGCTCTTTACATCTACAAGTAAGTAAAGGCACTTAATAGTGCACAATATGATCATATAAGCCAGCCAAAATCTGAGTAATTTTTTGCAAATTGTGATCGACAGTTAAAAATTCCCAATCACAGTGCCTTGAAAAAGTATTCATCACCTTTGAAATTTGCCACATTTTGTCATGTTACAGCCAAAAACGTAAATGTATTTTATTGGTATTTTATGTGATAGACCAACACAAATTTGCACATAGTTGTGAAGTAGAAGGAAAATGATAAATGTTTTTTCAAATTATTATATAAATAAATATCTGAAAAGTGTAGTGTGTATTTCTATTCAGCCCCCCCGAGTCAATATTTTGTAGAACCACCCACTGGAATTACAACTGCAAGTCTTTTTGAGTCTCTACCAGCTTTGAACATTTAGAGAGTGACATGTTTGCCCATTCTTCTTTGCAAAATAGCTCAAGCTCTGTCAGATTGGATGGAGAGCATCTGTGAACAGCAATTTTCAAGTCTTGGCACAGATTCTCAATTGGATTTAGGTCTGGACTTTGACTGGGCCATTCCAACACATGGATATGCTTTGATTTAAACCATTCCATTGTAGCTCTGGATGTATGTTTAAGGTTGGTGTCTTACTGCAAGGTGAACCTCTGCCCCGTCTCAAGTCTTTTGCAGACTCGAACAGTTTTCTTCTAAGATTGCCCTTTATTTGCCTCCATTCATCTTCCCATCAACTCTGACCAGCTTTGCTGTTCCTGCTGAAGAAAAGCATCCCCACAACATGATGCTGCCACCACTATGTTTCATGGTGGGGGGTGGTGTGTTCAAGGTGATCGTACACACGAGAGGATTTATGTCCGACAGACTTCCGAAGGAGTCCTGCCGGAGTTCTGCCGGAGTTCCGACAGAGTTCTGACGGACTTTTCGACTGAGCGGACTTGGCCACACACAATCACACCAAACTCCGACGGATTCGAACGTGATGACGTACGACTGGACTCGAATAAGGAAGTTCATAGCCAGTAGCCAATAGCTGCCCTAGCGTCGGTTTTAGTCCGTCGGAATAGCATACACACGAGCAAATTTTTCGAAGGGACCGGGTCCGGCGGAGTTCCGTCGGAAAAATTTGAAGCATGTTTCATTTTCTAAAGTCCGTCAGACTTTTGCGAATCAAAAGTCCGTTGCAGCCCACACACGATCGAATAGTCTGACGGAATCATTCCGTCGGACTTTGGATGTTGAAAAGTCCGCTCGTGTGTACGCGGCATTAGTTTTCGACATCTTGCTTTTAGGCCAAAAAGTTAAATTTTGGTCTCATCTGACCAGAGCACCTTCTTCCACAAGTTTCCTGTGTCCCCCACATGGCTTCTCCCAAACCGCAAATGGGATTACTTATGGCTCTCTTTCAACAATGGCTTTCTTCTTGCCACTCTTCCATAAAGGCCAGATTTGTGGAGTTCACGATTAAGAGGTGTCCTGTGAACAGATTCTCCCACCTGTGCTATGGATCTCTGCAGCTCCTCCAGAGTTACCATGGGCCTCTTGGTTGCTTCTGTGATTAAGGCTCTCCTTGCCTGGCCTGTCTGTTTAGGTGGATGGCCATGCCTTGGTAGGTTTGCAGTTGTGCCATGCGCTTTCTATTTTCAGATGACGGATTGAACAGTGCTCCGTGAGATGCATTTAAATTTTTTTTAACCTAACCCTGACTTGTCTGGTGTGTTTATTGAACTTCATGATCCTGTTTGTTCACTAATGCTCTCTAACAATCCTCTGACGGCTTCACAGAACAGCTGTATTTAAGTGGAAAGGGAACACCATAGCAGGAACTAGCAGGCTGGTGAAAGATCAGGATCAGGCTAGCAGGGCATGAGGCACATGGATCAAGGGCACACAGCAGAGTAACCAAGGCAAAATGGAATAGAAGAGGAGGGTAGCAACTTCAGGTGATACCAGTAACTGCTGGCTGCTGAGAGATACCTGCTGGTGGATATTGCAACTACAACCTATATATAGGTCTGAGATCCTTAGAGCTACCAGCATCTGACCCTGTAACGTTAAGTGTATCATCTTACATTCTTTTTCTCCAGTTTTCAACACAATGCTTTTTTTTCTATTAATAATCAATTTCTCTACAAGAGAACATTACTTTTCGTATTGTGCTGGAATACCTATTTTAACATTTGAATTACTGATGTACAGTTTTTTATATTGTAGACTACAGCTATAATGACCATTACAAAACTTTGAATTTAACCTTCTACCTTCCTGTACTTTTTGTACCGTACATAGAAAAAGTCATAGTTTTACTATGAAAGCCATGAACAGCGGAAATCTGACATGATTAAAGCTTTTACATTGGGCAAAGAAACTTTTCTTTTACAGATTATAATAATGAATCTGAAGTTCAAATATGCCACTATACTGTTATATCCCCAACTGTCCAAAATCCTGAAGACAATGCATTTTTTTTATTTAAATGAAATCCCATGGGATAGCTATTTGGTTGATAAACCTATTAGATAGTGCAGTTATGTAAAATGTCTCCCTTTCAGTCTCCCAACCCATCCTGTTTTCAAAGGCATTCAGGGATTTCTAACTTCCTTAATCATTAAGTTTTTTTTTTTTTTTTTTTTTAAATCCTACAATTATTTAAGAACATGCTTAGTCTATGCTGCCGAATAAGAATTTTTATCAAAAGAGTTTATAAAGTTCAAAAATATTATTTCTACTTCCTCGCTGTCTGCTGGCCTAAAGACAGTTTCTCACTAAGGGATCAAGATCAAATGGGATTGGCTTGGCATGATATATTTGCCTTGAAGCATTTTTCAGTAGTTTTTGATCAAAGTGGCTTAAAATATACATTTGTCTTCTTATAGTTTATTATAATAAATGATATGGTTTTGAACATTATATGAGCTGTATAATCACATTGCTTGTGAATGTTTCTATATTCATAAAACTGGAAAGTATTTGTATAATAATAAAAATAGTTTTAGATTGTGCACTAGGAAAATAAAGAAAATAGCAGATACATTCTAAATCCCTGGAGCTGAAGTCAGGCAGATATAAAAGAGACAAATTAATACAGGTCTGCAATCAACAATGCATCATTACTTGTATATTTGTAAATGCAATGGATCTGACCTGTATCAGCCTCTTACAGCCCTTGTACAGCATAGATGGAGCATGAGAGGAAAAAGAAAGAAAAGTAACCAATCAGGTTAGTGCTGACAAGATCAAATGGTCAGAATTTAAAAAAATATATCTATCTAGAGGAGGATTTTGAAACACAAAGGATCAAAGAAGTCATATGCTGATAGCACATATGTCACCTACATAGCGAGGTGTCCATGTGGACTACAATATGTAGGAAGAACATGATGGAGAAGAGAAGTTGTATTAGGAGAAATGTTTGTATGTTTTAATTTGGACTAATGCATTGTATTATTATAATAAGAACTGTTAAGTATGGGTTTATGCCAGTACATATAAGCAGTGCACAGAGAGTCTATTCTATACCTGATGTCCTGGTGATGAAAGGCTTTGTGCAGGTCTAGACACTTGCAGTTATTCAACATAAGAGCCTGCAGGATCGCATAAAGAGGAAGGATATTCTTAGCAGTGTACAGCACCAACAGGCTACTGAGCATAGATTCCAGAGTGCCAGGCATATCATTATGACATGTGAGTGTAATACATATATACATAGACACTGTATATGCTGTTTTAAATATGTTTTATGGTTTTATGTGATGATTCGACCTCTGCTTTCTGCTCTTACTTGTGGCAGGAGGAACTGAAAAACTCTGATCCTAAGTTACAATAGGCATGTTAGACCCACTTACTAAATGAAAGAGATTTCAAAACCAGGAAACCAAAGACACTGCGCTATCCAAAGAAAAAAAAGCAGCTAACACACTAAACTGGATAATTTAGTTCAAATAGTATATAAATAGAAAGTGTTGCGCTAAAAAAACATATTAAGTGCAAAATGTGACAAAAGTGACTTGTGTATTTTGCCAAGTGCCAATTCTGACAATTATTTAACAACTTAAAACATAATTACTACAAAAATAACACAGACATATATATAGAAAGAAAGTCCTTTCATGGAAAGTCAAATGCAATCCCAATTGGTGCAGAATGAGAAAATGGAAAAGTCCTTCAATCCATAGAAATATTGATCATAAATACCCTGGTGCCGACACTGCCACACTGAACAGATGTAATCTTACTGACTCCAATTGGCCCAAGGGTCAAATGCGCTTTAATATCATACAGCTGAAGGGCCCTCTGGCCGAAGGGGGGTTAAGGCTGGAAACTCAATGCTGAAAATTGCTTCACAGTCGCTTCATAAACCAAGTTGAACACAAAGCCAATAATCACAGAACAGGTAACACTCCCCGCAAGGAACCATGCAGAATGAAAAAAGATGGGGCCAAATATCATAATTCCGTAAAACAAACAATTTTATTAAAAAATATATCTCACTTACATTTATGCAGTGAATTGAGCGCTTCTCATATACAAATTGGCAGCAGTGGAGTACTCCCAACGCGTTTCGTCTCCTTGGACATCGTGAGATATATTTTTTAATAAAATAGTTTGTTTTACGGAATTACACTATTTGGCCCCATCTTTTCATTCTGCATGGTTCCTTGTGGGGAGTGTTACCTGTTCTGTGATTATTGGCTTTGTGTTCAACTTGGTTTATGAAGCGACTGTGAAGCAATTTTCAGCATTGAGTTTCCAGCCTTAACACCTTTCGGCCAGAGGGCCCTTCAGCTGTATGATATTAAAGCGCATTTGACCCTTGGAGCGTATGTTCGCTTGGGCCAATTGGAGTCGGTAAGCTTACATCTGTTCTGTGTGGCGGTGTCAGCAGCAGGGTGTTTATGATCGATATTTCTATGGATTGAAGGACTTTTCCTTTTTCTCATTCTGCACCAAGGGGGATTGCATTTGACTTTCCATGAAAGGACTTTCTTTCTATATATATATGTATATGTTATTTTTGTAGTAATTATTTTTTAAGTTGTTAAATAATTGTCAGAATTGGCACTCTGCAAAATACACAAGTCACTTTTGTCACATTTTGCACTTAATATGTTTTTTTAGCGCAGCACTTTCTATTTATATACTAAATTAAAGAGTCCTGGCTTTCTCGTGAGATTATTCACGATTGAGAGACACTTGTTTGAGAAGGACACAGTGGCATTTTATTGCGATGTACAGGGATTTTGAAATGGACAGCTATACAGCTTGTATGGAAAATATATTGTGACACTCTTGAAATAAATTGAGTTATAACTGTATTAATAACAATATATCAATAATTCATATTGATGAGGAAAGTTCCAAGAAAATCCGTTCACTTCTTGTATAAAAACTCAGAAATGTATTTAATAATGAAAATAGCAAAATATTACAAAAACAATGTCAAAATGTAGAATATAAAAATAGCATCAATAAGTTTCTTATTCTTGAAATGAAGATTGTATAAAAGTACAGTAGGTGACCATGATATTGTGTCAATCTCGCCGCTTCTATCGGCGAGATTGACACCCTACGAGGTCCGTTGCGGGAGCCATCGGGAAAGGAAAAATGTTTCTTTTCCTTTCCCGATAAGCGACAAGCATCGCTGGCCGGGTTGACACTGGTGCGGGGATCTGAATTGGATTCCCGCCAATACCAGGCACTGTTTGGTATGAATCCTAAGGGAGAACTCCACGCCAAATCAAAAAAAAAAAAACATCATGGGTTCCCCCTTGGGAGGCATACCAGGCCCTTAGGTCCGGTAGGGATTTTAAGGGGAATACCCTACGCCGAAATTTTTTTATCTGTGTGTGTGTGTGTGTGTGTGTGTGTGTGTGTGTGTGTGTGTGTGTTTGTCAGCCTCCTTCAATGTTTATCATCTACTGGAGTGAGTGTCTGCTGCAAAGTTCCCCTGTCTACCCTCATTACCAGCTTTTTACTACTCAAATCAGCCACCACCTTTTCCCATAAAGGCTGGCTTAAAAGTTTGTTTTTGTCTTATAGTTCCACAGGAAAACATGGGTGTCTAATGAACAGTTTCCCTCCCACCTCACTAAAAAGGTGGGGGTTACTCAATCTCTAACATTCCTGAGGTGTGGCTAAGAGGACCCATGTGTAAGCCTTTTAACTAAATCTGGCCAAACAATATACATTTTCTTTTGACTTCTAAATCAAATACTATAAATCAGTAAGTATATTCATTTAAAACGCAATGTTCTTAATAATATCCAAATCATGAAATATTATAATATAAAGAAATTATGATCTTTATCTAAACCTTTGAAACTTTTAGCTTCTTAAGTAATATGAATCCTCCCTTCTCACAGATTGGGGAAGTGAGCTCCTTGGAGAAACCAATTCAGACTAATTACTACCACATGTTAGAGCTCTATAGATAAGCGTTTGAACCTTCAAACAAAATGCATACTTACATAAATGTTTCCCCCTGGCTAAAGTGACATCACATCCAAAGTCAGACGTTGCACCTTAGTGACATAATTTCCAGTCTGCACTCTCACACTGGGAGTAGCAGACTATTCTTGCTTTTAGAGGCATACACATAGTAACTAAGCAACAATGGAGAATAGAAAAAGTACTCCTTGAATCTGAGGCATATAATTCAGGGCAGAGGACCATTTTGAGGCAAGGACTACTGAGAAAAACAAAGTGAATGTAAAAAATATTAAATATACAAATAAAGGTAGCCTCCCTACCATAGTAAATTATATTTACATACAGTATATAAAAAGGAGAGATCTAAGCACCTCACCCCGAGGGAATCAGAAATAGTTTAGAACATGATATTACATCAATATTGACAAATCATTTTCCTTATTCTGCCCAATCGGGCAAAGAGTATTCCATTCAAAGACTGAGAATAGGTCCCTCTGTAGAAGGAGTCTAGGAGTTTTAACCTCTTTTCTAACTATAAAATGTACTGTAATTCTGAACAGTGGTGTCCTGCCTTCCAGAAGTGTTTAGCCAGAGATGGTGAAAAGTTAGCCATCCTATTACCCTTCTCTCCCAATTCACAGGGTCACCCAATAATATAATTAATATTCTGACTAGAACAGTTGAAAATCTTTTTCCTTTCCTAAAATTACATTTGACACAGTGACCACAAGGAACTGTGGTAACCAATAACTTAATGTTAGATCTGGGTTTACTCTGAAACTCAGCTTGTATCACAGCATTTCTTACTACATGTGACCTCCTATGTGCAATAATGGGGGTTTCCTAAACACCTTCTCAATTTTGGATTACTATCGAGTACTCCTGTGTAAAATGGTTGTAAAGCCTAAACATGTTTTACCCTAATGCATTCCTTGCATTAAGGTAAAAAATGTTTAAGTGTCAGCATCCCCCCTCATCCCCTCTGTTACTTGCCTAAGCCCTCATTTGATCCAATGCAGTGCACGTCTGCAGCTCTTCTCTCCGCTCATGTCCAGGTCTTGCTGGCTTTGCTGGGGCAACGGGAGCCATTGGCTACCAGTGCTGGTAATCAAAGCCAGTAACTAGGAGACGAGGCCGAGTCCCACAGTTTGTGTCTGTGTCAATGGACAGAAGCAGGTTCCCATGGGGGCATGGGACAAAGAGGAGGGACCAGGAGCACCAGTGGGGGACCCAAAAAGAGAAGGTTCCCTTCCGCTTTGTGCAAGTTCATCACACTTAGCAGGTAAGTAAAGACATGTTTGTTATTTATTTATTTCTTTTTATTTACCTTTACAATCACTTTAATAATATGTTGGATTTGGGGAATCTGCAAAGAATAGGTGAGTGCAACAGGGATACATTTAGATTTTCTATCCTTCCACAGAGCTTTATTAAGCTATTTTCTCAAATTCGTTATAGGGATAATCCCACTCCAACATGAGCTTTTTTATTAAAACAATTAATCTGTTAAGGAGAATTTTATGTGGTAATGGTTTGTATGATGCCTTGCATATTTTGATGGATAAATCTGTTGGTGGTGGGTGAGCTCAGCACTAGCAATCCCTACTACCCTCTTGAGTTCTTCTCTACTGAAAAGATTCACTGACAGGGTATGCTAGTGCAATGGTGAAGGAAAGCTGCACTTTCCTTTCTGCTAGGGGATGCCAAGGTGAGGTCATACTGTGCATGTCAGTCCTGACAGCCAGGAATAGAAGATACCATTCTGGATGGGTAATATCGTATTGTGTATGTGCATTGCATATCGATGATACCAACCTTTTTGTTGAGGATACAGCAATATCTCTTAAGGACTAGCAAAACATTATTTTTTTCTATGGGCAGTCCATTAGTTTGCAGACAGTTGGTAACCTTGTTAGTGCTTGCATGGTGATCATGTGGCTTTGATTATCACATATTTATGTTCATACATCACATATCACACATTTGTTAATTAACATTATGTTTTTTGTTTGTTTTTTGTGTTTTTTTAAGCAAAGTTTGCCAAAGAGGTCTGCATTGTGAAAACTGAGGCTAATGTGACAGCATTTTGGCAAAGGCAAAGTTGGTAATCTTACTGTGAAACGTGTAGAAATCACATTGCTCCCTTTAATTTACATTAGTCACAATAGACGATTCCACAGTACGCAAGCATTAAAGTGGAAGTAAACTCCCCTATCGTTTTCAGCCAGGGAAGCTGCCATCTTTGCCTCTGTTTGATCTTCAACTGCTATGGTGCTGCACATGTGATTCGTTATGACACTAGCCATTGGATGGTTTGATAGATTGGCTGAGAGCACAGCCAATGTGCAGTTAGCATTCCCGGCATGCCTTTTTTTTAAACTGTTTAAATCGATGGGTTTACTTCCACTTTAAGTGGTCTTTCTTCTATGTGTGCCTGTTGAATCTAATGAATCTTACTAAAAAACTAGCTAGCTCTTGTACTTTTATTGTAATGTTTTGCAAAGATAGCTACTTTCATGAGACATGCTCAAGCCAAGTCAGTGTGCGGAGAGGACTTTCAAAATTCTTTCTAAGTACTGCAGGCAATATAGATTATTCTTTTATTAGCCCCTTTATGATGAAAGTAAAACAAATCCTAACTCCTAGTTTTGCAACTTTGACATGTGTTAAGCAAAAAAAACTGTACATAGCACAATTACATTGTGTGTCCAGGTGAATTTTTCCCTAGTTTTTTTCATGATATTAGGCTTTCATTTGATAAATGGTAATGGATCTTGTTTTTTTTTATTATCAAAGGAAAACTGGCACAAAACAGTAACTTTTTTTTTTTTTAAATATAAATATATATTGCTAATACCATAAGCTACCAACAACTCAAAATCAATTCTGCTGCTTCTGATGATTGCAGTGTTAGCACATATGTGTATGTAATTTGTACCCATAGTAGGGCCCAGAAACAATAGTGAGCATTTTACTATTTTTCCTATTCCTACTCAAAATACAATGACCCTGACAATTGACTCTGGCCATGACCTTTTACCCTAACACTGGTCCTGACCTAGATCATACCTTGATCTAGCTATTGTTTCTGTATTTGTATTTATTTTTTATCTATTTATTTTTATTTATTTTATAATTATTTTACATACACACATTTGTTTTTATTTACACTTTTCTCTAGCAAGGAGAAAAACATACAATGTATCTGTTTCTACATTGAGCCCAGGTTCACACTTATGTGGTGTGGCACACTGCATATAATTCACAGAGGAATCACAGCACATTCCTGTGCAAATTACATGCAGTATCTCTGGGGTGCAATTTGAGCCATGGATTTGTATGGCTCAAATTGCATCACATCACACATCGTACAAAACTCGTGAAGGACCCTTTTTTTGTTTACACCCATGCGATACAATTCTGCAAATTGCACAGCATTTTGAAAACCGATTGTGGGGTGCCTTTTAAGTGGTTGTCAAGCCACTAATATAAAAGCACCCCATCCCCTCTGTAATATAACCATAATGTCCCTGTGCCTGTGTTATATAAAAAATTTGCTGATCTGTACTTATATCACAGTGGCTCCCGGCAATCATGTGACTCTTCAGCTCTTTCCAGGGAGGAGAGAAAGCCGAGGAGTAATGTGATCGCCCGGGGCCACTGTGATATAGATACATATCAGCATATTTTTTAAATAACACAGGCACAAGGACACCTATTGTTATATTACAGAGGGGATGGGATGATTTTATATTAGATATGAGAGCAGCAGGAGCAGAGCAGGTGGGCACTGACATGAGCAGATAGGGAGGGAGGGGAGGGGGGAGAGGAGGGAGGAGAGGACAGAGAAGGACCGAGCAGGGCTGTGGATAACGGATGCACATAAACTGACCATGGTATCAGGGCTCAGCAGCCATGATATACCGTGGTCAGTTAACAGGGGGGAGGGTATAGCCAGGCAGGATCAGCCAAGTTTTTTAGGTGATACAGGGGGCAAAATGACACAGCACAAGCACTGTGCTGTATAACATGCTTCAGAGGAACAGGATCAGTTATTTTAGTTTTTTTTTTTGGGGGGGGGGGGGGTTAAATGCTTTAACTTAACATACACTCTGCAATCAGTTTGCATGAATGGTTTTCAATTTTGGTGCAGTGCGGAGTCATGTGAACCAAGGCTCAAGAAGATAAAAAGAAACATAAGGATGGGCTGAACAGTGATTCACTGTTTCAGGAGGCCCATATACCGATTGTTTGCACAGGGACCGAGCTCTCACCAAGAGGCCTGGGTCCTGTACTGAGTGCTTCTAGCACAAACACATGTATGCATATGGTATATGCGACCTTATGGATAAAGAGCCACTTCCATAAGTTTGCATATTAGATTGTAAGCTCTTCTGAGCAGGGCCCTCTTAATCCTCTTGTATTTTATTGTATTATAACTGTATTGTCTCCCTTTTATATTGTAAAACGCTGCTTAAACTGTTGGCACTATATAAATCCTGTATAATAATAATATAATAATAATGTGTACAGTCAGAGGGAAAGGGTTAAACAAGTAACACATAAAAAAAGGGTGGAGTCACTCAACTTCCAAGGCCTCATGCACACTAGATGTTTTTACTGCTGCTGTTTTTGGCTTCAGGCTTTTTCTTTTCTGCAGCCAGTAAACTCCCCAGTATGTTATCCTATGTGTCCATGCACACATAGGCTTTAATCAACATCTTTTGGCAGGGGACGTTTTCAGGCTGGAAAAAAACAAAAACAAGAACTATTGGATTTTGAGAGATGTTTTTCAGCAATAAAAATGCTCTAATTCTGATAAAAGCTGAAAAATGCCGCTAAGCAGAGTTTATCACAGTTTTTGAGTCATAAACTTTCACGGGAGTATTGTTTTGCTAAAAAAAAGTTAAAAAACACTACAAAACACCAAAAAGCACTAAAGAACGCTACTGCAAAAATGCTGCAAAACTCATTCTACAGCTACAGCTTGCTACAGCTAACACTACTGCCATTTTTCTAACGTCCAGTGTGTATGAGGCCTGAAAATCCAGGATATGTTTATTAATGTCATCCAATACAGGAAAAAATCCACCTTCTCCTATGTGTTTCACTCCATAAGGAGCTTAGTCATAGACTGAGGATTGCAGAATAGGAAGACATTCTTATTACAACCAAATGACAAACGTGCTGTATGTCATGATAAATCTGCAACAGGGGAACTTGGCTAATTACATGAGTGTTAAAGGATCGTATCAGACCTGCTTCACTAAGCAAAAGTTCAAAGATATCAAAAATATCTAAAATATGCTACAAATAGATAAAAAAAACATATTTTAGATATTTTGTATTGTGATGTGAATGACTGCTAGGTGATGAATGGTTCTAGAAAAAATCTGAAAGCATCTCACATGCTATTGTTAGGTCTGGTGAATCAAAAACTTAACAAAACAATTGTACTTGACTAGATTGTTTCAGCAAAGAAAAGTTGGCACAAACAACCTCCATATGTATTTTTTTAAATGTGACATTGTTCTGCCATAAAAGAACTATCTGAGTGGAGTTTAGGGGACTGTCTACTGGAAGTGAGATGTCTGATGCTAAGTAATGGCCACTAGAAGAAAGAGTGACCTTGATACTGTGGAAAGAATGGAGGTAAGCAGGATGCTGGCTGTAGAGGTTGGGCCTACCAAGCATCTTTGTAGTCTTGAGAGTGCCCCTTTATAGTAATTGTAAAGTTATTTTTCTTTTTTTGTTAATAAAATAACAAACATGTTATATTTACCTGCTCTATGTAATAGTATTCCACAGAGTGACCCCAAACCTCCTGTTCTTAGGTCCCCTGCTAGTCCTCTAGGGGCTCCTCCAGATTCACCCATAGCAAGCTGCTTGTTATAGGGACACTTGTGTAGGCTCAATCCTGAGGCGGATTGTGAGCGCCTATTGAAATAGACAGTGCAGCTCAGCCCTGTCCCCTGATCCCTTTTCACTGGATTTTACTGACAGCTGCAGGAACCAATGGCTCTTGCTCCTCCCAACCAAGTGCAAATGCAGGAAAAGAGAGCAAAGTGAGGCTGTTGGCAGGGAAAGCACTGGTTCGAGAGTGGTGTCAGGTAAGTGTTTGGGACGAGGCACAAACAGTGAAATGTTTTTTTACCTTAATGCATAAAATGCATTAAGGTAAAAAGTCTTCTGCCTTTATAGCCACTATAAAGTAAACTTTCTTTACTGACTTTTACCTATAGGTTAGCCCTGTGTTTCTCAACTCCAGTCCCCAAGGTGCCCCAACAGGTCATGTTTTTAGGCTTTCCATTACATTGCACAGGTGATTTTTTTTATTTTTATTATTTAAGATTTATTATTTTACAAAATACAATCTTAAAACATACTTGATGTGATTGTAGCCGTATTAGTGCAATTGTGACAGAGAAAATTGAGTACTGTCCATGATACTTTTTTTATTTGCACTAACATACAAATGTTTTTTTATATTTTTGGGGGATATTTATTACAGCAAAATGTAAAAAATAATGTGTTTTTTTCAAAATTTACGCTCTTTTTTTGTTTATAGCGCAAAAAATAAAAACCGCGGGGGTGATCAAATACCACCAAAAGAAAGCTCTATTTGTGGGAAAAAGGACATACATTTTGTTTGGGAGCCACATCGCACGACCGTGCAATTGTCAGTTAAAGCGACGCAGTGCCGAATCGCAAAAAGTGCTCTGGTCAGGAAGGGTGTAAAATCTTCCAGGGGCTGAAGAGGTTAAACCATTCCCTCACTGTAGGTTTTTCAACCACTTTTTGGGATTACTCCATTGGCTGCATTTAATATATATGATACTAATGTATTTTTGTACTGTTTTATTGTTTTATTTGTATTATGAATTAAACAGCTCCATGGATCATCTGTTACTTCTTCAGTAATCTCCTTTATATATTGCCGCACCGCCTGCCAATACTCTCTAACCTTGAGGCATTCCCATCATATATGTCTCATAGTGTCCTGTGAGGTACAGCCTCTCCAACACATTGGATATTTCCCTGCCTGATATTTATGTGCTTTGACCAGAGTTATATACCATCTAGCAAGGCATTTGTAATTTCTATGCTATTAATATCTACTTAATAACTATGTACAACTCTTAATATTTTGTTTATGTGATCCTCTATTAACCAAGTTCCAAATTCCCTTTCCCATATTTCTATGAATGGAGGTATTATTGGTTCCGCAGTATCCATAAATATTTTATAGATCTGTGCAATACAATGTTTGACCAGCTTTCGAGGATTGCATAGTTGTTCCATTGCATTTCATCTTTCCTCTAATTTTATCGGTTGATCGGTTTTGTGGAAGACCTGCCACAAAGTGTTTTAACTATGAATACCTCCATTCATAATTTTTTTTTAAATCATCTCTGCATTTCAAGTCTTGAAGTGAACATATTTTTCTATTTTTTGTAATATCTTTTAACTGTGTGTTCTTTACCCAATCTCCAAATTACAATTTATTCCCTGGGATAAAAATATTTGTGCCCGATAGAGATATGAAAGGTGAATTATATTCCCATTTTGCCACCCGATGCATTCTATCCCAAATTAAAAAAAATAAAAATTTTTTAGTTAATTTAGGTGCTGTTTTATTTAGTGTTCTATCTTTGTGTGGTGCCCAACTATTTCTATTTAGTTGTGTTTCACTCAGTGTAGTCTCTAGTTTCACCCATCTTTTCTCATATTTTGTCTTACTCCATTCCACCTTTCGTAATAATACCACGGCTTCATAATACCTTCTAATATCTGGTTCAGCTAATCCCCCATGTGCTTTATCCTTACACAGCAGAGCATACTGTATTCTCAATTTCTTTCCCTGCCAAATACATTTCAATATCAATCCTCTAAGTTTCTTAAAATATACCTGTGGTAGAGCTATAAGCAGCATCTGAAATTTGTACAGAATTTTCAGAAGTATTACCATCTTTATTATGTTTATTTGACCTATCCAGAAAAGAGGTTTCATCGCTATTTTTTTAAGTTCCGTTTTAATCTCATTTAGTAAGGGAATATAATTGACTTGATATAATTTTTCCACAGACAGAGTAAGTTTTATTCCCAGATATACAAAAAACACAGTCACTTCCAGTGACAATAGGTCTTCCAAGGTTGGAGTAACATATGTCAGATAAAATGATGGTGTGAAAGGTATATAGGATATCCCAGAACTAGGTGGATGCTGCTTTCCTCAGATGGGGTAATCCGAAAGGAACTACAAGAAAAACAGAAATGGAAGGCACGCACACCTAGTGCATTACCAGAGAGAACTTAATAATAAGAAACTTTTGTATAAAAGTGAGTACTCACAAAATGCAACTGACAAAAGGCCAAAAACACAGTACACAGACATGCACAGAACGCGGGTTACAGCTAGCGCATGAAACAAATTAGCTGTACCCGGTGTTCTGTGCATGTCCATGCACTGTGTTTTTGGCCTTTTGTGTGCCTGCCTTCCATTTCTGTTTTTCTTGTTATTGCCAGATATGTTAAATCTGTTTTCCCCCATGTAAAAGTTTTGCACAGGTGATTTGATCAGTTTCACTGCCTTAGTAATTACCACAGCTGTTTCATCTGAGGGAAATCCTAAAAACATGACCTGTTGAGGCGCCCGAGGACTTGAGTTGAGAATCATTTTAAGGGAAGTTTCACATAATGTGCTAGTATACGAGGCATACTAGCACATTATGACTTTACCTTGCGGTGGGGACGTCCAAGTGCTTTAACCACTTTCCACCCACCATATTGTCAAAATACAGTTCGGCAATGGCTTCCCAGTTCTGGGATAACATCCAGGGAGGCTCCCTGTTCTGGGGCGCCCAGTTCTGGGGCGCCCAGCAGGGCGATCCTGTGACACACGATCACTGCAAGAGTCCCAGGCTTCATGTAATCTATGTGTTCAATTGTAGCAATAAGCAATGTAAACAAACTGTCTTGAATGGCACAGCAGTTATAGTTAAGGATGGGCGAACGGTTCTGCCAGAGCATAAGTTTGTGCCGAACTTTCTTTGTTCAGTTGTTCAGCAAACAGCAGAACAAACGGGTAATTCGCCACAGAGCCACAATTGACTGAAGAAGTGAAAGCTTCAGCCAATCAGGGCACAGAGCACTATCAGAGTCTTGATTGGACACTGTCATCATGACTTTATCCAATCATGGCTCATTCCCACCTCACAGTATAAAAGTATTCTTTCAATGGTGGCCATTTTCAGTGTGATTTTGGTGTGGAGAGGGATGGAACAGGGCTCTGTTCAGTGCTATCAGTTAGTTAGTGTGCTATACTGTGCTATTTTGCTTCAATTTTCAGTGTAGAATATTAGTTTAGTGTCAGTCTAGGGCAGGGATCCTCAAACTACGGCCCTCCAGCTGTGCGAAACTACAGATCCCATGAGGCATTGTAAAACTCTGACATTCACAGACATGACTAGGCATGATGGCTTTCCAACCTCAGGACCCAAGGATTCTGCATCTCAAGCCTTGGCAAATTTGAGGTGCATGGGCAACCTCATGCTTCAAAGCCTGCAAAAGCACCCAAGAATACATGGCATAAAGGAGAAGGATGAATACTGGTTGGCAACCCTCCTTGACCACCGTTATAAGGGGAAGGTCTCAGAACTCATCCCATCCCCACAGAGAGTGCAGAAGATAAAATCTCTTGAGGACACGTTAAAGAAGATTTTATTGAATGTTTTTCCTGACTCCAGTAGGTTACAGTGTGGTGCGTTGGAGAAGGCGTCTACCTAAGTAAGGCATTTCTGAATTTTTTTAGTCCTCACCACCCAGGGCTGTCAGCCTCCATATCCCATCGGCAGCATCTGCATCACATGGTGGACGATTACCTCGGGGGCCAAAACAGAGATGGACAGCTTTCCAGCTGATGATCCACTGACTTACTGGGTCATGAGAATAGACTACTGGCCAGAACTTGGACAGTATGCTATTGAGTTGTTGGGCTGCCCTGCACCCAGCGTGCTTTCAGAGTGGGCATTCAGTGCTGCTGGAGGTTTCATTACTGATCATAGAACGCATCTGTCCACAGACTCCGTGGACCGTTTGACTTTTATAAAAAATGAATCTGTCCTGGATTACCAGCTATGAAGCCTCTGATGCCGATATCTGTCAGGTCACCTTGAGGCGAGGTGACAGGTGCACACCGTAGGGATCCGGAGTGCACCGTAAGGTTGTGGACCCTACGGCTGACTGCTGCAGACGGGGGACAGATCCCACTGGTGATAGAGCATGAGATTCCCTGGGGCGCGGAGTCTAAGAGCCAGCAGGTGTTCACCAGAGCCTCCAGTGGTGAGGATGGACTTTGCTGCAACTGGCTCCAGGTCGCGACTCCCAGGGTCCCCCAGCTCACACCCACAGTAGGCAACAGGAGGATAGGGATGAGGGACAAAGCCAAGGTCGGGGCCACAAGCAGACAAGAATAGTCGGGTACACGCCAGAAGGTCAGGATCACAGGCAAACAAGGATAGTCAAGACACGCCAAAGTTGGTAACGGAAAACAGTAGCAGAGCACAAGGCAGGCAAACGGAAGCTAACACACAAAGACTACACAATGGTTGATCAGCACTGAGGCCTGCAGTGCACAGGTTAATATAGGGCTCCCTGATAGGGCCTGGGGTGGAGCCATGCTTAGAGGAGAGGTTATAAAAACCACCAGGTGGAAGGACTGGCTTCTTAGTCTGAAGACATGGGGGAAGGTAAGCAAACACAGGAAGATCACTGCATAACCATGACAATACCCTCCCTCTTACGAGGCCTCCCCCTCCCCCGCCTGGGTCAAGGCTTAAAGGGAAACTCCAGATGGAACCTCCTAAACAGACAGGGAGCAAAGACCTCAGATGCAGTGATCCAAGACCTCTCCTCAGGACCCAACCCTTTCCAAAGTACGAGGTATTGAAGAATGCCTTTACGGAGCCGGGAATCCAAAAAACTTGACTAACCTCGTATTTTAGATTATCCTCAGAAACCAAAGCAGAGGTAGGGAGAGGACGAGAGGACTTGAGGACTAAAGGCTTTTTAGGAATGGGTAAGGGCATGAGAAGATCAGGAGTCTGAGCAGGGACCCCCACACCCTTAAAGTTGAGTTGGGCATCCATAACAGGACCACCAGACTGGGCAGAGGTCAGTGGGTCAGGTTGGTTAGAGGGTGACATGTCGCAAGAGTCAAGCTGGATAGCTGAAACACAAACAGAACCCTGAGAAAAAGATCGAAAACCCCTCCTGGCCGAATGAGGTATTCTATCCAAAGGATGGATTGAGCCTCTTAAATGGGTTTGAACGGACATAGTAGTAGTAGGGTGAGGCTGGGTCACAGAAGGTCCTGAACAAGAAGCAGGAAGCTCATTGGGCATGGGCTGGACTGGCATAAGTGGTGTGGAGGCCGACTGAATAGTATTGTCAGATGTAGCGACCATCTCAATCGCATCACAAGGCATAGCGACTCTGAAACTTGCAGACAAGTTAGCCTGGCTGTGCGTCCAAGGGAGATTAGGGACAGGCAGAGGTAAATGATTATGCGAACTGGAGCGAATGATCGACTCAGGTTCATAGGTGGGCTCCTCATCCAGAGTACCACATGACCCAGAGAGTGCCCCAGTCCGACTATTGCAGGACGCGTCCCAGAGATCACCATATACAGCAGGAAAAGCAGAAGATACTGGGATGGTGGTAACGGGAAGTCTCTCCTTTGGGGTATCCTTGAGTAGGCAAGAAGAGGAACAGGAGGAACCCCAAGCCAGGATCTGTCCAGCAGACCAGTCAACGTGTGGAGAATGGAGCCGAAACCAAGGAAGACCTAATATGATAGGAGATGAAGCCTTAGGTAAGACAAGGAAGGATATCCACTCCTGGTGGAGTGTCCCTACTGACATCTTAACAGGAATAGTCTGGAAGCGGATAGGACCCCCCGGGAGAACCGTGCCATCAATCGCCAAGACCACCAATGGTGTTGTAAGGGGCAAAAGGGTGAGTCTCATGGAGGATGCAGTTTCCCAATTCATGAAATTGGCAGCGGCTCCGGAATCCAGATGTGCTGAGACCGAACGAGAGGAAGCACCGACATGAAGCAACACAGAAAGGAGAAGACGAGAAGGTGAAGGTGATATTTCAGGGTCTAATACTCCACCTTCCAGATGTATTAGCCCTGAGCGTTTTTCCGGATGAAGAGAACAAGTGTCAGGGAAATGACCTTTGGCCCCACAATAGAGGAATAGGCCCAGAGTTCTGCGCCTAGCGCGTTCTTGGGGAGATAACTTAGTCCAGCCCAACTGCATAGGTTCCTCGGTAGGCAGGGGGTGCTCCTCGGATCGAGGAGAAGGGACTGGGGACTCAGGCTGCCTAAAGAACGGGGAGTGCTGGCGTCTTTTTTCCAGGGCCCTCTCCTGAAAGCGAATATCGATCTGGTTACACAAGGTGATGACACTGTCCAGATCAGCAGGAAGGGATCTTCCTGCTAATTCATCCTTCACTCTATCAGAGAGGCCATGTAAAAAGGTTGCAACTAGGGCCTCATTATTCCAGCTCAATTCAGCTGAGAGGATGCGATACTGAAGAGCATACTGTCCCACAGAAGCGGACTCTTGACGGAGACGTAAAAGAGCGCTAGCCACTGAGGAGACACGACCCGGGTTCCTCGAAGATATTCCGAAAAAGTTTCAAGAAATCAGACAGGCTAGAAACCACTGGATCATTCAGTTCCCACAGAGGGGTGGCCCAAGCTAACGCCTCGCCGGACAGGAGGGATATGATATATGCGACTTTTGCCCGATCGGACAGGAAGTTTTGGGGCTGAAGTTCAAAATGAATAGTGCACTGGCTAAGGAACCCCTGCAAGCCTTGGAGTCCCCAGAGAAACGGACCGGAGCTGGTAGCTGTAATGAATGTGTGGCTGCGACTGATGTGATAGGTGCAGCGGCAGATAGCGGTTGAGGTTGTTGAACCGGGGTCCTAATGAGGCCTGAACCTGTTCAAAACGGGATGCTAAATCCTGAAGGAATTGCATCACCTGGGTCTGATGCGATTCTTGGGTCTCAAGTCGCCAAACTAAGCTCTGCAATGGATCATCTGTAGGAAGCGGCACGTCAGCCGGGTCCATCGCTGATCAAACTGTCAGGTCACCTTGAGGCGAGGTGACAGGTGCACACCGTAGGGATCCGGAGTGCACCGCAAGGTTGTGGACCCTACGGCTGACTGCTGCAGACGGGGGACAGATCCCACTGGGGATAGAGTGTGAGATTCCCTGGGGCGCGGAGTCTAAGAGCCAGCAGATGTTCACCAGAGCCTCCAGTGGGGAGGATGGACTTGGCTGCAACTGGCTCCAGGTCGCGACCCCCAGCTCACACCCACAGTAGGCAACAGGAGGATAGGGATGAGGGACAAAGCCAAGGTCGGGGCCACAAGCAGACAAGAATAGTCGGGTACACGCCAGAAGGTCAGGATCACAGGCAAACAAGGATAGTCAAGATACGCCAAAGTCGGTAATGCAAACCAGTAGCAGAGCACACAGCAGGCAAACAGAAGCTAACACACAAAGACTACACAATGGTTGATCAGCACTGAGGCCTGCAGTGCACAGGTTAGGGCTCCCTAATAGGGCCTGGGGTGGAGCCATGCTTAGAGGAGAGGTTATAAAAACCACCAGGTGGAAGGGCTGGCTTCTTAGTCTGAAGACATGGGGGAAGGTAAGCAAACACAGGAAGATCACTGCATAACCATGACAGTATCACTGATTAAGTCTTTTTGGGATGTGGAATCTCTGCAGGAATTTGAGGCTGCCTAGCTTTGAGGGTGTTCAATCATTTCATCTGAAAAAATGTTTTTGGTATAGGTTTCATGGGCACAATTAACACCCAAAGACCAATTTTTTTTTCCCCAAAAATGTTTGTCATTCACAAAAAAAAATGCTACTAAATGCTGCATGCACTATTTTATGAAGTCACCCTCTCTTTACTTGGGGATCTTTGATTTTCTCCATGTTGTCCAGGTAGATCTCAATCTCTGAAAGGTTTCCTACCTCTGTTGTAGACTCTATAACTTTCACAGAGTAAATAATATTCACTGATTTGGGGGTTGTTTTACCCAAAAATGTAGCACTATATATTTTGGCCTAAATTTATGAAGAAAAAATACTTGTTTGCCAACAGAAACTATGAAAAACATGTTTTTTTTCAAAAATGTTGGTCATTTTCATTGATTTAGTAAAAGATAAAAAATCCAGTGGTGATTAAATGCCATCATAAGAAAGCTTTATCTATCCCCAATATTTATTTTAAAATGTAATTTGGGTACAGCATTGCATGACTGAGTAATTGACATTCAAATTGTGACAGCTCTGAAAACGTAAAAATGGCCTGGGCAGGAATGGGGTAAAATTGTTACATATATGGCAGCAAGGCAGTGATCTTGAACTTTCAGGTCTGGGGTGCCCATGTGTGTGGCCAGCGACCCGCTCCCACTGTGATTATACACAGCGGGAGCTGATCCGTGGTTACCAGAGAAATTGATGTCTGCTGGCATCCGCCGATTATTAAGCAAAGAGCCAGAATGGCGATCTGTAACAATGCAGATCGTCTTTCTGTCATTTGGGAAAGCATTAATCCTGTGTTCCTGCAAAGTAGGAACATGGACTAATGCCTTACCCTTGTAAAAGTGCACACTACACAAGCACTGGCTAGACACATACTTAACCCTTTGATCGCCCTGATGTTAACCCTTTCTCAGGCATTGTCATTAGTACAGTGACAGTAGATATATTTTTTTGCACTGGTTACTGTGATAGTGTCAGTGGTCCTCAAAAAGTGTCAAAAGCTGCAATTAGTGTCCAATTTGTCTGCCGCAATATCATAGACCCATTATAAGTCCCTGATCGCTGCCATTACGAGTAAAAAATAAATAAAAATTCCATAAACATATCCCATAGATATTAGATGCTATAACTTTTGCCCAAACCAATTAATATATGCTTATTTGCAATTTTGTTTTACCAAAAATATGTAGCAGAATACCGTACATATTGACCTAAAATGATGATGAAATTACATTTTTTCATTTTTTATTTTATAAGTTTTATAGCAGAAAGTAAAAAAGTTTTTTTTTTTTTTAAATTGTCAGCATTCTTTGTCTATAGAGCAAAAAATAAAAGCCCCAGAGGTGATCAAATGCCACCCAAAGAAAGCTCTTTTTGTAGAAAAAAAAGAGACATACATTTTATTTGGTTACAGAGCCGCACGACTGCGCAATTGTCAATTAAAGCAATGCAATGCCGTATCGCAAAAACTGTCTGGTCATGAAGGGGGTTAAATCTTCTGGAGGTCAAGTGGTTAAAGTGGTTGTTTGTGTTGGTTCTTTTCCCCTCTACATAAATGCAATTTATATGCAACACTTCATTATTACCTGAAAAGAAGAAACTGTAAACTGAGTGCTAATACATAAATAAACCAATTTGCACTCCGTTTTAAAAATGCTGCTTCTTAATCACACACATACAACAAACAAAGTTGCCAGCATTTAATCATTTGTGATTAAAATAGTACAAATTCCAAGTCTCCAACAGCACAGTAAATATGTTCAATATAAAGTAAGAATATTATGGCTTAATAATATTAAATATGAGATGATTATATTTACATATTTTTAAGTCATTTAAATTATATTTCTTAGACTAAAAACTGCAATATACTGAAAAAAACTGTCACTTATACTAAATTGGAAAAAAAAAACATAAAAATATTTTAACAGCTGTGTACTACTTCTTTTATGGAGACAGTATTGGTAGTCTGATTTCATTGAAGACAAAAATGAAAGCTAGAATTGTTTTCTGTTTTGATATTACAGTCAATAAAACAGCAGGAATGAGTGTGTGCTGCATTGTACTCCCCTGTAGGCAGTAATGGGGAACACATGACACTGATGAGTGAATGTTAATGTTGAATGAAAAAGGAATTAACAAGGTTATTACTATTCATTTTCATGTAGTAACTACCTAAAGTTACCTATAGATATCAATTGATTATCATGCAACCTCACTGATCTCAAACTATAATAGCTAGGCTGGCCACATAAGTGTTTAGATTAACCGTAACCAACAACTATGCAGAGCCAACTGAAAATGTAGTTGCATTTATATTCAATCAGATAGGCCCTTGTATTACAGTTATTGGTAAATATAAAGGTGATTGTACCAAATTATATTGCCAACTTGTAAATACCTTTAGATCCTGGAAAATAACCCTCTCTGTTTTTGGTGTGAATCTAAGGGCTATTATGATGGATTTAGTAGTTGATGTTAGCTATTGGTTAAAGGCTGGATGTTGAATTGCATACCCACTTTTTACAGCGATACTATGCGTACGGGGAGCTTCAAAAGAGCATGTCAGATTACAAATACAGATATTTATATATATTATTATCTGGTTTTTGAAGGTGCATGTTGCAGAATTGTTGTCATTATTATCTTCCTTCACCATTTGATAACATGGATTAAGCATGTACACAATATATAATATAAAATAAGCATTCAACCCCACGCAAAGAATGACGAGCATTAAAAAATCTGTCCATGCTTATATGCATTGTTCCCATGACCTTTGGCAAGGGTAATTACTAGCACTGGGCACCCAAGGCAGGTGCCTTGCATGTTTTATTGGGTGCCCCAGGGCTGAAAACAAGAGCTTTAGTTTCATGTGTTACACTGTACTCTCAATGCACTTTTGCACACTGTGTGATAACTGGTCTGACCCCTGCACTCTGTACATTACACACTCCAGCCCCTGCAGTCTCTTTATTATACACTATTGGCCCCTGCACAGTCTGTGTTGTGCACGCCTAGCCCTTGCATCACCCATTTTTACCCCTGTTGGTCTGTGCATCATGCTCACCTGACCCCTGTACCCAGTGTGCTACACACTCCTGACCACTGCCCTCTGTGTGTTATGTGCTCCTAACCTCTGCAGACTCTGTGATGCCCACTCCTGACCCCAGTACTTTGTTTATTATGCACTTCCCGCCCCTGTACCCTGTAGATGTTATCCCTTCTGACCCCTAGTACCCTGCACATTTTGTGTTATACTTCCAAGCCCTGTGCTCTGTAGTATGCACTCCAGAACCCTATACTCTCTGTGCCATGCACTCCTGGCCCCTACATAATCTACATAATGCACTGCTTGTGTCAGAAGAATAGTTAAATCACACTTGTTTAACAATAAAAGTAAATATAACAAACCTAGTCAAAACATAGCCAAAGTTCGGTAACCGGAATGGATAGTCAGACAAGTCAGAAAGTTAGTAGCCAGGGAGTAGTGGAACAGCAAGAAGGATCTGGAGCCAGAAGGAATGTCAGCCAAGAAAGTCTTTAACAGGAACGCAGGAGATCTGTTATGTTGACCAAGGCAAAGGCAGAGATCATTTGGGCTGGATGGCTTAAGTAGGCAGGACTGACAAGCAGGATATCATCAACAAGTGAGTCACTGTGGAGAGACAGGAGCTAGCAATTAGCCGACAGCTAAGCAGCCAGCTCAGAGAATTAAGAACTGAGTCCAACCCTGACAGTACCCCCTCCTCAATGACCCTTCCCCCTCGGGGGACCACCAGGCTTGAGGGGAAAACATCTATGGAAATGACAGAGGAGGGAATGTAAACCCATGTGTCGGGGCCACTGTAGGACTGCTGAAAGTTTCTCTGGGTCCATCGAAAACCAGCAGTGGAAATAGCATAACCCAGGAATTGAACCTGTTCACGATGGAATTCGCACTTCTCCAATTTACAATAGAGATTGCTCTTTCTTAGTTTCTGAAGCACACAACAGACATCTGTGTGGTGGCTCTCCAGGGACTTAGAAAATATGAGGATATCGTTGAGATAAACCACCACACATAACTGCAACAGATCTCAGAGGACACCGTTAATACATTCCTGGAAAACTGTTGGGGTGTTACAAAAGCCAAAAGGAATTACGAGGTACTCATAATGGCCTTTTTCCACTTGTCACCCTCCTTAATCCTCACAAGATTGTATGCCCCTCTCAAATCAAGCTTTGTGAAAACCATTGCTCACTAGAGGTGGTCAAATATCTTCATAATCAATGGAATCGGCCCCTATAGTCAATACAAGGTCTCAGTTCACCACTCTTCTTCTTCACAAAGAAGAAACCAGCAGCAGCAGGAGACGAGGATTTGCAGATGAAACCTTGAGAAGCGTCTGCAACATACTTCTCCATGGCCTTATCCTCCCAGACCCACAAAGGGTAAACCCAGCAACAAGAGGGTATGGCACCAGGTTGAAGGTCAATTGCTCAACCATACGACCGGTGTGGAGGCAAACTACTGGCTTGACCTTTGTCAAAGACATTGCTAAAATCGCGTTACTCCTCTGGCCGGGAGGAGAGTGAAAAGGTGCACAGGACTTTGACTACCTTCTGGAAGCATGTCTTACTGCATTGTGGCAACCATTAGAACATCTCAGCATGGAGCCAATCAAAAGAGGGGTTGTGCCTCTGTAACCAAGGATAACCAATAACCAGCAAAAACTTAGGTGAGGAAATTACTTTGAATTGGATTATCACATGGTGGATAACCCCTACGGCCATGGACAGTGGAGCAGTCTCATGAGTCACATGGGCAGGCTGTAGAGATCTCCTGTCAGGAGCCTCAATGGCAAGTGGAGTGTCACGCAGCTGTAGTGGAATCAAGTACTTTGATACAAAGGTAGCCTGTATCTCGACGGAAGACTCATCCCAAGAAAGGGTAACTGGGGACAAAACAATGCCACCTAAGGTCTGGCTGTGACAGGACCTTAAGGTTCGGGTGTTCCCTGGGTGGTTATGACGAGACTTAAAAAATTGACCTGCCTGGCCAAAATTAATGCACAATCACTCCCTCCTCCAAAGGGTTCTCTCATGCGCAGAGAGATGCTTGAATCCCAAGTGCATGGGTTCACCTTCACTGACTGACTTGGTACCAGGAGGCATGGGAGGTGAGGGAGGCAAGGGTGGGACTTCAAAGCTCGGAGACATATGTACAGGAGGCTTTTGCAAGCACTCCTTAAAAGAGAGTCTTTCTCTGAGTCTGGAGTCAATGAGGATGGAAAGCGTGATCAACTTCTCCAGCTCAGTGTGTATATCTCGGGCTGCTATCTCATCTTTGATGGCATCCGTGGAAACCATGGGAAAAAGCATCCATGAGGGCCTCATTGTTCCAAGCAACCTCTGCTGCCAGAGTATGGAATTCAATGGCGTAAACGGCAACAATTCTTGTACTCTGTTTGATGGACATGGGGCACTTGGCAGCAGAAGTGGAGCATGAGGGAAAGTCAAATACCTTTTTAAAGGAAGCCACAAACTCTGGGTAACTCAGGACAACGGGTTTTTGCACCTCCCACAGAGGGTTTGCACAGGCCAAAGCTCTCTCAGAAAGCAAAGATATTACAAAACCTACTTTGCTTCCATCCATAGGAAACGCCTGGGGCAGCATCTCAAAGTATATCTCAACCTGGTTGAGAAACCCTCTGCATTGGACTGGTTTGCCCCCAAATCTCTGGGGAATCAGAGCGGAACCAGAAATACCTCTTATAGATGTAATACTCAAGACAGAGCATGAAGCGGCAGTAGGGATGGCCCGCAACACAGATTTTACCGGAGCAGCCACAGTGGGAGATTCCAGGTGAGCCGTGCGATTCAGGAGCATCTGTAATAACATGGTAAATTGATCCATGCGGCGATCCTGCTCATCCAATCTGGAAAAATATTACCAACAAGTGGGTTGACTGCAACTTCTGAATTCCTGGCCTTCTCCTACTGTCAGAAATCATGAATCAGACATAGACTGAAATGCATTAAAAATCACACTAGTTTAATAATAATAGTAAAAGGTAAACAGAGCAAACGTAGTCAAAATATAGCCAGAGTTCGGTAACCGGAAAGGATAGTCAGACAAGCCAGGACGTCAGGGAGCCAGGGGGCAGTGTACTTCAGGACAAGCCAGGAAGTCAGGAAACCAGAGAATCAGCGTAGTGGAACAGCTAGCAAGATCAGGAACCAGAAGGGATGTCAGCCAAGCAAGTCTTTCACAGGTACACAGGAGAGAGTCTCTGATATGTTGACCAGGCGAAGGCAGAGAGGATCTAGACTGAACAGCTTAAGTAGCCAGCAGGACTGACAAGCAGGATATCATCACCAGGTGAGTCACTGTGGAAAGATTAGAGCTGGCAATTAACTGACAGCTCTGAGAAGGAAGGGCTGAGCCCAGCCCTGACATTGCATTACACATTCCTGAGCCCTGCACTATAGACACTTTGTTGTAAATGTCATACTCCTGACCACTGTATATGATATACATATATCAGTGTACTGTAAATGCATTGTATTCTGCAGAATTTATTTTTATAACCTCTCGCTGACTAATGTACATTATGAAAAATCCTGTCAGGAAGTGGTTATACCAGGATCATGGCTGCACCATTTTGTTCAACTGGAAATCACGTACAGCCTCCATTGTATTCTCCAGGGCCTCTACTATCAGAAAATATACAATATTTGGGAGTTCTAAGTAATTTTCTATTAAAAAAAAGGCTGATATTAACATGTACAAAACATATTAAAATTGTCCCAGAGAGCAAGTGGTCAAGGTAGGCTGTGTGCAGAAAAGCATATATAATGGAGAAGTTTACATTAAAAAAAAAAGTGCACTGAGGTTTGTACAGATCTGTTGAACTATTGCATGAAGCACAGTAATAGAAGCATTAGAAGCAGTGTGGAATATACTTTATGTGCTGTGTATAAAGAGAGTAGGCTCAAGCATTATTAAACCCCTTCACGCCTAAGGGTAAAACAATTGCAAATGGCTAAGCACAATTTTACAACTTTAACATGTGTTAGTAAAACTGTGCCTATAGTCACAACTTGTCAGGGCTGGGCTCAGCCCTTCCTTCCCAGAGCCCTGTGCTCAGCTGTCGGTTAATTGCCAGTACTCTTCATTGCACAGTGACTCACCTGGTCTTTCTTTGCTGCTCGTCAGCTAGCCCTGCTGACTATTTAACCTCCCTGGCGGTACGATTATTTCGGATTTTAGGTGCTAAAAGCGGTACCATTATTTTGCATGAAAATTTGGCGTTTTATATTGTAGTCCTGCAATTCTTAGGAATAACTCTCTTAAATCTGTCCAAACCAGAGTCTAGCAGACATCCCGGGTATGATAAAGTTTGAAAAATGAAATCATAAATTATAATATAATAAATAACTATAAATAATTGTACCAAATAATAATATAACAATAATAAAAATTATTCAATAATGTAATCAAATCAAAAACACTGAAATTTGCTCAGTTGCAGAATTGTCACTGTCAATACTTTTCAGTATTTGATGACGGATCTCCCCACAAATTGCTATCTCTCAATTCTGCGAGTGATTCTAATTTATTATCGCTGTTTTCTAGCTGGTCTAAAATCATTTTTGATGTACAGTGACAGTTTTGGTTGCTATGGGCAATCTCCAGTTTCCAGGCATAAAGAACAGTTTTTATTATATAAAAGTGCATGCAGGACACTGGGCAGACCACTAGGGACAAAGGGGATGTGAAATATTTACATACAGCAATGTAATCTGTAAGATTACATTATACTGTATGTTTACTGTTTGTTTCACTTTTTGAATTTGGCGCCGATCTCCGCGCCCGTGCGTCGCAACGCTCGCAGGGCACGGAGATCGGCGGTGTGATAGATCGAGCGAGACACGGCTCGCTCGTACAGCGGGGAGACAACGCTGGATCCGAGGGAGAAGGTAAGTAAACCTCCTCCTGGATCCAGCGATGCTGTCCCGAGTCTGACTCGGGGATACCGCTTTTGGTATGAAAAATCCACCCCGAGTCAGACTCGGGAATACCGTCAGGGGGGTTAAACTGCCTTGATCAGATCTCCTGCACCTTTGCCTGGTCAACATATCTGGATAGTCTCTGCTGTGTTTTTCTGTTAACCGCTTGGCGACCAGCTCATGCCAATATGCATCGGGCAGAATGACACTCCTGCACAAACTGATGTACTGGTACGACAGTCCGCAAAAGCAGAATAGCAGGTGCTCACACCTGCCACATGCCGTAGAAGTGTGCCCGCGGGTCCGGCGGACTCGATGTCCGCCGGTGTCCAGCAATCACAGTGAGGAGAGACAGAATGGAGAGCAAGGCAAATTTCCTGTTCTGCCTAGTAACAGGTGTGTAAAAATAAGAATAGATGCACTACTAAATGCCTAAATGGAAGTGCTTGCTGTTTTTGAAAGTGCTTGCTGTTTCATGTTTTAAAGTTTTAAACGTTCTGTGGTGCAGTGATGTGCCGTGGTTTTGAATAAACAAACTTGGATTTTAAACATATTACACTATGAAGTCCTCTTTTTTCCTCCCATAATGTTCCTATTGAAACTGCCTTACCCATAAAACTTAAAGGGGTTGTAAAGGTAAATGTTTTTTCACCTTAATGCATTCTATGCATTAAGGTGAAAAAACATCTGACACTTCCGGCACTCCCAGTCCCCCCGTTTTACTTACCTGACCCCTCGAAAATCCCGCGCTCGCCCCCGCCGTCCTCTTCGCCGCTCAGCCTGGCCGCTGATTGGCTGGAGTGGATGGATTGAAAGCAGCGCAGCCATTGGCTCGCGCTGCTGTCAATCACATCCAATGACGCAGCGCGCCGGGGGCGGGGCCTTGTGATACAGCGAGTGGCTATAGCCGCCGGCTGTATCACGGGAGCGCGCCCGCAGGTGCTTCTCACCAATGCGAGGGAGCTCACATGAACGTGAGAAGCACCTGTGGGAAGAAGCAGAGACAGCCGCCGAGGGACCCCAGAAGAGCAGGTTCGGGGCCACTCTGTGCAAAATGAGTGGCACAGTGGAGGTAAGTATAACATGTTTGTTATTTAAAAAAAAAAAAAATTTGACTTTACAATCCCTTTAAGGCAGTTTCAAGTGCACCGGAGGCCGGTCCTATTAGTGGAGGAGAGTATCCAGATGGATGTCCTTGGAGTGTCAGCCTGATCTCTCCTGCTCTGTACCTATCAGATCTCCGTAATAGAAATCCGACTTTTCTGGTAAGCGGCCATCTGGCTTTTTATTATCCTTTGGCGGGGGCGTGGCTTGGCGCATGGAGAGGAAGGCAGCCTGAGACCTCGGCTCCCGCTCCACCATACCGAACGGCGTACAGCACGGCCGACAGCATCCTCGTTTTGCTCCCCCATGAGCAGGAGGGGGACCGGAGACTCCCCCCGACCCTCGGGGGATCTCAAATCTAAAGAAATAGGCAGCTACTTCCCCGCGAAGGGATCCGCGGGCCGGACCACGCCGGCTTCCAAGATGGCGGCGACCCGCTCGGCGGCGGCGCAGGCGGCCCTCGCCGCCTCTCAGGTACCCTCTTCGCTCCCGGAGGCCTCTCCTCCCTCACCGCACTCACCCGGTTCGGACACCCGGAGCCCCCACTACCCTGCATGTCCCGGGAGCCCTCCGCCCCAGCCGCACTCTCAGCCAGTACCCTGGGACATGGAAACCTACCTCAAGGCCCTCCCCACCAAAGGGGATATTGAGGCCTATATCAGCAGGCTTGAGCGCTCCTATAAGCGTGAGATCACAGACCTACGCCATGATATAGGCCAGCGCTTTGACGATATTGAAGCGACGGTGGAGGAATCTGTGACCAGGATTATTGAACATGATGACGTGGCTCTGTGGCTCACGCATGCGTTTGCAAATGCGTGCGGACTAAACCCCTGTTTTTAACGCATACTGTTAGACAGGTTAATTTGGTTGTCTGCGAGCTGGTGGTAAGTAGGCTTTGGTTTTTTCCCTGGGCATTCCCCAGACCTTGTTGTTACCTGTTGTTTAGCCTTCCAAAGCCACTTACTGCGATAGCCAGCTATAGATGAGGGCGGTGGGCAAGTTCTTGATAACACGGTAGTGTTTGCATTGGTCCAGCAGCGCACCAACACCTTTGCTGCCATTGTGCTCTTGCTGGGTGTTTGGTGTGTTCCTGTACCTTTAAGGAGGGGTGGCTCCCCTTCAGTCCACCTGCCCTCATCTAACCATCAGAATGCATGTGCCTCCACTGCGGGGACACCATGTTAGTGTTAGGACCACAGATACCAGGGTGCCTTGACGTGGCTCTGTGGCTCACGCATGCGTTTGCAAATGCGTGCGGACTAAACCCCTGTTTTTAACGCATACTGTTAGACAGGTTAATTTGGTTGTCTGCGAGCTGGTGGTAAGTAGGCTTTGGTTTTTTCCCTGGGCATTCCCCAGACCTTGTTGTTACTTATTGAACATGATCACATTCTTCAGCAACACACTAATCAGATCCAACAACTGTTTTACGGTCTCGATGACCAGGAGAACAGAAGTAGACGCAATAATATTCGCATCCGCGGGGTTCCTGAGTCGGTTGAAAACAAGGATCTTGCCAAAGCAGCCATTTTGATGTTTAATCAGCTATTGAACAAGCCCCAGGATGAGCACCTGGAAATTGACAGGATTCACAGATCCCTGGGCCCCCGCAATCCCAACCCTGCTTACCCAAGGGACATTATTTGCCGCATCCATTTTTTCCATACCAAGTCTGACATCATGCAGGCCGCTCGGTCTCGGGACTCCATCCTTTTTAACGGATCCCCGTCATGCTTTTGACGGACCTCTCCAGGCAGACCCTTCTCATGCGGAAATCTCTGAAGCCACTCACAGACGCACTTCACTCTAAGCAAATCAAATATCGATGGGGCTTCCCTTTCCCCCTGTTTGCATCTCATGAGGGTAAATCGGCCACGTTTCGCACCCTGGGTGATCTCCCTAACTTTCTTGGAGTGTTTGAACTGCCACAGATCTGGATCCCGGATTGGCCCTTGGAGGCGGCCACTCCGGGGTTCCCTAAAGCGCCTCGTTGGGAGAAGCAATCTAGGAAGAAGAGATCCAGATCCCGCACCTCCAAATCTCCACCTGGCTGAATTTATTCCTTATAACCTGTTTTTTTTTTTTCCTCTTCCTTTTTATATACTTCGTGGTTTTCCCTTGACGCCTGCTGGCTTCCAGATCTGCCTATATGCTCTGTTTTACATCTTTCTCCCCCTCTAGGTGACTTTTGAATTGATCACTGAGCATGGACGCTGAATTCCTACCTATGAAGTCCTACTTTTTCAACCACACTGTTCGCTGACGTTTTCTATTTTTGTCATTTTATTTTTGTTTCGACTCTTACATGAGTCCCCTTGTGCTCCTTTTCTACTACGGTTGCTCGCAGGCCTTAGACCGTAACTTGGACTATATTTTTGCTACTATGCTGTTGACTTTCAACTGTTACATTGCTGTTCTGTCGCCCCGCACGTGCTGTGCTGTGTGCTTTAGATAAGCACTTTATCTTTATTATTGTTTATTTTGCTATGTTGGGGCGGAGCCCCTGAGTTTTGCCCTTCCACGTTCCCCACGTTAGGGTGTGCAGAGTCTTCATTGCCTCTGTTTTCTGTTGTTTTTCTAGGTACCTGTGTAGTGTTCACCTCCCTTTTTCCCCCCTGAACACTAGTGGGTGGGATCTGACTCCTCCCTTCCCGCCCTACCTGGGGGCATTACATCCTGACCCACCCCCCTGGGTTCTGTTGAGCCCTTTTCAGAGTTATTTAGCTTGACGCCCTCCCCCCCTCTGACCTTAGGACCCATTTGCTAACCCTTTATCTCCTCAACTGGAGACTACCTCCTCTAGTTCCCATGACAGGAACCCTACCGCACCCCTTCCGTCCCCCCCGCTTGACGTGCCCACTTTAGGTATTAAAATCTCTTCCCTTAATTGTAGGGGGTTTAATACCCCAGAGAAGCGTAGACAGCTCCTGCATCACTTTCACAAATCCAAAACTCATATCCTACTCTTGCAGGAAACCCACTTCCGGACAGACAAACTCCCTAATATCTCTGACAAACGATACCCATGTTGGTTTCATAGTACCAACCCGGATGCCAAGACGCGGGGGACCTCTGTGGCCTTCCATGCCTCTTTTAACCCGACTGTTCTCGACCAGGAGATAGACCCCAATGGTAGATATGTGTTTTTGAAGTTGCAGGTTCAACAAGCAGTTTTAACCATTGTTAATGTTTATTTCCCTAACCAGAACCAGCATCGATTCCTCTCCTCCGTGGCATCCCGCCTACGCGCTTTTGGCACTCATAACTTGATCCTGGGTGGTGATCTGAACGTACCATTAGTACCGAGACTGGACTCGTCCACTGGTAAGTCACACATCCCTCCTTCCTCCCTGACCAGTATACGCTCCATTTTGCAGGACCTCTCCTTAGTTGATCCCTGGCGGGTGCTTTACCCTTCGGCGCGTGACTATACTTACTACTCCCCTGCACACAACTCATATAGTCGACTCGACTACATACTGATCTCCCAAGCTTTGCTAGACTGTGATCCTACCTGTGACATCGGACTGAGAATCTGGTCTGATCATGCCCCGGTGCATCTGTCCCTGGGGAGACCCCCAAACAATCGCGCCCACAAATCCTGGCGACTTAACGATAACCTCCTCCGTGACTCAGTCTGCAATGCAGCACTTACCACAGCAATCACAGAGTTTAACCTGGTCCATGCTGAAGACAACACCTCTAACCTGACCAAATGGGAGACGCTTAAATGTGTCCTCCGAGGCATTTTGATTCAGCATGGCTCCAGGCTAAAGAAGGCCCGTACTGCCGAAATTTCCAAGCTATTTGCACTGATCTCTGCCCTTGAGGCCTCCCATAAACACTCTCCCGATCCTAAGGTACTCGCAGAACTTTCTAATGCACGTCGGGACCTCCAACGGATCTTTACTGAACGCTCTGTGATTGCCTGTGCTAAGGGTAGACATATTCACTACGCCCATGCGAACAAATGTGGGAGACACCTTGCTCGCGCAATTCACCCCCAGCAACGCAGACAACATATCTCCCACCTCATGTCCTCCACTCACGTTAAACGCACTAAAAACTCGGAGATTGTTTCTGACTTTCGAGACTTTTACTCTGCCTTGTATAATCTTCCAGTAACTCCAACACCCGCCCCGTCCTCGCACTTAGACCTCTTACAATATATACGGGATACCTCCTTACCGCATCTACCCTCTGACGCTGTGTCGGACTTGGAGCGTCCGCTGACTACCTCTGACTTTTTGACTGCCATTAAAGAGCTCAAGCAGGGCAAGAGCCCGGGTCCCGATGGTTACACGCCTTTATTCTTTAAGCAATATGCCCACCAATTAGCTCCACTGATGGCACGAGCATTTGAGGAGGTTGGCGACGACCATCCGCTCTCTACCGAACTCCTGCAAGCTCAAATTGTAGTGATACCCAAACCTGGGAGGGACCCTACACTCTGCAGTAATTACCGCCCCATCTCCCTATTGAATGTTGATCTGAAACTCTACGCCAAGGTCCTTGCCACGCGCCTGGCCCCCCTCCTTCCCTCTTTGATCCATGGGGACCAAGTGGGGTTTGTCCCTGGCCATGAAGCCAGGGACAACACCACGAAAACGCTACATTTGATCGCCTACACCAAGACACACAATATCCCTGCCTGCCTCTTGGCCTGTGATGCCGAGAAGGCATTTGACAGGGTGAGCTGGCAGTTTCTTCGTGCGTCCCTGCAACAAATAGGCTTAGGCCCTAACTTACTTTCCAAGATTATGGCTCTCTATTCTCACCCTACTGCTCGGGTCTCAGCTAACGGGGAATCGTCCACGCCATTTCGAATAAGTAATGGTACCAGGCAGGGCTGTCCTCTTTCCCCCTTGCTGTTCGCAATCACAGTGGAACACCTGGCACAGGCTATACGTAACAATGCCTCTATACACGGTATTCCTACCCCATCGGCTCCCCGCAAGCTGTCACTCTATGCCGACGACTTACTTCTATATGTCACAAACCCCCGCATTAGTCTACCACATATTCTCGAGGAACTGGACCGCTTCGGTACCCATAGTAATTTTAAACTTAATATAGCCAAAACCGAAGCCCTGAATATCTCTCTGCTGGAGCGGGACCTGACGGCCCTGAAAAGGGACTATCCGTTCCGATGGCAATCACGCTCTATTAAATATTTAGGGACTGCAGTTCCTAGAGATTTACAGGACATCTACTCCCTTAACTATAGCCCCTTGTTGACCAACATTAAACGTTCCCTCGACTCCTGGTATAATTTGAAACTTACTTGGTGGGGGAGGATGAACGTCATTAAAATGGACATACTGCCCAAGGTTCTGTATCTGTTCCAAACCCTTCCTATACTTCTTCCTCGGACGTTCTTCCTCTCCCTCCGATCTGAGATAATTAAATTTGTATGGCTCCGCCACCCCCCTCGACTGAAACATAGGATCCTATGCGCCCCCAAGCTCCGCGGGGGGACTGGACTACCTGACTTTCAACGATATCACACTGCATCCTTGCTGTCTAGACTGTTAGAATGGTTCCCGAGACCCCTACCCAAACTTACAGTGACTATTGAACAGGATATGGCCCTTAGAGACCTTAGGGCCCTGTTATGGGGACATCACGCCGTGTTCCGCTCGCTTCGTGGGGTCTCCCCCCTGACGATCGCAGCTCTGACCAAATGGTACGCCGTCTCCGGTACGACAGGCCTGTCCACGGATCCTGGCCCTCTTTCCTCCCTTTTTGACAACCCACTTCTCCCCACTCTCCTCTCGGCTACTCACATTGGGGCATACCGCAGGGAGGATTGGCCCACAGCCAATCAATTTGTCCACCCCTCCACTGGTCGCTTGCGAGCTCTGGCGACATCGTCTCCCCTACCGGACCTGGATTGGCTCTCTGAGCGGTCCATCAATCAATTTTGCAACTCACTCTTCCTATCCGGTAAAATTCATAGGACCCTCACCTTATTTGAAGAACTTTGTACTCTACCTCACACACCGAGGCACACGTTATCTCTTCTTTACAAAGAACTCCAATCTCTTACTTACACCTCACTTCCCACTTATACTGATAAATGGTCTGCTGACGTCGGAACCGAAATCTCCCCATCACAATGGCATACCTCCTTTATCCTTACTCACCAATCCTCTAGATCAGGGTTCACTCAGGAAAAAAACTATAAATTGTTATCACGCTGGTACAGAGTTCCAGTCTCGGTACGCAGAATGTTCCCCGGTTCAACGGATGTGTGCTGGCGGTGCCATGGTGCGACAGGTACGTTCTTTCATGTCTGGTGGGAGTGTTCTATGGTTCGCCCTTTTTGGGATAAAGTTTTTGAAACGTATAATGCTATGTATCAAGCTTCCTTATCCCCCTCGCCCTTGGTTGCCTTACTGTCCATTATACCGGGCTCCGTTAAACGGCACAAGTCTTGCCTTCTTAGATTCCTCCTCTCTGCTGCCCGTCATAACATCACCCTCTCCTGGAAGACAGATCGGGTCCCGTCGGTAGTTCGATGGATTGAACTTCTTAACGATATGATGGTCATGGAGGAGCTGCAGGCGAAGGTGGACGACAGATATGACAAGTTTACTGCTTTGTGGTCTATCTGGCGCCATCACTCGGCCTCATCGGGCTTCCTTAATGGCCTTCGATAGGACAATGTTATGTCCTGTATTTTTGTTGTTCGCCTGTGATACTCCTTTGGGGTTGCACAGCTAATGGGCCTGTGCTCTTACTTCCCTCTGTACACCACCTTCCTGCTGGCCCCCATCTGTCTTCCCTCCCCCCCATGTGGCGATATAGGTTGGGCGTTGGGCCACCGACCTGGATCCATGCTGACGGCTGCAATACGGCCCAGTATGACTTCAGTTTTTGAGGTTCCTGTCTTCCCCCTTTCCTCTCCCTCGCCTTCCCCTGTCCCTTCCCCCCTCCCTTCCCCCCTCCCCCCTTCTCCCCCCCTCCCCTTCCCTCCACCTATTGATTGCTTTCTTTATTTTCATTTCTACTGGTATTAATCAGCTATGTCATTTGCGCAGTTTTTTATGCTTTTACACTTGTACCTCGCTGTTTGTGTATCTTTGGAAATGTACTGCCATTTTGTACTCCTTGTTTGCACTGATCTTATGACAATAATAAAAACTATGTTCAACCTTATTATCCTTTGGCTGTTACATAAGGAGTGTTACTGTGAAGAAATCATTCTATTTGGGAATCTCTATTTAAAGAATTATTGTCAATGGACTTGTATTGTACCTTTCATGGACTTTCTTCTGAGTAGAACAATTTGTTTTCTGATTAGAACAGTTCATGTATGCTGATCTATTTTTGTATCATTTTTGTTTCATTACTTTTTGTTTTTTATCTAAACTCTTGCTCACAATCATTTACTTTGTTTCAGTGTGCATTTAGCGGCACACCTATTTTATATAGTAGTGCACTTTTGGATTTTTAGCACAGGTGTAGCACAGATATTATGTAAATTGCACTAGGCAGTTAGTAGCGCATGTATTCTTATTTTTACACACACTCCACTGAATATTCAGTTTTTTGTTTAGATTGCAGCACTATCATATATATTCAGCTGTCACATATTTTTATATAGTTATTATTTATCATTTTTTATATTGACTGGGGGTAGCGCAGATTTGTCCACAATACACTACCTAGTAACATGACATCTACTGTTCCCTGCCATCTGAAACATTGACCTCCGTCATGTGTAGTCCATCCCTGCTACAGTTATAACATGCTGAGGGACCACACTTAACCCCTTGATCTCCCCCAGTGTTTAACCCTTTCCCTGCCAGTGACATGTATACAGAAATCAGTGGCTATTTTTAGCTCTGAAACTAAAGATATGTTGGTATTGTGCTGCCCCTATATTAAATAACTCTCTGAGGGTGATAAGTATAATGCCTCGGAGGGTTATTTAATATAGGGGCAGCGCAATACCAACATATCTTTAGTTTCATATTAAGTGGATACGGTGTGATCCATTCCGGTAGTAGCAGAAGCCCCTGACATTTGATAGATCACCAGTGGTAGCGTAGGAATAAAACACTATCATTTATATTTTTAGCTCTGATCGCTGTATAAATGTCAATGGTCCCAAATTAGTGTCAAAAGTGTTCGATCTGTCCACTGCAATGTCGCAGATCTGTTGCGATTTTTTTTACCAAAAATACATAGAAGAATACATATCTGCCTATTTTTTTTATATTTTTTGGGGGTATTTATTATAGCAAAAAGTAAAATAAATGTATTTTTTTTTTTTAAAATTGGCAGTCCTTTTTTGTTTATAGCGCAAAAAATCAAATGCCACCAAAAGAAAGATTTATTTGTGGGAAAAAAAGGATGAACATTTTGTTTGGGTAAAGCTTCACACGACCTCACAATTGTCAGTTAAAGCGTCACAGTGCCAAATTGTAAAAAGTGCTCTGGTCAGGAAGGGGGTAAAATCTTCAGGGGCTGAATTGGTTAAAGACCTTTGCCTGGCTAACTCCCTTCTGGTTCCTGATACTGTTTACTGACTCTCCTATGCTGATCTCTGGATTCCTGTCTCTCTGGCTTGTTCCGACTACCCGCTCTGGTTACCGAACCCTAGCTATGTTTTGACTACGTTTGCTCAGCTTTGTACCATTTTACCATTTCATTAAAAAGTGTGATTGTTTTTACTGCACTTCTGTCTCAGTCTGATTCATGGTTCCTGACATAACTACTTTTTTACATCCAGGTGAATTATACCTTGTCTTTTTCAGGACCAATTGGGCTTTCTTTTGGTGGTATATGGTAAGGGAAAATCTCCTTATTCTCCTGAATCTCCTGAACTAGCCCAAAATAGTAAATACATTTTTTTTTAAATTGAGCTGTATATTTCTTGCTATTATCATAAATTATATTACCACCAAAGGTAATAACCCAACCCAAAACCCAACAACCCAAAATAAATTATCCTGCTCCTGACCATTGCAGTGATATCACATACCTGTATGTGTATGTTAGTTGTTGTTTGTACCCGTAGTACAGCTCAAAAACAATGGTGCGCATTTTTTTTTCTTTTATCCTGCCTAAAACACACTGACACTGATACTAATTTATCTTAAAATTCTACCCAAAATATGCTCACTGTAACCTTTGTCCCCGACCTAGACCCTAATGCCACGTACACACGATCAAACAATCCAGTGGAAAAATCCAATCCGCCCGTGTGTAGGCTCCGGCGGACTTTTTTTACCCAAAAGTGCGGCGGACTAAGATTGGAGTTTTGCACATCAATCTGTCTACCGGACTCGCATTTCGGCGGACAGTACGGCCTTGTGTGTGCCAGTCCGCCGTACTTTTGAAATGAATGGACTCACCCACACACACGGAGGAAAGTCTGCTCATTTTGAGCTTGGCTCCAGGTAGCTGGGACCAGCAAAGGAAGCATCGCTGGCCCCATCACCTGGTATGGACTTAAAGGGGAATCCCTACGCCAAAAAAAACAGTGTGGGGGTCCCCCCCAGGTCCATATCAGACCCTTATCCGAGCACGCTACCCAACCGGCCAGGAAAGGGGGTGGGGACTAGCAAGCGGCTCCCCCCTCCTGAGCCGTACCAGGCCACGTGCCCTCAACATGGGGGGTGCCTTGGGGAAGGGGGGCCGCACGGCCCCCCACCCCAAAGCACCTTGTCCCCATGTTGATGAGGACAGGGGCCTCTTCCCGACAACCCTGGCTGTTGGTTGTCGGGGTTTGCAGGCGGGGGGCTTATCGGAATCCGTGAACCCCCTTTAATAAGGGGGCCCCCGGATCCCAGCCCCCCACCCTATGTGAATGAGTATGGGGTACAATTTACCCCTACCCATTCACCTGTGAAAAAAAAAAAACACAACACACAAGGGTTAAAATAGTTTATTGCACAGCTCCGGGGGTCTTCTTCCATCTTCGGGGGTCTTCTCGCCGGACTCCTCCGCTATCTTCTGCTAGCTCTTTTACTAGCGGAGGAGCCCGGCCTTCTTTCGACGCCGCCATCGCCCTCTTCTTCCGACTTCGGGGGTCTTGTCCCCCTCTTCGGGGGTCTTGTCCCCCTCTCTGGTCTTCTGTTGCCGCTGCCGCCGTCTTCTGTTCTTCTGTTCCTCTGTTCTTCTCTTCTGGAGATGTTGCCTCGTCGCTGTCTCCAGTCACTATGACAGGACACGTGGCGTGCGGCGACTTATATAGGGACTTCACCGGATGATGTCCCCGCCCATTATGATGTCACAGTCCAAGCATCCGTTTTTTCAGCGTAGGGATTCCCCTTTAAGTCCATACCAGGTGACGGGGCCGGCGACGCTTCCTTCGCTGGTCCCGGCTACCTGGAGCCACGCTCCAAATGAGCGGAGTTTCCTCCATGTGTGTGTGGGCGAGTCCGTTCATTTCAAAAGTACGGCGGATAGTCCAGCGGACTTAGTCCGCCATACCTAGTTCACCGCAAAAGTACCGTGTGTGGGCAGGTAGCTCGTTCGGAAAGTCCGGCGGACAGTCCGCCAGACTAAGCCCGCCGGATACTCTGATACGTGTGTACGCAGCATAACACTAACCTTGGCAAATCTTAATCTTGTTATTTTTATTTTTATTTTATTTATTTATTTTACTCACTGGTTTGTTTAAATTTTCCTCTCCTGCAAGAAGAGGTAGATACAACGTATCTTTCTCTTCATTGAGAAGAGGGCATGAACATAGGGGGAAACTTACAGGGACTGATCACTGTTATATTCAATGAGAGGCTATCACAGTATTCAGGTGATCCGGAACTAAAAGTCCCAACTCCCGATCATTAGTTTGAGACCTGGGGCTCTCGGTCGAGACCCCGGAGTCTGTGCTTGGAGCACACTGTGTGGTGCGTCCCCACCACAAAAGAAGATACGCAGATATGTGGCCCCACAGAAAAAAGCCCACTTGGGTGAGGCTCTATGTACAGTATGTGTGGGGTCTGTGGGAAGGGCTTAATCATGCCCATTTAAGCACTTTCCACTGCCAGCACAATTTTCTCACACTCACCATTTGGGGTGATACATTTCTCCTCTGGGAATCCATGTGTGCCCCAGGTCTTTCACAATCCCAGCAATGCTCTAGTCCATGACTTAAATTTCTATTACATAGGACAAGCAGTGAATTGCTCATTCAAGCAGCAAATAAAATTGTTTTTTAAGTGATTACAGTGATTTAAATAATCAACGTGTTGGAAAAACTCTGTGCAATAACAAACACTTCTGTTGTTTAGGAATACTTATTATTCTCATGCCTAATGTATGACTGCCATTCCCACTTTTCAATGCTAAAATTATAGTACAGTTTTTATGTCAAATTATATATTTTTATAGATCGGAAAGAAACTATGATCTTCCTTGCAATTTGTTTGGAATATATGAATTCTCCTAACCTTAATTGTAGCAATATTGATCCCCTGAATTAACACCCTAAGCAAATGTTCTTTTGTTGAAAAGGTCATTTAATTCATTGAATTGTCAGTTGTATTTCAAATAGATTAAGATATTTAAGACTAAAATCACTTAGACTAAAAAGGTAAAAAAAAAAAAAAAAAGATATTTGAAGTAGTGTTTGCTATCATGTAAACACAGCATGTTCTGCAGTGAACAAGGTTAGCTCTGATGCTCTATGGATTAGATGCTGTAGAAGAACTGAGATAATTGTAGGTAGCAGTTATCATCACTGTTCCTCCAATTAGCCTGCCTGCTTTAGGTTTCTAATCTCAGTGACCATGACTCATGGGATTACTGTTTAAAATAACCTAGGCTGCACTGTACAAATTTTGTAATAATACAAACATTCAAGAGGGTAGAATTTATTTCCTCTTTCATCCTCAATCCAAGTCCTTTCATTTTTTTTTTCATTTGAGCAAGTGGCTAAGGAAATGGGCAATCCCATTTCACCCTATAGCTTTGTCATAATGAATTATTAAAGTGTTTGAAAAGGTTTATACTTACCTGCTCTGTGCAATGGTTTTGCACTAAAAAGGTAAACTATTGGCCTGTATCACGGGCCTCTTCTTCAGACGCTGTGAGCACCCCATATTGGCTGCAACCCCCTGCTTACATTTCAGATTGTGACCCTGTGGCCACCCTGATATATCTACCATAAGGGTCTCTAATTTTTACCGCACACTAAAGAAACATTCAATGAACTTATACCTGCTTATTGTGCAAAACTCTGCTCTCTCCATGGCTCGCTATTTAATGATTCCTCTGTGAATGGCAATGTGTGGTTATTTGTAAGGACTATGTTGGACATATCTGTATAGATTCCCATCTCAGAAAGTAAAGGGTGTCTGTCGAGCAAAGTTCAGTTAGCTTAATTTAGACCTCCACCACCTTTCTGAGAAGGTGGATACTACTAATGGGGGTCTGCAATCATCTAAACTCTTGATCACCATGCTTAAGGACCAGGTCTCTTTACAAGCTCCCACTATTAGAGACTTGCAAAAACTTTTAGAGGATCTGGTAAATGAAGGGCAACTGAACAACATTTGTGTTCAAGGTTTCCCTGAGGCATTTCAGAAGAAGATATTTCCCTTTTCCCAGTTCCCTGTTTTTTTTTTAACATACTATTGGGACTCCAATCTACTGAGCCCATAAAACTTGATAGAATCAACAGAGCTCTTAGAGCCCTGGCCCTCCCATATAGGCCAAGATACTGTACATTATTTGCAAAATACACACCTTGAAAGAGGATATTATGCATTCTGCCAAGAACATGAGTTATGTCTAATTTAATGGGGCAATGCTGAAAATTTTCCCAAACTTATCTTAGATCACTCCACAACTAAGATGTACCCTCTAACCATAGATTAAGATCCTGTACAACAATTCCATTAACTACAGTTGTGAGTTTCTTTTCAATATGAACGATAAGTAAAGATGATAAGATGTCTGCATTGTACCACAGAATATCCCCCACTCTTGTAGAGATCTAAAATTACAGTGTCTAGCCATTCCTAAATCAGATCCTCTCCTCACCTTTCCATTCTAATACCTAAATCGGCATATGGTTCAATGTCAGAAGTGACCATGACAACCGAATCCAACTGGCTCCAGAATATTGACAATTTGGGCCCAATTTGGACATTTTCACTTAGGGGTGTACTCACTTTTGTTGCCAGCAGTTTAGACATTAATGGCTGTGTGTTGAGTTATTTTGAGAGGACAACAAATTTACACTGTTATACAAGCTGTACACTCACTAATTTACATTGTAGCAAAGTGCAATTTCTTCAGTGTGGTCACATGAAACAATATAAAATATTTACAAAAGTGTGAGGGGTGTACTTTTTTTTCTGATTTTTTTTCCCATGAAAGTGGAGTTACACTTAAAGTGGAGTTCCACTCAAAAAATGTAATTTCTGTGCATGAAATAAATAAAAAAAAACATTTGAAGAAATGTACTGTATTTTTTTTTTTTACTCACCTCACCAAATGTCTGTTGCTAGGGGGTCCCTCATAATCTGGGACCCTGGGACAGGTAAGTGTCCGATTATTAAAAATCAGCAGCTGCAGTATTTTTAGCTGCTGACTTTTATTTATTTATTTTTTAAGCGAAACTCCGCTTTAAGTATCCAAATGTTGTTTCTTTTATTCTCTTTTTAAGTGACTTTTTTATTGTTGTTATTCACTACGCTTCAAATCAGTTACATTCCTCTTAAAGGGGCTCTAAATGCTCTTTACCTTAATGCATTATATGCATTATGGTAAAAAACTTTATAGGTGCAGGTCCTCCCCCCAGCCCACCCTTATGCCACGTACACACAACCGTTTTTTCTGTCAGAATAAACTCTGACGTTCTTTCCGACGGAGTTCCGACTGAGTGCCTCTGAAATGGACTTGCCTACAAATGATCACACCAAAGTCCGTTCGTTTAGAATGCAGTGACATATGCCGGGACTAGAAAAAGGAAGTTCAATAGCCAGTAGCCAATAGCTGCCCTTGCCTCGTTTTTGGTCCGTCAGAATAGCATACAGACGAACGGTTTTCCTGATAGGAATTGATTCCATTGGAAAGATTTAAAACGTGTTCTATTTCTAGGTCCATTCGAATTTTTGAAAAAAAAAAAAGTCAGATGAAGCCCACACACAATTGGAATATCCACCTCTGATGATTTCATCTGACCTTTTCTGCTGGAAAGTCTGGTCATGTGTACAGGTACGTGGCATTATACTTACCTAAGCACCATCTCAATTCAGCGATGTGCATGAGATCAACGGCTCTCCTGGGACTATCTCTTCCTCATTGGCTCACACAGCAGTAGGAGCCATTGGCTTCTGCTGCTGTCAATCACAGCCTGGGAGCCAATGTGGAGAGACCTATGGGCGGAGCCGAGCCTTGCTCTGTGTCTGTGAATGGACACAAAGAGCACAGCTCAGGAGTGAGCCTACTCAAGTGCCCCCATAGCAAGAGGGTTTCTACTGAAGCACTCGGCATGGAGGAGGAGCCAGAACTGCTGGCAGGGGACCCAAAAAAAGAGCATTGGGGCTGCTCTGTGCAAAACCATTGCACAGAGCAGGTAAATATAACATGTTTGTTTTTTTTGTTTTTTTTATTCTTTCCTTTAGAATCACTTTAAGACCTTGGAAAGTACCCCCGTCATCTCTCTGTCCTCAAGAGACTACTCGAATAAACTCCACAACATGGACATTATGGATACTGCATGATGGAAAGCCAAGTAATTCAAATTTTTTTTTTTCACAATCTTTTTTATTGAAATTTTAAGAAATAAGAACAACTGTATTGATCCCACACAGGGGATATAAACATAAAATATATCATGGCACAGCTTAATAATGCTAAAAAGCATATTTGATCACAGAAATTATCAAGCATCAACAGCGAAGGCCAGGGGTCAGCATAGGGTAAATGAGTTTAGGTGCTCAAGGGTTGAGGCGTGAGATAGTCCACAAATTTTTTTAAAAATAAGACTAAAATCGAGGTCTTATGGACAGAGAAAAATAAAAAGAACACCGAAAAACAAAAAATAGAGATGAGAGAGGGAGGAAGAGAGAATATATGGTGAAGAGAGACATAAGAGATGAAAAGGAAAGACGGAGAAGGAAAGGAGGTGCAGACCAGGAAGGTAAGGTAGGAAAAAGGGTTCCCCCAGGTCGGGGGGGGGGGTGGAGGAGGTCAATTAGCATGGCCTAGGCTGGTCGGGTGCAGAGAGGGAAGAGCGTATGACCACCACGGGCCCCACACCTTAAGGAACTTGTCATGAGAATCATGGACAATGCTAGACATCTTGTCGTTAGGGTGCTCTTCACCTCTGCAAAAGAGACAGCCATTTTCTTCTAGGCCCTAGCTATTGTACACTTCGCAGCAATAAACAAGTAGGTGGTCAGCTTTTGCTGATAAGAAAAGAGGCCCGGGATCGGGCAGTGGAGTAATGCCAGTTTGGCATCCCTGCGGGGGGATGTTGAGAAGAGAGTGGACAGAAGACCGAATACTCTGGACCAGAATCCCACTAGGCCACCAGATATGAAATTTGTCTCCTCACTGACTGCAGCCCCTGAAGCATCTATCACTGCAGCATGGGTTTGATTTGGCAATACTGGATGGAACCCAGTACCAGCGGAAAGCACCTTATAGGCTGCCTCTAGGGTAGCCGTGTTAAAGGAGCATTTTGCGATATTAGACCAGGCTTTGCTCCAGTCAGCTGGATCGATGTGTGATAAGTCTTGCTCTCAGTGTTGGACATAAGACAGGGAGTTGGAGTTCTGCTTGAGTTAAGGGAGGAGTAAATCAAAGATATGGTACCCGGAGATCCTGGAGAGTGTTGGCACATATGTTCAAAGGTGGTTTTCTGATAGGGGAATGTATCGTTGGACCTGAGAGAGGAGATCCAGTGTCGTAATTGAAGGTAGAGGAAGAATTCCACTGGGGGAGCTTCATGAGCCTCTTGGATTGAGGTCCACGAGGGAAAGGGGCGAGTCCAATAAAATGTATGGGCTGGCCACCAGGTAAAAACATGAGGTTGTTCTGAGCTGGGGGGGGGGGGCAGTGGGTTATTGAGAAGGGGAAGGAGTGAGAGGGATGGGGACATGGGCCCATCGGAGTACTGAACCGATTCCCAGAGTTTTAGGCTATGGGCCATCAGAGGACTGATTGAGGGGGGATACATCTTAGGAGGCAGCCACAAGAGGGCTGAGATGGGAACCGGTGCACAGTTGGGGATTTCCATGAGAACCCAGAATGGAATATTGGAGGTAGCTTGGAGCATCGCAAGCTGGGAGATTTGTGCAGCTTGATAGTATTTGGCAATGTTCGGGACTCCGAGCCCACCTCTCAGTCTGTGGGCATACAGGGTAAAGCGGGAAACTCTGGGACGCTTGTTGGCCCAGATAAAGGAGAGGCGACTTTTCTGGAGGAGACGCAAGAAAAATGCTGGGATCCGAACTGGTAGGGACCAGAAAAATATAGGATCTTTGGAAGGACCGTCATCTTGCCTGCATGGATGCGGCCAATCCAAGATAAGCTGAGGAACTGCCAGAAGGCCATGAGCGCTGTGATGGTAGGCAACTGGGGATAGTAGTTTGCTTATAAAAGGGAGGAGTAAGAGGGGGTCAACTTAACACCCAAATATTCTAAGGTAGAGCCGCACCAGCGGTATGGGAAGTAGGATTGGAGGTGCGTGACCAGTGAGCTTGGAAGTGAAATGTTCATCGCAGTGATTTTGTGGTGATTAATCTGGAGCCCTGAGATGGCAGCAAAGTGAGTCAAGAGGGATTATAGATCGGGCAAGGAGACAATTGGGTTAGTTAGGGTTAAAAAAACATTGTCCGCAAACATATTTACTTTGTAACATTCGCCTGCGTATGGAACTCCATGAATGTTTTGATCAGCTCTAAGAGCCATGGCCAAGGGTTCAAGGGCCAAAATGAAGAGGACAGGATGAAGGGGACAACCCTGCCGTGTTCCTCTGGAGATGGGAAATGGGAGCGATAAGCAACCGGCATAGTTGACAGCAGCCGAAGGGGACGAGTAGAGTGCGACCAACCAGGTGAGAAATGAGTCTCCGAACCCCAACGTTGGAGCACATAGCGTAAATAATCCCACGAGAGGGAATCTATACATGTCGAGCGAGAGGAGAAACCCAGGGATTTTGCAGCGATGTAGCAGGGAAATCAGGTGAACCACCTTCAGGATTTTGTCTCCAGCCTCACGACCCAGCACGAAGCCTACCTGGTCCCTGTGAATCAGAGAGTGAAGGTGTTTATTGATGCGTGAGCACAGGATCCTGCCTAATAATTTCAGATCCTCATTCAACAGGGAAAATGGGTGGAAAGCTTGGGGCTCATGGGCTTCGACAGAGGTTTTGGGGATTATGTGCACCTGCAAGGAGTCATAGGAAGGCAAAGCTCCCTGTTTCATACTATTAAAGTATCCTGTCAGGTGGAGGAGCAGGAGGGAGGAAAATTTTCGGTAGTATAGGCCTGAGAAGCCATCTGGGCCTGGGTCCTTTGATAGCCTGGGCCACTTCCAGCTCAGAAATGTCTGCATTAAGGGCCATGTGAGCCGCAGATGAGAGAGGGGGGATGCAAATCATGGAAAAAGGCATCTGCTAAGTCGCAGGGGAAGGGGTAGTTTCCTATATAGGGTGGTAAAAAAATCAGCAAAGGCTGCTGTGACTTTGGTCGGGTCAGAAGTCACCTCCGGCCGAACAAAGGCGAAGCGGTTTGTGGGTGTAGCCTGTGGCCTTGAGTTTTCTGGCCTGCATTGCACGTGGCTTGTTTGCACAAGAATAAAATTTGTGTTTAGCCCATCACAGAGCTTTTTCGGCTCTGTCATAGATAGTAGATCCAGTTGCACCACAATGGTGTCGTGGGCCTTCTTATTAGCTAAGGTGGGGTTGGATTTCCGTGTCTCATTAGCGGATACCAAGCGGGTCATGAGTTCTTGAATTTTATTTTCCCTGTCCCTTTAACGGGAGGAAGCGAGCTGGATGCAGTGGCCCCGCATGGTGGCCCTGTGAGCCTCCCACTAAGAGATAGTTGATGACATGGAGCCTAGAATTGCTGGAGGCAGGTGTGAAGTTCAAGGAGGGCGTTAAGAGAGTCATTGATAAGGCGATCGAGTTAGGACCGTGAGCGCAAGTATGAAGACTATGGGATGGTGATCTGATAATGGGGAGGCTGGAATCATTATCTTATGTACCGTATATACTCGAGTATAAGCCGAGATTTTCAGCCTCTTTTTTGAGGCTGAAAGTGCCCCCCTCGGCTTATACTCGAGTCATCGCCGTCTGACTGCTCGATCAGCGTATCGAGCAGACAGACGGCGGACATACTACAATTTGAAAGCCGCGCCTCCTTCTCCGCCTCCGCCTGTGATAGGCGGAACACTGAATTTCCCAGCAGCCTGTGTTCCGCCTATCACGGACATCGTCTCATCCTCGTCCGTAGTACGAGGATGAGACGATATCGGTGATAGGCGGAACACAGGCGGAGGCGGGGCTTTTGAATTTTAGAATGGCCGCCGAGGCGATCCTGGCAAGGCACGGGACGGAGGCAAGGCAAGGCACGGCACGGGACGGGACGGGACGGGACGGAGGCAAGGCACGACACGACACGGGACGGAGGCAAGGAGGCAAGGCACGGCACGGGACGGAGGCAAGGAGGCAAGGCACGGCACGGGACGGAGGCAAGGAGGCAAGGCACGGGACGGAGGCTCGGGACACAGGTAGGCTGGACACACACACACACACACACACACACACACACAGAGACACACACACACACAGAGACACACACACACACACACACACACACACACAGACACACACACATGGACACACACACACAGGGATGGATGGATGGAGACACACACACACAGGGATGGATGGATGGATGGAGACACACACACACAGGGATGGATGGATGGATGGAGACACACACACACAGGGATGGATGGATGGATGGAGACACACACACACAGGGATGGATGGATGGAGACACACACACAGGGATGGATGGATGGATGGACACACACACACACAGGGATGGATGGATGGATGGACACACACACACACAGGGATGGATGGATGGATGGACACACACACACACAGGGATGGACGGACACACAGGGACGGACACACACACAGGGATGGACAGGCATGTCTCACCCTCGGCTTATACACGAGTCAATAAGTTTGCCAGTTTTTTTGGGGGTAAATTGGGGGCCTCGGCTTATATTCGGGTCGGCCTATACTCGAGTATATACGGTATGTTAAAAATTAGTCATAGGGGGATAAAGACATGGTCAATCCTGCAGAAGCTGTCATGTGGATTGGAATAGAAGGTAAAGTCATGATCACGAGTGTGATGCTCCCTCCATGTGTCCGCCAGGCTGTGTGATTGCAAGAGGGAATGCATTTGAGCTTCTACTGCCGGGTCATGGGAGGAGGACTCTCCTTGTGCGCATTTGAGACAACTGTAAGGAGGTGTGAGAAAAATTTGTGTTGGAAGCGGTTAGGAACATAATAGGCTACTAAGGTTATGTCATGACCATTTAACGCACCTCAGAGTAATAAATATCTACCAGTCAGATCTGTGATTTCCTTGGTGCAAGAAAATAAGAAGTTGCGCCGAAAGGCAATTAGAACTCCTCTATGTTTTGCAGGTGCAGAAGCAGCATAGAAGGTGGGGAAATTAGGAGAGAGGTATTTTGGGGTGGAGGAGGAGGAAAATCTGGTCTCTTGCAGGCATATCACGTCAATGTGGCTAGTTTTTAGATGATGAAATATCTTTGTATGTTTTACTGGTGAGTTAAACCCATCGATATTGTGCGAATAAAACTTCAATGGGGTCATATCCATAGTGAGAAGACGAAGCTGAGCTGAACTGTGGAAATTCCATAGCAGACTTCAGGGACTGGCATTTTGAGCCATAAAGGGGGAGAGAGAAAACAGATACTAGATAGTAAAGAAGGAAGGGTAGTACAACGTACAACACGCCAAGCATGAACCATATCTAATGATGAGATGTGTGAGGTAGGGGGGCTCTGCCGCTGGACACATGGCTGTGATGGGCTGGAGTAGCCAGAGTTGTTAATTTGAGGGTGTCTTGGCCAGTGGAAAGGAGAGGGGATGGTGAGTACATAAAAAGGGGGGGGGGGGGGGAAGTTGGGGGTGGTAACAAATGGAAGGCGCAATAGGCACCCTCGGGAGGGTAAAAGGGAACAATTAACCTGTGAGGGGCCAGTACAGCAGTAAAACAGGTCATGGCTTGTGGAGAAGGAGGTAGCATAAACAGAACAAAACTTCAAGTATGTCTTAAGAAAATATAGAGGTGCGTTGGCATAGTAAATCAATGGTAAAACAAGTGAGCCCTCTGCGGGATGTGTCCTAGGTCCGCGGGGAGGAAGTGGGGGAATGAAGCCCTGAACCAGCTGGTTAAGGAAATACAGCGTAGGACCCACGGGGAAAAACCCCGGGGTCAGTCTATCTCCGCAAACCCATGAGGGGGCACATCCACCTGGGACCTTAAAGGGAACAAATACAGGAGGTTTGATGCCGTATTTCAAGCTGTGGGGCTCGCATTCAGGGGCCCACCTGGCAATAGATCAAAGAGTTGGGGAGAAGGGAGATTACAGAAGGGGGAACAGGGGCTGGGTATGGGTACAAGGTGGGGGAAGAGGGGCCATGTGTATCCCGCATGCGAGCCCCTGCTATATCAACATCAGTTTAAGCAAATGGAAGAGGGTAAGGTGAGCCCTGTATATGGTGGAGGGGTTGTCAGGTCCATTACATGCTTAGAAGTATCTCAAGCTACCCTACAGCGTGGTGAGGGTAGGCTCTAGATCTAAGGTGACAATGGTAGTTCAATCAACAATAATAACAAGTAAAATTAACAAAAGCAAAGTTAACAACAAAAAAGAAAAAAACCTGCAGAAGTCTTATTTCAGCCTTAGTTCAAGAGCCAGTGATCCCAGAGGCAGGTAACATTGCCTGGGAGGTGGGTTGCAGGACAGTGTCCCGCAGGAAGGTAAAGGCTAATGCTGAACCATCCAGTGGAGGTCCATGCAGGGATGGGCCGTGGTGCTGCCAACATACATGGTTAGTAAGGTTGAATAAAGACACCAGTCCATCCTGAATGAGTGTCTACAATTGTCCCTATCCCTGTACATTGCACACTCACATCGGTCCCTACCCTCAAGGGGCCCGCAATCCAAGGTCCTCATTCATATACTAGAGCCAATTTTGGACAAAGAACAATTAGCCTACCTGCATGTCTTTGGAGTGTGAGAGGAAACCGGAGTACCCGGAGGAAACACACACAGGCACAGGGAGAACATGCAAACTCCAGGCAGGTAGTGTCATGGTTGGGTTTCAAACCAGTGACCCTTTTTACTGCTAGGCAAGAGTGCTAACCACTGTGCCGTGGTGGAGTATTCCATCCGTCCATAGGTAGGGTACGGGCAAGCAGCAAAAAAAGAAAGAATAAAACCATAAAAAAAAGGAAAAATAAATAAAAACAAAAACAAAACCACCCCATGGAGAGGCCAAACGTTAGTTAAGGTTAGGTGGGAGAGGATTTACGCACCTACCGTCTCTCACAGTGGACAGCAGGAAACGTGAATTGGTAAGTCCAGAGGACGAGTACAGACAGTGTCAAACTTACAGATCCAGGGCTCATCCCAGGTCCAAGTATGGGGAGCCAGTTGCAGGTGAGGCGTGAGTGCGGGAGCGCTTGTGGCTTTTCGCTGTGTCCCAGATGTGGCTCGGGAGATTGGGGGCCGGACGGGGAGTGGCAGCGTCAGCTGGGCTCTGGTTTCCATCGCTGGATGGCAGGAGGCGAAGGGATTCCAGGATTGCTTGTGCTTCGTCTGGAGTAGTCAGGGTACGGTTGCGGCCTTTATAGAAAAAAGAAAGTTTGAGGGGGAAACCCCAATGGTACCGAATGTGGTGGGCCAGTAGAGCAGAGGTGTAGGGCTTCATATGTCTCCTTTTCATGATTGGGGATTGGGAAAGGTCTGCAAAGACTTGATAGTGGTTACCTTGGAATACAAGTTCAGGCTTGTCCCTGGCAGCCCGTAGGAGGGTTTCTTTAGTACGATAGTAGGTGAGCTTTATTACAATATCCTGGGGTGGCCCTCCAGGCTTCTTTTTTTTTGAAAAATCTGTTTATTTGTTTTCATAACAAAACAGTACAGTCATACACAAAACAGTACAACACAGACTATATATACAACATAGCCTCTAAGTGGGCATCCCTCCACTGGTCTGGTGGACCTTAGAACTAACATAGTTCAACTCCTCCCAATCCCCCCTCCTTCCCCCCTCCCCCCACCCTGTTCAATGCCTTGAACCTCACATACATGAGGTGAGTGTACCTATTGGTAAGATAAGTATTCTATTGGTATCCACCCTGGCTGTACGGCCACTGACACGTAACCTGTCCTTTCTTCTCACACCCTCTGGATCTATAAGTTGCTTTGTACAGGGGGATGACCTTATTAATTAGACCTTTCCAGAAGGACAAAGTAGGCGCCGCCGCCTTCTTCCACTTCAATAATATAGCCTTCCTGCCATAAAAGAAACTGATGTTCAGGAACGTGCGATGTGCCCACGAAGGGACTACTTCTTCCACTAGACCTATAAAACAGACCCTGGGGGTCTTGGGTATTGGAATGCTAAGCACCTCAGCCAGACAGTCCACAATGCCTGACCAGAATGTTTGGATTAGCAGGCAGCTCCAGAAAATGTGCTCTGCACTGGCTGGGGTGTAATCACCCCCTTAATTCTACTAGCGGTGGGGTAGATACGTGCCAACCTGACAGGGGTGAAGTACACCCGATGTAGAAATTTAAACTGTATCAGGTGATCCCTAGCCAAAACCAAGTGCTTAAATGGGTGGTCCCACATGTCATCCCAATCTTCACTGTGAATATCGGTGATCTCACCCTCCCATTTTGCTCTACATTTAGATATTCCAGGGGGGTCTTTTTAAAAAGGGATTTGTAGACAGTCGATAGAGGTTTAACCAGATCCTCCGAAGTCAGCAGGGACTCCAGAATAGATGGCAAACACTCTATACGCAGATTTGAAAACTGCAGGTCATTTCTGGCCTTCAACTGATCAAAGGTACACAAGGCTCCCTCCCTAGTAATGTCATTGAGAACCTTAACGTCCTTGCACGCCCATGTCCTGGGGTCAGGAGATGTAAAGAAGTGTGGGAGCCTCGGCTTCATCCGCCCTTCAGGCTTCTTAGGGTCAAGCGTGCGGTGGATGCGGTTGAACTCCAGCCTTTCAATGGGAATGCCAGGCACTAGCTCCTGGAATAGAGCTGTTGCTGTAGAGGTCAGGTCTGTGACAGTCTCTGGGATGCCTCTGAGATGCAGAGACAGAGATCTGTTTTCAAAGTCCTCCAGACGGAGGTGGGCAGCTTCCAGTTCTTTTTTCAGGTCTGTGATGTCCTGTTCATGGTTCTCCAGGACTGTGAACGCCACATCCATTTTGTCCTCAAGATCATTAGTGCGGGAGCCGAGCTCCCTGATCTGCTTGGTGAAGTGTATTGCCATCTTGGTAGTGGCAGCTGAGAGTTCCACCTGCAACATAATTTTAAAGCATGCCAGAAGGTTGGCATCACGGAGTACAGGCTGCTGGTTCGGGACCACTTCAGACACGTCACTCATGGCATCCTCAAGGAGGGATGCCTGAAAAAGATTCTGACTCGAGCCTGGGGCTTCCATGATGGCGTCAGGTGGGGAGGCCGCGAGAGGGTTCCGGTCCGCTGATTTAGTGCTGGAGGAGCGGGTATATCTTCTCTCCATGGGGTGCATGGAGCTGCGGGGGACCGGAGAGGTACAGGGGAGGCCAAGAATGCCCTCAGTAACGGTGAAAATGTGGCTGGTGTGTGCAGGTGAGGAGCGAGATTAACGAGCAGCCATCTTGGTTCGCTACTCGCCAGCGCCCCCGTAATTCAATTCTTTCAACCACTTGAGCTCCGGAAGGTTTTACCTTCTTCATGACCAGGCCATTTTTTGCTATTTAGTACTGTGCTATTGTAACTGGTAATTGTGTGGTCATGCAATGCTATGCACAAATACATTTTATACAATTTTTTTCACACAAATAGAGCTTTCTTTTAGTGGTATTTAATCATCACTGTTTTATTTTTTTTTCATATAAAGGAAAAAAATGAAAATTAAAAAAAAGATTTTTTTTTACTTTCTGTTGTAAAACATATCCAATAAAAAAATTAAAAATCTAATTTCTTCATAAATTTAAGCCAAAATGTATTCTGCTACATGTCTTTGGTAAAAAAAAAAAATCCCAAAAAGTGTATATCGATGGTTTGTGTGAAAGTTATAGTGTCTACAAACTATGGTACTGTTTATATACTAGAATGTTTATTTTATGTATGCTAGTAATGGCTAGTAATGGCAGTGATCAGAGCCTTTTAGTGGGACTGTGATAGTGCAGCAGGCAATCTGACACCACTGATGACACTAATACAGTGAGTCTCAGGGTGCAGAGAGAAAAAACAAAGTGTCCCCTCTGTGCATTGCTTGTGTTATTTGTCAACACAGGGCAATGGGCTGTGATGATGTGGCAATGGACATAGCTGATCAGCAGGTCCTGGCCATAAATCATTGGCCAGGACCTGCTGACAAAATCCTGCTGTGTCTAAATACAGTGGGAGTCGGTGGTGGGACACGCAACTTGGAAGAATGCAGTGACGTACAGGTATGTTGCTGTGCCTGTAGGAGCCCCTATCTGCAATACAACAATGTCAAGGGGGTCACCTCTCTATCACATAATCCCTCAAAGATCTCCAGGAGTCACATGCCACTGTTGAAACCACTAACCTGTCTGAGAGGTGCTGTATTTAATCAGTCTACCCTTCATTTTTATCATTATATGCACAGGTAGTGTTGATTGTGGCCACAGGGGCTCTGTGCTCTCTTGGGACTGAATAGACATGGATTGGAATGGACCATACATTTTTCTTCATGGAAGTCAGGGGGCGAGGAGTACTTAAAGTGGAAGCTCCACTTTAAAGCTATACTTTAGACAAATTCCCTCCACCTGAAATGATTCCCAGTAACCCAGGGGTGTACCTACAGGGGTCACAATTGTGACCTGGCCCCATGCTCCAGAGGCCCGAGTGGTCCCCTGTACACATGGAAATGAGGGGATGAGGGAAGGCTGCATATAGAGGTCCAATTTCTTAATTTTCCTTCTGCAGCCACTAAATACCTGCGGGAGGGAGAGGGGGAGAAGTGGGAATTCAGAGGCTACAGGAGGAAAATAGAGAGATTGGTACTTCTGTATGCAGCTGCCCAACCGCTCCTCCTAGTCAGCTTCTTTCTGCTGCCCACCTGTGTGCTCTCCTGCCCCCTTGTGCTCTCTCTGGACAGCCCCTCCTCCCCGCAGTTCTGCCGACTTCCTCATCCACCAGCCACTGCAGGGGATGCTGTCAGGATAGAGAGGGGGAAAGGGGCCTGTAAATGTGTTATTTACCAGCTCATTTCTTGTCTTAATGTTCCGTACTGATCACTGACTGTGTTCATTCATAACTGAAACATAGAAAACCTGTGTTTACTATGTTTCAGTTTGTGAATGGACAGGAAGCTCTGTACAGGGCTGTGTCCTCAATCTCTTTTCTCTGTCTCAAAAGTGAAACATCAGAGGTCTGTTTAGATATTTCACCAAAGCCCCCAACGTGGCTCCTAAAAGAATTTAAAAAAAGAATTTAACAATTATATTGTAAAAAAAAAAAAAAATGGTAAAAAATAATAAAGAAATAAAATAAAAAAAACAAAAAACTACTAACACCAGGGCTCTGAGCTGTGAATGAACACAGCTGATCAATTATAGTTCCAAAAAAGGTACAAAACGAATGCCCCGTACATACAATTCGAATATCGTATGAAAAATGTTGTCAGAGGAAGAATCGTACGATTTTCGGATCGTGTGTACAGTACTTTCGACAGCCGATCATGACAGTTCATCCAATATTATTAGATCGGACATGCACGAAAATTTTCCTCGTATGATTCCAGATCGTATGATTTTCATTTAGTCAGTATAGTTGTAGTCTGAATATACAATACAAATACATTACAACACATGACATCACTTCTGATTTTTCTTTCAGTCGTACGAGAATTTTCGTGACTTTATTTACCAATTCAATTTCTGCTTGCGACTATTAAGTGTAAAAGGTCGTACAATCTGTCGTATGATATTTGGATCATGTGTACGGGCCATAAGGCAATCATTGAGTCTTGGTGGTTTGGTAGCCTCCAAGTCCTATATCCATCTGTGCTGGAGGACCACCTAGTCAAAATTGCCTCATCTAGTGTCTTGGGGAACCACCTCTAGAACCTAACACTTCAGACAATGGGGGACCCTATTATCTTTTAAACACACATGTCTAGCTAAGGGGTGTGTAAATACATCTGTTAGTATTCAACTCAGAGGTTGGATTTTTTTGCCTAATTGATTGAGTTCCAGTTCTGACTAGCGACCTAACCCCTTTTGACTGTCCCTCCTTCCATACTGCAAATCATTACAGGAGGCCCTCTCATTCTTTACCTCCATTAATGTTGATACTACACTTCAATATGTAGAGCGGGATGCACTAAAAGCATAATAGACTATTCTTATCAAGTAGATTTGCTCTGTCACAACTGTAGCCAAAAGTAAACTGGAGCAGAATAGCAGGGTTGTCCTGGAAACTAAGGCTAGGTATGTTACAGATCCTTCTCCAGACAACAACCAATCCATCTGGTTAGCATTGCAGGCTACAACACAACACCAGGAAATACTGCAATGCAGGAGACAAAGGCCATAGGACAGTTTCGCACGAACATACAGTTCATCTGTAGTGTTTTTACTTCAAAACAGTATGCAATTTTCTGATGCTAATGCTATTTAGAAAATAAAAATACAGCAAATAGGCAGAGAATGCTGTACTTAACTAGTTTTTGCCAATAATGTCCTGAGTGAATTATGTGCACTGTTAGGCTTTCTAAATATATAAAATTACATTTGTGTGGTAATAAAATATTAGGCCAAAATTGGGTTCATGAACTAAGTTTCACAAATATGCTACATTTTAATATGGAACTGAACTTTAAAAACTTAATAAGAGTGATTTGGCTGTGCAAATCACGGGACAATTATGCTAGATGTTGAAAACATGGACTTAGATTAATAACCAAGAGACTTCAAATGGGTAATAATGAGAAACTACAAAGGTGAACATCTTCATTAGTATGCTAAAGCAAAAGAAATGTAAGGCAGCATAAAGTCCCGCATTCAAATGCATATCTTTTAAAATCCAACCTGAAGAAATGTAAGTTTTTTTCACAACAGGCATAACATTTTTACATTATACAAACATTTGGTGCATACTGACTGTCCCTTTCGTTGCCTAGGCAGTATTTGGTTAATACAGATTTTTTTGTTTGTTTTCTTAGCACAACTTATTTTTCTTTTAAGTGTGTGCAGAATGTGGAGGGATTAGTACCTCTATCAAGTTTGAATACCTCTTCTGACACCCTGTCACAACCTGGCAGACACTTTGGGGCAGGAAGTGATAGGCAATCTCCACTGAAGGGACACACATACCACATTACCAACCTCTAGAAGGTCTAAGGCCGCGTACACACGGGCGGACTGTTCGCCCAACTTTGTCCGCTGAACAGTGTTTGGGCGGACAGTCCGCTCGTGTGTGGGCTTTCAGCGGACAGTTTCAGCGGACAGTTGGACGGACAAGGTTTTTCGGAATTTCCGAAAAACTGTCCGCTGAAACAAGCCCGCTCGTGTGTAGGCTTGTTCGTCAAACAAAGTTGCGCGCATGCTCAGAAAGGATTTTCACGCCGAAAGCTATAATGCAGTGTATAGGACGTCGTATTTTTCGTCCCGTCGTACGTGCTGTTCACGTCATCGCGCACGGTTTCAGCAAACTGTTCGTTCGTCGTGTGTGGGCATGTCCGTCCATGCTAATTTTGAGCGGACTGTTTGCTGAAACTGTTGGACGGACAAAGTTGGGCGAACAGTCCGCGCGTGTGTACGCGGCCTTACCCTCATCTAATATGCAAAGCGTGCTTTTAGTGATTTCCCTGTTTGAGAGTTTCCTCCTTACTCCCTGTCACCTTTTGGTGGGAAGGTGGAGGGGAGGCACCTGGCATTCTGTGAGGCTCCTACTGGGCTCAGCCACCTCCTGGCTGCCACTGGGCACAGCTTCCTCCTGGCTGCCACTGGTCACGCCCTCCTCCTGTCTACCACTGGGCATGGCCTCCTCCTGGCTGAGCTCATCCTGTGTATAAAAAAACAGACATAGTTGTATTTTTGGCTTCATCAATCACACACAATTTTCAGCTCATGACTTGCAAATTGAATTTTAAACAAATAGAAAAGGCTATCATTTTGACCCCAGCATTTTTCTAGCTGTTCACCATAATTTTAACAACATTTTTGGCCACTACTGTCTAGTGATATGTATACGTAAACATTTTTGAGATTAAATCATTGATTTGTAAGCAATTCAAACATTTTAATATTAGGACAATCAATATTTCCCCAAAAAATTATACCTGGCTCCAGCTGGGCGCATTCACTTCCTCAAGGATGGAAGGGCCGGTTCTTCCTGGGAAGCCTCAGTTGGGATGGAGGGAATGGTGGAGGGGAGGGTGGGGGGAAGGGTCGAAAGCGATTTCCTTGCTTCAGTCTGGTCATTGAGAAAACAGAGTCTGAGGAAGTACCACATCTTGGTGACATAAACCGACTCAAAAACTCCTGCTCCTTAAAGGGATTCATTTTTTCTGAAAGACAATACACAAGACAAAAACATCTATGTCAGTCCAAACTCACAGTATTATCTTTATCCCAATATAGGGCGCGCGCACACACACACACACACACACACAACACACACAGATAAGAAGCAAAAACACCAATGTCAGTCCAAACTCTCAGTATCTTATCTCAATATAGCGCTCAATTTTGAAGCAGTATAGGCCACTGTGATGGGCCAAGTTTAAATCTTACCTTTGTTTAGGACGTCTGCTACTTCCGTTCAGACGTACATACAATTGCGTACTAGCTTTATATACACCGCGCATGTGTCAAGCTCTGCCTGCGTCGCCTGCCCCTGACGTTTATTATGACAAATTTTCCCCGCCCCTTCTCTCTTTGGTGCACAGTGGGAGTATATAGGTAAATATGGTGGAGACATTATCTGGAACTAGCATGGAGGAAAGCCCTGAGCCCCAAACATCCAGATCCAGGAGGAGGTTGAAGGCCACCAACATGGCCTTTGAGGAAATGGTGGAGATGATGGACATCTTGAGGAGGGAGGACTATGATGGCAAAAATGGTCCGTACATCCGACCCAATTTGCGTAAGGACCAAATAATGTCCTCAGTTGTGACCACTCTGGAGCAGCAATTTGGGGTACGACGGTCTAAAGACCAATTGAGAAAGTGCTGGTCCGACCTTAAAATGAGGGAGCCGGATCAGTATCGAAGAATTAAGAAGGTGCTTAAAAAAAGTAAGTACTTGTCGTGTGTTCCATGCTGCTCCATGTGTTTTTCGTTCATAAATATCGTTCGTTTACCAATACATACAATGTTTGCTAATATCGTTAGTTTGTCAATAAATATGATGTATTTAGTTAGTACAGGGTTATACCTAAATTTTGACCTTGATAATTTGTCTTATTAAAAGAAGTTTAGGATATTGTTGTGTAGATGTCTTTGAAACTAGAATGATTTTAAAACTTGATTCAGTGTAATGCAAGGATAGGACACAGCAGCTGTTTACACATCTGGACACTAAGTCCGGCCTCAGGCCCAACTGAAGTGATATATGTTTGGGAATGTTTTCTTAAAAAAAATATGGAGTATGCAACAGCACAGGATTATATGACTGATTTTATAGAGAAGAAAACAAACGGAACCGGCTGGCCACTATCCTGAAGATATTCTCCACAACTCTTCTTGCTCTGGAAAGCCGGTAGTTAAAAACCCTCCCCCCCCGGGGTGAGGGTCCTTTGAGGGAACAGCCTCATCAGGTGCTCGCCCAGATTGAAAGGCTTCATCTGCGATGAATACAAAGGGGAGTCTCTCAACGTTCTTGGCATCAGGTGGCAATCCCAGGCCACCAGTCTGGAGACGCTGGCAGAACTCCATCTGTGTAAATACTCCTCCATCCGGCCCCACATCCACTTACATAAAATCATATTGTGCCGACACTACCGTCATCAACACTACACTATGGAACCCCTTGTAATTGAAATAGTAAGACCCCGAATGGGGTGGTGGCACAATGCGAACATGCTTTCCAATCAAGCCCCTCCACAGTTTGGAAAGTCCCAACGGTCAGCGAACTGGGAGGCTCACAGTCTACCATTCCTGTGACATGGAAGGAAACCGTGGAGTCAAATAAGAAAAAAAAATTATAAGTACTTTTAAACATAACTACAAGCAAATTACATAAAAACATTTTTGCACAACAGCAGTATAAAATTTTTTAGAAGTAGTATTTGAAAAAATTTAAAATATAAGGACCACTTATAAGATTCCTCACCCCCTCTGATGGCCCATTGATAAAATTGTATGGGGGGTGGGGGAGGTTTCTAAGTTAATTTAAGACCATGCATTACATTTGGAGACATTTGAGGGGGTGGGGGTTCTAAATTAATTGAAGAGCACACATTACATTTGGAGACATTTGAGGTGGTGGGGGAGGGTTCTAAATTAATTTAAGACCACACATTACATTTGGAGACATTTGAGGGGGTGGGGGAGGGTTTAAAATTATTTTAAGACCACACATTACATTTGGAGACATTTGAGGGGTTGGTTCGGGGAAAGCAGTACAATGGAGCTGATAATATACATTGTTAAAGGGACTAGGCTATAGGTGTATATGGGCCCAGGATTGCATGCTGGGGAGGCTGGTGAAGGCAAATATGCATGTAGGCCAAAAAAGGAGTTTAAAAAATAAAATCATGCATGCATGAAGATAAAGGGGACATTCACAGCATATTACAATCATGGTAATGATGAAATTAATACAAGCCATTAATTAATGTAGTGTTAAAGGATGAAACTTGCCTTAATATAGTCCTTCTGCAGGACATGAATAATGGCAGAACAGGTCTCTGGAATAATGATGCCCAGAGCCTGGGGGGAGATGCCTGTTATGAACTTGAGGTCCTGAAGGCTTCTCCCAGTCGCAAAGTACCGCAACGTGGCAACTAGCCTCTGCTCTGGAGTGATGGCTTGCCGCATGCAGGTATGCTGCCTGCTGATATAAAGGGTCAGCAAAGCCAGCATATGGTGAAAAATGGGGTCCGTCATCCTGAGATAATTCCTGAAATCCTCAGGATTATTCTCACGGATCTCACGAAGCAAAGGCATATGCAAGAACTGGTCACGGTGGCGCAGCCAATTCTTCAACCATGAACTCCTCCTCGCCCTGTTCATGGACTGGGCCCGGGTCAAAGTATTAACCCTAACACCAAGTCCCCACACAGCACGAGCTCAAGAATGAGTACGTCCACACACCATGGCTTCAAAACGGTCGGCTGGTCAAACAAACAAACTTAAACGAATGCACTAAAGAACAGCAAGGCCTGTGAAGAGCGACCTGAAGAACAGGAACGAGTGGATCAGAACACCCTGATATACAGGTACGAATTGACCTAAACGCACTGAAAAGGAAATACAAACCCACAAGCACAAACTGAACCACAGACAACGATTGAAATAAGCTGAAGTCTGAAAAGCGCGAATCGTCTCTAACCAAACTTCTACTAACACGAGATAAACACGAGATTAGCAGAAGGAGCCCAAAGGGTGGCGTACTGGGGCTTGAACTTCCTTTTTCTAGTCCCATCGTACATGCTGTACGTCACCGCGTTCAAAACTGGCGGACTTTTGGAGTGATCATGTGTGGGCAAGTCCATTCGTTTGAAAGTCTGATATACCTCTGCTGCAAAGTCCATCGGAAAGACTGTCGGACCTAGTCCGTTGAAAAGACTGATTGTGTGTATGCGGCATATACTCCACCTTCATCATCCTGCACAGGGAGAGGAGGGGGAGAGAGTGAGAAGGATTACAGAGGCATCTGGCTAGAACAGGCAGTGGGAGGTTGGATTGGAGTGAGAGCTGAGTGTACTCATTCATCTTCTACCTTTTGTTATGCCAAGAACGTGGGAGGAAGAGCGGCAGTGTGAAGCTGCCCAGGAAACCTACAGGTTTTTAAAGGCACTTTTCTGCTTTCAACAAACATTTACAGACAAGAGAAAGTGCCAGTTTTTTGCAAACTGCCTCTAATGTTAGGGATAGTTGGCAACACAAAGATCACAATGAATTGGGCCTCAATTCGAAATACTTCCAAAAGATATTCCAAACCTGGGGGATGCCAGATTGCCCAATTCATTGTGATCTTGTGATTTGCTGGTGGCATCAGCAAATCATTTCTAGCTTCCCTTCTACTTCTCCTGATTCTGGGACCCACAAGCCAGGGCACCTTGTCCAGGCTGTGGAAGTTTTGCCTACAATTCCACTGATTCTAAAGGTTCTTCAGAAGAGCCAACATGAAAAGGTGTGTGCAATAGTAATACTGCTGAGGTGGCAATGATTTTCACTGGTATAGAGCATGAAGCTAGAACAGCCAATATCCACTCCTGCCTTGTCAGGATCTCCTAGTTCAGTATGAGGTGTCTCATCCGAACCCTGCAAGACTGAAATGAATGGCTTGGAAGTTGAGAGGGCATCTACAGTATAAGACAGCTGGAGCTGTCAAAGAGCACAGTGGACACTTTGTTGCAAGCTAGAAAAGGGTTACTGTAACTATCGCGATCTATCACTAAGCTTTTTTGTGGATCTTTCCAAAAAAGAATTGGATCGCTTCATCTCCATCGGTGTCTAACATTCTCAAATTTCTGTTGTTTGGAAAGTGCTAGCCTAGCCTATAATTCATTGCACGTTCAAGTCTCATGTCTGTCATCCATGACAAATCAGAGATAGTTCTTTAACCCTTAGGTTATTCATTTTCTGAAGGCAGCAATGAAGATAAGACCACCAGTGTCTTTCTTCCCCATTGGACTATTTTCCTGATAGCAATAAATAGCGTCCACAAGAAGAGTGTCTGAAATATGTGCTTTTTAGGCTAGCAAACCATACTGCGTTATCCTCCAAGACAAGATTCTGAGGCCGGTCCCAAGTTTCCTTCCTAAAGTTTCAACATTGTTCCATAAAAATTGGTAGTCTGTAATTTCAGCTTTTCCAGAAGATGGGTCAGAAGAGAAATGGAAAAAGTTGGATCTGGTTCATTCTCTTTCAGTATATCTGGATCTTACTAAAGACTTCCTAAAAATAGAAGGCTTTGCGTTATTACCTAAGGTGATATCTTTATGGATTGTTAAGACAATTTAAATTGCCTAAAAATTCCTGGACCTGCCACCACCTTTGGAAGTGAGAGCAAATGCAATGATAAGTATTTTAACCTCATGGTCAGCATATGCTAAAGTGTTATCAGAGGTAGTTTGCAGTGCAGCGAGCTGGGGTACAACTTTTCTCCACTACCGAGTGAATGTGGTTCTTCTATCGGCAGAGAATTTTGGATACACGGTAATTGCAGTGGCTGTCAGTCATTAAACTTTATGTGCAGCAGTCAGCTTTGTTTGTCTTTTATTTTCCCTCCCTTTTTAGCATCGCTTGGTATATTCTGTTGTACGCTGACATGGGGAGATCCAGGGATAGGGAAAATTGCATTCCTTATCATAATTTTTCTTAACTGGATCCTCCCAATATGAGCTGGGGATTCCTAGGCTTGGTCGCAAGGAAAGATTTTTTTGAATGCTGATTGAGGGAGGACAGTCAACTAAAGTTGATGCTAAAGTTTACAAATAACAAACAGAATGCAAAAAATTGCAGCTTCTTAATTCCTCAGGACGGTTCAGTGTTTCAAGAAAATGTCCCTGCACCAGAGATTTGATCTTTCACAATGACACATTTATGAATAAAAACTCAATTTTCTAAACTCTGCAGAGTTTGCTCTTTGGAAGTGCAGCACTACAGAAGTAAGTTTAAATTAATTCTTTCAATAATTTCTAATTGCTTTTCTTAAATTATTTACTTTTTTAACCTTCGTTTTGTGGCTGTGTTGCTATTGTGATTGTTTACTAAGTACTAGAGTAATTGTAATTGTGCAGCTGAGGCGTGAGTACTGGGTGTTATTAATTAGCATACTGTATGTAAGAGAGATAAGCTATTGTCCTAAATTGGTGCCTAATTAATGTTGTGGAACTACCTTGTATCTGAGCACCACAAACCAAAAACACTATTTTATATTATATATTCATTTTAATAATATAATACATTTTAATATGCAAAACAAACTTGCTCATACACCCATGCCCCCATGCTTTATTTTGCTGAGAAATCACTTTGAAAAACACCCCCTAGCATTTCTGCCCGTTGCCATCTTGAGTAAGAGAGATGATTCATGTAGCATTTACTTCCTGGAATCCATCTGCCCTTAGTTCAGGCATGCAGGCAGAAGGGTGTGCTTAGCTGAAAAAAACCCCACCCCTCCTGAAGACGCCTAGGATGTATGACATCATTTGCCTAGCCCTGAAAAGCAGGAAGTAACTGAAGAAATGTAAAATAAAAAGTTTTAAACAAGTAAAAATAATATACTTTTCTATCTATTCACTAATACTAGCAGCATAAGGATTAAAATGTTGAAATAAACAAATACAAGGCTAGAAAAGAATATAACAGAAAATAAATAGAGTAGAGTAAAACAGAATAAAATAGAATAGAAAATAAAAGAACAGGATAGACTAGAATATAATAGAAACAAATAGAATAGAAAAACATAGAAAGAATATAACCATCTTCTGAAATTCGAATTTCAAATAGAATAAATCTGAATTTGAATACATGAGAAAAGAATAGAATTGAAAAGAATAGAATTAAAAAAACAATAGCATAGAATAGAATAAAAAGAATATAACCATTTCACAAAATTCAAATAGAATCAATTTGAATTTGAATACAATAGAAAATAATAGATTAGAATAGAAAAGAAGGCCGGGGTGCATGTGCAGAGTCTCCTAAGATGTCAGTGTAAGCCCGGGGCTCCACACAACAGCAGCCACACAGCAACGATAGCTGCGGAATCCGGCTTCCAGGCTCCCCACCGACAACGGGAGATAAAAGGGGGGACATCAGAGGCCACGTTCATGCCGGGTGGACAGGCTAGAAGAGCGTTGGAACCCCAGTTTGAGTCCGCAGATGGCGGGGCTATTTCCATGATGGCGGCCGCAACACAGCCACAAGACCAGGCCGCAGAGGACTCCTCCACTACAGCCAGGAAAGTGCTGAAAGTGCTGATACTCCACTGATGCCAGGCCCAGCTCCAGCAGGGGAAACCCCATCTCCAGTTTCCACAGTGTCTCTGTTAGAGCGCTCCATAGGGCCCTATGGGATGTCCTCATTTGCAGCCTCTCGTAATCAGTCTGACTCCATTACAACCCAGCCTGTGCAGACTCTTGATGTAACTTTCAATGTATCAGAACTTTTCACTAAAATCTCAAAGATGCTTGACAGAGGTTTATCTCAGAATGCAGACAGGATTACAGGAGAAATCAGAGCAGATTTCCAGAATCTGGGCTCCAGAATTGAACATATTGAGCATAAGTTGGACATTACAATCTCCAGGGCAAACCAAAACACAGACCATATGCACTTTGTACAAGAGCAGCTTGAAGCAGCCCAGGCCCGGATTGACGATCTTGAGAATCGCTCGAGGAGGGACAATTTTAGGATTAGAGGGATCCCTGAAACAGTTACTGATGCCCCGTCGGCTGTGCAGGAAGTTTTCAAACACCCGATCACCTCCGTCCCATCTCACAAGTTGGAATTGGATAGAGCCCACAGATCCCTAGGCCCCCCAAGGAAAGATGGAACCCCGAGAGACATTGTGGTGAAACCACACTATTACTCTATCAAGGAGGAGGTAATGAAATGCTCCCGTCAACAGGATCGCATACAGTTTAAAGATCAGGAAATACAGATATTTGCTGACATCTTCCCATTTACCATCCAAAAACTAAGATCTTTGAAACCCCTTCTGGCCGCTCTAACCAAGAAAGATATTAAATATCGCTGGGAATTCCCATTTGCCCTCAAATTCTCCTACAATGGCAAACAACATGCAATACATAGCTTTTCCTGAGGGCGAACGTTTACTCTTAGAACTCAAGCTCATCTCACTGGATACAGTAATGGACACGTCAAATTCTCAACAGAGGTCTGCCAAACGACCCATACCTCAGAGTCCCACGTCTTATGGGGAAAGGCAAACTCCAAGAGAGCTTAGGATAACCTCCCCCATAATATTGCTTCACACAAATATTTTCAGGATGAAAGTTTCATTTGCGAACTTTATCCGGGACCGGATAGAACTTGCCCCCTAATCCTCTGATTTCTGCTGATATGCAGCCATGGGGCTTGGTGCCCCTCACCCACACTGACAGTGAAAAAATTCGTCCCAATTAGTACATTCCACTCTCCCCTGGACATTTTAGTCTACATCATCACATAGGCAGACTGATAGCTGTTTCTGCTTTATAGCACATTTTACAGTTTTGTTTTTACGCTGTATAGGGCCGGGGCTGATGCCTTGTGCCCCATTCTACTACCCAGACAGGAATTTTCCATCTCTGGGTGGTGGAACTTTAGCCCTACAATAGGGCTATACAAAAGTTGTTTGTTCTGATTGAGGAGAGGAACACCTTCTCCTTCCCTTAATCTGGGCCTGTCATAGGTTTTACACTTTTAAGATTGATGACAGATTTCTTTTTTCTTTTTTTTATTCTCTTACTAATCCCTTTTCTTTTTCAGCCTACCTACTGATATATTTCCTCTGCAAGGTGCCTTTGGTGATTCCACAAGCTATATGTGCTATACATTTTCCCCTATTCTCTACACAGGATTGGGTAAGTGACCGTAGAACAAGTGACATTTTTCCCTCAAGCTCCATGGCTAATGACAATACTACTCTGCATCCTTTACGGATAATCTCACACAATACTCAGGGACTCAATTCCCCTATTAAGAGACGAAAGGCCTTTCAGGTCTACCGATCTCGTCACATAGATGTGCTCCTATTGCAGGAGACTCATTTTCCGTTGCGGTATACCCCCTCTTTTCTCCATGCACAATTCCCATTGTTTTTCTTGGCCAACGCCGAAGATAAGACGAGAGAGGTTGCGATCTTGTTCTCCAAACAATGCAAATTCTCTGTACAATTAGAACAGAGACCCGGAGGGAAGATTTCTTTTAGTAAAAGGTACTATTGATGATCACCTATATTCATTAATTTCCTATTATGCCCCCAATAAAGGTCAGACAAGGTTCTTTCAGCAAATGTTCCACACCCTAGGCCCAATGTTAGAAGGTATCACAATTATGGGGGGAGACTCTAATATGGCTTTTGAATCTGGGATTGACAAATCCAAACCTATTCACTCACAATCGATTAGACCTATTAAACATAGCATTCAAATAGCACGGCTGATTTTTCAGTCTCATTTAGCTGACATCTGGAGGGAATTGAACCCATCTACCCGGACTTCACCCACTTCTCGAATCCACATCAATCTTACTCGCGCAAAGTAAGCGACCATTTGGCATCTTGTTTTTATCATATGTTTTATTAAAATGGGATTACACTATGTTGCTGCCTGATTTCTTTGCATAAATACCCGGCTTTTATATACTGGTGGAGAGGAGGTGCATAAACTCTGCATGGGACAATGCTTGGTTGAGACAGTAAGTAACACTTACAGAAAGTGCATTTGACCTTTTTCTAACCATTAAGGTCAACACCTGCTGGTAAGGAGACATCCATACTTTGAACACATTTGGGTGTGTGTTACAGTTGGTAGAGGTGGTTTCATCTGCACAGTAGAAGTAATTTCTGCGCATGATCACAAACAGATCGGATTGGAATCTGCACAGGACATTTATATATAAACTCTTTTCAGGATTGCACCGATGTTAAGTACAATAGTGCATTTTTTCTGACTTTTTTTTTTTTTTTTTTTTATTCATACAAAAAAATCTTTTAATTTGCTGAACTTTAACTTAATATACAAGGCACATTACAACTAACATCTCAGCATAAACTATGAATATACAACTCAGTAAAAGATCTATATCTATCACTTCTGTATGCTCCTATTATCTCTACAATCTCTATTATCTGTCCCATTTATATTCGAAAATCTGGGGAGTACCTAAATTCGTAAAAACATCAGTTATGCATTCCCCAGTAAGTTATTAAAAATGATTACTCCTGACACTAGCCATGAGCTTCACTTTTGGCTCAACTGTGTAGTTGGAAAGGGGAGGGTAAGAGTAGGTAGAAACACTTACTTCCCTTCAATGCTTTAATTAAATGTAATTTCCAAATTAACCTGGTGTGGCGCTGCTGAGCAGGATCAAATTCATCACTGGTGTTGCAGAAATGGAGCCCCAGATCATTTTTCAGAGTATGCAATTTCCAAAGTAACCTGTTGCTGCGCTGTTGAGCAGATTTCACAACTCGGGATCACTGGACACTTTGCTACCTTGTAATAAGTCACAACAGAGGGAGGCCATCATCTGAATGTGACTTGGTAGTCACTTCTTCCAATGCACTGGATCATCTGCTCACAGACTCTGATAAATTCAATCCACTCGCCAGGGAGGTTAAGTTACCCTCGGAGCCCGCCCAGTGGGAGTGGCACTCTCACTGTGTTTTTTGGGAGAGGGTATTTAAGATGCGGACATCACGTGGTTCGGGGTTCTGGTCCAGAATGTTGTGCTGACTTTGTGGTCCTGGTACTCCTGACCAGCCCCCAGGAAGGCTATGGCCTGGGGTGTGGATCCACCCGATTTTGATGGCTCCGGGCTGGCTAGCCCAAGGCAAGGAAACCAAGGAAGACTTCTGAGGTGGTTGGGTGCCGTCCCAGTGACTTCAAGCATTCCAGGGGAGGACTCTTCAGATGAAAACCACGTACGGGTTGGTTTCTTAGTAGGAGTCTGGAAGGGCTGAAGTACCCGAGAGAATCTGGTTTTGTGGATATTGCCAAGCTGGCTAAAAGATCCAGGTATCCTACAAGTGTTTTCAAGCTTAAGTTTCCCTATGTGTTCTACAACAATGTCTGTGGCAGAGATATTATCTTGTATGTTCTACAACAATGTCTGTGGCAGAGACTTGTTCCTGTGTAAGCACCTTGTTGGCTGCTAGGCCTTGTGAGAGAGGGACTGTCCAACTTGGGTGACCATCCAGTTGTGAATGGCTATTCTCTGGATGCAGTCAAAGTAAGCAAGTTCTTCAACATTGTTTTCTGACTTTATTTATGATTGGACTTTTATGTTTAATTTTATGTTCAGCGCCCCTCATTACAATTTTTTTTTTTCACATTTATCTAGGTTTACAACAAAGAAGAAAAAAGGGCCAAAAAGGGGCTGGGGAATCACCAACCCCAGGGACTTTAACGGTATCGAATCAAAAAATATTTGCAAAAAAATATTTTTAATGTATAAAATATTACAATTGTATTCATGCTATACACAATTATAAATTAAACATTCATAAAAACGATGATTTGACATCAATTTGCAAGAGAAGGCATATTGGTATTTAATCCCATTTTTCACCAAACAAGAAGAATGAAGAAAAGGCAAGCTGCAATCATTCTCAACATGTTTCGCCTGGAATGGGCTTCTTCAGGAAAAACTGATTGAGCAGCCACAAAACTAGGGTAATGAAACAATAAAAAATATGAATGTTACCATAAATTAATGCATAGAATAACAACAATTGATGAGGTAAATAAACAATAAATTAATATTAATGAACTTTTCATAAATTGAATTGTTGGAACAGATACATAATATATTTTAAATGATTAAACTATAGAGTTATTACAGTAGATGAGTATCTCACCGATATTGGCAATGCTCCACATATCAAAGAAAAATCCAAAGTGTCAGACGAAAATTGTTTTAAAATATTATTGGAGAATGTATAATCATTTTAGCGATGAAATCGCAGAACAGGAGAAATTTGTCGCCTATTGGGAATCTGCAGAGAGAAATAACAATAGTGAAAGAATAACAAGAAAGAAGAGAAAACTATTGGACCCATTGAAAAAGAGGCCAATTTTAAATTAAAATGGATATATCATGATATGATAGTTACCCAAATAATAATGTTGAATCAATAAAGATTGCTGAAAATGATTTGATGAGCTTCAATGGTAGGTCAAAGTCAAAGTCCATATGATGTGTTGGAAACAGGCATAATAATTAAAGCTAAGATAAAGAAAAAAGGATTGCATTTAGAGAGGGATCTATTATACTAAAAAAGTGAGTGCACAATCACAAGAGAAAAAGCCTCAAGTAGGACCCACTAAAATGGGTCACTCACAGAGTCATGACTAAAGAGGTTAAATAGTAGTTGGAGTATTTAGTGGGCTTACCCATAGTTAGCTGCCTGGTGTTTGCAGGTATGCGTCTGGTCACAACAATTGCCAAGAGGCAACTGATGGGACTGAGAGGTTTTAAGTCTCTCCAGCTCGGCGGCGTCTGACGTCACCGCCGAGCTGCGGGCGGAGACAGAGCAGGGGGAAGGAAGGGCTGATGCCGGTATTTTTTGCAGTTGCGAAGAAGTGCGCATGCGCGGACATCGTGTCGCGGCTCCGCGCATAGGACGCACTGTGTATCGAAGCCTCGACGGCCATTTTAGAAAATCCAGAACAAGGCACAGGCTCGTGCAGTCACGCAATGGTGTTCCGCACGGCGTAAAAAGCCAAGACGGCCATTTTAAAAAAGGTCAAATGATCTACTAATAAAGCAGATCAAGGGAGAGCAGTGTGGCCGACACCGAGGACGCATATCTCCAATAGCGTGTTTTGTCATATGCCTGTTCCTGGGCTACTGAATAAATAAAAGCAGCCAAAATGAGAAACAGCTCACAAGGATTTAAATAAAACCAGTAACAGCCAAACAAAATCCCATTGATGTGGGGAACATAAAAGGTTGAGACGCTGATTGATTAACAGGTCACGACAGAGATATTTCTAGTTCCCCGGGGCGCCCATACAGAGACCCAGTTCAAAACATAGGTGGCAAATCTCATGTTAAATTATAAAGTTCTGATAAATTCAAAAGGTTCATAAGGTTAAATTAGTAAAGTAGTTTTTAGAATATTCAAAAACTATTAGCTAATTGGAGCATTGGCAAACTAGGAGAGATTTACAGATCACAAAAAAAAAAAAAAAAATGACTGATTATTATAGTCAAAGGACCCTATAGAAAGGGTTTAAAACTGAAGGCTTCATTGAGGCCCGGTGCATCCGTGGCCCTAAGGTCAAAGATCCAGCGGGCCTCTCGTTGCAAGAGAATCTGATTGTAGTTACCTCCTCTGTCACCTGGGCTAACGTGTTCCAAAGCAAAAAAATGCATTTTGGTGTCGTCAAAGTTATGGAAGAGGCCCATATGGCGACTAATAGGGGTCTCCATTTTCTTTCTATTTATCTAGGTTTGTCTAGCACGAGGGTCAGCAGCTGTCATTATCTTTTTGCTTAAAGGTTTATATTAGCACTAAGGTAATTATTAATATCACTTGATTGTATCACAAATTAGGTATGTTGGCGCAAGTTTTAATTTTTCACAATCTTACATTGATCACATCTTATTATTCACCCGTCATATCCCACCGGCCCTCATGTACAAAATTTTAGACGTAACTTGGTCGGATCACTCTATGGTCCTCCTCGCGCTGTGTATAGATGCTCCCAGACAGCATTGGACCCTTAATCAGTCCATGCTGAATGATCCTATTAGGGTCACCGAAATACAGGGGACATTGGGGATGTTTCTGCCTAGACTCTCTGGGTGGAACACAAGGTGACAATCAGGGGTAAGCTGATTCAAATTGTGGCACAACAGAAGAGAGATAGGATGGGCGAAAATTTTAAAACTTGAGAGGGAGTTCTGTGACCTGTGTAAGCAACATAAAAAAAGATCCTACTACAGTCCCTGGTCATACTTTAGATGCAGCCCGAGTGGCCCTGAACCTTTCCCTTACTGCAAAGGCTGAGAAATCCATCAGATGGACTGGGGCTAAATTCTACCAGAGACGGAACCAAATAGGACCCTTGCTTGCCTCCAAATTATCCCCTATATTTTTCTCCCACTCACTTCCCAAAATCAGACAGGCGGGCGGCACTCTCACCCTTAACCCACAGAGCATCATGAAAGCCTTTCAGGACTTTTACAAGGAGCTCTATAAAGCAGATAAACACACTAACTTTAACCAAGTAGAGAAGTTTCTTAGAGACCTGAACCTACCAAGACTTTCTGAAGATCACAGAGCAGAGATGGAGGCTCCCGTCTCGGCAACGGAGGTAGCAGAGGTAATTAAAACCTCAAAAGGGAAAATGGCACTGGGGCCTGACGGGTTCTCTACCCCTTATTACAAAACCTTCACTGACACCTTGACCCCATACCTAACTAGATTCTTTAACTCAATGATCAAAGGTACCCCCATCAGAAATCAACTTAACATGGCCTATATCTCAGTAATTCCCAAGTCAGGTAAAGACAAAAGTCGAATAGGGAACTATAGGCCTATTTCATTGATTAACAATGACCTTAAAATTTTTACTAAAGTTATGACAAATCGTCTAGCGTCGTTTATAGGCCTATATATCCACAAAGACCAGGTAGGATTTATCCCTGGCAGACAAGGCCCCGACCAAGTTAGAAGGGCAGTTGACCCTATCTCAGTTCTACAATCAAATTGGATGGGTGGTCACAAACAAGAGGGCATGCTTCTATCGTTGTACCTTCAGAAGGCCTTGGATTCCGTTTCTTGGCCATATCTCTTTTCGGTATAAGACAATAGGGTTTTGGCCCGAACTTTATAGGAGCTTTGGAGGCTCTTTACTCGAAACCTGAGGCCAAAGTTAGATTCCAGGGCCTCTATTCTGAACCGATAGTGATTGCCAGGAGTACTCGTCAGGGTTGCCCATTATCCCCCTGATTTTTGTCACGATGATTGAATCACTGGCAATCGCAATCCGTGGACACCCGGACATTAAGGGGGTCCAATGTGGCCAAACAACGCATAAAAGCACCCTATTTGCTGACGACCTTCTGCTTTTTGTAACCTTCCTAGCCTCCTCTCTCTCTGTGATCTGTACGTTACTGAATACGTTTGCAGCTGTATCAGGGCTACACATTAATGTGTCTAAGTCTCAAGATCTTAATGTGTCTCTTCCTAGTTTGCTGATTTTCCTCCTTAAGAACACATACAAATTTGAATGGAGGGACTCCTCCATTAAATACTTGGGGCTCAATATCACATCGAAAATAGAAAAATTTTTATCCAGCAAATTACCCCCCAATGTATCGGAAACTGGAAGCAGGTCTCAGGAGCTGGGAATATCATGACATATCTTGGATAGGTAAAATTAATTCAGTCAAGATGACTCTTTACCCAGATTATTATATCTTTTTCGCTCCCTCCCTATCCAGATTTGGAGGGACCATTTGAAGGTGTTTCAGGGCAAAGCCACTAAATTTATTGGGAGCAAGAAAGGACCTTGTCTTTCCCACCATATTCTTTTTAATCTCTCCTCTCAAGGAGGGTTGCGGGTCCCAAATTTTCTATGGTACTACCAAGCTGCACGTTTAGCACAATTGTCTACCATTTACCTTAAGGTTGAAAAATATGACTGGATAGCCATTAAATGACAGGCTGTGCCTAAGTTCACTCTAGATTTTCTACTATGGTGTCCCTCCAAAAGCAGACCTCTCATTTTAGCACCAACCTCATCACACTCACTCTCTTTGTGGGATACACTAAGGAAGCTTCCCTCCCTGGTCTCTAGGTATCAACCTAGACCGCTCACTTATTTCACAACCCTCTATTGCAACCTGGTATGGACATCAGAGCCTTCAAATAGTGGCTGGATAAGGGGGGCTACTGCATCGGACACGTCTTCTCTAGTACAGGTCCCCTACCTCTTAAGCATTTTGTTAAAGAGCATGGACTCCCCACTACTGAGAAGTTTAGGTTCCACCAAATCTCCTGCTTCATTCACTCCCTTTGGTCAAACAAACCTAATCCCCCAGGGTTTACAAAATACAAATGCTGGTGTGGTCAAGCCATGGAGCAGAGGGGAGGAATCTCCGTAATCTATGAGTCACTTGCTACTAATCCAAACAAATTACCATATATGATTGCCTGGGAAAGGCATCTCCAGACCTCCTGGGAAGTGGAGGACTGGTATGAATGCTACTCTAGATCTCTCAAAGGCATCTACAATGCTTTTCTCCTAGAGGCCAATATCAAACTTCTGACGAGGTGGTACCTAGTCCCGACCAGATTGGCCCATATGTATCCCTTCTCATCTCCTCTATGCTTCAGAGGATGCCAGGGCCTAGGTACCATGCTCCACATATGGTGGGAATGCCCTAGGATCAGGGATTTCTGGAATAGAGTCTTTCATCTTATCCATAAGATAACTGGCTGCACTATCGTCCAGACACCTGCAATAGCATTGCTTAATGATATAGCACTGCGCATCCCTAAACGCACATGCAGATTAATACTATTTATATTGACAGTGGCTAAATTGACCATTGCCAAGGCATGGAAATTATCCACAGTTTCACTATCATCCATGAAAAGGAAGGTTTCATGGGTGATGACACAAAAATTCAAATTTGATTTGAAAACCTTTCGAATTTCGAATTCTGAAAATGAATTAAATGAATGAAACTAATTTAACTAAATGAATTTATGCAAATAACGAATCAAAAGTAAACACATTTTTATTTTTTATTTTTTATTTTTTCAAATTTTTTTTGTGCTCTGCACATGTCTAGAGTGAAGTTCAGCTTTAAAAGGGGTAGAATGTACTCTGTAGCGTTTGCTCATTGGAAGTGCAGCAGAACAAAAGTGCATAGTTTGAACAGCAAAAGTTTGAAAACAGCAGGAGTTTGGAGACAGCCAACTATCTTTGGTTAGCACCTGTGTTTGGATTTCAGTACAGCTTTTTAAAATGTCTGGTTTAGTTAATGCAATACTTGTTCAACTTTTTTTTCTCATGGTACTTTTTAGAAGCTGGGATACTGTCCCATTTGTATGCAGATTTCTTGTCTACATGACGACATTGCTTGTCTAAATTCCTTGGTGTGTGCCCTGCACTCTTTGATCAGGAGGATGTCTAAGCCAATTTGTTCTGTTCAGATGCCCTGTAAAAAGCCAACTCTTCCTCAAAGATTGCACAGGAGAAGGGCAGTGTGGACAACTGTTGGGTCAGGAAGAGTGAGGCCTGTGGACAATAAACATGTAGCTTTTGATGCGACACTGCATAACCCTTATAGTGTTCTAGTGTACAGATACTGTACACAGGTTGTAAACATAGCTGATTGAGAGATTGGAAACCCTTCCTTTCATAGAAAGGAGGACCCTGAGAAAAAAGTTGCATTTGCAAATGTAATTGTTTTATCTGAGGTTGCAAACCAGGTAAGTGTTGTGGATTAGGCTCCTAAAAGGAGAAGTCATCTTCTTGTTGGTGACTCAATTGTAAAAGCTGTTTCTTTAGAAAATCATGTGGAAATGTCAAATGAAAGGTACCGTATTTATTGGCATATAACACGCACAGGTGTATAACACGCACCTTCATTTTAGGAGTGAAGTTTCAGGAAAAAAACGTAAAATTTAAATAAAGGACTTTGAAGCAAAATAAGGGTCAGTGCCCATCTGCAGCCTGATCAATGCCATTTTCAGCCTTATCAATGCCATCTGCAGCCTCACAATTGCCCATCAATGCATCTTGACCAATGACCATCTGCAGCCTCACAATTGTCCATCAATGCAGCCTGATAAAAGCCCATCTTCAACCCAAATTGCAGTATCGGCATATAACACGCACACACTATTTGCACCCAATTTTCAGGGTGAAAAAGTATGTGTTATACTCCAATAAATACAGTATTTACCTGGTACTACTGTTAGAAGAGATAAAAGGTGCATTTTAAAAATTGGCAAAAAAGCTAGCGAAGAGTGCAGTTGTCATGGTCGGTCCCGAGTCCCAGCAGCCCGTGGAAGACTTACCCACAATGTTGGTCCGTTGAGCGCTGATAGGTCTTCCCGGGCGCGCGTTAGCGCGAACGGACGCACGCGGGTGCGAGCAGGTACGATCGGGTGCACGCGGGTGCGCAGGGTTGCAAACGTGCGCACGCGGGTGCACGGGGTCACGGTCGGTTGCACGGTTTGACGTGGGCGCGAACGGACGTGCCGTGCGACCGCCCTTGGCGCCCAGAAGGCTTCTTAAGTGATTCATTCTAGTGGCCCGTTGCTGTCCTGTCTACAGCGTTCCTGAGAGTTGCCTCTGATTACCTGATTGTTCCTGTCTCTGATCTACTTCGGCTTGTTCCTGATTATCCTGCCTGCTGCCAGCCCTGACCTTCGGACCTCCTGACTATTCTTCTGCCTTCTCCTTCGGTACCTCTGCTGCCAGCCCGTTGACGACCCGGCTTGTGTTTACCCCGCTTCTGCCTGCTGTTCCAGTCCGTGTTTTGTGATCACCGCTGCCTGCCGCCTGCCTGTCAGCCCTTCCGGTGTGCCCACCTGCTTGCTGCCAGCTGCTGACCTCCAGCCGTTCCAGAGTCACCTGTCTTCATCCACTGCTGTCTGACGCCAGTTCCTGGACCAGGCCCACCTATACGGACTTGGCACTTGTGCCCTCTGCCCTCCAGAACCCCTGTTCTCACTCCCAGGGGGTCTCGAGCCAGAGGCTTACGAGAGGCCGCTCCCTGCACTCCGGGCTCCCACCACCAGGGAGCGTCTCCAATGGACGAACTTTGCCACCATCTCGCAGGCCTCACTCAAGCAGTGAAGAGTTTACAGGAGGGCTACAGTCAACTGGAGGAACGGGTCCAGGCCCTGTCCGCCTCCTCTCCTGCTTCTTCCGGATCTTCTGCTACTCCTGCTGTAGTAATGCTGCCACCCGAACCCAGGGTGCCTACACCCGAGAGATTTTCCGGAGATCGAGGGAAATTCCGGTCTTTTCGGAACTCATGTGAACTGTTCTTTGCTCTACAGCCGAGGACCTTCTCCCTCGAGGCCACCAAGGTGGGCTGTGTGATCTCTTTGCTAACCGGTGAACCTCAGTCTTGGGCCCACTGTCTACTTGAAAAGAAGGATCATTCCCTTGAAACCTTGGACATCTTCTTCCAGGCCATGTCGCGGTTGTACGAAGACCCACAGCTAACCGCCACCGCTGAAGCAGCCCTGCATTCGCTGCAGCAAGGTCGCCGGCCTGTAGAGGACTACGTGTCGGAGTTCCGACGCTGGAGCTCTGACACGGACTGGAATAATGCGGCATTACGTTATCAGTTCCGGATGGGCCTATCGGAACCGTTGAAGGATGAGCTCGCCCGAGTGGGCATTCCAGAGACTCTAGAAGCCTTAGTGGAACTGGCAATCCAAATAGACAGACGGCTGAGAGAACGCCGCCTGGAGCGGTCTACGGTATGGATGCTTCCTCGAGTCCCCAGCTCTCCTCATCTCACCCCTCCTGCTGTCACCACGACCAGTCAAGACCTCCCTGAGCCCATGCAGCTGGGTTTACTCCGGCCTTCCTTAACGCCGGAAGAACGCCAGCGCCGCCGGGAAGGAAATCTCTGCCTCTACTGTGGTGGGTGTGGACACTTCGTGCGCAATTGCCCTGCTAAGCTCCGTAAGTCCCTCTTCGTTTCTCCTGCCCTTACATTAGACTGTCCTAGTGCTGCCTCCCATTTGACTGTGTCCATTTCCTTGCAGCTACCAGGAGGGAACGTCCAGACCAACGCCATTATTGACTCGGGTGCTTGCAGTGGCTTTATGGACCTAACCTTTGCCTCTAAACATAACATCCCACTTCGGCCCAGGGCAAGGGGACTTTCTATACATCTGGCCGATGGTTCCGCCCTCAAGTCCGGACCTGTTACCCAGCAGACCCAGCCCCTGTTAACCACTATTGCCGGAACCCATCAAGAATTACTCTGTCTGGACATTATCACTTCTCCTCTCTTCCCTATCATTCTCGGCATGCCCTGGCTGAGGGCACATAACCCCCTTGTTGACTGGACCACCGGGGAGCTGAGATTTCCATCACCTTACTGCCTCCAACACTGTCTGTCGGGAACCGACCAGGCCTCTTCTTCTTCTTTGCTCTGTCTGGAAGTTGACGAAGAAACCCGCCAAGTTGTACCTGCTGCCTACCATGATTACCTAGACGTGTTTAGCAAAAAGGGTGCAGAGACCTTACCCCCTCACAGGCCATACGACTGTCCCATTGAATTACTTCCTGGGGCAGAAATTCCCTTTGGGAGGATCTTTCCGCTATCAGAGACTGAGTTGGTGACCTTGAAGTCCTACCTGGACGATAATCTCAGGAAGGGATTTATTCGTCCCTCCACTTCACCGGCAGGAGCAGGGATCTTTTTCGTAGAAAAAAAGGACCAGACCCTGCGCCCCTGCGTTGACTACCGGGCCCTTAATAAAATAACGATCAAGAACCGTTATCCCCTACCACTCGTGCCGGAGCTTTTTCAGAGACTGGGGTCAGCGGCAGTATTTTCAAAACTAGATCTCCGGGGGGCTTACAATCTGGTCCGCATCCGTGATGGCGACGAGTGGAAGACTGCCTTTCGTACTCGCTTCGGGCACTTCGAGTACCTTGTCATGCCCTTCGGTTTATGTAACGCTCCCGCCACGTTCCAGCACTTTATCAATGATATTTTCAGGGACTACCTAGACCTGTTCGTCATTACCTACTTGGACGACATCCTGATCTTCTCCTCTTCTCTGGCAGAACACCGGGAGCATGTCAGGAAGGTACTATCCCGACTTCGTCTGCATGGGTTATACGCCAAGCCGGAGAAATGTACCTTTGAGCAATCAAGTATTCAATTCCTGGGGCTGATAATTTCTGTAGATGGCATCGAGATGGACCCTCAGAAGGTCTCCGCTATCCGGGATTGGCCCGCTCCCACTGACAGAAAAGGGGTCCAGCGTTTCGTGGGATTCGCAAATTTCTATAGGAAATTTATTAAGGGGTTTTCTACTATTATAGCCCCCATCACCAGACTGACCAGGCAGAGTCTGAAGTTTCAATGGTCTCCGGAGGCTCAGGAAGCCTTCTCTACCCTGAAGGACTTATTTGTGTCGGCTTCCATCCTCAAACACCCTGATCCAACCCGGCCCTATATCTTAGAGGTTGATGCCTCAGAGATCGCGGTTGGGGCGATTCTCTCCCAGAGACATGGGCCTAGGGCCCGCTTGCACCCAGTAGCATTCTTCTCCCGCAAGCTAACTGAAGCTGAGGCAAATTATGATGTCGGAGATCGAGAGCTATTGGCCATTAAAGCGGCCCTCGAGGAATGGCGTTACCTACTGGAGGGAGCTACGCATCCAATCCTCATCTACACGGATCACAGAAACCTGGAATACTTGAAGTCCGCCAAGAGGTTGAAGCCACGCCAGGCCAGATGGGCTCTTTTCTTTTCCAGGTTTCTGTTCCACATAACTTATCGTCCGGGTTCCAAGAACACCAAACCGGATGCCCTGTCCCGAATGTACAATGAGCCAGAGACCTCTCCACATCCGGATACCATCCTGGCCTCAGGGAACTTTCTTCTTCTTCAGGCCGATTTGTTGTCCCGGATTAAGCAAGTCTCCGTTGGTGCCACTCCTCCACCTAATGTCACACTTCTGACCCAAGATGAACTTCTCTGGCATGAAGACAAAATTTTTGTCCCCCAGGAGGCTCGGGTGCCAGTCCTCAGTGCATGTCATGACCACCCGTTGGCCGGCCATTTCGGCGCCCTCAAGACCACCGAGTTGGTCCAGCGCACCTTTTGGTGGCCCCAGCTGAGATCCGACTGCAAGAGGTATGTGGAGGCTTGTGCCATTTGCATCCGTAATAAAAGCAGCAAGTCCAGGGCCTGGGGTCTGATGAAACCATTACCTGTTCCAGAGAGGCCTTGGCGAATGATTTCGATGGATTTCATCGTAGAGCTTCCTCCATCAGAAGGCCACTCCACAATCTTCGTGGTGGTGGATAGGCTAACCAAGATGGCCCACTTCCTGCCGATGAAGGGCACCCCGTCCGCTGCAGAGACCGCTGAGGTTTTTATTAAAGAGATCGTGAGGCTGCACGGTGTCCCCGCAAACATTATCTCGGATCGAGGTGTGCAGTTCACGTCCAAGTTTTGGAGAGCACTCTGCAGGGCTTTGAAGATTGATCTCTGTCTTTCGTCTGCCTACCACCCACAGACCAATGGGCAAACAGAACGGACGAACCAGACGCTGGAGCAATACTTACGCTGCTTCTCGTCCTTTTCCCAGGACAACTGGACTTCCTTGCTCCCGTTAGCGGAGTTCGCCTATAACAACTCCATCCACTCTGCCACTAGTCAGTCTCCATTCTTCGCCAATTACGGCTTCCACCCCTCATTCTTGTCCCAAGACCTGCCTGAAAGCCCGGTACCAGCAGTCCAGGAGAATATCGACTTCTTTAGTGCCAATAACAAGCTTCTGCAGGAGACCATGGCAAAGACCCAAAGACATAATAAAGAAATTTTTGACAGGAGGAGAAGGGGGGAGCTTGAACTTAAGGTTGGGGACCAGGTGTGGCTCTCCACATTGAACCTGAAGATGGCCTGCCCTACTAAGAAGTTGGGGCCAAGGTTTGTGGGTCCCTTCCCAATTGTAAAGAAGATTAACGATGTAGCCTTTGAGCTGAAATTGCCTGAGTCATTCCGGATTCACCCCGTATTCCATGTGGCGTTACTCAAGCCAGCCGTTCCGGACCCCTTCGTCAGTCGGAGGATTGTCCCACCTGAACCTGTGGTCGTCGACGGTGAAGTCGAGTACGAGGTGGAGTCTATCTTGGACTGCAGGTCCAATTCCTGGTAAAGTGGAAAGGGTACGGACCTGAAGAGAATTCTTGGGAACCTGAATCCAACCTTCATGCCAGAAGATTGATTCTCGCCTTCAGAAGGGCCCATCCTGGTAAAATGGCCCAATTGGGCATCCGGAGGCTGCCCCTTGGGGGGGGCAATGTCATGGTCGGTCCCGAGTCCCAGCAGCCCGTGGAAGACTTACCCACAATGTTGGTCCGTTGAGCGCTGATAGGTCTTCCCGGGCGCGCGTTAGCGCGAACGGACGCACGCGGGTGCGAGCAGGTACGATCGGGCGCACGCGGGTGCGCAGGGTTGCAAACGTGCGCACGCGGGTGCGCGGGGTCACGGTCGGTTGCACGGTTTGACGTGGGCGCGAACGGACGTGCCGTGCGACCGCCCTTGGCGCCCAGAAGGCTTCTTAAGTGATTCATTCTAGTGGCCCGTTGCTGTCCTGTCTACAGCGTTCCTGAGAGTTGCCTCTGATTACCTGATTGTTCCTGTCTCTGATCTACTTCGGCTTGTTCCTGATTATCCTGCCTGCTGCCAGCCCTGACCTTCGGACCTCCTGACTATTCTTCTGCCTTCTCCTTCGGTACCTCTGCTGCCAGCCCGTTGACGACCCGGCTTGTGTTTACCCCGCTTCTGCCTGCTGTTCCAGTCCGTGTTTTGTGATCACCGCTGCCTGCCGCCTGCCTGTCAGCCCTTCCGGTGTGCCCACCTGCTTGCTGCCAGCTGCTGACCTCCAGCCGTTCCAGAGTCACCTGTCTTCATCCACTGCTGTCTGACGCCAGTTCCTGGACCAGGCCCACCTATACGGACTTGGCACTTGTGCCCTCTGCCCTCCAGAACCCCTGTTCTCACTCCCAGGGGGTCTCGAGCCAGAGGCTTACGAGAGGCCGCTCCCTGCACTCCGGGCTCCCACCACCAGGTACGTGACAGCAGTGTTGATGTTTTTGTGCACCTTGGTACAGAGGATCTCTCAGAAATAAATTATACTAGCAATAACAAGTTGGAGAATCAGATTGGTTCTAGTAATGATGGTTCAATTTAGGATTTCTGGAAACAGAGGTAGTAGAGGATCTGGCTCGGTTAAAGCTTAAGCCCCTGTACACACGGTCGGAGATTTCCACAACCAAATCCGTCGGATTTTCTCAGTCGGATTTTGTCCGTTGGATCTTGTCTGAAACTGTTGCATACACACGATCGGACAAAGTTGGCGAAAAATCTCATCTTTCAGAACGTGATGACGTAATTTCGTTACGATGGGACTACATTCAGGCTAGTAGGCAATAGCTTTGATGTAGGAATTTGATCTGAGCATGCGTGGCACTTGGTCCGATCAAAATTCTCTACACATGATCGGAGTATGTCCGATCGGCCCAGTTGGTCGGGAAATATTTCCAACATGTTGGAAAATTGGGTCCGACGGATATTCAGAAGGAATCAGTCCGATGCATACCACACACAGTCGGATTATCTGACGACACGGTCCGATAGGACACATTCCGACGGATTCTCCGACCGTGTGTACAAGGGCTTAGAAAGCAAAGGGTCTTGATGGTATTCATCTCAGAATTCTAAGAGAACTTTGAGGTATTGTCATTGGACTGTTAGTGGATCCTTAATCTCTTCTAACAGGAGAAGTTCCCCATGAATGATAGACAGCTAATACCTATCCACAAGAAGGGCAGCAAGTTAGGAGCTGGCAATTAACATAGGTTGGATTCAAGTTAATGGAATCACTTCTGGAAAGAAGGATCATTGATCACTTAAAGTTGTTGTAAACCCTTTAAAAATTCCACAGTTAGTATGCATAGCTTACTAGCTCATTTTGAACTACTTACCTGAGATTGAAGCCCCTGCAGCGGTCCTCGTTCACTGCTCTGGCGGGCGACACCTTTCCCGAGGGTTACTTCTGGGTATTGCGGCTCCGTCACTGTGATTGGCTGAAGCCACGATTATGTCACTCCCGCGTGCACATGCACCTGGGATCCGCCATTATAGGCACAATATTACTGAAGCAACAGCACGTATGTGCCGTTGCTCCAGTTTGCTTAAGTGCGCATGTGCCAATGACGTCGGCACATGCAAATACAGGGATATCTCCTAAACTGTGCAGGTTTAGGAGATATCCAGTGTAGCTACAGGTAAGCTTAATTATAGGCATGCCTGTAGTATAAAGTGGTTGTAAAGGGTTTACAACCACTTTAAAAATACACAACTTGCTGGACAGAAAGCAGCATTGCTTTACTAAGGGCAGATCATGTCAGACTAATCTGATTTAATTTTTGACTATATTACCAATATTTTGGACCAGGGTGGTGCTGTGAACATAGCATATCTTGATTTCAGCAAGGCATTTGATACAGTGCCAAATGATGATCTAAAACAAAAGTTGTACAAGTTAGGACTTTACCCCTGGGTGGTTCAGTGGATATGCAGTTGGCTAAAGAATAGATATCAGAATATGGTTGTAAATGGGGTTCATTCAGAACAGAGACCAGTCACTAATGATGTATCACAAGGCTCTGTACTAGGTCCTATTCTATTTAATCTATAGGTACCGTATATACTCGAGTATAGGCCGACCCGAATATAAGCCGAGGCCCCCAATTTACCCCCAAAAAAACTGGCAAACTTATTGACTCGTGTATAAGCCGAGGGTGAGACATGCCTGTCCATCCCTGTGTGTGTGTCCGTCCATCCCTGTGTGTCCGTCCATCCCTGTGTGTCCGTCCATCCATCCCTGTGTGTGTGTGTGTCCATCCATCCATCCATCCCTGTGTGTGTGTGTCTCCATCCATCCATCCATCCATCCCTGTGTGTGTGTGTCTCCATCCATCCATCCATCCATCCCTGTGTGTGTGTGTCTCCATCCATCCATCCATCCATCCCTGTGTGTGTGTGTGTCTCCATCCATCCATCCATCCGTGTGTGTGTGTCTCCATCCGTGTGTGTGTGTGTGTGTGTGTGTGTGTGTGTGTGTGTGTGTGTGTGTGTGTGTGTGTGTGTGTGTCCAGCCTACCTGTGTCCCGAGCCTTTGTCCCGAGCCTCCGTCCCGTGTCGTGCCTTGCCTTCGTCCCGTCCCGTCCCGTCCCGTCCCGTGCCGTGCCTTGCCTTGCCTCCGTCCCGTGCCCTCTTCGTCGGCGGCCATTGTAAAATTCAAAAGCCGCGCCTCCTCCTTCGCCTGTGATAGGCGGAACACTGAATTTCCCAGCAGCCTGTGTTCCGCCTATCACGGACGTCGTATCATCCTCGTCCGTAGTACGAGGATGAGCGGATGCCCGTGATAGGCGGAACACAGGCTGCTGGGAAATTCAGTGTTCCGCCTATCACAGGCGAAGGCGGAGCCGGAGGCGCGGCTTTTGAATCAGAATGGCCGCTGTCTGTCTGCTCGACACGCTGATCGAGCGGGCAGACAGCGATGACTCGAGTATAAGCCGAGGGGGGCACTTTCAGCCTCAAAAAAGAGGCTGAAAATCTCGGCTTATACTCGAGTATATACGGTAAGTGATATAATAAAAGGTTTTAGCATTACTGGAAGATTGGTCAAAGCAATGGAAACTGCAGTACAATGTTTCTAAATGTAAAATAATACACCTGTGGAAAAATAATCCATTGAAATAGTGCAACATTGGGTGTACAGTGTTGGCCAGCACTACAGAGGACAAAGATATTGGAATACTTACTGTATTTCAGATGATTGCAAAATGAGCAAACAGTGAGACCAAAAAAATAGAATTCTAGGATGCATTACTAGAGGGGTCGCCACTGGGAGGAAGGAGGCCCTGATCCCCCTATATAGATCTTTGGTGAGACTACATTTAGAATACTGTGTCTATTTCTGAAGACCTCAGCTACAAAAAAAAAATATTGATGAGATAGAACGAGTCCAGAGACAGATAACAACAGGCTACACAAATAGTGAAAGGTCTGAGATAAAACATATTAAGAGCAACCTTTGGAACTTAATGGGGTTGATTTACTAAAATGGGAGAGTACAAAACTAGTACATGGTAGCAAATCAGCTTCTAACTTCAACTTAATCAATTACATTTTAACAAAAAAGAAAAACTGGAAGCTAATTGGTTTTAATGCAGCGATGCACCAGATTTTGCACCTTCCAGATTTAGTAAGTCAGCCCAATATGTACAGTCTCACGTAAAGAATGGAAAGGTGAGACATAATTGAAACCTTTAAATACATCAAGGGGGTGAATAAGGTTCCAGAGGGCAGTATTTTAAATATGAAACCAAAATCAAGAACACGGGGACAAATTAACTGAAGGAAAGTTAAAAGATAATCTTAGGTCGCTGGGCAGATACAACAGATCTTTATCTAAGTACCTGTTGATAGCGGCTAAATCCCTGATTCCTAAATACTGGAAATTAACTACGGTACCCTCAGTCAGGGAGTGGGTACATTCAGTTAACCATATTTTCTCTCTGGAGGAGATGCTCGCTACAGCTAAAGACACGGCGGATAAATTTCACAAGACTTGGTCCCCATGGGTCCAGTTTAAATATTCTGATGCCTTCCGGGATCTGAGTACAGGGTGAGTGCTCGGTGATCGAGATTGAGACGTGCCCCAAGGCATGGATTTTCACCCTTGGTTGGTATGACTGAAAGATGACTCGCAGGGCCGTGGGGTGGCCCAGTCTGTAAACTTTGTTTGCTTTACTATACCTTTTTCCGCTCTCCTACCCTTGATGTTTCTCTTCTTTTTCTTCCTTTATCTCTCACTTTGCCTCCCTTACCCCAAATTTCCCTTCCCCCATCTACCCCTCAATTGTTTCTCAATCATTTTTTTTTGATTGGAAGATACTAAAACAGCATAAAATGATCTACAACGAAATAACAGTGAAACGAATATGATCAGACAGCCTATACAAGATTGGTGGTACTTTGTGTTATGTTATACTTAATTTGTCTAGTTTCTGTGTACTGTTACTGGTCATTCTGTGCCCTGTATTGGCTGCTTATTGATGTGCACTCTGATGTTATATTAGTGTTTTCTGAATTTGATAAATAAAACTTTATTGTAAAAAAAAAAAAAAGATAATCTTAGAAAGTATTATTTTACTGAATGGATAGTTGATGCTTGGAATAGACTTCCAGCAGAGGTGAGTCAGTCAACAGTACGTTTTTTCAAACATGCTTGGGACAAACATAGATCTATACTCGATCTAGACCTATAAGAAAAAAAATATATATATATAAAAAAAAAACAGCAGACTCGATGGGCCACTGGGTCTTTTTTTTACATCACTTTTCTGTATATCTATGTTTCTACATGAGTGAGTAAAAATATAATGTAAGATTGCTGCCTTACAACCATGCATGCTTGTGGTCACTATTAAAGCTTTCATTCTTTTGATCAGCACTGTTGTATTCAGGTGTGTTAATCATGTATTCAGACTAAAATGTATAATAAATTGCAATTATAAGATGTATACCACCTTTCTATTTGCATACCTAACACACTTATTCATGAAAAGCAACAGGTTCACATACAAATTCAATATCAAAAAGTGGACATCTACTACCTAGCTAGAGTACCTTTGAGGTCACAGGCACACCCCAAGCCACCATTGTGAAACTAGCATCCCTATGCCAAGCTTCCTTGTTGGATTAGAGCCATCTAGAGCCTTATTAATGTGGTGGCATGATCACTGATGAATTGCAAGGTAGCACACCCCTGGCAAATTTGTTATATTACAGTAAAACAGGAAAAAAATCCAAGAAGGTGAGTATTTTTAAAAGAAACTGAATACATGTATGGGCATGCATACATATATATACTTGTTTTTTTGTATTTTGCATTTTTACAATAATAATTTGTCCAAAGCTCATGTAAAAGAAAAGTCTGGTAAGTGTTTGTTTCAACTGAATGAACAATTCTATGTGTTCATTTATTTGCAATTGTAATCAATATTTGAATATTTTTCTGAGCTTGAATGGCAATGATTCTTTTATTAGAAGGACTACAATGAAGTGTTCCTACTAATGTTTAATCTTTGCTTCAGTGGTTTTATCGATCGATTCTAAACATTTAGAAGCTTGACATTAGTTAGGAAGTCCTTAGTTCCAGAAGGACACTTTTAAAAGGACAAGAATAATATGGCAGAAATTAATAACAAAGCAGAAAGAGAAACTGGAAAGCCGGTTTAGATGTTTTTTAAATGTGAACACAATGTATTTAATAAGGTAAGGAAAATTATGGATTTGTGTACAGTACAGTAACCCCTTGCAACCCATCAAATTTGAAAAAATATGATTGGTTTGTGATATGCTGCTGTAAATTGCACCACCTTTCTAACAAGTTCTTAAAAGATGTCTTTTACCAACAGGGCATAGAATGCCAGCTTAAATAGAAATGATATATTTATAAAAAAAAAAAAAAAACGTTTTTTATATAAAAATAGCAATTTATTATTTTATGACCAGCTGATGTATTAACATAATATTTAATTATCCACTCTTATTGTTTCCTTTTTTAATTATTTATTTTATTTATTTTTTCGCAAAAAAAAAAATTGCCTTCCCTTCCCTAAGAGAAACCAGACCTTTACAGGCTGGTACACCCACCGCAAGATGATAACAAGCATTTGAGGCCTGTTTTGCTGTTAAAAGCATAAATGCACCTTTCAGAATATGATTGAAGATAATAACAATTTCAGCTGCTGCCAACAAGCTACAAATTATTTAAAAATAGCAATGCCCAGGGACACGGAAAGGAAAAAAGCAGAGTTTGAAATAAACTCATCAGAGCAACTTGCTACCCAAGCTTTTAATGAAGTGGTAAAGGGGTACCAGTTTACCTGACATATAGTGAAGCTACAGAGGAACACAGCAGTTTTACAAATAGGATTATGTTATATGTAGTCACCCAACTATTTGGGTTCACCAAACAGATTTGAGATATTATTCAAAAATGAATTCCCGTGGCCTTGAAATCTGTCTTTTCTGTCCCCTGTTCACTAAAAAATTTCCTATCTAGAGGTAAAGCTGAGGGAGAACAGCAGAGGCAATTTAATCCAGAAAGCATATGTTCTTTTGAAAAGGTATTTCTCCAGCTTTGCATATAGATCATTTCCACAAAAAGCTTGGAGAGTTTTGCCATGAATTTATTGAAAACGTAGATGTCATTCAGGTATATGAAGATGCACTTGTATAAAAAAAAATGTCAGAAAATAAAAAGCAACCTTTGATAGTATGCACTTGGACAACCCAAGGGGAATCACTAGGCTTTAATGCTGGTCATACTTTGTGTTAAATGCTAACTTCCATTCACCTACTTCTTTTTATATGGTTTTATGACCCTCAAAAATCAAGCCTGGTTAAAAGTCACCCTGCAAGGAAGAACAATCTCAAATCAACAGAAAGGGTATAGTGAGTTGAAGGTGTCATGGTTCCGTGTACTTTGATCCGTCGCCAGGTTTTAACCCCCGTCCAAGCTGCCCTAAACCTACAACCCTTGGCAAAAAGTACGGAATCTTCGCCCTTGGAAAATGTTAATTTAATTGTTTAATTTCATTTAAAAAAAATGAAATCGCAAACATGCCTCAAAACTATTTTCATTTAACATTCCAACCTTCTGGTTAACCCCTTCAATACTTTTGCCCCTTCCTGCCCATGACAATTTTCAGCTCTCAGGGCTGTCGCATTTTGAATGACAATTGCAAGGTCATGCAACACTACCCAAACTAAATGTTTTATCATTTTCTTCCCACAAATAGAGTTTTCTTTTGGCTGCATTTGATCACCTCTGGGGTTTTTATTTTTAGCTAAACAAACAAAAAAATTTTTTTGAAAAAAAGTTTTCTTTCTTCGTTGTGGTTATAAAATTTAGTTTACTCTTTCACTGTCGGGCACTGATGAGGCGGCACTGATGGGCACTAATGAGGAGGCACCTATATGTAGAATTGATGGGCACTGATAGACAGCACTGACATGCAGCATTGATGGGCACCAATAGGCGGCACTGAAATGCAGCACTGATGGGCACTGATAGTTGGCACTGATGGGCACTGATAGATGGCTGTAACGGGCATTGACAGATGACACTGATTGCCACTGATAGGCGTTTCTAATTGTCACTGACAGGTGGCGCTGACGGGCAGCACTGATGATGAGGTACTAATGAGGTACTGACAAGTGTTACTGCTGGGCACTGATTGGTACTGTGATGGGCACTTATTGGCACTGTGGTGGGCCCTGATTGGCACTGATATGGACACTGACATCCATTTTTCATTTGGGCACTGACTGGCAGCTGATGGGCACTTATTTGCAGCTGTGGTGGCAGATTTCATGGGGCTGTGCTGATAATCAATGTGCTGATTATCAGTCCAGACCCCCCCTTCTGACAGGGAGAGCCTCTGATTGGCTCTCCCTGTCAGCACAGACCGAGGAAGCCATTTGCCAGCACTTCCTGGTTTACGTGATGATCAGCTGTGATTGGTCACAGCTGATCTCATGGTAAGGAGCCTCCATCGGAATGACACATAACACCTCCAATCACCACGCTGCACGCCCCCGCAGGCGTGTTATTCTGCTGGACATCATTTGACACCCAGTCAGGATAACAGAACCACCTCCTGGCCATCATTCTGCGATAAGCCAGGTGGGAAGTGGTTAAACACCTAAAAAAAGGAAAAAATAAAGAAAACTGTAGTCAATTGCAATTGTTTTTGCAGATCAAACAGATAGGAAAAATATTATGGAATCACCATGTACTTTGCAATTCCAAAACAAACATCTGCATCAGATTACATCTGGTAATTAGTCTGCAGTTAAAAAAAGAGAGCTTGCACACCTTGGTGAGCTTTGCACTAACCTGATTGACATGAATCATGGCTCCAACACGAAAGATGTCGGTTGAAACAAAGGAGAGGATTGTAAAACTTCTTCAAGAAGGTAAATCATCACTGAATGTTGCAAAAGATGTTGGTTGTTCCCAGTCAGCTGTGTCTAAAATCGACACCAAGTACAAATCAAATGGGATGGTTGTTAAAGTGAAGCGTACTGGTAGACCAAGGAAGACATCAAAGCGTCAAGATAGAAAACTTAAGCAAAATGCCCTGAAAACAGAAAATGCACAACAAAAGAAATGAGGAAGAAATTGTCAGAAACTGAAGTCAATGTCTGTGACCGAACTGTAAGACATTGACTAAAGGAAATGGGATTTACATACAGAAAAGCCAAACGAAAACCACCATTAACACCTAAACAGAAAAAAAAAGGTTACAGTGGGCTAAAGAAATCATGGACTGTGGATGACTGGATGAAAGTGATGTTCATTTATGAATCACAAATCTAAATTGGGCAGGGTGATGATGCTGGAACTTTTGTTTGGTGCCATTTCAATGAAATGTATGAAGACGACTGCCTGAAGAAAACATGAAAATTTCTACAATCATTGATGATATGGGGTTGCATGTCAAGTAAAGGTATGGGGGAGATAACAGTCATTAAATGTTCAATAAATGCACACATTTATATTGAGAGTTTTGGACACGTTTCTTATTCTATCAATTGAAAGGATGTTTGGTGATGACATGATTTTTCAGAATGATAATGCATCTTGCCATAGGGCAAAAGCAGTGAAAACGTTCCTTCAAGAAAGACATACAGTATAATGTCAATGGTATGGCCTGCAAATTGGAGCCAGATTGATGAAGAATATTGTTTGTCAATAGTTAAATCTATGCCTCAGAGAATTCAAGCTGTTATAAAAGCCAGAAGTGGTGCAACAAAGTACAAGTGGTGTACTGTAATGTTTTTTTTTATGATTCCATAATATTTTCCTCAGAATTGAGTGATTCCATTTTTTTTTACCCCTGTTTGATGTGCAAAACCAGTTGCAATTGACTACAGTTTTCTTTCCTTTTTATGATTTTTAAGTGTTTCTTAAAGCCAGAAGGTTGGAATGTTAAATGAAAATAATATATGTGAAAAAAACTTGCGCTACTAATGATTCTAAAAATAATGAAAATCAGCAGCCAGAATCAACAATGTCATGAATTGTGTATGAAAATAGGAAAATATAGAATGCAGCGCTTATGAAAAATTCAAACTCCCAGAGTGGCCCCCAGGGATAAATTTTACACTAATAATTATTCAATGGTGAAAAAAACATTATACAAATACAAAATAAATGTATTAGTATAGGGTGAAACAGAAAAATTCCTACATAGTGTGAACTAATATTGGAAAAATATCTGTGAAGCAAAAACTAATAACAAGTCCGTGATAGACAAAAAGTGTGATTAACAGCCCCTCTATTAAGTACTGTATAGTTCTATTTGAAAAGAACTTGGAGTAATGCCTCTCCAAATGTTGATGAATACGGGTAAGCAGACTTCTCCATGTAGCATTCACAAATATGCATTTACAACAACAGAGAGATTGGGTACGCTTACCGCAGAGGGTGGACACACACGCTGTATAGCAGTGGGTTAGACAGGCGTTTAGACAATCCAATCTAGCAGGTCCCCGATCGAGAGCTGTAATGGCACGATGGTATACACCAACAGGCACATCCGAGAGGATGAGAGGTGGATAATACACACCAGAAGCCTTCTACAGGCAAACGTGCTTGGTCCTTAGGTCAGTCACCAGCTGGAAAGTATGTATGATGCTCCAATCAACAGATCAAATCATGAGGGAAAAAAAGGATAGAAAAAGGGCCTCCACATGGTGCAGATAAATCCAAGTAAAAATGTGTTTATTAATCGGTTCCCGACCAGCGCACGCTGATGTACGTCGGCAGAATGGCACGGGCAGGCATATTGGCATACAGGTATGTCCAATCTTTAGTGCCTCCCTGCCAGCTTGCGTGCTGGTCAGGACCCCCATGAGTCCGGTCGTGGGTCCTGCGGACTCGATCGCCATGGGCATACCCGCGATCGTCTCACGGGGCGGCTGAATGAGGAAATGCCGTTGTAAACAGCATTTCCCCATTTTGCCTAACAACTAGTGATGCTGATCTCTGCTCCATGTGATTGGAGCAGAGATCACTGTTCACTAAATTAAAGCCCAACCCCCCACAGTTAGTAACACGCCCCTAGGAACACTTAACCCCTAAACTGCCACCCACTGGTTAACCCCTTCACTGCCAGTGTCATTTACACAGGAATCACTGCATTTATATAGCAGTGATTGCTGCATAAATGACAATGGATCCAAAAATGTGTCAAAAATGTCCGATGTGTCCACCATAATGTCGCAGTCACAATAAAAATCGCTGATCGCCGCCATTACTAGTAAAAAAAAATATTTATAAAAATGCCATAAAACTATCCCCTATTTTGTAAACGCTATAACTTTTGCGCAAACCAATCAATAATCGATTATTGCGATTTTTTACCAAAAATATGTAGAATAATACATATTGCCCTAAACAGAGGGAAAAAAATGTTTTTTTTTATATATTTTTGGGGGATATTTATTATAACAGAAAGTAAAAAATAATGAATTTTTTTCAAAATTGTCGCTCTATTTTTGTTTATAGCGCAAAAAATAAAAACTGCAGGGGTGATCAAATACCACCAAAAGAAAGCTCTATTTGTGGGAAAAAAAGGACATACATTTTGTTTGGGAGCCACGTCGCATGACCGCGCAATTGTCAGTTAAAGCAACGCAGTGCCGAATCGCAAAAAGTGGTCTGGTCTTTGACCAGCAAAATGGTCCGGGGCTGAAGTGGTTAAAAAATCAAGGATAATTAGCAATGAGTTTATGCGACGAACTAGTACCACTACATGGAAACACTAGGCTACGTGTACTCTAGAGGATGTCAAACAGGTTATAGATCAATGATATTCCTAATAGGTCACCAACCTTCTGCCCAGGTAGATGGAAATTATTGCATGCAGAAATGGTATCTGGTTATTTTGTTTATTTGTTTGTTCAGCTGAACTATATATGTTTCATGAGCGATATGTCAAGCATTTATGTTTAATTTCTGTTTAAAATGACAATCTTCAATAAAAACCTATTGAGTAAAAAATCAAGGATATAAAATGCACAAACCACCAATCATGATGGGTGCAAAGAGTGATCACATGAAATAAAAGAAAATTGCGTGGTGTCAGAAGCACGATAGGCTAAAAACCTGACAGTTGTTCTACTGGGGCATGAGACCTATTGTTCAATTCCACGCTAATATAGAGAGACTTTAATGGTTTAAAACATAACAGCTGAGTTGTGCTAACACCAAAGAACTCTGATAGCCAATCGCAAGTCTGCAGTGTGCAACAACTCCTCCTCACTGTGTCATGTGCCCAAGAGTAACAGCCAATTAATGATGAAGCACGTCCTCTGTCCGTGGTCACATGTTTACGCTGCCTCCGCTGACGTCATCGTGCACAGGTATTTGCGCTCCAAGCTCATATTGGTTTCACACACAGGAAACAACCTGCAAGTTGACAAGGCAATGGATGGGATGACCACACCCACTAACCCACTGCCACCAATGCCGTCATCGCGCACCAGTATTTGTGCTCACAGCCTCATGATGATTCCAACATTAGGAAACAACTCCACGGTTGGCTAGGCAACGGATAGGAAAACCCCAAACTAATACTCACAACCACGGACAGAACTCAGATTACAATGTCATCACCCTTATCTGGCATAAACAAGTTTATCACAAGCATGAATATACCTGTATTTATGTATATGGGATACTACACGGCACAGTGGGGGGAATAATGTGTTTCAGCTGATAAAACAGTAAGACAATATGTATACAAAACGTATAAAAGAATATTAACACCCGAAATACTCTACAACAGTGGTCATCAACCCTGTCCTCAGGGCCCACTAACAGGCCAGGTTTTATGTATTACCTTGGGGAGATGCAGACTTGAATAGTGCAATCACTGAGCAGCAAATGATATCACCTGTGATGTATTTCAGTTATCTTGCAAACCTGGCCTGTTAGTGGGTCCTGAGGACAGGGTTGATGATCGCTGCTCTACAGCACCAATTTAAATTTCGGAGCAAAATGAGGATGAATGTTAAGGACTGAATTATAACCAATGTATGATGGGATATAAAAAGTGTCTGTGTAATGACAAAAATCTCACCTGAATCATATCATATAAAATCATAATTCACCAGTATGACAATAAAAAAGTAGAGGGATCCTAAATGGCATAAGCCCTAAAATAAAACAAACCCTTCCCCACCATGGTGGCAAAAAGAAGCATAATACCCCAATGCCAATGTCCCCTGTGGAGGGGGTCCTCAATGCATCCATCTTCTCATAATGCTATATAGACAAATAGCGACCATGAAAAAAGTAACAACATGTCCAAAGGACACTAAAACAATGTGGCAACACAACTAAAACTCAGTAATGGCCTGGACACAAAATAATGGGTACTGGTTCAAGATTGGTTAATGAACGCATTAATGTCCCACTCGATATTTAACCCATGGGGGGAATAACACTTAAGCTGGTATATCCAGAAGGTCTCATGTTTAGAGACCCCCCTGATACATGATCCACCTCTCCAATGTGGGATACAGTAAATGTATCAATTACTTGAAACTTAGTGCCACTAGGGTTTTTATCCTGGCACTGCAAGTAATGCCTGGGGACACTATGATTAGTGAGGCCTTTTTTAATGGTAAATGATCTGATCGTGCGTCCCACCTACTGTTTTTTACATGGACATGTAATCAGGTACACTATGTACCGTTTGGCACATGTGGTAAAATATTTAATTTGATAGGCGGTAGAAATTCAGATTTCCTCCGTCCACAGGTATTATACATGCAGACATTGCATTTCCTGCAGGGATAATATACCTTGGACTCTGGAAAAAAGGTAGGTTTCATTGGAGAGTCAATCACATTGTGAGAAATCTGGCTTCTTAGAGACAGGGCTCCCGTAAAAATAACACCCGCTTTGTCCGGGAGTATTGGACCCAACAATGGATCATTTCTTAAAACATTCCAATGACAGTTAAAAATATTCTTGACTTGTTTGTGTTGGATCGAAAATTGTGTGGCTAGAAACCATTTGAACCTGGTATCAGGGGCTCCTTTAGGTTGCTCTACATTGAGCGTATGTCAGTCAAGTGAGGAGACCTTGGTTATCTCTGCATCAATGATCGAAGGCAGATAACTTTTTTCAACAAAACGCTGCTTAAGAAACTGTGCTTGCCTCAGAAATTCTGAAGAATTTGTACAATTTCTTTGAATCCGCAGTAAGTGGGGTATGGAGTCAAGCCATGGACCATAATGGCAACTGTCAATAGAAATATATTCGTTTCGAACTGTCGACTTGAAGAATGGGGTAGTCACAAGTTGACGGTCAACAATGGAAATTTCTATATCCAAGAAGTGAATGGAGACAGTACTAACCTCATAACTGAGAGCAATCCCCATCTTATTATCATTTAGAGTGGCCATGAAGTCATGTAATGATTCCTCATCACCTCTCCACAAGAGGAGGATGTTGTCTATATACCTTGCCCATAGGGTTAACTCAGGTCATTGTAAAGGATAGACAACATCCTCCTCCCATAGGGCCATAAAAAGATTGACGAGGCTGGGGGCAAACTTAGCCCCATTGCAATATACCTGGCCCATAGGGTTAACTAAGGTCATTGTAAAGGATAGACAACATCCTCCTCCAATAGAGCCATAAAAAAATTGACGAGCCTGGGGGCAAACTTAGCCCCATTGCCACGCCCTTCTTCTGTAAAAAAAATCAGTTGTTGTACCAAAAATAATTGGTCTGTGTGGCAAAATGAAGCAGCTCCATAATGTAACATTGTTGGACCACCGATATCTGTTTACTAGTGGACAAGTAGTGTTATACAGTAGCCAGCCCCAATCTATGTGGGATGCAGGTATATAGTGCCGTTACATCAGCCGTTACTAAAAGAAAGTCATCGTGATACTCAATGCCCTCTAGCCAGCATATCGTATCACCCGTATCCTTAATATATGATGGAATGGCCCGTACCAACGGCTGTAAGTGAAAATCGATTATTCCGGCCTATCCGGGATGTCACAGAATCTATCCCACTTATGATTGGGTCTCCCTGGAGGCTGAGTAGCATTCTTGTGTACCTTAGGGAGATAGTACATAATAGGGATACGTGGACCCACCGGTACCAAGTAATCTCTCTCCTTTTTGTCCAGAATCCCTTGCCGAAAGCCTTTTTCCAACAAATCTACCATTTTTTTTTCTTAAAATCTTTGGTGGGATCATTAGGTAATGTCATGTAGGTCTTGTCATCACTCAAAATCCGAGACATTTCGATATGATAGTCCTTTCTGTCCAAAACTACTAGGCCTCCATCTTTATCGGTGGGACAAATCACAAGATCCTTTTGCTCACAATAAGACTTAAGACCGGTTTGAAAGCTTGGAAAATAACTTTGAGGTTTGTCTGTGATAATTTTTTTTCTACACAATTAAACAATTGAATGAAAATTTTTCAAGAGTAGTGATTCTATACTTTTTTTCAGGGGTTGTAGATGTTATTAAGCATTTGCACCTTTGGGTTAGTGTTCAAGCAATGTGTCTCCACGCTAAAGCTGGACTGGCCTGTTCCTCTGGCATTTGCTGTTCCTTCAGCATATTTTTTTTCTGTGTGTTTGTTGACGCTGTTCTCAGTGTTTTCTTTCTTGCTCTGCCTGTGTCTGTCTGTGTATCCCTTAATTTTCTATTGCTGTGGGTGCTCTCCACAGCATTGTTTCTTCAGTTTGCCTCCTTCCCCATTCCTGCTTGCTGTGTCCATCTGCGCCTTTGCCCGGCTTCCCCAGGTCTCCTGTGCTTCAAGCTTATTCCCTGCACCCTCCACCTCCAGTGGCTCTGGTGAAGACCGGGTGGCTCCTTAGATCCTGTGACTCTGACACACCTCTGTTTCTGTGCAGTCGCAATGTTCCTGCATCTTCCAGGACCAGTACCCTGGCACACCCATTTAGTCATTCCTACTGTCCCGCTAGACCTGGAGTTTTATAGTCCCAGGTGTTCCAATCCTCAGGTCATGACAGAAAGTTGTTTTTTTAACCGTAATTTTTATTCATTATGGGTTTTTAGGATACAATAACAATAAGGAGCAAAAAGTATACAAGTGACATATCACCATATATAAGATTTGTGACATGTTACAGTGTCAGACAGATTGATTATTGTAGCATGAAGAAAGCTAGATCAAGACATAGGGAAGCTATCTAGAAATGCTGCATTATCAAGCATTATCATTTGATTATATAATGACATTTACAGTCTGTGTTTGGAAATGCATTTCTATTTAAAAGAGAAGTTCAGTATTAAAAAAAAACAATTATACACACTTAGGTGTTATCAGTGTCAGTGCCATCAGTGTCACAGTGCCATCAGTGTCACAGTGCCATCAGTGTCACAGGGCCATCAGTGTCATACAATGCTGCATCAGTGTCATAGTGCCACCAGTGCTATCAGTGTCACACAGTGCCGCATATCATTGCTGACAGTGCCATCAGTGTCACAGTGCCATAAGTGCTATCAGTGCCATCAGTGTCACACAGTGCAGGAAATTAGTTATGCCAGTGCCATAAGTGCCATCAGGAGGAGTAGCAGAATGTATTTTGGGGGTCATGTTTGCTATGTACATGATATGTTGGAAAAATCTTATATACGGACAACTGTGTAGAAAAATGCGTTTTCACTTTTTTTCCACATTTTCCAAAAATGTGTGGAAAAAAATGACATGCTCAAAAGACTTATTATGCCTCGTAGAATATACATTGGGGTGTTTGCTTTCCAAAATGGGTTCATTTTGTGTGCGTTCCTGTTGCTCCAGGGCCTTCAAAAACATAATAGGTGGTTGAGAAATTAGATGTGTAATTTATGCTCCTAGAACTCTTGAAGGTGTTACTTCAATGTTGGGACTCTGTACGTGAACAGGCTGTGTAAAAATCTCTCACGTGGTATCACCAGTGAAGTAGCAGAATGTATTTTGGGGTGCAATTTTTGTACATATACATGCTATGTGTTTGTCTTATTAATGGACAATTTTGTGTAAAAAAAAAAAAGCATTTTCATTTTTTCCACATTTTCCAAAAACTTGTGGAAAAAATTACATATTCAAAAGACCCATAATGCTTCATAGAACATACATTGGGGTGTTTGTTTTCAGAAATGGGGTCATGTTGTGGGTGTTTTACATTGTCCTGGTGCTCCAGGGCCTTCAAAAATATGATAGGTAGTAAAGAAATTAAATATGTAATTTATGGACTTAGAACACTTGATGGTGCTCGCTGCATGTTGGGCCTCTCTATGTGGCCAATCTGTGTAAACGTTTTACAGATGTGGAATCACCATACTCAGGAGGAGTAACAGAACGTGTTTTTGGGTGTGGTTGCAAGTATGCATATGCTGTGTGTGAGAAATAACCTGGTAATATGACAATTTTGTGAAAAAAATCTTAATTTTGCAAAGAATTGCAGGAAAAAATTACAACTTTAAAAAACTCACTATGCCTCTTACTAAATAGCTTGGAATGTCTACTTTCCAAAAAGGGGTAATTTGTTTTTGTTTTTTTGCACTTTGCTGGCTTGTTAGTGTCTCAAGAAATGAGATAGGCCATCGTATTAGGTGCGATCAATTTTTCATGATTAGCACCTGCAGCATAGCTCGTAGACTCTCTAACTTTCGCAAAGACTAAATAATATACACTTATTTGAGTTATTTTCTACTAAAGCAATGTAGCATTATAAATGTTGGCCAAAATTTCTGAATAAAAATTTCTAATTTGCTAAATTTTACAACAGAAATTAAGAAAATGCATTTTTTTTTTCAAAATCGTCAGTCTTTTTTCATTTATAGCACAAAAAATAAAAACTCAGTGAGTGGTGATTGATTAAATACCACCAAAAGAAAGATCTATTTGTATGAAAAAAAAGTACAGAAAAATCATATGGGTACAGTGTTGTATAACTGAGTAATTGGCATTCAAAGTGTGAGAGAACTGAAAGCTGAAAAATAAGGGTATAAGTGCCCAGTAGGCAAGTAGTTACTCAATAATAAAATAATAATAATAATAATACTTCTATTTCTGAAAGCATTCTTAAATTGCAGCATATTTTCACACCTGCCTAAAACTTTTGCACAGCAGTGTATATGGAGCAGGTGTAACCTTCGTGTTTGCTCTTCAGGAAATCCTGGATTACCTACACTGCCTTCTAAGATGTAGAAAGGGCATCTTGGTGTATCAATTGAAAGCCAAAAAGCTTTCAAGTCGTGCACTAAGGTTACATTGGAGGCTCCGTAAAGTCTGTTGTATGTGTACACTGCCTCTCATTGTTGCCTGTTGAAATAAATTAGGTGGTTATGGATTTCCCCTAGTTATTATAAATATGTATTAACTTGTCTATTCCTATAATTAGCTAAACTAGCAAAGCTTTGATATAGTTAATGGTGATGGTACAATAATAAGGTTAGCTATTAAAATTACACACACTGCTTAAATAAACAAGGGTCTTATTTATTTCCCAAGAAAATAGGAATGCTTGCATAAATCACTAAAAGAAAAATATTACAGAGCATATGAAACAAAAGAACATCAATGATACGTTACGTAAGGTCATCCTCTTTGGTCAGTATCTTCAGCTGGGCTTGATGGCATGAGAGAGAGTTATTTCTGCTGGTCAGCACTTTTAAACTACATTCAGACACCGCCCACACAACCCAATTGCCAGCCTATCTCATTATTCTGACAAATCAAAATCGATAAGAAGCAGTCCTTCTAAATATCTGTCCATCCTCTATGAAGCCTGCTGTAGTGTCCACTAGGGGCAGCATTTGTCCGTGAATCACCGCTACTTGACCCTGGTCAAATCTTCAGTAACAGCTGGTCTTTGATCTTCTGTAACTGTCATAGATCTGCAACTTAGGGGTTAAAATAGTGCAGACTAATTTCAGTGATTGGCAACAGGCTGCCTTATTTAAACACCTCAGCAGCACTGTGTCTTTGCTGTCTGATCTGCAGCTCATACCGGTTCCCGTGACTTCCTGTTCCTGTGATCCAATCTGTTTCCTGTGTTTGGCCCGGCTTGTTTGACTACGATTGATCTCTGTTAACCTGACCCTGGCCTGCCATGTAACCATGCTCAGCTCTACACTGCTTGATATCCTGTTGCCAAACTTTGTCTGTATCCTGATCATTCTCTGCTTGTCATCTATATCTACATCCATTACCAAACCCGGCTTGCCTGACCATGTATTCAGTGTCTCCCCAGCTTACCAGCCTGCTTCATGTCTCCTGCTGCACCAGCTGAACTGACAAGACCAAAGATGAACCAAGCACCCATACACCGCCAGGCTCTTGTGGCCACTGTTGCAACACCGGTGGCCCTTGAGCCGGGGTTGTACGAGACAGCCTTCCCACTGCACATCAGGCTCATCTGGCAGGTATGTAACAGTAACTCAGTCCATCTTGGTAGCAGTGGCTTTTGAAGCTTTTTTTTCAGACATGATAGTCAGGCCCTTCAATCTTTATTACACCAGGTGATTTGGAGCTAAGCTCTACTCCCATAATCTCCTGCCAGGGGGCATGACTCTTCTTTCAGATGAAGGTTCTGACATGCATTCTTTAGTTACAAAGCCCTGATTTGTAACCTGCAAAATGGCATTCCAGGTGGCCCCCAAGAGTGATGAGGCTAGGTATATCCATATTTCATATTCAAAAACATCTTATATTATGGAATAAGACATGTTGCATTCCAACCTGCCGCTTTGTGCCTGAAGGGCACTTAACTTCTTCAGAACCAGCTTCTATGGAACAGTCCATAACTGTCTTAATGTGTTGTGCTTCCCAACACGTGCCACTTTGTCCCTGAGTGGCACACCATCGCCATTCTTCAGCGACAGCTTCCAGGGCACCATTCTGTGTCTTCTCCTTTTCGGTGTCTTCACGATGGGGTGTAATACAGGCAAGGGGCATCCATTTGCCCACCATTCACCAGCACACCTTCAGAGCCAGATATCAACCAGCTTTTAGATACAGAACCTCAAGGAGGGCCTAACTCACCCATATTACTAACCTAATACATATATGTCAAACTATACTATCACACAAAGCATTCCATTATCACAATATATACATATATATGTGGCCCACCAAATTAAGCATCCCACTCCCAACCTCCTATAACCCTTCATTGTATATACAGGTCGGGACTAGGCAGGCTTACTCAATATGGCCTTTTCTACAGCAATTTTGGCATGTCCGTGGCACTTCAGAACTCTGAACTGGCAGCAAAGCCTCTAACTTTTATGAAGATACCTTACCGTCAATTCTTCCCTCAACTTGTATAGATAAATGGGAGACCTTCCTATATAAAGGTTGGATCCAACAACCCATATAAACTTGAAATAATGACAAAAGCACAAAATGCCATCCTCATGCCTGGATTTCACAGACCATGCCCAGGATATACCATGCACCTCTATCTATTGTTAGGCTCAAGGAACACCCTAGTTCCATGACTAACATTACATCAGTATTGTTTAGGACAAAGAAACAAACTCATCTATGTCCCAAATAATACCCAGGTGCTTCCTTCCCAGCAATGATCCAGAACACAGAGTGAAGCATATTCCCAGCATTTCTTGTTCACCACCGTGTGCTGACCTGGCATACAAAGGACATCATGGTCATGCCTCCGACAGAGGGAAATATCAACCTGCCTCCAGCTTCCATCCTCTCTGATCACATATGGGTAATTTAGCCTCAGATGCAAGAAGGTAGCATCCCCAGTCAGTAAGCCCATTGATACCACCGAATATACAGACCAAGTCTGCACTTCTGTATACGGGGTCAATGAGGAAGCATAACACCTTTCATAATACAAAATAGCACAGCCCATCCAGGCATTCAACCACCACTTTGGATTAGTGTAAGCGATGTGTTTTGGCAAAATCTTACTGAGCTGTGATGCTACTTCATAAGGCCACTGCCCCTTATACAGAGACTGTACAATCAGCTTGATGTTGGTCGATATTTCCACCTGTCCCTGCATGCAAGCTTTCTACCAACCTCTTAGAAGGGTGGACAAAATCTTGAGATACTTTAACCTGGGTATTTTTGTGACTTTGTAGAATGTTATTAACCACTTCAGCCCCGGAAGAATTCACCCCTTTCTGACCAGAGCACTTTTTGCGATTCTGCACTGCGTCACTTTAACTGACAATTGCGCGGTTGTGCAACATGGCTCCCAAACAAAATTTACGTCCTTTTTTTCCCCACAAATAGAGCTTTCTTTTATTTGTATTTGATCACCTCTGCATTTTTTTTGTGCTAAAAAAAAAAAAATGCTACAATTTTGAAAAAAAAACATTATTTTTTACTTTTTGCTATAATATCCCCAAAAAGTATATAAAACTTTTTTTTTTTCCTCAGTTTAGGCTGATACGTATTCTTCTACATATTTTTGGTAAAATAAATCGCAATAAGCATTTATTGATTGGCCTGCGCAAAAGTTATAACGTCTACAAAATAGGGTATAGTTGTCATTTTTTTTACTAGTAATGGCAGTAATCATTGATGTATATCGCAACTGCGACATTATGGCAGGCACATCGGACAATTTTGACACATTTTTGTGACGATTGGCATTAATACAGCGATCAGTGCTAAAAAATTGCATTGATTACTGTAAAAATGGCACTGGCAATAAACGGGTTAACCACTAGGTAGCACTGTAGGGGTTAAGTGTGTCCAAGGAAGAGATTCTAAATGTGGGGGGAGGGTCAGTATCTGACACGTCACTGATCACCGCTCCCAATTACAGGGATCGGTTATCAGTGACAGTGTCATTAGACAGAACGGGGAGATGCTTGTTTACATTAGCATCTCCCCGTTCTTCCTTACCGTGAGACAATGGCGGGTATGCCTGACAACGAGTCCACGGGACCATGATCACGGTCACGGAGCTCCCAGCATAACAAAGCCCCACTTACTGTCTGAAGCTATGGCTTAGCGTTTGTTCCTTTGGATACTGATGTCCACTTCATCAATAACATCCATCCCAGCTCCTACTACCCCCAATATAGTGCTGAAACCACCCTCCTCTTTTGGTTGCTTTCCAGAAATAAGTGTCCTGAATGAACCTCATTCTATGTCCGCTCATCTCTGAGAGTAAGCCACTGGTACAATGCCCGAATTTGATTAAATATATACTAAGCACATATAGGGTAATAGGTTTATATCAACCACTATGAGACATTGAAGTGCAATGTGGTGATGATGGCAAACTTTACCCTGGTAGCCAGGGTTTGGGAAAAGCTTAGATCTATTTGTAGTGATTTCCCTTTCTCTAACGGAGCATGCTTCTGTATGTAGTCACTGGTATTACCTGTGCAAGGTTCCAACCTCTCAGGTGAGACATCAACAAGGTGTATCTCCCCCATGTCCATCTCTGGTGTCCCACATGTCCCGTAATTGAGATGCTCTCTGTAGGACTGCTAAGATTGAGACACCACCACCACAAGGAAATTTTCACCCCATTGATGTTTCACCTGGCCAACAGATACCTTACTATGCATAAGTGCCAGCCTTCTGGGTACCTGCACCATATTAATTCAGTTATGTCAATACATATACATTCAGTTATGCGTCACACATTAAAAACATTTCCTTCTTTCAATTTCTCCCCAAAAAAACAAAACATAATAGGTTGGATAGTTTATATTCCTTCCCTAGCCTTTAACCCATTGCACTTGTATATATAGTACGTTTGCATTCATAAATGACAGGAGAGACTTTGGCAACATGTTTCACAAGTCTTGCTACTGGGCATAGTCTTCCAGATGCAGCATTAGCACTTAATTGTCCATAAGGAAAAGAAGACCTTATATTGGAAGTAATAAACTGAATATTTTTTTTGTCCCTTCTCCCCTGAATGTTTGTCAGAACAAATTTGCGATGTGGCTTGGCACAGACAAAGTGCCAACCAGATGAACATTTTTCATCCATGTTCCAGAGATCTTTCCAAACTCTCGCTCCTCAAGGACTCTGGAAATAAAAAACAAGAGCAGAATCAAATTCTTATCCACAAAGTCTACTCATTTGCTCTGATTGCTTATAGTTCCTCCCTTAGAACCCAGGAACTTAGTTTTCTTGGCTTCTGTAACTCTGAGCAAATTAACAAAATAACTATGATTTCTTTAGGCTGAACCAAAAAAATAAAAAAATTAACGTGAATGTTTCTTTTCAAAATTCTCATTTTAAATGCCAAAAAAACAAAACAATGCATGTATCTGTTCCTTAAGACCTATGCAATAACTCTTTTAACCCTTTCAGGTGGACAAAACCTAAACATTTTGGATTTTTTTCCACCTGAATGAAAATAAAAACAAAAAAGCTTACAATAACTCTAGCGGATAAAATGGCTGTCTACCAGCTCTTGTCTTAAACAAAAATGTATTCAGCTGCTAATGTAGGGCATAGTCAATGACCCCCCTTTCAGGCGGACAAAACCTAACAATTTGGAATTTTTCCACCTGAACAAAACAAAAATAAAATAAATGAATAAACAAATAACGAAAAGAAAAAAATAACAAAACCGAGAGGAAAAAAAATTTATATTAAAAATTAAAAAATAAACAATAAAAATCTAATGGCTTATCCTTGAAAATAGTAAAAGTACATCAAGGTCCTTTATAATATTCCAAACATTAATTCAAAATCTCTGACGCTCACATCTAAACCTTATTCATAGCCAAGAAACATTAACCAGAAGGTTCTAACCATTCATAGGACTCATTAAGGGCTGCTAGCAAAAGATTTGTTTCCCCCAGTGCTATACTTTAACGAACATGCGGCTACTTCCATTTTGAGTCTATTCAGGCATTCTAAACAGTGATGCCTTTGCTGCCTTAACTGACTATTTTCAGTTTGTATTCTCAGCATTTGGGCCTTAAAAGGGATTACTATGGCCTCTATGTCTTGGATTGCTACCCCATCTCCCAGAATAAACTTCATAACGCCTCAGGGTAGTTTTAGGGTAGTGGGGTTTCCTTTGCATATTATTATTAGCCACCAAGCAATACCTTGTGATGTGTTGCCACTTTTTACACAAAAAGCATTTAAAAGCTGGTCTCCCTGCATAGGTTCCTTTCTGAGCATATGGCGCTGGAGACTCATATTGGTGTATAACACTACCATGATTGGAATCAACAGACCTTACACTTTCAATGTCTGAGGAGTAGTCACTAGCAATGGACTCATCAGAAGTCTCCCCTGTTACCATGTTACTATTCTTGAAACGATCAGGCCTGTTTTCCATTTAGAAAAATTGGCTGAAGATCAATACTCACTATTAGTTACCACAATGCTGGGTGTTCAATATACCCTTGTGGTATCCCAAAATTTGCGTGCTCACCAATAATAGCTGCGGTCTCTATGCCTAAATACTATAGAGAGAAAAGATTTACAGGGGAAGGATTCCCACTGAAAAGAGACACAGGCGGACCATGCTGCTTAATAAGGGATACATTTTATTAGAAAAATATATGTAATACAAAAAGGGCCAAGACCAGGTACCCACCACCAACACCAAGATCATATTAAAAATAGACGACGTCGTCTGTTTAAAAGCAGCTGCATCACGCTTTAACCATGCATGCACACACCTATAACAAGGTTATTGTTAATTAGAGTGGGTAATATTTGCGGATCAGACTATTGATCTTAGTGACATGCACAATGCGTAACAAGTCCATCCTGTCACTAGGTTTAATTAGAAACCCTTTTAACAAAAAAAAACCCTGTTGAAGGATGATTGATTGAGTCAAGTTGCTAGTCCCACAGAGACAGATTTAATTAGGATTGTACCAAAACATAGCTGTTAGTGTGGAGAAATGATTATAATCCACAGTTAATGTTCAGTCCAAAGGCACAGAAATACAGTTTCCTAGAGTGGAATTGCATGTATTCACAGGCTTTAACTGTTGGAAAAACAATAGCTCAAAGACGCTGTTGTGAAGCTGGCTAAAACATGCTGAGAGTTAACAAACAGCAGGAGGCAAAGTAAAAGGAGGCAATTAAAGGACCTATGGTCCGCTCACCCGACCATTCATGGAGCGATATAATCACAGTCCTGTACTATCTTTCTCTGGTCTAGGGGGCTGTATGTGCCGTCCTGTATGCTCCATTTGTTGAGCGGGGTCCGTAGTGCTCCAGTGAGCAGTTTACTGTCAGCAATGGGTAAGTGTCTGGTCCTCTGGGCCACTGTCCGCTTGTCTCAGCCGAGATAGTCGCCACTTGCTTCAGGCAATCAACTGCGCATGCACAAGCGCAATGAGATACGTCATCAACGACGCATAGAGATTCTCTGTCGGCAGAGAGCGGCAGAGAGCACAGGAGTGCGGCGATAGGGTGGCCCCTCTCCCGCCACCGATAAAAGTGATCTTGCAGCAAATCCGCCGCAGAGACCAATATTATCGGAAAACAGACCGCCGGCCAAAGAAGAGGGTACCAAGTTACAACGATATTCCTCTTCAAAGTTAGGACATATACAGGAGTGTGGCAGTCTGAAAGTGGTTAATTGTGTTATGTTCTTATACCACTGCATTTCTTTTTGTAGAGCAATGTCTTTCATTTTCAGTAGCATGCATATCACATTCGCCATTCTCACTTTCTTGCCTTTGCTAGCTGACAGTTTATGTTTTATATCATCATTTTGTTTTAATCATTTCATATCATCACATTTTGCTAAGAAATCATTAAATTGGTGAGTCAAAGCGTTTGCTGTGGAAGTGTTAAAATTGACACAGACCTGATTTTTAAGGAACATTTCAATGACCTCCATTGACGTGTTAATTAAGTTCACACTGGAGCTTGTCTGACCAGTTTTTACACTAGTTACAGATAGACACAAACACACACACACAGAGACACAGAGACACTGCTGTTTAAAAGCTAATGAGGACTTGTAGCTCCACAAGGAGAATGACACTATTAAGTAATGTAAAGTGTCATCTCCTTATTATTACCACTGATTTTAGTCCTCTCAGATCCTAGGTCACATGAAAATTCTATTGGAGCAAAACGCTGTTTCACTTTAACGTGGATGCAAAAAAAAAAAAATCTATATTTCTCACACTTTCTCATCAAAGATGTATGTTTTATCCTATAAAAGTGCAGGGTATATCAGTTAACCAAGGGTAATCAGCCCCTCACTTGCCGCAACACTTGACCAGCTATACAGGCCTAAAACAATTTGCATTAACAATACAATAAACTTTACCACATACACATATACCAGCCAAAATTATAACCGGATATGCGCGTCCACTCACTGATGGAAATTTTACAGAACTTTTAGGACCACTCAAGCAGGGCTTTAGAATTCATGAACCAGTGTGAATCTTATCCACAATAGAGGAATGCTTTCAGTTCTGGGTCTCTTGTAGAGGTGAGGACACCTTAGCTTAAAGGAACTGAAGACAAAAATACATTAGGGTTTGGATTCTGTGCAGAAATAAATTCCACACTCCTGCTCCTGGGGTGCCAAATGAAATAAATTAGGTGGTTATGGATTTCCCCTATTTATTATAAATATGTATTAACTTGTCTATTCCTATAATTCATCTAGCAAAGCTCTGATATAGTTAATAGGGATGGTTCCAATAATAAGGTTAGCTATTAAAAATACACACACTGCTTAAATAAACAAGGGTCTTATTTATTTCCTAAGAAAATAGGAATGCTAACATAAAACACTAATAGAAAAATATTACAGAGCATTTGAAACAAAAGAACATCAATAAAACATTACACAAGGTCATCCTCTTTGGTCAGTATCTTCAGCTGGGATTGATGGCATGAGAGAGAGTTATTAATGGCGGTCAGCACTTTTAAACTACATTCAGACACCGACCACACAAACCCATTTCTAGCCTTATAATCTCATAATTCTGACAAATCAAAATCGATAAGAGGCAATCCTTCTAAATACCTGTCCATCCCCCAGGAAGCCTACTGTAGAGTCCACTAGGGGCAGAATATGTCCGTGAAACACCGCTATTTTACCTGGGTCAAATCTTCAGTGACAGCTGGTCTTCTGTAACTCAGTCCATCAGTCATCTTGGCAGCCGTGGCTTTTGAAGTTTTAGTTTGCAGACATGATAACCAGGCCCATCAATCTTTATTACACCAGATGCTTTGGAGCCAAGCTCTACTCCCATACTCCCTTGCCAGGGGGGCATGACTCTTCTTTCAGATTAAGGCTTTGATATGCATTCTTTAGTTACAAAGCTCTGATGGTGACAAGTACCTTGGAGGTGAGCCTGACGTGCAGAGGGAGACCTCTCATACGGCTTTGGTTCCGGGATCACTGGAGTGGGGACAGTGACCCTCGGTGCACAGTGGGGCATGAGAACCTGCAGGGTTTACTTGGCTCAAGATGATATCCACTTGGCAGCGACAGGAACAGGCTCAGAGCAGCAGGCCGATGCGCACAGATGCAAGACTGTAGGCAGGTGCGGCAGCAGGCAGGTGTGCATGGATGCAGGACTGTAGGAAAATGCGCACAGGCGCAGGGCAGCAGGCAGAAGCAGGGTCAGTCAAGCCAGGTCACAACAGCGGATCAATCAGACAGGAGTGGCAGCCAGAGAATGGTCAAGTCCAGACAGGTTCAGCAACAGATGATCAGACAAGTAGGTACACAGAGCAGGTCAAAGGCAAGCCAAGGGTTGAGGATTGGAGATAGCAGCAAGGTCAGGAGAGCCAGGTAAACAAATTCTGGAACAGATGCGAGTTCAGGATCAGGTTACAGGAGGAGCTGCAGATCAGACAGCAAGGATGCAATCTGAAGAGGCCCCTTTTAAAGGTCATTGGGTGCCAAAGCCTCATTACTGTGCACGCGTGTGCATGCAAGTGCGTGCATTGGCACACGTCTATTCACCACTGGATGCCTGTGAGCTGGAAGACATCTTGATGAACCCGTGCGCCTGTGACCAGTTGCAGCGTCATGCGCAGTGCGTCCATGACAGATGGATAATCCGCTAAATGACATTCCAGGTGGCCCCCAAGAGTGATGAGGCTAGGTGTATCCAGATTTCATATTCAAAAACATCTTATATTATGGAATAAGACATGCTTTTTTTTTTTAAAGCCCATGGTGTGTGAACACACTCAAAAACTTCACCCGGTGCCAAAAAATTGTGCACACACATAAAGAGTGAAACAAAAATGTGGAACTGGTGTACACAAGTCCTCTAAAATCAGATGACCTTACCCTGATCCCCCGGGGCATTAGGCTCCAGACGGGGACTGGGGTACTTACACTTGGTCCATCTGGTCTCTTTCTCTGGAGGATCTGCCGAAACAGACTCACTCAAGTACTAGGTGAGACTCCCCCGAAGGGAGACCCCATGAGGGAGGGTGAGCCAAGCAAGAAGGCCATGTCCACCCCTCCCAAGACTTCCAGGGCAGACCCGAGGACCTACAGCCTACCAGTCACATGTGCAAAAACCGTGTACTAACATAGAAAGTGACAAATATAGGCTAAAAATAAAAGAACGTGGGGGAAAAGAAGGTGGAGAGAGTGAAAAGTGATGGAATAAGACATGTTGCCTTCCAACACCTGCTATCATATCATTAAGTTGGTTTTGTAGATTTTCACGTTATACAAGCGTGTGTTAAAAGGTTTCTTACTTCTAGCCACATTTTTTTGAGTTAACAACACTTAATATTTATAGATGTATTTATGTTAAGCACCTTAAATATGATTCATTTGCACCATGACCTTGTATTAGAAGAGTAGAATAATTACATTGTAAGGGTTGTTTTTAGATATTTTTTACACTTCACTGAGTACATGTAAAAACTGACTTCTGGGTTTGGTTGTTAACTGCTGACAGATTGACAGTCCTGTGTGATCTTCATTTGAATCACCTATGCTTGTGCTAATTTGTTTTCTACATTATACTAACAAGTTGTAATAGGACTTAATTGCACCAGTCTAAACTGCTGTTATTGAGTTTATTTATAATCGCCGTGTTTACATATGACAAACTGTGTATGCAAGATACTTTAACTGACCTTTAAACAAAACTAAAATCTTTGTGATTTCACTTGTCAGCAGTGTTCTGTCTATCCTAACTGGCCGAATCAGGTCTTCTGTGCAAGCAAGATGAAATAAAATAATGATAATGATAATAAATTACATGAGCACACACCAGAAATCTGTAAAAAGAATCATTCTAGCAAAACCACTAAAACAAATGTATGGCATTGACATGTATGCATGCATCCTTTGATGCAAATTTTTTTTTCCAGAAATGGTGTAGTGTCCTTCAGTTTCTCACTCACAAGCAGTTTTTTTTTAAACCACAAACACAGGAAAAATGTGCCACCTTACAGGCATACTATAGACACCCCCCAGGCACGATATTTAAAGGAATGTTTCATTTTTATTGTTTCACTTTAAGCATTAAAAAAAATCACTGCTCCTGAAAAAACGTCCATTTAAAAAAAAAAAAATTGCATTGATACATGCCCCCTGGGGCAGGACCCCAAACACTTTTTATGACAATTTAAAATAGCACTTTTGATTTTTCATGTTCGTGTAATGGTGTTTGTGTGTTCTGCCAAATTTTTTGCCTGTTCACATGTTCTGCTGCGAACCAAACAGGGGGGTGTTCGGCTCATCCCTATGCAGAATCACATTCTTTCAAATTGTTCCTGCTCACATTTATATGCTCAGCCTCCCTCCCTAAACCCTGTGCCCTATGCTTGAAAATTGACACAAGCTTTTTTCCGAGCATAGTCAGAAGTTTTTGATGCTATAGACTTCAATGGGCACACCTGTAAGTGTGCAATATGTGCATTTTCATGTGCTTTTTCTATACTTTTATAGCAGTAGAATTCTTCTCCAATATAATTGTTCTCCTCCCCTTGTCCAGCCAAGAAACAAACTCCTGAAACTTGATACATGTGCAAACATGCCTGTAATACACATGTAAGATGCTTTAACCACTTGCCGACCGCCTCACGCCGATGTACGTCGGCAGAATGGCACGGGCAGGCATAAGCACGTACATGTACGTGATTTGCCTCCCGCGGGTCGGGGGCCCGATCGGGCCCCCGCCCGGTGCCTGCGGCGGTCGGTTTTCGTTCGGGAGCGATCCCGGACGAGGGGACGGCCATTCATTCATGGCCACCCCCTCGCGATCGCTCCCGACGAATGGAAATCCCCGGTGACATCACTTCCTCTCCTGTAATGTAAACACAGGAGAGGAAGTGATGTATTCTCTCCTCCGTGTCGGTATTTTTCGTTCCGACACGGAGGAGAGCGGATCAGTGAGTTGCACCAACACATCCCACACACAGTAGAACATGCCAGGCACACTCACACCCCCCCTTTACCCCCCGATCACCCCCCCAATTACCCCTGCCCCCCCAGTCACAGTGACACCAATGTCATTTTTTTTTTTTTTTTTTTTTTTTTTGCATTGGTGTCATTTGTGACTGTAATAACTGTTAGGGCAGTTAGGGTTAGCCCCCTTTAGTTCTAATGTACCCCCCTAACCCCCCCAATAAAGGTTTAACCCCGTGATCACCCCCCGTCGCCAGTGTCACTAAGGCTGGGTTCACATTGCAGCGGTTTATGAGAACGAATGTGATTCGCACCGCACTGCAGTGCAAATCACATCCGATCTCTGTGCGATTCGAGTTCAGCCATTCGCCGCACCCGCCGCACCCGCCACACCCGCCGCACCCGCCGCAAATTCGCACGGGACCCTTTTTTTGGCCCGCAGCAGAATCGGATCGCATGGGTGTTCACACCATGCGATCCGAGTTTGCAGATCGCACTGCGATATGCGAACTGATCTGGGGGTGTCAGTAACATTTCACTGACACTCCCAGCAGTTCGCATAGGGCAGTGTGAACTGCCGCCGGGAGGCATGCGATGCGGGAACCCGCCGCGGATTCGCGGCGTTTCCGCATCGCTCCAGTGTGAACCCAGCCTAATAAGCGATCATTTTTCTGATCGCCGTATTAGTGTCACAGGTGACGCTAGTTAGGCAGGTAGGTATTTAGGTTCGCCGCAGCTTTTTATAGCGCTAGGGACCCCCATATACTACCGCATAAAGCCCCCTGATTGCCCCCTAGTTAACCCTTTCACCAGTGATCACCATATAACTGTTACAGGTGACGCTGGTTGGTTAGTTATTTTTTTATAGTTTCAGGGCACCCGCCATTTATTACCTAATAAAGGTTTAACCCCCTGATCACCCGGCAGGTGTCATTTGTGACTAATAACTGTTAGGGCAGTTAGGGTTAGCCCCCTTTAGTTCTAAGGTACCCCCCTAACCCCCCCAATAAAGGTTTAACCCCGTGATCACCCCCCGTCGCCAGTGTCACTAAGGCTGGGTTCACATTGCAGCGGTTTATGAGAACGGATGTGATTCGCACCGCACTGCAGTGCAAATCACATCCGATCTCTGTGCGATTCGAGTTCAGCTATACAGATAGTATGGCTGAATTCGTGTCGCACCCGCCGCACCCGCCGCAAACTCGCACGGGACCCTTTTTTTGGTCCGCAGCAGAATCGGATCGCATGGGTGTTCACACCATGCGATCCAAGTTTGCAGATCGCACTGCGATATGCGAACTGATCTGGGGGTGTCATTAACATTTCACTGACACTCCCAGCAGTTCGCATAGGGCAGTGTGAACTGCCGCCGGGAGGCATGCGATGCGGGAACCCGCCGCGCATTCGTGGCGTTCCCGCATCGCTCCAGTGTGAACCCAGCCTAATAAGCGATCGTTTTTCTGATCGCTGTATTAGTGTCACAGGTGACGCTAGTTAGGCAGGTAGGTATTTAGGTTCGCCGCAGCTTTTTATAGCGCCAGGGACCCCCATATACTACCGCATAAAGCCCCCTGATTGCCCCCTAGTTAACCCTTTCACCAGTGATCACCATATAACTGTTACAGGTGACGCTGGTTGGTTAGTTATTTTTTTATAGTTTCAGGGCACCCGCCATTTATTACCTAGTCTCACTAGTGTACCCCTAAATTTAGGGGTGTCTACTTTCTAAAATGGGGTCATTTGGGGGGGGGGGTTTGTGCCATCTTGGCATTTTATGGCCTTCAAAACTGTAACGCCCTTAGAAAGCCTGAAGGCGGTGCTTGGTTTTTGGGGCCCCGTACGCGGCTAGGCTCCCAAAAAGTCCCACATATGTGGTATCCCCGTACTCAGGAGAAGCAGCAGAATTTATTTTGGGGTGTCATTTCACATATGCCCATGGCATGCGTGAGCAATATATCATTTAGTGACAACTTTGTGAAAAAAAAAAAAAGTTTGTAATTTTCCCGCAACTTGTGGCAAAATATAAAATATTCCATGGACTCAACATGCCTCTCAGCAAATAGCTTGGGGTGTCTACTTTCTAAAATGGGGTCATTTGTGGGGGTTTTGTGCCATCTTGGCATTTTATGGCCTTCAAAACTGTAATAGGTAGTGAGAAGTGAACTCAAAAAATTACGCCCTTAGAAAGCCTGAAGGCGGTGCTTGGTTTTCGGGGCCCCGTACGCGGCTAGGCTCCCAAAAAGTCCCACATATGTGGTATCCCCGTACTCAGGAGAAGCAGCAGAATTTATTTTGGGGTGTCATTTCACATATGCCCATGGCATGCATGAGCAATATATCATTTAGTGACAACTTTGTGAAAAAAAAAAAAAAAAAAAAAAAGTTTGTAATTTTCCCGCAACTTGTGGCAAAATATAAAATATTCCATGGACTCAACATGCCTCTCAGCAAATAGCTTGGGGTGTCTACTTTCTAAAATGGGGTCATTTGTGGGGGTTTTGTGCCATCTTGGCATTTTATGGCCTTCAAAACTGTAATAGGTAGTGAGGCGTGAAATCAAAAATTTACGCCCTTAGAAAGCCTGAAGGCGGTGCTTGGTTTTCGGGGCCCTGTACGCGGCTAGGCTCCCAAAAAGTCCCACATATGTGGTATCCCCGTACTCAGGAGAAGCAGCAGAATTTATTTTGGGGTGTCATTTCACATACGCCCATAGCATGTGTGAGCAATATATCATTTAGTGACAACTTTGTGTAAAAAAAAAAAAAAAATTTTTTTTTTGTCATTATTCAATCGCTTGAGGCAAAAAAATAAAATATTCAATGGGCTCAACATGCCTCTTATCAATTTCCTTAGGGGGTCTACTTTCCAAAATGGGGTCATTTGGGGGGGTTTTGTACTGCCCTGTCATTTTAGCACCTCAAGAAATGAGATAGGCAGTCGTAAACTAAAAGCTGCGTAAATTCCAGAAAACGTACCTTAGTTTGTAGATGTGACAACTTTTGCGCAAACCAATAAATATACAATTATTGACTTTTTTTTTACCAAAGACATGTGGCTGAATACATTTTGGCCTAAATGTATGACTAAAATTGAGTTTATTGGATTTTTCTAATAACAAAAAGTAGAAAATATCATTTTTTTTCAAAATTTGCGGTCTTTTTACGTTTATATCGCAAAAAATAAAAATCGCAGAGGCAATCAAATACCATCAAAAGAAAGCTCTATTTGTGGGAAGAAAAGGACGCAAATTTTGTTTGGGTACAACATTGCATGACCGCGCAATTACCAGTTAAAGCAGCGCAGTGCCAAAGTGTAAAAAGACCTCTGGTCATTTACCAGCAAAATGGTCCGGTCTGAAAGTGGTTAAAAAATACCTGTAATATGTCTGAAAAAATATCTGAAATAAATGCTGCAAAATTACCTGGACTATGCTGTGCTCAGGTTTAAATGCAGGCTTAAAGTGGAACTATGGGCAAATTAAAAATTACATTTTTATATGCTCCTTTTTAGCATTAAAGGCTTGTTTTTTTTTTTAAATAACAAACATGCCTATACTTAACTGCTCTATGCAAGGGTTTTGTACAGATCTGCCCTGATCCTCTTTTTTCTGGAGTCCCCTGGCGGCGCTCCTGACTCCTCCTCCTCATCAAGCACCATTCCATGGGGGCACCCGTGTGGGCTCGTCCCCGAGTCCTGCTGACACAGACAGCAGGTCTTGGCCCCCCCCCCGACTCCTATGTCACTGGATTTGATTGAAAACAGTGGGAACCAATGGCTCCTGCTGCTATCAATATATCCAGCGAAGACACGAGACAGTGGCTGGAGCTGCTCTGCTCGTCCGCGACGCTGGAACAATTAGGCTCAGGTAAGAAAAAGGGGGGCAGCTGCATAGAATACATGAAGGTGAAAGACTCTGAGAGTTTACAACTCCTTTAAACATTTTATTTATTATTTCAGGTACACCATCAATTTATGCAACACTTTTACACTTATATATTGTACATTCACATCAGTCCCTGCCCTCAAGGAGCTTACAATCTAAGATCCCTAACTTATATTCATACATACACAGTAAGACCGATTTCGATAGGAGCCAATTAACCTACCCAATTAACCTACCAGCATGTCATGTGGAGTGTGGGAGGAAATTGGAGTACTCAGAGGAAGCATGCGCAAACTCCAGGTGGGCAGCACCATGTTTGGGATTTGAGCCAACACCCCCAGTGCTGCTTGGTGAAAGTGATAATCACTTAGCCACTGTCCTGTAAACACACACACACAAACATACAAAAAGTATCATTGCAAAATGTATCATTACAATATTCATTCAGAATAAGAAAGATACAAAAAGTGTGGGATGTAAAGACATAAAGAAAGAAATAAAAAAAAAATTCACTGTATTACTTATAGAATAAATATATGAGAATAATTATCTTGTTTGCTATTTTTTTTTAGAAGGGGCTACAGGTTCAATCCATATCAACATCTGTTACTACTAATTTGTATGGCAGGTATACTCAGACACTCTCCCCAGATCTTGTCAGATTTCTAAGGACAACCTCTGTCTTTGTACGCTAGTTTGTACATAGTTCTGTTCAGTTCATAGTTTGATTAATCATTTTTCTATCTTCTAAAATGCAGAGAATCAATGTGTATCCATTGAAGTGTTCAGATTTTTCTTGCATAGCACAAAAAGATTCTCTGGACATTTATTTTTTGTGGCACTAATGTCTAAGGCCCCTTTTCACACAATCGACCTGTTCGAGTCCGCCTTTCCATTTTTCAGGTGGATCTGAGTGGGCCACCCTTTGACTTCTATGGGCAGGCGGATGTCAGCTGACACCTGCCTGCCATCCTATCCGACAAGATCGTCTCAAAGCAGAAAGATGGTGACACGTTCGCCATCTGTCCAGAGAAAGTTTTTATCCAATCTCCTCATAGAGAACAGTGGGGCTCTGACAGGTCCATCTCTGCACAGTGAGGTGAGACGGACCTGTCATCTGCCTGCTCAGCGGAGATCAGCGGAGCAGCGTCCATCCAACAGATTCACCCCCATTTGAAAGGAGCTGAGAAGCTTTGAATGATACCCAAAATACACCACTTGGGGTTGCAAATATTAGGGGTATCAAAATTAGTGTAGATGAAAGCAGTAATCTGAGACCAAAAGGGTCCAAATTTGTCACAACTCTAAATCATATGAAGGAAATCAACAGTTTCTTTTTAGACATGAATGACAAAGGATAGTGTATCTTTTATGCCTATAAAACAAGTGCAATGATGTATAGTAAATTCTGTGACAAAAATCTGCATGGGATAAGTTTATCTCTGGAAGATATTGTACTAACAACATACAAACTAAAGACTTTTTACCAGTTGTGATCATAAATATCCAGAATTTCTTGTTACCATTGGATTTTTGGTTTAGAGAACATGGGAGATTTACCTCTTACTAGAGTGTTATAAAAGTATAAGACTGACAATGTTTCTGTCCAAAGGTGCCACTGTGCTCTTTTATCCAGAATGGGGGCACTCTAATACAGTGTGTTACTGGCCAGAGTACCATAAAAAAAGCTTAAAAAAGACAAGGAATGCAGCCACCACATCTAAGGATTGGTAAGATGCAATATATGACACTTTTGGTTTTGGGTTTAATACCGCTTTAACAATGTAAACAATGTTTTGGATCACATAGCCATTTTATTAGGTAAAAAAGTGACAGGTGTGATAAAACCAGAGTTCAGCATATACAGACAGAAACCAGTCAAAGAGAATGCTTCTTATAGTATCCAGAAACTATTCTCACACAATGCAAAACAAACAGCTCATCCAAAGTCTTAGCCCTTGTACACACGGTCGGAGATTCCGACGGAATGTTTCCGATCGGACCGTTTTGTCGGATATTCCGACTGTGTGTGGTCTGCTTCCATCGGAGTATCCGACGGACCAAGTTTTCCAACTTGTTGGTAAAATTTTCTGACAAAATGCTCCGATCGGTCATACTCCGATCATGTGTAGAAAATTCCGATCGGACAAAGTGCCACGCATGCTCAGATCAAATTCCTACACCAAAGCTATTGGCTACTAGTGTGAACATAGTCCCATCGTAATTAAATAACGTCATCACGTCGGATTTTCCGACAACTTTGTCCGACCGTGTGTATGCAACAGTTTCGGATAAAATCCGACGGACAGAATCCGATTTGGTTGTCAGAATCTCCGACCGTGTGTACAAGGGCTAAGAGCTCCATCCTTCTTCACAATGAAGAAAAATCCAACTAAAGCCAGCAAAGTGGATTTACAAATAATATTTGTTTTTCCAAATTTTCTGAAATACATTCAGACATGGCCTGTGTCTCAGGAATTGGAAGTGAGTAATTTCTTCCACAGGAAGAAGTAGACCCAGGAATAAAACATGATTGTGCAGTCAAAAGAGCAGTGCCGATCGGACAAAGTGCCACGCATGCTCAGATCAAATTCCTACACCAAAGCTATTGGCTACTAGTGTGAACATAGTCCCATCGTAATTAAATAACGTCATCACGTTGGATTTTCCGACAACTTTGTCCGACCGTGTGTATGCAACAGTTTCGGACAAAATCCGACGGACAGAATCCGATTTGGTTGTCAGAATCTCTGACCGTGTGTACAAGGGCTAAGAGCTCCATCCTTCTTCACAATGAAGAAAAATCCAACTAAAGCCAGCAAAGTGGATTTACAAATAATATTTGTTTTTCCAAATTTTCTGAAATACATTCAGACATGGCCTGTGTCTCAGGAATTGGAAGTGAGTAATTTCTTCCACAGGAAGAAGTAGACCCAGGAATAAAACATGATTGTGCAGTCAAAAGAGCAGTGCCAGTACTGCAGCAAGGGGAGAGCAATATGAAATTTGAAATAATATGGGCAGGGTGTGGTTTGATAGCTGTGAAAAGGAAGGCAATATATATCTAGGAGTTAATTACAACATACCGTATATACTCGAGTATAGGCCGACCCGAATATAAGCCGAGGCCCCCAATTTACCCCCAAAAAAACTGGCAAACTTATTGACTCGTGTATAAGCCGAGGGTGAGACATGCCTGTCCATCCCTGTGTGTGTGTCCGTCCCTGTGTGTCCGTCCATCCCTGTGTGTGTGTGTGTCCATCCATCCATCCATCCCTGTGTGTGTGTGTGTCCATCCATCCATCCATCCCTGTGTGTGTGTGTGTCCATCCATCCATCCATCCATCCCTGTGTGTGTGTGTCTCCATCCATCCATCCCTGTGTGTGTGTGTGTCTCCATCCATCCATCCATCCCTGTGTGTGTGTGTGTCTCCATCCATCCATCCATCCCTGTGTGTGTGTGTCCGTGTGTGTGTGTGTGTGTGTGTGTGTGTGTGTCCAGCCTACCTGTGTCCTGAGCCTCCGTCCCGTGCCTTGCCTCCGTCCCGTGCCGTGCCTTGCCTCCTTGCCTCCGTCCCGTGCCGTGCCTTGCCTCCTTGCCTCCGTCCCGTGTCGTTTCGTGCCTTGCCTCCGTCCCGTCCCGTCCCGTGCCGTGCCTTGCCTTGCCTCCGTCCCGTGCCTTGCCAGGATCGCCTCGGCGGCCATTCTAAAATTCAAAAGCCCCGCCTCCGCCTCCGCCTGTGATAGGCGGAACACTGAATTTCCCAGCAGCCTGTGTTCCGCCTATCACCGATATCGTCTCATCCTCGTACTACGGACGAGGATGAGACGATGTCCGTGATAGGCGGAACACAGGCTGCTGGGAAATTCAGTGTTCCGCCTATCACAGGCGGAGGCGGAGAAGGAGGCGCGGCTTTCAAATTGTAGTATGTCCGCCGTCTGTCTGCTCGATACGCTGATCGAGCAGTCAGACGGCGAAGACTCGAGTATAAGCCGAGGGGGGCACTTTCAGCCTCAAAAAAGAGGCTGAAAATCTCGGCTTATACTCGAGTATATACGGTAAGTCCTACATACAGTTCATAGAGTCCACCAGGAGGTACAGACATTACAGTTCTGCAACCAAATAGTAGTAATCTGAATTCAGTCAGCCAATAACACACAGAAGTAGGTTTTGTGTGCTCATCTAATATTAGAAAGGTATTCAACTCTTGAATACCAGAGTTTTTTTTAGCATATCCCAAGAAGGGTGATCCTCAAGGGATCTGAGTATTTACAGCATTTTGGTAATAGAACACAGCTATGTTCTTATAGACCTTAAAGATGCCTTCAATCCACAAGGTTTCCCCCATGCTTAGGCAAAAATATATAATGGTGGACTTAGAGAAAATTGTTGGATGTTGAATAACACATGCACAGCTCATACAGGATCACTCGGAATAGACCAGGCATGTGTCTGACACTGATGAACAGTTAAAAAGTTGGGGGTTCAGAATGAGGCAGATACAGAGAGAAGTGGGAGGAAAGTCCTGTCATTATGCATTTTGATAATAGTTAACTATAAGCATATCAGGTCACCAGCAACTCAGGGTTCAACTGAGATCTATCTAAGGTAGGTTGTGTGGTTCTAGATCTGTGCCAATGATGGTGTCTTTCTCACAGTGTTGATGACAAGGGATGGTCCAGTGGGAGCTTCAATGAGTTTAAGAGATGGATCTCTTCTATCCTAAAAAATAGGAGTAGCAATGGCATCTGGGATAGTGTATAAAGAGAGGCGGGTTTTTCAGTTTTTCCCAATACGATGGAAGGGATGCCCCCATTTGTTTGTGGTATTGGCATTTCTAAGTGGTCCAGAAGGAGCTGTATAATTCTACATTTTTGTAGGTTATGGCAGGATAGGTCAGGGATGGAGGCCCCAAATAATTAAAGTGACCCTTCGGCCAAGCATAATGTCATCTTCTATGCAGTAGATTTAAACTCTACATAATATATCTCTTGGAAAGTCCTGGAAGGGTGGTCTGGTGGAGACCATATGGATTCCATCTAATTCCAGAACAGTTTCAGGTGGATTGTCCAGTAGATGGCAGTGACTGTTACTGTTAATTTGGAGCCCGAAGTTGCTTCCAGTCCCCTGATTCTTGTATTGTTACACCTATTTTGTTTTTCACCATCTGCTAAGCATGGGTGTAAGGACTGGAGCTGGTGCTGATACGGTTCATGCACAGATTTTTGAGCCATCATATACGACTCAATTGCCATTGAAGTTGATCTCAGAGTGCGCCCAAGGTTTGTCTTCATTTTTGTACAGGCATAGCCCACCTTCATATATTATAGTGTCCCTGGAACTCTGTGTATGCCCACAGTGTGCAGAGCATAAAGGGTTTACTGAACAGCCCGCCCTGTGTATTTTTTGCTGTTTGTGTAACTTTGTGCAAATATCTTTTCACTTTCTGTCTCTAAGAAGCAAAAAGCAATTACTGGAAATCTTCAAAAATTAAGGAAATTCCTCTCCTTCAGGCAGTTGTACCCAGAACAGGTATTTCAATTAGACGTTTTCACTTTACCTCTTGTTCTAGGGACAACTCTAATATTTTGGATTTCCCCTTACTTTCTGTCTCAGTACAAATAGAGGGTTGGATCTTCCGAATGGAGCACAAGCAGTGACAATGGTCACCTGTACAAATAGATAGGTGAATCTTCTGAATGGAGACACAGCCAGTTATAACAAACTGACTGGGTCTAACCCTTCCCCACTCTTTACAAAACTATAAAAAGTTTTGCCTAGAGATACACTTTAATGCTGCTTTTGATCCATTTACATGATAGGTTTCCTCCCACACTCCAAAGACATGCTGGTAGGTTAATTAGATCCTGTCTAAAAAAAAAACTTGCCCTCGTAGGTATGAATGTGAGTTAGAGACCTTAGATTGTAAGTTCCTTGAGAACAGGGACTGATGTGCCTGTACAATGTATATGTAAAGTGCTGTGTAAATTGACAGCTCTATATATGTACCAAATATAATAATAATACCTTTTTTTTTAATTTAAGGTTTTTCTTAAAATGGATACACGTGAAACCTGAAGAGAGGACATTAACCAAAGCATCAATATTCTCTTTTAATTATTTTTGTTTTTCTGATGTAGAAATGTGTGCAGCTATATTCCCAAACAGCTTATCATTGTGTGGGCAAACATTAGCGATAAGAACATAATTTTCCCTTTCATAGCACATTACATTATCTCTTTCTTTCAGGCTGTTATCCAGTTCTTACTGCTGGGTGCCAGTTTTACCTGTATGGTAGAAATAAATAAAACAGACATTTGTGGAGAGTGTCGGTTCTAGTCTAAGACTGAACATTTAAGATTATGGGATTGCCTATTTGTGCTGTTATTGTGTTCAATTATCTCTAGTTTTTATCTTTGAAAATACTGTAAAAAAATTAGACCTGGAAAAGAATTGTGTGAAGAATCCCTAGGATCAAAAACAATAAACAGATTAATAATGCTGTGCTATATTAAACTTTAATTTAAATGAAATTTAGACAGCTTAAGGTGACAAGGACTAGAAAGTACATAAGCCATGCAGCCTCCTAAAAATTCTCTACCTTGTGTTCATATGCATGCACTTCATTCTCTCTTTTTCTGTGAAGTCTTAAAGTGTTACTAAACCCAGGACCCTGCATTCACTATATGTGGCCTCCCACAGTACACATAACATTATAATTAAATAGTTTTAGAAAAAAATAAATTGTTAAATACCTTTTCTCATCAGCAGTATGTAGCAGTCTCGTCACTTCTATCAGTGTCTGACTGAGCACTGGTTAAAGCTTGTAGGAGGAGTTTTCATTCTTCCCTAATTGTCCTATGAGGCTACTGGACCCCTGACCCTATGTCTGGACAGTGCTGATTGGCCCTGTGCTGATCACAAAAAAAGACTTTATAGCAATACATACCAAACTGAGCATGTGCAGCGTGACCCCAAATCTCTGTTCTATCAGGAGATGGTTAGGGGACAGTAGAAAAAGGGGAGGATCAGAGAAGACAGGCTCAAACAGCCTTTTTACACAATGCAAATGATTAACCCCTTAGGTTCCACAGTGAATATAACAAGCATGCTTTACTGCATATACAGATTGATTTTACTGTTGTGGGTTTGGTAACACTTTAAGTAAATAAGTAACAGCTTTTCCATAGTTGCACTGTTTATACTTCCCTGGCTAATAGGTCATGAGTCAGGAGTGGCTGACATTTGCAGGCAAGGTCATTTATACTGTGAGTAAAGCAAAAGAACATTTACATAGAAAGTACAGCCAACAGACATGAAGGTGTCTGGTTGTAAACAAACTACAGATGATGCAATAGGCAAACATACGGAATATTAAAAACAAAAATTGCAGATGGCCCTTGTGCACGTCAACAATTACAAATAAAGTAAGATTGGGCACTTACAGCAACATGATATACGTGTGGAGGTACAAATTATTTTCACAGGACAGATTTTGTTTGTTGAAATCAGTAAGACAAGAAAAGCCATTAAAACAAAAAAACTGAAATTGCACAAAGACAAATTATACCTGTTATACAGATTTAATTATTGAAGACATTGGAGATAATTTACTATTGCTGTCACATATCTGCCAGCCCAGGATGGCTATCGCTAATCTGACATAGTAGTTCATCGTAGGAATGCCAGATTCATGGTTTGGAGTGTGCCTGCAGCTTCTGAAAATCCTGGGGCTAGGGAGTGGCAGTGCACTTTTTGAAACTGATTTTGTAATTAAAAGGTGGTATACATTTATAAGTGCTAATTTCAGTACTTTTCAGTCAAAAACGTGATTAATAGACCTAAATCCAATAGAATGCTGACAAAAAGCAAGATGCAATAGTGGCTACACAAGTCAGAGTTCGTAGATTTGCTTATAGCTTGCCCCTGCAGAAATAGCTTTATTTTTGCTAAGTGTGCGTCTGCCCGCCACTGTGAAAGATCAAAAATCTAGCACACGGACATTGGCTTAAAGTGCTCACTTAAGGCATTGAACTATCATCCCATTTGTAACAGTTTCTTCTCTGACTGCTATATATAATGCTTTAGTAATAATGCTGTGTAATTAGTGTCCAAGGGCAAATAAATATGAATATGTTAAAAACAGTATTCTGTATATACTGTATAAAGCAAATATTGAAAATCCCTTAGGTTTTTGACATATATGACTCATTTGGGAGACTTTCTGTAACTTTCTCACCCGTGGACTTAAAGTGTTACAACAATAAAATCAGTCTGTATATGCAGTAAAGCTTGCTTGCTATACTCACTATGGGACCTAAGGGGTTAATCTTCTGTATTGTGTAAAAAGGCTGTTCGATCCTGTCTCCTCTGATCATTTCTTTCTTTCAATGTCTCCAAAAAATAACCTGATATTTACAGAGCCAGGGGACAGGCTGCACGTGCTCGGCTTTTTGCGTATTGCTAGAGAGTTTTTTTTTGTTGTTCTTGGGAGAGTGAATATGATCAGCACTGTCCAGTCAAGGGGTTCTGCATTCTCATTGGACAATTGTGGGAGAATGAAAACTCCTCCTACAAGCTTTAACCTTTGCTGTGTGGGGGACACCCCCTGAACATTTGTCAGTAGAACAAGCCCTTCCATTAGAAGATTTCCCCTCCATTCCTGTTCTGGTGGCAAGTCCTAATTGGTGGATTTAGCCTCACTTTCATCACTACTAACATTGATAATATGGAAAATTGGAGACTAAACCTCCCTAATGGGAACACAGACAGCAATTGAAAACCTCATTACTATATCTAGAGTATATATATATATATATATATATATATATATATATATATATGTGTATACATTTAAAAAATATATTAAAAATTATATTTAAAAAAAGGACATTTAGGTATACTTTCACTCTTGATAAACATGTCCTTTAAGTGTATGGTGTGATGTACATTTATAATTAATTACACTAAATGAAGAGAAAGAACTTTTAGCTGACAGCGGGCGGGAAGTCCCCTGTCATCTGACGTCACAGAGCCAGTCCAGGCTCTGAAAATCCTGACCATATGGTGGGAAGCCATCCAGATGCCTGAACCAGCACCTGCCTCAGCCTCACAGTGATCTGCTGAGAACCAGCAAGGGCCAGCCCCTCCCACCCCCTCTAGCACTCCAGTGAGCACAGGAGGGTAGAGCAGAGAGCTGCTGACTGACAATCACAGCTCTTTGCTCAGAGTTGAGTGGGAGAACTTAGTGATCAGTGGTGTTTGATCAATGAGTTCTCACTACAGAGCCGACAGGGGACAGATACAGTATTAGATCGATGCTGCATCCTTCTAGGTGAGTATAAATGCTTGGTTGTTTTAAACCCCAAACTTCTGTTTTAAACTCTGAACATAAATATCTACTGATAAAAAGTCCTCCTAACGTGTACAGCGTCAAATATCTGATAGTAAACAGTACTCCTTTTTACAGAAGAGAAATATAAAAGCATGTACAGCATAAAACATCAGTCCTCCTTAGGCCCCATTCACACCTGAGCGTTTTGGAGCTTGAAGCCTGAAGCTTCAAAAGGCTGGAGGGGAAAAAATCTATTATTGTCAATGGAGATGGTTCACATCTCCACTCCAAGCCGGACGCCTGAAGCTCAAACAAGTTCTGGACCTATTTTGTCGCTTAATCGGGCAGATTTTGGAGTTTTTCTTCTTTTTACATTGGTGACCTTTTGCCCTGCACAAAATCGCGGCAAAAAGCATTAAAAAAAGCAGCAAAATTTAGGTAAAAATGCCACAAAAAATGCTGCAAAATCGCAGTAAAATTGCACGATTTTCTGCCTGAAAATGCTATGCTCAGGAGTGAATGAGGCCTTATTGGATGAAAAATGATGTAAAGAACAGGGTGATAGGTAAGCAAGAGTGTCAAAATCTTGGACTTTTATTCCATATGTAGACTCTCAGATACAATATGCAAGTTATGTGGGGACCTGGGTGCATGTACCAATCCTATTTAATTTGTTCATAAACAACCTGGAGGATGGGGTAAACAGTTCAATCTCTGTATTTGTGGATGATACTAAGCTAAGCAGGGCAATAACTTCTCGGCAGGATGTGGAAACCTTGCAAAAAGATATGTACAAATGAATGGGGTGGGCAACTACATGGCAAATGAGGTTCAATGTAGAAAAATGTAAAATAGTGCATTTAGGTGGCAAAAATTTGAATGCAATCTATAAACAGGGGGGAGAACCTCTGGGGGAATCTAGGTTGGAAAAGGACCTGGGGGTCCTAGTAGATGATAGGCTCAGCAATGGCATGCAATGCCAAGCTGCTGCTAACAAAGCAAACAGAATATTGGCATGCATTAAAAAGGGGATTAATTAAGTAGCGCGAAGGACACACTTTTACATATATACTAGACTGCCTGCACTGTATATATATATATATATATATATATATATATATATATATATATATATAGCATCCTGCTTTTGGCAAATCATGACTCTCACAGCAGATTGCGCTGTGATTGCCCAAAGCATGCAGGTCAGGTGCATGCTTTAGCCAATCAGCAGCTGCCAATGCACTGCAATCTCACAGTGCATTACGGGTCGCTCCGTGGTGCTAGAATTTGCTGTGATCACCCCATATGTTCGGTTCTTCTGCGAACAAACAAACACCCGATGTTTGAGTCAAAATTACATTCAATTCAAACATTGGGACCATCCCTACTTCTAGACACTCACAAGAATTTTTTTTAAATATGGACCTCGTAGATACATTATGCCCACCCTTCCCATGTCTACAGTAAGTTATGCACTGTTATAGGCATGGAGGCCCTAAGACTCTGCTAGGGAGTCCCAGATGTCCTTCCGCTGTTTCTCATCTATATTTTTTCCTCTCCTACTTTACATGGCCCCTCTGCTGTGGAGGCCTTTGTTCACACATCTCCTTGCTTTTCTGTATAGCGGACCTGATTTCTGCATCAACCTTATGAGCATCTTCTAATTTGTTACTGGTGCTCAGTTCATATTTTTATACATAATGCCACACAAGTGGCAAGGTAAATTAAGAATTCAGCACCTTGCCACACACACAACATTTCCAGATTTTGAGAAGCGTGTCCTTGTAAATGAGTTCACCCCCTTTAGTCAGGTCAATTATACACAGCATGTGTAATGTGTTCTGAGACCCACATTAAGTGTGCTCAAATTGCGTTATCTACCACCTCCTTCAGAAAGGATCATTCAACAGTAGAGTTGAGCCAAATATCCCCTAGTTCGGTTTGCACCAGAACTCTCAAACATCGCTAAAGTTAGGACCAAAACTCCAAACCCCATTGAAGTCGAGCAAAACTTGAAAAATCAAAAGTGCTCATTTTGAGGGCTTATATGCAAGTTGTTGGCCATGAAAAGGGTATGGGGGCCTTTTAAGATAATTTTTAAAAGAACAGTGATTTTAATGATGCTTAAGTTGAAACAATAAAAATTTAAAATTCCTTTAAATATAGTGCCGGGGGTCCCCTTAGTCTGCCCGTAACATGGCACATCTGTACCGTGTATAGAACCTACAAAACTGACATATACAAAGAAATAAAATTACATTTAGGGCCGGTTCACACTGCGGGCGATGCGAGGCGACACGACTTGCCTCGCCGCGATCTGACAAGTCGCCCCCGTTCTGTACAATGGAACCGTTCTGAGAGGAGCGACTCGAGTCGCTCCGACTCAGAAAAAAGGTTCCTGTACTACTTTTGGGCGACCTCGGGGCGACTTGCATTGACTTCTATACAGAAGTCATTTGCAAGTCGCCCCTGAGGTCGCGGCAGGTCGCGGCGAGGCAAGTCGGTGTTACCTCGCATCGCCCCCTGTGTGAACCGGCCCTAAATTAATTTTCCCTGCAAGCTTTCTTTATTTTGTAAACAACGACTTGGGGAGCCAGTCTGTATGATGAGGCCACATTTTAGTGCACCAATATTAGAGATTTTTTGCATAAATTCTGGTGTCTCTTTGGCAGACTTTGGATGGAAAAAACTAAGTTTTGCACCACAGTGAGGAAGCCTTATACAAAAAAGCCAAATTATTTTACACTCTGGCCAAGATTACCATTTTATTTTTAGATAAAGTCAGTGACCTCATCATCATCCCCTCCATCCACGTCATCAATGGAGCCAACTTGGTAATATGCTGAGGCTTGGGGAACATGATTTCCAAGTTGTTGTTTATCAATGTTCTCCCCTCCCTGTAAGCTCATGTTACTCCCTTCCTCAACCTCAGAACTAACATCAGAATCATGTAATGCATGTGTATAGTCAAGAAGCAAGTGGCTGATGCTGTGTTCAAATAATTAAGCTGACTCCTCCATGCATGGTGCTGGGGCTATGGCAGGAGCAGCAGTGGACAAGGAAGTAGAATAAGCCACTCTGGTGACTGCAGTGGACTGCACTAGTGCCAGCTTGGGTTTAGTAAGCCAGTCCACCACCTCCTCTGCATGTTGTGGTAGGATAGAATGGTCAACATCACTAAACAGAGATAAATGTGCCCTGCCTGAGAATGGACCACCTCCATCTTTGCCTGTGGACACAGATGCTGCTGGCCATCTCATAGGGCATGGGAATGTCTTCCTTTTCTTGTTGGCCTCCCAGACATGATGGGTGGGCTTATTACCTAAATGTAATAGACATTGGGAAATGTGTGATTGGATGCACTTGAATGAAAAGTGGTGTTTGGTAAGGTTTAAATTGCAAGGCTGACGCTGACAGAAATGTAAAATTTATAAAAATTTATAACATTTATATTAAAAAAATGGAGAACACCAGCGCAGTCGGAAAAACTGTGGCTGACAATTAAAAAAAAAAAAGAGGCAAGCCGTGGACAAAGAAAAGAATAAAAAAAAAACACACAGCAACCAAAAAAAAGAAAAGGGTATATAGCACTTTATAAAGCACTACACTATACTGAATGAATGAATGAATTAAATACTTGTATAGCGCACAATGCGAACTGAATCGCCTCTAGGCTGACACATTATACTCACACTACACTATACTGACACACTATACTCACACTATACTAACACTACACTAACACTCTACACTAAGGCTGCTTTCACACTGGGGCGGGAGCGGCGTCGGCGGTAAAGCGCCGCTATTTTTAGCGGCGCTTTACCGTCGTTTTAGCGGCGGTCTGCGGGCGCTAGCGGGGTGGTTTTAACCCCCGCTAGCGGCCGAAAAAGGGTTAAACCCGCCCGCAAAGCGCCGCTGCAGCGGCGCTTTGCCGGCGGTATTGCCGCGGTGTCCCATTGATTTCAATGGGTAGGAGCAGTATAGGAGCGGTGAATACACCGATCCTTCACCGCTCCAAAGATGCGGCTAGCAGGACTTTTTTCACCGTCCTGCCAGCGCATCGCTCCAGTGTGAAAGCCCTCCGGCTTTCACACTGGAGGGAAAGGGGCCGGTTTTTTTCAGGCGCTACACAGGCGCTATTTTTAGCGCTGTAACGCCTGAATACCGCTGCCAGTGTGAAAGCAGCCTTAGAGTCACAATAAGTGAACACGCTAACTCGCTAGTAGCAAATTAAGCCCACTCCACTCCAAACTCCACTCCAACAACACTGAAAAAGGTTCCTATGGAAAATAACCTATTATAGTGCGGGGTGGGACAATGAGCACTGATCTGTGATTGGACAAAGTCATCATCACTTTGTCCAATCAGGGCTCTGACAGTGCTCTGTGCCGTAACTGGCAATGCCTTGCACCTGCGGTCAGGTGCAAGAGGGTTTGAAATGCCCTAATCAAAGCCCCAATTTGACTCCTATTTTAATTTTGTTTGGGAATTTGGAAATGGGCAGTTGATGCAGAAAAACCCACAAGCATCTTGCAGGTAAAGTAATCTTGCACGGAGACGTTGTCAAAAATGTCACTGTCAATGTCAGATGCAGGTGGGCAGTTATACATTCCATATGCCTGTCAAAGGCCTCATCTCCACATTCTATTCTGAAAAATGGAATGTGGGGATTTGCATGGGGGGGGGGGGGACTTATCAGCATATAGAAGCCCCCTTTATAATAACAGGGTAACCAGATGCCCAGACCCTTGTAGGGAAATGAGTATGGGGTACATTAATGCTCCTTATTACTAATGTTCAGATTAATTTAAATAAACACACAGAACCCTTGAAAAAAGTCCTTTAATTGAAAGGAAAAAAAAACACAAAGCAAACGCACACAAAAACAATCTATTTTTAATAACAGTGACAGATTCACTGAAATTCACGCTTTTAAATACAAATTAGGGCATCCTCCTGGGTTACATCATTGGCACCAGATGGATTTAATAATACCTAGTTGAAAAAAAGCCCAGTCAGAGGAGCTGTTAACCTTTTTAATTCCCTTTTTAAAACCCCTTCCTGCCCAGGCCAATTTTAAGCTTTCAGAGCTGTTATAATTTGAATGACAATTGCGCGACCATGTAACACTGTACCCAAACTAAATTTTCATCATTTTGTTCACATTAGAGACTTCTTTTAGTGGTATTTAATCATCACTAGGTTTTTTATTTTTTGCTAAATAAACTAAAAAATGACCAAACATTTTGAAAAAAACATGTTTTTCTTCATTTCTGTCAATTTTGTAAATAAATATTTGTTCTTCATAAATTTAGGCCAAAATGTATTCTGGTACATTGCTTTGGTGGAAAATGTTCACTTTTTTTATACATACTGTCACCAATGTAGTACATCATCATCATATAACTTGGCAGTGTGTCAGTGTGGCAATGATCAAGGACACCAACTGGTGACAGTACAAAAAAAAAAAAAAAAAAAAAAAATTATTTTTTTTTAATACATTTTTTTTATTTTTTAATGATTTTTTTTAAACACACTGTGAGCAGAGCAATATAATGTTATCATAGTAACATTGTACTACTCTGGGGAAGTAATCAGGATTAATTTTTTCTTTTACACATTATGATTGCTTATAGCAATGAATTTCATTGCTATAAGCAAGCATTTTACTGAATGAAATCAATGAATTCAGCTTGTTTTGTTGTGACTAGCTGTTTGGCCAGAGCTAATCCCATGGTACAGATATGTGATTTGCCCTGTTTGTACCATGTGATCACTGTGACCAATCGCAGCTAACTGCTGTGATTGTTGATAGCAGTACCAGCAGTGAGCCAATACACTGATCAGTCATCAGCTGTGTCAGATGGACACAGCCAGTGACAGATCATGCTGCATTGTGGCCCCAAGCGACGCGTGTTTCAGGAGGATGTCATATGACGTTCACCTGGATTAAAAGTCCTGCCCAGCCGTCATTTTGCTATAGGCCAGGCATTTGATTACCTGTCCATCAATGATGGAGTATGCTATATTCTACTATTAAAACAGAAGACATGAAAGTCAAAATCAACCCGTTTGAAAAACATTCACAAAAAAGGCTTGCTTGAGATACATACATACATAGTTACATAGTAGGTGAGGTCGAAAAAAGACCATCAAGTCCAACCTATGTGTGTGATTATATGTCAGTATTGCCTTGCAAATACCTGTATGTTGTGGTCGTTCACTTCTACACTTACTACAAACATTTTTTGCCCCATTTCAGAAAAAACTGAGATTTATTCAACACACGCTATTGCCACAGAGCCAAAAATATGTAGGCTTCCACATTTAAAATTAGCTTGTTACCCACCACTAGTGGTTCTCACACCTGCACACCTATGGCACAAGTTTTTTTTTTTTTTTTTTTTATAAACACAGTGGTTAAATGCCACATCTATAATAAATCTGAGCCATTGCAGTTAAATTCAGGTATTATACGGGAGTAAAGACTAATGTGAGCGCAATTTTAATGGTTCATTATTTGAAAGTTAACTCTTTTTCAAACAATACTTACAGTACCATAGATTACAGAGTAACCGAACCCTAAGCTATTAATACAAACCTCAAAAGGAAAGACTCTGCTATCCTTGATATGTGACCTAATTGAGGGAAGTGTCCATTTATGTTGTTGACCTAATGTTCAATTGTACCTCAATACTTGGGCATGTATGTATTTATGTCAGTTACTGCCTCAGCCAATAATCTCCTTCTTTCAATACAGGGGAATGGACTTTATGTACTTTAACCACTTGATCTCTGAAAGATTTACCCCCTTTCATGACCAGGCCATTTTTTGCGATACTGCAGTGCATTAATTTAACTGACTATTTCGGCGTCATGCAACGCTGTACTCAAATAAAATGTACCATATTTATCGGCGTATAACACGCACTTTTCCCCCCTTAAAATCAGGGGAAAATAGCAGGTGTGTGTTATACGCTGATCCACCACTATTTTGGAGCCTATGGGTGGCTTTCAGCTGCCTTCGCCCCTTCTCGGCGGCTTTGGGCCGCCTTGGGCCCTTCTCAGCAGCTCTCGCGGCATTCGGCGAGAAAGGCCGAGTGCGGCTGAAAGCTGAGGAGAAGGGCCAAAGGCGGCCGAAAGCCGACGAGGAGGGCCGAAGGTGGCCGAAAGCCGTCGAGAACGGCCGAAGGTGGCCCGAGAACTACCGAGCGCCACCGAGATACACAGGACATCTCGGCGGCAACATTTAAAAAAATAAAACCTGAAAATAAAACAGACAAGGCTGAAAATGACACTGACAAGGGGGCAACGATGGACAAGGCTGCATGACAAGGCTGCAATGATGGACAAGGCTGCAAGAATAGACAGGCTGCAATGATGGACAAGGCTGCAATGATAGACAGGCTGCATGACAAAGCTGCATATGACACTGACAAGGGTGCAATGATGGACAAGGCTGCAAATGAAACTGACAAGGCTGTAGATGGACACTGATAAGGCTGCATTGATGAGCATTTAAATGTATTTTTTTTTCCTTAAACTTCCCTCCTAAAAGTTTTTTTCCTTAACCACTTGCTTACTGGGCACTTAAACCCCCCTCAGTCCCAGACCAATTTTCAGCTTTCAGCGCTGATGCACTTTGAATGACAATTGCGCGGGCATACAACACTGTACCCAAATGAAATTTTTATCATTTTTTTCCCACAAATAGAGCTTTCTTTTGGTGGTATTTAGTTACAGCTCGGAGTTTTATTTTTTGCTAAACAAACAAAAAAAGATGCAAAAAAAAAAAATCATGTTTTAATAGTTTGTTATAAAATTTTGCAAACGGGTCATTTTTCTCCTTCATTGAAGTGCGCTGATTAGGCGGCACTGATAGGCTGCATTGGTGGGCACTGATGGGCTGCATTGGTGGGCACTGATGGGCTGCATTGGTGGGCACTGATAGGCTGCACTGGTGGGCACTGATAGGCATAGTTAAGGCGGCACTAATAGGCACAGATAAGGCGGCACCGATGGGCACAGATAAGGCGGCACTGATGGGCAAAGATGGGCACAGATAAGATGGCACGGATGGGTGGCACGGATAAGTGGCACGGATGGGTGGCACGGATGGGCACTGATAGGTACCACAGATAGATGGGACTGATGGGCACTGATAGGTGGCACTGATAGGTGGCTCTGATAGGTGGCACTGCTGGGCACTGATGGGCGGCACTGCTGGGCACTGATGGGCGGCACTGCTGGGCACTGATGGGCGGCACTGGGGTGCAGCACCTTTGAGGCAGATTTTGGGTGGCACTGTGGGTGGCACTGTGGGTGGCACTGTGGGCACTGCTGGGTGGCACTGTGGGCACTGATGGGTGGCACTGTGGGCACTATGGGCACTGCTGGGTGGCACTGACAGGGGGGCACTTACTTTATTTCAGGATGGCACTGCGGGTGGCAGGTGGGCACTGGCAGGGGGCAGGTGTCCTTTTAAATTGCTGGCCGTGTTCGGGACTGATGTCCCGAACACGGCCGCCGGCGATCGGCTTTTTTTTTTTCTGACAGCGCGAGGAGGAATACTAGCCGATTACCGGCTCCGTTTTATCACATGATCAGCTGTCATTGGCTGACAGCTGATCACGTGATAAGGGGTCGGGATCGACCCCTTACACGGATCGGTGATCAGGCGAGTCTCACGGACCCGCCGATCACAGAGCGCGCCGCGCGCGCCCCTCAGGGGGCGCGCAGGCCGCTCGTATCCGGGATGACGTCAATAGACGTAGTCCCGGAAATGTGGGTCCGCGCTATTGCCGTCATTTTGCAATAGCGCGGTACCCAAGTGGTTAAAATTCCCTCCTAAACTTGGGGTGCGTGTTATACACTGGCACATGTTATACGCCGATAAATACGGTAAGTCCTTTTCCACCCACAAATAGAGTTTTCTTTTGCTGGTATTTGATCCCCACTGTGTTTTATATTTTTTTGCACTATAAACAAAGACCAGCAATTTTGAAAAAAGAAAACAATATTTTTTAGTTCTGCTATAGAACATATTCAATAAAAAAAATGTAAAAATCGAATTTCTTCATAAATTTAGGCCAATATGTATCCTGCTATGTATTTTTGGTAAAAAAAAAAAATCCCAATAAGAACATATTAATTGGTTTGCACAAAAGGTATAGCCTCTACAAACTATGGGATATATACTGGATTTTTTTTAGTAATGGTGGTGATTAGTGGCTTATAGTGCAACTGCGATATTGCGGCACACAATCGGACACTAACTGACACTTTTTACACTTTGTGGGATTCAGTGACACTAATACAGTGATCAGTAGACATGTGCATTCGTTTTCATCTGAATGCATTTTCATCCGAATTTTGGGCATGTTCGTTGTCGTTTTAAAAAATTATAACGAACGTGCAGAATCTGAAAACCAAAAGATCCGACATAGACAAATGCTTTATTTTTGTTTTCGTTGTGACAACAGTTCAATATACAAATATAAAGTGATCAGCGCAACTATGATAGGCTAAATTTAAAATAGGTGAGTGAATGCCACTACAGGGGAGTATATGAAAAAAACTGATTGCAATAGTCCTGTGCAAAAGTGTTTTACCCCTTTTTACCCCATTTTATCAGCTACATTGTATGGACTATTGGGTCAATATAAGCAGTTCATCATTATTGTGTGGTGTGAATAGCGCATGATTAGAATTTATATAGTCAATTATATTAGCCATCAAGTGACATATATATTTATATTGTTATATGGAATACCATTTGCTTTTTTTCACAGGATTATAGACATTTTGCACAGTAGTGCTCTCTAGCACAGGATTTCAGCAGTGCTTTTTTTTGCAGGACTATTGCAATCAGTTTTTTCAGTGGATTATAGAATCCAGCACAGAACTGCTATTTTGCACATTATTGCTTTTTGCATAGGATTGATTGCACGGAATCGCATTTTTGGACGCATTTTCTTTTTGCACAGGATATATTTATTTATATATATAAATATATATATATATATATATATATATATATATATATATATATATATTATTATTTTTTTGTTTGCTGAGTATTGTTATTGTGTGTATATATGATTTTTTTTATTTTTTTTTTACATATTAACATAAGTAGCTCCATTTTACTTATTGCACAAGTCGTTGTTACATTATCACAGTTCATAGAGGAATTATACATATACTCCCCTTTTCACACTGTAGTCTATTTTAGTGGCATTCACTCACCTATTTTACATTTAGCCCATCATAGTTGTGCTGATCACTTTATATTTGTTATCACTTTAGTGCATTGTATACACTATAGATTGAGCGGCAATTATCTATCCATATTCTATTTACATACATAGATAGCGTGAGGGATATTCATTATTTATTTAACAATTTGATATAGATAGGAGCTTCGACGTGATGCTGACAATAGCAAACTGTGTGCATCGAACCTGAGGTCAAATGTGCCTAACCTTAGCTCTATTAGTTCAAGATTATTCTACATAGAGAGAAAAGATTCAACATGAAGATTCGACGAAGCAGTCTCCGTGACTGTATGTTATGGTCAAATGCTCCGCCCATAGGCTATAGAAGAAGTCTAATGTTGGTTGACTAGTAATAATAATAATTAATACATATAATTATTACTAGTGTCACACATTAGAATTCTACTATAGCTTGTAGGTGAAACATTCAACTGGAAACTGGAAATGTACGATTGCAGTGTCGTACAGTTTAGCTGCTCCGTTGAATCTTCTTAGAACCTTCAACAGACACCATAAGCCTTCAATGACGGATTCGACCTTAATTATTTCGGATTTTTGGACAAATGCATTTTTTAACTAAACTAAATAAATAAAACAAATTTTGGGATTGAGTATGCACATGTCTAGTGATCAGTGCTAAATATATGCACTGTCACTGTACTAATGACACTGGCTGGGAAGGGGTTAAAAATCTAAGGTGAGCAAAGGGTTAAATGTGTGCCTAACCAGTGTTTTTGTGTACTATGTGAGGTGCTTTTATTAAGGAATGTGATGGCTTTTCTTTCCCTGCTTTGCAGGACAGAGCTTTGTTTACATAGGCAGAGCTCCATCCAGCCTTTCTTCCCGACGATCGACGGGTGTCAGCAGGCATCTATTTACTGATACCCGCTGATCGTCTTCTGCTGTGACTAATTACAGCAGAAGCAGTGTGCCCCCCAAGGCAAAAAGTGCAGAATTATATATATATATATATATATATATATATATATATATATATATATATACATGTGTGCAGAACGGCTGCCCTGTAGCAGTAAATCTGCTATGGGGTGATCGGGAAGTGGCTAATAATTACCAAGGTAGTGGGGGAGAGGGGTTGTATGCAAGATGTTCCTGTCAGTTTTTTTCTCCCTTTTTTTAAACATACTATTTTTATCTCTTATGCCGCATACACACGGCCGGGATTTCCAATGGAAACAGTCCGATGGGAGCTTTTAATCGGATTTTCCGACCGTGTGTATGCCCATCTTTTTCTGTCAGCATTTCCGACAGTCTTTAGATTGAGAGCCTGTTCTTAATTTTTTAGATGGAAAACCTTTCTATCGGATTTTTCGATCATGTGCATGCAATTCCGACACGCAAAATTCTGATGCATGCTCGGAAGCATTAAACTTCCCTTTTATAGTGCCGTCGAACGTGTTGTATGTCACGGTGTTATTGACCATCGGAATTTGGTGTGACCGTGTGTAGGCAAGACAGTTTGAGTGAAATTCTGTTGGAACTCCAATGGGAAAACCACCAGAGCTTTTTCGACGAGAATTCCGATCGTGTGTACGCGGCATAACTCATTTGTAACTGTATATGAAATGTTTCAGACACCATTGTGCAAAATGTCCTACATGTTTCTTGATATATCACTTTGTAAATCTTGTATTCTGTTGGGAACTTTGTTTTTCTCGCAACAGTACTCCTGTACTTTTTCTGTACTAGTTATATGATTGCTGACTTTCATTTGTCTGTGTCTGACTTAAATTTTGCAATAAAACCCAGTTTAAAAAGTCAAGACTCAGAAGGATGCCATTTTTCCGATGATTATATACTGTAGCTTCATAAACAAGAATTCACTATTTATAAATGGTGTCCCTCACATAAAAACCGTAAAGCAGCTCACTAAGGAATTCAGTGCTCCAAAGTGTAAAAATGTGATGGCGTATTGGTCTGATGTTGCCAAAGACATGCAGTATGCTTTTAAACTGATGTAGCTGATATTAGAAAGACAAATCTGCCACCTGAAAAAGAATACCACTGATAAAAACTAACCAAGGCTTTGATTTCAAGGTATAATCATCTCTGCTGAATGTAATCTACTTTACAATATCCAGAAGTCTCCAGCTAGCAAATAAAATCTTTCATAACATCACTGCCAAACTCCAATTGAAGTTACAGGATTAGCAGGACTGCAGTCAGCAGTATGTTTTAAACTTACACCAAAATCTACATTCATACAAGACTGTCCCTTTAGTGGGAGCCCCCTTTAGGATTAACACATCATTAAAAATATGATAAGCTTAAAATATCGAGGTGGAAGTACAGATATGAGAAAATTCCTACTATGCACCAAAGGAAATCTACTAGGAAGGCCTGCAGAACTTCTACTTACAGAATTACCTTACCCAGATACAAACCCGGATACAAATTCAACAAATGTATCAGTTGTGAGGAGACCTGCTAATTTTTAGAGCATTGTGTAGACTTCAACATGGATAAAAGGGATTTGGAATTTTCATGCTATATTGTAGTAAAGTTATTTTTTTATTTTATCAAGACAGAAATGTTCTATAATGGTGTGTAACTTTAATGTTAACTTTAAGGCCTCATGCACACTAGGCTCCCTACAGGAGAAAAGCAGTGTTAAAAACTAACCTAAAGCTGCATTTTTTAACCACTTGCCACTTTCAAATGACGGAGGGGAGGTGCGGCTCTCGTTCTGGGATGACATCATATGACGTCGTCCCAGAACGGCCGCTCTTGCGTGCCCGTGGGGGTGTGAAGCGTGGCGATCACGGGCGCACCGTGTTGCTAGGACACCGATCTCTGTAAACAACTGTGTCCATGGCTCTTTAGCCATGTGATTGGCTGTGTCCAATCAAAGTCGGTGACATGTGAACATGGAAATGCCGGTAATCGTCTCTCCGCACCTCACACTGACAGAGTGGTGGCAAGGAGAGCCAATCAGCAGTATCTCCTCACAGGGGAAATCCAGACATGTAATCAGGGCACTGATCATCAGGGCCCTGATTGCAATACAGTGCCACCAGTGCCAGCAATCAGTGCCCACCAGTGCCAGGAATCAGTGCCCACAAGTGCCACCAATCAGTGGCTATTAGTGATGCCAGTCAGCTCTGGCTATCAGTGCCACCTATCAGTGCTGCCCATCAATGCCCATCATTGCTTCCCATCAATGCCCATCAGTGCCACCCATCAGTGCTGCCTATCCATACCATACCGCCTATCAGTGCCACCTATCATTGCTCATCAGTGACACATATCAGTGCCACCTATCAGTGCCCATAAGTGCGGCATATTAGTGCCTTCCCATCAGTGACACCTAATCAGTGCCCAATAAGTGCTGCCTCATCAGTGCCCATAAGTGCCACCTCATCAGTGCCCATCAGTACAGCCTAATGCCCATCAGTGGCGCTTTTTTTTCAAAATTGTTGTTCCTTTTTTTGTAAAACACAAAAATCCCAGCAGTGATTAAATACCGCCAAAAGAAAGCTCTATTTGTGTGAAGAAAATTATAAAAATGTCACATGGTTACAGTTTAGCATGACCTCGCAATTTTCATTCAAAGTGTGACAGTACTCAAAGCTGGAAATTGGCCTGGGCAAGAAGGGGGTGAAGGTGCCCTGTAGGCAAGTGGTTAAACACATTCAGGCATGTTTAGATGCGTTCAGGCTTGTCAGGAGTTTGGGCTTTTAATCATTTTATTGGCTAGAACCTTAATTTCTTCTGGACATTGAAATAAATGCTTCTGAACTCGATTTTGGTGCGTTCAGATTTCTGCTTCTAAACAATCTTCTCTCTAAACTCCTTTAGAAGGAATCTAAACTCCTTTAAAAGCATGTGTGTGCATGAACATGCTGTGTACTTGGAAGTACAGTTGCTCTAGATCTGAAGGGACGATCTGAAATGAGGGAAAGATCTGCTGATTTCTATCATAAAATCATATGAAAACAAAAATGTTATTTTTTATTTTCCTTGCATGTCCCCCTCAGATATAGAGCAACCGCACTTCCAAGTGCACTTGGAGCGCACTTGTAGTGCACAGAATAAACTAACATAAAGGGGCATTTGGGAGTAGAGAAAAAAAGTAAAATTCCTGTAAAATGTGTGTTTGAAAGCTGCAGTGTATAGGGATGAGCCAAACACCCCCCATATCCCCCCCCCCCCACACACACAATTCGATTTGCAGCAGAACATGCGAACAGGCAAAAAATGTGTGCAAACACGTGACCATCGTTAAAGTCTATGGGACATGAATATGAAAAATCAAAAGTGCTCATTTTAAAGGCTTATATGCAAGTTATTCCTATAAAAAGTGTCTGGGGACCCGGGTACTGCCCCAGGGGACATGTATCAATGCAAAAAAAAGTTTTAAAAATGGATGTTTTTTCAAGAGCAGTAATTTTATTAATGCTTAAAGTGAAATAATAAAAATGAAATAAACCTTTAAATATCGTGTTTGGGGGTCTCCTTAGTCTGCCTGTAAAGTAGCACATCTTTCCCATGTTTATAACAGTACCACAGCAAAATTACTTTTCTAAAGGAAAACATTTCATCTAAAACTGCTCATGGCTGTAATGTATTGCCGGATCCCGACAATATAGATAAAAATCATTGAAAAAAATGGAGTGGGTCCCCTCCAGTCCATTACCAGGCCCTTTGGGTCTGGTATGAATGTTAAGGGGAACCTTGTGCCAATTGTTTTAAAAAAATGGCATGGGGGTCCCCCCAAATTCCATACCAGGTCCTGGCCCCCCTATGTGAAGTGTAAAAAAGCATCAAAAAAGTAAAAATGACAGGACACAGTTATGGACAATTCCTTTATTAAAAAAGTGTCAAGTGATGTCTATTCATCTTCAATCACAGCGTCACATGATGTCAGAAGGAGGCAGAGCCGCCCAGTTGCCCCGCCCTCAGCTATATAACAGTTTTCATCGTGAAAAGGCTGCAGTCGGCGGGACGCCTCCCATGAAGGCAGAGTTTTTCAGGGTTTTTTTCTCGGGTCATCTGCACTGGGATTGAAGATAAATAGAAATTGCGGGACACTTTTTTTTTTTTATTAAAGGAATTGTCCAAAAATGTCTCCTGTCATATTTACTTTTTTGACACTTTTCTTGTTAATGGGTAGGGGTACAATGTAATTTCACATGAGGGGGCCTGGGGGCCCTCTTGTTAAAGGGGTCTTCCAGATTTCTGATAAGCCCCCGCCCACAAACCCCAACAATCACCAGGCAAGGGTTGTGGGGAAGAGGCCCTTGTCCCCATCAACATGGAGACAAGGTGTTTTGGGGGGACCCCAAAGCACCCTCCCCTGTTAAGGGCATGCAGCCTGGTACGGTTCAGGAGGGGGATGCTCTCTTGTCCCCCCTTTTCCTGCAGCCTGCCAGATTGCGTGCTTGGGTAAGGGTCTGGTATGGATTTTGGGGGAACCCTCCTGTTTTTTTTTTTTTTTTGCTGCAGAGTTCCCCTTAAGATCCATACCAGACCTGAAGGGCCTGGTATGGATTTTGGGGGGACCCCGTGCCATTTTTTTCATTTTGCACCGAGTTCCCCTTAAAATCCATACCAGAAATGAAGGGCCTGGTATGGTTTTTCGGGGGGACCCCCACCCCATTTAAAAAAAAAAATTGGCTCAGAAGAGAGGGCCTGGTAATGGACTGGGGAGAACATTTTTTCAATGATTTGAATGTATATTACCAGGATTTGGCAATACATTACAGCCAGAAGAAGTTTTAAATGACATTTTTTCCTTTATAAATGCCATTTTGCTGCCCTCATTCATTACACTATGTATGGTGCCATGTAGGCAGCTTTACGTAGTGTGGGGCATGGCCCCCTGAGCCATGTTTGGCCAAAGGCACCCTGTCTTTGGCCAATCATGGCTCTCACTTGCAGGTCAGGTGCATGCTTTGGCCAATCAGCAGCCGTCAATGCAGAATTTCCTGCAAATGCCTCATAATGTTATAAATTCAGCGAATGGGCGAACACTCAATATTTGAGTCGAACTTATGAACATTGGGCTCATCCCTAGCAGTGTACAAGGCCTAACACAAGTATCATTGTGTGAGACCACTAGAGCTGGAGCTTGCTAGAAGTCCTTCATATTATGTCCACATGCATGCAGTTTGATCTTTGTTCTTGTTTGAAAACTTCTAAATTATGTAATTCCCAGCACTAAAGAACACAGATGATGATGATAAATAATAATACATTATAATAATAATATTAATTATAATAATAATAAACAATAATATAATAATAAACATCATTATCATTATTCAAGGTGTCAGGGAAATTTTAAGCTACGCCCTATAAGCTTCTTCCTATAATTTCTTTGGGCTTAAAAGCACAAAAACAGCCCTCTCACATAATGACAGGAAATTGTGTTTTGTAGGTCTCTAAGTAACACAGACAGATGGTATCACCTTGAGCTTAGCAGAATCCTGCCTTGAATGTTTTTACTCCTTTTATTTATACTGTCAACATGAATAAACAAAGGAAGTTAGTGGCTTCAGAATCAGCCAATCAGATACTTGTATTCTTTCAAAAGAACCATCACACACACATGTATATATTCAAATAGAAATAGAAATACAGTAGTCACGTGTGCAGACGCTCATGTTCAGGGCCATGCGGCAAGTCCTTTGTGAGACAATTTGAACATTACTTACATGGCTCTGAACACGATCATGTGCACATACCCACTGCTACCAATGATGCAAGCCATACTCTATTATGGCTCAGTGGACCATAGTTTTGTATAGTTATGCTATGGTTCCCATGTACACAGATCTACTTACTTAGGAGTTTAGATGCAGTCACCATGGAGTGGCCAGTCTCTTGGTGAGGCATAAACAAACATCCTTAAAAGAGCAAACGGGTCTGCCGTGTCCATGGCAAGGTGTCCACAGTCAATGGTCTTCCACCAACATCTGTATGTGCGAATACCCTCACATGAGCATATTACAGCAAAACCAACACTGGGGGACATGTGACAACATACAATTTCCACAACAAAGGAAGTACAAAACTGTCTCAATTAGTTTATGAAAATATAGGTACAAGGACACCCAAACTCAATGGCTTAAGCTAAAAGGAAATTCAAACCCTTAAAAGATTACTTGTTTGCCCATTTTTTTTCTACTTGACTGTATGTCCAGAACCTTTTCAAACACAATAACTCTGCCTTTCTTTGAACCATCAAGGAGTATTAAAGCGTGATGTAATATAATGTAAGCAAATTACTGAACCCCTCCAAGGATGTTATACTTTAGGGATATCCTTTTCTACACCCAATTGTCTCTGAGTATGGGCACTTTTAAACCCTGTGTAATAACATTTACATACAAATAGTGTTAACATCAATTATCAATAACTTAATATTCATACTCATTGTAACAAAACGTCCCAAACTCAGCTTGAGTGCTTTCGTCATATCCCGCTTCCTTCCAGTCTGAACAAGATATCAGATATTCCAACCACTGACAACAACAAACAAGGCAATACTCATTTGGTTGCTGAACATGAACTGTTTATTATAACAAGAATACAGTCTTATATACAGTTGAAGAGGAGGTTCCCCCCACCCTGCTCATATTACTCTTACAATATACCTGTAACCAGAAACATAAATTAACATGAGCTAATTAACTAATCATTTCCAGACTAGGTGACTTCGAGATATGACCTTTCAGGTCCTAGCCTTGTTATCTCCTAGCTCCCTAACTACAATACACATTATCATAAATATCATCACAGAACTCATTTACACAATAGCAGAGTTAATTAACACAAACAACAATGGGTGAAAGACTTATTTACAATAACAACAGACAGAGAGGTGGCTGGAGTCGAAAACATCATCGTCTTCTAGGAATCCCAACATTATGAAGCCATCACTATTTATAATATGGCATATACAGGGTTCCCAGAGTCTTTTTGTTTTGAGGGGACATGGACATGAATCCAAAGTATCATTATTTCAATGGCCCCAGGCATACACCTCCCAAAGAGTACTGTTCCCTTAAAATCCAGGGCCCATAATCAGTAAGCTAGCATTCAGTCCTCTCCAAAAGCCCCATGTCCCGGATAGATCTGTCACATTTATATAAAGGATTACTTATACAGATTAAATGATCAAGGTCTAATCTGTGCTGTGTTCTATTCAGTTTTTAAATAACATTGTAAAAATTCAGTCTTTTTCCTATTTTAAACCTTGAATCTCTGACACTAAAATGTTAACATGATACGGATCAGCTGCCACCCGTAACTATATCTGCCACAACTATACTAGGCTAACAAAGGAACTTATTATTTGCTTTCACCATCTCCCTTGCTTGGAAGCTGTATAAGACAGGCGCAATGTCCTGACAGTGCAAAGCGTAATTAAAGTCTCTTGCTGCTTTGACAGTAGGTTACCATAAATGTTTCTGAATCAAGGTGAGAAGAGACGCCTACTTCACAGATGAAAATGGAAAAGTCAGGAAATTCAGCTTCTCATTTTCCTCTCATAAAAGTGAATAATGCTCTGTGTCAAGAGCCAAAGGCAGCCAGATCATTTTCTCCCAGCTCTCTGACAGAGGCACTTCATATATTAAATTCAGAAATTCATGTATAATTTGGGGTTATTTGTTTAAAGTGAACGCCAGCAATCCATCTTTTTCACATTGTTTAACTAGTAATGAGGAACTTAGCTAATCATACCCACATAATAATGTAAGACAAATGGATGCAATCATGTGCTTCAGTAGTATTAATGAACATTATTATAGAAATGGTGCATCTTAGTAATGCATGCATTAAGCCAACAGAACAAGCTGCATCACTTAAGGATCACAAGCATAAACAGCTGAACTTCAGGCAAACAGTTAATACAAAACTAGAAAGCAAACACATTCACTCTGGAGAAATAGGTGGTGATGTGGGTTGGTGACAGATTCAAAGCAAGCACCAACATCCCTGAATAAACAATAGATACAGAGAAACTTGTTTTGGTGGTATTTTTTGGGTGCTAATATAGTAAGAACAAATATTCAGTTATAAAAGTTTGTATTAAGACATGCAAGTTAAAATTGATTGCTTGTTTTTCTTGAACAAACATATACATCAATACAGCTTGTATGGAGGTATGCTAGAAATATGAAAGTAAAATGTGGATGTATATGTTATCGTATGAAAGGTAGTAGTTATGGAGTTATCCCGACAGGTTTCGATACAGTGGGCTTCCTCAGGGGATATATTAAATAACACAGCATATGTCACTAAGTATAAAACAGGATACATTTAGAACAAAAAATAAAAATTACAAATCAAATTAGAATACAGAACATATTTGGAAAAACTCAAAATATCCTAAAAATTCACTCTGGGGAGATTTCCTCTCACTTCCAGTTTTGACTATGGCACAGAAAGTGAAGGGAAATCTCCCCTATGGGACACAAATGTCAAAATTGAAATCCCTTACTCTATCCAAAATAAAAAAATACCTTTAGTTACACTTTAAAAACATTTTAAAAGGCTGCCAATAATAGCGTTTCAATATATAATTTTAAAAATACTTACATTGGCTCCTGCTTCACTGCTGCAGTGCACTGGGGTTCATTTACATGGGATTTTTGGCACCCAGCTTTACCAGGGGGCAGCAGTGAGGAACTGAGATGTCACTACTGCCTCCAAGAAGTATAAATTAAGTGTAGGCCTCAGAGGTTTAAACATATAGAAAAGGGTATGGGGGGTACCATTATTCTAATATTAATAACCAAGAAAAGATTTAGGGGCATTCCTCATTTGGCCACCAAAAATAACTGAATTGACTATCTCGGTACCCAAGGATTACAATCATGGTTTTAGTTTTTTTTAATTATACAATTTATTTTTCCAATTTATGCATTGGTTAAAGCAACATTTCCAAAATTATCACTAGTCCAAGCTGGTGTTGCTGGGAAGACACTGTTCTCAAATAAGGCTAAGGATATCCAGGCCCTTGGAAGTACTTGAAAGTATGCTGAGTCCTCTACATGTTTCGCACCGCAAACCGCTTCCTCAGGAGAAATTACATACAAATCATCTATGATAAAGCAGTAAAATATCATTTTAATATAGCAAACTATTTTGTAAAACAGTGTAACAAGGAGGGGAGGGATTAAATACTATGGCACTTACCCAAGCCAAGCAGGCAGACAGGCACAGCCAGGAGGAAGGATGCCTTAAGGCACTCCCCCACAGCGAGCATGGGGGGCAGGAAACAGACACACATGACCGGAATTTGCTAGAAATAGAATACCAGGTTTTCCATGGTATAACCAACTAAGCTATGGAACCCACCATATAATTGTAGAGAAAGAAAAAGGCAGGAGAGAGGAATTATAAAGTAAGATGTGAAATTAAGAATGGGGAGGGAGAGGAAAGCGAGGGGGAGTGGACGGGGAGGGGAGGGGGAAAGAAAAAGGAAAAGCAGCAGAGGGAAAAGAAAGGTAAAATAGTAAAGTATGACGAGAGGGGAGGGGGGAGGGAATGGAGGGAAACAGGCGGGGGTGTTAACAAGGGAAGAGAAAGGAAGAACAGGGAAGGAGAGGAGGGGGGATTGGACAAATTTATATGGGATTTTTGAACACCCGGCTTTCCTAGAGGTCAGCAGAGAGAAACAGAGATGTCACTACTGCCTCCAAGAAGTAGATGGACCTGGGGTGTGTTATTTTGGTTTGCACAGTGAGGGGAGAGGGGTTGACTAGCAATAAAGCAGACCTTGTATGTGCATGCAAGGCCCACTTAAAGTAGAACCAGAACACTGGTAGGATCGGGATCGTCTCTTTACTTTTCTTCTTGTAGACATGTTAAGGCTCTCAAATGAGAACATCATACAAAGCAAGAAAGTGCTATTCTTCTATTGGGGCCATTGCACACGGTATTCGAAGAAAGATGATATCAGAACAGATCAGGGTTTCCAACAGTCAGTAAATTTACCTACGGTTTGTAAAAAATCTGTGATTTTTACAACTGTCTGTAGGTATCAAGGGCTAATAAGCTGTCATGCTGTGTTGATTTTTTAAAGGCAAATAAACCAGGCAGATTACTTGTTATGGGTATTGTCAGTGTTTCCATATGGTGTTTATACTGGTTAAATATCAATTGCTGTAGTTTTTAATAGGAGTTCTGTAATTTTTTCAGGTTATCAGTAATAAATCTGCTCCATCCGTAAATGTGTCACATTTTGTCAGTAAAAAATGCTGCAGGAGGTTTTCAACGCTAGAGCAGTTTCAAGTGTTAATGTTAGGTTTATATAAAATAAATGTAACTTTTTAGAACAAATAAATTACTGAATTAAAGGGTATTTTATATCTGGCTAGCTTTAAAATGGCAAGAAAACATAAAAATAATATTATTCAATTCCGAAACAATTTTTTCTCTTGGTACTATGAGGTAAGGTGATTTACACTTAAAAATAGCCTGTCACAACCATGACAAATTCACTTTTAGATCTTGTACTCTCTGTACGTTTTGTAATGAATTCTGCATCATTTCCACCACAAGTAAAATAGATGTGAAAAAATACATTATTTTCAATGGAATCCATTCCAACCAACACTGGTAGAAAAAGATTGCATGCTATGGTGCTTTGATCTGTATTTTGCTGATCAAGTCAATTAAATGAGATCCTTTTATTCTATTCCAAAAGCAGCACATATGAAAATGGGCAGAAATGTGCACTTCAGATTGAATACTCAGCTAATGAGTTTAAGACCTTCAGAAATTAAGCCCCACGTGTGCATGTATTTTTGACTGGGAAAATTTGTTTCTACAATGAACAGAGGTAAACATACTCAATGATACAAAAGTAATAGATAAAGTAGTATCACTGATCTTTGAATTATGATAAGTTCTTTATTGTGACATCTTTGTTCAAAATAGAAATGTCTTTTTTATCCTCATCCATAAGAACAAGAGTTGCTTTGAGGGCATTTGAGCTTTAGCAACACTTGACATATCTCTTTTGGCTGAAGTGGTCAGAGGATATAGTTTAACTCCAGGGTAGGATGTTGATCACTTAGAGATGTATCTGGTTATTGTGTGATCATTACACGCATTTGCATATCACATAAAAGTAAAATCACTAGATCCATATAAAGGAAATTGAGACAATTATTCTTTTGAATATGCTACTGTTTGAAGAAACAGCCAAGCATTTAATCCAGATGATTATTTTTTCATACATGCTTTGCCTTATTTTATAAGGATTATGAAATAAATGAAATGCAAGCAGTCTTATTATTGATGTTTTTTTTTTTAAATATGTAAAGTTTCTTAAAATGTAACTCCAGCCAGTAATAAAAAATAAGATATCAATCAGCACATAAAACTGAAAAAGAATAGCTTAATTTTGGTTCATTGTGTGTAGGATTTTTCCATGCAGTCAGAACCCTTGATGCTTTAAATCCAGTTATTGATAATAATTAGGCATCTAACTGTTCAATTATTGAAAATAGCTTACATCCAGTGTAACGTTTTTATCCTATGCATCAGCTTGTTATTTGCGCTTGGAAGTAGTGCATGTTCTTTTATATCTACCTCCTCCAAACATCCATGTGACTGGTGGGTATGGCCCTACAATTTCTAACTTTGACTTGTTTCAATTTTTAGCACAATAAGCTGCCATTTTAAATTTAGGGCCGTAGAGATTAGTTAGGGGTAGTAATGTAGAATGCCAGCAGATACCTTTCTTTGGTATTAAATGATTGGGAGTTTTTCAATGATTCACAGTGATGGGAAAAACATAAAATACAGATAAAAAAAATAATATACTGTATTAGCAAATTATTGTGCTATTAATATGTTATTCGGGTAAAATCATTTTGTTCAGTCTATGGTTCATTTTTGAGTATAATATAAGAAAAAGATAACCATTACTAAACTGCTAGTTTAAAGTGTAAGTCCACAGTGTTTCTCATTTCAGTATTTCTTGTCCATGACTTCCTGTGCCTCCAGCATACCAAAGCACCCCTATATCTCCAGCATCCCCTGCACTCCTGGAGAATGTGACCCCTGTGTACTCCAGTTACCCAGCACTCCAATGCCTCCAATGTCCCCTGCACTCCTGTTCTTCCAGAGATGTGGAACTTTCATGGGGGCAATGTTTTCACCCTCACTCACCACCTTGTGGGAGGAACGTATAAAAAAAAAAAAATACATTAACTATTCTGTTATGGTCAGTATATTGATGATCTGCTTCTTATGTGGAGGGGCTCTGCTGACAGATTACTATGTTAATGAGAAAGACGGTTTTCTCTCCTTTTACCTGTAACAGATCTGCATGCTGTACATTTTTCAGATCTTACATTGTAATGAGATATTGAGGACATTGTGGTCACTAACAAAACTTATCACAAACCTATAGCCAGGAATGCTACCTTAAAGGTTATCCCAATAAGTGAGTCCATCAGAGCAAAACTGAACCGTTCCTTTGAATAACTTTTTATTACTGAAGCCAATTGTGTCCATTCATGTCCTAAACCCAGAGGTTACTCTGACTGCATCATCCAGAGGGATAAAGAGCAGGCAATATTTGAAACTTATAGTCAAGTGAACTGTTTGGTAATGTAAAAACAGAGTGATCTAAAATCATTGGCTACATTTGTGACTACCTTTTGAAAGGTATAAGAACAGATGCAAAGAATTTTAAAAAATACTCCAGTTCTTTATAGTGATAATACAATTTATGACACATTAAAAGCTGGTTGCAAATTTGCAAGCAGAAGAACTCCCACATTGATGTGCTTTCTGTCCTTCTCCTTGTTTACTGACTCCAGTAAGAAGAGTAGTAATACTTGGCTCTCTATAAAGAATGTGATGTGGTTGGTTGTGTAAAACACATACTCAGACAAAATTGTATGATCTCCAACTTCGGGTGAAGGGTTTCTTTTATGGAATTTTATTAATTAAGGGAATAAGAAAGTTCTATATATAATATTGTGTTTAAAATTCAATGCAATTCAAAATATTTGGGGTGAACCACACAACAGTTAAGGGCACAAACTAGGAAGCCTTATAATGATGCTCTGGACATATTAAAGCAGTGCACTCTTCTGATGCCTGCTGCCATTTTTTCACATCTATAGAGATAATATCTACCCTTTTGCATTTCAGGGGTCAGAGTGAATATTATTAACCACTTGCCGACCGCCGGCTGTCAAATGACGGCCAGGCGGCGCACCTTTTGTGGCTGGAGGGCGTCATATGACGTCCTCCCATTTAAACTGGGAATGCGCGCGATCGTGCGCGCGCATCCCTGTTCGGTGGTGGCGTGTCACGGAGACACTGCTCGCCACCGAGGGGGGTGAACAGCCATTGGGTATGGCTGTTTACCACGTGATCGGCTGTGATGAAGTCACGGCCGATCACAGATGGCTACACCACCACTGTGCATGGCTCGTGCGAGCAATCGCAAGAGCGCCACGTGTGCACGTCGGTGGCGCCGTGTTCACGGGAACACTGCTCATCACCAACGCTAGTAAACAGCCATTGGCCGGCTGTTTACCCATATGATCGGCTGTGATCGTTTCACAGCCGATCACTAAATGTAAACAAACTGAGATGTTACCGGGTTCTCCTCCTCACACACAATTATCATGTGTGAGGAGGAGATTGCGGTAACATCTCGTTACTGCTTACAGTGTACACCAATCACACTGATTGCCCCCCCAATAAAGAGGACCTGTCACCACCCCTCATAGTACCTGTCACTCACAGTCCATCAGAGTACCTGTCACAGCCCATCAAAGTACCCGAGTACCTGTCACAGCCCATCAGAGTATCCGAGTACCTGTCACAGTCCATCCGAGTACCCAAGTACCTGTCACAGTCCATCCGAGTACCCGAGTACCTGTCACAGTCCATCAGAGTACCCGTGTACCTGTCACAGTCCATCAAAGTACCTGAGTACCTGTCACAGTCCATCCGAGCACCCGAGTACCTGTCACAGCCCATCAAAGTACCCGGGTACCTGTCACAGCCCATCAAAGTACCCGAGTACCTATCACAGCCCATCAGAGTACCTGAGTACCTGTCACAGTCCATCAAAGTACCCGAGTAACTGTCCCAGTCCATCCAAGTACCTGTCACATCCCATCAAAGTAACCGAGTACCTGTCACAGTCCATCAGAGTACCCGAGTACCTATCACAGCCCATCTGAGTACCCGAGTACCTGTTACAGTCCATCTGAGTACCCGAATACCTGTCACAGTCCATACGAGTACCCGAGTACCTGTCACAGCCCATCAGAGTACCCGAGCACCTGTCACAGCCCATCAGAGTACCCGAGTACCTGTCCCAGTCCATCTGAGTACCTGAGTACCTGTCCCAGTCCATCTGAGTTCCTGAATACCTGTCACAGTTCACCTGAGTACCTGTCACAGTTCATCTGAGCACCTGAGTACCTGTCACAGTCCATATGAGTACCTGAGTGCCTATCACCACCCTTCAGAGTACCCAAATACTAGTCACAGGCCATCAGAGAACCTGTCGCCAGGCCATCAGAGTACCCGAGTACCTGTCACCAGGCCATCAGAGTACCCGAGTACCTGTCACCAGGCCATCAGAGTACCCGAGTACCTGTCACGAGGCCATCAGAGTACTCAAGTACTTGTCATCAGGCCATCAGAGTACTCAAGTACCTGTCACCAGCCCATCAGAGTACCAGAGTACCTATCTGCAGCCCATCAGAGTACCCGAGTACCTATTTGCAGCCCATGCCTCATAGAATATACGTTGGAGTGTTTGCTTTCCAAAATGGGGTCATTTTGGGGGTTATGCCATTGTCCTGGTGCTCCAGGACCTTCAAAAGTGTGATAGGTAGGAATGAAATGAGATGTGTCATTTATGCTCCTAGAACGCCTGAAGGTACTACTTCAATGTTCGGCCTCTCTATGTGACCAGGCTGTGTAAAAGTCCTACACATGTGGTATCGCCATACTCGGGGGCAGTAGCAGAATGTGTTTTGGGTGTAATTTTCGCTATATCCATGCTATGTGTTATCTTATATATATAATCGTATCTTATAAATTGACAACTTTGTGTAAAAAAAAATGCTTTTTAATTTTTTTCCACATTTTCCAAAAACTTCTGGAAAAAAATGAGCCATTCAAAAGACTCATTATGCCTCACAGATTATACGTTGGGGTGTTTGCTTTCCAAAATGGGGTCATTTTATGAGCAATTCCATTGTGCTGGTACTCCAGGGCCTTCAAAAGTATAATAGGTGGCTGTGAAATGAGATGTGTCATTTTTGCTCGTAGAACGCCTGAAGGTACTACTTCAATGTTGGTGCTCTGTATGTGGCCAGGCTGTGTAAAAGTCTCACACATGTGGTATTGCCATACTCGGGAAGAGTAGCAGAATGTATTTTGGGGTATAATTTATGCATATGCTGTGTGTGAGAAATAACCTGATAATATGACAATTTTGTAAAAAAAAAATTATAAAAAAATCTTAATTTTGCAAAGAATTGTGGGAAAAAATGAAAACTTAAGAAAAAACCCACCATGCTACTTACTTAATACCTTGGAATGTCTACTTTTTAAAAAGGGGTCATTTGGGGGGTATTTGTACTTTCCTGACTTGTTAGTGTCTCAAGAAATGAGATACACCTGATGTACTGAAGGCCTGATCAGATGTGATCAATTTTCAGTGATTGGCACCATAGTTTGTAGACTCTATAACTTTCACAAAGACCAAATAATATACACTAATGTGGATTATTTTCACCAAAGATATGTAGCAGTATAAATTTTGGCCAAAATTTATGAAGAAAAATTACTAATTAGCAAATTTTTACGACAGAAACAAAGAAAAAGGCATTTTTTCACAAAATTTAATTTTTTTAAGCACAAAAAATTTAAAAACCCACTAGTGATTAAATACCACCAAAATAAAGCTCTATTTGTGTGGAAAAAAGGACGCAAGTTTCATATGCGTACAATGTTGCATGATTGAGTAATTGTCATTCAAACTGTGAGAGCGCTGAAAGCTGAAAATTGGTCTGGTCAGGAAGGGGGTGTAAGTGCACAGTATTGAGGTGGTTACAAAGCAATTGTGGTGTCAGAAATTATCTGTTTGCACATAACTATGTGCCTGGACATATTCCTTCTTTCCTGTTAGCCAAATCCACAGACGAACAGAACCTATTAACACAACCCATGGACAGAGAATTCCTGTTTGCTTGACCTGCGCGCATGCAAGTGCGCCCACGTGTGCCCACAGGTGTGCACATTCACCACTAAGTGGTGCCAATGGGCTATATAAATAACTCTGCTGCACTAGGACTTTGCCTTATGGTCTACAGCATTCTGCTAACGGCTACCCGTTTCTTGTGTTTGATCCTGTTGATGTTCTGATCTGTCATGCTTGTACCTGAACCGACACCTGGCTTGCTCTTCCACCTCGTCTCTGTTTGATACCTCTGTCTGTCTGTTTGCCATTGCCAACTCCAGCCTGAACCTGACTACTCTGCTGCTTACTGCTCTGTTCCTGAAGTGCCTGCTAGTGACTGACCCAGCTTACCTGACCCTGCTCCATGCCCAGCCATCCTTATACCTGCTGTCTTCTACATGCCAGCCTGACAAGTACCTGCTGTCTCCTACCTGCCAGCCTGACAAGTATCTTCTGCCTGTGACCGGCCAGCCTGCCAAGCATCTGCTGCCTGGGACCTGCCAGTCTGCCAAGCATCTGCTGTCTGCCACCTGCCAGCCTGCCTAGTACCTCCTGCCTCCAAGTACACAGATACAGGTCTCTTATCTGCAGCCTTCACCATCCAAACTTCTAAGCACTTGTTCCACTCCAGGCTTCTGTGCCTTCTGTTTACTTTATCAGGGGTACCAGACCAGAGGTGTAAGAGATCGCCTTCCTCTCCACGTCAGGCTCCACCTCCAGGTACTAGACAGGTGGGTAATATCTATAGAAACCCATAGAAGCCTTATGGATATATAAGCTCAAGACATGATCCCTACAGTAGTTAAATCAAATGTTTTAAAAATAACAATATCAATTGAAGATTTTAAGATGCTATGTACCATGTATGACCTTTTTTAAAAAATTGGTTTAACATGTGTAGACTTATCACATGCTGCTTGAGATATTTGCAACACGCTTACATTTATGTTTATTGTGATGTATTGATTTTAACAATGTTGTTCCTCATTAGGTGTTTTCTAATGTGAATCAATGTCATGTGGGGGGATGGTAGTTTTTGTATAAAAACCCATTTAGTTTATAGTAATTGCGAAATGAGTAAGGTCCTGTAAGACAGAAACATGGGTGCTGTTTTATGGCCGTTACAGTATTTTTTTTTTCATAATTATGTTTTTATTAAGAAATATTCAACATATAAGAACATGAAAATCAAAGAAAAACACAGTGCTACAAAGAGCTAGGAGGGTGCTGCTCACCCCAAGTAGATACAGATAAAACCAGTTCCCCCACAAACGGGGTTTTTAGGCAGCAAGAGACAGTAATAGAAGCCAATAGAAGTAGTATAAAAGGTATTTTAATATTAATATTAATATTTAATATTTAATATTAACATGTATAACACCGGATTTATTTATTCAGTGTAACCTTGTCTTTCTTTTAACAGACTATCATCTCTGAAGAAGACCCCTTTTGGGGTTGAAACGCGTCAGATTCATGCTTTCACTGTTATTAACCTATACAGTGTAACATATAGCTAGATTCATGTTTTCACTGCTACTAACCCATACAGTGTAACATATAGCTGTGTCTGTTAATATACTTCCATGTGACATTATATGTACCTTATACACATGATTTTGTCTGTTATACAAATGTTCAGGTGAAGCTCATGTTTGTTTTTACCAAATAATATTAAAATACCTTTTATACTACTTCTATTGGCTTCTATTACTGTCTCTTGCTGCCTAAAAACCCCGTTTGTGGGGGAACTGGTTTTATCTGTATCTGCTTGGGGTGAGCAGCACCCTCCTAGCTCTTTGTAGCACTGTGTTTTTCTTTGATTTTCATTTAGACTGGGTGGATAAACACTCCCTTTTCTTTTCATACTATCCCTCTTCTTTCCCCATTTGCCCATCTTTTCTCCTCTTCTTTTCTTATTTTCCCCCAAATTGAACACAGGAGGGTTAAACATGAACTTGGCCTAGCAGAACTAACATTGAGGAATTGATCTGTCCTTGTTTTTAATGCAAATATTGTTATAGTGAATATGAATATGTTTCATGGGTAATGATTGGGACCTGTTGATGTCAGGGTACGAAAACAGAATGTGAGAAAAGTGATCGGGTTGATACAGAGATCATTACTCTGACCTCTAAATTAATGAGAATACTTGAAAAGAAATCAGCACTATCTTGGCATATCAAATCATTCGAGAGATATAAGAATGAAAAGATCAACCCTTTAGGTCTCCGGGTTTAAATTTTTCCAAACATAAACCTAATTAGTAATGAATGTAAAACAGAATGGGAGGCCAATCTAAATGCTTGTTCTCAGTAAATGATGACTATCCTTGTCAGGGAGTATACAATGGGGTTTTCTCCTCTCCCCCACCGAGGCCTTTCTTCTTATTATGTCTTTTTTCGTGTCCGCCAATAGGCCAGTCAGGATTGTTTTGTAATGCAATGTATCCTTACACTACTAATTACCCAGAAAAACCATGTGTCTAACTGTCATGTGTTTTAATTGATGTATATTTTGCTATAGTTTGCATATCTGCTTTGTTCAAGCTCCTGATAGAGACATGCATTTACATGATAATAGACGCATATCAAACCATGTGAAGTATTATACAATTACATAATTTGATTGGTGAATTCTATTTGGCTTCTCGTGATGTTATGCCCCGACCCGCCACCTGCCTCCCCTTTTCCCCTACCGTCTCTGGTTTTATTTATTTATTTATTTATTTTTTTCTCTCTCACTCCCCCACCCCCAAACCCCCCCTCCCCTACGTTCCTCACTCTCACACTCCCCATCCCTTTATTAGCCCTGAAGATCCCCGGTGGGCATTCGGGAGGGATCTGGCTAGTCTGGGCATTAGACATCGCCTAATTTTTATAATATAATTTTTCCTTTCATTGAGCATATGTCTCTCTTTCCTCGCAATCTAAAATGGTCCTTCGCCCAATCACAGTCCAGAGGTGAGGAGGAGAGAACTGTGTCTGCCCCCTGCCCTGACTCCCCGGCAAGGGTAGGAGTGGTTTCTGTCTGGTTATTACGGACAAGCCTCTCCGTTGGTTCCCCCCCCCCCCTGCTGAGGGGGCGGATGGTCCCGTCCAGGGATGGGGGACACATAGTCCCTTGCCGGCGGCATCCTCGGACACTTCCGGGCGCACATCTCACGCACGTCCGCTCGTTTTAGCGAACGTGCGTGACGCATACCTCACGCACGTCCGCTCGTTTTAGCGGACGTCCGTGACACTGTGACGCCACGCGATTGCGACGGAAGTGACGTTATTTCGGGGCCGTTTTCCGGCCTTCCAGGACGCCGGGGCGGCCACACGAGGCTGATCCTGTTTAGGCGGCCAATGCGTCCGGGTTATACCGGTTGATTGGTGGGCGTATGCACCTGCAGCCAATTTTCAGGCTTTAAATACAAACCTTCCTTCACAGGAAGTGCACATTTACCCAGGGGGAAAGAAACCTGCACCTGTTGTTTGGTGAGCATGATTTTTCCTTTGTATTTGACCTGCATTTTGGTGATATATTGCACCAAAATAAGTTTCTTTATTAGCTGTTTGGTATGAGGACTGATCTAACTAACTTATAGATCGGACTTTAGAAAATATGAGTCAGGGACTGCGCCAGTTACCCCTTGTGGACTAACGCTTAAGTAGCCGTCCCTTCCTCATTACCTTCTGGAATAGTCTTCCACCAGGTCTTATAACTCAGGTAATAACCTCACTACGGGTCTGGCTGTTCTAATGAGGCCAATATATCTGCTTGGTACTTTTTCACACTATCATTACACACATATATCTTTTCACGCATGTACATGCGTCTATGCACCTGATATTTTTATTGGTTATGTCTCCTATTGCCGTCACCTACTTCAAGGCATTTTTGTCTTGTATATTTTCACATGTGGTTTTTCTTGTTGCACGTTTTATATTTTCGTTACTTTTTTTACCATCTTCTAGCGCAATTTTTTTTTTTTTTTTTTTTTTTTTTTCTTCCTCGTTCTCTTCTTTTCTTTTCTTTTTCTGTTTGAGTGTCTACACTTTCACTGTTTCCACCAGTCCACTGTTCATCACTCCTTTCTCTTTTTCTTTTTCCCCATCCCCCTCCTTCCTTGTTGTTATGGCTTACACAGCAGCACTCATCAACACATTCACTCATTTTTGCCTTTCCCTTCCCCCTCTCCCCTTTTTCCTAGGCACCTTAGATACTTCCAGGCATGGTCCCCTTTTTTCTCCTTCCTTTCTTTTTTAGAAAGCACCCTACATGGATATTTGGATAATTGGGGGTGCACATATATACATACATATAATTCTTGGTATACATAATGAGGTTATGATAGTATTAACCTCATACCACGTATGCACCCCATGTTTCCAATATTAAATAACCCTTGTTTTTAATTTTTTGCCTGTTGTTGGGATTTTGCTGCAGGTGTTACCCACCGTATCATCGCGGTACCCTTACTCGCACCTACCCCCCGGATTCTTCTTTTTTCTGGGGGGCAAGGCATTTGTGTGACCTCCCGCGAGTCACGTCAGTGGGCTTGTGACGCTGTCTCCTCTTCCTCCTGACGGTCCGGCGACACATATGGACCAGGTACCACTCCAGTTGCGTAAAGGAAATTGGGACATTGCCCTCTGGGGGAATTCTATCCGAAGTACTATAATCCACCCTACCTACCTGGAAGTACATCATCGGGTAAACCATATTAAATCAATATTGGGTATCCCCAACATGTATAACACCGGATTTATTTATTCAGTGTAACCTTGTCTTTCTTTTAACAGACTATCATCTCTGAAGAAGACCCCTTTTGGGGTTGAAACGCGTCAGATTCATGCTTTCACTGTTATTAACCTATACAGTGTAACATATAGCTAGATTCATGTTTTCACTGCTACTAACCCATACAGTGTAACATATAGCTGTGTCTGTTAATATACTTCCATGTGACATTATATGTACCTTATACACATGATTTTGTCTGTTATACAAATGTTCAGGTGAAGCTCATGTTTGTTTTTACATATAAGAACATTTCCATATATTTTGCTTATGGAAAACCATATACAGAGTAATTGCATTCAAAGTGTGAGCTTAATCAGTAAAACAAAAAAATCTAAAGAAAGCATTACAAAACTTCAGGCCTAACATATATGTATAACAATTATAATATAATAATTATAATATACATTGTAAACATTCAGTATCCTGAGAGAGTTGGATCAATAAAAGATAGCAAGGTCAATGGTATCTGAATATACTCTTGAAACAACACTTGGGTGTATTTAGATGGGGGAGGAAAAAGGGAGGGGGGGATGCATAAGCAAGCAATATATAAAGGAGGAGAAGGCTCGGGTCCTTATTCAGATAAATCCCATATTTCCCATATTTTGTTAAATTTCGGAATGTGGTATCATTAACTGAGGCTGTGAAATATTAATTTATAGTATGTTTTAAATAAGGAAGAGATATCTAAAGTGCTACCATTCTACTACATATTTCTGTGTATCCTGGATGGGGGGAATCGGTGGCTGCTGTTGGTTTCTACCCACATATTTAAGTATTACTGACAGGCTGATCTCACACACTGCATACGCTACATACTCGCCACTATCTTTGTATCCACGATAAACTCTGCAGTTACTGTGTTATTAGTGAGCATCTAACAGACACAATATGAGTTTTAATAACTCTTCCATTACATTGCATTTCTGTCAGAGTCTACCCTAATGAAGAACTGAGTTTCAATAGATAGCAACTACTTAGCTAAGAGCAAATACAAAACATTGTAAAGAGCTCAGCAGTTAGTATTATGCAGCACAATGCCCCTTACAATGCTACTCAGTGAAACGAAAACAATGCTCTAGCATTGGAGATTTGTGGGAAAAAAATGGCCAGCAAAATTGGATAGTAGGGGAATATGCCAGATGTCATTGGTCAATAGATGAGCAAAAGCCCCGCTCTTGATGGTCATTGGGAGAAAAAATTCTTGGCATTATTCGGTGAAAGAAAAAATATCTAGCATTATCAGTCAGTGAAAGAAACATTGCTTAACATAACTCATCAGTTGCAGGAAAAGGATGTCTGGTGCCAATGAACAGTGGGAGGACAAATGCTTCAGGATCAGTGGCTGGAAAAAAATAATACAGGATTAGTAGAAGTTAAAATTGCTATGTGTTAGTGATCTTAAAAATGGCATAGCATCAGTGGCCAGTGGTAAAAAAAAAATGCTGGTAAAATGTCTTTGTGTTAATGTGAAAAAGATTAGTGTCAGTGGGAGTAACAAATAACCCTAAGTCGGTGTCAGTAGATGGAAAAATGGCATTGGCGGTGTGTGTGTGTGGATCAAACCCCTTTTTTCTTGTCTCCTACAGAACTCAGATCACCCTCCTCCTTTCCCCTTTTACCACTTCAGATCAACAACTTCTCCTTCAGACCGCTTCAGACCTCAGATCAATAGCTCCTTTACTCTTTAAACCTTTCAGACCTCATATCAAGCCCCCCCCCCTTTCCTCTTGAACCCCTTCAGACTTCAGATCAACTACCTCCTTTCCCTTTTATACTTTCATATCTGAAATCAGAACCCACCTATCCTTATTAAAATCTTCAGAACCCAGATCATCACCCCCCTTTTGCTCCTTAACCTTCAGGTCTCGGATCAACTCTTCCCTTTCCTCCTTTTTTTAATAATATGTTGGGTAATTTCTAGGGACAGACCAACACATCCATATCCCTGATTAGTATACAAGAAAGGTATAAGAGAGAGGACCACTCCCTCAAAGCATTATGGAATTTTAATGGGTGTGTTATATACTTTCAACTGAGGCAAGCACAATCACAAGAGTTTCTAAAATTATTTAAGATTTATTAGAAAGATACAAATATAAAAAAAAAAATACAATACAATAATATCATTGGTCATAGAATATTGACCATAATAGATACTTAATGCACAAGATGCAAAAAAAGATGCTTGTATATGCAGAGAAACTGACGCGTTTTACAAACTGGTTCACACACAGCTCAGCATGCATCTATGACATTGTATAACTTACAAAAAAGTACCATTAATATCAACAACAATTATATTCTTAATAATACATTTACAGATATTGTGTACAAAAGGTATAAGTGCATATATATATATATATATATATATATATATATATATATATATATATATATATATATATATATATATATCTAAGCGACTGCAACTCCAGGGAGACAATGGTGAATGACCCTTATCTCCTTAACCGCTTCCAACCTCAGACCAAACCCCCCCTCCTTCTTAACCCCTTTAGATCTTAGAAAAAATCCCCCCTCCTTTTCCTCCTCAACCTCTTCAGTATTCAAATCAACCCCCCCTTTCTGCCCTAACCTCTCCATACCTTAGATCAGCTCCCTCCTTTACTTCTAAACCCCTGCAGACCTCAGATCTGTACCACTTTCTCCTTACCTCTTCCACAAAAGTCTGCAGACCTCTACTCAACTGCATTGCAGAGCACCTAGCACTATAGACTTACCTTGCGACTATTTCCCATATGAAAAAAATCACATAACCAGAAACAATCCTAGCACCTGGAACCAGAAGTCCACAGGCACAGGTCGGTACAAATGCTAGAATTTCTGAGGCATTTTCTTTGTTCCACAGTATGTGGCAGGGGTGTCCATTGTCACCTACTCTGTTTGCCCTGGCCTTGAAACCCTTGGCCATTTTGATGGGTTTCTTCTGAGGTGTGAGGCTTACGTGTGGGACAGTTGGTGAAGTTGTCCCTATATGCAGATGATGCCCTACTCTACCTTAACAATGTGGGACCTTCACTTCTGGCAGCCTTATGGATCTTTGATACTTTTTGCTCATTTCCATCATTCGATTCAATTGGACCAAATCAATTTTCTTTCCTATTGATGATCGGGTAGTAAGTTCGGGGTCCTTCTCCCCTTTGCAGTGGGTAGATGAATTTTGATACCTGGGGGTGCAGGTCACTAGACATCTTACCCGATATTTTGACCGTAACCTTCTACTCCTGCTATCACTGCTTCAAACAAAATGTTCATCATGGTCTGGGCTCATGCTGAAACAGATAGGTCGGATCAACCTGATTAAGATGATTATCCTCCTGAAATGTAACTATATATGCGGACATTGCATGTCCTGGATCCCTAACTTATTTTTTAAAGAGTTGTTGTGTGGGTTTCTTTATTTGAAATGGCACAACCCGTCCATCTGGCTAAATCTACGTTATCTCTTCCACCGCATCTGGGGGGTCTTGCACTTCCTAATTTTCACATTTACTTTTGGTCTTAGTATATGCCTATTGGTGGCTTCAGAGTTATAGATGTCATACACATGTATATGATTATTAAGCACAAAAAAGTAATATAAAAAGTTGTGGCTTACAAAAAATAATATATGCAATGGTTAACATGAAACAGCTCTTATATTAGACAATGAAAGACTGTTCTTTATGAGTTTAGCTTTCTTACAATTTTACAGCTGGAAAATGCAGCATTTTACTGTTGGGGAAAAAACACCTACAAATATGAGTTTATGTTTCTGCAGGGATTATCTATTCTCCCTAATCTCACGTTAAAAAATATGTGCGGTTATAACATCTTAATGCTCAGCTCAGGGTATTTCCCTCAGAAAAAAAGCATAAACTAGTCACCCTGCTTCAAATGATAGTTGTTCAATGACTGTGTAATGGTGAGGACATGTTTAAATAGAATTGAATAGGGTATTACAAATATAAGCCTATGTGAGCTTTTTTGAGTTTTCAAATATTTCAACAAATAAATAATACATTTGTGTATGTGAGACGCTCACATTTTCTTTGAGGTTGAAACTGACAGGCATTTCAATGAATATGTAAGTTTTGCAGTTGAAGTTGCTTTCAGCTTTTGAGGCCACATTCATACTCGTATTTCAGATCAGAAAAATGTCTGGCTCATTTATACCTCCATTTTGTGTCACTGTGCATGTGAATGGCACTCCAATGCACCTGAGTCGTAGTGCACCTACCAAGCATTGCAGTGAACTGCCTTCATGGTCATGGCAAAAAAAACTTCATATAAAAAGTTGTTACAAACCATAATGTATGTAACAATAATGGATATGTAACTGCTGACTTTTAAATAAAAATATAAGTGAAGTTTCTCTTAATATTAACTGAATGCAAGCGTTATGCAAGAAAAATGTATGAATTCTTAAAAAAACAAACAGAACAAAATAGCAACTGTAGAGATGTGCAACTAATAATATAGTATATCACTAATGAGCACAGCAAATACCAAAGCATTTAACGAGGCATATAATATTTAGGTATGCAGGATTCAGTACAGCAGCTAGTCACCTTTTTGTGACTTTACAAACAAGATGAGACCAAATATATTTCCAGAACAAATATAGAACAGATGAAAGTAATGTGTGTTTATTACATCTCTATTATATATAGCTACATAGTTGGTAAGGTTGAAAAAAAAACACAGGCCAATCCAGTTAAGCCTATAGACTGTATGTATGTGTGTGTGCAGATTTATATATCCATTCACAATGTATATTGTGATTGCTGAGAAACTTTCCTTATGTCCTGTACACACGGTCGGACTTTCTGACAACAAATCCGTAAAATTTGGGATTTTGGCTCAAACTCTAGCATACACACGGTCGCACAAATTTGTCAGAAAATCCGAACGTTCTGAACGCGGTGACGTAGAACACGTACAATGGGACTATAAAGGGGCCAGTAGCCAATAGCTTTCGTCTCATAATTTACTGTGAACAATCGTGGTATTGTCTACACACGATCGGAATTTAAACAATCGGATTTTGTTGTCGGAAAATTTTAAATACAGCTCTCAAACTTTGTGTGTCAGAAATTCCGACGGAAAAAGTCTGATGGAGCACACACACGATTGGATTTTCCGACAACACGATCCGATCGCACAGTTTCCGTCGGATAGTCTGACCGTGTGTACAGGGAATTAGAGGTTTTCCTAAATTAACTACTCTCTGAGCTGAAATCACTCTGAAAGGGAGTTCCACATCTTTACCAATCCGACTGTAAACTGTAAATTCTACACAGTTTGGAATGAAATCTCTTCACGGGGTTAAATTTGTTCCCTTTCAAATGTGGGCTACCAGCAAACATTGAGTCTGCGGGGCTCCGCACCACCCGATAGGTGGGAAATACGAAAGGATGTAAGGTTGCTCACTTTTGCGCACCTGTGCCCTTCTGCTGGCATAAATCGGCCTGCGGTGGTCAGCAAGTGGTTAATAGAATAGTTTACTGTATTTACAGTTCTGTTGTCACCATTAATACATTTAAGCAGGTGTTTTTTCCAGGGAGAATAGATTTAGTTTTTTGCAATCTTTCCTCAAAACTTAGGTCTACCATCCCCCATACTAATTTTGTTGCTGATCTCTCTAATTTTGTTGCCCATCTCTAACAAGATGAAAGAACTAGAACATCTGCTTCCATTCACAAGTCCATCGGGTTTCCCTGATTCCTGGCCACACACATTTCTCCCTCTTCTCAATCTTTGGGTCCCAATGCAGCAAAACAATACTCCCTTGCTGCCACCTACTTCCAGCTTATGGTTGCCAGGGTATTATAACAACATGGAGAGTCACAAACCCAACATCACCTTGTGATATATTGAGATCCTGCATTTGTCCTTACCTGGTTTGGGAACTAACACAATAACAGCCTCCTTAGGGACTCTATAGAAGACAGATCAGAAAATAGGGCCATGAACTTAGGAACTAGCAGTATCTGACCTTTAGTCAGCCATATCCTATAATCAGTTTCACCAGTGATTTCCCTGTAATTTGTTCAGGCTTCCTGTCTATCTAGCCACTTTTGCCCGCAATGCTGCTTCCTAGGCAGTGGACTTCTGGTTCCAGGTGCTAGGCCTCTTTTCTGGTTATGTGATGTTTTTTCATATGCCACAGACTCACAAGGTAAGTCTATAGTGCCGTGTTCTCTGCAGTGCAGTTGAGTAGAGGTCTGCAGACTTTTGTGGACGAGGTAAGGAGAAAGTGCTGCAATCTTTCCTCAAAACTTAGGTCTACCACCCCCCCTACTAATTTTGTTGCCGATCTCTCAAATTGTGTTGCCCATCTCTAACAAGATGAAAGAACAAGAACATCTGCTTCCATTCACAAGTCCACCGGGTTTCCCTAATTCCGGCCACACACGTTTCTCCCTCTTCTCAGTCTTTGGGTCCCAATGTGACAACACAATACTTCTTTGCTGCCACCTACTTCCAGTTTCTGATTGCCAGGGTATTATAACAACATAGAGAGTCACAAACCTAACATCACTTTTTGATATATTGAGATCCTGCATCTGACCCTTTCTCCAAAACACTTTAGGGGCACTATAATCTGCAACATTTTTGTTTTCTACGGTATTATAATATTTGGTACCCTTTTTACTGAAGATGATGGTCTGTAAAATATTCTCTTTGGATTTTGATTCATATGTTAAAATGGATTGCAATGAAGGATTGCTTTAGGTTTAAAAGAATCAAATGTGTACACTCACTGGAATAAATAATTAATTTGGTTCCAGTGGACACAGGTAAATATAGTTAAACTCTATATTGTTCAGTGTGCATTTTTTAATTATGAGCATTATAATAATTAATTCCAAAACACTCCACAGTTACATATATATATCCAGAGGCGTAATTAGAAACCTCAGGGCCCCGGTGCAAGAAATCAGCAAGCCCCCCCCCCCCCCCCCCACCGAAAAGCATGATTTTAACACTATATTTTTTTCCACTGTACAACAAAGTAAAACATTTCTGTGCAGCCTGTGTCCCCAGTGCAGCCTGTGTCCCCAGTGAAACCTGTGTCTCCAGTGCAGCCTGTGTCCCCAGTGAAACCTGTGTCTCCAGTGCAGCCTGTGTCTCCAGTGAAGTGGTGGTACTGGAGGGGGGTGGCGGTGGTACTGGAGGGGCATGGTGGTCCTGGAGAGGGGTGGTGGTGGTACTGGAGGTGGGTGGCGGTGGTGGTACTGGAGGGGGGTGGCAGTCCTGAAAGTGGGTGGCAGTGGTACTGGAGGTGGGTGGCAGTGGTGGTACTGGAGGGGGTGGCGGTGGTACTGGAGGGGGATAGTGGTCCTGGAGAGGGGTGGCAGTGGTACTGGAGGTGGTGGCGGTGGTACTGGAGGGGGATAGTGGTCCTGGAGAGGGGTGGCGGTGGTACTGGAGGGGGATGGTGGTCCTGGAGAGGGGTGGCGGTGGTACTGGAGGTGGGTGGCGGTGGTGGTACTGAAGGGGGGGTGGTGGTACTGGAGAGGGGTGGCGGTGGTACTGGAGGGGGATGGTGGTCCTGGAGAGGGGTGGCGGTGGTACTGGAGGGGGAAGGTGGTACTGGAGGTGGGTGGCGGTGGTACTGGAGGTGGGTGGTGGTGGTGGTACTGGAGGGTGGGTGGTGGTACTGGAGGAGGGTGGCGGTGGTGCTGGAGGGGGATGGTGGTCCTGGAGGTGGGTGGCGGTGGTACTGTAGGTGGGTGGCATGGTGGTGGTACTGGAGAGGGGGTGGCGGTGGTACTGGAGGTGGGTGGTGGCGGTGGTACTGGAGGGGGGGTGGTGGTGGTACTGGAGGGGGATGGTGGTCCTGGATGTGGGTGGCGGTGGTACTGAAGGAGGGTTGCACGGTGGTGGTACTGGAGGAGGGGTGGTGGTGGTACTGGAGGGGGATGGTGGTGGTACTGGACATCAGGGTTCACAGAGGGCCCCCTTGCTTCAGGATCCCCAGAGAGACCCCTCTTATTTCAGGGTCCCCAGATACCGCCCTTACTTTAGGGTCCCCAGAGAGCTCCCCTTACTTCAGGGTCCCTAGACAGTCACCCCCCTTCCAGAGGTTTCTCTGTACCTTGCTGGACTACGCTGTGCACCTTGGCCCCCAGCAGATCTCTGTACCCGCCCACCCCCGCACCTGGGGGGAGGCAGCAATCAGCAGCTCTATGATGTTCATGGGCAGCGGGATATTCCTGAGTCTATACACACACTGGAGAGGGGTCAGCACGGAGTGGAGAACGTGTCTCTCATGTAACAGCAGCACAGAGACACCGGGATTGAAGTTTAATTTCCCCCTCGTCCATCCTCTCTCGCACGGGACACAAAACACACAGCTGATCTGCTCCCCCTTCGGCCCCTCACACAGGAGAGGGGAGGGGGGCCAAAGGGGGAGCAGATCAGCTGTGTGTCTTGTGTCCCGTGCGAGAGAGGACGGACGAGGGGGAAATTAAACTTCAATCCCGGTGTCTCTGTGCCGCTGTTACATGAGAGACACGCTCTCCACTCACAGCCCTGTGGATAGCAACCACGCCGGGGCCCCCCCCACAGTGATGGATTTCCAGGGCCCAGTCGCAACTGCGACTGTTGCGACCCTGGTAATTCCGCCACTGTATATATCCCAAATATAAGTCTTTAACTAAATTTCCACATCATATGAATCTGTCTCTGTTCTGTTGTTTTTACACCATGAAACATTTTTTTCCACATATTTCTATTGCAGAAATTTGGATACAGAGGACCATGAAACAGTTTGTGTCAAAACTCTGCCTAATGCAATTTTACTAAACACGTGCATCAGATTGTTAGCATTTTATTTGTGCTATACTTATTTTCAAGTCGTTTGATTTTTTTATTGTTATTTTATTTGCTTTCTTTGCCACCAATTCCAAACTCTTTGCTTAAAAAAAGTCACCTAAAAAACTTTCCTGAGATTCCTTTATGAAATGCTATGGACTGCAAGAGGGTTGTGCAGTTATCATGGCCAAGAGAATCCTGGTGACATTTTTATCAAATCACAAGCATTTCTTCAAAGTAAAGGAACAACATAAAACAACATAAAAGGAGATAAAGGTGGTTTGTTGTGCCTTTTGTATGTAAGGGACTAGCAATCGCATGCTCTGTGAGCAGCCACTGGTCCACCACTTTGGGAAAGAAATATTATATTTAGGAATGTGTACAATCCTTTGACCTGAAAAAGGTAGTGAGTGCATTGTGAAGAAAAGAACCAAGGTCTTAAGGAGTAATGTGCTGAACATACTTGGGTTCAGTTTGAGGCATGTTCTCAGAATGTGACCAAAGTTCATGTGTAGAATCTAAACCCCATTGTAGTCAATAGGAGCTGACTTAAAACAGTAATGGTCATTTTCTAGGTTAATAGGAAAGGGATATTTAAACAAATTACATGAGTGGGGGGGGGGGGGGGGGGGGGGCACTGCCATTTGTTTAACAATATTCACCCCATTATTTAAATTTTAGGAATCCCTGAATGTGTTTTGGATGAGTGTTAGTTGCTAGGATGGTGGTAACTGTTGGCTTCCTCACAACCAACTTGAGGAAAGCTGCAGGTTCAGATTGGTGAAACACTAAGTTAGTATAGCCATTTGCTAAACCCAAGAAAATGTATTCCAAATCTAATTTCAGACCAAACTGGCAGCTTGTACCTAGTCTTAAAGTGTACATTTGCACAGGTAATCACCCACTTAGCTCCATGGGTACGTAACTGATGCAGAAGTCTGGGATTTGAAAGCCCCACTCTTTTTCCACTTCTTTCGTTGTTTTCTGGACAGGTCTGTCAAAGTGGTAAGGTACCAGTCATTGCTCTGATCCATCCTGGAAGCCCTAAGGAAGGAGAGGAAGCTGGGTGGGGCTTTCTAAACTCTGGACTGCTGTTCCAGTTGCATGAGCTATGTGACAGTTAATCCCCCATGGATGTGAGTACAGCAGGGACCAGTGGGTGGGGAAGGGTTAGGGTGTAAGTTCAACTTTCCATTTTTTGTAAAAAGGTGAACTTACACTATAACTATAAATTCTGCTCAGTCCACTTGGGTAGTGCTTAAGCTTAATTCTTAAATTCTTAATTCTTAATTAACCCCCTACTGGATATTATTAAACTTGAATGTGAAAAAAAGGTGGGTTCATTTAGAAAACACTTACTGTAATGCGCAATTGAACAAGATAATATGGAATCCCCCACTTTATAGGACACTTGACCCAAACATAAACGTAATTACACGGAACACACTTAAAATTTGGGACAGGGTCTATAAGCAATTAAATGGGCAATATAATCACCTTTAATAGCACTGAAAGGAAATTAATATTTTGCACCAGGGAGAAAGATAATAGGAGGAAATTGGATGAAAAAAGAGAGGGCACAATTAGGGGATATAATAAAAGATGGGAAAATAGTATCATATCAGGAATTAAAAAATAATAAGGATTTAATGTTGATCAGTGAATGGCGATACCTCCAGCTGGCCCACTTTGTTAAAAACTTACCTCAACCTATAAGATCAGATAGAGAGCTGACCCCGTTAGAACGGCTTTTCACAACAGACAATACTAAAGGTATAATTTCTAGGCTATATAAATTATTGTTGACAGTGGACGAACTGGAAAACTCACCATTTATTAAAAAATGGGAAAGGGAGTTGGGAACACAGAGGGATAAAATAACAATTGGGAAAATATTGAAACTAACCCATAGTTCGGCATCCATCATCAAAACTGCAGAAATTAATTCTAATAAGTGCTCATGCACGCAGACGTTTTAAAAAACTGGCTGCAAAGCTAGCTCTGACACCTGGAAAAATCGGCGTTAAAAACGCGATTTTTACCGCATTTTGCATTGGCGTTTTTGCGCTTTTTTTGCGTTAGGCCGCGTACACACGGGCGGACTGTCCGTCCAACTAAGTCCGTCAGACAACCCGACAGACAGTCCGTCCTACTTTTGAATGAACGGACTTGACCACACACGACGAACAGACAGTCCGCTGAAAGCTTGCGCGATGACGTGTACAGCACGTACGACGGGACTAGAAATACGACGTCCAATACACTGCAATGCAACCTTCGGCCGTGTAAATCCTTTCTGAGCATGCGCCATACTTAGTCCGTCCAACTAGCCTACTCACGAGCGGACTGTCCGCTGAAACCAAAGTTGGACGGACTGTATTACGGAAATTCCGAAAGACTTAGTCCGCCAGACTGTCCGCTGAAAAAGTCCGCTGAAGCCCACACACGAGCGGACTGTCCGCTGAAACACGTTTCAGCGGACCAAGTCCGTCAGACAGTCCGCCCATGTGTACGCGGCCTTAGCGTTAAGTAGCATTTTTTAAAGAAACACATCTCTTGGCTATAGCACTCTCAAATTTCCCACAATGCCACAGAAAACAAAGAAAATATGTTACACGTTTATGCGCGTTTATGCGCGTTTTTGCACGTTTTTTCCGCTATTCGCGTTTTTACAGCTCTAGCTCCGTGCCACGGAACGCACTGGTCCTGGTTTTTTTTTTACAGCTTAAAAATGCCTATGCCATTTGCAGCTCAAAAACGCCTAGGTGGGCATGAAGCCATAGACTAACATGGACAGCCATTTTTAAGCTGCAAAAAAAGCTCAAAAAAGCGGCTGTAAAAACGTCCATGTGCATGAGGCCTAAATGCTTAACTAGATGGTACGCTACCCCAGATAAGATCAGTACATTTCAACAAGGTAAGTCGGCGGAATGCTGGCGAGGTTGCAAAGAGGTAGGAGCAATGGTCCACCTTTGGTGGGATTGCCCAAAAATCAATAAATATTAGAAAAAGATTTTATATTATGTAAAAGAAATTACCCAAATAGAACTAAAAGAAGATGGTACTGTTGCATGGTATAGAAGGGGAGGTAAAACAATATAAAGAGTCACTAATCCCGCACCTTCTAAACGCAGCAAAAAGACTGATTCCTAAGAAATGGCAGGATATAGAAAGCCCATCAATCTGGGAGTGGATAGACGCAGTGGAAGAAACATATACGATGGAAAACTTGAGCGACAGTACTGGGGAAAAGAGTGCTGCAATGGGATGGGAAGGCTGGAAAGAGTTCAAAAATACATGGAGTTATGCAGAAGAATTAAGACTCTAGACCTATATGGGGAAAAGGAAAATATTAGGAACTGAAACAGTATACCATGTAAAGCATGCAAGGTCAAGCGCAGGGAAGTGGGTGGGACAGAGGGGAGGGGGGGTTGGGGAGGGAGAGGAGAGATCTAGGGTAAACATTTTGTAGTAATGTATTGTATAGCCACTTATTCAAACTAAGTTGAATTTAAATATAAAAGGTACGCAAAAGAGCAAAAGATAAATGCTACTATGATGTAAAGAAGAGAAGGGATAGAGATTATCGGTAAAGTCGATTTAAGTCTCTCCAAAGAGTTTGCTGAAGTGGCAAAAGAAAAACAAAACTTGAATGTTGCCTTCTTTGACTGATGTCTGCCCTTTAATTCTGCATAAACATCACCTTCCCCAAATTTTCCCGGCATCTAGACTGTGTCTGACATGTTGGTGGTTATTAATTTTTTCAACTGTTTGCCAGTGCAAGAAGTAATCTGGGAGTATGATACAATAAACATCATATCATCTGCAGAAGGTCTCCCCCAAAACTTGGACACTCCTTACATGTTGAACTTTAGGGAAATGAGTGCCAACTATTTGTGACGGGGAAGGTTTGCACAAACCTTTGACAATGTTGTTTTAACTCATTTAAAATTGTGATCTGCTGAAATACTAAACTAAAACTAAACTAAAACTAAATGGCTATCAACAAATATAATGATTCCCTTTACCCCCAATAGGCAGTTATTATATCAATATTATGAACACATGTTTTGTAACGATGACAGTTTAGTGTATGTAAATGTACCACAATAAACAGATCATCCTTTCTAACAACTCAGACAAGTATCATAACCTAATTCAATCAAATGCTTCATGCACTACATGTTATGCTGGTTGTCAAGTCAATTTATTTTCTCCCAAAAACTTCTGTACAACAGTAATAGCTTAGCGGAATATGATTAACACATGTAATTATAAGCCCAAGCATTTTCTATTTTGTACTACACAAACTATTGATTTGGTAAATCAATATTATGCTCCTAATAAGATATGGACACAATGTAGTCAACAGTCATGAATATCAAATTGGTAATGAATATAACCGGAAACTAAACAATTTCAAAGACTGTAATTATAAAAATAGGAAATGTATGTTGTATGCTTGAAGGTTAACTGAATCACTTGAAGAATACTGCAATGAAATATTGTAGAGGCATAGATAATTGATTGTGTTAATAGCACTTTTAAAAATGCTGTATACATTTAGGCCTTTAGTTACTACAATAACACTTGTGTGTCAGTAGCTAGGATAGCTGGATAAGAGATCCTTTCTTAATGCACTTTTTGCACTGTAAGCTAACATGCTGCATAAATGCATCTCTGTGTAAAACAGTAGACTATCTGCATAGGTTCAATACCCCCCCCTGCTGAGCCAAATATAAAGCTCTGAAGTCAGCAAAACACATGTTTCCTGCTGATTAGAGAACTCTAGTTCTTATTTAGTAGAGGGCATGATAAATCAGAGCCCTCTACTTCCACACAGAGAGCAGGGGTCCTTCTCTGCAGAATGCTGGCAGGGGGCAATCTTTTTTACTTATAAAACATGAAAAAACAGCTCTCTATGGGTAGAAGTCAGATATTTAAGACAAAGTATATATGCATAAAAGCCGATGTGCCTAAGATTGGATACAAATTGTTTTTATTATACTTAGACGGTTGCCAGGCAGTATACACAAAACTGTGGACACTAGTGCAAAGAGCAATAAAGAGGATAAAAAACATATCGCTGTGTATAGATAAAATGATATTAACCTGGTACCACCATAGAAAAATCTTGATAAGAAGAGGTTAACTGCTCCCGAGAGGTTTAATACCATTAACAACCGGCTAAACCTCCCAGGAGCAGTTAATCCCTTCTTATCAAGATTCTTCTATGGTGGTACCATGTTAATATCATTTTATCTATACACAGCTATATGCTTTTTATCATTTTTATTGCTCTTTGCTCCAGTGTCCACAGTTTTGTGCATACTGCCCTGGCAACCGCTAAAGTATAATAAAAACAAATTTGTATCCAATCCTAGGGGCATCGGCTTTTATGCATATATACTTTGTCTTATATATCTGACTTTTACCCATAGAGTGCTGTTTTTTAGTGTTTTATATTTCGCTTTCCATTTGTCCAGTGGTTGGCAGCTGCACGGTGGGTCAGCCCTATTCTTAATATATCCTCATCTGACTGCCTGTTTTGAGCGCTTGAGGAACTTGTTGTTTGTTAATCTTTTTTATGTAGACTGTTGCTAACTTATAAAGACAATTTTATTTTTGCACACATTTTATTTTTGTAGTAGAGCAGCCGGGAGTCACGTTACCTGCCCGAAGATAACTGAAAAAAAGGTATTTAGAGGCATCTTTTTAAACAAACACTTGGAGAGTGAGTTATTGTCAGATAAAGGAGAGGGGCTGCCAGAATATTTTTAACATTTTTTCATTACAAAAAGCGGCAGGGGAGAGACACACAGGAGCTGACAGGCAGGGAGGGAGGGGGTGAGGACAGAGGAGAGAGTGGATGACGGAGACACGTTAGCTGACCAAGGTATTCAGGGCTCAGCAGTCATGATTATAGTGGGTGATTACAGTAAAAAAAAACTTTGCTTTTAAAGGTGTCACTAAGCAAAACTTATAATGCTTTGTATTGCTTCCATCAGATGGTTTCTGGAGAGTTTCTTGGATGACATGCCCACAATTGGCTGGGGCTGTCCCTTTATTATTGTGAGACATTTGTAAACAAACACAATAAATAAAATGGGGCACATATATAATTAAGTGAAAGTGAAATACAGCAAATATTCATTGCAAAGGTATCTTCCTGGTGCACATGTTTTAAATTAAAGGGAATGTTTCACCTGTAGTGAATGCATGGGGAATGTTACATTCACTACTATTCAAATATACCCTATTGTCTTGTAAAGTAATTACTTATGTTTCCTATTGAATAAGAAATACACATGCAGCAGTGCATTTCAGTTTAAAGATGTTTAACACTTTTGTAATGTATATAGAAAATAATTCTAAACAATTACAAAAAGAAATGCAGAGCAGCTTAATGTAATACACATGCAATGTGTCAATGTTAGACATTACAGATAATATCATTTTAACACCAACGTCCAGTAGTTTTAAATTGCCATCAACAAGCCATGAAGGATAAATTGTGGGCTACATATGCATCATGACAAAGAATGAAACCAATATTTTTAAAGAGAGAATGTATCGCAAATCGGATATGAGTTGTTGCCTGGATACCTGAATCATTCATGGCCAGACAATCCACAATGATTTATGTCCTCAATTTAAAACTTTCAACAACATCCTCACTTTAGTCCTGATTAACTGACATTAAGCTTGCACTGCCAAGCGGGATTAGTAGAGTTATTTCCCCTTCCCCAGCAAAATGGGGCTCACTCATTCATGAATTTCTACACTTGCACTTTTGCAAGGGTGACTGTAAGACTGTAATACACATTTCTGGGATTTGTCAATATGATAATATTTATTCAATCTAAATCATTTCCTGCACAAAGTTTTTACTTATAATATGTTTTACTAGTTTGTTGAAACTATGTACAGAATATAAAAGATTGCAACATTTAAAGGAAAACTCCAGTTGCATTAAAATTTATATCATATATGTAATTATCACAGGTTATTTAGTAATATTGCTGTTACCCCAAAGCGCCCTCCCAATTTTGAGGGCATGTGGCCTGGTATGGTTCAGGAGGGTGGGCGCTCTCTCTCTCCCCCCTGTGGGGGAATCCCATGCCATTTTTATCAATGAACTTTTATGTGTATTGCTGGACCGACAATTTATTTTAGCCGCGAGTAGTTTTAAATGACTTTACCCTTAGAAATGTAATTTTGCGGTCAGACTTTTCTAAACACCGGAAACATGCACCCCATAACAGGCATACTATAGACACCCCCCCTACAAAATTTAAAGGAATATTACGCTTTTATTGTTTCACTTTAAGCATTATTAAAATCACTGCTCCTGAAAAAACAGCTGTTTTTTAAAACTTTTTTTTGCATTGATACATGTCTCCTGGGGCAGGACACAGGTCTCCAAAAACTTTTTATGACAATACCATGCTTATAAGCCTTTAAAATTAGCACTTTTTATTTCTCCCATCGACTTTTAAAGCGTGTTCCATGGCTTTTCGAATTTGCCGCGAACACCCAAAATTGTTCGCTATGTGGCGAACAGGCAAACACTCGTTGTTTGAGTCAAAATTACATTCGACTCGAACATTGGGACCATCCCTACTCACTTCTTTACATTGTAGCAAAGTGTAATTTCTCAGTGTTGTCACATGAAAAGATCTAAAAAAAAACTGTATATATATTTTTTTTTCTTTTTTTTTCATACTATCATTAGTCAGTATTCCTGATCACTGCCACACCAGTTATATTTTTGAAATAATTGTGACAAAAAATGACAACATCAAAAAACTCACCATGCCTCATGCTAAATACCTTGGACTGTCTTTCCAAAATTTGTATTGTCCTGGCATTTTCAGGCCTAAACAAATGAGAAATGAGGGTGTCATACATCAGGATTGATCAATTTTCAGATATACCATAGTTTATGGTATAACTTTTCCACAGACTAAATAATAAACACTAATATTAGTTATTTTCACCAAAGAAATATAACAGAATTTATGAAATTTTGATCTAAATTTATGAAGAAAGATTTATTTTCAAAATTTTATAACGGAAACGAAGAAAAAAAATTGTTTTTCTACAACATTTTGGTATTTTTTATTTGTTTTGGTTTATTAAGCAGTGGTGATTAAATACCACCCAAATAAATCTCTGTTTGAACAAAATAATAACAATTTTGTTTGAGTACACTGTTGCATGACTTTGCAATTGTCATTCAAAGTGTGACAGTGCTGAAAGGGAACAAAAATGTTTTGATGGATTTGGAAATATTTTGCAAAAATTGCAAAATGTGTATGACTATATCTATGGAATGGTAAGTCTACCCTGTAACAGATATAACAATTACTAATAGGGCCTAAACATTATATGATAATCAGAGGGACAATTCCATATTCAGGACAATCATAAGATTTTCATATAGCATGTACACAAATTTGAAGAGCCAATTCAGAACTTCCAAAAAAAGTTACTGAAGGAGCAAACTGCACAGTTTTTTTTCTCGTTACTGAACATAACTGACAGTTTTTGTGTAATGTTTACAGGTTTCGTACAATAGAACATCACATGAGAAATATTGCCCATGATCGCAAAATAGAAAAATCACAACCCAGAACATGCAGCCATTTATAAGTAAATATCATAGGCATTATAATAATAATTTATAAAATGTGTATATTTCAATATGTATGACACAATGTCCTTTTGTTATTTGTGAGGAGAGTTTTGCAGCAACATGCAAGTCTTCTTGTTTCTGTAGTTCTACGGAGCAGTATAGAGCAGGTTTTCCCCATCAACACAGTCAGTGGTTGCAGACCGTGGTTGCAGAAAAGAAGATTTCACCATCTATAGCAAGCCTAAACCTTTAATAAAAGAACAGAAACAAAAAAAGGAAGGGCCCTAGGTTATAAAAGGCATATACTGTATGTTGATATGGACACAAATCATGCTGAAATTATTCATTCACCAGAAATATTGAGTTGTTTTTTTGACAAGGTAATCTTCTTTGTACTAATAAGGTATTCAGAATATGTTTTTGTTCTAAGTTGTAAAATATGATTTCACCATTTTGCTGCCTCTGTGTATAGTGCCATGTAAAAGTTTTAGGCAAGTGTGAAAAAATAATGTAAAGTAAGAATGTTTTCAAAAATACATATTTAACTTGTTTATTTTTATCAATGTAAAAAATTCAGCGTGAACAGAAGAAAATTTTAAATTAAATCAATATATGAATACTCTTTGGCTTCAAAACAGTATCAATTCTTTTAGGTACACCTGGACACTTGTTATCTAATTCAAATTTGATTTTAATTTGATTAGAATTTGAGCAAAGTTTTGTTTCATTATAATTTATTTTGGATTTGTTTAAATTCATTCCTATTGTGAATTGGAAATTTGAGTACATCCATATTTCCGAATATTGAAAAATGTGTATATATTTAGATTTGGGACAAAATTAACTGTATATGCCTAGTCCCTGAACACTGCCACATCAGTTACAGGGTCCCTGATCACCACCACACCAGTTACAGTGTTCTTGATCACCACCACACCAGTTACAGTGTCCCTGACCACCCCCACACCAATCGTATTGTCCCTAATCACTGCCACACCAGTTAATGGGTCCCTGATCACCAACACACCAGTTACAGCATCACCACACCAATGTGAGTCAGTAACAGTGTCATTGTTTGTCACCACACCAGTTCCAGTGTCACCAGACCAGTGTAAGTCAGCAATAGTGTTCCTGATCACCACCACACTAGTGCAGTGTTGCCTCTGCCTGCCACCTGTACTAACCCTGGCCTATTTATTGATCATGTTTCTGTCTGTTGCCTGGACCGATCCTTTGGCTGTTTGCTTATCATGTCTCTGCCTGTGGCCAGAAATGACCTATGTGCTAATCCAACTGACTATGCTTCTGTGAGACACTAGACCCAGCCATCTTCTGTGGACAATTGCACTCCTGTAAAGACAGGAACTCTTTTGTTCTTCCTTTCTTCAGCCTCTTCTACTTCCTTACTGTTGAACACAGCATTCCTGGGGGCAGCCATGTAACAGTAGGCTAGGCTTGCTATTCCTATAGGAACTGGAACTGCTACAGGTGATGCTACACTAAGCTATATTCCTTAACCACTCCTACAGAGGAGACCATTACAGTACATTGCTTTTGGTAAAATTGGTTGATTCATGTGATACACAATATACAATATATGGTATATAATCATTCCAAAAAAGTCTCACACACTCAGGAGAAGTAGTAGAATGCATTCTGAGGTGTAATTCTAAGTATGCCAATGCAAGGATGAACTTCTGGGCTGCGTACCTGCCAATGTGGTGCAGCTAATGCCCTAAACTTAGGAAGAGGGCCAACTCCACCAGCTGGAACGGAAGCAGCCGTAAAGCCATCAGTTTGGTGTAACTGTCATTGAGATGCTGGGAATTGTGCTGGTTAGGGGGAAAACATTTTTTTATATTCTAGCATCTGCTTAAGACACACTTAAAACACAGGATGCTTTTTTGAAATGGCAGAGTGGGGAGATAGGAGACTTACTGAGAAGTTCAAGTCTACACTTGGCTCTACTCAACATTGCTCTACGTTGTCTCTTTATCCTACTTGCCATGTCATAAGGTAAGCCTCTCAAATCCCTTGTTATATGTCCCTCCCTATCATTTGAGGCCTCAGATGTTTCAATGGATGCAGATGGAAAATCCTGTTGTGTGTGTTGGGGGGGGGGGGGGTGCTAAGTAAGGAATGATAGAGAGGAGTGCAGGTCTTTTGCTGCACCATGCTCCTGGTGCTCTTTCCCTCAACATTGAATAAGATGATCTCTTGAGCATCCTCCTTTATCATGTAACTGATGCAGTTCTGAGATATTTCAGCCAACTTCTCTGTGCCAGCTTGCAGTGCAATGGTAGGATTTGTTGTTGAGGATGGGGAAGAAGATGCTGAGAAAAAAAATGCAACTCTTTGACCTCCTTTTCTCATGATCTGGTTGTATAGCCTTCCCACTGCCAGAAGGAAAAGGCAGACAGGCCCTGCCTCTCAAAAGTGCATATTTATCCTAAAGAATGCAAAACCTGTTTGACCCCTACTAAGTGTGCATTAAGATCCTCTGCCTTTCCCCTTAAGCCTTCCAGACACAATTAATACAGGGCATTGCCTAGCATTCTTAGTAGCTATGGCAATAGGGAGATTGAGAATGTTGGGCACACTTAACAATGTAATGATTTGATGCACTAAACCGTATTTCATTTGTATGTAGTGATGTTCTGCAAACAAAGGGAAGTTTCACCTGTGATAGAAACAATTTCACATTGGTGACTTAAAAAATATAAAAAAAGACCATAGCAAAATTATATTAAAATAAAATCTAAATCCCTCAAAAAACCTAAAACCATAAACCCAGACCCTAAAACACTAAATCCCAACCCTTTATTTTTTTTTGCGTGATTCTTTTGTTAAATGTAACTGAAAGTAAAGAACAAATTAGGAAATGGGGGATTGTAGGAACTGAATTGAAGCTCAGGATTTTAAAATACTATACAGTAAAACCTTGGATTGCGAGCATAGTTTGTTCTGGAAGCAAAAAGTAAAAAATATTGCTCTTTTTTCAAAATTGTCGCTCTTTTTTTGTCGCACAAAAAATAAAAACCACAGAGGTGATCAAATACCACCAAAAGAAATCTCTATTTGTGGGAAAAAAGGACGTAAATTTTGTTTGGTTGCAACGTCGCACAACAGTGCAATTGTCAGTTAAAGCGACGCAGTGCCATATCGCAAAAAGTGCTCTGGTCAGGAAGGGGGTAAATTCTTCCAGTGCTGAAGTGGTTAATGAAGGTACACCATTTAGAAACTCACATGATTAATGATTAAAAGATGCACATCTAAGTGTGCAGGCATCCAGGGTAAAGCTCTCCACATAGACCATCCCCCACACGACCGGCTCTCACTGCTGTCAGTCATGACCAGGAGGACTACTCTCAGTAGAGTGATCTGAAAGCGAGTCTTGAATCACTCTTCGATTGCAGCCTGGAAGTGACATTGCCAATGGCGGTGAGGAGGATGGTCTATGGGGACAGCTTTACCCCAGATGCCTGCATACTTGGACGTGTCTGTTTTTTAATCAACCATGTGAGTTTCTAAATGTTGTACCTTTAAATGTAAGCATATTGCTACACTTAGCCCCTGTACACACGGTCGGAGATTTCCATAACCAAATCCATCGGATTCTGCCCGTCGGATTTTGTCCGTCGGATCTTGTCCGAAACTGTTGCATACACACGGTCGGACAAAGTTGACGAAAAATCCGATCTTTCAGAACGTGATGACGTAATTTTGTTACGATGGGACTACATTCAGGCTAGTAGCCAATAGCTTTGATGTAGGAATTTGATCTGAGCATGCGTGGCACTTGGTCGATCAAAATGCTCTACACATGATCGGATTAGGTCCGACCGGCCCAGTTGGTCGGGAAATACAGAAACGACAGAGATTCGGACGGAAACAGTCCGATGCATACCACACACAGTCGGATTATCCGACGACACGGTCCGATAGGACACATTCCGACGGATTCTCCGACCGTGTATACAAGGCTTAAGAGGTGCCTCTCTTCTCTTTTATATTCAGTTGTGACATGGCGCTACTTGTATATCAAGACATTGCTTGTATGTCAAGTAAAAATGTATTAAAAATGTTGCTTGTCTGGTGGCTACCGCACGCTGGTTGATGGTCGGCTGAGAGCAGAGCTCCGCTCCAGCAACGGGATTCTAGTGCTCTCAGGGGACCCTTGAGCCAGCAACGAAACCTCACAACCCTCCGGATAGTCTCCTCACTGAATCCACTCTCAAAGACATGCTTGACTCCCTGCGTGCTTCCCTGCACACAGACATAATGCACTGTATAAGCGACTTCAAATCTGAAGTGGTGCAGCTAATGCCCTAAACTTAGGAAGAGGGCCAACTCCACCAGCTGGAACGGAAGCAGCCGTAAAGCCATCAGTTTGGTGTAACTGTCATTGAGATGCTGGGAATTGTGCTGGTTAGGGGGAAAACATTTTTTTATATTCTAGCATCTGCTTAAGACACACTTAAAACACAGGATGCTTTTGGAAATGGCAGAGTGGGGAGATAGGAGACTTACTGAGAAGTTCAAGTCTACACTTGGCTCTACTCAACATTGCTCTATGTTGTCTCTTTATCCTACTTGCCATGTCATAAGGTAAGCCTCTCAAATCCCTTGTTATATGTCCCTCCCTATCATTTGAGGCCTCAGATGTTTCAATGGATGCAGATGGAAAATCCTGTTGTGTGTGTTGGGGGGGGGGGGGGGGTGCTAAGTAAGGAATGATAGAGAGGAGTGCAGGTCTTTTGCTGCACCATGCTCCTGGTGCTCTTTCCCTCAACATTGAATAAGATGATCTCTTGAGCATCCTCCTTTATCATGTAACTGATGCAGTTCTGAGATATTTCAGCCAACTTCTCTGTGCCAGCTTGCAGTGCAATGGTAGGATTTGTTGTTGAGGATGGGGAAGAAGATGCTGAGAAAAAAAATGCAACTCTTTGACCTCCTTTTCTCATGATCTGGTTGTATAGCCTTCCCACTGCCAGAAGGAAAAGGCAGACAGGCCCTGCCTCTCAAAAGTGCATATTTATCCTAAAGAATGCAAAACCTGTTTGACCCCTACTAAGTGTGCATTAAGATCCTCTGCCTTTCCCCTTAAGCCTCCCAGACACAATTAATACAGGGCATTGCCTAGCATTCTTAGTAGCTATGGCAATAGGGAGATTGAGAATGTTGGGCACACTTAACAATGTAATGATTTGATGCACTAAACCGTATTTCATTAGTATGTAGTGATGTTCTGCAAACAAAGGGAAGTTTCACCTGTGATAGAAACAATTTCACATTGGTGACTTAAAAAATATAAAAAAAGACCATAGCAAAATTATATTAAAATAAAATCTAAATCCCTCAAAAAACCTAAAACCATAAACCCAGACCCTAAAACACTAAATCCCAACCCTTTATTTTTTTTTGCGTGATTCTTTTGTTAAATGTAACTGAAAGTAAAGAACAAATTAGGAAATGGGGGATTGTAGGAACTGAATTGAAGCTCAGGATTTTAAAATACTATACAGTAAAACCTTGGATTGCGAGCATAGTTTGTTCTGGAAGCAAAAAGTAAAAAATATTGCTTTTTTTTCAAAATTGTCGCTCTTTTTTTGTCGCACAAAAAATAAAAACCACAGAGGTGATCAAATACCACCAAAAGAAATCTCTATTTGTGGGAAAAAACAGTGCAATTGTCAGTTAAAGCGACGCAGTGCCATATCGCAAAAAGTGCTCTGGTCAGGAAGGGGGTAAATGCTTCCAGTGCTGAAGTGGTTAATGAAGGTACACCATTTAGAAACTCACATGATTAATGATTAAAAGATGCACATCTAAGTGTGCAGGCATCCAGGGTAAAGCTCTCCACATAGACCATCCCCCACACGACCGGCTCTCACTGCTGTCAGTCATGACCAGGAGGACTACTCTCAGTAGAGTGATCTGAAAGCGAGTCTTGAATCACTCTTCGATTGCAGCGTGGAAGTGACATTGCCAATGGCGGTGAGGAGGATGGTCTATGGGGACAGCTTTACCCCAGATGCCTGCATACTTGGACGTGTCTGTTTTTTAATCAATCATGTGAGTTTCTAAATGTTGTACCTTTAAATGTAAGCATATTTCTACACTTAGCCCCTGTACACACGGTCGGAGATTTCCATAACCAAATCTATCAGATTCTGCCCGTCGGATTTTGTCCGTCGGATCTTGTCCGAAACTGTTGCATACACACGGTCGGACAAAGTTGGTCGAAAAATCCGATCTTTCAGAACGTGATGACGTAATTTTGTTACGATGGGACTACATTCAGGCTAGTAGCCAATAGCTTTGATGTAGGAATTTGATCTGAGCATGCGTGGCACTTGGTCGATCAAAATGCTCTACACATGATCGGATTAGGTCCGACCGGCCCAGTTGGTCGGGAAATACAGAAACGACAGAGATTCGGACGGAAACAGTCCGATGCATACCACACACAGTCGGATTATCCGACGACGCGGTCCGATAGGACACATTCCGACGGATTCTCCGACCGTGTATACAAGGCTTAAGAGGTGCCTCTCTTCTCTTTTATATTCAGTTGTGACATGGCGCTACTTGTATATCAAGACATTGCTTGTATGTCAAGTAAAAATGTATTAAAAATGTTGCTTGTCTGGTGGCTACCGCGCGCTGGTTGATGGTCGGCTGAGAGCAGAGCTCCGCTCCAGCAACGGGATTCTAGTGCTCTCAGGGGACCTTTGAGCCGGCAACGAAACCTCACAACCCTCCGGATAGTCTCCTCACTGAATCCACTCTCAAAGACATGCTTGACTCCCTGCGTGCTTCCCTGCACACAGACATAATGCACTGTATAAGCGACTTCAAATCTGAAGTGGGGGCACTGGGGGGGAGAGTGGATCATTTCGAGAAGAAAATGGGTGACTTTGCTGTCGCACACAATACGCTAGTGGATGCCCATAATGGCCAAGCTGAGGACATTGAGTGGCTCAAATCGAAGATGGCGGGCCTGGAAGACAGGTCCAGGCGCAATAACATTAAACTGAGGGGGATCTCTGAGTCTGTTCTGCCTGCACAGCTATCCCAACATGTCCAGGATCTCATGAGAATCCTGCTGCCCTCATTGTCAGATCAGGAATTGATTATTGATCGCATCCACCGGCTCCCTAAACCTCAGCACCTTCCGGATAATGTTCCGCAGGATGTCCTGATGCGTATTTACTTTCACGTTAAGGAATAGCTCTTGTCAGCGTTCAGAAGAGAGAGTCAGCTCCCAGAAAAATTCTCTCATATACAAATGTACGCAGACCTCCCAATATACCATGCAGAGAAGGAAAGCACTCCTGCCAATAACCGAAGCCTTAGGCAATCATGGGATCCCTTATAGGTGGGGGTACCCACTGAACCTGCTGATTACCCATGAGGGCAACACCTCTGTGATCACCACACTTCAAGAAGGTCTTGCTTTGCTTCGATCCCTTGATATTCTTCCTGACGAGCCTACTGAACAGTCAGCCTCTTCCCCACCTGCAAAATTGGATATCGAGAGGATTGGCAGACTGTATCGCGGAAGAGGAGAAAGAAAACCAAAAAACGTGTCCCCTGTAGTAGTCTGTTGCAACACTGTTGCAACACTTTCTTGCGACTGATTCCCAGTCACTTGGGTTATTCCAGCACGCACTATTTGTTTTCCCTCAAATAAATGGACATGTATGTTGCCTTCAGATCTCGCCTGAGATCTCCTTTTTTTTTACTAACTTTCACATTTTTGCTGTTTTTTTTCCCTTTTCAAGTTTATTGCAGTACTGATCTGGTCTGTCTGTGTCCGAACTGCTTATTCCTCCTTGGATCCGCATTGTCATATCTCTGCCTCACGCATCTGTGTGGATTCAAAACAACAGAATACTCAGGTACTCACTGTATGAGGTGTCCCTTTTGTTTTATTTTGCATCTGACTTCCCTCCATAATGGCGCTTAGTTTTGTTTCTTTTAATGTGCATGGCCTGAATCATCCGGCCAAGAGGAACTCTTTATGGAGGGAGGCCTTGAAACTCAGCGCAGATGTCCTCTGCATTCAGGAGTCCCATTTTTTGGAATATGACCACACCTAGATTCCAACATAGAAACTTTCCCCACATATTTCAGGCCTCAGCCTCAGAAAAGAAAAGAGTGATAATCGCTATTAAAGATACAGTGGCCTTTAACTTGACTGAAGTGCAGATAGACCCGGATGGGATATACTTAATTCTTCTAGCGGAACTAAATAATAAGGCCTACACAATCGTTAATCTGTACGCACCTAATACGCATCAACTGCGTTATTTGAATCGACTATTCCGCAAGATTGATAAGTTGCGTAAAGGTTCTCTGATTGTTTGCGGGGACTATAACATGACGGTCGATTACACACCGGACACTACGGCCAGGGCTAACCGATCCTTACCTAAACTACAACCCTTGCTGGTTGCTGAGGATCTCTATGATGTATGGAGATGTCAACATCCGAGTGAGAAAAATTATAAGTTTCACTCTGCTAGGTACAACACCTATTCCAGAATAGATCTCATTCTGGTTGATAAGATGCTGTTGCAGGCGGTGTCTTCCTCCACCATCCATGATATCTCTTGGTCAGACCACGTGCCTGTTTCCATCACGGTGGTGGAGCGACACGCTCTGTGCTTGGCATATCTTTGGAGAGCAAACTCTCGGCTATTTCAGAACTCCTCGCATGTTGCTGCTATCTCAAAAAAAATGTCTGAGTTCTTTGAGTTGAATGCTCGCTCTGTGCAAAGTCCTACTACCCTTTGGTGCGCGCATAAGGCATTCATAAGTGGAATTATGTTACAGTTTTGCTCCAGGGAAAAAAGACTAAGAACGCAGAGATTAGACTGCATCTTAGGGGAAATTCGGGCCTGAGAATCCTCAAACAAGCAGACGCCAGACGCCAACACTGCTCATAAGCTTACTCTCAGGCGTCTATTGCTTGAGAGATATGACAAATATGCGCACTCTCTTAAAGTAACACATTACTCCTCTAGCAATCGGGCTGAGAAATATTTAGCCAACAGATTGAGGGCGGCCAGGGTCAAAGCCAAGATCCCCTTCATTTATCACCCTTTGATAATAAGAAAAAAATAAACCCGAAAGAAATAGCGGATGCCTTTGCTGATTATTATTCATCATTATATAATTTAAAATTAGACGAGAATACACCCCAGCCCACAGATGAGCATATACAATCCTTTCTCTCTAGTATCAATCTTCCCTCCCTCTCTGTAGATCAATTAGCTTCCCTTAACGCCCCTATTACAGCCCTGGAAATAGCGAAAAGTATCAAGTCTCTTCCCCTGGGCAAGTCCCCGGACCCTGACGGCCTAACCAATGATTATTACCGTACCTTCTCGGCCTCACTGTCCCCAATACTATCTGACATCTAAGCTGAAGCAATGTCCTCAGCCTCCTTCCTTGCTCAGAGCATATGTGGTCACAATCCCCAAGCCGGGCAAGGAACCTACTACCCCTTCCAACTTTAGGCCAATTTCCCTATTAAATACAGACGTCAAGTTATATGCCAAAATACTTGCTCAGCGATTGCTTCCTATTATCCCTATGCTTGTTCAGCCAGATCAGGCTACAAGACGTGTCATTGGTGTTATCCAGTATGCTGGGGCCTGTCGGACGCCTTCTCTGCTCCCTTTTCCTGGATGCGGAGAAGGCTTTTGACAAGATTCACTGGGGATATATGGGTCAGGTCTTGCGGAAGTTTGGTTTCTGTGGGCCGATCCTCTCGGGTATTCTTGCTCTCTACTCCACCCCCTCGGCACAGGTTTTCACCTCAAACATGCTGTCGTCCCCTTTTTCTATTTCTAATGGTACCAGGCAGGGCTGCCCGCTCTCCCCTACAATTTTTAACCTCCTTATTGAGCCATTAGCTGAAAAAATCCAATCCCACCCAAAGATTTTAGGTGTCTCCATACAGGATAGTCCCCACAAAATTAATTTATTCGCGGACGATATTATTCTTTTTCTGACTCAACCTGCTACGTCATTGCCACAGGCCCACAATGTACTTCATGAGTTTAGCTAAATTTCCTATTATAAAGTAAACTTCTCGAAATTAACCATTTTAGATTTAAATATTGGGCCCTCCCTTCGAGACCACCTGACTTCCACATTTCCATACACATGGAGTTCATCCAATATCCCCTACTTGGGGCTTATAATAACCAAAAACGCTCGGAGTCTCGCAGACGCTAACTACCCCCCACTTATCGACAAATTGACTAAGGATTCGAGTAGAGTGGCTAAGTCTGAATTGTCGTGGTCAGGGCACGATGCTGATGCATCGTGCCGTGGTCAGGGCAAGATGCTGATGCTCCCCCAAATTCTGTACATTTTAAGGGTCTTACCTACTACCCCATCTACTAAACACTTCTCGGCGCTTAATTCTTTAATGAACAAATTCATCTGGCGATCCAGAAGACCTCGATGTTCCAAAACTTTGTTAGTGAAACATAGATTGGCGGGCGGTATGGGCATGGTGGACCTCAAAGATTATTATCAAGCGTCCATCCGTGTCCAACTAAAACATTGGTTCAACTCTTCATTGGAGCCAAAATGGTGTTGTATCGAAAGAGCCCTTAGCCCTACCCGAAATTTGAGGCTCTTACTGCTTACTGATTCGATCAGACCATGGGCCTTGCAACAGCTTCCAGATACTGTCCAAGCTTCTCTGAAAGCTTGGAGAGGGTTTCTCAGGTCTACGCCTACGGCTACTAAACGGATAGAACTCCCTATACCTCTTCAAGCCCTTGAATTCTTAATTCCCAATCTCACACTGAAAGAGTGGATTGGGAAAAGGATAATGTGGTTAGCTGACCTAGTTCAGGACTCCTCTCTGATCCCGTTTCATACTTTGCAAGCACGCTTCAACCTAACATCTGCACATATATATAAGTATCACCAAATTTCCTATTTACTAAAAGATAATAAGGTCCATCATGTTCCGATAGCAGAAGACCTTTGGGGCTTCTACGATACTATTCCTGCCCTACCTAAAGGAATCACCTTATTTTATAATTTTTTTCAGCAAAAGCTTATCTTTATTAAATCCCGCCCTTACCTTAGGTGGGGGAGGACTTGGAGAGGACCATCTCAGAAACACAATGGTGCCACGCATTTCGGGCTAATTATAAGGCCTCTAAGTGTGTTGGACATTGGGAAATAGCTAAAAAAATCGCTAAGATGGTATCTTACGCCATACAAAATCTTGAGGTTTGGCCTCTCCGAGTCCTCTCCCCTATGCTGGAGGAATTGTGGGGAGGTAGGTAATCTCCTACACATGTTTTGGTCATGTAAGCATCTGACAAGCTTCTGGAATGTCATATTCCAGACTATCTCTAGTATAACTGGAATCTTCACTACTCCCGATCCGGGATTGGCGATTCTCAATTTAGGCATTGAGAAATACCCACCCAATTTTAGAGTTGTAGTATCTCACATTCTTCTAGTTGCCAGAACGCTGATAGCTAGATTTTGGAAAAATGATCAGGCACCCAATGCCTCGGAGGTACTGCTGACCACCCAGCTATACTACACGTATGAGTCAATCCTAGCCATAAGGTCTCGCTCAAAAATAAAGTTTGATAAATATTGGCAAGTGTGGGAAGTATGGCACAATAGAACTCTAACCACCTAAACCTTAGGCTTTTGAGCCTATTTACTTTCGGTAGAGTATGGACTACACCGGGCCATTCCCGTTTTCATATCTATATCCATCTATTTTGGACACCAGATGGACCAGTTTTGAGAGTTTTGTCACTTGTTATGACTTAGTTTAGAGTACGTTTTGTTTGTATTTATTTTCTTACGTCTCCCAATTTTTTTTTTTATGTTCTTTCCTCCCTCCTGCTGTTTGGCTGGTCGATGCTTTTACCTTGATCACTCAAGTAGCACTGGGGAAGGCTCTGTCGATTATCCTGCCTCTGGCCCAATAATGCCATCCTTTATCTGTATGATGGGCATTGATGGGTTTGGGGGAAGTAGGTGAGGCGATAAGGATCTATGGGGAATGGTATCTAATTTGTATATTGATGTGTTTTCTACTGTACGACCCTGATACGTGAAACGGTTGATCATATCTATACCTGAGGGTTATTCTTGTCAGATCTTGTCTCCGGAATTGTGGAACAACTGTGGAGATGTTTGGATTGTAATGTAAAATTTATTTAATAAAAACTATTTACAAAAAAAAAATGTTGCTTGTCTTGCAAAACGCTCTCAAACCAAGTTACTCTCCAACCAAGGTTTTACTGTGTAGCCTTCGAGTGCTTACTTTTAATCCAAAACACTGTATCACTTATAAACAATTAATGAAATTAACAAATAAAATGAAATGAATGCTCTTAAAAATTCAACCTAGGGATACACCACATACATTATAATGTTAGACTACTATAAATATGAATCATTAATTACCAACCTCTAGATTCAGTCTTTCAGACAGTATTCTATCCATTTACAGGAATATATTTTTGTTTTGCCATGGCTGTCCATGTACATCTAACCAGTCACAGAGGTCTGTATACAAGTAGAGAGATTTGTTGTCCTGTAAATTAGTACCAGCATTAACAGGTAGATGCTTGTTACTTGTGGAGGAGAGTAGGGAGAACAACATGGATGAAGTGTACAGAATTGCATACATTAGCTACATTTTAGGACTGGCTCATTGCAGTTAAACTGTTGTAATCAGCAGTTTGTTATACTACTAAATCAATAGTCATTACAATGCAGACTATTGAGTGCAAGACTTTATCTTTCTGGTAAAGCAGTTGCACTGTATCCAAATATTTACTTTATTTGAATAAAATAACCCCACTAAAGTCTATGAGACTCGAACGTTCGAAAATCAAAAGTGCTAATTTTAAAGCCTAATATGCAAGTCATTGTCCTAAAAGGGGATTGGGGACCCGGCTCCTGCCACAGGGGACATGTATCAATGCAAAAAAAACTTTTAAAAACTGCAGTTTTTCGGAGCACTGATCGACGCTTAAAGTGGAAAAAAAGTGAAATATTCCTTTAAATATTGTGACTAAATATTGTGTCTATAGTATACCTGTGAAGTGGCACATGTTCCCCGTGTTTAGAACAGTCCCTGCACAAAATGAAATTTCTAACGGAAAAAAGTAATTTAAAACTGCTTGCGGTTTTAATGTAATGTCTGGTTCCGGGCAATACGGATGAAAATCATTGAGAAAAATGGCATGGGTAGCCCCCCTACTCATCACCAGCCCCTTTGGGTCTTGTACTGATATTAAGGGGAACCCCGTACCCAAATTAAAAAAAGGAAAGGTATGGGGCCCCCAGGCTTTATATACTCAGACCAACAGTATACAGGCGGTGCAAACAAGACAGGGACTGTGTAGGTTTGTTGTGTTAAATAGAATCTATTTGTAATTTTGAACTGGTACATTTTTAAAGTGTAGCTCCAGTCAAAAAATCTATTTTTAAGCTTTTTGGAAAACATAGGGAAGGGTTATCATCCCTGTATAATTTTTTTGCCGTCTGTCTTTTTTCATCTCACTTCCTGTTGTCTCCTTCCGTTTGCAAGTGGGAGGCGTTTGTAAGTTGGATGTTTGAAAGTAGGGGCCTGCCCTATATGCTCTGCAGAAATCTAGGCCTAAGGTGTTGGTGTTGCCACAACACTGTAAGCCCTTAAAGTGACTCTTGGTAGGCGCTGGAACGCCCTGCTGCGAACTATTATATCAAGAATTGTAATTACATGCCAATGTTGAACAGTGGTAGAAAAATTGGGCCTTTGGCGGTGGTGGTGCTGGTGCCACAACACTGTAAGTCCTCACAGTTAGTCTCGGTCGGCACTGAAACAGGCCCTGCTGTGAAATATTATATCAAGAATTGTAATTACATGCACCTGTTAAACAGGGGCTGAAAAATTGGGCCTTAGGCACTGGTGCCACAACACTGCAACACCTCACAGAAATTCTAGTTGGAGAGCAGCAATGAGCCCTGCTGCAAAGTATTGCATCAAAAATTGTAATTACATGCCCCTGTTAAACAGGGGCTGAAAAATTGGGCCTTATGCACTGGTGCTGGTGCCATGACACTGCAACCACTCACAAATATTGTAGTTGAGTGCAGCAACGTACCCTCCTGCAAAATATTGCATCAAAAATTGTAATTGCACGCCCCTGTTAAAGAGGGGCTGAAAAATTGGGCCTTAGGCACTGGTGCTGGTGCCACGACACTGCAATCCCTCACAGATACTCTAGTTGGAGTGCAGGAATGAGCCCTGCTGCAAAGCATTGCATCAAAAATTGTAATTACATGCCCCTGTTAAACAGGGGCTGAAAAATTGGTGGTGGCACCCAGAACCAAAAATGTACATAACAAGATAGTCACTCAGCATCAGCATAGGCAGTCTTGAAGGGATGTGACATTTAAAAAAAAACTATTCGGTTACATCAGCTTCAGGTGCTTGGTAGCTAGTGGTGATCCAAGACTGATTCATCTTTATGAACCGTACCGTGGATCAAGGAGAGTTTCCAGCCAGTAATGATCCCTCTCCTTGATCCTCTGAATACGAGGATCCTTCCGCAGGCTTTGCAGGATCAGGGAGGCCATGCAGCGTAGGTTAGTTGAGGCATTCGGTCCGGAGTCCTCTGGGTCACTAAGGACGACATGATCCGCAGCGACCTCCTCCCAGCCACATACAAGTCCACGGGTTTCTTGGGACTGTAAATCATCCCTAAAAGTCTGCTGCTTCTGATGCTGGGTGTCAGGCTCCACCTCCATGCTGACACAATCCTCCTCCTCCTCTTCCTGTGTGATCGGTGGGACAGCAGGAACACTTTCTGGATAAAGGGGACCTTTGGAGGCAAGGAAGTCCTCCCTTTTCCTGCCTCTGTTCTGCCTCAAGTGCCCTGTCCATTATTCCATGCAGCGTGTGCTCCAACAGGTGAACAAAAGGTACAGTGTCACTGTGCATGCACTGTCACTGCTCACCATCCTCGTGGCCTCCTCAAATGGTGACAGGACAGTGCATGCATCCCTGATCATGGCTCACTGGCGTGGGGAAAAAAACGAGCTCCCCTGACCCTGTCCTGGTGCCGTAGTCGCACAGGCACTCATTGACAGCCCTCTGCTGCGTGTGCAGCAGTCATCCTGCCTGTGGCCAATTATGGCTCTCCTCGCTGCTGGCGCTGTGATTGGCCAAGCATGTGGGTCACAGTGCATGCTTGGCCAATCATCAGCCAGCAATGCACTGTGATGCCGCAGTGCATTGTGAGCAATGAGCTCCACACGAATATAGCAAGAACAGCCAACAAAGTTCTGGTTTCTAGCGAACAGGTGAACACATGCATTTGACTCGAACACCAAGCTCATCCCTATTTGAGACTAATATCTGTGTGTGTGTGTGTGTGTGTGTGTGTGTGTGTGTGTGTGTGTGTGTGTGTGTGTGTATTTCCTAAAATTAAACTCACATGGTCCATCACTCAACTCTCTGTTATATAGTTTAACCCTAATTTCAATACAATTCCATTATTTGTGGTCCTGTACTCAGATCCAGCACTGCTGGACTCAAATGTATTCCACCATATAATGTAAACTGCTACTCCTAATACCTCAGAAGTGTCCTAGAGCCCTTTACCTCTCACTCTGACAAAAGAACCTGACTTAAACTACTTTGCTTTAAAGTGGGTGTAAACCATCTCCTATACCTAGTGAAGTGAACAGCCTCCGATGATACAGATAGATCAAACAAGTCTCTCTACATAAGTTTTCAATACAGTATCTCACAAAAGTGATTACACCCCTCACATTTTTTGTGAATATTTTATATCTTTTCATGTGACAACACTGAAGAAATTAAATTTTTCTACAATGCTAAGCAGTGAGTGTACAGCTTTTATAACAGTGTACATTTGCTGTCCCCTAAAAATTCAACACACAGCCATTAATGTCTAAACTGCTTTCAACAAAAGTGAGTACATCCCTAAGTGAAAATGTCCAAATTAAGCCCAATTAGCCATTTTCCCTTCCCAATGTCATGCGACTCATTAGTGTTACAAGGTCTCAGGTGTGAATGTGGAGCAGGTGTGTTAAATTTGGTGATATCACTCTCACTCTCTCATACTGGTCACTGGAAGTTCAACATAGCACCTCATGGCAAAGAACTCTCCGAAGATCTTAAAAAAAAGAATTGTTGCTCTACATAAAGATGGCCTAGGCTATAAGAAGATGGGCAAGAACTGGAAACTGAGCTGCAGCATGGTGGCCAAGACCATACAGCGGTTTAACAGGACAGGTTCCACTCAGAAAAGGCCTCGCCATGGTCAACAAAAGAAGTTGAGTGCACATGCTCAGTGTCATATCCAGAGGTTGTCTTGGTGGGGGCCAACTTGTCAGTGCTCAGACCATACACCACACATCAAATTGGTCTGCTCGGCTGTCATCCCAGAAAGAAGCCTCTTCTAAAGACGATGCATAGGAAAGCCCACAAACATTTTGCTGAAGACAAGCAGACTAAGGACATGGATTACTGGAACCATGTCCTGTGGTCTGATGAGACCAAGATAAAATTATTTGGTTCAGATGGTGTCAAGCGTGTGTGGCGGAAACCAGGTGAGGAGTACAAAGGCAAGTTTGTCTTGCCTACAGTCAAGCATGGTGGTGGGAGTGTCAAGGTCTGGGGCTTCATGAGTGCTGCTGGCACTGGGGATCTACAGTTCATTGAGGAAACCATGAATGCCAACATGTACCGTGACATACTGAAGCAGAGCATGATCCCCTCCCTTTCGGAGACTAATCCGCAGGGCAGTATTCCAACATGATAACAACCCCAAACACACTTCTAAGATGACCACTGCCTTGCTAAAGAAGCTGAGCGTAAAGGTGATGGACTGGCCAACCAAGTCTCCAGACCTAAAACCTATTGAACATCTGTGGGGCATCCTCAAATGGAAGAGAGGGTTACCTAGCGTATAACAATGAGAAAGCCTGTATAGTAATTCAGCTTTATATATATAGTTAATATTGTCCTTATTGTGGTAGGAGTTGGTCCATACATACTCAAAACAGTTCAGGTGCAAGCCATCCCCAGAGCGTATCCAAAGTAGTCTGTGAGAAATGCAAAAGAGGAAGGGAGGAAGGTGCATCTAAGTGTAGTATTACAATCTTATTGATTAGTGCAAATGTAATGCACTTACACAAGAGAAGACATCAAAGGCACATCTGTCATATGGAAGGTCCTACTCAAGGGGTGCCAGCAGTCTGGTTTCCCAGTATTCAGCAGTGTTCATGCCTGTATGGGATGTTGATTCCAAATCAGAAAGTGAGGGGGATCCTAGCTGTCTGGCATGGACCGAGCGGTGGGAAATTATGTCATCTGGTGGACCTCAGTGTAGGAAGGACAGGAAACTAGGCTACGCGCTCGGAGCATACAGCTCTTTCTACTGTGAAAGAGCAGCTTGAATGCAGTCTGACCCCGGCTGTGGAACTATAAGGGCAAGTGGACCCAGAGCATGTAGAAAACAAATTTGCAACCACATTCAACCGCATGTATGTAGCGCCGACTCCTGAAGAGCATGCGCTATGTGTTTTTTTCTATTTAAAATTCCTAAAGCCATAGTTGGGTTTTAGGCTGGGTTCACACTGCTGCGGGGGGAGATCCGGATGTGATTCGCACAGCAAATCACATCCGATCTCCGTAGCACTGCGAGTTCAGCCATACAGATAGTATGGCTGAACTCGCAGCTGTCCCGCAGCAAACTCGCACAGGACCCTTTTTTGGGTCCGCAACGGAATCGGATCGCATGGGGGTTCACACCATGCGATCCGATTCCTGTGCGAGTCGGCAGATCGCACTGCGATATGCCGACGGATCTGGGGGTGTCATTAACATAACATTGACACCCCCAGCCGTCCGCATAGGGCAGTGTGAACTGCCGGCGGGAGGTATGCGATGCGGGAAAACGCCGCGGATTCGCGGCGTTCCCGCATCGCAATAGTGTGAACCTAGCCTAAGGGTTAATTATACCAAATTATGATTTCAGTACCAGTCTAGCTGGATTGCACTGGATTCTGCTTGGCCACAGGTGTCAAAGTAACCACTGGCAACTGTGAGAACGCAGTTTAGCTGGGCATATTGAGTGCCATTCTTTCTTGGAACCAGCCCAGTGGGAGTGTCATCTTGCTGTGCATTCTGGGAGAATGTACTTAAGGGACTGACATCACATGCTTCTGGGTTCCGGTCCAGAAGATCTTTCTGTCTGTTTGGTCCTGGTCTTCCTGACCAGCCCCCAGGGCCCTCATGGCCTGGGGTGTGGATCCATCCAATTTCGAGTCGCGGGGCTGGCTAGCCCGAGGCAGAGTAACTGGGAGGAGGATTCAAAGGTGGCCCGGTGCCGTCTCATCTGTGGAGAAGCAACCAGGGGAAGACTCTTCGGGAGAATGCAACGCATAAGGCTGGCTTCCCATAAGGAGCCTGGAGGCTCAGTTGAAAGGACACCAAGTGAATCTACACTCATATGGTATCACCGGACAGGCTGTGAGATACTGGTACCGTGTGATAGCTCTCTATATTTATCAGCGTCCTTCAGTTACATACAAGTCTGTGGCAGAGACTTTATTCAAGTGTTCTACATACAAGTCTGTGGCAGAGACTTTATTCACAAGTGTTCTACATCCAAGTCTGTGGCAGAGACTTTGTTTTACTTAACCACTTGACCACTGGGCACTTAAACACCCTTAATAACCAGACCAATTTTCAGCTTTCGGTGCTCTCACATTTTGAAAGACAATTACTCAGTCATGCAACACTGGACCTATATGAAATTTTTGTCCTTTTTTTCACACAAATGGAGCTTTCTTTTGGTGGTATTTAATCACCGCTCGGTTTTTTATTTTTTGTGCTATAAAAGAAAAAATACTGAAAATTCTGAAATAAATGTATTTTTATTTGTTTCTGTTATAAAATTTAGCAGATTAGTAATTTTTTCTTCATACATTTTGGCCAAAATTTATACTACTACATATCTTTGGTAAAAATAAGTACAAATTGGTGGATATTATTTGGTCTTTGTGAAAGTTATAGAGTCCACAAGCTATGGTGCCAATATCTGAAAATTGATCACACCTGAAGGACTGACGGCCTATTTCAATTCTTGAGACCCTAACATGCCAGAAAAGTACAAATACCCCCCAAATGACCCATTTTTGGAAAAAAGACATTCCAATGTATTTAGTAAGAGGCATGATGAGTTTTTTGAAGTTGTCATTTTTTCCCACAATTCTTTTCAAAATCAAGATTTTTTTTACTTTTTTTTTTCACAAAATTGTCATATTATCAGTTTATTTCTCACACACAGCATATGCATACCACAAATTACACCCCAAAACACATTCTGCTATTACTCCCGAGTACGGCGATACCACATGTGTGAGACTTTTACACAGCGTGGCCACATACAGAGGCCCAACATGCAGGGAGCGCCATCAGGTGTTCTGGAGCACCCAGGACAATTCTGACATTTCTCTCCTACATGTAAAAATCATCATTTATTTGCTAGAAAATGACATAGAATCTCAAAACATTATATATGTTTTTTTAGCAAACACCCTGGAGAATACAATGGTGGTCGTTGCAATTTTTCGAATGCTTTTTTTGGGAAAAAAAACAGTTTTGTGCTTAAAAAAAAAACACAGTAAAGTTAGCCCAATTTTTGCATAATGTGAAAGATGAAGTTACGCTGAGTAAATAGATACCTAACATGTCACTCTTCAAAATTGCACACGCTCGTGGAATGGCGCCAAACGTCGCTACTTAAAAATCCCCATAGGCGACGCTTTACATTTTTTTTACTAGTTATATGTTTTGAGTTACAGAGGAGGTCTAGGGCTAGAATTATTGCTCTCGCTCTAACATTCGCAGCGATACCTCACATGTGTGGTTTGAACACCGTTTTCATATGTGGGCTGGACTTACGTATGCGTTCGCTTCTGCATGCGAGCACATGGGGACATGGGCGCTTTAAAAAAAAATGTATTGTTCATTTTACTTTACTTTATTTTGGTTTAACATTTTTTTCCCAAAAAATAAATTTTTTGATCACTTTTATTCCTATTACAAGGAATGTAAACATCCCTTGTAATAGGAATATGGCATGACAGGTCCTCTTTACAGTGAGATATGGGGTCAGTAAGATCCTACATCTCACCTCTAGGCTGGAAAGCCTGAAATAAAAAAAATAAAAAAGATTCTGGCTTTGATCGTATTGGCGAGTCGGTAGAAGCACCGGAGGGCGGCGGAAGGGGGGGGGATGTCTATGGCTGGGTATTGCAGGGTATCACCGACAATGGCTGGGTATTGCAGGATATCTCCGAGTATGGCTGGGTATCTCCGAGTATGGCAATTTATGGCAGGGTATTGCAGAGTATTGGCAGGGTATTGCAGAGTATTGGCTGGAATTTTACTGCAGAGTATTGGCGGGTAGTGCAGAGTATTGGAGGGTAGTGCAGAGTATTAGCTGGTATTGCAGAGTATTAGCTGGTATTGCAGAGTATTGGCGGGTGTTGCAGAGTATTGGCGGGTGTTGCAGAGTATTTGCGGAGTATTTGCAGAGTATTTGCAGAGTATTTGCAGAGTAATTGCAGAGTAATTGCAGAGTATTTGCAGAGTATTTGCTGGCACTGCAGAGTATTGCAGGGTATTTGCTGGTACTGCAGAGTATTGCAGGGTATTGCAGAGTAATGGCAGGGAATTGAGGGGTTAAATTTCGGTGAGCAGCGATGTGGGCACTGCAGATGCAGCCCACAGCGCTGCTGACACCGATCTTTCCCCCCTCCGCTGTACCGATCGGTAGAGAGGGGGAGGGAGGAACCGGCGCCATAACATGACGCCGGTTTGTTTACAAGTGATCACTCCGTCATTTGACGGAGCGATCACGTGGTAAACGGCCGCGATGACTCGGCGGTCACGGATGCTCTCGAGTGCGCGCCCCAGGGGACGCGCGAGAGCGGAATTCTGGGAGGACGTCATATGACGGCCTCCCAGAGTTAAACAACTGCCCTGTAGCCGTCGTTCGGCTATGGGCCGGTTGTTAAGTGGTTAAACAATCTATCAGCTGCTAGGCCTAGTGAGAGGAGGTCTATCTGGTAGCTGTGAAATTCCAGTTGTGAGCGGTAATTCTCTGGATTTCTACAGTGAGAGACTTCCTATCTTTTGCAGTTCCAAAAGTACCTGAACTTCCTAACCAAACCTTCTACCCTTCTTTGAGAGACTGTTTGTCTACTTGTTGTCAAATAAATATCTAAAAAAGTGGTCAGTTTCTGCAATTCTTTGGGCCATCTACCTCGGGAAACCCCTAGATATACATGAGGTCAAGAAGGTAACGGTAAGCCCAATCAAACCAGCCGTTCCTTCAGGGGTCAGTGCTACATATATATTACATGTAAGTAAGTAGAAGGAGCTGTATGCTCCGAGCGCGTAGCCTAGTTTCCTGTCATTCCTACACCGAGGTCCGCCCACCGGGTGACGTAATTTCCCTCCGTGCGGTCCACACCAGGCAGCCAGGAACCCCTTCACTTCCTGCTTTGGAATCAGCATCCCATACAGGCATGAACACATCTGATCTCTGGGAAACCAGATTGCTGGCACCCCTCAAAGAGGACCTTTCATATGACAGATATGCCTTTGATGTCTTCTCTTGTGTAAGTGTATTACTTTTGTGCTAATAAATAAAATTGTAATACTACACTTAGGTGCACCTCCCTCCCTTCCTCTTTTGCATCATCAAACAGAAGGTGGAGTAACTGCAAAGTCTCTAACATCCACCAGCTCCATGATGTCCAGTGGCAACCTGTGAAGCTCTGGTGAACTCCATGCCCAAGAGGGTTAAGGCAGTTCTGGAAAATGATGGGGCCACACAAAATATTGATACTTTGGGCCCAATTTGGACATTTTTACTTAGGGGTGTACTCACTTTTGTTGCCAGCAGATTAGCTAGATTATTTTGAGAGGACAGTAAATTTACACTGTTACACAAGTTGTACATTCACTACTTTACATTGTAGCAAAGTGTAATTTCTTCCGTGTTGTCACATGCAAATATATAATAAAATATTTACAAAAATGTGAGGAATGTACTCACTTTTGTGAGATACTGTATATATCTGCTGCCTTCAGGTTTCTGTATTCTTTAGAGAGTGAACATTGTGTTAGAATTTTTACTTCCTCTTTCAGCAGTGGGAGGGGAGTCTTGGCATACACTGTGTGACAGCTGATTGGAGGAAAGGCACACATCCCCCCTCCACATAGGCAGAGGAAGAAAGAAACCTGCAGAGCTCGTGAATAGATCCGCTTTCTGCTAATCTATTTATAGCACCCTCCCCGACACAAATTTTCAGCTGCTTTAATCTCCTGTGTCTGAGAACTTGTTAGAAATTCTCATGCTGATAACAGAGGAATGAAGCAGCATAAAGACAGGGGACTTAGGGCTCTGGAGAGAGATAAGTAAACCCTACAAATGTATGTGCCCAGGCCAAATTTAATGAATCGGGTTTACATCCATTTTAAGTTCATGAATCTATTTTGTTGAGCTGGAGAGACTCCATCCCTCCCACTACCAAAATGTTACTGACTCTGGTAAATGCAGCCTTCATAAACTAATTTATGACGCTAGGGTATGTCCATGTAAATTCAATAAAATTTAAGGACCCTGGTAGGGCTTGACTACCTCAGATACTAGAAATACTTAAATTTCCCTTTTCTATGCCTAGTGTACACATGTAAGTTTGGGTTGAGTGAGAATGTGGGGTTCATTTACTAAAACTGGAAAGTGCAAAATCTGATGCAGCTGTGCATGGTAGCCAATCAGCTTCTAACTTCAGCTTGTTCAATTAAGCTTTGACAAAGCTGATTGATTTCTATAAAGAGCTGCACCAGATTTTGCACTCACCAGCTTTAGTAAATCAACCCCTATATATTTTTTTCTATTGTTTATACCCTATGTGTTGTACCTGTTTAGTCTATTGTCATTTTCAACTTTTTTTTCAGTCAAGTCACAAACACCTTTGTTAAAAATAAAATCATCTCAGCTACATGTAGAACAATTTTCCCCAAACCACTGTCTAAGCTCCAGTGCAGGCAGAAGCAGCAGGTCTCTTTCTTAGGTCAGAGCAGATGGACTCAACACTATGATTGTAATAACTTTTGACGTATGTTAATTCAATGATCTCTTTAAGTCTCTCAAAAAGTATGGAAGCGTTATAAGCCGTGTGTTAGTTCTAACTGATATTTTTAGCATACATCTGTTGGCATATGCTCTTGTAAGCACATTACAACGTATTTAATATCCATCAAATTTTAATATGAAAAATATTTCTGCTCTGAAAGATATGCATTCTCAATCATAGATGTTTGAAAATATGCCTCAAACTAGATGGAGCTTTTTGTGTCTAGACACCTGTGAATTTTATACTTGAATAAACCTCTCTTCATTTTCTCTCTGTTTTCTTATTATAATGCTCCATTTGGCTTACTTTTTTATCAGATATATGGAAGAAGATCCAGCTCACCAATTTCACATCTTTTCATTTTTTTGTTCTTATACTATATAGATATATATTGTGCAATGTTATGTTGTAGTTTCCATAGTATTACCAAAACACAACAATGAGAATCAATTAAAAAGTTATTTTTCAAGTACATATTCACTACAAATACTGATACTGAGGAATTCAAAAATTTACAGCTCGTCCAATGTTGACATAACTTGGTTAGGAACTGTAGGAACTATTGTACCAGCTAAGCAGATGACTATATGTACTGTAGCTACTAGGACCTCATTTCAGTTTGAAAGCAAAGGCCCTGATCTGTGTAGCAGAACTGCTATGAGCAGCAATTTCAGTAGTGATCAGAACAGAAGAAAGAGTTGTCCAGTGCTGGTTACAATGTAAGCAAAAATTGACACTTTAAAGTTTGCTGGCTCTCTGGAGCATATATATAGTACATTGCACCCAGACACACACTCTCTAATAAATGAATAAATGTAAACAAGCATTTTAGCAGTGGACAGTGTCAACAGAGCAGTGGATGGTGTCAGTAGAGAAAAGGATGTGTCAGTAGGGCAGAGGTTGGTGTCAGTAGGACAGTGGATGGTGTCAGTCAGTAGAGAAGTATAAGTGTCATTAGGACAGTGGATAGAGTCATTCCGTAGAGCAGTGGACAGTGTCATTAGGGCAGTGGACTTTGTCAGTAGTGCAGAGGACGGTGTCAGTAGAGCAGTGGATGGTGTCAGTAGAGCAGGGGACCGTGTCAGTAGGGTGGAGGTTGGTGTCGGTAGGGTAGTGAACGGTGTCAGTCATTTTTTATTTCTATTTATTTTTTTTAATCTTTTTTACAATATTATTATTTTTTTTTTTTTACAATTTATTAGGAGCCCCATTGGGGGCTTTGGTGAAATATCAGGGGTCTAAATAGACCCTTGATGTCTCACTTTTGAGACAGAGAAAGGGGCCGAGGATAGAGATTCCCCAGTTCCTTTTTCTGCAGCCTCAGCTGCACTGGACAGTGAATGAATGAATGGGAAGAGCCCCACACTAAATGGCTTCCTGTTCAGTCACAAATTAAAGCATAGTGAGAGGAGAAGTCTACTTTCAGCTGCTGCAGAAAGAAAACACAGATTGGTTCCAGTAAATTCAATGCAATACTCCCAACTAGGGATGAGCTTCGTGTTCGAGTCGAACGTACGTTCGACTCGAACATTGGCTGTTCGGCCGTTTGGGCCGTTCGCGTCAAAATTCGAGTGGCGCGCGCGGACCACAATGCACTGCGGTGGCGCAGTGCATTGCTGGCTCATGATTGGCCAAGCATGCACTGTGACCCCGCATGCTTGGCCAATCGCAGCGCCAGCAGCGAGGAGAGCCATGATTGGCCACAGGCAGGCTGTGTAGTGCACGCCCCACACTATATAAGGCCGCCTTTGAGGCGACCTCGTGTAGTGTGTTAGCATCTGAAGCAGTGGGTGTTCTGTGTACCTTCAACACAGTTACACAGCAATCGTTTTTGGCTGATTTCCTATCTTGCTGCTGTGTAGTGGTTGTTGTCTGTGCCCTGACCGCAGTATACACCACTATATTCACCTCACCTATATAGCTAGTGATCTAGCTTTAACCACTTAACAACTGCCCATTGCCGATTAACGGCTTCAGGGCGGTTGTTTAACTCTGAGAGGCCGTTAATTAACGGCCTCCCAGAATTCTGCTCTCGCACGCCCCCCTGGGGCGCGCACTCGAGAGCATCCGTGACCGCCGGGTCCACAGGACCCGGCGCATCACGGATCACGGTAAACGGCCGCTCGTCGCGGCCGTTTACCACGTGATCGCTCCGTCAAATGACGGAGTGATCACTTGTAAACAAACCGGCGTCATGGTATGACGCCGGTTCCTCCCTCCCCTCTCTGTACCGATCGGTACAGCGGAGGGGAAAGAGATCGGTGTCAGCAGCGATGTGGGCTGCATCTGCAGTGCCCACATCGCTGCTCACCGAATTTAACCCCTCAATTCCCTGCCAATACTCTGCAATACCAGTGCATACTCTGCAGTACCCTGCCATTACTCTGCAGTACCCCGCCATTACTCTGCAGTACCCCGCCATTACTCTGCAGTACCCCGCCATTACTCTGCAGTGCAGTACCCTGCCATTACTCTGCAGTACCCTGCCATTACTCTGCAGTACCCCCCATTACTCTGCAGTACCCTGCCATTACTCTGCAGTACCCCCCATTACTCTGCAGTACCCCCCAATACTCTGCAGTACCCCCCAATACTCTGCAGTACCCGCCATTACTCTGCAGTACCCCGCCATTACTCTGCAGTGCAGTACCCTGCCATTACTCTGCAGTACCCTGCCATTACTCTGCAGTACCCCCCATTACTCTGCAGTAACCCCCATTACTCTGCAGTACCCTGCCATTACTCTGGAGTACCCCCCAATACTCTGCAGTACCCTGCTATTACTCTGTAGTACCCCGCCAATACCCCGCCAATACTCTGCAATACCCTGCCATAAATTGCCATACCCAGCCATACTCGGAGATACCCAGCCATACTCGGTGATACCCTGAAATACCCAGCCATAGACGCCCCCCACCCCTCACCGCCCTCCGGTGCTTCTACCAACTCGCCAGTACGATCAAAGCCAGAATCTTTTTTTTATTTTTTATTTCAGGCTTCCCAGCCTAGAGGTGAGATGTGGGGTCATATTGACCCCCAGATTTCACTGTAAAGAGTACCTTTCACCCCATATTCCTATTACAAGGGATGTTTACATTCCTTGTAATAGGAATAAAAGTGATCAAAAATATATTTTTGGGGAAAAAAATGTCAAACTAAAATAAATAAAGTAAAATGAACAATAAAAAAAAAAATTTTTTTTAAAGCGCCCATGTCCCCATGTGCTCGCATGCAGAAGCGAACGCATGCGTAAGCCCCGCCCACATATGAAAACGGTGTTCAAACCACACATGCCGAGAACGTTAGAGCGAGAGCAATAATTCTAGTCCTAGACCTCCTCTGCAACTCAAAACATGTAACCAGTAAAAAAAAATTGAAAGTGTCGCCTATGGGGATTTTTTAAGTAGCGACGTTTGGCGCCATTCCACGGGCATGTGCAATTTTGAAGAGTGACATGTTTGATATCTATTTACTCAGCATAACTTCATCTTTCACTTTATGCAAACATTGGGCTAACTTTACTGTTTTTTTTGTTTGTTTTTTAAGCACAAAACAGTTTTTTCCCCCAAAAAAACGCGTTTGAAAAATTGATGTGCAAATACCGTGTGAGATAAAAATTTGCAACGACCACCATTGTATTCTCCAGGGTCTTTGCTAAAAAAATATATATATATAATGTTTTGGGGTTCTCTGTAATTTTCTAGCAAATAAATGATGATTTTTACATGTAGGAGAGAAATGTCAGAATTGGCCTGGGTGCTCCAGAACGCCTGATGGGGCTCCCTGCATGTTGGGCCTCTGTATGTGGCCACGCTGTGTAAAAGTCTCACACATGTGGTATCGCCGTACTCGGGAGTAATAGCAGAATGTGTTTTGGGGTGTAATTTGTGGTATGCATATGCTGTGTGTGTGAAATAACCTGATAATATGCCAATTTTGTGGGAAAAAAAAAAAAAAAAGGAAATAGGCCGTCAGTACTTCAGGTGTGATCAATTTTCAGATATTGGCACCATAGCTTGTGGACTCTATAACTTTCACAAAGACCAAATAATCTCCACCAATTTGTACTTATTTTTACCAAAGATATGTAGTAGTATGAATTTTGGCCAAAATTTATGAAGAAAAAATTACTAATCTGCTAAATTTTATAACAGAAACGAAGAAAAATTCATTTTTTCGCAGAATTTTTGGTCTTTTTTCTTTTATAGCACAAAAAATAAAAAACTGAGAGGTGATTAAATACCACCAAAAGAAAGCTCTATTTGTGTGAAAAAAAGGACAAACATTTCCTATAGGTCCAGTGTTGCATGACTGAGTAATTGTCATTCAAAATGTGAGGGCACCGAAAGCTGAAAATTGGTCTGGTTATTAAGGGTGTTTAAGTGCCCAGTGGTCAAGTGGTTAATAATAGAGCTTGCAGTCAGTAGTGTTAGGAGATGCGTGCTGTCTGCGTGCTCTGTACCCAGTACATACCGCTATAATATAGGGCAGGCCCCTACTTTCAAACATCCAACTTACAAACATCTCCTACTTGCAAACGCAAGGAGACAGCAGCAAGTGAGATACCTGTACCCACTACATACCGCTATAATATAGGGCAGGCCCCTACTTTCAAACATCCAACTTACAAACATCTCCTACTTGCAAACGCAAGGAGACAGCAGCAAGTGAGATGAAAAAAGATGGACGACAAAACAAATTATACAGGGGTGATAACCCTTCCCTATGTTTTCCAAAAAGCTTAAAAATAGTTTTTTTGACTGGAGCTACACTTTAAAAATGTACCGGTTGAAAATTACAAACAGATTCAACTTAACACAACAAACCTACACAGTCCCTGTCTTGTTTGCACCGCCTGTATACTGCTGTTCTGAGTATATAGGGCCTGGGGGCCACACGCATTTCCTTTTTTTAATATGGGTACGGGGTTCCCCTTAATATGCGTACAAGACCCAAATAGGCTGGTAATGGGCAGGGAGGGCTACCCATGCCATTTTTCTGAATGATTTTCAACCATATTGCAGGAACCAGATATAACATTAAAACCGCAAGCAGTTTTAAATGGTGTTATTTCCGTTTAATGTCATTTTGTGCAGGGACTGTTCTAAACACGGGAAACACGTGGCACTTCACAGGCATACTACAGACACCCCCCAGGCACCATATTTAAAGGAATATTTCACTTTTTTTTTTCACTTTAATCGTCATTAAAATCAGTGCTCCCGCCAAAACGGCCGTTTTTAAAACCTTTTTTTGCATTAACCCATGTCCCCTGAGGCAGGAGTCAGGTCCCCAAACCCTTTTTAGGATAGTATCTTGCATATTAGCCATTAAAATTAGCACTTTCCATTTCGAACGTTCGAGTCCCATAGACTTCAATGGGGTTCTAACGTTCGTTTCGAGGTCCGTTCGAAAGTTCTGGTGCGAACCGAGCCGGGGGGTGTTCGGCTCATCCCTACTCCCAACACACATGTTCCTGCACAAACGGCTGTATATTATATTGAGTGCTGAAATTACTAACGGCTGGAACTGACTGCAATCATGAGAAGCGAGTGTCACAAGCACACCAGGATCTCTAAAATTTGGTCCAAAACTTTAATGACATAGTATCAAAAGATAAAAGCAACGTTTCGGAACCACACAGGACTCCTTCATCAGGCATGTGACAAATTGTGATACAAACAGTCCATTATTTAAAGAACCATTCACCAATCAGAGGAAATAACCCCCTGACATCCAATGACATTATATCCCATCCATAAACCTGTGTATTTGCTTCCTATTTACCTAAAACAGCCATCAGGCTGTCATAACCACTTTGGCCAGAGTGGATCAGTGTACCAGTATTCTGTTCATACTAAAATAAATTCTATTTGCACAGAGCACTAACCTGCAATTGCAGCCTCATCAAACATGTATGTTCCTTTCCTCAATTGTGTACTTCCACCTGGCCGTTTACTACCGTTGCTCTGTGACTGTTAGGGGCTTGCCTTTTTACTCCAATCTGACAACACATGAGCCCTATGGGATCAATACATCAATGCAGACGTTCGACGTTGCCATGCCACTTCATGATGCTGGTGGTGGTCTGAAAAAAAGGCGAACATTTAAATAAAATATGAAAATAAAGGAAAAGAGAAAAAAAAGGAGAATAGGAAAAATTAAAAGAAAAATATACAAGTTATAAAAAGGAAACAAAAAAACTAAAGAAAAATGTAAATAACAATAAATGGAAATAAAAGTAAAAATAACTCTAGAAAAAATAAAATAAAATAGAATAAAATCAAAAATGAGAAATGAGAAATGTAAAAAATTAAAATAAATAAATAAATAAATAATTTAAAAAAAATTAAATAAAAATTGAAAAAAAAAAAAAAGAAAAAATTTCCTGTGCCAGCTACCATGATGGACAAAGAAGCAGAATAGCTGCAAAGTAGATACGCAGATAAAGTATAGAATAAAAGATTAAAATTGTTGACACATTACAACCATAAGCAACATCACAACCCAAATTATCTGTCTTCAAGAAAACATAGATAGGATAGAGTGGTATTAAGACCCCCTGGTTGGACTGTGCCTAAGGTATATGTCCAGTATGCCTCACGGTGAAGGAGGTGATGATCATGGTCTACCCCCCTCAATGGTCATGATATTTGTTCAATAACCATGCCCCTTAATTTTGTGTAATTAATGCTTTGTATTGCTACAGGTTTGTTTAAATCGGGGGCTTCACCTTTCAGGGTTCTCTCCAGTGCTACTCTTATATCACTCCTATGTTTCTGGAATCGTCATTTAAAAGGGCCAACTGTTTTCCCTACATACATCAATGAGCAGGGATATTTTAAAATGTAGACACAAAACTCAATGGTGCAGTTGATATATCTTTGTATGCGATATTGTCTGCCATTATGTGGGTGGGTGAAAGATTTCACTACATATCATAGAGTTACAAACATTACAATTATAACATTGGTAACAACCGCTTTTTTGTGAGATTTTAACCTTTGGCTTAACATATTTAGATCTCGGGTCTGCCTGTACCAGTATGTCACTTAAGGACCTACTTGTAGACTAGTAATGTTGGATTCTTAATACTGGTTGTCAAAGTACCATCAGCTCTTACAATGTTAATGTTGCGCGTGGTCGCCTGCTTAATACGATCTTATTCCTGGTTAGAACCATGGTTAAACAAAGGCCTATCAGCTGTTTTGTTAGTTTTAACCAAATTTGAAGTGGATTTCCTAAGCGCTTTGTCAAGTGTTGTGATGGGATACCCTCACTCAATAAATTTTCCCTGCATGGCCTCTAGTTGTAAATTCCTCTCTCTTTCATCAGAGCAGATATGCATTACCCTTTTAAACTGAGAAATGGGTAGGCTATCACAGAGATGTTTCGGGTGTGTAGTGTAGGAACATGTTCCTGTCAGTTGGTTATGCAAATAATGATGTATGTAATATACCCTGCTCATTGGTAATTCTGACGTCCAGATAGGAAGAACTATCCTGGAAAATATCTGGATTGAATATTATACCCAGGAATATCTTATTCAAATGCCCCACAAACTCATGAAAAATGCAAACGTCACCATCCCAGATAAAAAAATAAAAAATGTTGTCAATGTATCTTAACCAGCATTTGACGTGCTGAGAATTTTTCTTTTACCAGGGGCTGAAGATGAAAGTCAATCAACTGTGCCAAGGGCTGCATAAACGATCCTCTTCCTGAAACTATTGGCCTAAACTTCAAAGGTGTTGTTCCCTTGTGAACCTTTGGTATCCCATATATAACGGGCAGTCTAGGATTCTCATCCATCAGGAATTTGTCTGTCTCTTTAGAGATCCAAACGTTTGAGAGACCAATATTAATAAGGGATGACAGGGCATTGAGTGTGCTTTGTGTAGGATCCCTATCAAGTTGTATATAGCTGGCAGTATCTGCTAGCATCAGCAGCATGCCATCCCTATAGTCCGTGTAATTCATTGCCTCAATGGCCCCACCTTTGTTGGATGGTTTAAGGATGAGATTTTTATCGTCCCTCAAAGCCTTATATTTCGCTGGACTCAAGTTGGTGTATTTTTTCATAGTGAAGATACTCGAGCAAACATGCTTCAGAATGCGAATGTAACTGTCTGATATTGGCCAGGAGGCATAAATGTACTTCTCATCTTAAATGCTTGGATCTTAGACCCAGTTACAGTCCCTGGTTGTGTAAAATTCTTTTATCTTTAGTGTCTTTTCAAACTTGAACAATTCTATTTCAACGTTAAAACAATCACATTTTGCTGTAGGACAAAATGAAAGACCTTTGGATAGAAGGCCTAACTCACCCTCTGTGAGGATTCTAGATGACAGGTTGATCACCGGGCTCGTTTGCCTGTTTGTTTTGATGGCCCCTGCGGGTCTGCTAGTTGCTGCGACCTCTTGATGCCCCTCCTGGTTCTTCTTCCTCTCTGTCATGGTTATGCAGTGATCTTCCTGTGTTTGCTTACCTCCCCTCATGTGTTCAGACTAAGAGGCCAGCCACTTCCACCTGGTGGTTTTTATAACCTCTCCTGTAAGCATGGCTCCACCCCAGGCCCTATCAGGGAGCCCTATATTAACCTGTGCACTGCAGGCCATCAGTGCTGATCAACCATTGTGTATTCCTTTGTGTGTTTGGCTTCCTGTTACCTGCCGTGTGCTCTTCTGTTGTTCCGTTACCGACTTTGGCGTGTCTTTGACTATCCCTGTTTGCCTGTGATCCTGACCTTTTGGCGTGTCCCTGACTATTTCTGTCTGCTTGTGGCCCCCGACCTTGGCTTTGTCCCTCACCATCCCTATCCTCCTGTTGCCTACTGTGGGTGTGAGCTGGGGGACCCTGGGGGTCGCGACCTGGAGCCAGTTGCAGCCAAGTCCATCCTCACCACTCGAGGCTCTGGTGAACACCTGCTGGCTCTTAGACTCCGCGCCCCAGGGAATCTTACGCTCTAACCCCGGTGGGACCTGTCTCCCATCTGCAGCAGTCAGCCATAGGGTCCACAACCTTGTGGTGCACTCCTGATCCCTACGGTGTGCATCTGTCCCCTCGCCTCAAGGTGACTTGACACTCTCCCACCTTTGGAAAAAGGGAATTACAGTTCTCAGTACTGGGCACTCTGGGGTTACTGTTCACCCCGCCCTCACTGTGAGTTGAAGGATTTTCAGTTGGTCGTTCACTATCCTATGAGGTCAGCGGATCATCCCTTTGTGAGCTACTAAACGGCGGATAGGCGCGTAGTCATTTTCTCAGCCTTGAAATACCAGTCAACCATGGGTACACCCTTCCATCTTGATAATCCTGATTCACTTGTTTAAACTTCCCCCCTTTATGCTTGCCTTTGTCTTGTGGTATATGCCACAATTTCTTTATCAATTTCCTGAAATACTTTGGTTTATTTATCTTTATCTTGCACTGCCAATTCCAAAACTGTTAGCTCCTGGTTCACCTGACATACCTGCACTTTGACCTCCTCAATCACTAATAGCATGTAGTTCAAAGAGTTCTGAGTGAATACTTTGCACCATTTATCGCAGAAATAAAAAAAAACCTTCTCACTTTACAACTCCTTTAACTCTTAAACCCACCAAACAACTAACACTTAATCCTTAAAATGGAGTTCCGTAAGTAGTGATCGGGAGCTTTTGGTTAGGTGCCGGTAACGCCCTCAGCTCAGCTGTATGCACAGCAATTCACACAAATATGCAGCCCCTCTGCGCCAAAGACTAGATGCTACGAGGCCACATATTTCTGTGCGCCCGGCACCAGGGGTTAAATAAAGTTAATATACTCAGGGGTGATCCTAGCCTTTTTGCTGCCTGAGGCAAAGTGTGAAATGGTGGCTGCTCCCGTTTGGGTGTTTACTGAATGCAGTCAGTTTGTGTGCAAGATCTTAACTTTGTCCCCCCCATGAGCCAGTAATAAGGGATGCAACACTGCACTCAACTACACAGGTAAGTGTGTGCACCCCCACTCCCCATACAAATAAATTATTTTTAATAATAACATTTCACCATGGTTAGCATGCCACACCAAGTAGTGGGTAAAAAAAAGTCTCAGTCTAACAGACACATACAACATTGAGCCCTATAATTTAAAAAGAAAACAGAAACTCTTCACATGTGTTTTTCGGTCTACCTTGAAGAACAAATAGTAGCTACTAATCAGCCAGCAACTACAGTAAGCACCTGGGTTATCAGTAGTGTTTGGCTGTAAAAATAACTCCCCACAGCACTGGTGGTCAGTGGCTGGCTGCAGAAATACCCCCCAGCATTGGTGGTCAGTGGCTGGCTACAGTGGCAGCTGGTAGTAATTTTTATGGGGGTGGAAAACAGTAACAAACCCCCCTCGTTGGTTGGTCAGCAGGCGGGTCTGGTGCACTTACCCCATCTATGCAGCACTTTACTGGTGGCTACCCTTGCTCGGTGGCACCGGAGACAGCTTTCCCTTCCTCTGCTCTTTATGGGCATCAGCAGCTTCTTTTTCCCCCTCCTCCTCCTCAGCCAATCTGGAGTCCTCTATTTTCGGCCAATGGGAAAATGTGCCTCAGACCTGCTTTTGATTGGCCGGATTGAGGATCAGTGTTACAACAGTGAATATTCACCTGGGTGGGCTCAGAGCCCACCCTATTTTGAAGCATGTGAGAGCCTATGGCTCTAATCAGGTGCATACAAAAAAAACACAACCCGCTGCCACTGTCCTTAAGGGGGCCGGATGCTTGAATAGGGGTGGCTGGCCATGGATAGATTTGTGCTATGCATAATTCTATCCATTCTACATATAGGGGGTGACATGGATAGAGGGGCCGCCACTGGCTGGCTGTAAATATATCTCCCCAGCATTGGTGGTTATTGGTTGGCTATAAGGTGTCCCTTATATTCCCTGGTAATCTGGTGGGGCACTCCTTAAAGAAACAAAAAATTCACCACTTACCCCCCCCTCCTTTCCCATGCTCACTTCAAACAGTGACAGCACGCCAAAGCATGCCATCACTATGTTAATGGGGCCTCATAGCACTGCATGGAGCTGGCATTCATCTACCTCTGATTACCTGAAGTCCATTATGGGTATCAGAGGGAGACTGCAGTATTAATGATAGGGCATCCAGCTCAGAGAGGCCTGCACCTGCTTACTGCTCTAAGTGTCTGGCTGAACAATAAACAGAGACTCCTTTCAGTGCCATGTGCATGAATACAGGGAGTTTTCCAGTAACCAGCACATTGCTGACACTCTGTATATTGCACCAGGGCACCCTGTAAGCGATGAAACCAGGTGTGGACTGCACGCACAAAGTGTGCATTGAGTGCCCCCCTCCCTTAAGGCCATTTGCATGATTTGCATACAGTTGTGCTCATAAGTTTACATTCCCTGACAGAATTTATGATTTCTTGGCCATTTTCACTTATAGTATAGGGTTTGGCTGAAGCCAGTTATTATCAACTGTGTTTACTCTTTTTAAATCATAATGAAAACAGAAACTACCCAAATGACCCTGATAAAAAGTTTACATACCCTGGTGATTTTGGCCTGATAACATGCACACAAGTTGACACAAAGGGGGTTTGATGGCTATTAAAGGTAACCATCCTCACCTGTGATCTGTTTGGTTCTAATTAATGTGTGTGTATAAAAGGTCAATGAGTTTCTGGACTCCTGACAGACCCTTGCATCTTTTATCCAGTGCTGCTTTGACTTTTCAGGATTCTGAGTCACGGGGAAAGCAAAAGAATTGTCAACCTATCTGCGGGAAAAGGTAGTTGAACTGTATAAAACAGAAAAGGGATATAAAAAGATATCCAAGGAATTGAGAATGGCAACCAGCAGTGTTCAAACTCTAATCAAGAAGTGGAAAATTAGGGCTTCTGTTGAAACCAAACCACGGTCAGGTAGACCAACTAAAATTTCTGACACAACAGCCAGAAAATTGTCCTGGGTGCAAAGAAAAACCTACAAATAACTTCAGGGGAAATACAGGACTCTCTGAAAACATGTGGTGTGCATGTTTCAAGATGCACAATAAGTAAGCACTTGAAGACAGATAAGCGGCATGGTCGAGTCCCAGAAGAAATCCATTAATATGCAAATGCCACAAAGTATCTTGCTTAAAATATGCCAAACAGCACAGTGACAAGCCTCAAACCTTCTGGCACAAAGTCATTTGGAGTGATGAGACCGAAATTGAGCTTTTTGGCCACAACCATAAACGCTTCATTTGGAGAGGAGTCAACAAGGTCTATGATGAAAGGTACACCATTCCTACTGTGAAACACAGAGCTGGGTCGCTGATGTTTTGGGGATTTGTGAGCTACAAAGGCACAGGAACTTTGGTCAAAATTGTTGACAAGATGAATGCAGTATGTTATCAAAAAATACTAGAGGAACATTTGTATTCATCAGCCAGGAAGTTGTGCATGGGACAAACATGACAATGATCCAAAACACATGGCCAAGTCGACCTGTCATTGGCTATAGCAGAATATAGTGAAGGTTCTGGAGTGGCCATCTCAGTCTCCTGACCTCAATATCATTGAGCCACTCTGGGGAGATCTCAAATGTGCAGTTCATGCAAGACAGGCCAAAAGTTTATAGGAACTTGAGGCTTTTTTGCAAGAGGAATGGGCAGCTTTACCATCTGAAAAGATAAAGAGCCTTATCCACAGATACCTCAAAAAACTTAAAGCTGTCATTGATGTTAAAGAGGACAGGACATGGTATTAATAACTGTAAACTTTTGGGCAGTTTCTGTTGTCATTATGTTTTAAAAAGAGTAAAACGAGTTGATGATAATAAATGGCTTCAGCCAAACACTAACCATGAGTTAAAGAAAAGTTTTTGTGTTATCATTCACACTCTCTGAAAATTTGCCAAGAAATCATAAATTCTGCCAGGGTATGTAAACTTATGAGCACAACTGTACATTATGTATACACAATTAAGCTAACAATATCACTATGCAAATTGTGCATGGTGTGATTTGTAATCTATGACACACCACAACCTAGCATGTTGGGAGCTGTAGTCCATCTCAGTTGTATCTTGTAGCCTGGAATGTTTAGATTTAAAGTTTCTCAGCAGCAAGAAATGTTACATAATGAGAACTGTAAAGAATCTAAAGGCATGTTTGTATAAGCTTGCCATTGCGATATCAGCACGGCAGATGGGGACATACCCAGCAGTATCAGACTCTCCCTCTCTTTATGAACTGTACTGACCTGTAGTGGGATAACATCATTGAGCCCAGGCAGAGATGGGCAGGGCATACAGGGGGACAGCAGTCTGGCATATTAAGTCAAATATAAGGAAAAGTACTAATGCGCTACACCTGCCTACTATCTCAAATTAGTGAAATAATAAATAAATAAAAGGAAGCAGCCAGCACAAAATGGTGATCTCAACACCAAAAAATAAAATCAAGTAAAATGAGTGAATAAATGCGGCGCTACCTATAAAGTAAAAAGTGCAATACTAGAAAAAATATGAATAGCAAAAATGAAATCTAACTCATAAGTTAGAACAAAGTGTAATAAATAAAAGTGCTTCAAGTGCTTAAAGGTGCATAAATAATGCAAATGAATATAAATCCAGATACGTGTGTATATACAAATGCATAAAAATCCAAATTCGTGTATAAGTGCATAAAAAATATCAATACATTGCATATAATCAATAACCACTCAAGTGCAGGAGTGCATAATGACAAAAAATATTAAATGTCCACTAAAACCATGCATAAATAAAATCAAAGTCCATGCAAAAATATATAAAAGTGATATTCAATTGGTGATAGTCCACTGCAAACTTCTGTGCAAACTTCAGTGCCCAGTGCGTGCACCACCTATTTTCCCCAGCCTCTCACCTCCAATAAATGGCAAAAGAGCGTTATGTAAATTCAGATGTATGTTGAATCCTTAACGATCCAGCCCCAATGGATTACCGCTGTGTGTACCGCTATATACCGCTATGTATATACATTCAATTCTCTCCCCCTTTCTCCAAATACATCCAGTTGGCGTTAGTAATGTGCATGGAAGAAAACAAAGGGACTCCCATGTTTAGGAACGTATAACCGGCTTTTTAATAATGATATCCACACTTACATTTAAAATAATGACAGCTATCCCGTAGCAGACTCGAACTTCTGGTCTCGGCCGCGACCGGAAGTAACTTGCGCACCACCTAGCTCCTTCCCTGACGCGTTGCGTCACACCTCGTGACTTTTTCAAAGGGTCTGGCATATTGCATTGCTAACATGCCATTCTTATTGCTGTCCCTATGTGACTAAGGCCTCTTGCATACGGTGAATAAATTGCCTTTTCAGCCATGTAGCATTTTTGTTTGACATTTGAGCACAGATGCATTGTTATCTATGGGACAGTGCACATAGCTGGGTAAAGATCTATAATGCAGATAGAATGAATGGAGTCATTTTCGTATATGCACTGTAACAGGGAGAGGCCCTGTCACTCTTAGAATATAGGAAAATTTGACACTAGATTTGCATTCAGGGCTATTGGGACATTCCAGACTATTGTTTATGAGCAGAGAAAGCTGTGTTTTTGTCTTTCTTTAGATTCTGTAGACCTGGACCAGAACTCTCAAACCTGTGTCCGAAGTTTACCAAGTGCCTGCAATCTATGTGAGTACACAGATGTGCAGAGTCTTTATCAGAGGCGGCTCTCTAATTAGGCAAATTGGGTGGTCACCTAAGGCCTCGCACTCACAGGGGCCTCGTGACTGCCTAATTGAAGAGCCGTCTCTGCTGCCAACAATGCCGCTGCTGCACTGCATTTCGGCCAGCAGAAGGTAAATGCAGCCCATGAGCTCCATTGCCAGGCAGTAGAGAGAGAGAATGGAGCTGTGGCTGTGTCTTGGCGTGGAGGCAGGGCCAGCACTGTGTTGTCTGGGGGATTAGAAGGGGAGGAGACTCATTCCAGAAGGTGGATTACTGATGCTCTGGAGACACAGATGGCGAGGAGGGGAAGAGGAAGGTCCCAAAGAGGAAGCATCACCAGCGCTGTATGGAGCCCATGGAAGGGAAGGGAAGAAAGAAGAGTCCCTCTTTGGGGCTGTCAATCAGTGCGGGGGGATCCAGGGCTCCAGCTGCAGGGAGAGGCATAGCTACCATGACAAAACCCCTTTCTGCAGCCAGCTACCACCAGCATGAGAGAGAGCCAGGCACCCCATCCCAGTTCCTCCAGCATCCCTCAGTCACAGCCACAGACTGGCCTTTATATCCACCCCTGTCCCATCCCCTCCACTCTACTCCCTTACTCCTGGTTATCAGTGTAACTAACAGAAAGGGCAGCTCAGTCCTGTGCCAGTGGCCCAATGTGCCCACCTGTGATTGACAGCCCTTGCCCCCTCTCTTCACCCTGTCTTTACCCCTGCCTATGCAGGGCTCTACTGTGGGGGGGCTTCGGAGGTCCCAGTCCAGTGCTGATCCTCAGCCATGGTGGGTCTGGCTTCTCTGCTGCTACCACCCTCACTGAAACCAGCACCGAGATAGAGAGCACTGACACCAGCACCAAGATAGAGAGCACTGACACCAGCACCAAGATAGGGAGCATTGACACCAGCACCAAGATAGAGAGCACTGACACCAGCACCAAGATAGAGAGCACTGACACCAGAACTGAGATAGAGAGCACTGCCACCATCACCGAGATAGAGAGCATTGCCACCAGCACCAAAAAAGAGAGAAATGACACCAGCACCGAGATAGAGAGCACTGACACCAGCACCAAGATAAAGAGCACTGACACCAGCACTGAGATAGGGGGACACAGACACCAGCACTGAGATAGAGAGCACTGACACCAGCAATGAGATAGAGAGCACTGACACAGGCACTGAGACAGAGGACATGGACACCAGCACTGAGATAGAGGACATGGACACCAGCACTGAGATAGAGGACACAGGCACCAGCACTTTAAGGGCTAATTTAAACTTGCTTCAAAACAAGGCTTCGGACACACTTTGTTTAAGCTCTCTGAATGTCAGTCAAAGCTCCTGTCACTAAATAAAATGGTTAGCTTACAGTCCTGTTTACACTTGCTTTTGATTGGTGCTTCGATGAGGCTTCGGTGGGGCTTCAATGAGGCTTTGGTGGAGCTTTGATGGTACTTCAATAAGCCTGTGGTGGGGCTTTGGTGGGGCTTCCATGAGGTTTCGGTGAGGCTTCAGTGGAGCTTCAAGTGAGCTTTGCCATAGACTTCTATGGAGGCTTTGACGATGCTTTGAAGCACAACTAAAGCTACATGGGGTATAATTTTTGAAGCGAAGCCAAAGCAAAGCAAAAGCAGGTATAAACAGGATAGTAATCTAACCATTGTATTTAGTGACAGGAACTTTGACTAGTGTTCACAGAACTTTAACAAAGCCTGTCCGAAGCCTTGTTTTGAAGCAAGTGTAAACTAGCCGTTAATGTAATATAAAGAAATGGGGGAGCTAATGCGCAAAACCAAACTGTATAGAATAAGATATAAAAGGATGGGAGAAGCTGCCAACATATAAAAGTGTTCCCACACACAAAATATATGAATACGTGAAGTATGTGGCGCTAACTAAAGTGCAGAAATGAATCAATATGTATATAAATACTAAATGGAACCGCTCACACATCTGACAAGTATGCGTGTAGAACAGAATAGGCAAGTGCAAGTGAAAATAAAAATAACAAATCTACTCTTCTCTAGATCACTGGTAAAGTACACCAATGGCACAGATTCCAAACAGCAATCTAAAATAACATCCAGTGTGTATATAAGGTGTGTTAATTAAAAAAGATATGACAAGTCTAATGATATAATGACATACATAAAAAAGAAATGTGAAATATAAAACTTTCTGAATAAATCCACTGTTCTCCTGGAGTGTAAAAGGTGAAATTCAAAAAACAAAGTCTAACAAGTGATAAACACTAATATGATTAAGTTCACATATATAAGTTCATGAATTAAATTCGTGTGCAAAAAAAAAATTGTGCAAAAACAACTTTCGATCAATAGTCAAAATGTGGCTTGAGATCAATTTCCAAAAAATCTGTATGCATAAAGGTACCAACATCCCATTTCGTTTAAAAGATAGTAGAGTACTGGATAGGGGGTTGTAAAGGTACATATTTCAGATATACACTGCAACGTGTTATTGTAAAAGTAAAAAAAAACTCTCTTTATTTATACACAACACTCCAATAAAATGGATACAGACATGTATTCAGAGTCATAGGTATATACACAGAATCCCTATTAGCGACACTGTTAAATGCTGCAATTCCATACTTAAAATACTGTGTCCAAAAACTTCTACATGTTTTGCCAAAAACGGCTTCATCTGGAAAAATGGACAAAGTTGTTCAAAAGTAATTTTTAGATAAATTCTGATATAGATTCTCAACCTCAACATAGGTCCAGGGGTGAGCACTTACTGGGAGTCAACCAAAAATGTCATCCGACAAACATGTTTTAAAGTCCGTGGTCAAACGCGGCCATGTTGGGTCACTCGTAGGGGGGATGACTTGATGTAAATTTTATCACAGTGGATATTGAATAATAATACCCCTTTTAATTCCTAAGTTTACGCTGAATATATCAAGTATCACTATTGGGAGCTCAAGCACATGGAGGCCAGGCAAATAACACACAGAACACCTCTTAATAAGGTATAACGTCTTGACACACACACCTGAAAATCAGTTGGTCTGCGTTATCACATGAAAGAGGGAAAAAAAGCCAAACCATATTATCCCCATGATACAAACTGAAGTATGTTCTCAATAGATGGTTCCACATGTGCTGTCCTCCATGTTGAACCTAAGCTCCTCAAACTCCTCCAATCACATATATAATATCTGTGGTGCGCCACGCGATTCCCCAGCCTCTCACCTCAGATGGAGACCCCTACGGGTTGAGTCAAGCCTTCAGTATGGAAAACAGCAGATCCCAGCACAGCGATCGATTTCCAACAATTCTCCTGATTGTCCCAACAATAGCGGATTTTTGGGGGTGACTCTAGGCTTAACAGATGCAGTGAGGACATGAAATAAAATAGGGTGGTTCCATTGTGTAGTATTTCCCAAAATAATTTTATTAAAACAAAGAGTAAATTACAGTTTAAAATCAGATAATCCAGCAAACAGCAGGGTACTTCCGGAAGTACGGAAGTACTCTGCTGTTTGCTGAATTATTTGATTTTAAACTGTAAAGCCTCATACACACTATCAGATTTTTTGCTGATTATTTCCTTCAGATTTATCATAACAATATAATATGAGATCACACCTTAGGAGTTTCAATTTGTATGCAATCAGGCAGGCCCTTGCACTACATGGTTTTTGTAAATCTAAAGACAAAAATCAGCAGAAAATCTGATAGTGTGAATAGGGTTTTAGTTACTCTTTGTTTTAATTATATTATATATGTGATCCATCAGTACATCAGAATTTTCAAATCTATACAGTATATATACTATAGTTTCTAGAAGCAATAACTTTCACACAAACCAATTAATATACACGTATTCAGATTTTTGTTTTGCCAGAATATATTTTGGCCTAAATGACATTTTATTTTATTGGCTGTGTTCTATAACAGAAAGTAGAAAATATTAGACTTTTTTCAAAATAGTTTTTCATCTATATAGCAAAAAAATTTGAAAGCCAGTGGTGATCAAATACCACCAAAAGAAAGCTCTATTTGTGTGAAAAAAAATTATATAAATGTAATTTGTGTACAGTGTTGCATGACAATGCATTTTCCAGTTAAAATAGCACAGTGCTGAATAGTAAAAAAATGGCCTTGTCATGAAGGGGCTAAAACCTTACGGAAGTTAGGTGGTTAAAGAACATAATTTGCATTTTTAATCAGGATCTTTCTGACAGTCTCTGCCAGCAAAATCTAAACTTCAGTGAATGATTACGTCCATGTGCAAGCGGTCTAAAGAAGCCACTGCGTGAGGCAGAAATCTGAGGTAGCCCCATAGATATGATGATCCAAACTAGGCGCTGATCTATTACATTTGTCCATTTGTTTACATCCATAAGCAACTGATGAGAGACAGGGCTAACATTATGCTGCCACTCCATAATACATTTTCACTGCAAGAAAGCTATTTTTTTGGATTGAAGTATATAAAGCTGCTAACAGTTTATATTGCCACTTGCCAGCATATATGGTTGATTACTAATGTAATGCAATGGTTTGAACTTTGCTAAATGAAACCCTGTCACTCTCCAGCACATGTAATGCTTAATTTATCCAGACATAAAACAGTAGGAATTAAAGTAGCTCATTTACAGCATCCCTTTGATAATCTGGCAGGGGTGTATATATATATATGTATTCTGCTCAAAGCCTACAAACTCTTTACATATTCAAACAGTTAGAAAACAACTGTGTTAACGGCTACAAAGCCAGTCTCTGAAATTATTTAAAAGAAAAACTCTCCGGACATATTTACTCACAGTGAGTTTAATCCCAAGATTTCTGAGTAAGATTGTGTGTTCCTTAATGAGGCAGAAATCCAAACAGCCAACCTAAAAGATATAAAATCAGGCCACACTGACTTAACTAAAAAAGCAGTGAAGTATCAGTCATATATCCTATGGACTTGCAAATGACCATAAAAATTGCTTCTGCAATAATATGATTTTATTGTTGTTATGCCTTTTAGGACAGATTTCACTGAACTCCACATGACTCTGTCTAAATTATCATTATTAGTATATGGATTTAATCAGATGCAGTCATTTTTACTGACAAAGCAAATAACGGATCGCATACCTCTAAACCTTTGAATATCTAGAACTAAGGCAAATTACACAACTTCAACATTTTTCCCTTTGGATTTAAAAACTGACTATATGACAAGAAGACAAAATAAAGAAACTCAGTAAATGGAAATAATGCTGTTAGAAATAATTAAGTCTTCCAAAAATGTGTACAATTGTATAATTTTATACCCATAATGTTATGTATACAACAATGCTTGCCACTGACCTATAAAACAATTAAAATTTTCCCAAATAAATGTTTTAATCCCATTAATAATCACATGGGGTTATTTGTAGTTAAAGTAATTTTAAAGTCAATTTTTTTTGTCAAATTGTTGTTTTTATTGTTAAAATAAAAAAAGGCTATATACCTGCTCTGTGCAATGGTATTGCATAAAGCAGTCTCTTTACTTCTCTTCTGCAGTTCCCCACCAGCACTGTTCACTCCTCTTCTCCAGGTGCCCATTCAGCTATTCATGTTCTGAAGGGACACCTGTGCAGGTATACTCCCAAGCCGGGCTGTGCTTTCATAGACACACGCATACATAGGGAAGCTTGGCAATGCCTCCCGAACCCTTTTAACAGTATTTGAGATTTGAACATATGGCTTTTGCTGCTCTCAGAGTCTCCTGTAAGTCCAGGAAGTGAAGGGAGCAGAGCTGCAGACAGGACGGAGCTGCATTGTGAGGGGAGATAGATAAGTGTTTAGTGGGTGCACAAGTGGTGAATTATTTTTTACCTTAATGCAGAGATTGCATTAAGGTATTTTTTCATCTTTCCATCTATTAGATCTTCTGCCCTTGTTTGGATAGTAAAACTTTTTTTTATTGCCAGTAAATACTAGGGATGGGCGAACGGTTCAGCGCAAGCATAAGTTTGGGCCAAACTTTCATTGTTCGAAAGTTTGTCCCCCCAATCTGACCACAATGCATTGTGGCGCTGAACAGTGCATTTCAAGCCCTGGTTGGCTGAAGCAGTGAAAGCTTCAGCCAATCAGGGCACAGAGCACTGTCAGAGTCATGATTGGACACTGTCATCATGACTTTATCCAATCATGGCTCATTCCCGCCCCACAGTATAAAAGTATTCTTTCAATGGCAGCCGTTTTCAGTGTGATTTCGGAGTGGAGAGAGATAGAACAGGGCTCTGTTCAGTGCTATTAGTTAGTTGGTGTGCTACTGTGCTATTTTGCTTTACTTGTCAGTGCAGAATATTAGTTTAGTGTCAGTTTAGGGATAGTGTGAGTGTAGTGAGGAGGACCATCATTCATCTTTGCATAGTGTGCAGCTAGAGTAGGGACAGCTCAGATATTTTCACTGTAGTGTAGTGAGACCGTGTCATTCATACATACATTAGTGTAGAGTAGGGACAGCTCCAGGGGCGGACTGACCACTTGGGCACTTGGGCACTGCCAGAGGGCCCCATGCCGCTTAGGGGCCCCATCAGGGTTGGCAGCCTCAGTAAAACCAGGGACAGTATGTAAAAATCTGTGTTTTAAAAAAAATCCCAAGATTATAGCTGCCCCGCCTCTCCAGTACCTTTTCAGTGTGTGTATGTGTATTCTGTGTGTGTATATTGTGTGTCTGTGTGTGTATACTGTGTGTCTGTGTGTGTGTATACTGTGTGGCCCCATAATCTATTGCCTGGGGTCCCTATAATCTCCTATTGCCTGGGGGCCCCATGAGTTGTCAGTCCGCCCCTGGACAGCTCAGATAGTTTCAGTGTAGAGTAGTGAGATTGCATCAGTAATCTTGACATTAGTGTATAGCTAGAGTAGGGATAGTTCAGATAGCATCAGTGTAGTGACGGTTGAACGCCATCTATTTGATTGCATTACTGCCAGTATAACGCCATTTACTTATGTGTGTGTGTTACTGCCAGTTTAACACCATATGGTTATGTGTGCGTTACTGCCAGTTTAACGCTATACAGTTTTTAGTGAGTTACTGCCAGTTTAACACCATATAGTTCTGTGTGCCTTACTGCCAGTTTAACACCATATAATTTTGTGTGCGCTATTGCCAGTTTAACGCCATAACGTTTTTTGTGCATTACTGACAGTTTAAGGCCATATAGTTTTTTGTTCCTGCCAGTTTATTGCCATATAGTTCTGTTTGTGTTACTGCCAGTTTGACGCCATATAGTTTTGTGTGCATTACTGCCAGTTTAACGCTTTATAGTTCTGTGTGTGTTACTGCCAGTTTAACGCCATATAGTTATGTGTGCATTACAGCCAGTTTAAATGCCACCCTATCCTTGACCAGTTTATTCTGTTTTTTAAAAATAATGGTAATAATCCTTGGTAATTTTAGTAATATATTCCTTAACTTCTTGCCATCATTTAACCACTTGCCGACCGCCGCACAACGATATACATCGACAGAATGGCACGGGCAGGCATATGGGCGTATATATACGTCCCTGCCTTCCCGCGGGTGGGGGGCCCCCCTGGTGCCAGCGGCGGTCGGTATCCGTGCAGGAGCGATCCGGGATGAGGGGGCGGCCATTCATTCATGGCCACCCCCTCGCGATCGCTCCTGACAAATGGAAGAGAAGCATTGCATCACTTCCTCTCCTGTAATGTAAACACAGGCAGAGGAAGTGATGTAATCTCTCCTCCGTGTCGGTATTTTTCGTTCCGGCACCGAGGAGAGAGGATCGGTGAGTTGCACCAACATGACACTACACAGTAGAACATGCCAGGCACACTCACACCCCCCCTTAACCCCCCGATCACCCCCCCCAATTACCCCTGCCCCCCCAGTCACAGTGACACCAATTGCATTTTTTTTTTTTGCATTGGTGTCATTTGTGACTGTAATAACTGTTAGGGCAGTTAGGGTTAGCCCCCTTTAGTTCTAATGTACCCCCCTAACCCCCCCAATAAAGGTTTAACCCCGTGATCACCCCCCGTCGCCGGTGTCACTAAGGCTGGGTTCACATTGCAGCGGTTTATGAGAACGGATGTGATTCGCACCGCACTGCAGTGCAAATCACATCCGAACTCTGTGCGATTCGAGTTCAGCCATACAGATAGTATGGCTGAATTCGCGCCGCACCCGCCGCACCCGCCGCAAATTCGCACGGGACCCTTTTTTTGGTCCGCAGCAGAATCGGATTGCATGGGTGTTCACACCATGCGATCCGAGTTTGCAGATCGCACTGCGATATGCAAACTGATCTGGGGGTGTCATTAACATTTCACTGACACTCCCAGCAGTTCGCATAGGGCAGTGTGAACTGCCGCCGGGAGGCATGCGATGCGTTCCCGCATCGCTCCAGTGTGAACCCAGCCTAATAAGCGATCGTTTTTCTGATCGCTGTATTAGTGTCACAGGTGACGCTAGTTAGGCAGGTAGGTATTTAGGTTCGCCGCAGCTTTTTATAGCGCCAGGGACCCCCATATACTACCGCATAAAGCCCCCTGATTGCCCCCTAGTTAACCCTTTCACCAGTGATCACCATATAACTGTTACAGGTGACGCTGGTTGGTTAGTTATTTTTTTATAGTTTCAGAGCACCCGCCATTTATTACCTAGTCTCACTAGTGTACCCCTAAATTTAGGGGTGTCTACTTTCCGAAATGGGGTCATTTGGGGGGGGGTTTGTGCCATCTTGGCATTTTATGGCCTTCAAAACTGTAACGCCCTTAGAAAGCCTGAAGGCGGTGCTTGGTTTTCGGGGCCCCGTACGCGGCTAGGCTCCCAAAAAGTCCCACATATGTGGTATCCCCGTACTCAGGAGAAGCAGCAGAACTTATTTTGGGGTGTCATTTCACATATGCCCATAGCATGTATGAGCAATATATCATTTAGTGACAACTTTGTGAAAAAAAAAAAAAAAAAAAAAAAAAGTTTGTAATTTTCCCGCAACTTGTACCAAATATAAAATATTCCATGGACTCAACATGCCTCTCAGCAAATAGCTTGGGGTGTCTACTTTCTAAAATGGGGTCATTTGTGGGGGTTTTGTGCCATCTTGGCATTTTATGGCCTTCAAAACTGTGATAGGTAGTGAGGAGTGAAATTCCAAATGTATGCCCTTAGAAATCCTGAAGGTGGTGCTTGGCTTTCGGGGCCCCGTACGCGGCTAGGCTTCCAAAAAGTCGACCACATGTGGTATCCCCGTACTCAGGAGAAGCAGCAGAATGTATTTTGGGGTACAATTCCACATATAACCATGGCATGTGTGAGCAATATATCATTTAGTGACAACTTTGTGTAAAAAAAAATTTTTTTGTCATTATTCAATCGCTTGAGGCAAAAAAATAAAATATTCAATGGGCTCAACATGCCTCTTATCAATTTCCTTAGGGTATCTACTTTCCAAAATGGGGTCATTTGGGGGGGTTTTGTACTGCCCTGCCATTTTAGCACCTCAAGAAATGAGATAGGCAGTCATAAACTAAAAGCTGCGTAAATTCCAGAAAACGTACCTTAGTTTGTAGATGTGACAACTTTTGCGCAAACCAATAAATATACAGTTATTGACTTTTTTTTTACCAAAGACATGTGGCTGAATACATTTTGGCCTAAATGTATGACTAAAATTGAGTTTATTGGATTTTTCTAATAACAAAAAGTAGAAAATATCATTTTTTTCAAAATTTGCGGTCTTTTTACGTTTATATCGCAAAAAATTAAAATCGCAGAGTCAGTCAAATACCTTTAAAAGAAAGCTCTATTTGTGGGAAAAAAAGGACACAAATTTTGTTTGGGTACAACATTGCATGACCGTGCAATTACCAGTTAAAGCAGCGCAGTGCCAAATTGTAAAAAGACCTCTGGTCATTGACCAGCAAAATGGTCCGGTCTGAAAGTGGTTAATGAACTGAGCATGATCTTTCATGTTTTCATTGGTGGATAGTAATAACAGTATATGCCGGTCCAGGTTTTTAAGCTCTATCGGGTATTGGGTAATTAGAAGTTTCATAAGTTGTGAACTACATTGTGTTAGTATTTTCAATTTTATATGTAGGCCCAGGGGACAGAAATTTTCTTTTACATGCTGCTGCCAATAATCCACATGCCAATTTAAATTTTATTTCTTTTTTAACAACCTTTTCAGTTTAGTCATGTACTGATTAATTCCTATTTCTTTGCCTGTATTTGCATCGCAAGTGGTTTGAATCTCATTCATATAGCTGCTCCAAGCTGTACCTGTAAAATCCATGTCCTAATAGTCTTGAATAGAGGTCCTAAAATACACTTTAAAAGTAATAAATTGTATAAACTATCAAAAAAGTTTTGGGTCCTTCCACCCTGTTAATTCAAATTTAAATGTATGACCACAAGATGGCATTGTGGATACAGATAGGTATGGGTGTGTCAACGTCCTAAATATATTGCAAAATGTACTCAAAAGAAGGAAACATGGACTTTAGAGGCACTTCTGTAGCGTTGAAATACAAAATGAACTTTTATTCATCTTTAAAATTCACATTATTGACATGAAATATTAAAAATAAAACATGGTGTTTGGTCTAAATGATGCTCACACCACCTAACACAACCAACTATTACTACAGTGGAACAGAATAATGATTCAAAATGAGATGATGTCAAATGGAAGGAACAGCTGGTTGGTGGTAGAGATGTAGTGAATAAAATTCTACATGTCACGCACCCTTAAGCGCTTCTTCAGGAGCTTGCAGTCTAATATATACATGAAAACAATAAAAGTAATTAATACATCAAACAAAGACAGCTGAATAAGGTATCAGATCTGAGAATGTAACAATCATTAGTGAAGACAAACACTAACATGTCAAGGAGTCTGCCCCTCTTCCCTACCCCCCAAAAAAACTCTTGGGAAGCAACCAACCCAGAAAGCATGTGATCATAGGTGGACACAACCCAATTGCAAGGATGTTTAAAACTGTACAACTGTGATTTCCTAAGGCAGGTAACAGCTACTATAAAACAGGGAGGAAGTATACTTACGGTGCCATCCACCAATCAGCGGTTTCTCATGCCTTAAGCAATATAGAGCTCTAGAAGGAAGTGCACAAATATGTATGTGTCTATTCGTATAGAAAAACAAGGCACAAGAGAAACACCCTATCTGTAAGAAACAGCCAAGGATGGTGTATAGTGTTCACAAGGTGATTACCGCAGGATCCTTAAAATATATGTGGGCCGGGGGTAATAACCATATCCTCAACAGCCAAATTAGGGAATAGAGATACATAACACATAAGTTCCACTTGAACATCGGGTGTTTGTTTGTTCTAAAACGAACCGAACATATGGGGCGTTTGAGGAAAATTTGAGCATCGCAGAATGCCCTATAATGCACTGCGAGATCGCAGTGCATTGCTGAATGATGATTGGCCAAAGCATGCACCTGACCTGCATGCTTTGGCCTATCACAGCGCGCTCTTCTGAGAGAGCCATAATTGGCCAAAGGCAGGGTGTCTTTGGCCAAGCATGGCTCAGGGGGACTAAGTCCACGCCCCACACTATATAAGGCTGCTTACAGAGCAGCCGTATGTAGTGTTGGCAGAGATAGCTTGAGTTAGATTAAGCAGGCAGGTTATTCAGTTAGTGGCAGTGTATTTGATATATATATATATATATATATATATATATATAGTCAGTCTAGTGTGTATATATATACTCTGCATTTAGCATATACTATATAGACTATATATTCAGTGTTTACTCGATATTCAGTCAGTGCAGGCAGTGTATTAATATATCTATACAGTCTTGTGTGTATGTATATATATATATATATACTCTGCATCCAGTGTAGGCTATATCTTCAGTGCATTCCATGGTGTACTGTTTCTAATACACTTCAGGTGGTGTATACAGTATCTAAAACAGTGTGTACAGTTTCTACTACACGTCTGGTGGTATACACAGTATATAATACAGTGCAGCTGTTGCAAACTTTTAATACACTTCACGCGGTGTACACAGTATCTAATACAGTGTAGTGTGGTGTTGAAAAAAAAATGCATCATGTCTGGAGGGCCACTAAGGAGAGGCAGATGCTCTCGGGCCACTAAAAGAGGGCAAGCAGCCTCTGTGTCTACAGTCAACAGTGGTGGCCATGGACATGGCACATCCTCTGCAGGTGGCCATGAGGCACGCTTGTCCTTTTTTGCTGCTTCTGGCTGTGTTATTGAGCCACAACATGCAGAAGAGTTGGTGAAGTGCATAACAAACCATCACCATACTCCACATCCTCTGTCACCCAGGCTCAGAGTAGTTTGCCTTCCAACGCAGCTGCCAAAGTGGCCTATTCCACTGGCTCCTTATCCACAGTAACCCCTTTTCCGTAGCCCCACTATCATGCACAGAGGAGTCCCCAGAATTATCCATCCTGGTATGGATTTTGGAGGGGACAGCCAAACCATTTTTTTATATTTTTGGTATTATTATCTATATTGCAGGGATCTGACAATACACAGCCACGAGCAGTTTTAAATTACATTTTTTCCTTTACAAATATAATTTTGCTGTGGCACTGTTACAAACATGGGAAAGATGCACTACTTTATAGGCATACCAAGGACACCCCCCAGGCACAATATTATTCACTTTAAGCATTATTAAAATCACTGCTCCCTAAAAAACAGTAATTTTTTTTAAAAAAATATGCATTGATACATGTCCCCTGGGGCAGTACCCAGGTCCTCAAACACATTTTTGGCAATAACTTGCATATAAGCCTTTAAAATTAGCACTTTTGATTTTTCATGTTCGTGTCCCATAGACTGTAATGGTGTTCACATGTTCGAACAAATTTTTTGCCTGTTCGCATGTTCTGCTGCGAACTGAACCAGGAGTGTTCGGCTCATCCCTACTAGGCCACTAGTAGGGATGGCACTAGTGCCATACACATGCAAAGGGGAAGCCCAATATGGCTATTCCTATGTAAAGTCCACTTTAAGTGTAGGGGGCCAGTAGAGTTCCAACAGTGTTAAGGCTAGAAGGACACAAACGGAGGAGTTTCATCAGTAACCTTATGAGCACTATGAAGACAGAGTAACAAAGCCTTGTTTTAAAATAAGGAACAAGCATTCGTGTTCCCCCAGCCGCAGCATATTGTCAAGTTTCTCAGTGGTAATGATGATGATGGAGGAGATGGAGATGATGAGGTCACTGATGCGACTTGCCAGCTAGAGCAGAGGAGGAAACTCGAGGTGAGGTGGCACAACCAAAAGGAGTCCGACCTCAAGAAAGAGTAGAGAGCAGCCACCCTATTCCATCACATTCTGTAGCTGTTATCTTCCAGCTCACTCCACAAAGCTCAGCTGTCTGGGCCTTTTTCAGCACATCTGCAGCAGATTGCACTGTTGCTATCTGCAAACTGTGTCTCAGGCACATAAAATGTGGCAAAAACATCAGCCATTTGGGTACCACATGCTTAACAAGGTATTTAACGTCCAATCACTCAGCCCGCTTGCAAAGGTATTCACCCCCTTGGCATTTTTTGTGTTTTGTTGCCTCACAACCTGGAATTAACATGGATTGTTTGAGGATTTGCATCATTTAATTTACAGAACATGCCCACAACTTTGAAGACGTTTTTTTTTTTTTTATTGTGAAGCAAACAACAAATAGGACAAAATAACAGAAAAAGTTAATGTGTATAACTTTTCACCCCCCTAAAGTCAATACTTTGTAGAGCCACCTTTTGCGGATATCACAGCTCCAAGTCACTTTGGATAAGTCTCTATGAGCTTGCCACATCTTACCACTGGGATTTTCTATTGGATTGAGATGTGGGCTTTGACTGAGCCATTCCAACACATTTACATGTTTCCCCTTTAACCACTCAAATGTTGCTTTAGCGGTGTGTTTGGGGTTATTGTCCTGCTGGAAGGTGAACCTCTTTTTTAGCCTTAAATCACACATAGAGTGGCACAGGTTTTTCTCAAGAATATCCCTGTATTTAGCACCATCCACCTTTCCCTCAACTCTGACCAGTTTCCCAGTCCTGACTGCTGAAAAACATCCCCACAGTATGATGCTGCCACCACCATGTTGCACTGTGGGGATGGTGTTCTTTGGGTGATGTTATGTGTTGGGTTTGCGCCAAACATAGCATTTTATTTGATGGCCAAAAAGTTCAATTTTAGTCTCATCAGACCAGAGCACCTTCCTCCATACATTTTGGGGAAAATTAAAGAGAAAACAGAGAAAACCAACCAATAAGAGATCCTGACAGCTCCTTCCACATGCCAAAAATGTCTGAAAAAACTGGTAAAGATTGCCCCATGGGATTTTGTGGGTAGAAGAGTTTGGCAAGAATCAAAAAGATATATAATAATGTATTTACAACATATATGTAAAAATATGAAAAACGTTTATTAAAGTACTGAATACATATAGAAATATAACATATCTAAAAAGACATTTAGCAAAAAATAGAACACATGATATATCAGCTACTAATTGTTGAAACACACGAATATACCCGACAAAAAGTCAGATGTAGATAGTGATCACAACAGAGCCTGGCTATTGTGTTCTGATCCTTCACATATAATTCAGATTAAAAAAAATTTAACTAAAGGCTGTAATGTAACAAAAAGGTAAAAAGCCAGGGGGATGAATACTTTTTCAAGGCACTGTAAAAGCCACGCAAAAGGGGCACAAATCTGTCCTTCCTCCTCCTCCTTACCCACATCAGTCTGCCCCTGCTATACCGAGTTATTACCTTTGAGCAGCCTCCACTGACAGGGATGATGGTATAGCACAGGGGGTTCCAGGTCCTAGCAGCACATCTGCCAGGAGCACACCACCAGCTGTAGACTGTAGCTGGAAAATTTCTCTGCCCCATCTGCTGCAGCGGAAAAGAAAAAAAAAGTCCCTGCCACCCACATTCCCAGCATCTAAATGCAAGCTTGTCAAAGCTGTTGGCTCTCCAACTTCTGCCTTTCAGCCTAGTGGATTCTGCCCCTTCTGTGAATTCGCAATGTGCTGTACCACAATGGCAGGTTCCCAGTCACTACTACTTTTCACGTAAGGCCATTGCATCTCTCTACCATCACGTGGAAGGGAATGTTCTGGCATCATTGGGCAAGGCAGTCAGCTGTAAAATCCACATTACTGCTAACACGTGGTCCAGCAAGCATGGGCAGGGACGACATATTTAGTTCACAGCACACTGGGTAATGCTGTTTGCAACTCGAAAGGATGCAGGACAGGGTTCGGTGCTGCAGCTTGTTGTGCCTCCACATCTCCATACAGCTAGTGGTGATGATGCCAGACCTGTGAGCTCTACCCTTCCTCCTCCTCCTCTGCCACCTCAATGCCCTCCTCTGCAGAATTGTCTTATAAACATCAGGTACCCCCTAAATGTTCAAAGGGCTATTCCATTAGTCAGGCTAAAAGGTGCCATGAAGTGCTTCAGCTGGTGTGTTTAGGGGACAAGAACCACACTGGAGCAGGGATTCTTGCAGCTCTGCAGGGACAGGCCCAGAGGTGGTTCACACCATGCCAGCTGATGTCAGGAATGGTGGTGTGCGATAATGGCTCAAACCTCCTGTCCACCCTTAGACAGGGAAAGTTGGCACATGTGCCATGCCTGGCACATGTCCTCAATTTGGTGGTGCATCGTTTCCTGGCCAGAAGAGTCTGTAGCCATTTCAGGCGCTCATAATCAGCCAGTGCTCAGTTGGATGAAATTCAACGGGAATTCCACCTGCCTGTAAACTGCCTGATTTGTGATATGCTAACCAGGTAGAACTCGACTTTGGCAATGCTGCAGCGGCTATGCATGCAGCAGAGGGCCGTCAACGAGTAACTGTGAGAATATGGCATGATGACAGGCTCAAGCCGACTCAGCTTTTTTTCCCCACGCCAATGGCTGATTATTAAGGATGCATGCACTGTATTGTCACAGTTTGAGGAGGCCACAAGGATGGTGAGCTGTGACAGTGCATGCATCCGTGACACAATCCCTGTTGTGTTCCTGCTGGAGAAGACTCTGCGTGGCATTAAGGACAGGGCACTGGAGGCAAAGCAGCAGGAGGAAGAGGAGAACTTCCTTTCCTCTCAAGGCCCACTTTATCCAGACACCATCATTCCTATGTCCCAGAACAGACTGGAGGAGAGAGGGAAGGAGGAGGATTCTGGCACTTTCATAGGCTTCGAAGAATAGGAAGACATGCGTCAACCTCTAAGCGATGGCTTTCCAACCCCAGGACCCTTGGGAGTAGTATGTGCCTGGGAGGAGGAAGTTCCAGATGCTGTCATCCTGAGTGCCCCCGAGTAGTCTGCTTCTCAAGCCTCGGCAAATTTGAGGCGCATAAGCAACCTCATGCTTCAAAGCCTGCGAAAGGACCCAAGAATACATGGCATAAAGGAGAAGGATGATTACTAGAGAGGAGCTTTGGAGAAAGCGTCCACCTAAGTGAGGCATTGCAGAATTTTTTTAGTCCTCACCACCCAGGGTTGTCAGCTTCCACATCGCATCAGTAGCATTTTACATAGTGGACGATTACCTCAGGCCAAAACAGAGATAGAGAGGTTTCCAGCTGATGATCCACTGACTTACTGGGTCATATGAATAGACCACTGGCCAGAACTTACCCAGTATGCTATTAAGTTGGGCTGCCCTGCAGCGTGCTTTCAGAATGGGCATTCAGTGCTGCAGGAGGTTTCGTTACTGATCATAGAACGCATCTGTCCACAGACTCCGCGGACTGTTCGACTTTTATAAAAATGAATCAGTCCTGGATTACCATATATGGAGCCCCTGATGCCGATGTCAATGTCCAAGGGCCTCGGCTATGGAATGCTCTACCAATAAACATCCGCCTGGAAGAAAATCACCTGGCTTTTAGGAAAAAACTCAAGACCTTCCTCTTTTAGCTGATGATCAAAGCTCGCCACAGCGCCTAGAGGCGATTCAGTTTGCATTGTGCGCTATACAAGTATTTCATGCATTCATTCATTCACTGATTAATTCTTTTTGGGATGTGGAATCTCTGCAGGACTTCGAGGCCGCCTAGCTTTGAGGGTATTCAATCATTTAACCTGGAAGAATGTTTTTAGTATAGGTTTCATGGGCACAATTAACACCCAAAGACCAATTTTTCAGCACCTGTTTGACAGGCGCATATCATTGCAATTTTTTTGCTTTCATCATGAGCAGCACTATAGGGTTACAGTGGGAAGGTGCCCCGACACTCAACGAGTCATTTTTCTGCACCTGTTTGACAGGTGGATATCATTGCAATTTTTTTACAGCAAGGTCAATTCTTGCTTTCATCAAGAGTACCTCTATAGAGTTATAGTAGGAAGGCACCACCATCACCCAAAGACCAATTTTTCTGCACGTGTTTGACAGGTGCATATCATTGAAATTTTTTACAGCAAGGCCAATTCTTATTTTCATCAAGATTACCTCTATAGGGTTACGGTGGGAAGGCACCACTAACATCTAAAGACCAATTTTTACGCCCCCGTTACTTCTATCCAAAGTCAAAGTGACACCAGAATGTATATAAAAAATCTCTAAAAATAAAGGCATCTTGCAGGCAAAATTTCATTTTTTTGGTTTTATAAATACCATTATTGCTGCAGCAAATTCTAGACATGGTACAGATCTGCCACTTTACAGGTAGACTAAAGGGATCCCCATGGACTATATTGGATGGAATGTTGAATTTATATGCATTCACTTTAAAAATCAAAAAATCACTGCTCATTTAAAAATTATTTTTTTCACAAACTTTTTTTATTGATGCATGTCCCCCAGGGCAGGACCCCTATAACAATTGTATGCCCAATTACTTGCATATAAGCCTTTAAAATGGGCACTTTTGATTTTTGACGTTCGAGTCCCATTGACTTTAATGTGGTTTGTTATTCGGGTCCAAACTTTAGTGGTGTTCGAATGTTCTGGTGCGAACCAATTAGTAAATACCTTATACAGCCCACTTCCTCTTTCTTGTCTGGTAAAAAACCTAGGCTTATGACATCATGCACAGCTCTCTCTTTCACTCTCGTGATAGTTTGCTAGCAAGGGAGGGGGGTGAGTCATAAGAGAGCCAATGAGAGCTACAGGGCTGGGGATGTGACTCTGTGTGTCGGTGTAAATCCAGGAAGTTAACTGGCAGCAGCTTCAGCTGCCCACACTTAAAGAGGAAGTAAACCCTACCAAACAAATCGTAATTTTCAACTATTTGTATTAGAATGAACATCAGCATTCATAACATCTATCTTTTGTCCCAAAACGAGCGTTATAAATACCTTTTTTTTTAGTTTGAAAAAGCGGTGTCTTCTGGGTATCGCCCGCGCCATTGCTACTCCTGATTTTCCTCTCCTTTGTGGACGTCATTTCCGCCCTTAGTTAGACTCCCTCAATAAATCTTGTGCATGCGCCGTAGCGTCATAACCAAGCCTCGATCTCGATTGTCGTTACTAAGGCAACAAAGCTCTCTCGCTCTGCTCTGCTCTGCTCTCATTCATTCTCCTGCGAAACGTCTTGTTCTGTCACAAGGGGGAGTATCAGGAAGAGCAGGCAGAGATGTATGTCGCGAGACTTCTCCTCTGTGCCGCTCTGAGGAGAATGTCATGTAAAAAAAAAGGCTGGGAAGAAGGAAAGAGACAGGCGGCATTGGAATACATGCCGCCTCGAAAATACATACTGCGCAAGCGCGCATGACGTCATTGACAGCAAAACGGCAATTTACACGAAAACTATACAAGTGTGTGCACTTTCTCAGGCAGCGATCCTGATCCTCCTTCCATAAAAGAAGTGATAGAATCGACTCAAACTCATTACATTTGTGAATCAATTCTAGCTCTTCGGCCTCACAAAAAAGAACATACTCATAAAATATGGCAGCCATGGTTAAAATGGGCTAGTCCCCAAAACATTGCACGAGTTCTAGATAACTTGAATTAAAAAATTACTTACCCCGCTCTAATATTTTAATCTTTGTTTTGTATCTATTAAATGACAGGTTACTATTACTGTGACAAACACAGTTTAGCACCCATAGGGGTGTTCGGGAATATATTTAGGTTCATCATCTTTGAATTACTTAAATTGGCAGTATATAAATATATGAAGATAATATTGATATTACTTTTGTGTATTGTCTCCACAATGGATGTATTAATAACCTCCCGATCGTTATCTTTATTATCCCGATTATAATTGACATAATTAATATGGTTTTCTTTATATTATATTTTTTATTATTTTAGATACTATTATCTATGTATCTAACTACTGTACCTGATCTGTTATTTAGTCATAATTTCTGTCATTTGTCTTGATAAAAATTTTAACTTTAATAGAAACTATTGATTAAAAAAAAAAAAAAAAGACGAGGTGCAAAGACATCAGATGCGGGGATCCAAGACCTCTCCTCTGGAATGTTTAATTTTTATGCATTCACTTTAAAATTCAAAAAAATCACTGCTCATTTAAAAATTATGTTTTTCACAAACTTTTTTTTATTGATACATGTCCCCCAGGGCAGGACCCCTATAACCATTGTATGCCCAATTACTTGAATATAAGCCTTTAAAATGGGCACTTTTGATTTTTGACATTCGGGTCCCATTGACTTTAATGGGGTTCGTTATTGGGGTCCAAACTTTAGTGGTGTTCGAAAGTTCTTGTGCGAACCGATTAGGGGTCCATTCAGTCCATCCCTAGTAAATACCTTATACAGCCCACTTCCTCTTTCTTGTGTGGTAAAAAAGCCTAGGCTTATGACATCATGCACAGCTCTCTCTCTCTCACTCTTGTGATAGTTTGCTAGCAAGGGAGGGGGGTGAGTTATAAGAGGGCCAATGAGAGCGGCAGAGCTAGAGGTGTGCCTCTGTGTGTCGGTGTAAATCCAGGAAGTTAACTGGCAGCAGCTTCAGCTGCCCACACTTAAAATGGATGCAGCCAGATTTAGTGGCGGTAGATTTCTGCAGCATATTGGGCAAGTACAGAATCACAGTATTAATTAAAATAATATGCAAAGTGGTTGGAGGGAAGCTTCAGAATGGCAAAGATGTTTTTATTACAAATTATATGAGCAGACTGCAGTTTCTCTGTCAGGTCACCTGAGTCCAGGTGACAGATGCACACCATTGGAATCAGGAGTGCACCGCTAAGGTAGTGGGCCCTATGGCTGACTGCTGCAGATGGAACGCTGGGTGATTCAGGAAAGCAGGTCCACTGGAGCACCAACACGGATCTCACTGGAAACTAGAGCATAAGATTCCCCAGGACGCCAAATCTAAGAGCCAGCAGGTGTTTACCAGAGCCTCTAGTGGTGAGGATGAACTGCGCAGCAAGTGGCTCCAGGTCACAGAATCCACAATTTGACTACTCCTGATTCTCCTCAGAGACTGGAACCGATGCAGGAAGAGGACAAGAGAACTTATTGAAGACTAAAGGCTTCAGGAGGGAAATGTGGAAAGAGTTTGAGATCTTGAGGCTTTTAGAGATTTGTAGTTTAAAACAAACCAGATTTAACTTAGAAATTACAGTGTACGGGCCAATGAATTTTGGAGCAAACATCAGAGAAGGAACCCAGAGATTGATGTACCTGGTGGAAAGCCAGACCTTGTCTCCAGGCTGAAGAGAAGGCAGCTTATGCCTATGATGGTCGGCAAAACCTTTAAATTCATCAGCAGCTGCCCGGAGGGAATCATGAACATTACCCCAAATAGATTTGAATGATTGTTGAACCATAGCCAAAGCTGGAATATCCGGAGAACAGGTCATAGGAAGAGGGAGCTGAGGGTGTCTTCCATAAACTGTGAAAAAGGGTGTCTTCTGAGAACTGCTGTTCACATGATTGTTGTGAGAGAATTCTGCCCACATGAGTAGAGAGGACCAATCATCATGATGGGCAGAAACAAAAAGTGCGGCAAAAGACCTATTACTCCATTGGATTGAGGATTGTACGAAGAGGAAAAATCCAAGACAATATTGAGGGATTTGCAGAAGGCTCTCCAAAATTGAGATGTAAATTGAACACCCCTGTCAGAAACAATATGGGAAGGAACCCCATGGAGACGGAAGATCTCTTGAACAAAAATAGGAACCAAAGCAGGAGCAGAAGGGGGACCAGGAAGAGGAAGAAAATAAGTAATCTTGGAGAACCGATCAATTACCATCCAAATTACTATATTATTCTCAGATGGTGGAAGATTAAGTCCACGGCTATGTGAAACCAGGGATCCTTGGGAATGACAAGACCAACAGGAGCCTGCATGGAGGATTTAGACTGGGCACAGACATGTCCAGCCTTAACATAGTCTTTGACATCTGAAAGGAGAGTAGGCCACCAGTAGTAGGGACTGATAAGGAGGAAGGATCAAAGGAACCCATCCAGCATGACATGCCACCTTGGAATCATGTCCCCAATGAAGGATCTTATCTCTTAGCTCAGTGGGCACGAAGGTCTTGATAGAAGGAATGTTTGACTCCAGGATGGTAGAATAGGCAAGAATGCATGAGGTAGGGATGACCGGCTCTAGCTCAGGGGTAAGCTCCTCATTGTGAATGTCAGAAGACCTAGAGAGTGCATCAGCCCGACTGTTGCAGGAGCCAGGTTTGAGCACAATGGTGAAGTTAAAACGGGAAAAGAAGTGACTCCACGTGGCTTGTCTCAGATTTAATTGTTTGGCCTTCTGTAATAATGCACATTTTTACGGGCAGTGAAAATTGTTATGGAATGTGGGGAACCCTCCAGGAGATGACGCTACTCCTCCAATGCCAATTTAATCGCAAGAAGTTCCCATACACCAATAGTGTAATTCTTCGTAATTCGCATGAGAATTTTTTGGGGGAAATAAACGCACATGGTTGATGTTTTACCTCAAAGGATTGAAGAAGCACAGCTCCCTCAACAAAGGTCCAGCCATAAAGTCTGGTTTCAAATCATTAAAGGCAAAGACAGCTTCAGGGGGCAACTCCTTGGCATTAGCACCCTTCTTGGTCAAGGTGATAATAGGCGCAGCAATAGAGGAGTAATTCCTAATGAACTGTCTGTAATAATTAGTGGGCTTAGAGGGAAAATAAGCAATGCTTAGGCAACAGGACCTACTGGGGTGCAATCTACATACAAACCACCGCATTTTGCTATATGTTGCATACTTCAGATCAGCTCAGAATTAAACTGCATGTTATATAGTCCACACTACTGTACTCTGTACACTGTGCTGCAAATGATCTACTCCGGACTTGTCAAGTCTGTGCATTAAACTTTGTGTGGTAACATCCAGACTACCACTGCCTGTATGCTGTGCTGTAGTCTATACACTGTGCTCTATACAGGGTTGGTGCGAGGATTTTTGACAGTGGGATGATCACCCCTCATGGGATGATCACCCCTCAGTCAGTCAGTGTCACTGATCATAGAGGGATGTTTCATTTGCTTCCATTCTGTCGCTGCCGCCTGGAGACTCAGGACATGTCCTCCAGTGCTGCACCTTAATGACTCGGTGATTGGTTGAATGAAAACTTACAGAGCGGAGACCGTCGGGAGAGTAGGGAAACCAGCAGCCGGGCGCCCTAGGTGGCAGTGCGCCCTAGGCGGCTGCCTAGTTTGCCTACTGGTAGTGCTGGCCCTGGCTTTATATTTCATCCTGCAGACCACCCTGGTCTGTACACTTTGCTCTACATTACATAACAATATCATTAAAAAGATATATTAATCACTTCAATACCGGCGTATTGTAATATGACGCCCGCAGATGGGATCTCTAATCCTGGTTGGGCGTCATATGACGTCCTCCCCTTCCCGGCCGTCTAGGGGGTGCGAGCGTACGTGCCGCCGCCGATGCTCGGGACCAGGGTGCGAGTGCCCGGCGGCCCCCGCGATTGCCCGGGAACACAGCAGGACCATGGATCTGTGTGTGTAAACACACAGATCCATGTCCCGTCAGAGGAGAGGGGACCGATGGTGTGTTCTCAGTACAGAGGTCTCCTCCCCTTGTGAGTCCCCTCCCCCTACAGTTAGAATCCCTCCCAGGGAACATAATTAACCCCTCCCTAGCCTCCTAATGTTAACCCCTTACCTGTTAGTCACATTTATACAGTAATCAGTGCAATTTTATAGCACAGATTGCTGTATAAATGTGAATGGTCCCAAAAATGTGTCAAAAGTTTCCGATATGTCCGTCACAATGTCACAGTCATGAAAAAAATGCAGATCGCCGTCATTACTAGTAAAAAAAAGAAAAATGCCATAAATCTATCCCCTATTTTGTAGACGCTATAACTTTTGCGCAAACCAATCAATATACGCTTATTGCGATTTTTTTTACCAAAAATATGTAGAAGAATACATATTGGCCTAAACTGAGGAAAAAACTATTTTTTTTTTTAATGGGATATTTATTATAGCAAAAAGTTAAAAATATTGTGTTTTTTTCAAAATTGTCGCTCTTCTTTTGTTTATAGCGCAAAAAATAAAAACCGCAGAGGTGATCAAATACCACCAAAGTCAGTTAAAGTGCGACAGCGCTGAAAACTAAAAATTGGTCTGTTCAGGAAGGGGTTGAAAATGTCCTGTATTGAAGTGGTTAATAACATTATTTATATAGAGCTGATCTCTTTTATAGTACATGTATGAGAAAAAAAATATTTCAAACCTTGATAACCGCTCTAGAGGATAGTCTATACAATCAAAATGAATTACCATATTGTGTAAAACATAGGATTGCAAACAAAACTTTTTTTTTTATTTATCTTAAGTAGAATAGGGAAAGGTACATTTTTGAGGTTCATTTGGATGTCTTGGTTGCTGTTAAATTATCGTTACCTTGACTGCATACTGTATATTTTCACTTATGATGATTTACTGATATAGCAAAAGACCTATACTACAACAATTAGCAGTATACATGTCTCTCTGCTCTAATTAGACATCTCATGGGTGCTGTCAGACTTAATCATCCTGAGTTAGTGGATGCTCATTGTGATTTCTTCTTTAACCAAATGAATAGAGAAACAAGCTATGCCGCCAACACATATGTCATTTTAACAGTTAATCTGACTTCTTTGTTACCCCTTCTTTATACTATAAATGTTTTTGAGATCCCAAAAAATAAAGTAAAACAATCTGCATAGCCATGGAACATATTTATAAAACGTGGTCAATCCAAGGCACATTCAACTGGAAGTAGATCATCAGTATTTACCTCTTGGTCATCCACATTTCATCTAGTCTTCCCTGAGATTTAAATAGTTTTGTGGTAGCTGCTTCAGAAGGCAAATACATGAGGTATTAAAGTGTTACTAAACCCAGGACCCTGCATTCATTATATCTAGCCTCCCACTGTACACATAACAGGGAAATGCAATTATGTTTGTAAATATATACTGCTAAATACCTTTTCTCATCAGCAGTATATAGCAGTCTTGTGATTTCTATCAGTTCATGATGAAGCTTGTAGGAGGATTTTTCCTACTGCATTGAGCTGTCCTATGAGGCTGCAGGGCTCTCGGCCCTCTGTCTGGACATGTCTGAACAGTGTTGGCCCTGTGCTAGTCACATGCACTCTCCCAAGAAAAAAAATAACTCTCTAACAATGCACACCAAACTGAGCATGTGCAGCCTGACTCCAAAGGTTCTGTCTTTTCCAGACTTGTCCAGGGAGACAGGGAGTGGAAGATCTGTGCATACAAGATCAAGCAGCCTTTTAACTCCTTAGGTTCCACAGTGAGTATAACAAGCATGCTTTATTGCATGTGTTTTTCAAATTTAAGGTTACACCTGAACTACAGTTTGGATTGGGTACAATTGTCTAAATTTGGACTTCAGCATCAGTCTGACTGGACTATGAGATATTCAGCCTGGCCACAGGGGGCACTGTCTCTTCTGGCAGGCATGGAACTATGGTCTGGTTGGGTGCTTAAGTTACTCTTTCTCGGAGCCCGCCCAGTGGGTGTAGTGCTTTTGCTGTGCTTTCTGGGAGAGGGTATTTATGATGCGGTTGTCACGTGGTTTGGGGTTCCGGTCCAGAAGGATGTACTGACTTCATGGTCCTGGTCCTCCTGACCAGCCCCCAGGAAGGCTATGGCCTGGGGTGCGGATCCACCTGATCTTGTTGTCTCGGGGCTGGCTAGCTTGAGGCAAGGAAACTAAAGTAGGATTCTGAGGTGGTTGGGTGCCGTCTCCTGTTTGGGAGAGACCCAGTGACTTCACACTATCCAGGGGAGGACTCAGAAGAAGGCCACGTACGGGTTGGTTTCTTAGCAAGAGCCTGGAGGAGCTGAAGTACCCAAGAGAATCCAATCTCGTTGATATCGCCAAGCTGGCTGAAAGATCCAGGTAGGACATGAGTGTTCTACAAGTTTAGTTTTCCTATGTGTTCTACAACAAAGTGGCACTCGTGGCACTCGTGGTCGGTCATGTGGCACGTGGCACTCGTGTCAGGTCACGTGGCACTCGTGTCAGGCCACGTGGAACTCATGGCCGGTCATGTGGCACTCGTGTCAGGTCACGTGGCACTCGTGGCTGGCCACGTGGCACTGGTGGCAGGTCACGTGGCACTCATGGCAGGTTTCGTGGCAAGTGGACAATATACAACTTGTGGCAGGTGACGTGGCAAGTGGACAAATACAATACACAACTTTTGCCAAGTGGACAATGACATACAGCATATGCACTTGCCCTGCGATCGACATCTGTGACTTCTTCAATCAGGCATGCTGACAACTTCATTGATACCATAAATATAAATGAAATAAGATGTGTGTGTTTTTTTTGCACTGGTACACTGCAAGTATGAATAGTTGATGTGACAGATATATATAAGTAAGTATAAGTAACTAAACATCTTCTAAAATTTCTAATTCAAATCGAAAAGATTAGAACAGGATAGAAAAAAAATAATTTAATAGAATAAAATAGAAAGAATATACAACCATCTTCTGAAATTCAAATTTGAATAGAATAAATTTGAATTTCAAATAGTATGAAAAAAATGAAATAGATGCTAATAGTCTGCAAGAGATCTTATTAACACAAATGGCAATCTGCAAAAAAATTTAAAATTAAATAGATAGTATCTATATTCTATTCTGTTCTATTGTTTTTCTAGTCTATTCTCTATTTCTATTCTAATCTTTTCTATTCAAATTCAAATTCATTCTATACGAAATTCAAATGTCGGATATATATATATATATATATATATATATATATATATATATATATATATATACAGTGGTGTGAAAAAGTGTTTGCCCCCTTCCTCATTTCCTGTTCCTTTGCATGTTTGTCACACTTAAGTGTTTCGGAACATCAAACCAATTTAAACAATAGTCAAGGACAACACAAGTAAACACAAAATGCAATTTGTAAATGACGGTGTTTATTATTAAAGGTGAAAAAAAATCCAAACCATCATGGCCCTGTGTGAAAAAGTGATTGCCCCCCTTGTTAAAACATACTATAACTGTGGTTGTCCACACCTGAGTTCAATTTCTCTAGCCACACCCAGGCCTGATTATTGCCACACCTGTTCACAATCAAGGCACCACTTAAATAGGAGCTGCTTGACACAGTAAGGTCCACCAGAAGATCCTTAAAAACTACACATCATGCCGAGACCCAAAGAAATTCAGGAACAATTGAGAAAGAAAGTAATTGAGATCTATCAGTCTGGAAAGGGTTATAAAGCCATTTCCAAAGCTTTGGGAATCCAGCGAACCACAGTGAGAGCCATTATCCACAAATGGCGAAGACATGGAACAGTGATGAACCTTCCCAGGAGTGGCCGGCCGCCCAAAATTACCCCAAGAGCGCAGCGACGACTCATCCAAGAGGTCACAAAAGACCCCACAACAACGTCCAAGGAACTGCAGGCCTCACTTGCCTCAGTTAAGGTCAGCGTTCATGCCTCCACCATCAGGAAAAGACTGGGCAAAAATGGCCTGCATGGCAGAGTTCCAAGGAGAAAACCACTGCTGAGCAAAAAGAACATCAAAGCTCGTCTCAATTTCTCCACAACACATCTTGATGATCCCCAAGACTTTTGGGACAACATTCTGTGGACCGATGAGACAAAAGTGGAACTCTTTGGAAGGTGTGTGTCCAAGTATATCTGGCGTAGAAGGAACACTGCATTTCATAAAAAGAACATTATACCAACAGTAAAATATGGTGGTGGTAGTGTGATGGTCTGGGGCTGTTTTGCTGCTTCAGGACCTGGAAGACTTGCCGTGATAAAAGGAACTATGAATTCTGCTGTCTACCAAGAGATCCTGAAGGAGAATGTCCGACCATCTGTTCATGTACTCAAGCTGAAACGAACTTGGGTTCTGCAGCAGGACAATGATCCTAAACACACTAGCAAGTCCACCACCGAATGGCTGAAGAAAAACAAAATGAAGACTTTGGAGTGGCCTAGCCAAAGTCCTGACCTGAATCCTATTGAGATGTTGTGGTATGACCTTAAAAAGGCCGTTCATGCTCAAAAACCCTCTAATGTAACTGAATTAGGACAATTCTGCAAAGATGAGTGGGCCAAAATTCCTCCAGGACGCTGTAAAAGCCTCATTGCACGTTATCGCAAACGCTTGGTTGCAGTTGTTGCTGCTAAGGGTGGCCCAACCAGTTATTAGGTTTAGGGGGCAATCACTTTTTCACACAGGGCCATGATGGTTTGGATTTTTTTTCACCTTTAATAATAAACACCTTCATTTACAAATTGCATTTTGTGTTTACTTGTGTTGTCCTTGACTATTGTTTAAATTGGTTTGATGTTCCGAAACACTTAAGTGTGACAAACATGCAAAGGAACAGGAAATGAGGAAGGGGGCAAACACTTTTTCACACCACTGTATATAAAACCATCTTCCGAAATTCGAATTTAGTATATAATGATTTCGATTTTAATAGAAAAGATTTTAATAGAATATAAAAGAATAGACTAGAAAAACAATAGAACAGAACAGAATAAAATATAATATATTTTATTCTGTTCTGTTCTATCATTTTTCTAGTCTATTTTCTATTTTATTATAATTTTTTCTATCCAAATTTAAAATTAATTAATTAAAAATTTTGAATTCATACTATTTGAAATTCAAATTTATTCTATTTGAAATTTGAATTTCAGAAGATGGTTGTATATTCTTTCTATTTTATTCTATTCAATTATATTTTGGTTCTAATCTTTTCTATTTGAATTAGAAATTTTGGAAGATGGTTACATCTGCCACATCAACTTCTCATACTTGCAGTGTACAACACACACATCTTATTTCATTTATATTACTTTTCTGCAGAAGAGAATGACATTTTGCGACCCGACTTTGGGGCCACGTATCTCTGGGCCACTTATAGCTAGGAGCCCCAAATTTGGTATGCAAACACAGTAGAAATAGCACTACAATATATCAAGCACTTTTCTGCAGCAGAGAATGACATTTTGTGACCTGACTTTGGGGCCCCGTAACTCGGGGTCACTTGGTGCTAGAAACCTCAAATTTGGATACATTGTAGTGCTAGTTCTACTGTGTTTGCATAATTTGGGGTTCCTAGCTATAAGTGGCCTCGAGATACATGGCCGCAAAGTTGGGTTGCAAAATGTAATTTTTCAAATTTGATTCTAATTTCGTTTGAATTCGTTAGCATTGTAATTTGGTAATTTCGGATGAATAATGAAAATTCGTCCGAATTTCGATTCAAAACTAAACGAAATGCACATGTCTAGTCTTTATCAGGACCCGGGATGCCTACTGAAAGGGGTCTGACAGGCATACAGATAACCGGTACTGTGCTGACAGACATGGGCATTCACCTGCAATCCTCTGCCGTTTGCAAGGTGCAGAAGGTGTGGAGAATACGCCTTCAAAGTGGAGCAGCCCACTGAGTTGCCTCGGGCATATCACATGAACTGGGTCACAGGCATAGCAACTGAAGAGTCAATTGTCTATGCCCCAGCATCATCCATCGGAGCTCGTACTACAAGAATGACATGTACTACAAAAAAAGACATGTTGCCCTCTCCGAAGTTCAGGAGACTATACCAGAGGTCGTGTACATGACCCCAGCTGTGAATACTGCCGCTGAAGCGCTTGTTTGCAAAGAGGGAGAACAACACAACGCTCCCCGTCGTCACAGAGGCAGGCCATCCCCATGCCTCCCCCGGCCGAATATATGGAAAAGGGTACCCATGGATAAGCACCGGAAAACTGCGGGTGTTATCACTGGAAACTGTCGGCCCACAGGGTAGTCGTCACAGAGTTCAGGGACTAGTTCCGGCTCCGACAAAGGAGATGACTGGCACTTTGAGCCTAGGCTGCCGTAAGTACTTTTAAACTTTTTGAAAGGCTTTTAAACTGTTAAGCCATTCTGTGGTTTTGAAAAAAAAATTGCCCGACCATGACGAGATCGATCCCGATCTCAGAGACTTTTGCATAAGCGGGTGGCAACAGAATATGGATTGGAATTCCCCTATGTCCCAAAGGACATTATGAATATTATTGAGGAGAACCGCAAAGCATGCTATGAGGACGATGTCTGGAACTATTTAAAAGTACCAAAGTTGCTTTGCAAAAAGGCTTTTTCACCGCAGCTGTATGAATGGTCTGTCGGATGTCTACAGCATGGAGACAGAGTTGTGATTTGCAGACCAGACAAAGACAGTGCCGTTTATTTCATTACCACTGTGGATGCACAGGGGAAAGACTTAACTGTGCCTGATCCCCGTTTCTACTGGTGAACTGTTCCTCAGTCAAGTCTTTGAATTTGCAAGGAGAGTTTCTATTGGTCTTTATGTTTTTGCATTTTCTACTGGAACTACAGAACTATGGGGTAGTTAGACACGGCCAGTTAAACAGAAAAAGAACCGTTGTGTCAAGATCACTTTACTGGACACAGAACCTGTTCTAGGAAGGATGTACTGACTTCATGGTCCTGGTCCTCCTGACCAGCCCCCAGGAAGGCTATGGCCTGGGGTGCGGATCCACACAATCTTGTTGTCTCGGGGCTGGCTAGCAAGTTAACTAAAGTAGGATTCTGAGGTGGTTGGGTGCCGTCTCTGGTTTGGAAGAGACCCAGTGACTTCACACTACCCAGGGGAGGACTCTTCAGAAGAAGGCCACGTACGGGTTGGTCTCTTAGCAAGAGCCTGGAGGAGCTGAAGTACCCAAGAGAATCCGATATCGTGGATATCGCCAAGCGGGCTGAAAGATCCAGGTATCACACGAGTGTTCTACAAGTTTCATTTTCCTATGTCTTCTACAACAACGTCTGTGGCAGAGACTTATCCTTGTATGTTCTACAACAACGTCTGTGGCAGAGACTTGTTCCCGAGTAAGCACCTTTTTGGCTGCTAGGCCTTGTGAGAGAGGGACTGTCCAACCTGAGTGAACATCCAGTTGCAAATGGCTATTCTCTGGATGCAGTCAAAGTAAGCAAGTTCTTCAATATTGACTTTGACACTAAGAGTACCTGAACTTCCTTTCCAACCCTCTGATCCTATTTTAAGAGACTGTTCATTGTCTACGTTTTTGCAAATAAAATCCATTTGAGGGAATCTGTCGTCAGTCTCTCAAGTTACTGGGCCATCTACCGCAGGACACCCCTAGAAGTGAGGAGAAAGAAGGTAACGGTAAGCCCAATCTATCCAGTAGCTCCTTCGGGGTTAGTGCTACACATATACAGACTGATTTTACTGTTGTGGGTTTAGTAACACTTTAAATAAAAATTCGAGATACTTTTTTTTATTTAAGGCAAGGCAAATATTTAAAAAAGAACTTGCAGTCAACCATAACCAGCAGGCAGTGGCAGATCTCAGGATTTTTCCAAAAAGAGATAGAGATGTTTTGAACTAATATTTATAATTAGTCCTTTTTAGCAACTTTAAAATATGTGCTTATCACAGCAGTGGATCCTCTGATAAGTAACCTACCTGCAGTTTCAATAGATACCCTCTCATATTGCCCCCCATTTGTCTCTTATTTAAACAAGGAGAGAGGCCCCTCTGGGTGCAGATGTTTAAAACAACCTTTAATGAACACATAGTAGTCAACTCACATTTGAGCAGAATGTGACAGGCATTATGGTATAAAGACTGTAATGTCAGGGTGGCGATTCTGTATCCTGAGCCTTTTTCTCGTCTGTCAGAATGCTCTTGTCAATGAGATGTCCTCCGCTGCATGGATAAGCCAGCTTGTCCATCCAGCTGTGGACATCTTATCGACAGGATGCAAATTAGATGTGTAATTTATGCTTCTTAAATGTCCAAAGGTGCTCTTTGGATTTTGGGCCCCGCTATGCATCTAAGTTGTGAGAAAGTCCTACACATGTGGTATCCCCATACTCAGGAAGCATAGCAGAATGTGTTTTGGGTTGTATTTGAAAGTATGCCTATGCCTATGCTGTGTGTGAGACATGACTTGTTAAAATCACAACTTTGTGAAAAAAAAATTTACATTTCTTAATTTTCCAAAATTTTCCAAAATATTTATTATATCCCATTCAAAAAAAAACGATGGAGTAATGCACAACCACCACATATGAGTTACAGACATATAACACATATAATTAAAACCAGTACAAATGCATAAATAGACCAGATGCTAATATATCCCACTTGTCTGGGTTGATGCTTTTCTCAATCTAAAACTGCTTGGTCAGTGACACCGTGGAAGCATCTGAAAAGTTACAAAAACAGTACAAAACATTATCATTTTTTGGGGGCGTGGCCTGGACCGGCATGGCGTGAGGAGCATTGTGAGTGAGCTCCGCTGGATTGTTATCCGTTTACTTCTATCCTGAGGCTATTTCTTGCTTTTACTCAAGCTGCTACGAAGCCCTGAACACCCCGGACACGCAGGGGACATGTCTCCTTCTAAAGCGAAGCTGGAAGCGGCGGCTAAACTGGCTAAATTCCGCCACGCGGAGAAGGGCAACATGGCGGCGGATGGCGCTTCTCCCCCCTCCTCCTCTGCCGCACCTAACCCTGATGCCCGAGTTTTGGAAGCTATCTTGGACTGCAAGAGTGCTCTCATGGGGAAAATAGAGGAGGTAAAGGTGGATGTCTCTCTCCTCCGGCAAGATGTGCAGAAACTGCGGGAACGGGTGACCGAGACGGAGACCCGAATTAGCCGCGTGGAGGATGACCTGCCTCCGCTCCAGACGATTACTGAGCGCCTACAGCACCAGCTCTCCACGGTCCTGGCGAAACAAGATGATATGGAAAACCGCTTAAGACGGTGCAACCTACGCTTTGTCGGCCTGCCCGAGGGCGAGGAGGGCAACGACCCTCCCGCGTTTCTTGAACAACTACTTACCTCCTCCTTTGGCCATGCAGAGTTCTCCTCATCCTTTGCAGTGGAAAGGGCCCATCGTATGCCCGCAAAGTCTCCCCCGCAGGGGGCTCCCCCCAGGACCTTCATTGCGAAGTTTTTGAACTTTCGGGATAGAGATGCCATCCTGCGCTTGGTGCGACTGAAAGGCAACATTCCCTACCACAACACCGAGATCAAGGTCTTCCCGGATTTTTCGGCCGAGGTTCAAAAGAAAATGGCACTCTTTGCTGAAGCTAAGCGCCAGCTGCGCGTACACCATTACTCCTATGCCATGCTCTTTCCGGCTCGGCTCCGGGTCGCGGGAGAGGACAGGGCCCATTTCTTTGATACCCCGGAGGCGGTGTTCGGCTGGCTGGAGAATAGGGTGGCACCGCGGAGGGATGCGGCTTAGCCCCTTGTGATGTTGTTGGCTGTCGGGGCGCTATGTTTAATGGAGGACTAGGGGGGTGAGGCGACATGGATCCTGCTCCCGGACTGCATTTGCTCTTTGGCAAGGTACTGTACTTTATTACCGCCCCATTGTGTGCGGTGGCGTGATGCCCTGGTCCGGAGATTTGTCATGCTGATAGACTAGAGACTCCCCCCCCCCCCGGATCCCATCCCAAACCCCTGGTGATCTTCCCCGACCCTCTTTCTCCTGGGCCCCTTCTCCTCCGCGGCCCCCCTCTGCATACCCCTTCCCGCCTCCATGTTGCATTAGCCGCTCCCTTCCAAGTTTATTGGTATTCCTGTCCAAGGTGATCCTTTAACTGTATGCCTACTGACTGTTTTATATCCCTCCAGCGGACTCTGAATTCCCATGGTACCCCGGACGGTCACGGGACGTTGGCCTGCAAGTTGCTCTCCGCGGCCGTTTGACCATCCGTGGCTGCACCCGGTGACCATGCTCCTCACGGTGTTGCTTGGTCTTCAGAGTATAACCGTCACATTAGTTTTATGTTTAAACGGGTCCTCCACAGGGTCCCGTGACCCGCAGACTTGCGGGCTCAGGTTTGAAGCTTGGTTTCCCCGGGCCGGGCGGGGTCGGCCCCAGGCTTTGGCCTTTTGGTCGGGCCGGGGCCGCGCCGAACGGCCCGGTGCATGTTCTTTTGAGTATCTATTTATGCTCAGTTGTTTAAGTTTTTTATGGTGGTATGGTCTTTGCCGGTTCATGTCAATTAAATGTTGGTCGTTGTCTCTATGTGACAGTGGGCTGGGTACTCTGCTGACTCTCTGTTGGGTGGTGGGCGGTGGGTGGGGGCGCTGGTTCCTATATTTTAGCACATATGTGAGTTTTCTGCAATGGGTGACCTGAAATGCCTTACTTGGAATGTTCGGGGGATCAGGGCGAAACAAAAGCGCAGCGCGGTCCTGACCTATCTCAAGGCTCAGAAAGCAGACATAGTTGTCTTGGTGGAGACTCATCTTACTGGCCACCTGTTACTCACGCTTAAGAAACCTTGGGTGGGCTGGGTATACCAGGCCCCGTTTTCTACTTACTCCAGGGGTGTGGCGCTGCTGGTGTCTAAGTCAGTGCAATTCCTGCTTATCCTGCTCAAGTCTGATCCTGAGGGGAGGTTTCTCTTCTTACATGCCCGAGTTAATGGTAAAGAACTTCTTCTTTTGGCTATATATGTTCCTCCCCCCTTTCAGTTTACTGTTCTCAACGAGGGCTTAGCGTTTATGTCCCAATTCCCTACTGTCCCGGCGGTGTGGCTGGGGGACTTCAACAATGTTGCACATAGAGAACTGGATAGGCTTGTGTTGACTCCCCCACCTGTGCTGTCGCCGGGGCTTACTAGGTTTGGCAGGTTCTTCCTGGAGCTAGCTCTGGTGGACACCTGGCGACATAGTTTCCCTACGGCTAAACAATACTCCTGTTTTTCGGCGTCGTATTCTACTATGTCTAGGATTGATTTTATTTTTATTTCTCGCCCCCTTCTTCCCTATCTGGCGGAAGTGGGATTTAACCCGCGGGTGCTTTCGGATCACGCCCCGTACTGGGTCGTGCTGCGTCTCCCAGGCCCTTCACAATCCTACTCTTGGAAATTAAACCCTTTCTGGTTGGGGGTGACCCCTGGACTGGAGGAGGCGGGGTCGGAGTGGGACTTATTTTTTGATACGAATCGCGGTACGGCCCCTTTTACGCTGGTTTGGGACTCGTTTAAAGCACATGCCCGGTCGTTTATGGCACACCAAATTTCGCAATATCGTCGGTCGTCTGCGGAGGCGTTGCTTCGGGCGGAGCACCAACTGTCTATTGCTGAATGGGAATTTGTTGAGGACCCATCCCCGAGTAGGGCTGATTTTCTCAAGTTGCAATCCAGAGTGGTGAATGGCTTGCATATTGAGCGGGCGGAGAGGAACATGTTCCATGTCAGGCAGAGGGTGTATGAATGTGGGGAGCGTGCTGGTCGCCTGTTGGCCTATTTGGCGCACATGGATCAGCGGCCCCCCACAGTGGTCTCCTTGCGGGGCTCCGATGGTACGCTGATTACTGATCCTGATGCGGTGGCAGAAGAGTTTAGAACATTTTATGCATCACTGTACTCCTCGGTGGCCACCGCTGCTGGGGACGAGGTGGACGGGCTTCTCGAAACCCTTGACTTGCCCTCAATCACGCGAGCTCAGGCGGCACTTCTGGAGGCCCCTATTAGTACCGATGATATCGCGGAGGCGATGTCCCTGCTAAACAAGTCCAAAGCCCCTGGCTCGGACGGGCTCCCCCTTGAATTTTATCTAAAATATGCGGATACCCTGACTCCTAGGTTGCAAGAACTATTCTCTCATATATTCGAGTCAGAATCTCTTCCTCCCTCGATGCGTGAGGCTTATATAGTCCTCATCCCCAAGCCCGGGAAGGATTTGGAGCTCCCAAAGTCTTATAGGCCCATCTCCTTACTCCAGTTGGACATCAAGATCCTGGCCAAGGTCCTGGCTACCCGTCTGAATGCGGTTATCCTAGATCTGATTCATCCCGACCAGACGGGGTTTATGCCATCCAAAAACACGGCTTACAACTTGCGACGGTTGCATATGAATCTGCAAGCGGAGCATGATCTGATGGGGGCTAGAGCGGTGGTGTCTCTGGACGCGGCCAAAGCGTTCGATTCAGTGGAGTGGAGGTATTTGTGGAGTTGTCTTCGACGCTTTGGCTTCGGACCCCGCTTTATTAAATGGATACGCCTCCTATACAGCGGCCCTTGTGCCAGGATCTTGGTTAATGGGCGGGTGTCGTCCCCTTTCCCTCTTTCTCGGGGTACCAGACAGGGCTGCCCCTTATCCCCATTGTTGTATGCCATAGCGGTGGAGCCGCTTGCGGCGGCTCTCAGGGGGCACCCTGATATTAGGGGGCTTGAATGTGGTAGCCTGGAGGAGAGGATTAGCCTGTATGCAGATGATATGCTGCTGTATCTGGCGGATGCAGGCCCCTCCCTCCGGGCAGCTCTTGAAACGATCCAACTATTTGGAGCATACTCGGGGCTTAAGATCAACTGGGAGAAATCCCAAATTCTGCCCATGGATCTGGGGGTCCCCTCCGAAGTTGAGGCTTCTGCTCCCCTCCTAAGGGTGAGTAAGATAAAATATTTAGGTATCTATGTCACCAGATCCCCTGAGGATTACACCAGGCTAAACATAGATCCCCTGGTGGCATCCCTGAAGGTTAGAATCAAGGCGTGGGCCAAGCTCCCTCTGGGCGTTCTAGGGCGAATAAACCTTGTAAAAATGGTTATTTTACCCGGGTTTTTATACGTGTTTTGGCACTCCCCTGTTTATTTACCCCTACGGCTGTTTAAATCCTTAGAAGCCCTGCTCAATTCCTTCGTTTGGGGCTCGCAGCGACATAAATTATCGTGGCAAGCATTGAAGTGCCCTGGGGATCTGGGAGGGGCGGCCCTGCCGGATTTTGCCTTGTATTACCTGGCGGCCCAGGTGTCCCACTTTTACCACCTGGATAAACAGGACAGGGATAGGTACTTAACACTTCTTTGCCCCAGGCGTGGATACTCCATCACCCATCCCTTCCAAGTGATATTTAGAGCCTGCGCCTCAGCGGCATTCCGGGGGAGTCGCAGGAGACTCCTTTACGCACATTGCAGGATCTGGGAGGTGGTTGGTAGGAAGCTGGTTTTTCCTGAGACCCACTCCCACACCCCGCTTTGGGATAACCCCGGTTTGGACGAACTGCGTCTGCTTCCGGGATACTCGATTTGGCTCATGCATGGAATTAAATTCCTTTCCGATCTATATCGAGATCGGGTCCTGAAATCGTTTCAGGAGCTCAAGGAGGAGTATGCGCTCCCAAACTCTATGCTCTACAGGTACCTCCAGGCACAATTCGGGCAATCCCCACCTGGGGTGGGCAGCCTGGCGGTGGTGGATGTGCTCCTGGGGCAGGACCCACGTAAATTGATCTCTAGTATATACAACCTTTTGATCAGACCCCCAGCGATTGTCTTGACAGAGGCCCTTAGGGGGAGATGGTTGGAGGATGTTGGGGGACTTGAGGATGATGAGTGGGAGGATGCCCTGGACGCTGGGAAAAAGGTCTCGCCTAAACTCTCGGATCGCTTCACCCACCTCAATATTTTACATAGAACCTACCTGACACCGGCGCGCATTGCTAAATATAAACCAGATCACAGCCCCCTCTGCCCCAGGTGTGGTAGTTTACAAAGCACTTTTTTTCATATCCTGTGGTCTTGCCCGATGATCCAGTGTTTCTGGTCTCAAATTGTTGGATTTATCCACGATAAAATGGGGTCTCCTCTGACGCTATGCCCCAAACAGTGCCTTTTGGGTGTTTTCCCTGATCCGGACTCGGACAAGTACCACAAGATATTTTTACATGAGTCTTTATTTCTGGCTAGGTTACTGGTGGCGAGAAAGTGGTTACAAGTCCAGCCCCCCACGCTTCAGGAATGGGTAGCTGCGATTAATCGGGTACTCCCATACAAGAAAGAACTGTATGCTCACAGGGGCTGTCACGCTAAATATGCTAAAGTCTGGGATGTATGGTTGAACGAGGCCGCTACCTGTGATGAACTTCCCTCATAGGAGCTGGGTGCTCCGGTGTATCTGGCCTGGGGGGGGCCGACGCTGCGCTGTGCAATGATGATTTTATAATGCTGCTACATGTGATCCCCTGACACAGTGTCTCCTTGGATTCGCCTTATGGACTGGGTCTCCTGGCTACTTATGTTTGTATTATTTTGTCTTTATATTTTATTTCTTTCAGCTCCCTGCTCATATTGATGTGTCGGGGACCTGCGCGCCCCCCCTGCTGCACAGAATGTATTTATTCTAACTCTCCCACTGTCGTGATCTTTGTATTGACCAATGTCTGTATATTACCTTTTGTTCCTTTTTTTTTTGTATTCTCAATAAACCACCACGTTGTTTGTAAAAAAAAAAACATTATCATTTTTTGGGCAGGATACATTGTATCACCATGGGGGTTATTTACGAAAGGAAAATCCACTTTGCACTACAAGTGCAGTGCAAGTGCACTTGGAAGTGCAGTCGCTGTAGATCTGAGAGGGACATGCAAGGAAAATATAAAACAGCATTTTAGCTTGCACATGATTGGATGATAAAATCAGCAGAGTTTCCCCTAATTTCAAATCTACCCTTCAGATTTACAGCGACTGCACTCCCAAGTGCACTTGCAGTGCACTTGTAGTGCAAAGTGGATTTGCCTTTCGTAAATAATCCCCCAAGTGTTCATAGGCTTACCACAACATTTGTCACACATATAACATCCGCTGATTCTCAGAGAGATGCCGCAACCAAGGTCTAAACACCAATTCCCCAAGTATCCATATGGGGGAGAAAAAAGGTGGTCCAGACACTGGACCAGTTAGAGAGGAGATGGGGCAACAACCGGCCACCCAGCCACAGCTGTAAAAGATGATAATGAAATACCTCTGTAAGTACACTTACACAAGATCCAAATAATATCCACATGGGATTATGGAGCAAGAAAGGTGACCAACATAAACCAAAGCCAGCCATACAGTCCTGCCAGGACTCCAAAGACATGGACCCCTCAATCCATCATCATTCACCAATACCATACACAATAGCAATAACTTCCCACCTCACTGACCAACAAAGAAATTTACAGAATAAATTTTTGGCCTTTTTTTTTTTAATGTTTTGTCTTTTTTACTTTATCTAGCAAAAAAAATAAATACAAAATCAGTGGTGATTAAATACTACCAGAAAGACAAGAAAGCTCTGTCTGTCTCAAAAAATTATACAAAATTAATTTGTGTTGCATTGATAAGTACTTGCCATTCAAAGTGTGACAGTGCTAAAAATCTGAAAATGGCCTGGACTGGAAGGGAGTGAAACAATCCAAACCTAATGTGGTTAAACAATCTAATAAATATTAAACATTTTGTTTAATCATTAAGCAGTCTAAGAAATGTATTTGCTATGCTAATAAAGATTAGAAATCCCCAGGGCTAAAATGTATGTAAAATTCAAGGTAGTTCCTGTCATCTCTCTATGACAGTCAATGTTAGGTTGCCCGTCTTCTCCTTGTGGCCTAGGCTCTTAGAGATGGCTCAGTGGAGGTCCACGCCGGCGGATAACCAATGACTCATACAAACACAATAGGTATGCTGAAATGGTTACAACTCTTTAATACTGGATTCGCTGTTTTATACTGTCTTTACAAGACTCTGCCCCAATTTTGGGGGCCAATCAAAATGATACACATAAATGTTCATTAGCATATTATTCGTTAATGTCTTGTGACCTTAATCTTAACCTCTGTATTTCAAGCTATTACAGTTCAATGATTCCTTACTTTCTGTTAACGTCTGCTGACCATGATGTGCCCAGCCACAACTTCCTAAAAACCAATTCTAGCCTTTTCATACCCAGTAACAGTGTACAGAGATAGAAACCACAAACAGATGTTTCCTTAAGATGAAGACATTTAACAGAAATAGATAGACATGGCAATGAGATAATTCAGTTATTAAGCAATACTGTCATGAGACAGATTCTCTAAAATGTACCAAGAAAGTCTCTTTAAATCACTAAGCAGATAAGCAATCCTGAACTTATATCTTCAGGGTGAAATCAATAATCAAAACCAATAACCAATAATGCAATGTATTATGGAATCTCCTTACAGTCAACATCTCTAATTCTGAAATACTATTTACCTCAAGTCCTTTTTAGCTGGACATCTTGGGTTAGATCTCTTCTTGAATAATGCAACATTCAGTGCTGGAACCCTTACTTTTTAATATCTTTATAAATGATATTGGGTCTGGGATCAAAAGTAACATTTCCGTCTTTGCAGATGACACCAAGCTATGCAGTGGAATAACGTCCTTACAGGATGTCTCCAATTTACAAGCCAACCTCAATGCTCTGTCTAATTGTGCCACTATGTGGCAGATGAGGTTTAATGTTCAGAAATGTAAGGATATGCACTTGGGGGCTAAGAATATGCATGCATCATACATCTTAGGGGGAGTACAACTGGGGGTAGAAGGATCTGGGGGTTTTGGTAGATCATAAGCTCAATATTAGCAAGCAATGCCAAGCTGCAGTTTCCAAAGCGAGCAAAGTCCTTTCTTGTATTAAGAGTGGTATGGACTCCAGAGAGAGAGATATCATTTTGCCCCTATTGAAATCATTAGTAAGACCTCATCAGGAATATGAAGTTCAGTTTTGGGCACCAGTTCTCAAAAACGATATTGGGGAACTGGAGGGAGTGCAGAGAAGGGCAACCAAACTGATAAGAGGCATGGAGGAGCTCAACTATGAGGAAAGATTAGAGGAACTGAATTTATTCACTCTTGACAAGAGGAGATTAAGGGAGGATATGATCAACATGTACAAATATATAAGGGGTCCATATAGTGAACTTGGTGTTGAGTTATTCACTTTACAGTCAACAAAGAGGACAAGGGGGCACTCTTTACTTCTAGAGGAAAAGAGATTTCATCTCCAAATATGGAAAGGTTTCTTCGCAGTAAGAGCTGTGAAAATGTGGAATAGACTCCCTGCAGAGGTGGTTCTGGCCAGCTCAGTAGATTGCTTTAAGAAAGGCCTGGATTATTTATAAGTGTACTAACATTTATAGGTAAAGTTGATCCAGGAAAAATACGATAGCCTCTCGGGGGATCAGGAAGGAATTTTTCACCCTGCTTTATCAAATTGGATCATGCTCTGCTGGGGTTTTTTTCCTTCCTCTGGATCAACCGTGGGTATAGAGTTGGGTATATGGGATTGTATAATATTATTATAATTTTTTTGTGGTTGAACTAGATGGACTTTTTTAAACCTGACTAACTATGTAACTATGTAACAGCTATTTAATTTATATTTATGATATCCAGTTTGGGTATTGCACATCTGCTTTTTGTTGCCTTCTGTAGTTGCCAATCAGAATTTAAAGGTGAACACAATTACCCACTGAAACATTAAGTGACAGGAAATCCAACATTTTAAAGTTGTCACCAGAATAAGAGGTAAGGAGAAATGTTCAAGTGGGGACAAATGTTTTAGTGACAACTGTCAAAGTCCTTGTACACACAGTCGGACATTCTGACCACAAAATCCGTTGGATAAATGCAGACGGATTTAGTCCAGAAGTGTTGTTGCATACACACGGTCGGACAAAGTTGTTGGAATTTCCAGGCGTCAAGAACGCGGTGACGTAAACCGCGTACAACAGGACTAGAAAAGAGAAGTCCATCACCACGTTCGGCACCCTTTGGGCTCCTTCTGCTGATCTCGTGTTTATCGCGTGTTAGTAGAAATTTGGTAAGAGACGATTTGGGCTTTTCAGATTTGTGCTTCAGAACGTTACTGCTCTTCAGTTTGTGCTTGTCGGTGCGTATCTGATTATCAGTGCGTGTAGTCAGTTCACATTTGTTGATCATTGCGGACTGTATCTTGGTATAGTACCCCTTGATTTGCAGTGCTTATTCTCCGCTCATTTCTGGTTTTCAGTTCGTTCTTTCAGGCCTTGCTGTTTATCGGTGCTTTCTGTTAGTCCTTTCTGACCAGTCGACTGTTTTAAGCCATATTTTGTGTATGTACTCGTAGTAGAGTTCGTGCTGTGCAGGGGCTTGGTGTTGGGCTTTTAGCTTTGACACAAGCACAGTCCATGAACTGAACCATGAGGTTGCTCCAGCGTGACCAGTTATCGCACATGCCTTTGCTTCATGAGATCCGGAAGAATAATCCTGATGATTTCAGGAATTATCTCTGGATGACGGACCCTGTTTTTCACCATCTGCTGGCTTTGCTGTCCCCTTATATCAGCAGGCAGGATACCTGCATGCGGCAAGCCATCACTCCGGAGCAGAGGCTCATCGCCACGTTGCGGTACTTGGCGACAGGGAGAAGTCTTCAGGACCTGAAGTTCTCGACAGGCATCTACCCCCAGGCTCTGGGAATCATTATTCCAGAGACCTATTCTGCCATCATACAGGTCCTGCAGAAGGACTATATTAAGGTAAGTTTTCTCCTTTAACATCACATTCTATGAATTTAATGTTTGCTAATGTATTGTATTTCTTTCCTCATTCCCTAATTACCATGATTGCAATATGCTGTAATTGATATGCTGTGCCCCTTTGTCCTCATGCATGCTGGAAGCTTTTAAAGTTCCTTTTTTGTCCTTCATGCATATTTGCCTTCATTAACTTCCCCAGCATGCTCTTCTGGTCCCATAAACCTATAGCCTAGTCACTTAGCAATGTATTTTGTCAGCTCCATCCTATTGCTTTCCCCAAAACACCCCCTAAAATGTGTACAAATGTTATGTGTGTGCTTAAATTCATGCAGAGTGCCAGAGGTTTTTTTTTTTTGGTGGGCCAAACTCATTAGGAAACCCTCTCCCCCCCAACTGCTAGGTCAGCTGATAGCAATCCTCTATCTGCTGACTTTGCCAAACCTAATACACACTATACCTGCCTCTTTTCTGGTCAGATTTATGGATGAATTCACCAAAGCATGTAGTGCAAGGGCCTAGCTCAATACTTTCAAATTATACAGTTTAATATTTTTTTTTCTCCTATCATTATCTTATAGTAATAGCAGAATGTCAAAATGTGCTTCCATTTGTTTCTTTTTGCTTTGGTATTATGACACTTCTTACCTGTCCTGTATTGGTAGGCTGCCAATAGTGCAAGTAAGGAGAGGCTGGCCAAAGTATTACACATTATTTCTGCATTCAGCTCTCAAAGAAGTGGAGAGGGTTACCTTTCCAAAACATCCCCCCTCTAATTTTTTGCAATGGGCCATCATGTTTGTGTCTAATCTGCTTGCAATGTTGATGTGCAAAATGACAATTTTTTTTCTTGTTTGACTCCACAGTTTCCTTCAGTGCCACAGGCAGACTGTGGCCTCCCACTTTGCCAGCTGTTGGGACTTTCCCAATTGTGGAGGTGCAATTGATGGGAAACACGTCTGCATCGTCCCACCCCCAACTCGGGGTCCTACTATTATAATTACAAGGGGTATTATAGTATCGTGATGTTGGCAGTGGTCTCAGTGACATATGACTTCCTGTATGTAGACGTGGGGAAAAATGGCCAGATGTTGGATGGTGGAGTGTTCACGTGGACGGAGTTCTACTGGCGTCTCCAGAGTGGCTTGCCACCTCCAGAGGAGAATGTGGAAGGACTCCCCTGTCGCAGATGAGGAGTTTTCTCTGGCAAACCATCTGATGTGGCCTTTCCCGATGAGGACCCTCACCCCGGACCAGAGGATCTTTAATTTGCGGCTGACCAGAGCCAGAAGAGTAGTGGAGAACACTTTCGGGATAATGGCCAGCCGGTTCCACCTATTTTTGACTCCAATCCACATGGCGGAATAGAAAACTCAATCATATTGTGCTTTTGTGCTGCACAATTTTTTGAAAAAACACTCAGCAAACTATGTGGCCTCAGTTGAGCCTGATGCAGACTTACCGGAAAATGCCAACCTGACAGCCCTTGAAGCTGGTCATTCTGGCTTGCCCCCCCCCCCCCCCAAAGCGCCCACAAGGTCAGATCAAGATATGTGGAGTACTTTATGGGCAGGGGGGCCATGATATGCCAGACAATGTCTGAGAGGCATTTTTTAAATACATTTTTCTTTCAAACTCCAATAATCTTTGTTTTCATTTACTGCTTGGCTTTGTTTTAGTTGTCTCCTAGTTTTTATTTAGGGTTTTTTTGGGCCTTATTATACAACAGTGCAAACCCAATTTCAGAGTAAGATGAAGTGACAGTCTCTTCTTCAGATTATCTTATTATATTGTGGGTCTGCTACACACACATCTTGTTTTTGTTGTTAATGTATGTAGTGCACTACTGCCAAAAATATTGCTCATTTTCAGCACCATGGCAGAAATATGTGGGGTCATGAAAATGGCTTGATTGGGGAAATTTAAACATCACTGTGGGTGTTATTTACTAAAGGCAAATCCACTATGCACTACAAGTGCACTGCAAAAGTGCACCTGAAACTGCACTTGGAGTGAAAAGTGGAGTTGCCTTTAGTGAGTAACACCCATTGTCACAGAAAACAACAACTTTACTACAAATACTGCTTTTGCACATTGAAAAAGGAAGCCACACATTGTTGATAATTTAAATTTTTACTTAAAGCACATTCACATGTGCGTTTAGAGAAGGGTTTTACAACAAACCAACATATTTGGTGTATATAAAACATTATTTTTGGTAACATTTTTCTTGGCATTTTTGTGTAAACAGGCATGTATCAAAGCATAACATACAGAACACAGGAATTTACAAAGTTCAACTCTGAAAAGTGAAGACAATATCAGACATGAGTATGTACAAACTGTGCTGATATTGCCTTCATCACATAGGGTGTCACCCCTGGAAAAGCCAAATTTGGAAAATGCACACAAATTGTGAATCAAAATGTTCCTCCTGATCCCATGCCTAATGTCAACATGTGCTATCTCCCATCATGGGGTATCAATGTATGTGTTTTGGGGGTGCAACCCCTTCATCTCAGCCACTTTAGTAGCAGGGAAGCGGTTGCACCCACAAAACACGTACATTGATCCCCCATGATCGGAGATAGTACATGTTGAAACACTGTGTGTATCTTCCAAATTTGGCTTTTCTAAAAATATAAAAGTGTTTTTGAAAAAATTGAAATGGATGCTAGCTAGTTTTGGGTGTTTCAGACTCTCCCTAAAACATCAATAATGTTCTTCATTTTTTGCTGAACATCATTGATATTTTTATGGATATTCTCTAAATCGCGATTGCACGCCATTATTTCCCCAATGAGGATCTGGGCACTTTCACTGGTAAAATGTGATTCTTCTTTCACAACATCCACATCACCTAAAAATAAACCAAAAAAGACTCTGTGTATTATAAATATGCAGGCATATATTCATTTGCTTACCAGAAGCTGTGGTCTCAGATACTCATCTGTTGTGGTGCCAATTTCACCAATCTCTACAAGCTCTCCTTCCTCTTCCTCCTCTGCTTCTGGTGTTGGTATTTCCCCTTCTTTGGGAGGTGTGGGGTCCCTGGTGTCCTCAGACATCCCGAGTCTTCTCTCCCCTATGAGAATGTAAAAAAGGAATACTTAGCACACAGATATTTGAGGGCAGAAATAGGAATATGAAACATTGCTTGGAAGTGTCGTACAATTGTGTTTTTTGGCAGAGTTCAAAGGTAAAAACATTATTTGTGACACTTTCTAAAGCTGGAATACTTACCTGTTGTGTGAACAATTGTAGTCAAAGGCAACTTGCAAAAACATCGTCTTTGGAGTGGGCTAACGAACGATGTTTATTATGAACTATTGAACCCATGAACATGAAAGTGGCCATTTTAAACTGTACAACATTAAATCAAAGCACATGGAACAGTATGCAAGCAATAATAATAATATGAACACACGACAACTACTTACTATTTTGAAGAACTCGCTTTAGCCTTCTGTACTGATTCAGTTTCAGGTCTGACCAGCGCTTTCTCAGTTGATCCTTGGATCGTCGTACCCCAAAATTCTTCTGAAGACTCTTCACAACTTTAGTCATGATCTTGGTCTTTTTGACATTTGGGTTTGGGTAAGGTCCAAACTTTTTATCATAGTCGTTCCTCTTAAACATATCCACCATCTCCAACATCTCTCCAAAAGACATATTTGAATCCTTAAATCTTCGGGACGTTTCTGGCTCCTGGCTTTCCTCGTCCTCCTCCTTGTTGTGTCTCCACCATGTGCTCTCCCCACTGCATCAAAAGAGAAGTGGCGGGGAATAGACTAGAAAGAACGTCAGGGGCGGGCAGAGTTTCACGCATGCGCACTGTCTATAAACCGCAACACGCGTGTGTCGTACATGCGATGTGTGAGCAGAGGGAGAATCTGATGCGCCAATCGTTCAAACGAAGGTATAGTTTTAACTTGGTACATCACTAGCCTATACTGCTTCTAGATTGAAGCCTATATTGGGACAAGATTAGGAGAGTTTGTCTTGTGTTGTGTCTTACAGATAAAATAATATGGATAGGTTTTAAGAACCACAGCTTTCTCCCCCTGTTCATCGACAAGTACATGGAGCTGCCTGTCTGTGGCAAGCTACACATCCCCACTACAGCAACAAATTAACAAGGCAGGCAGCGATGGAGAAACTGCTGGAGTTTGTGAAGCCGGTGGTCCCCAGGGCAGACATCACCTATTTAAAAAATAAAATTGGTGGCCTGAGGAGTACATATCTGAGGGAGCGCAAGAAGATACTGAAGTCCATGCAAACTGGAGCAGCAACAGATGAAATGTATGTCCCCAAGCTGTGGTACTATGAGAGGATGCATTTTCTGTCAGACCAGGCTGAGGTCAGGCAATCCTTTTCTACTCTTCCTTTCACGCTTCCTTCTAAGCTTCATTCCACCCCTGCTGAGTCTTCCGACACCCAACCTGGGCCTTCCAGATAGGAAGAAGTGGAGGAGCCCAGCTTGAGCCAGGTATAGTATTGTTCTACATATTTTTGGAGTAAACATTAATGATTTTAACTTGATTTTTGCTCACTAATTGCTGATTTTAGAAAGTGTTTCACATATCAATAGACAGTATTGGCCAAAATATTTGGGCCAAGAATGAAAAATGCTGGGCTCAGAATGATAGTCTTTTCTATTTGTTAACAATTTGCAACAGTCAAGAGCTGAAAATTGTGTGTGTTTGATGAACCAAAAACTAAAACTACGTCCCTTTTTCATACACAGGAAGACCTCAGCAAGGAGAACGGTGTGGAATGCAGCAGCCAGGAGGTGGTTGTGAAACGTGGCAGCCAGGAGGAGGTAGGGGTAAGTGGCAGCCAAGAGGTGGGTAGGTGTAGGAGCCTGACTCAATCACAGGTCCCTCCCCTATGCCTTCCACCCAAAAGGGCCAGAAAGGGGGGAGGATGTGGAGGAGTCAGCTCTGAAGCTAATTGGGGAGGCTTCAGCCACCAATTTTTGCATTTAAATAGTTGATGTGTGCCCGGGGGGCCAAAAGCTTCGCTAATTTCCCCAGTTTCTCCAGCGCTGCCTCCCTCTTTATTTGTTTATGACACCTAAATAAAGTGTTTTTTTTGGTTCAAAAAATACTTGCCTATGTAAAAAGGACAGTTTATTTGTGAGTAGGCAGGTACATTTCAAAAATACAAAGACAAATTAATAACAAGGGGCACCAACACCTAACAACCTCCTAGAGATTAAAAAAGAAAACAATAAAATAAAAAGATAATAATGGTGTTGCGGTAAGTTGACACACAAAAGACACTAAAAAAATTCCAAAGATGAGCAAACTCAAAAAATAGATCTTGATTAAAAAAGCCAACCACAAAATTTAAACCAAAAAAAAAAAAAAATGATTGGGGAGGTGTGACAAATTAAAATATTGTATTCATGAAATGAGGAAAAAGAATAAAGAAATACGTTTGGGAGAAGTGTGTGTGAATATGAGCAGCAAAACAACTTCACTCTTGTAGCATTCTAAAGAAAAAGAGAACTGACACACAATGAATCATGTTGTCGGAAAATTTTATATCTAGCTCTCAAACTTTGTCGGTCGGATATTCTGACTGAAACAGTCCGATGGAGCCCACACACGGTCGGATTATCCGACAACATGGTCCGATCGGACATTTTCCATTGGAATTTCCGACCGTGTGTACAAGGGCTAAGAGGGGAATTCCCCTCACTTCCTATTACAATTCCAGAACAGAAAGTACAGAAAATATCCCCAATGTGACACAGTCAAAAAAATACTCTATCCAAAACCAAAAACCTATACATACACCCTGTAAAGCACTGTCTGGCAGAATAGCGGACACCTAGATGTCAACTACACTTCTAAAATATACACAGGCTTCAGAGGTTGACTGATTAGAGAAGACAAACTTTTTAGTTTTTTCAGAATCCTAAAGTAGAACTGTGGGCTCTCATTAAAATTATGTGCTACTGCACTCAATTTATAAGTATTACCAGGCAGTAGCTTATCAGTCAGCAGCCAGACATAGCCAGTCCTGCCCACTACTTTCTTGATTGGCATCACTACCTCTGGTATTGAAACCATCCCACTGTAGGCTTCAGTGTCATGGATAGAGAGCACATGAGACACAAATAAAGGAAGATTTGGCTCAGCGAGTGGAGGTAAATTAAGGTTTTGGTTACTTTAATGAGGCATGAGCATCACATAACTGGATTTGTTACTTGTTTAAACTGAAATACTGGAGACCTTAGCTCTAGTTTAATAGAGTCTGTGATGAGTCCTGGAGCTTTGAGGTTTTGTACAGCTTTGATCAGGATAAATACTCCATTCCTACGTCCATATCGTTTTACCAAGTAGTTAGATCAGATTACTAGTCTCAGTTGTGAACAGGCCTTTATACTTAGGGGCTGACAATTGTTCTTGCTTTCTCTCTGCGGGGAGAGCCTGTTACTGGATTAAAAGTGAAAAGGCTGAGTTCTGACAGAACAATAAAAAGGCACAAGTTGTCACGTACCTTACTGCGGAGTCCGAAATGCTGAGGGTGGCCTCTTGCACAGTTCTGGTCCCAACACTACTGGTAGTGGGGACAGGGAGTGCTGGGGCAGCGAAAGGGTGCAGTTGCCTGCAGGCTGAAGGCTGGAGCTTGGAGATACAGGATCCTCTCGGAGGAAGACGTGAAGACTGATCATTAGAACTGTTCAACGGGAGCCAGTGTGGCAGGCGCAGCATTATGAAGTGCCTTATGCACTGTGGCATTAGAAGAATTTTAATTTCTGACCTTTTAGTCCAAACAGGACTATCTCTTACTCTATAATTCCTCTAGTACCATTCTATGGAAGCAGTAGGTTTAAAGAGCACACCAAACCTCTATGATATCTTCTTTATTAACTTCAGCTTTTCTTCATATATAACACTGACAATTTAGCAGCAGACAGTGCATGTACAAACATATGTTGAATAAAGTATAACAAATGACAGTTCAGCTGTTCAATTTTGTCATTCTACATAAAATGGTAGAATAGATATATTTCTCTCTTCAGTATCTGTACTTTCACTTTAAAGTACCTTAGACCCTTTATAATCTCTCTAAAGGTACATCTGAGGCTTAAGAAATAGTTTTGCTTGTTTGAACATTTGCTAAGATGTTTGATGATGTTTGCTATGTTTGATAATGCTTGTTTGTTTGGTGATGTTTGATAATGCTTGGTGGAACTACAAGTGAACACATAACTAGTTCAGTATACAGTTCTAATCACATTATTTAACAATAGTAACATATATAACTGTATTAAATACCTATTTTAGCCACTTGCTTCCACAACACTGAACTCTGGCTGGATCTGTAATCTATTCAGGTCCACTATCTCTGATGTAATGAGTTCTAGCAATGTGCTGGGTAATTTGCAGACAAAATAATAGGTGTAAGGCTGGCTGTGATTGGCCAAGACTCTTGATCAGTGTGCGATTGGCTGTGATTGGCCAGAACTCCTGAGAGTCACATAGGTTGAACTCTATGTTTTCTGTTTTCAATCCTGCTGTGTCTTTGAGCTTACCTTTTACTGTCATATAATGAATCTTAAAAAATATATGTTTCTCGTTTGCTTCTGTGAACACAATATACAACTGTTATATGACATTTGTGTATAAAGTCACAGTAAATAACTCTGTTTTTATCTCTCACATTTGAGCATATAAACTGTATTAAGGTTATTAGTAGGTCCATCTGTATATGCATGTAAATCACATTAGCAACCTAAGGTTGGCAACTGGCTGGCAACAATGTACATAAACGGAAGGCAAGTTCGTAGTCAAGGGCAGGTAGAGGTTGGCAACAGGCTGGCACTGAGGTACAGAATCAGGAAGCGGAGCCGTAGTAGAGGTCTGTATAATCAATAGAGGTAGATAACAGGCAGGGGTGATCCAGGAGAATGGTCAAGGAAGCCGGGTTTGTCAGGAGCAAGGTAACAGGTCGAACAGCAATCAGGAACTCAAGAACAAGCTGAAGATGATCCAGCACTGGTATCAGGCAGAGGCTCTGTTATATAGGGTGACATGCGCCAGGATTGGCGGACGCGAATGTGCATGAGCACGTTCCGGAACTCGTTCGCCTCTGGTGGGGACACCGCGCAATACCCATTTGCATTAGCGGAATGGGAATTAGCCATTGCTGCAAGGAGACGGGCATTAGCACTGTGAGTTCTCTGACACAAGTGCTGCCTGATTGCTTTTGCAAACCAATTAGTGGGCACAATGTTAGTCAGGAACTGACCTGAGTTTAGTGCAGGACACATCTGTTCTGACTGTTCCTGGGTGTCATCTCTTGCATGGCTTATCATTGCCAATACCAGTTATGCATGTTCCCCTTAGAAAATAACTATATACTGTATATATTTATATCTTGAGAGAGAAAGTTTAGTGTGAAGCTTCCAAGAAAAGATAAAAAAAATGTAGCTTTACGTTGGGTGTCCTGTGTTCACTAGAATCTGCTTGTCTTACTGCTAAGATGGAAGATGAAACAGTACAAAAATTATTTAACCTGCCGGGATCTAACTAAAGTCTGGAGGACTGACCTTAATTTGTATCTCTATATTTTAATATGAATGGGGAAACTGCCAGAAGAGCAAATTAGGTGCTGTCTGGATTAATAGCTTGAGTTCTGCCATCCATATCAATAGTACAACAATGGCCTGGAAGAAGCAGGCAGCCAAGGAAGTGCTGGAACACCTGATATTTATATGTTTTTGTATACATTTTTATGTTCATGTACATGTTTGTTCTTGGTCAATTACTTACTAGATAGTGAAGTCAGAGCTTGTGCTTTAAAGAAAGAGAAAAATGGCAGCTCCCAAATGTTTAGCTTGACAGATTGCTTTGTAGACCTGTTGTAGAAATACAATTGGAGATTTTAAATCACCGCTTTCTGTATGAATATTTCACTGCTCGAGTAGCCCATTTAAAGTATAAAATATAGCCTGTATAACAACAGGGTACTTTCACATCATTTGTTTTCTTAAATGATTAATGCATCCGAAAATGTAACTTGGATATGAAAGACTCAGGAGTCAGAACATAGCTAGGATTCAGCAACAGAACTGGCATGCTGCATAAGTACATTACGGTAAAGCTAGAGAGAACAATAAAGCTTTTTTACATATATCGAAATAAACTGCCTAATAGATGCAAAGTGGTATGAGAAATCACAACAGGTGAAGTACTCCTAAAAGTGGTTTCCAAGAATTTTTCAAGCCCTATAAAATTACCATTTTTGCAAGCTAAATTAATTGGTTATGGCTCTCTTGGTACATTTTAAGAAGGAACTTGAGATTGCGGTTATGACTATGTTCGTGAACGGCAAAATTAGAATGGAGCATCCAAATCCGTAAGGTAATGTTTTATTGCTAATTGCTCATATAATTAATAGTTCCTCCAACAGTGGAATACATTTTTGGCTTACTTATATTTATGGAGGAATTTGAGATTTTATTCACTGCCAGATTTAATAAAATAGATTTTCAAGAAGTGGTCTGCATTTAACTGCCAGTAGCTAAATCTAGATATAGTAAAACACCAATGATTTTCACTGAGTGCTAGCTATAGAAACGTCTTTGCATAATAAACCATCGACAATTGCATTTTTGAATGCTTGCAGCTTCTACTATTTTATCCTACACATTTATTTAATCTTCTGGTCAAGCCAAGGAGAGGGCACTTTCACGTTAAGCCAGATCGTTCTATTAGCAGGGTCAGCAAACTTTAAAAGAATTTAACCAAGTAGATATAAGCCTAAGCTAGCTTGTCAAGTACTTCTCTATTTAGTTACTGATTTTTAGTTTGAAAATATTACTGTGAAGCACTGCATAGGCACAGTGGCTGTAACTGCAAGTTCCAAAGTTTATGAAATTCAACCACGTGTCATACGTTTTGCAAGGTTGAAGATTTTTAGAAAGATATGAAAGATCTAAATATGTGCCATTTTATGTGCAACTTAAATCAGTGGACATGCATCATGGTTCAGTTCTTGCTTTATATACCGCATATACATTGTAGCTATCTCCTTCAAATCCAGGAGTAGTTTATCACAATGGTGATTCTGGCCAAAATGCTTTATATGCACACTAAATAAATCCTAAAAATCTAGGGATTTAAATATTTCATTCAAATAGTGACTTTATAAAGAAAAAAATACTCTAAAAGTGTGTATGTTGTAACAAGCCCCTGCTCGCTCAGTTCCACTCTCCCAGCTATATGCCCTTGGAATCCAGTTGTGATAGCTCAGAACAAACACCAGGGAGGCTGTATGTAAGTTCAAACAGGAATCTCACACTTTATTGGATGCACACAACACACTTTTATACATAGCAGTTTGAACACTCAGCCCCAACAACCACTTTCCTATTGGACAATTGTAAAGTACACACTAGTCCTCACTTAGGTCCTCTTGGCCATGCAAATGAGGACTTGAAACAGGGATTGGTCCGATAGCTTGAATAGGAGGACTGATATGTGTAATGACACAGAGGAGCGCCAGGGGGTAATTAAAGTACATAATCAAATGGTCAAACACAGAATAATGCATACCTTCCAGACCATGGAGGCGTCGGGAGGGGGTTAGCCTTAAGACAGGGTGGAAGACCCACCACTGTGTATTGAATCAAAAGAGAAATACTTCAGTATTCCAAGGTTCATGACATACGTAATATAGGAACACAAGTAAATGAAAGGGTATATAATTGGTGCACACAATAGCAGAACAGTGGTAATGCAGGCCATTAAAAACTTTCAATTCTTTGACATGTAGTTGGGTAGTCTACTGAAGGGGTAGATAACTACCCTCAGTCATGCTGATAATAACGTTAGGTCACACTTACAGGGGTCTCCCTAATCCAAGGCCCTTATGATGGTAAATTTGACTGTGTTGATATTGTGAGGTTGATTTACTAAGACAGGAGAGTGCAAAACTTGATGTAGTCCTGCATAGAAACTTCAGCTTCCATTTTTATTTTAATTTTTTTGTCAAAGCGGAATTGAACAAGCTGAAGTTAGAAGCTGATTGGCTACCATGCACAGGTGCACCAGATTTTGCACGCTCCAATTTTAGTAAATCAACCCCAGTCTGTCTTATTTGATATATTTCTCACAAGGTAGAGTCACCTAACATAAAATTTGGGCTCTGGTTTTGTTTATATTCATAGTGCCCCTTACCGTTGTAATGGGCTCATGCATAATGGTAAGTGTACACTGGCATTTGTGTTTTACTTCTGACTGTTTGTGAAGCATTTCTGAAGGATTTGGAAAGCAGTGTAGTAAATATAATTGGATGCAATAGAGCTATGTATATGCTTTATTGGTGCATTTGCTTTGCATCACATAAGTTTTCTTGTTTTAATAATACTATCTCCTAAACATGCCCCCAACTTATGTTAAACACAGGCCATTTTTCCCTGAAATCTTGCTGTGAGACACTTGCTTATCAGTCTAGCATTCATGTACGCAAATCATAAGAATACAAAAGTACTAGAAAGCATGCTTTAGGTAAGCATCATTTTAACATACTGAATTTCCCAGTGTTTGTATTGCAAATATGAAATAAAAGTCAATAAAATAGGAAGTGTTTTAAAAGTGATACGTTTCCAGGTATTTTCGATAAAATATATGCCAATGCTAGCCATGAATTTGTATGCCAATCCCTGTATAAAACTTGAGATTTTGAATTACTCTTCTGCTGAGTGCATCCTGTGATTTCAGCTATTCTGATTTTAGAAAGACTAGAACAGACTGCATTAATCTTTTTCATCTACATCAATAAGTGTAAGTCAGCCTTAGTCAGTATATAAGAATATCTTCCCTTGGGGTCAGAATATTGTCTTCATAACAGTCATAGAAAATTGCACAAAAATTACAGAAGTTTGTCAGTTCAGACAGGGAAATATTTTCCTACGCAGAGCTGATTCCAGCTATTGATATCACTAAAGCAGATCTGATACATCATATTGCAGTTTCTCTTGAAGTCCATAATGGTCCATTGTTGCTAGAGGCAACCACTACCTGCATCATAGCGGAGGACACCTTCTTGTGGCTACAGACACAGTTTCTGTTTTGTAAAGACACTGTAACATAAGAACAATTGGATCTCTCTTAACAGAAACATGTATATTTGCCAATTACACATGCAGTGGTGGCAGATAATATTGAAACAATTCCCTTAGGTTCCATAAATGTGCGTGAATATTGTAATCACTCAGAGGCTCATTTATAACAAAGAGCAGATATTACTGTCTGTTCTCCATTATGCACTTTAGCGCTATGCACATCACGGCCCATCTCATTCATAAAAATCAGTCTGACCTCCATCTCACAAAAAGTGTAGGATTTGAAAAGCTGAAAATTGCTTTCTGTAAATGGCTCTGAAGTGCAGACCTTTTTATCATCCCTATGGGCTCTCCCAGTCTGGCAGCCACCCATTAGGCCCTTATTATAATTCACCAAAAGTTGTATCTTGAAGCTTCTCAGGATCTTCTTTTTCTCCCTGCTTCACCTTTCTTTTTAACTCAAATATCCTTAACAGATGGAAAAAAGGCTAAAGATCTGTTTTAGTTGTATCATTTTAATTGTAATAAATTACATTAACCACGTTAAAAGTAATAATAGGTATACATGCATATATTTTATGAATGCTTTATAAAAGATATTTCATACAATGAGTTAGGAATATTTTCTATTTTATTCACATCTCTTTTTATAAAAAAATAAAAGAAAGGTTATTGGGAATATGTGCAGATAGACACTGCTGCGTGCCTAGCTAGCAAAGAACATTCATGAAATGAAGATGAACTTTCTTTAGGCTTTGGTGATTTAATTGGGTAGATTGGGTCTCGGAATTCTTTTTTTCAGCTTGAGCAATTATGCCGTTCTGGGTTACTGCATAACATAGCTTGGTCTCTCACATATGAAATAGTGGGAAGGCTGCTAGCGGCTGTGAGTTTCACAGTTCCTCTCCTATGACAGAACATTAGCAACGTTATCTTTATCCTAGTGGGCTTCAGTCAACCTTGTTGCTGAAATATTAGAGCTAAGATTCAGTAATTACACCAGTGTACTGCTAAACATGAACTTGAATAAGAGAGGAGACTGGAAAATAGGAATCCTGTCAGTGAGAGTGTTAGTGAATCATGATATGAAACAAATTGTTCACTTTTTGTTCAGTCCATTAGGCACAAAGATGAAAAGAACTTTTCGTTTCCAGCGCATAATATTCCAATTTCCTACATCCAGCCAGCAGTTCCACAATGTAGAGGGGAGAAAATTTGAATTTTTGTAAATTCAATTTATTCATTCTCACAGCATTTGTATTTTAAGTACAGAGTTCACACTGGCTGCAATAATAATTCTTGTTATTTAATGCCAACACTTAAAGTGAAGTTGGGAATGAATGTATCCAGCTTGTTAATGAATGCTAAATTACACTGCCCTGCTGTGTTTGATGTTGGAGTGAAGCCTACATAATAATTTCAGTGCATACGACTCCCTAGTAATAGGTAAAAGCTATACAAACAATAAAGAACCAGTAAATAAAGAAGTATTTATTAATATTATATGTGGAAAATAAAATTCTGTTTGTAAATTAACTACTCCAACAAGCATGTTAGCACATTGTTCCATTTTCTACAATGAGCCTAGAAAAAAAAGTGCTACATTACAGAATGCTGTGAGTTAAACTTGTAGACATGACCCACTTAAAAACAAGCACCAGTAGAACTTTTTTATATAAAATATTTTTTTGCTTCACAAGCCATCTTACAACAGTACAGTTTTCTCTTTTAAAGAACCAATTCCTGTTTGGGCAATTGCAGTAATTTACAGGCAGCCTGGTAAAAAAAAGAGCATATTCAGATGCTATATACTGATCGGCGGCACTGACTCTGGAAGACTCATCCCTCCGGACACTGCTCCTCTTTCTGGCTAAATGACGCCCAGTGTCACTTGTAACTGTATTCCTGTAAACCCAGTGAAATATGCTCCATTCTCCACCCTGGACTCACAAGAGTGGATCCATGGCATTACTTGTGGCTTATCTCTGCAGTATACAGTGTCTGCCCCCCTGCCAGAGTAAGACGAGAACAAAGAGGGCCCATTATGTCATCAGACATGGCTGAAGAGACCTGTAAAAATGTAAGCATAGATTTTTTTTAAGTTGCAGGGATGCTTCAGGGAGGTGGGAGGGCTGGGGAGGTCAAGGGAGAAGTCTAGTGAGTGAGAAGTTGTGCTTGAAGGAGACACGATATGTACAGTGAATCATATTTTTTTAACACATTGTACATTTTCCTTTACATGCTTCACACCTTCATAACAGGCATCATTTCTCATGATTGGGCCTAAGTTCCCAGAAATAACCCTCTATAACACTCCAACACCTCCTGACAGACTGAAAGCTTTGCATAGAAAGCTACTGTATGATGGGTCAAAGATAAGCTGCTACAGTCATTTCAGCCCCTCAAGTCTCATTCTAAGCTACACCAAGCTACTTCTGCATTTCTTTTTTCTTACATGGAGAGAAAAGCTGTTCTGATCAGTGGCCATACCATACCATACGGGGCGCAGGGGTGCCACCTCCTAATCCACCCAGCCCCTAATCTATATGCAGGGTGCCGGATGCATGGATTTCAATGTTTTTTTTTAAGCACGTGATTAGAGCCTGAGGCAGTACTCTGCGCTCCAAGCCCACCCAGTTGTGTGACAATAGCAAATTAATATTCGCTATTGTCTTTCTGATTCTCCTCCCGGTCAATCAGGAAGTGGTTTCTAAAACCTGATTGGCAGGGAGTCTTAGGACTCCCGGCCAATCGGATCTCTTGGGTCTCAGGACCCACTCCTTGTTCAGCCAGGAGGAAAAGCAATGGCTCCGGAGCGAGGAGTGAGATTCCTGTCATCTGCCACCTAAGATAAGGTGGCCTCTGCCCGTCCTTCTCCCATGGGGGGGCTTGATCACCGTCTTCACGTTTGTCTCCTGCGGGGGGTTTGGGGTATCGCCATATTCCCATCTGTCTCCAGGGACTGCGGGGCATTGGTTTGCTGCCACCCCCCCCCCAAATATTGAGCACCAGCCACCACTTGTTGTGACCCAAACAAAAATGCAAAAGATACACAGGCCTCTGCAATAGTACTGCAGAAAATACACTGCAGAGTCAGAGGATGGATTTCTTCTGTTACTAATAGGATTGGCAATGTCTTGAATTAACATGGCTTGCCAAAAAGCATTCAGGCGACACTGAGCTTTCTTATTACAGCACGTTATAAAGATTCTCTTCTTTTTTTATAGTTAGGACTTTATACAGATATTAAAAACATTATAAAAATCAGTAGTTTAAAAACATCAGTAAACTTTCAAAAATATGCATACCAAAATAAGTTATAGTTTTGATTTAAGATCTGTCTCTAATTCTCAAACAGCTTTTTAATGACAATGCTCTTCTGTGGTATTTTTCTCTGCAGACAACAAATGCTAACAGGGATGTGAGTGAATTCTTATTATTATTTTATTGTTTTATATTGTTAAAGAATGGCATAATAAACACGTGCGAGCTTGGTTTTTATTTTGGTTGCATCTATTCATTTTAATCCATCTGTGATATGTAAGCTATAAATAAAAAAGCTGACCAGTTTGATCTTTAACATATCAAATGCATGAGATGTTGTCTGCTGCTTCATCAATGTAAGGAACCACAATGCATATCTGTGAACAAAGTTTGCATTCTACCCCAGGAAATCAAATACTGGAACAGAATACAGATTTTATGCATTATGTTTGTACGTTTCACTGCATTCTACTTATGTGCTCCGTTTGTTTTATCTTGTGTTGGTAGATATTTCTGTTCTGAAAACAAGACAAATTAATTTATGGCCTATTGATTATTGATATGCACTTCTGAAAACATCTGCCTCCACAAAGGAATATCTCATGAACAATAAAATACAAGTTGAGAGCTGGATTGGCCAAAAGACAAAGCTAGAACTGTCCAGAGTATATACACTGAGCATAATTATAATGGCAACACTTTTGTGTTTGCCCCTATTTATCATGAGGTGAACTCAAAGATCTACAACTTTTTCTATGTACACAAAAGGCATATTTCTCTCAAATATTGTTCACAAAGCTGTCTAAATCTGTGTTAGTGAGCACTACTCCTTTGCCGAGATAATCCATCCACCCCACAGGTGTGGCATATCAAGATGCTGATTAGACAGCATGATTATTACACAGGTGTGCCTAAGGCTGACCACAATAAAAGGCCACTCTAAAATGTGCAGTTTTACTATATTGGGGGGTCGGGGGTCCGAAAAACAGTTATTATCTAGTGTGACCAACATTTTCCTCACGCAGTGCAACACAACTCCTTCACATAGTGTTGATCAGGTTGTTGATTGTGGCCCTGTGGAATGTTGGTCCATTCCTCTTCAATGGCTGTGCAAAGTTGCTGGATATTGGCAGGGACCGGAGCACACTGTCGTTTACGCTGATCCAGAGTATTCCAAACATGCTCAATGGGTGACATGTACAGTGAGTATGCTGGCCATGCAAGAACTGGGATGTTTTCAGCTTCCAGGAATTGTGTACAGATCGATGCAATATGGAGCTGTGCATTATCATGCTGCAGCATGAGGTGATGGTTGTGGATGAATGGCACAACAATGGGCCTCAGGATCTCATCACGGTATCTCTGTGTATTCAAAATGCCATCAATAAAATGCACCTGTGTTCATTGTCCATAGCATACACTTGCCCATACCATAACCCACTGCCATCATAGGTCACTTGATCCACAACGTTGACATCAGCAAACCGCTCACCCACACAACACCATGCACACTGTCTGTCATCTGCCCTGTACAGTGAAAACTGGGATTCATCCATGAAGAGAACACCTCTCCAAAGTGCAAGATGCCATGAAATGTGAGCATTTGCCCACTCAAGTCGGTTACGGCAATGAACTGCAGTCAGGTCAAGACCCTGATGAGGACAATGAGCATGCAGATGAGCTTCCCTGAGACAGTTTATTACAGTTTGTACAGAAATTGTTTGGGTATGCAAACTGATTGTTGCAGCAGCTGTCCAGGTGGCTGGTCTCAGATGATCTTGGAGGTGAAGATGCTGAATGTGGAGGTCCTGGGCTGGTGTGGTTACATGTGGTCTGTGAGGCCGGATGGATGTACTACCAAAATTCTCTGAAACACCTTTAACCTCCTTGGTGGTTTTCCCGAGTGTGGCTCGGGGTTAAATTTCAGTACCATTAGTGGTAACCCTAAACCACACTCGGGATTGCATTGCAGGATCCTGGTGCCGGTTACTTACCTTGTCCCCAGGATCCTGAGATGTCCCCCCACTGTGTCTTCTGCCCGATGCCTCTGTGTGCCGAACTCCATTCCCTGCCCTGCGAGCATCGCGAAGCACGGGGGGCAGAGCCCGGCAGCAAATTCAAAAATAGAAAATTCATAACACATACAGTACACTGCTCATACCAGCAGCACAGTGACAGGAGAGTGGTGGCAAGCAGAGGAGGAGTCAGTGGCGTAACTAGAACCTTCAGGGCCCCGATGCAAGAAACCATGATGGGCCCCCCTGAACCCCAGCCAGGGCCCTTCCCTCCGAGTCCGGCGGTGGAACTCCAGGGCGTGGTCACAGGTATGACCTTTGTGAGCACTGTAGTTCCACCACTGGTATCAGTAGTTTTTTTTTTATTATTTTTTATTTTTAAGTGCCCTATCTGGCTGGGGAGAACAGACATCAGACTGAGTGGCAATGCATGGAGCAGGAGAGGGGTACTCTGAGGAGCCGGCCGAGGACACAGGTCATGCAGGGATTGCACAACTAAAGAGCAGCGACTGCGATAGTCGAGCGTGGAGCTCTGCTAGTCACCCTCCACCTCCAGGCACCCGTGTGCATGGTGCACTGGTACCCCTAGCTGCTTATGCTGCTGCCGGCCATATGTAGAGGGGGCTGCATGGGCCCCCTGCAGCACAGGGCCCAGTTGCGGTCGCGACTGCTGCACCCCCTATAGTTACGCCCCTGGGAGGAGTACATACAAATGCAGAGTTCCCTGGCTGTGTGCATTTCTTAGCAGTGGAGGCACAGTAAGGGAACAGACTACAGAGGATGACAGCATGTCCACACTTAACTTATCCACTATCACTTGCCCTCCTTCTCGGCAGACTCCATATAAGAGTGTTTGCCTCTGGGTTCAGCAGCACTATGGTGAATGGAGCGGCTCCTCACTGAATCCAGTGCACGTGTCCCAGTCGACTCCACCCCCACAGTGACGCAGAGTATCGCCCACTGTCCTCTCCTCTGGTTGTCCTGTCCCAGTCGACTCCACTCACCACAGTCATGCAAACAGGACATTATCCTCTCCTCTGGTCCCCACCACGCTAATCCCATGCCTATAGTAGGGCATACTGATGAATTCCAGTAGAGTGGGAGTATGTCCGGGTGCACAGCTTGCACCCTGCACAAGCCCTAAACACAGACAAATCAGCTTCCCAGCCTGAAATCAGTTGATTGCAAGCTGGGAAGCTTCCCATAGACCACTGCATGTCAAGCGCCCAGTCACTCTTATGCCCCATACACACGGTCGGACATTCCGACAACAAAATCCATCGGATTTTTCCGACGGATGTTGGCTCAAACTTGTCTTGCATACACACGGTCGCACAAAGTTGTCAGAATTTCCATTCGTCAAGAAGGCGTGGACATACAGCGCATACAACGGGACTATAAAAAGGAGGTTCAGCACCACGTGCGGCACCCTTTGGGCTCCTTCTCCTGATCTCGTGTTTGGTTAGAGATGATTTGCGCTTTTCAGACTTGTGCTTCAGATCGTTACTGCTCTTCAATTTGTGCTTTTGGGTTCGTATCTGCTTATCAGTGCATGTAGTCAGAGTTCGCATTTGTTTATCGGTGCGTGCTATTTATAGTAGTACTTTATTTGATATTCAGTGCATTCTTGTCCACACGTTGCTGATTTTCAGTTAGTTCTTTCAGGCCTTGCTGTTTTTCAGTTCTTTCTGTTAGTCCGTTCTGACCAGCCGACCGTTTTGAGACCATGTTGCGTGCATGTACGTAGGTACGTTGAGAGTTCATGCTGTGCAGGGGCTTGGTGTTGGTCTTTCAGCTTTGACGCAAGCCCAGTCCATGAATATGCTGAGGAGGAGTTTATGGAGCAAGAATTGGTTGCTCCAGTGTGACCAATTCTCGCACATGCCTTTGCTTTCTGAGATCCGGGAGAATAATCCTGATGATTTCAGGAATTACGTCAGGATGACGGACCCCGTTTTTCACCATGTGTTGGCTTTGCTGACCCCTTATATCAGCAGGCAGGATACCTGCAGAGGCTAGTTGCCACGTTGCGGTACTTGGCAACAGGGAGAAGCCTGCAGGACCTCAAGTTCTCAACAGGTATCTCCCCCCAGGCTCTGGGGATCATTATTCCAGAGACCTGTTCTGCCATTATTCAGGTCCTGCAGAAGGATTATATTAACCACTTGCCGACCGCCGCACGACGATGTACGTCCTATTTTTGAAGAGGGATATCTCGGTAACGGCAGCAGCTGCTGCCACAACCGAGATATCCATCTCTTCAGGCGGCGGTCGGCTGTACGATAACGGTGGTCTCCGCGGCGGATTCGCCGCGAGATCATCACTATCGCGCGGCGGGAGAGGTGCCACCCCCCCTCCCGCCGCCCTCCCGCACCTTACGCCGCTTACCAGAGCCGTCGGTAGCGGCGGAGGCGATAGGGTCCTTTCATCTGCTGGGCATAGAGACAAGTGAGGCTAAGATGGCCCCCACTCGTCTCTATACCATAGGAGGGCGGAAGCGACGTCAAAAAATGACTTCCGCCCATACCTCTTAAAGGTATATTTTTTTTAAATGTCAGATCTCTTTTTTTTTTTTTTTTTGCATTTTAGCCCAAATATGAGATCTGAGGACTTTTTGACCCGAGATCTCATATTTAAGAGGACCTGTCATGCTTTTTTCTATTACAAGGGATGTTTACATTCCTTGTAATAGGAATAAAAGTGATCCATTTTTTTTTAAAAAAGTGTAAAAATAAATAAAATCAATTAAAATAAATAAGAAAAAAAAATAATTTTTTAAAAACACCCCGTCACGACGAGCTTGCGCACAGAAGCGAGCGCATACGTGAGTAGCGCCCGCATATGAAAACGGTGGTCAAACCACACATGTGAGGTATCGCCGCGATCGGTAGAGTGAGAGCAATAATTCTAGCCCTAGACCTCCTCTGTAACGCAAAAAATGCAACCTGTAGAATTTTTTAAATGTCGCTTATGGAGATTTTTGAGGCTAAAAGTTTGACGCCATTCCACGAGCGGGCGCAATTTTGAAGCGTGACATGTTGGGTATCAATTTACTCGGCGTACCATTATCTTTCACAATATAAAAAAAATTGGGCTAATTTTACTGTTTTATTATTTTTTTATTCAAAAAGTGAATTTTTTCCAAAAAAAGTGCGCTTGTAAGACTGCTGCGCAAATACGGTGTGAAAAAAAGTATTTCAATGACCGCCATTTTATTCTCTAGGGTGTTAGAAAAAAAACAATATAAAATGTTTGGGGGTTCTAAGTAATTTTCTAGCAAAAAAAACAGTTTTAAACATGTAAACACCAAGTCTGAAAAAGAGGCCTGGTCCTTAAGTGGTTAAGGTAAGTTTTCTCCTTTAACATCACATTCTATGTATTTAATGTTTGCTAATGTATTGTATTTTCTTTCATCATTACCTAATTACCATGATTGTAATATGCTGTGCCTCTTTGTCCTCATGCATGCTGGAAGCGTTTAAAGTTCAATTTTTGTCCTTCATGCATATTTGCCTTCACTAACCTCCCCAGCATGCTCTCCTGGGCTCATATATACCTATAGCCTAGTCACTTAGCAAAGTATTTTGTCAGCTCCATAGTAGTGCTTTCCCCTAAACACCCCCTAAAATGTGTACAAATGTTATTTGTGTTCTTAAATTCATGTAGTGCCAGAGGCTTTTTTTTGGTGGCTAAAACTCATTTGGACCCCCCCCCCTCCCACCACCACCACCACTAAGTCAGCTGATAGCAATTCTCTATCTGCTGACTTTGCCAACCCATACACACTATACCTACCTCTTTTGTGGTCAGGTTTATGGATGAATTCACCAAAGCATGTAGTGCAAGGGCATGCCTGAATACTTTCAAATGGTACAGTTTAAAGTTTGGTTCTCCTATTATTATCTTGATAGGTAATAGCAGAATGTAAACATGTGCTTCCATTTGTTCAGTGTGTATTTTTTTTATTTTTGTTATGACACTTCTTGCCTGTCCAGTGGGTTGCCAATAGTGTAAGTAAGGAGGGGCTGGCCAAAGTTAACACACATTATTTATGCATTCAGCTCTCAATGAAGTGGGGAGGGTTACCTGTCCAGAACATCTTCCCCACCATAAAATTTTTGCAATGGGCCATCAGGTGGGGTGAGGAATCTGATAAGTGGATCTTATACTTTTGTCTTTAAATACTAATTTCAAAAAATGTTATACTTATGTTGGCCAAAAATGTTTGTGTCTAATCTGCTTACAATATTGATGTGCAAAATTACAATTTTTTTTTTCTTGTTTGACTCCACAGTTTCCTTCAATGCCACAGGAATGACAGACTGTGGCCTCCCACGTTGCCATCCCTTGGGACTTTCCCAATTGTGGAGGTGCAATTGATGGGAAACACGTCCATATCGTCCCACCCCCCAACTCAGGGTTGTACTATTATAATTACAAGGGGTATAATAGTATAGTGAAGTTGGCGGTGTCAGCTACCCAAGAGTTCCTGTATGTGGACGTGGGGAAAAATGGCCGGATGTCAGATGGTGTAGTGATCGCCCAGACGGAGTTCTACTGGCGTCTCCAGAGTGGCAGTTTGGGCTTGCCACCTCCAGAGGAGAATGTGGAAGGACTCCCCTTCGTCTTCATTGCGGATGAAGCATTTGCTCTGGGGGACCATCTTATGCGGCCATTCCTTATGAGGACCCTCACCCCGGACCAGAGGGTTTTAATTACCAGCTGGTCAGTGCCAGAAGAGTAGTGGAGAACACTTTTGGGATAATGGCCAGCCGGTTCCACCTATTTTTGACTCCAATCCACATGACGGAATATAAACTGAATCATATAGTGCTTTTGTGCTGCATTTTGCACAATTATCTAAAAAAGAACTCAACAAACTATGTGGCCTCAGTTGGGCCTGAGGCAGACTTTCCTGAACTATCCAACCTGACGGCACATGAAGCAGGCCGTCCTGGCTTGCCCCTCTCCCCAAAGTGCCCGCGAGGTCCGAAACAGATATACGGAGTACTTTGTGGATAGGGGGCCATTGATATACCAGACAATGTCTGAGAGGCATTTTTTTCTGCAATAATATTTGTTTTCATTTACTGCTTTGATTTGTTTTAGCTGTTTCCTAGGTTTTTCTTTTGAATTTTGGGCCTTTTTTTCTTCAACAGTGCAAACCAATTTTCTTTGAGACATGAGGTGACAGTCTCTTCATCAGATAATATTATTATTATGTTGTGGGTCTGCTACACACACACCTTGTTTTTGTTGTTAATGTATGTAGTGCAGTACTGACAAAAATATTCCTCATTTTCAGCACCATGACCGAAATGTGTGGAGTCATGAAAATGGGGTGATTGAAGCAAATTAAAAAGCACTGTGGGTGTTATTTACTAATTACAAATCCACTATGCACTACAAGTGCACTGCAAAAGTACACTTGAAACTGCATTTGGAGTGCAAAGTGGATTTGCCTTTAGCAAATAACACCCATTGTTACAGAAAACACCAACTTTACTACAAAAAATGCTTTTCAGCATTGCAATTAGAAGCCAAACATTGTTGATGATAAGACATTTTTTTACTCAAAGCACATTCACATGTGTGTTTATAAAAGGGTTTTACAACAAACCAACATTTTTGGTGTATATAACATACAGAACTCAGGAATTTACAAAGTTCAACTTTGAAAAGTGAAGGCAATATCAGACATGAATATGTTGATATTGCCTTCATCAGATGGGGTGTCACCCCTGTAAGGCCTCATGCACACGAGATGCAGTTAAACGCGTGTTCAGATGCAGTTGAACACTTTTTTCAACTGCCCCTGAACTCATTCAATGTTATCCTATGTGTCCATGCACACAGTCTCGTTTTTTGCTGTTTTTATGCAGTTGCGTTTAACCTCGTTTTTCCAGAAGCAAAAAAATGGGTTCAGGCGCAAAAATTTCCACGTTTCAGACGCAAAACGCGGCTAGCCGCGTTTAGCCGCGTTTGCGTTTATATGCGTTTTTAAAGGAACCCAATTTTTTGGACCTGAAAACTCAGAAAAATGAGACCTGAGAATGACATTTTGTGACCCGACTTTGGGGGCCCATATCTTGGGGCCACTTATTGCCAGTAACCCCAAATTTGGGCTTCCTATCACCAAGTGACCCCGAGATAGGGGGCCCCAAAGTCGGGTCGCAAAATGTCATGCACTTTTCTGCATCAGAGAATGACATTTTGCGACCCGACTTTGGGGGCCCATAGCTTGGGGCCAATTTTTGCCAGGAACCCCAAATTCGGTATGCAGACACAGTGGAACTTGCATTACAACATATCCAAATTTGAGGATCCTGTCACCAAGTGACCCTGAGATAGGGTCGCAAAATGTCATGCACTTTTCTGCATCAGAGATACATGGCCTCAAAGTCAACTGTGACCATCTGCGGCAATGTAATTTGGTCTTTAGGGTTGGGTGTTATGGTAAGTGGTTATCCCTTAGGGTTATTGTTTAGGATTAAGGGTTGGATTAGGGTTAGGGTGGGTTAGGGTTAGTGTAAGGGATAGGGTTTGCTGTTAGGGGTAGGGTTAGTGTTAGGGGTTAGGGTTAGTGGTTAGGGTTAGGATGAATGGTTAGGGTTAGGATTCTGGATATTTTAATAAGGCATTCAAAAATATTATACTACCATATACAGCAGCAAAGAATTTAAATATATTAATCATATTTCACGATAAAAATATATAAAAAAATTGGCCAAATAAATTTAAAACAATTATAAAAAATCTAATTAACATAGATTTGCTTTTAAATAAAACAATTTGAAACTAGAAAAAATGAATAAAAACATATATTAAGATTAAAAAATAAATAATTAACTATTTTAATATTGTTTTATATTAGAAATAATGAAAACATGTTAAAAATTGCCACAAGAAAATTTTAGATATTTTAAAAAATTGGATAATTTTCTATAAATAGACATTATTTTTTTTTAAATAAAGGACAGAGAAAAAAATTCATCTGTACATCTATAGCTAAATATATTTTATAAATATATACACATACCTGATCGTTACCAACAGACGTTCCTCTGGTGACACACTGTTTCTCCTATTGGTGTCCACGAATGTCAGACCAGGTCGTACTTTTTCTAAGAGCAGATCAAATGTGACAATGGACATCCGGCTAAAATTAAAAAACTTGTCAGGGTAGGTAGGCAGCTGCACATACATGTTTGTGAAATATCCAACGGACATTCGCTGTACCATCAACGGATGGGTCCAATAACAACGAGCTCTGACTCTGGACCTCTCATGAAATTTGCTACAACCTTGCTGTCTCATCAAGAGCAACATCAGGAGCATTTCCTGACATATATTCAATATGGGATCCATTTCAAAATATATACCACAGAAAGAGAGGCAAATGCAAGTGTACAACTGCTCTCTATGCTGCTGCTGCTCACTCTGATCAAAATAGCAGAAATACTTAAAAAAACATGCTTTGAGAGCTCTTTATAAACGCAAACGTGGCTAAACGCGCCAAAACGCGCATTTATAAACGCACGTTTCAGCTTTTTTTGAGCAGAGTTTTCACCTGCGTCTCGTGTGCATGAGGCCTAAAAGCCAAATTTGGAAGATGCATACAAATTGTGATTCAAACTGGGCATTTTCCTCCTGATCCGATGGCTAAGGTCAACATGTGCTATCTCCCATCATGGGGGATCAATGTACATGTTTTGGGGATGCATCGCAGCCACTTTAGTAGCGAGGAAGGGGTTGCACCCACAAAGCGCATACATTGATTCCCCCATGATGCGAGATAGCACATGTTGACGCACTGTGTGCACCTTCCAAATTTGGCTTTTAAAAAAATATAAAACAGTTTTTTAAAATGGCAAATCGATGCTAGCTAGTTTTGAGGGTTTCAGATTCTCCATAAAACATCAATGATTTTCTTCATTTTTTGTTGAACATCATTGATGTTTTTCTTGAGATTTTCTAAATCACGATTGCACCCCATTATCTCCCCGATGAGAATCTGGGCACTTTCACTGTTAAAATAAGTTTCTTCTTCCACAACATCCACATCACCTAAAAATAAACAAAAAAGCACACCATGTATTATAAAAACGAAGGCATACATCTATTACCTGAAGCTGCGGTCTCAGACACTCACCTGTTGTGGTGCCAATTTCACCAATTTCACTAATTTATTTTTTTGAAACAATAAGCTTTTTTGATGCTTACAGATAACATTTGTACAATCATACTAACATTTGTACAGAAATATCATATAAAAATATATAACAATGTATAATTGAATTCTGTGGTAGAATATTTTACTAGTAAAACCAACAAGAATGCTTCGTCATCAGCCAATCGTTACAATGATAATCTATTTAGAAATACTCTGAATTGTATAGAAAAATCTATTATTTAATTTGAGAAGAAGAATGAAATGTATTTGTGGGCCTCCGAGGAGTGCCCTTAGAAATAAGTATAGTAACAGAAATGAAAGGAAAAGACGAAAGGAAGGATAACTAAAAATTGGAGACAGATATTAACTATGCACGTTTCTCTATGTTTTAAAGGTCTAGCTCTGTGTGAAAGGGGCATAGGAATCAGAATATTTAAAGATGGTCCATGGCTGCAATATTTTATTGAAATTTTCTGTATTCCCCTGTGCTGTTGCCCTGATCTCCTCCATACCTCTGAGGAGATATATCTCTTCCAACCATTCTTTAATTGATCTGTTTAGGGTTGTTTCCCAGAAGGTTTTGTGTCTGTTAGGTTCCTGTAAATCATAGGCACCTACACTAACCCACCTGACACCTACACTGCCAATTACACTGACACTGACCATCACACTGACACCTACACTGACCATCACACTGACACCTACACTGACTATCACACTAACACCTACACTGACCATCACACATACACTGACCATCACGCTGACACATACACTGACCATCACACTGACCATCACACTGACACATACCCTGACACATACACTGAAAAGACATACACTGAAAAGACATACACTGACACTGACACATACACATACCCTGACACTGACACATACACTGTCACATCACACTGACACATCACACTGACACATCACACTGGCATGACACATACACTGGCACTGACACATACACTGGCCCTGACACATACACTGACACTGGCACTGACACATACAATGGCACTGACACTGACACATACACTGGCATGACACATACTCTGGCACTGACACATACACTGACACATGCACATACTGGCACTGGCACATACACTGACACATACACTGGCACTGATACATACACTGACACATACACACTGACACTGTCACTGATACATACACTGACATGCACTGGCACTGACACATACACTGACACATACACTGGCACATGCACTGCCACATGCACTGACACTGACACATACACTGACACATGCACTGACACTGAAACATACACTGACACATGCACTGACACTGACACATGCACTGGCACTGACACATACACTGACACATGCACTGACACATACACTGACACATGCACTGACACATGCACTGGCACTGACACATACACTGACACATGCACTGACACATACACTGACATTGACACATGCACTGGCACTGACACATACACTGACACATGCACTGACACATATCACACTGACCTACCTGGCTCCTACTTCCTGCGTTACTTACACACAACCCCCCTCCATACAGCTCAATGTAGATCGGGGAGGATCCATCCTCCTCCTTACCTCTGCTCTTTGATGCAGCCTTCAGCGTCCATCATCCGGCCTCTCCGACTCCTCTGCACTGGGTGTGCAGAATTGTTCAGGAGTCCACGCCAGCGCCGTCCACCCGCTCCGCCTCCACGATGTCCCCGCCGGGACCAGGCCAGCGCAGTCCACCCCGCTCCAAGATGTCCCCGCTGGGCAGGAGGTCAGCTGACTGACCTCTCAATGCTCCCATCTCTGCCGAGCCCCGCCCCTCCGCTGCACTCACAGACACACAGCACCGCTCCAGAGGGACAGGCTGGATCAAAGGAGTCCCGGAGCGTTGCTGTGAGATAAACCCGTGTGAGCACAGTGGGGCTCTCAGCGGGAAACATGGGGGATTGGTGGCGCCGGCGGCACACCAGGGGGGGAGATCAGGAGAGGAGCTCACACTGGACAGAGGCCGTGGTTGCGCCCTAGGTGGTAGTGCGCCCTAGGCGGCTGCCTACTTCGCCTAGTGGTAGCGCCGGCCCTGGGAGTACATGTGTGGGACATCCTAATAAAAAGGGTGTTCTGGTGTCCCACACTAGTGCTCCTGAGTCCAGATGTATAAACACCAAACAAGGGGTTGAGGGGCAAAAACCCACCTGTGTAAATTGGACCATACTCCTCCTCCTTCTGCCACACCCCCAACACGACAGCAACAGCCTGGAAGGAAGCATGGAAGGAAGACCAGAGAGTGATGGCCTGGGTTCAGTCTGGTCTGACAAAAGATGCAGGCTCTTTTATGACCACAGCCTGGGGACATGTATGTCATCTGCTGCTGTTCCTGATCTCTTGGACTTCTGGACCAGATTGTACTCCCTTATATATGGACTCCTCAAGCCAACAACTTTGCCTTTAAATAGATGATGTGCACCCCGGCAATTTCGCCAGTTTCTCCAGTGTTGCCTTCCACTTTATTTGGTTATGACCCCTAATAAAGGTTTTTTTTTGGTTAACGAAATACTTGCCTATGTGTTTTACTTCAAAAAGGACAGTTTATTTGTGAATAGGAAGGTATATTTCAAAAATACAAAGTCAAATTAACAAGGGACACCAACACCAAACAACCTCCTTGAGATTAAATATAAAACAATAAAATAAAAAGATAATAATGGTGTTGTGGTAAGTTGACACACAAAACACACAAAAAAATTATGAAGATGACCAAAATTAAAAAAAAAGGAGATTGATTAACTACCTCAATACCAGGCATACCAGGCACTTAAACACCTTCCTGCCCAGACCAATTTTGAACTTTCAGCGCTGTCGCACTTTGAATGACAATTGCGTGGTAATTTCATTTGGCTACACTGTACCCAAATGAAATTTTTATAATTTTTTTTCCCACAAATAGAGCTTTCTTTTGGTGGTATTTGATCACCTCTACGTTTTTTATTTTTTGCTAAAAAAATAAAAAAAGACCGAATTTTTTTTAAAAAAATGTTTTTTTTGTTTCAGTTTCAAAACTTTGTAAATAAGTAAGTTTTCTCCAACACTGATGGGCACTGATAAGGCAGCACTGACAGGCACTGATAAGGTGGCACTGATGGGCACTGATGAGGTGGCACCAATGAAGTGGTATTGATGAGGTGGCATTGATGGGCACTAATATGTGGCACTGATAGTCGGCACTGATAGGTGGCACTGATGGGCGACACGGATAGACACTGATAGGTGGCACAAATTGGCTTGATAGCTAGCAAGGATTGGCATGGATAGCCGGCATGAATGGGCATGGATAGGCGGCACAGATGGGCATGGATGGGCACTGATAGTGGGCATGGATGGGCACTGATAGGTGGCACAGATGGGCACTGATAGGTGGCACGGATGGGCACTGATAGGCGACATTGTATTGCATTGTTTTGTACTGATGGATGCCAATCAGTGCCAAACAATAATGCATGCCAATCAGTGATGACCATTGTGGGCACTGATTGGCATCCATTGTGGGCACTGATTGGAATCCATTGTGGGCACTGACTGGCATCCCTGGTGGTCTAGTGTGGCATACCTGGTGCTGGGCATCCCTGGTGGTCTGGTGGCGTCCCTGGTGGTCCAGTGTGGGCATCCTCAGGGAGGATGTGCTGATAATCGATCAGCACAGACCCCCCATATCAGAGGAGCAGCCGACTGACAGACGCGAGTGAGGAAAAGCCGTTCACCGGCTCTTCCTATTTACACTGATCAGCCGTGATTGGACACAGCTGATCACGTGGTAAAGAGTCTCAGTCGGAGACTCTTTGCCAAGATCGTAGTTGCAGGGTGTCAGACTAACAGCCCGCAACAACGATCGCCGCAATGAAATTTATCATACCCGTGATATCTATGAGGCTCTTGTTTGGACAGATTTAAGTATGTTATTAGTAAGAATTACAGGCCTGCAATATAAAACAACAAATGTCTATGCAAAATAACTTTAAGATGCAAAAATCTGACATAATCATAACGCCAGGCAGCTTATGGTAGATAAATGAACATTCAATTCATGGGCAACTCTGGTGGATATTCCTGCAGTCAGCATGCCAATTGCACGCTCCCTCAAAACTTGCAACATCTGTGGCATTGTGCTGTGTGATAAAACTGCACATTTTAGAGTGGCCTTTTATTGTGGCCAGCCTGTGCAATAATCATGCTGTCTAATCAGCATCTTGATATGCCACACCTGTGGGGTGGATGGATTATCTCAGCAAAGGAGAAGTTCTCACTAAAGCCGCGTACACACGGGCGGATTGTCTGCCCAACTAAGTTCGTCAGACAATCCGACAGACAGTCCGTTCAACTTTTGAATGAACGGACTTGACCACACACGATGAACAGACAGTCCGCTGAAAACTTGCGCGATGACGTGTACAGCACGTACGACGGGACTAGAAAAACAACGTGCAATGCAACCTTCAGCCGTGTAAATCCTTTCTGAGCATGCGCCATACTTAGTCCGTCCAACTTGCCTACACACGAGCGGACTGTCCGCTGAAACCAAGTTTGGACGGACAAAACCAAGTTTGGACGGACAAAATTACGGAAATTCCGAAAGACTAAGGCCGCGTACACACGGGCGGACTGTTCGCCCAACCTTGTCCGCTGAACAGTGTTTGGGCGGACAGTCCGCTCGTGTGTGGGCTTTCAGCGGACAGTTTCAGCGGACAGTTTGACGGACAAAGTCTTTCGGAAATTCCGAAAAACTGTCCGCTGAAACTGTGTTTGAGCGAACAGTCCGCCCGTGTGTAGGCTACTTTCGAAATGAGCAAACTGTTCCCGCTCGGAGGAAAGTCTGCTAATTTCGAGCGCGTGTGAAGGTAGGCGGGCTCCGCCGCCTGGAATGGGCTTAAAGGGGAACCCCAAAGTCCACAACAGACCCTTGTCCGAGCACGCTACACGGCCGGCCAGGAAAGGGGGGCGAGCGAGCGCGCCCCCCCTCCTGAGCCGTACCAGGCCGCGTGCCCTCAACATGGGGGGGTGCCTTGGGGAAGGGGGGCCGCGCGGCCCCCCCACCCCAAAGCACCTTGTCCCCATGTTGATGAGGACAAGGGCCTCTTCCCGACAACCCTGGCCGTTGGTTGTCGGGGTCTGCGGGCGGGGGGCTTATCGGAATCCGGGAGCCCCCTTTAAGAAGGGGGCCCCCGGATACCGGCCCCCCACCCTATGTGAATGAGTATGGGGTACAATGTACCCATACCCATTCACCTGTGAAATAAAGTACAAAAAAAAACACAACACAGAGAAAAAATATTTTATTGCACAGCTCCGGGGGTCTTCCGTCTTCGGGGGTCTTCTCGCCGGACTCCTCCGCTATCTTCGTGTAGCTCTTTTACTAGCGGAGGAGCCCAGCTTTCTTCCTCCCCGCCGCCGGCCTCTTCTCCCGACTTCGGGGGTCTTGTCCCCCTCTTCGGTTCTTCTGCCGGGCCACCGCGCCTTCTTGTAGCTCTTTTGCAGGCGGTGGCCCGGTCTTCTGTCGCCGCTGCCTTCCGTTCTTCTGTCGCCGCCTTCGGTTCTTCTGCCGGGCCACCGCGCCTTCTTGTAGCTCTTTTACAGGAGGTGGCCCGGTCTTCTGTCGCCGCTGTCGCTGTCGCCGCCTTCCGTTCTTCTTCTTCTTCTTCTTGTTCTTCTTCTTCCCCAGGAGATGTTGACACGTCGCTCTCTCCGGCCGGAATGCCAGAGCCGCGCTGTGCGGTCACTTATATAGTGACAATGGGGCGGTGTCACATGGTATATGTCACATGGGTTGGTCACATGGGTTGATGTCACATGGGGACTATGACATCGTAAGGGGGCGGGGTCACCATGTGACCAACCCATGTGACATATACCATGTGACACCGCCCCATTGTCACTATATAAGTGACCGCACAGCGCGGCTCTGGCATTCCGGCCGGAGAGAGCGACGTGTCAACATCTCCTGGGGAAGAAGAAGAAGAACAAGAAGAAGAAGAAGAACGGAAGGCGGCGACGGCGACAGCGACAGCGGCGACAGAAGACCGGGCCACCGCCTGTAAAAGAGCTACAAGAAGGCGCGGTGGCCCGGCAGAAGAACCGAAGGCGGCGACAGAAGAACGGAAGGCAGCGGCGACAGAAGACCGGGCCACCGCCTGCAAAAGAGCTACAAGAAGGCGCGGTGGCCCGGCAGAAGAACCGAAGAGGGGGACAAGACCCCCGAAGTCGGGAGAAGAGGCCGGCGGCGGGGAGGAAAAAAGCCGGGCTCCTCCGCTAGTAAAAGAGCTACACGAAGATAGCGGAGGAGTCCGGTGAGAAGACCCCCGAAGACGGAAGACCCCCGGAGCTGTGCAATAAAATATTTTTTCTCTGTGTTGTGTTTTTTTTTGTACTTTATTTCACAGGTGAATGGGTAGGGGTACATTGTACCCCATACTCATTCACATAGGGTGGGGGGCCGGTATCCGGGGGCCCCCTTATTAAAGGGGGCCCCCGGATTCCGATAAGCCCCCCGCCCGCAGACCCCGACAACCAACGGCCAGGGTTGTCGGGAAGAGGCCCTTGTCCTCATCAACATGGGGACAAGGTGCTTTGGGGTGGGGGGGCCGCGTGGCCCCCCCTTCCCCAAGGCACCCCCCCATGTTGAGGGCACGCGGCCTGGTACGGCTCAGGAGGGGGGGCGCGCTCGCTCGCCCCCCTTTCCTGGCCGGCCGGGTAGCGTGCTCGGACAAGGGTCTGTTGTGGACTTTGGGGGGACCCCACGCCGATTTTTTTCGGCATTGGGGTTCCCCTTTAAGTCCATTCCAGGCGGCGGAGCCCGCGACGTCTCCTTCGCGGGCCCCGCCTACCTGTACACGCGCTCGAAATGGGCGGATTTGCCTCCGCCTTACGTGGGCGAGTCCGTTCATTTCAAAAGTTGAGCGAACTGTTTGGCAAACAGTTCGCTGAAACAGTCCGCTCAAAAAGTGCCGTGTGCGGCCATGTCCGTCCATGCTAATTTTGAGCGGACTGTTTGCCGAAACTGTTTGACAAACAAAGTTGGGCGAACAGTCCGCCCGTGTGTACGCGGCCTAAGTCCGTCAGACTGTCCGCTGAAAAAGTCCGCTGAAGCCCACACACGAGCGGATTGTCCGCTGAAACACGGTTCAGCGGACTAAGTTGGGCAGACAATCCGCCCGTGTGTACGCGGCCTGATACCGATTAAGATAGATTTGTGAACAATATTTGAGAGAAATAGGCCTTTTGTGTACATAGAAAAAGTCCTAGATATTTGAGTTCAGCTCATGATAAATAGGGGCAAACACAAGTGTGACAGATTGTTCCGTGTCTGTCAACATAGTAGGTTTGTAGTTTCTATATCACTAGACACAACCCCATAAAGCATCGCAGTATACCCACCATTACTAGTAAAAAAAAAATTAAAACATGCCATAAAACTATCCCTTTTTTGTAGATGCTATAACTTTTGCGCAAACCAATCAATATACGCTTATTGCAATTTTTTTTACTAAAAATATGTAGAAGAATACATATCGACCTAAACTGAGGAAAAAACATTTTTTTTATATATTTTTGGGGATTTTTGGGGGTTTAATAGCAAAATGTAAAAAAATATTGCTTTTTTTTCAAAATTTGGCACTTTTTTTTGCTTATAGCACAAAAAATAAAAAACACATAGGAGATCAAATGCCACAAAAAGAAAGCTCTTTTTGTGGGGAAAAAAGGACATCAATTCTGTTTGGGTACAATGTCGCACAGCCGTGCAAATGTCAGTTAAATCGACGCAGTGCCAAATTGCAAAAAATGCTATGGTCAGGAAGGGGGTAAAATCTTCCAGGGCTAAAGCGGTTAAGGCTCCATTCACACTTGTAGGACCCCAAAGTCAGGCGATTTTGTAGTGCAACATTGGTATAACTTTGATGCAAATTTGATGTAACTTTGATGCAACTTTGAATGGGTGCAACTTGGATGTGACTTGTTGTCCCTCTGCAAACTTGGACTCACTTTTGCACCACTGTTGAATATAAAACATTCAGGTATGACTTTCATCCACCTTTTAGCCGGTTAACATTGATGTCTATGGCCCTTAATTTGCATGAGATTCAGACCAAAGTATGGCATGAACTACTTTAAAGTCACACATATATGAATGGTTATCATTGGAAAACATTGCATACAACTTGTCATTCGACTTTGATGTCTAAAGTCACATTACAAGTCACACAAGTGTGAATGGGTTGTAAAGTGACTTTGTCACTTAAGGAAAGATTGCATTCTTACAATATATTTTATTTCCTTCTGCTATGGTCAAACACCAGCCTGTTTTGAATGGGAAAAGCTCAGTCTGTACTCACTTCTAGTGGGCAATTATGCAGTTTGTCGTAATGATATGCCATCACAGTGGTGTAGTGATTAGCACTTTCACCTCGCAGCAACAAGGGTTGCTGGTTCAAATCCAACCATGACACCATCTGCCTGGAGTTTGCGTGTTCTCCCTGTGCCTGCGTGGTTTTCCTGTGGGTACTACAGTTTCCTCCCACACTCTAAAGATATGCTGTTAGGTTAATTGGATCCTGTCTAAAAATGTGGCCCTAGTATATGTATGAATGTGAGTTAGGGACCTTTTATTGTAAGCTCCTTGAGAGTAGGGACTGATGTGAATGTAAAGTGCTTTGTAAATTGATGGTGCTATATAAGTACCTAAAATAAATAAATGATAGGCCAAAGGGAAATGGTGGGGGGAGGGGGGGGGGGGCACTTCTGGAAGTGTCAGAGCATTGCTTGTTTAGAACATCCCAGATTTTATCCGTAGCATATGTGTATGATAGCTGTGGCATGTATATAGGTGCCTCTATATGTCTGCAGCTTTTTTTTACTTGTTTTAGCTACACCAAGTCCAATAAAAAATAACATAACATTAAATAAATGTTTTATGTTTGGAGATATTATTATGGAAAATAATTAGATTTCCTCAAAGATCACCATTTAATACATGACCCTGTTCTTTGATGAGGACACAATGTAACTTGATCACTAGTCTTTGATTAGAACTAACAACATACTGTCATGTATTGTTAAATGATCTAGCTTGGGGAAGATTGATACAAACAAGCTTAACAAGCTAAAGGGTATATTAAGGAGAATAAACAAGGTAAAGTAAATAAAAGCGCAAATAGTTCAGATCCTTGTAAAATGTGTACAGCTTGTAAAGCCATTGGGGTTAATGTGCAAAAAATAGAACAATTCACCTCTGCAGTTAGTGAAACGCCTTTTCAAATTAAGAATATGATTACATGTGACATGAGAAACGTAGCATACATGCTGGAGTACCCTTGTGACCTTCAGTAGGCTGGGACCACATGTAGAAGATTGAAAACAAGGTTGAATGAACATTGTTATCATAGCAAGAAGTATTGGCATGTACAGTTTACTTTTATTAATTGTAAAGAAAAACATAACTGTGGTTTGTAGTAGGTTTGAAATTCTAGTGGATTGAATTTGCTATCTGATTCTAGATTTACTAATTTGACCAATATTAAATCCAGATGGGAGACTAAGTGTATTTTTAATATTACATTTTTGGAGACAAGTTTTTTTTTTTTTCCTTTTTTTTTTAACTAGGGTCAATTGTGTCCACCTCTTGCACTTAAAGTGGGAGTAAACTCCCACGTTGCTTGCTTGAATAAGGGTCTGGTATGGATTTTGGACTCCATGTCGTTTATTTTCTTAATTTTATTTTAATAGCCAGGTGCCAGCAATTGCAACTGTGAGTCAATTTAGATGTGATTTAACTCATTTTTTTCTTTCTTTAGAAATGCAATTTTTGCTGTGCCACTTCACAGGTAGATTAAGGGGATCCCCTAGGGACTATATTTAAGGAATTTTTCATGTTTATTGTTGCACTTTAAGCTTATTAGAATCACTGCTCCTACAAAAAGATTGTTTTTAGCATTTATATATGTCCCCGAGGGCAGTACCCAGACCCCCATGCCCCTTTTATGGCCAATTACTTGCATATAAGCCTTCAAAATGGGCACTTTGATTTTCCCCGTTCAGCTCTCAAAGACTTCAATGAGGTTTCGCCGTTCAGGTTAGAACTGTACCCCCGTTCAAGAATTTTGTTGCGACCGACTAGGGGGTGTTCAACCCATCTCTACTGAGCACATAGAATTACCACATTAAATAAAAAAGTTCTTTTATTTTTTGTCCACCTTGCAGGCCCCAGAGAACCATCAGCATTGCTTTGCTGTGAAGTTATTGAATGCCTGTAAATATTTATTTTGTGTTGGAATAACTTAAAGTGCTTATAAAAGTCTAAATGTTTTTTTACCTTAATGTATTTTCTGCAAAGTTCAAATCTAATTTTAGAAAGTATTTTTTTGGTGAAAAGCAGATGCTTGGAATGAACTTCCAGCAGAGGTAATGAATCAGTCAACAGTAAATGGTTTCAAACATGTGTGGGACAAACATAGATCTATACCAAGACAGGAAAAGTTTAAAAAAGACTCGATAGACCACTTGGTCCTTTTTCTGCTTATACTCTTCTATGTTTCTAACATCCCACTATCTGTCCTAGCCCCCCCCCCCCCCCCATCCCATCCCTAAACATTTACCTGGTTCTTGTCAGTCACCATTCCAGTGCTGTCTTGGCTCCATTACAGCTCTCTTTGATTCCAGCTTTTACAGGAGAAACCGAGGGCAGCAGAGCCATAGGCTACTGCTGCTGTCAGTCAAGGAGAGAGCAGGGATGTTGCTGTGAGGAGAGAGCAGGGGCATTGCTTACCAGCGCTGTGTGTGTCACATGGGTGCCTCCTTAGCACTTGGCTTGCTAAGGAGGCTCCCAGAGCAGAGAGTGCCAGTAGGGGGCTGCCAGAAGAACAGAAGTGGGTGCTTTCAATGCTATATCGTGCAATATCGTTCCACACAGCACTAAAGTAGACATTAGTATCACGCAGGAAATAATAAACATGATATATGTGTTAATTACCAGTGATAGCAATGTACATTACAGTTCAGATGTCTTTTCTTTAGTGTTAAGGCAGAGCTAGAAAAATGTATGATCTGTGCAAATTTTGTATTACCAAGTCTGCCTGTCTCATTGTTCACTGCTGAGGTTGCAGGGATGCTACCACATCACTGGGAAAATGTCATCATATTTAATTTGACCGGTATGCTTGCTTTTTAAAGTCCAACACTAATAATCGGATTCTACAGAATTGTATATATTTTGTAACATCCACACTACCTGAAGTGCATCATTAGTGATATTGTGGTGAAAATCTATTTTTTTCAACGACTTATGCCGCGTACACACGATCGTAATTTAGATCGGAAAAAGCTCTGACTGTTTTTCCGACGGGATTAAGCTCAAGTTGTCTTGCATACACACTGTCACACAAAAGTTCTCTGAACTTTCGACCGTGAAGAACGTGGTGACGTACAATACTACGGCAAGCCGAGAGAATTAAGTTCAATGCTTCTGAGCATGCGTCAAATTGTTTCCAAGCATGCGTAGGAATTTTGCACAATGGAATTTGTACAGACGATCAGAATTTCCGATCAGAACTTTTTCCAACCGAAAAATTGAGAGCATGCTCTGAATATTTTGCTGGCCGAAATTCCGCCAGCAAAAGTCCGATGGAGCATACACACGATCGTATTTTCCGACCAAAAGCTATCATCAGACTTTTGCTGGTGAAATTTCCGGTCGTGTGTACAGGGCATTATTCTATTTTATTATCTTAGGGTATGCCTGCTACATAGGTGAAAGAAGCCGTGCACCTCTTTTTTGTGAATGACTTATTTAATTTTGTATTTGATGCACTGCCTGCATAGGTCAAAATTCATTCTGTTGATTCTTTTCTTTATAAAAATATTTTCTCACAACTGATTGCTTTGTATTATCAAATATACAGTTGGGTCAATGTTTTAAAGTCAACTACTTTGATGATGATGATGAATACATCCCAAGAAAATTCTTCAAATTAAAAATCTATTCCATCATTACTCTTTCTGTTGTATGGGTTAAAATACTTCAACTAAAATTATATGGTGATGCAGCACTCTTGGAAAAATCTTTTGTATAATAATATTTTTCCATTCATGGGTCAAGGTCCATCATTGATGAGACAATATTGCCTCTGCAAACCTAAAAATATTTATTTTTTATTATTATTGTGTATTATAGTTAATTATCAGAAGCACTGATAAGGGTTTAAAATCTATGATGTAGAAAGTCTTTGTAGCTGGAACCATGAGTACTGAGTAAGAATCGGTGCTTAATTGGTATGTATATGAAATCCAGATATTAAATAAATGTTTATAGCTATATAGTAAGTCTGACTTTTTCTTCCTTTTTTCTTGCTAGGTTTTGCTGTCTCTAAACATATAGCAATACAAGTTTCTCTGCTTGCTTCTTGTTTAGAGACAGCAACAAGTCCATAAGGAAGGTTCTTAGCCTCTCAAGACATGATATTCACCAAGCTTTGTTGTAGTGCTGCCATACCCTAAAAGAAAAAATATAAATTTTTCATCATTGTTGGTCTCCCTGCCCAATACATAACGATGGTTACATGCTCCTAACTGACGCCAATGCAGTAGCAATGAAGAATATTTTTATATTTTTAGCACTTTTCTAGATGTGAGTTCAGTTCAGCAAAGTAGTGATGTGTAGAAATTTTAAAAGAAAAATCAACCGTATAAAATATCATATGCCGCGTACACACGAGCGGACTGTATGGCGTACTTAGTCCGTCATACAATCCGACGGACAGTCCGTCATACTTTCGACTGAACGGACTTGACCACACACGGATGCACAAACAGTCCGTCGAAAGCTTGCGCGATGACGTGTACAGCACGTACGACGGGACTAGAAATAGGAAGTCCAATACACAGCAAAGCACCCTTCCGCCGTGTAAATCCTTTCTGGGCATGCGCCATTCTTAGTCCGTCAAACTAGCATACTGACGAGCGGATTGTCCGCTGAAACCAAAGTATGACGGACAGAATTTCGAAAAATCCGAAATACTTAGTACGCCGGACTGCACGCTGAAAAAGTCAGCTGAAGCCCACACACGAGCGGACTGTCCGCTGAAATGTGTTTCGACGGACTAAGTACGCCATACAGTCCGCCCGTGTGTACGCGGCAATAGTGAGAAAGCAAAGGAATTGAGCAAATTACCAATGGAGTGGATTGTAACCATTTGGGTATTAGCCTATACAAACCCCCTAGAAGTCTGGTCAAAACCAGAACTAAACCTTAACTTAAATCTGCTGCCATCCACAATCTAAGCTCTATACTAACTACCCTGTAAAGGAAAGATGTTTACACTTACCTAATATGCTCTGGTCACATGATCTCCACAGTGGCCGGCCTTAGGGGAGAGAAGAGATCAGTGAACAGCTGCAAAGCCTGGGCAGTGACATCACCCATAGAGTTGCTGTGGGGCATCCATTGTCTGTTATCCCGCCTCTCCCCTAAAGCTAGCTCTGGGAGATGACCACATGAATGGAACAACCTGAAGCCCCATACACACTATCAGTTTTTCTGCTGAGTTTTTCCTTCAGATTTACCAAAATCATACAATATGAGGTCAAACCTTAGGAGTTTCAATTTGTATGCAATCAGGCAGGCCCTTGCACTACATGGTTTTGGTAAATCTGAAGGAAAAAATCAGCAGGAAATCTGATGCGTATGGGGCATTAGATTAGGTAAGTATACACATCTTTATTTTTCCTGGGTAGCTAATATAGAATTTAAAATGGGGGTGAGATCAGGTTTAAGCTTAGTTAGATTTTGACTGGATTTCAACTTTCATTACCATTTTTCAGTTTTAAATGCTCTGATAGTTTTATTGACAGTTATTCAGTAATACACCACTGTACCCAAAATAATTTTATGTCATATTTTTGGAGGAACATAGAGCTTTCTTTTGGTGGTATTTATTAACCACCATCTTTTTATTTTATTTTTAAAACTTGTATTTTTTAGTTATAAAAAAGAAAAAAAACATGTTTCTCCTACTGTGCATTATAAAACATAGCAAATAAAAAGGGCATTTCAAAGTTTCCCAAATGATCCTTTTTTGGAATGTACACCCCAAGGAGATATTCTTTTTGTGACATCATTTTATTAAACTGAATAAACATGCTTCTATCGAGTTGGTTAAGCCCTTCTCTCATCTGTACCTATTCTTATATTTTTTTCTTGCTGAAAAACAAAATGAAATAAATCATTGGCAATTACCATAATTTAATTGAAGCCATAAGGAAAGGTAGGAGTTTAAAGAGGAGTTCAGTCCCCTCATGAGTTCTGTCCCCTCACAAATACTGTAGCTGCTGACATCTAATTATAGGACACTTACCTGTCCAGGGTTCCCACAATGTCGGCACCCAAGCCATTTTCAGATCTGCAATCGGGTCACATGGCTTCGAATAGCCAACCATTAAGGTTTTATTGTGTGCCAGCCAGGGCGCTTATAGAAATCATGGGGCCCCGTACAGCCTACCTGACGGGGCCCCCCTCAGCTCCTCCCTGGCCCCGCCCCTGGTCCCCCATTCAGCCCCACCCCTGGCCCCACCCATTGCCCCTCCCCAGACTCCGCCTTGAAACAAAGTGTAGGTTTGTCTACAAGTGATATTTGTTTTTCTCCAGCCAGTTATAGGTTTGATTATCCAAAAGAAATACTGTTTTCAGATGAGAACAGACCTCTTTAATATCTATATGTAATACAAACCAATAATGAATAAATAAAATTGTATTTTTGGTATTATTGCAGAGTATTGTCAGGGTATTTATTGCAGAGTATTGTCAGGGTATGTATTGCAGAGTATTGTCAGGGTAAGTATTGCAGAGTATTGTCGGGGTATGTATTGAAGAGTATTGGCAGGGTATTTATTGCAGAGTATTGGCAGGGTAAGTATTGCAGAGTATTGTCAGGGTAAGTATTGCAGGGTATTGTCAGGGTAAGTATTGCAGAGTATTGTCAGGGTATGTATTGCAGAGTATTGTCAGGGTAAGTATTGCAGAGTATTGTCAGGGTAAGTATTGCAGAGTATTGTCAGGGTAAGTATTGCAGAGTATTGTCAGGGTATTTATTGCACAGTAGTAGTAGATGTTGAACTTCCAGTCCCCCCAAGCAAACATACACCTCACCTGTGTAATTGTTAGCTGCCTTAGCCCCAGCAGAGATCACTTCCTCCCTGTTCTTGAGTGTCCACAGACCACAATATCTCAATTGCCTGGCCCCTGCTCACTCTCTGCTCGCCTCTCACTCTGCTACCTCTTCTTACGCAGAGAGAGAGAGAGAGGATAGAGTATGGGATTTTTTTAACATGAAAATTTACTTCGCTGTTCAGGTTGCCCGGGCCCCCCCTGCTGGTCAGGCCCAGTACAGCAGGGCCAGTTGTACTAGCCTATCAGCGGCCTTGGTGCCAGCTCCTTACCTATAAAAGTCAAGGTTCCCAACAGTCTTTTTTTCGGTATGTGATTAAGCAGACAGACAGGAAAAGATCACAGAGTGCAGGGAAAACTATGTGCTAATACTGATGCTAACTTCTGAAAATATCTATCTATATTTACATTGAGTTACCAACATACTAAAAGTTTGTTGTACAGTTCTATAGTAGATTAGTGAGATTACAGAATGTTTGCAGGGTGAGTAATGCCACGTACACACGTAGCGGACTATCCGGCGGACTTAGTCTGGCGGACTTCCCACCGGATTGTCCGTCGGACTTTCCGAACGAGCTACTTGCCCACACAGGGCACTTTTTCAGCGGACTAATGTGGCGTACTAAGTCCGGGGGCCGCGCGCCCCCCCCCACCCCAAAACACCTTGTCCCCATGTTGATGAGGACAAGGGCCTCTTCCCGACAACCCTGGCCGTTGGTTGTCGGGGTCTGCGGACGGGGGGCTTATTGGAATCCGGGAGCCCCCTTTAATAAGGGGGCCCCCGGATACCGGACCCCCACCCTATGTGAATGAGTATGGGTTACAATGTACCCCTACCCATTCACTTGTAAAAAAAGTAGGATGCTGGGACTGTGACATCATACTGGGCGGGGACATCATCCGGTGATGTCCCTATATAAGTCGCCACGCACCGCGTCGCCGTCATTGTGAGCAGAGAGAGCGACGAGGCAACATCTGAAGAGAAGAAGAGAAGAACAGAAGACGGCGACAGCGACAGCGGCGACAGCGGCGACAGAAGACCGGGCCACCGCCTGTAAAAGAGCTAGAAGAACGCGCAGTGGCCCGGCAAGAAGAACCGAAGAGGGGGACAAGACCCCTGAAGTCGGAAGAAGAGGGCGGCGGCAAAGAAGAAAGCCAGGCTCCTCTGCTAGCAAAAGAGCTAGAAGAAGATAGCGGAGGAGTCCGGCGAGAAGACCCCCGAAGACGGAAGACCCCCGGAGCTGTGCAATAAACTATTTTAACCCTTGTGTGTTGTTGTTTTTTTACTTTTTTTTACAGGTGAATTGGTAGGGGTACATTGTTCCCCATACTCATTCACATAGGGTGGGGGGCCGGTATCTGTGGGCCCCCTTATTAAAGGGGGCTCCCAGATTCCAATAAACCCCCTGCCCGCAGGCCCCGATAACCAACGGCCAGGGTTGTCGGGAAGAGGCCCTTGTCCTCATCAACATGGGGACAAGGTGCTTTGGGGTGGGGGGGCCGCACGGCCCCCCCTTCCCCAAGGCACCCCCCATGTTGAGGGCACGCGGCCTGGTACGGCTCAGGAGGGGGGGGCGCTCGCTCGTCCCCCCCTTTCCTGGCCGGCCGGGTAGCGTGCTCGGACAAGGGTCTGATGTGGACCGGGGGGGAACCCCACGCCGATTTTTCGGCGTAGGGGTTCCCCTTTAAGTCCATACAAGGTGACGGGGCCAGTAACGCCTCCTTCGCTGGCCCCGGCTACCTGGAGACGCGCTCAAAATGAGCGGACTTTTCTCTGGGCGGGAAAAGTCCGTTCATTTCAAAAGTACGGCGGACTGGCATACACACGGCCGGATTGTCCGCCGAAATGCGAGTCCAACGGAAAGATTGGAGTGCAAAACTACTTTCTAAGTCCGCCGTACTTTTGGGTAAAAAAGTCAGCCGGAGGCTACACACGGGGGGATTGTCCGCCGGACTTTTCCACCGGCTTGTTTGATCGTGTGTACGCGGCATTAGAAGCTGCTGTTATTGTTGAAACTGTCCAAATTTGCAATGAATCACAGGTACACTGGGTTGATTTACTAAAGGCAAATACACTGTTCACTTTGTTAGGGAATTTTGGGAAAGTTCTGCTGACTTCCAATTCTGCAAACTTCTAGTGTTGAGTAAAAGTGCACATACTCACTACAATATGTTGATGCTTTTATTTAGAGAAATAAATAAAGGATATTGTTGTTGTTGTTGTGTGGGACCTGTTTAGAAAGTGTGTAAGGTGTGTAAAAACTGTGCATGTACTCCCTGCAAATTGTAAATACACTCTTATGTTGAGTTCTTAGTAAAGACTGTGCATGTACTCAGTCAGTAGAGTACTAACATATATGGTATCATAGGCTGATCATTTTTTAAATGATTTAAAAAAAAATTGAAATTGTGCTTTAATTACTGTGCCACAAGCAAGAGTCTAATGCCGCGTACACACAATTGGACTTTCCAGCGGACCAGAGTCCATCGGACAATTTGATCGTGTGTGGGCTCCAGCAGACTTTTCCTTCCCCAAAGGCCGATGGACTTAGATTTAAAACATGTTTTAAATCTTTCTGCCGAAAGTCCGCCAGACCCAGTTCCTGATGGGAAGTCTGCTCGTCTGTATGCTGGTCTGACAGACCAACTATAACGCAACGGAAACTACAGCACCTGCCCGCGAGAATGTTTCCAGCGCGATCCTATCGCGCTGGTTCTCAGCTGCAGGGTACTGTACACCAGGCCCTTAGGTCTGTATGGATTTTAAGGGTAACCCCCTATGCCGAAAAAAAGGCATGGGGGTCCCCTCAAAATCCATACCAGACCCTTATCCAAGCACATAGCCCGGCCGGTCAGTAAAGGTGGTTGGGGATGAGCAAGCGTCCCCTCCTCCTGGACCATACCAGGGTTGCATGCCCTCAACATGGGGGGTGGGTGCTTTGGGGAAGGGGGTGCCCTGCGACCCCCCCTACCCCAAAGCACCTTGTCCCCATGTTGATGAGGACAAGGGCCATTTCCCGACAACCCTGGCCGTTGGTTGTCGGGGTCTGCAGGCGGGGGGGCTTATCGGAATCCTGGTCCCCCACCCTATGTGAATGAGTATGGGGTACATCGCATTGAACTTTATCGAGGTCTTCTTGTGAAGTTGCAATATATTGTTTGAGGTTATTACCCTGATTAACTTTATATCATCAGCAAACAACGAGATTGAATTATTTTTACCAACCTCTATGTTGTTTATGAAGAAATTAAACAAAATTAGTTCCAGGACAGAGCCTAGTGGTACTCCACTTACAACTCCAGACCATTTAAAAGATATGCTATTTATCACCACCCTTTGGAAGCGCTTCTGTAAACAGTTTTCTTTCCAGGTACATACACAATTGTCATTGTCAAACACTATTGTCAATGTCACAATCAAGGGTTACCACATTTGTTTGAGGCTGGGTTCATGCCAGTGCAAATTGGATGCGCTTTTCCGCATCCAATTTGCATGTCAGGAGATTGTGACCCGCTCTCTATGAAGTCATTTCACAAATCTCCGGAGCAGCTCTGGTGCAAATTGCACAGGAGTCCTGTGCATCTTCTGGTCTGTTTCAGGTCTGAATTCAGCCAAAAATTTGTGCTGAAATTGGACCTGAAGCAGTGAATGGAGACGCACCAGACCCCTGCTGTGAGCTGCTTTGTGCTCAAGTGTGAACCCAGCCGGAATGTTGGTTGTCATTCAGGATACTAATTAATTTGTTGTTAACTATAATCCAGTTAAGTTTACAAGATCGTGAGGGACTGTAGATCTGCTATAATGGTATGCAAAATAAGCCCGCCCTTCCCCTTGGGAACCTCTGAGAAGGTGGCCTAAAATAGAGTATGAATTGGAGCCCTTTTAAGATTGATTAGGTTCATCATATTGATCAATGAAAATACCCCTATATTTTAGGACATGACGACCATATATGCATCACTGTGCCTTCTAACGAGCAACCTATAAAAAGAAGCTGATTTTACAAACTGAGCAAATCTAGCGAAGGCTAGTCTTTTATTAATTATGTCTGTATAGAGATTTTCAAAATAATTTCTGCTCGGTCTTGCTACTCTTGAGATTTGTAATAGTCCAGCAAACATATGCACCCATGAGATAGAAAGTCACTGATTCTTTGAAAGTCGTTATTAATCAATCAATGAAAAAACATAATATTGATTTCAGCGGAAACATTGGATTACCAAAAAAGAGAGCAAGTGGCAAATGCACTGTGCACAGGTTTGATTTGATTTCCAGCCTATCCCACAATGCCTGGGAGTGTGGAAGGAGGGAACAGGACCAATAAAGAATTTGGATGTCAGCCAGAAGAGTACTAAAATAGATCTATTAGAACTGAAGCAATTTCCATCCTGACCCACTAAAGAGTATAAATCTCTGCAAGCTAAGCATTGGTTGGGCCAATTAGGCAGCCTGGCAATATTTTATCAGGTATGGCATTCCCTAACTCCCCATGGCTCAAGCCGGTCCTCAGACTGCCCAAGCACTGACAGTGCATGATATCATATATCCTGGTTGATTCTACTTGGGGTCATGGTAGACTTTTTACTCTCTCTCTATTTTGCTGGAGATCCTTCTTACTGCCATTTCTCACCATGTACCCCTGCACTTGTTTCTCCTTGGGTATGTCTTGTCAGCTCTATCACTGCCGAGCTCGGACTGGCCCCACTATTCCTAAGCTGTAGAATGCCTGTTGTGGGCTTATCCCTAGCCCCTTGTGGGTAGAGTGATGTAGGCCCCCAGCACCTTCACCAGCAGGAACTCTGATAGCATGCAGTGACTCTGTGTTTTTAAATGATGCCGTTGTTCCTGATCTATGTCTGTTCTACAGGATGAGTTTTTGTTTTCCTAACCACCTATCCCCGGAAGAAGAAACCTTACGTTTTTGACGCATTGGGTCTTTATCTGTCTTCATGATTCATTTTTGACAGAATGTTGTGGTTAGTCTTGTATACCTCCAAACAATATCAATTTGTAACCACATCAATATTTTATCCGTAGACAAACTTTATATGTATTAATAAAGCGTATTGTTAAATTTTAAATACAGGTTGGAATTTATGCCCTAAAAAATCCCATTTAGAGGGTCCTCTCCATATAGTTTGCATGGCTCTGGGCATATATACTGTATAATGTTCTTCCTATGACTATTGACTTTTTAACACCATGCAAAGCACACCAAATTATTGCTTTAGCATGGATAACATGAAGCTCTAGCATGTAGGTGTAAAGGCAGGTGGCAGGTAGCTTGTGTTGTCACATATGAACACATCATGCGTATGCATGCCTAAAGTGACCATATGCTCCTGCCCTGCCACTAGACATCCTGAAAGCCAGTTCACCTAATCAGGAAAAGCTGCACATAACTTGGTTTGGCACAAGCTGGCATGGGGTCAGACACCTCTCTGACTGCCTGTCCCTGAAAATCTTAATTTGGCCAGGGCATGGGGTGATTAGATTGTAAACTCTTCTGAGCAGGGCCCTCTTAATTCTCTTGTATTTTATTGTATTGCAACTGTATTGTCTCCTTTTTATATTGTAAAGCGCTGCGTAAATTGCTGGCGCCATATAAATCCTGAATAATAATAATAATTAGGGGACATTATCTTATTCAGCTCCAACTACTGCAAAAGGGATGCCTACCTGATCAAGGATGCTGCTGGAGACAGTGGGATGGGGTTAGGAGACTTTTGCAAAAAAGTTCAAGCCTATGCTTCTCCCTACTCAGCGTGGTCCCATGCTGACCCTTTCCCCACTCGATGTGCTGTAAGGTAAGTTTCTTAAACCCTTTGTCAGACTTCCCTCCCTATCACTTTAGGCCAACGATGTTGCAGTTGATAAAAACAGTCAATTTTGTTAGTGAAAGTGTTGAAAAATCAGGAAGGTGGAGGAAAAGGAGGTGATGGATGTCTTAGCCCTTGTACACACGGTCGGACATTCCGACGGAAAATGTCAGATCGGACCATGTTATCGGATAATCCGACCGTGTGTGGGCTCCATCGGACTGTTTCCATTGGAATATCCAAAGTTTTAGAACTGGTGCTATCAAATTTTCCGACAACAAGATCCGATCGGACTTTGTCCGCTCGTTTGTAGAGAATTCCGATCGGACAAAGTGCCACGCATGCTCAGATCAAATTCCTACACCAAACCTATTGGCTACTAGCTTTGTCCGACCATGTGTATGCAACACCAGTTTCGGACAAAATCCGTCAGACAAAATCCGACGGATTTTATTGTTAGAATGTCCGACCATGTGTACAAGGGCTTAGACGATAACACTCACAGATTGGTTCACTGGACTTTTTTAGATGGACTATTCCTATTTATTTGTTATACATTTATATTCTCACTAATTGATTATTATATACTCTGTAGCAGTGGTTTACTTATTTATGTTATAGCACTTTGAGATTTTACTTTAGGCACTGCACTTTTTGGTATTTACAGATTGATTTACCCGCTGCCATCTACCTCATACATCCTTAGCGCTGACTATGCATTCAGTGGTACAATGGGTAACTGGAGACTTCGGCACTCATGCGACTGCAAACAAATAGCTAGTAATATGCATGCAGCTTTCCACACAGCTTTATATCAATTGTCCCTGTCAGTGCAAATCAGTTTTAAAAAAAAATAGATTTTTAGAGCAAAGTCCCTGTGCACTGTCTTTATTTCTGAAATGCCATTGTTTTACTACTTTATAATGCTTATAATATATAATAAAAATAATCAGATTTCATATTGTAAGAAAAATATGTGTGAAAATTCACATTTGAATACAGCATAGTGGCAGTTTAAATATACAGTACAATTATTTTATATGGATATTTTATTTGTGATTTGTAGAAACAGAATAGAATTGCATTTATATCTGTCCCATCAGTAAAAGGCTGAGGTTGAAAGTATTTCCACTTTTAGGGCAATTCGTTACCTTACTCAGTCACCTGCTGTTCATTGATGGAATACTGAGCACCTTTTATTACCATTTTATATTGTTCATCTGAAAAGGAACATTAACATTGCAACAAAAAATGTCAAGTGTGTGCACGTCACATTTATGGATACTTCCCTTGTTATATTACTGGTACATGCATTTACTCATACGAAAAGTGACATGTCATACAAAAAAAGGTAAAGAGCAACCTTAGCATTAGTACTGAGAAGCAATTAGGATGCTTTGAAGCTTATGACAGTTTTGTTCAGTAATGTCTGGGCAGGCATGGCTACTGCTGTAATTCACTGGCAAGTCCTGGGAACACTGTACTGTAAAAATAGACGCTCTCTGTGGAGATATTAATTGTATGTATTTTTATTATATAAAGCAGAGCAAGACCTTCATATTACATTTTGCATATCTGAAAAATATAACGAATAAAAAAAAAAAAAAATTTAGACCCGAAGATACAGTGCCAGAAAAATATTCTATGAAGGCTACAAGGCAGTCTAAACCTTGTGGACCCCCCTTGCAGGTTTCTGGAAGTTTCCCATGTGTGCGCTCTAGTGGGAGAACATTGAACTAAGAAGTGTGCACGTCAGCCGCTAGCAGGAGATGATCATCACTACTGTACATTACACGTACGTAAGGTGCACCAAAATTGTTTACAACTGACAGAAAAAAGAAGTTGAGCTTTTAAGAGACAAACTGTAATATGTTGTCTATGGTTTACGTACTTTAAGTTGTTATTGGATACATTACATTAATGCAGTCTTTTCTCTATAGAATATTTAATGAAAAGTTTTCTTTTTTGAGTTAATTAATTTTTTATATTGTAAATAATTTAAGAACGCTTCATGGTAACTTTCTTTTAAAATCAAATCAATATTATTTTGATCCTTTGTTCGGGGGTCCCTAAGGCCTGGTTCACACCTATGCGTTTTCCAGTGCTTTTTGCAGAAACGTACTAATGTCCATTTAACATGGTTTCCTATGGGACATGTTCACATCTATGCTTTTTTTTCAGCCACTGAGTTTTTGGAAAGGATCAGGGACTTTTTTTTTATGTGAAACGGTGCATTTTTGGTTAAATGGATCTCAATGGAAAAGCTGCAGAAAAATATGTAGGGCAGTAGTGATGGACGAACTTCCGACGGGACGTTTCGCGAACGCGAAATGCGAACGGACCCAAACGTTCGCGAAACCGAACGTTCGCCGCGGGCCCCATTGACTTCAATGGGAGGCGAACTTTGCAAACCTTCATGTCGAATTTGCGGCCACGTGGTAATTATTAGGGGGTAAAACGTAGTCCCACCATCTGGACAATGACATAATACATGTATGAGGTGAATTTGGGATCGATAACTACAAGCATTTTTATTTTATTTGGGAAATTGTTCTAACAATTCAGGACTATGGAGCTAATGAAGGCAATGGAGGAGAGGGAAGGTCAGGGACCAGGGTAGGCAAAGAAGAGGGTGCAGGAGATGATCACCAGCAGCGTGACATACCGGAATGACACATGCACCGTGATAGAGGCATCTGACAGCAGCACCGTAATACAGAGCACTGACAGCAGCACCGTGACATACAGCGCTGACAGCAGCACCGTGACATACAGCGCTGACAGCAGCACCGTGACATACAGCGCTGACAGCAGCACCGTGACATACAGCGCTGACAGCAGCACCGTGACATACAGCGCTGACAGCAGCACCGTGACATACAGCGCTGACAGCAGCACCGTGACATACAGCGCTGACAGCAGCACCGTGACATACAGCGCTGACAGCAGCACCGTGACATACAGCGCTGACAGCAGCACCGTGACATACAGCGCTGACAGCAGCACCGTGACATACAGCGCTGACAGCAGCACCGTGACATACAGCGCTGACAGCAGCACCGTGACATACAGCGCTGACAGCAGCACCGTGACATACAGCGCTGACCGCAGCACCGTGACATACAGCGCTGACAGCAGCACCGTGACATACAGCGCTGACAGCAGCACCGTGACATACAGCGCTGACAGCAGCACCGTGACATACAGCGCTGACAGCAGCACCGTGACATACAGCGCTGACAGCAGCACCGTGACATACAGCGCTGACAGCAGCACCGTGACATACAGCACTGACAGCAGCACCGTGACATACAGCACTGACAGCAGCACCGTAAGCAGCCCCAGGAGGAAGTCAGCACAGCACAGGGATGGTGTGATCCCCTCATAATAAGAACCCCCAGGAGGAAGTCAGCACAGCACAGGGATAGTGTGATCCCTTCATAATAAGAACCCCCAGGAGGAAGTCAGCACAGCACAGGGATATCATAAGCAGCCCCAGTAGAAATATGACACCGCTCAACCTCTTCAAAGAGGAGGGTAGGGGCATATAGTACGGTGTGCTTTTTTGGGTCAAGGAAGTGAGCCAAATGAATTAAGAAGGTCTGTGTGCTTGATTAAAAAAATAGTTTATAGACATATACATGGTCTACTGGTCACATGTGTTGAATTCCTCCGAGATCCATGCCTCATTCATTTTTAGAAATGTGAGGTAGTTAACACTGTGGTGAGCTAGGCGAGTACGCTTATCGGTCACAATCCCCCCTGCTGCGCTGAACGTCCTTTCGGACAGGACACTGGATGAGGGGCAAGCCAACAGTTCGATTGCAAATTGGGCAAGCTCTGGCCAGAGGTCAAGCCTGCCCACCCAGTAGTCTAGGGGTTCATCACTCCTCAGAGCGTCCACATCGGCCTTTAACCCAATGTAGTCGGACACCTGACGGTCTAGGCGTTCCCTGATGCTGGATCCGGATGACACCTGTCGATGGGTCGGCTGAAAGAATGACCTCATATCCGAAGTCACCAACACATCTTCAAACCGGCCTCTTCTTGCAGGCGCTGTTGGATTGGTACCCGCAAATCCTTCTCTGGGAGTGGGAATTGCTCCTCTGCCAGCGCACGCAAAAGCAGAATGCAGCATTTCTCGAAGCAAGGCCTGGAAGTGCTGCATTCTGACAGCCCTCTGCGACGGCGGTAACATTTCCGCCATTTTGTGTTTGTACCGGGGGTCTAAGTACGTTGCCACCCAGTACTGGTCCTTGACCCTCATGCTTTTTATACGGGGGTCCCTATTAAAACACTGGAGCATGAAGGCCCCCATTTGCACTAAAGTGGAAGCGGTGTGGTGGCCTGGCTCCTGCTCATCATCCAGGATAATGTCGTCCTCTTCATTCTCCTCTCCCCATCCTCGCACAACAGGGATCCCAGAAAGGTTTAAAGCATGCTCTTCTTGCTCCTGCTCATCCGCCCCGGCACCATCCTCCTCTGACTCCTCATCAGACTCCTGTTGTTGACTTGTCTCAGATAGAGTAGCCCCCCCTGGGAATTCATCCAGCATTGCGACTTCCTCATCTTCCCGCTCCTGCTCCTCCACAGCCTGATCAATGACACGACGCAATGCACGCTCCAGAAAGAAGGCATAAGGTACCATGTCACTGATGGCGCCATGGCTGCGACTGACCAGTTTGGTGATCTCCTCAAATGGCCGCAGAAGTCTGCATGTGTCGCGCATGAGCAGCCACTGGCGCGGTGAAAAAAAACCCAGCTCCCCAGAACCGTTTCTTTCGCAGAGTTCATACAGGTAGACGTTAACTGCACGTTTCTGCTGGAGCAGCCTATCAAGCATATAGAAGGTTGAGTTCCATCGCGTCGGGCAATCGCAAATAAGACGTCTGACCGGCAGATGGTGTCGCCGCTGAATGTCAGCAAGGCGAGCCATGGCCGTGTAAGATCTTCTGAAATGGGCCGAGATTTTCCTTGCCTGCCGCAAGATGTCCTGGACCCCAGGGTATTTGACAAGGAATCGCTGCACGACCAAGTTTAAGACGTGTGCCATGCACGGCACGTGCGTGATTTTGCCCTGTTTCAATGCGCTAAGCAGATTGGCACCGTTGTCACACACCACTTTACCAACTGTCAAATTGAGCGGTGTTAGCCACTCATCTGCCTGTGAACGCAAAGCTGAAAGGAGTGCCGGGCCAGTGTGGCTCTTTGCTTCCAGGCACAACAGACGCAGCACGGCATGGCAACGTCTCACCTGGCATGTGGAATAGGTTCTGGGGAGCTTGGGCGGTGCAGTGGAAGAGACGCTAGCAGCGGAAAAGGAGGAGGCAGCTGAGGAGGAGAGGGAGGAGGATGGAGTAGGAGGAGGAGAAGAAGAGTCAGGCCTGCATGCAATCCGTGGCGGTAAAACCAAATCTACACGGGTGCCACGGGTTACATGCTTGACGGCCGTCAGAAGGTTCACCCAGTGGGCAGTAAAACTGATATACCTTCCCTGCCCGTGTTTGCTAGACCACGTGTCTGTGGTCAGATGTATCTTGGCACCGACACTGTGTGCCAGAGATACATTCACTTGCCGCTGAACATGGCCATATAGCTCTGGGATGCCCTTCTCTGAGAAATACTTCCTTCCTGGGACCTTCCATTGTGGTGTTCCAATGGCCACAAATTTGCGAAAGGCCTCCGAGTCCACCAGTTTATATGGCAGTAGTTGGCGGGCTATGAGTTCTGACAAGCCAGCCGCCAACCGTTGGGCAAGAGGGTTATCCGGCATCATCATTTTTTTACGCTCAAACATTAGGCCCACGGAAGCCTGCCTTTTTGCAGAAAAATGTGAGCTTGGCGTGATGGAAGGTGGAGTGGAGGACAATTGTGAGGAGAGAGGAGAAGGAGAAGTAGAAGACGAGGCTGGACGGTGAGAGCCTGCAGTGTGGCTTTGTGTGTTCCGTTGCTCCCACTGGGCTCGGTGATGGCTGCTCATGTGCCTTCTTAAGGCGGTCGTCCCTAGGTGAGTATTGGGCTTACCGCGACTAACGCGTTGACTGCAAAGATTGCAGATGGCAACGCTATTGTCAGCAGCGGACACGTTAAAAAAAGCCCACACTGCGGAGCCATGTGCCGGTGTCCTGGGAGCGCCAGATGTGACCGTACATGGTCGATGACTCGCTCCTGATACATTTGCAGTCTGCTTTGTCCCTGCTGTGCAATGTAAGTCATTGCTGCTTCTCCTCCCTATCTGCTGGTCCATATCTCCCTCTGAACTCCCCTCCTCTTCCTCTCTTGTGGGCACCCACGTGACATCACTAGACACGTCATCATCAACGTCACCTTCCCCACCGCTATAAGTAGAGATCTCGGAGTAGGCAGCAACACCGGGGACCAACCTCCTCCTTGGGCTGATCTGGGTACTGGCGTCAGACTGCTGAGTAGCGCTTGTTGCTACCTCCTCTTCCTGATCCAATACCAAGAGTGGCTGCGCATCAGAAATGTCCTCTTGATATGGATCGGAAAATAATTCCAGTGACTCAAGCGGAAGGTATGTGGTGGTGGTGGTGGTGGTCGTGTTGTTGGTGGTAGTGTCTTTGGGGGTGCACATAGCAGAGAGTGAAGAAGAGGGTGCAGATCGAGAGGATGAGGAGGGTGCAGAAGAGTAAGGCTGAGCGAGCCACTCAACCAAGTCTGGTGCATCCTTTAAAGTAATTGAACGCACCTTCTGCAACTTCCCACTTTGGCTCAAGCCTGTTGCTCCTGCCCTACCCCTACCACCCCTGCGGAAGGGCCTGCCTCTTCCTCTGCATGTCATTTTTTAAATGACCCTGTGACAAAACTCTTAGTCCCTATACCGCTGAAGGACTGCTGCAGTATAGGTGAGCGGTCAGCAGTGGTGCACGTCAACCCTATCTATTGTGGACCTATAGCGGTCCTTACAGAACAGCAGACTGTACCGCACTCAAGCCTATGTACCGTAGCACCCTATACCAAGTTACCAGTCCTTATAAGAACTTTTGTGGACCAAGCAGGTTGTGTATTAGTGTTTAGCAGACTGTACGTCAGTCCCTATACCGCTGAAGGACTGCTGCAGTATAGGGCAGCGGTCAGCAGTGGTGCACGTCAACCCTATCTATTGTGGACCGATAGCGGTCCTTACAGAACAGCAGACTGTACCGCACTCAAGCCTATGTACCGTAGCACCCTATACCAAGTTACCAGTCCTTATAAGAACTTTTGTGGAACAAGCAGGTTGTGTGTTAGTGATTAGCAGACTGTACGTCAGTCCCTATACCGCTGAAGGACTGCTGCAGTATAGGGCAGCGGTCAGCAGTGGTGCACGTCAACCCTATCTATTGTGGACCGATAGCGGTCCTTACAGAACAGCAGACTGTACCGCACTCAAGCCTATGTACCGTAGCACCCTATACCAAGTTACCAGTCCTTATAAGAACTTTTGTGGAACAAGCAGGTTGTGTGTTAGTGATTAGCAGACTGTACGTCAGTCCCTATACCGCTGAAGGACTGCTGCAGTATAGGTGAGCGGTCAGCAGTGGTGCACGTCAACCCTATCTATTGTGGACCGATAGCGGTCCTTACAGAACAGCAGACTGTACCGCACTCAAGCCTATGTACCGTAGCACCCTATACCAAGTTACCAGTCCTTATAAGAACTTTTGTGGAACAAGCAGGTTGTGTGTTAGTGATTAGCAGACTGTACGTCAGTCCCTATACCGCTGAAGGACTGCTGCAGTATAGGTGAGCGGTCAGCAGTGGTGCACGTCAACCCTATCTATTGTGGACCGATAGCGGTCCTTACAGAACAGCAGACTGTACCGCACTCAAGCCTATGTACCGTAGCACCCTATACCAAGTTACCAGTCCTTATAAGAACTTTTGTGGACCAAGCAGGTTGTGTATTAGTGTTTAGCAGACTGTACGTCAGTCCCTATACCGCTGAAGGACTGCTGCAGTATAGGGCAGCGGTCAGCAGTGGTGCACGTCAACCCTATCTATTGTGGACCGATAGCGGTCCTTACAGAACAGCAGACTGTACCGCACTCAAGCCTATGTACCGTAGCACCCTATACCAAGTTACCAGTCCTTATAAGAACTTTTGTGGAACAAGCAGGTTGTGTGTTAGTGATTAGCAGACTGTACGTCAGTCCCTATACCGCTGAAGGACTGCTGCAGTATAGGGCAGCGGTCAGCAGTGGTGCACGTCAACCCTATCTATTGTGGACCGATAGCGGTCCTTACAGAACAGCAGACTGTACCGCACTCAAGCCTATGTACCGTAGCACCCTATACCAAGTTACCAGTCCTTATAAGAACTTTTGTGGACCAAGCAGGTTGTGTATTAGTGTTTAGCAGACTGTACGTCAGTCCCTATACCGCTGAAGGACTGCTGCAGTATAGGGCAGCGGTCAGCAGTGGTGCACGTCAACCCTATCTATTGTGGACCGATAGCGGTCCTTACAGAACAGCAGACTGTACCGCACTCAAGCCTATGTACCGTAGCACCCTATACCAAGTTACCAGTCCTTATAAGAACTTTTGTGGAACAAGCAGGTTGTGTGTTAGTGATTAGCAGACTGTACGTCAGTCCCTATACCGCTGAAGGACTGCTGCAGTATAGGGCAGCGGTCAGCAGTGGTGCACGTCAACCCTATCTATTGTGGACCGATAGCGGTCCTTACAGAACAGCAGACTGTACCGCACTCAAGCCTATGTACCGTAGCACCCTATACCAAGTTACCAGTCCTTATAAGAACTTTTGTGGAACAAGCAGGTTGTGTGTTAGTGATTAGCAGACTGTACGTCAGTCCCTATACCGCTGAAGGACTGCTGCAGTATAGGTGAGCGGTCAGCAGTGGTGCACGTCAACCCTATCTATTGTGGACCGATAGCGGTCCTTACAGAACAGCAGACTGTACCGCACTCAAGCCTATGTACCGTAGCACCCTATACCAAGTTACCAGTCCTTATAAGAACTTTTGTGGAACAAGCAGGTTGTGTGTTAGTGATTAGCAGACTGTACGTCAGTCCCTATACCGCTGAAGGACTGCTGCAGTATAGGTGAGCGGTCAGCAGTGGTGCACGTCAACCCTATCTATTGTGGACCGATAGCGGTCCTTACAGAACAGCAGACTGTACCGCACTCAAGCCTATGTACCGTAGCACCCTATACCAAGTTACCAGTCCTTATAAGAACTTTTGTGGACCAAGCAGGTTGTGTATTAGTGTTTAGCAGACTGTACGTCAGTCCCTATACCGCTGAAGGACTGCTGCAGTATAGGGCAGCGGTCAGCAGTGGTGCACGTCAACCCTATCTATTGTGGACCGATAGCGGTCCTTACAGAACAGCAGACTGTACCGCACTCAAGCCTATGTACCGTAGCACCCTATACCAAGTTACCAGTCCTTATAAGAACTTTTGTGGAACAAGCAGGTTGTGTGTTAGTGATTAGCAGACTGTACGTCAGTCCCTATACCGCTGAAGGACTGCTGCAGTATAGGTGAGCGGTCAGCAGTGGTGCACGTCAACCCTATCTATTGTGGACCGATAGCGGTCCTTACAGAACAGCAGACTGTACCGCACTCAAGCCTATGTACCGTAGCACCCTATACCAAGTTACCAGTCCTTATAAGAACTTTTGTGGACCAAGCAGGTTGTGTATTAGTGTTTAGCAGACTGTACGTCAGTCCCTATACCGCTGAAGGACTGCTGCAGTATAGGGCAGCGGTCAGCAGTGGTGCACGTCAACCCTATCTATTGTGGACCGATAGCGGTCCTTACAGAACAGCAGACTGTACCGCACTCAAGCCTATGTACCGTAGCACCCTATACCAAGTTACCAGTCCTTATAAGAACTTTTGTGGACCAAGCAGGTTGTGTATTAGTGTTTAGCAGACTGTACGTCAGTCCCTATACCGCTGAAGGACTGCTGCAGTATAGGGCAGCGGTCAGCAGTGGTGCACGTCAACCCTATCTATTGTGGACCGATAGCGGTCCTTACAGAACAGCAGACTGTACCGCACTCAAGCCTATGTACCGTAGCACCCTATACCAAGTTACCAGTCCTTATAAGAACTTTTGTGGAACAAGCAGGTTGTGTGTTAGTGATTAGCAGACTGTACGTCAGTCCCTATACCGCTGAAGGACTGCTGCAGTATAGGGCAGCGGTCAGCAGTGGTGCACGTCAACCCTATCTATTGTGGACCGATAGCGGTCCTTACAGAACAGCAGACTGTACCGCACTCAAGCCTATGTACCGTAGCACCCTATACCAAGTTACCAGTCCTTATAAGAACTTTTGTGGACCAAGCAGGTTGTGTATTAGTGTTTAGCAGACTGTACGTCAGTCCCTATACCGCTGAAGGACTGCTGCAGTATAGGGCAGCGGTCAGCAGTGGTGCACGTCAACCCTATCTATTGTGGACCGATAGCGGTCCTTACAGAACAGCAGACTGTACCGCACTCAAGCCTATGTACCGTAGCACCCTATACCAAGTTACCAGTCCTTATAAGAACTTTTGTGGAACAAGCAGGTTGTGTGTTAGTGATTAGCAGACTGTACGTCAGTCCCTATACCGCTGAAGGACTGCTGCAGTATAGGGCAGCGGTCAGCAGTGGTGCACGTCAACCCTATCTATTGTGGACCGATAGCGGTCCTTACAGAACAGCAGACTGTACCGCACTCAAGCCTATGTACCGTAGCACCCTATACCAAGTTACCAGTCCTTATAAGAACTTTTGTGGAACAAGTGAGTTGTGAATGTTTAGCAGACTGCAGCAGAAGGGCAGCAGTCAAGTATAATATCCTTTCTATATTTGGAAGAAAGAATATTATACATGTACAAGCCTATTACTGTACCACTGATACCAGTCCTGAAAAGAACCTTTGTGGAACTAATAATAACAGCAAGTCTTTAAAATTACCCTCACTGCCTGACAACACTGCTTCCTTCCTGTCCCTATACAAATTGGCAAAAAAAGAGAACGATTAGTGGTTACTGGAACAGCTCTTTTGTGGACCTTGATAGTAACAGCTAATGATGATGATGATGATGATGATGATGAAAGACTAATCTGGCTGTCCCTGTAGCATACACCGTCCTTTCCCTTTCTCTAAACTAACAAAAGACACTCAGGCTGCTGCAAGAATCAGCAGCACAGCAAACCTATCAACACCTAACACCTATACCAGTCCTGAAAAGAACTTTTGTGTACCAAATAGCTAGTGGTTTATCTCTCCCTACTCCACACAGGAACCTGTCCCTATCGTAACAGAAGAAAGAATGTAAAATGGCCACCGGATCGGGTGTATTTATAGGTTAGGGGGAATGTACAAGTGTCCATGTGCTGTCATGTCTCAATTGGCTGTCCTGTATCACATGATAAACGTGTCACCAAAGGTTAAAGTTCTTGTATACATTAAACACGTAAGTCCGCCGCGGCGAACGACGGAAAAAGGCGTTCGAACGTGCGGACCGCGAATGTCGGAAATTCGCCGCGAAACGACCGCCGGGCGAACCGTTCGGCCATCACTATAGGGCAGTTTTGCTGTGATTTTACCACGCAAATGCGTAAAAAATGCATCAAAAACTCATGTGCAAAAATGCACTGCAGAAATGGTTTGCATAGATGTAAACCAGGCATAAACAATGTGGGGACCAGGGGGCCATAGGCCAGGGCCTACTCTGCCTATTTTGTAATCCAGCACTGCCCAGATTAGGGCAGAAGCCAAATAGGTATACAAATTTGGAACGAGGATTGTATAGGGACATCAGTAAACACTTAGTGGTAGCAGTGGATACCCCAAACTAAATAATAATAAAAGGTGCCAACGTCCGAAATAGTTGGCTACAAAGAAAAAATTATTGAGGGGACTTTGTAAACTTTATAGGCACCAGGAAGAGAAAGAATATGTCATTGATAAATTTTATTAATACAAAAATAACAAAATTTAATTAAAAACAAGGATAGAAAGATACATTTATCAATGAGGTCATATTCAGCATAGGAAGTAAACAAACAGTATCACATGATACAAATACTTGACTTAATAGCCATAGATGTGTCACAAACTGGAACATGGTATACATCCAGGTAGGTAGAATGCTGATATTGGTCCCATGCCCGACATGTTTTGTGTCAGGTTAACGCTTCTTCAGGGGCTAAGTTTATTAAATTCTTAAAAGCAGGAAAAGAAAAACATCACATGAATACAAAGATCATACAAAGCAGGTAGGGGGTATATATATATAAACTAATAATGTCAATCTCAATGGTTACCGGGGGAAAGACTAGAGCACACACCATAAAGATAGTCATATATGAGCACTGTGGGGACACATAACCATATAGTGCAAAAAATGTATATAATAATAAAGTTAATCTTTTATTGAAGAGTCACAGCCAATTAATAAATATTAGAGAGCTCAAGAAAAATACAAAAGTTGTAACGGGCGAGACTGAAAAAAATATATATATGTTATATGAAGAGTATCTATATGTATAACAAGAAAAAAAAATACATATATATATATATATATATATATATATATATATATATATATAAATAGGTATACACACTAAACCAACAGATTTTTGGGGCTAAGCTACACAGACAATCTTCAGCTTAGGTGCACCGGGCTATCTTCTATTCCATTCTTCAACCATCAATAGGACTGCATGTATTCAACATATCTGGATGCAAGAGACACAAAATTTGTCTGTTTTTCCCTGATATTTTTTCTCCTGTCCAAATAAGGCAGCCCCCTAGTACTAGATATAAAGATAAAAACAAAGATGAGACCCGCTTTCCAAATATTGAAAATAATTTAAAATTAATGTATTAATGGTTGTCACTGATTCGTCCCATGGACAGGATACCTTCAAAGCTATTAGAAATCATTACGTAAAAAGCGGTGGTGTGACCGCAAAGGGATAGCAATTAGGAGGATCAACCCCTGTGTATCAAAATATAGAGAACTTTTTATTGAATAGTAAACAATAATAATAATCCACTATAGGTATGGTAGCACCCTTTTAGTGGAGGTATCCCCCCAGTGCAACCAAATAAAAACACAGAAAAAATTACAACATTGTCACAAAATGGCGCCAATCTCGGGGCCCCGCACACACACACCCATGCAGAGACCAGCTATGGAAAAGTCGGTGCTGCTCTCAATGACTGATCCAGGATGAAAATACTAATCTCTGTAAAATTAATTTCACAGTCCAAAATTGACAGGGTATGGCATATCATTGGGAGCTCAATTGAGGATCTTACCAGGGAAAAGGGGGAGGGGGTTTGCCCGAACGGCTCTCACCACTCCAGGATAGTAACAGTGATAACAGTGATGTAAGAATAGCCTTCCCTCATAGATACTACAGTCGGCGTGTAGATGGATCCTTGATAAGTCCACATGTTTGTTACATCAGCTATCTGGCCATAGCATCTGAATGCTGGACATCCGATCGGATGTTTAGTGTGCCATGTGTGGAGGCCCAAAGGTGGGTGTCGAGCAGGCTTGTCCAATCATTCCATACGGAAGTGGCGGCTCGATGTTATGCTGCGCACTTGCTGGAACACATGGTGGGGCGCAGGGCGGAGATGGTACTGCCTACGTCCATGAGTTTCGCACACGTGACTGTGTGATTTTTCAGGTTATATGACGTTCACTTCCTTCATCTTTTTAAAGGGGCAAATGCCCAATCAGCATCGATTACGTCAGAACTTCATTTTGGGGTCATCTTGTGGTGACAGATCATATGGTAGTGATTAAAACACAGGGCGGAAGAGAGGAAAAGGGTTCTACATAACAATTTTAATAGCCCTGCATGTAATAGCTTAGCTGCACAGGACAAAGGCCTAAGTAGTGTCAGTATTTACAGTATTTACTCAAACATAACCACTGTATTAATGCTTCAAGCCCCAAAGTGTCCTTGTTGAACTAGGCCTCAAGGAAGATTTTAAGGCTTAGTTCATTATTTAGTCCTTTAGGCTGCAAGGTATCTAGCCTAAATATATAGGATTTTTCTTTCCTAAGTAAGACCGTATCATATTTGCCTCTACGGTCCATCAGATTCAGAGAGAAAAATCCCTTAACTTTCAGACCGGTAGATTGCCCACCATGACATTCAATAAAATATGCTACGGGGTGTCCTCTTTCTGCTTAATGCTTTTTAGGTGTTCACATAATCTGACGTTTGGTTTTAACTACATACTGTCAAGTTTTTTGTACGGGCATTCCAGGATATAGAGAACCTGTATTCTAGCATAGTTAACAAACTGTTTGCTCTTGTATTCATGCAACCTTTCAGAGTCCCCTAGTATTCATGCAACCTTTTAGAAGACCCTAGTGTATTCAACATAGCTACACATCCCATAGTGCCCACAAAGGTGCATTACTTTCAACCTGGGTAGATCCGTGAGCCAGTTTCTATTTAATGGATGATTAAACTCTGACTGTCTATTTTTAAGTTGAATGTCTGACAGGTTGATGACCTTCATATCACCTAGGTTGATGGTCTCCAACTGTGAAATTACAACACTATCTAACGGGTATGCTTCTGGCTCCTGGTGGTTGTACAATCCCCTTTTCCCAGGTCCCCGACCTTCATGTGCCTCCCATTCCATTTTATTTTCTTTGCCTCCTTCTATTGCTCCTGTTTTCCTCCTTTCAGGATACCCCTGGAATGAGGAGGATGATCTAGTTCCAGTAGGTCCTTTTCTAAAAAAGTGACTGAGTGGTGTGATCCATCCTCACTACCAGAGGATGGATTTCCTACATTGGGGCCAGTCCGTGAACGGAATCTGCATCATCGAGACCAGCTTCTACTACCCCTACCCCAGTCATCTAGGTCCCTTTTAAACTTAGACTGTTTAACCATGTTGAGATTTTTTTTGAGTCTTGTCAATTCATTTTTTTAGAAGGTTATTAAATTGAATATCTTTAAAGGGTTCAGGTTTTCCACTACTTTCGGCAATTTGAGTCTGTAAAGTTGATAGCTGCTCTTTTTCTTCCTCAACTATAAGCTTCATTACCTCTAGCCCATGGCAATACACTTTTTCCTCCATTTATCCAGGAACCTCTCTGTTTGTAGGTGCGTGGTAGGAATTACCTTTCCCTTAGACTTCTGGGGATGATCTTATTACTAATATAAGATTCAAGTGATATCCCACTTTCATTAAGTGATCTAATAATGTTTTTTATGTTCCTTAAACAGGGGTTTAATATCATCCTGTTTCTGGATTCAATTTCAGCAGTGTCACTACTGAAGTTGGCCCTTATTTTAGCAATAAAGTCATCACCCATCACAAACAAAATTGTCGTATGCAGATAAAAAATCAAACTCACACTCATTCACCCCTGTGAGGTGTGGGTACACTTGGGGGGGGGGGGGGGGAATGCCCCCTAGTACTACATGCTCAAGCTAGTGTGCAATTCATCAGCACATTAACAAATGAAAAATTCTGCTTTAACCCCATCCTGATGAGCGTACGCAGATGTTCCTTCCTGGGCTTTCGGGGGTTATACCGGGATGATGCCCGCAGCTGCAGGCATCATCCCAGTACAGTTGTTTAGAGCCAGTGATCGGCTATCCAGGGATAACAACCAATGTGGCTTGGACAAAGCCAAACGCATACAGAAGTCGCGCTCGCATATGTAAACGGTGTTCAAATCACACATGTGAGGTATCACCGCAATCTTCAGAGCAAGAGCAATAATTCTAGCTCTAGACCTCCTCTGTAATTCTAACCTGGTAACTGTGAAAAAAATGAGGATCCCTCAATCAACTTTTTGATGCTACGTCAGGGCCTTTCTTAGTTAAGCCTTGGTCAAATGAATGTTCCAGTAATTTTTGCCCACCTTACGCAGACTCTAACAGTTTCATGTCCCATAGTACAATGATGACAATCCCATAATTTTTTGCATTAACCCAGACTTTATACCCCCGGGGTAACTTTACCCGCTCTTGCTACACCTCGCTGTGTCATTTTGCATTTTTCATGGCGAACTGGCTGGAGTGGCTGTACTTCGCCTCCTTCAGTCTTGGAGTGGCTTTTTACTTCCACCCGGAGACTGCAAAACATTCCCCCTATTTGGGGTCTCCTTTTAGGGGGGGGGGATCACGGCTCTCTCTCCCCCTGCAAAGGAACTGTGGTCCTACTTGAGCTTTACTTTTATTGTTCTCATTACTTCTATTGCTCACCAGATTGCTAAGTTTGATGTATTTGACATGCCTTGCTTTTCCTCCGCAGGATCTGCCTTCCCTTCCCCCCACTCTTTCCCTCTTTCTCTTCCTCCGGGTCACCCAGAAGCACGACACAACTCCTACAGATGTCTCATTTTCCTTTCTGAGATCTGCAACCCACTTCAGGAGGTCAGGGTAAGAACCCTAAGTTTGATGCGTACATCCCCCCCTCTGATCCATGCACTCTGACACCAATAAGTCTAGCCCCTTATGCATTGCTACTCATAATGTCCAAGAGATAAACTCCCCCGTTAAGAGATGCAAACTTTTTAATCTTTTTAATCACTACAAATCGCAAAAGATTGAAGTCCTTTTACTACAGGAAACCCACTTCCCATCAGCATATAACCCCTCCTTCCTACATAATTATCCCCAGTTTTTCCTCTCCAACGCAAAAAACAAAACCAAGGGAGTTGCGATCTGCTTCTCTAAAAATCTGAAATTCTCCCCAACGGACATTATAAGAGACCAAATGGGTAGATCCATCCTAGTGAAAGGCTCTATTGAAGGCACACAATACTCTTTTATTTCTTACTACACCCCAAACAAAGGTCAGGCAACTTTTGTTTTCCTCCATGATGTCCACACTTGGTCCACAGATGGAAGGGAAAATAATCATGGGAGGTGACACAAATCTTCCCTTTGACAAATCGGGGTCAGGCCCCTCTCGATCGAGGAAGCCCCCAAAACAGTACTAAGAGTACTAAGATAGCCTCCACTCTACGCTCCATGGGCCTTGTGGACATCTTGGGGGAACTAAACCCTAGATCCAAAGAATAGACCACATATTTATTCAGTCCCACAACATCCCATCTGCTACGAAAGCGGTCATCAGGGATACCACTATCTCAGACCACTCGATAGTTCTTCTCTACCTACAGCGCACCCATAACCCTTGCATTCAATTCATATGGCGCCTTAATGAAGGTCTTTTAAGCGACCCAGTCCAATGCGAGAGCCTTACATGAGAAATCCAAAAATACTTCCTTCTCAATGATAGCGATTCTATATCCCCTGAAACCCTTTGGGCGGCCCACGAGACAGTGATTAGGGGGAAGATTATCCAGATCACTTCAAATCTCTCAGGTCTGGCTCTCATCTGGATAAGGCCCTAAATTTAGCTTATATATCAGTTATACCTAAACCCGGAAAGGATACAACGCTAGTGTCTAATTATCGTCCAATCTCTTTAATCAACAACCATCTCAAAATCTTAACAAAAGTATTAGCTAACAGACTCTCTTCTTATATTGCACTTTACGCCCATAAAGACCAAGCGGGAGACAGGGACCTGACCAGATTAGGAGAGCAGTTGATATCATCGCCCTCCTTAACTCCCAATGGGATGAAGGCCCTCACCAAGAGGAATTCCTACTGTCGATCGACCTAAAAAAAGCGTTTGACACAGTAACCTGGCCTTACCTATTTAAGGTTCTCGAAGATGGGGTTTTGGCCCACACTTCCAGGGGACACTACGAGTCTTGTAATCAAACCCTTGTGCACAAGTTAGACTTCAGGACTACTACTCTGACCCCCTTAACATAGAAAAAGGCACCAGGCAAGGCTGTCCACTCTCCCCTCTCCTTTTTGCTATAGCTATCGAGAAATTAGCCATAGCAATCAGGTTCCATCCTGACATCAAGGGAGTATTCTGTGGAAAACAAGAACACAAGTGCGCACTGTTCACCAATGATTTGCTACTGTTTGTCACGTCCCCACTGATATCAACACCCAACATTCTCTCCCTGCTTGATAAGTTTGGTAAAATCTCCGGTCTCTACGTAAATGTCTCAAAATCATTAGCACTAAACATCACCATCCCCCCTAACCTTCTTAGCAATATACAGAGCCATTTCCCAATATCCTGGTGTGCGACACATATCCCATACCTAGGGGTCAATCATCTCCCTAGAATAGATGCCTTATACTCCTCTAATTACCCGGCTGCTTTTCACAAACTGTCATCAGATCTCACTACCTGGGCTAAATATGACCTTTCCTGGCTAGGTCGCATAAATGCAATCAAGATGACCTTCCTTCCATGCCTCTTGTATTTATTTAGGTCTCTTCCTATTTCAATTCGGAAATCACAACTACATAAGATTCAATCTAAAATCCTGCAATTTATATGGGGCTCTAAAGACAGTAGTCTATTTAGGCCCAAACCTCAAGGGGGCCTCGCCCTACCCAACATTTGGTGGTACTACCAAGCAGCACAATTAGCCCAGATATCCATTGTTTACTCACGAGGAGCAAAGCCGGACTGGGTCGCCATGGAGAGACAAGCAGTTCCCCGACACACCATTGACTTCCTAATATGGCCCTGTGTGATCAAATCCACAAAAACTCATCATTGATCTCAGCTCTCCGCCCCTTGACGCACATGTTCCACAACCCCGACTTCCCACCTGGAATGAACATATTGGCCTTTAGTTGGTGGCTCAATAAAGGACTAATCAGAATAGGGAATTTTTTCACTACCTCAGGCCCCTTATCTATCGCACATTGTGTCAGCAAATTAGAAATGCAAACTTCCGAAAGGTACTCACAAATACTACATTTTCTCCACTCAATCTGGCCTAATAAACCCGAACCCCCCAGAGCCACGAATTATGAATAATGGTGTTCGGACATCAGGGATCAGAGGGACGGGATCTCCATCATCTACGCCTCCCTTGCCTCCGATTTATCCAAACCCCCTTATGCCCTCTCATGGGAAAAAGACCTGGACATAACCTGGGACCAGGACAAATGGTTCTTCTGCTTCCAAAGCTCTTTCAAATGCATACTAAACATATCCTTGATTGAAGCAAGTGCCAAAGTCTTAACCCGATGGTACAGGGTCCCCTCCCTCCTTGCCAGGATCTACCCAGATGCCTCCCCACTGTGCTTCCGCAAGTACAACCATGTAGGAACAATGCTCCACATATGGTGGTCCTGCCCACATATAAGGGGTCTCTGGAACAAAGGTTTTGCGTTACTACGCAAAGTAACGAATGCACAGGTCCCTCAAACACCAGACATAGCACTACTTAACCTTAAAGTCAATGGAATAAACAAGCAAATGCAAGCGCTGATTTTTTTCATCCTACTGGGCACTAAAATTACGGTAGCTGCCAACTGGAAAAAAACTACAGTTTCGATCACAGTGGTGAGACATAAAATATCCTGGATCATGGTGCAGGAAAAAATAGTCAGCAGCATACAGAACAAAACCCATAGATTTGAACTCATATGGGAACCCTGGGCCAAATACTGTCACATTCCCCTATACCCAGGCACTGAACCTTCTAATTAACTATGACTCTGGGTGACCCATCCAACCATTCAACCCCCCACTCTACCTCACCTCCTGCCTTTCACCCTCTCCTTTTCTGTCTTCTGAATTTTCTCCTTTCTGTTCCATGCTAACATCTCTATGACAGGGCCGATCCTAACTCCGTTATGTTATTCCAGATGTTTGTAATACAGTGACGCGAGAGCTCAGCTTACCCGGAACCCTACCTCCACAAGCTGACTGAGCTCACGTCTGCAACTGCATCCAACAGCCATGTTTCAATTCTAGAAGTGGTGTTAATTATTCCCTCAGTTTGGTGGCGTAAACATTCCTAAAACAACACTTCCTAACACTTCACTCGCTAGAGTGGAGACCTGGGTCATTCACTGGGGGGGTCAGGGGGGAACCCCCATCCACAGCATGATCCCTTTAGGGGTGGCTGGGGGACCTCCTCCTGCCCTCCCCTCCAGACTAGTGGAAAGCTCGTGGGCAGGAGACCCTCACTTTCTGCCGACCCACTATTGAGCTTGAGTTTATAATCTAGGAACATGTTTGATATTATATTACCTGTTTATGAAACGCTCTCATGTAACCACATATGTACAACCCTTGTTATATCCTAGGAGTTGCTCGCATGATGTCTTATAGAGTGCTTGACCATGTTGGCCAACTTACTTGCTTATACAGGTGTCATGCATCATATGTTCACCTTTGTTCTACTCTACCTTCAGAAATGTTTTGTATTTCTATGAATATAAAATAAAAAATATTGAAAGAAATGAAAAACACCCCCAATGTGTTGGCTCTGTTTGGCGGGTGGGCCGTTTATTCATCATCACATCACCCCCCAATGCTTCTCACCTTTATCATCATTATCTATATCCTTGTTAAATTATACCCATAAGTAAGAGTGCTAGGACCATAGTTTGTTGTTCCCTCTCTCCCTATTTTCTAATCAATTACCATTGATTATTAATTTAATTTGCAACTGATTATAGGTACCCCATATGTATAGCTGCTCCTGATGAGTGGAGACAACCCACGAAACGTGTCAAGCTTTATATTTGATGCTAAGCCACAGCAATTATGCAGATACCATGGGTTTGACTAGTTTGAATCATCAATTATATATTTACCTATCATGTTTTTACGGAATTTTGAGTATACTGCTGATATACCATGTACCATGTGCAATTAATGTTTATTATTTTACTATATGATGCATTAGTCATGTTTATCTGTATTCTGTATTATCTATGTGTTTACCTAATCATGTTAAGTATTGCATTATGCTCAATTGTGTTATTAATAAATATGTTTACTATAATATTTGAGTGATTCAACCTACCCAAGTATTGTGTTTCATATAAAGTCCCATTTGCCCTTATTCCCACTTTTCCCCTCCTTTACAAACCAATAGGGATGGAGATCTGTGCACTGGATAGTCATGGTCTCATATAAAGTCCCAACCTTTCATCTTTTTATAGTAGATCTGAGGGGGACATGCACGAAAAAATAAAAAACAGCATTTTAGCTTGCACATTATTGGATGATAAAATCAGCAGAGCTTCCACTCATTTCAGATCTACCCCTTAGATTTAGAGTGACTGCACTTCCAAGTACACTTTCAAGTGCACATGCAGTGCAAAGTGGATTTGCCTTTCATAAATAACCCCCATTGTGTGTTCTTGACCTTAAAAATGCAAGCGCAGATATAACTAAAGCTTTTAGCAAACAGGCAATTTTACTGATGTTATTTTTAATTAATCTTCAGAACTCAAATGCAAAGAAAAGTACTTATTCCGCTACTGGCCTTCCCAAGGCTATGCAGTCTTCTGGAGCCTGTATTTTAGTCCCTGGGCATGTGCATTACTTGGCCATACAAAATATTGGACATGCTGGCCACATGTACCTAGCTAGGCACATATCGGCCATAATTTTCAATGGCTGGTGGTGAATGCACAAGGACTATGATATGGACATCAGTAACGCAAGGGATATTTTATTGGTAAAGATTGGTAAAAAAAATTGTTAAAAAAAAAAGGAGAGGCAAGATTTTTGCCCTGTGGATACCTAGTGCAACAAAAAGTGGATACAAGAACAAAGGGAACTTGTAGGAGATATCATGTGTTCAAGTATAATATTAATACAGGATTTTTTAACAAGTTGGAAGTTGTGAACTTTATACCTAACTGGGATTGCAATCTTGTGGAGAGACATACAGTATCTCACAAAGTGAGATACTGTACTGTATATATTCAAAACATCTACTATAGATCTCAGTGATAAATACTTGCACAATTTGGTCTTCTGTTTTGTGAAGAAATATTTTCAAAAAAATCCAGCATTGCCATTTATTAATTATATACATCCAATACTTAATTCTTGGTATCATAATTAGGAGTGGTTTAAGACTCCCTTGGCGACTCTAAAAGGAAGATTTTTACAATATACTTACCTGTTCATGATTATCTGGGAACATCCTTATGCTAAAGACCTATGCAATAATTCTGTTATAACAGTTTATATGCAAGTTTATCTTCTACTACAATGATCTAAATATAGGGTTCTCTTAAAGTGTGGCTTTTTTCTCTTATATGTGTTTTTAAAGCTGAAATTTAGTGATTTTCTTTTTAATTGGCACCAGGGGCAGTACCTAAATGAATGAAAAATGCCCCATGTGCTGGTGGCTGCTGTTTTTTCCTTCCATTCCTTTGTCCCCCGATTAATATGAGTGGCTACACCTGTCACAGACACTCTGTAAAAGTGCCAACTATGCCGGCCCAATATTGCCCTAGTTCTCCATACATAGAAGCTAAATAAAGGAATGATGGACTTTGTAGCCACGTATAAAAATATTTATAACAATTTTAATAATTCACATAAAAAACATATACAACACAAAATATATGTGCTAAAACAATATGGGACACAGTGATTTTATCCTAGAGGTAACACTTGGTTAATATTTCCTGTGTGGCAATATGGAAAAAATGCCCACATTGAAATGTAGCATTCCTCTTCGTAATTCCCACAGTCGTCATAGATTAAAAAGAATTGCTCGCTCTACATGTTTCACAACCTAAATGTCGCTTCTTCAGGAGATTCAATAATTCTAGTTGAAGAAACATACTCAAATTAGAATACAGTACAAAATATTGGCATGGTGATACAGGTGTGTGTATGTACATGAACTCACCAATAATGTAGTGCTTAAACAAATGGTCTCAGTGCTCACCTATACCTGAAATAATGACCACAATCCCCTCCAATTGGAGATGACAACTGGGGACACCAGGGCCATGCGTTAGCCACAATAAAGGCACGGATTTTGGGATGTGGGGATGTACAGGTAAACTGGGTATAAAAGGTATAACAGTAAATATTGATATAAACTACTTCAATTGAGATTGGGGTGGTGTACTATAGTATGAATTCCCATACTTACATATAAGCCAGTCTGCTTCTATTACTGTGTGTGTCACTTTAAGCCAGATGCTTTTCAATCTAGAGAAAAAAAAACATAAAGTTGGTCCTCCCAGGATCTTTAACCATATAATGGCAGTAAAAGCTTAGCCATAGAAATATATATAAGAAAGGGGAACTCACAGAGCTCAAAATACCTTGATTAGCTGGTCCAGGATAAAGAAATTAAATCAGAATCATGTGTGCACATTCACAAGGACTATACAGGCACCTGATACCGGCAGGTTAAACATTCACCGCCTGGGAAACAGAGTAAACAGGCATGCCATGAAAACCAGGGGATTGTATGCACACACTAGGGCAGGCATGTCCAAAGTCCGGCCCGCGGGCCAATTGCGGCCCGCAGCCCGGTTTTGAATGGCCCGCCTGGTTATTTGGACATACATATCTTTTGTGGCCCCCGACGATCTCCCAGCGCCGGGGCCACAAAAGATATATATGCTTCGGAAGGTACAGGGAGGACAGGACCGAGCGCCGTACACATGAGAATTTCCTGTTTACGGGCGGCCTCTGTAATAGGAAGTCCTTCTCCTGCACTGCCATTGGACGACTGTTCTGTCCATCAAAGGAGGCGGGACTTTCTATTAAAGAAGCCGCCGTGTAAACAGGAGATTCTCCTTTGGCGCTCGTCAGTGCATTCCTGGCAATGGTGCTGTGTTCCTGGCAGTGGTGCTGTGTTCCTGGCAATGGTGCTGCATTCCTGGCAATGGTGCTGCGTTCCTGGCAATGGTGAGTCATTCCTGGCAATGGTGCTGCATTCCTGGCAATGGTGCTGCATTCCTGGCAATGGTGAGGCATTTGGGGAGGCATTCCTGGCAATGGTGAGGCATTCCTGGCAATGGTGCTGCGTCCCAGGCAATGGTGCTGCGTCCCTGGCAATGGTGCTGCGTCCCTGGCAATGGTGCTGCGTCCCTGGCAATGGTGCTGCGTTCCTGGCAATGGTGAGTCATTCCTGGCAATGGTTCTGCATTCCTGGCAATGGTGCTGCATTCCTGGCAATGGTGAGGCATTTGGGGAGGCATTCCTGGCAATGGTGAGGCATTTGGGGAGGCATTCCTGGCAATGGTGCTGCGTCCCTGGCAATGGTGCTGCGTCCCTGGCAATGGTGCTGCGTCCCTGGCAATGGCGCTGCGTTCCTGGCAATGGTGAGTCATTCCTGGCAATGGTGCTGCATTCCTGGCAATGGTGCTGCATTCCTGGCAATGGTGAGGCATTTGGGGAGGCATTCCTGGCAAGGGTGAGGCATTTGGGGAGGCATTCCTGGCAATGGTGCTGCGTCCCTGGCAATGGTGCTGTGTCCCTGGCAATGGTGCTGCGTCCCTGGCAATGGTGCTGCGTTCCTGGCAATGGTGCTGCGTTCCTGGCAATGGTGAGTCATTCCTGGCAATGGTGCTGCATTCCTGGCAATGGTGCTGCATTCCTGGCAATGGTGAGGCATTTGGGGAGGCATTCCTGGCAATGGTGCTGCGTCCCTGGCAATGGTGCTGCGTCCCTGGCAATGGTGCTGCGTTCCTGGCTATGGTGGGGGAATTCCTGGCTATGGTGGGGGCATCCCTGGCTATGGTGGGGGCATTCCTGGCTATGGGGGGGGCATTCCTGGCTATGGGGGGGCATTCCTGGCTATGGTGGGGGCATTCCTGGCTATGGTGAGTGCATTCCTGGCTGTGGTGGGTGTGTTCCTGGCAAAGGTGGGTCTGCAGATGTGCACTGATTAGGCTGCATTGGTGGGCACTGACCATTATTTTGCTTCACAGTTCTTTATTTAAACATTTTTTTTCCCTGAAACTTCCCTCTTAAAGTGAAGGTGTGTGTTATACGCCAATTAATACAGTATGTACAAATACGGGACATACTAAAAGGAATGACAGAATGGAATGCCCATAGACTTTAACAGGGAGATGGAATGCCCATAGAGAATAATGGAACAAAGTGGAATGCCCATAGAGAATAATGGAAAAAAAAAATCAGTTTGTGACAGACTCTTTTGACATATAAATGTTTTTTTTTTTTAAAGACCTACTTTTAAATATCAGTGGCCATGTTTAATATTAGATTAGATGGGATTAATGTTGTTTTTTATGGCATAACAAAGGTAAATGACAGAGTGGAATGCCAATAGAGTATAATGGGAAGTAAAATATAAACTCATTTGCAAGCAAATCTGAGTGACATAGCAATTTATCCTTTACCACAGCTGTTCCTCAAGTAGAGTAGAAGATTGTAAGATTGGGATTATTTGGGATTACGGCTGTTTTATATTGAATTACAAACATATGACAGAGTGGAATGCCCATAGAGTAAAATGGGAAGCAAGATGTGACCTGGAGTCAAAACCATTGGTCATATCAGATCATTCTTTAGCAGACATACTCTCTATGTCCAGTGGTGATGTCCAAAATTCAGATTAAGTGGGATTATTATTGGTTTCTATGGAATGACAAACATATGACAGAGTGGAATGCCCATAGAGTATAATGGGAAGCAAGGTGTGACCTGGAGTCAGAACCATTGGTCATATCAGATCAATCTTTAGCAGACATACTCTCTATGTTCAGCAGTGATGTCCAAATTTCAAATTAAACGGGATTATTATTGTTTTATATGGAATGACAAGACATATGACAGAGTGGAATGCCCATAGAGTATAATGGGAAATAAAATCTAAACTCATTTTCAGGCAAATCTGAGTGACATAGCAATTTATCCTTTACCACAGCTGTTCCTCAAGTAGAGTAGCAGATTGTAAGGTTGAGATTATTTGGGATTACAGCTGTTTTCTATGGAATGGCAGATAAATAATAGAAAGGAATGCCCATAGAGTATAATGGGAAGCAAGATGTGTCCTGGAGTCAAAACCATTGGTCATATCAGATCATTCTTTAGCAGACATACCCTCTATGTCCACTGGTGATGTCCAAAATTCAGATTAAGTGGGATTATTATTGGTTTCTATGGAATGACAAACATATGACAGAGTGGAATGCCCATAGAGTATAATGGGAAGCAAGATGTGACCTGGAGTCAGAACCATTGGTCATATCAGATCAATCTTTAGCAGACATACTCTCTATCTTTGTTAGTGATGTCCAAATTAGACATTAAGTGGGATTATTATTTTTTTCTATAGAATGACAGATAAATTATAAAAAGGAATGCCCATAGAGTATCATGGGTAGCAAGATGTGACCTGGAGTCAAAACCATTGGTCATATCAGATGAATCTTTAGCAGACATACTCTCTATGTCCAGTGGTGATGTCCAAAATTCACATTAAATTGGATTATTATTGGTTTCTATGGAATGACAAACATATGACAGAGTGGAATGCCCATAGAGTATAATGGGAAGCAAGGTGTGACCTGGAGTCAGAACCATTGGTCATATCAGATCATTCTTTAGCAGACATACTCTCTATGTCCAGTGGTGATGTCCAAAATTCACATTAAGTGGGATTATTATTGGTTTCTATGGAATGACAGATAAATAATAGAAAGGAATGCCCATAGAGTATAATGGGAAGCAAGATGTGTCCTGGAGTCAAAACGATTGGTCCTATCAGATCAATCTTTAGCAGACATATTCTCTATGTCCAGTGGTGATGCCCAAAATTCACATTAAGTGGGATTATTATTGGTTTCTATGGAATGACAAACATATGACAGAGTGGAATGCCCATAGAGTATAATGGGAAGCAAGATGTGTCCTGGAGTCAAAACCATTGGTCATATCAGATCATTCTTTAGCAGACATATTCTCTATGTCCAGTTGTGATGCCCAAAATTCATATTAAGTGGGATTATTATTGGTTTCTATGGAATGACATACATATGACAGAGTGGAATGCCCATAGAGTATAATGGGAAGCAAGATGTGACCTGGAGTCAGAACCATTGGTCATATCAGATCAATCTTTAGCAGACATACTCTCTATGTTCAGCAGTGATGTCCAAATTTCAAATTAAACGGGATTATTATTGTTTTATATGGAATGACAAGACATATGACAGAGTGGAATGCCCATAGAGTATAATGGGAAATAAAATCTAAACTCATTTTCAGGCAAATCTGAGTGACATAGCAATTTATCCTTTACCACAGCTGTTCCTCAAGTAGAGTAGCAGATTGTAAGGTTGAGATTATTTGGGATTACAGCTGTTTTCTATGGAATGGCAGATAAATAATAGAAAGGAATGCCCATAGAGTATAATGGGAAGCAAGATGTGTCCTGGAGTCAAAACCATTGGTCATATCAGATCATTCTTTAGCAGACATACCCTCTATGTCCAGTGGTGATGTCCAAAATTCAGATTAAGTGGGATTATTATTGGTTTCTATGGAATGACAAACATATGACAGAGTGGAATGCCCATAGAGTATAATGGGAAGCAAGATGTGACCTGGAGTCAGAACCATTGGTCATATCAGATCAATCTTTAGCAGACATACTCTCTATGTTTGTTAGTGATGTCCAAATTAGACATTAAGTGGGATTATTATTTTTTTCTATAGAATGACAGATAAATTATAAAAAGGAATGCCCATAGAGTATCATGGGTAGCAAGATGTGACCTGGAGTCAAAACCATTGGTCATATCAGATCAATCTTTAGCAGACATACTCTCTATGTCCAGTGGTGATGTCCAAAATTCACATTAAATTGGATTATTATTGGTTTCTATGGAATGACAAACATATGACAGAGTGGAATGCCCATAGAGTATAATGGGAAGCAAGGTGTGACCTGGAGACAGAACCATTGGTCATATCAGATCATTCTTTAGCAGACATACTCTCTATGTCCAGTGGTGATGTCCAAAATTCACATTAAGTGGGATTATTATTGGTTTCTATGGAATGACAGATAAATAATAGAAAGGAATGCCCATAGAGTATAATGGGAAGCAAGATGTGTCCTGGAGTCAAAACGATTGGTCCTATCAGATCAATCTTTAGCAGACATATTCTCTATGTCCAGTGGTGATGCCCAAAATTCATATTAAGTGGGATTATTATTGGTTTCTATGGAATGACATACATATGACAGAGTGGAATGCCCATAGAGTATAATGGGAAGCAAGATGTGACCTGGAGTCAGAACCATTGGTCATATCAGATCAATCTTTAGCAGACATACTCTCTATGTTCAGCAGTGATGTCCAAATTTCAAATTAAACGGGATTATTATTGTTTTATATGGAATGACAAGACATATGACAGAGTGGAATGCCCATAGAGTATAATGGGAAATAAAATCTAAACTCATTTTCAGGCAAATCTGAGTGACATAGCAATTTATCCTTTACCACAGCTGTTCCTCAAGTAGAGTAGCAGATTGTAAGGTTGAGATTATTTGGGATTACAGCTGTTTTCTATGGAATGGCAGATAAATAATAGAAAGGAATGCCCATAGAGTATAATGGGAAGCAAGATGTGTCCTGGAGTCAAAACCATTGGTCATATCAGATCATTCTTTAGCAGACATACCCTCTATGTCCAGTGGTGATGTCCAAAATTCAGATTAAGTGGGATTATTATTGGTTTCTATGGAATGACAAACATATGACAGAGTGGAATGCCCATAGAGTATAATGGGAAGCAAGATGTGACCTGGAGTCAGAACCATTGGTCATATCAGATCAATCTTTAGCAGACATACTCTCTATGTTTGTTAGTGATGTCCAAATTAGACATTAAGTGGGATTATTTTTTTTTTCTATAGAATGACAGATAAATTATAAAAAGGAATGCCCATAGAGTATCATGGGTAGCAAGATGTGACCTGGAGTCAAAACCATTGGTCATATCAGATCAATCTTTAGCAGACATACTCTCTATGTCCAGTGGTGATGTCCAAAATTCACATTAAATTGGATTATTATTGGTTTCTATGGAATGACAAACATATGACAGAGTGGAATGCCCATAGAGTATAATGGGAAGCAAGGTGTGACCTGGAGTCAGAACCATTGGTCATATCAGATCATTCTTTAGCAGACATACTCTCTATGTCCAGTGGTGATGTCCAAAATTCACATTAAGTGGGATTATTATTGGTTTCTATGGAATGACAGATAAATAATAGAAAGGAATGCCCATAGAGTATAATGGGAAGCAAGATGTGTCCTGGAGTCAAAACGATTGGTCCTATCAGATCAATCTTTAGCAGACATATTCTCTATGTCCAGTGGTGATGCCCAAAATTCACATTAAGTGGGATTATTATTGGTTTCTATGGAATGACAAACATATGACAGGGTGGAATGCCCATAGAGTATAATGGGAAGCAAGATGTGTCCTGGAGTCAAAACCATTGGTCATATCAGATCATTCTTTAGCAGACATATTCTCTATGTCCAGTTGTGATGCCCAAAATTCAGATTAAGTGGGATTATTATTGGTTTCTATGGAATGACATACATATGACAGAGTGGAATGCCCATAGAGAATAATGGGAAGCAAGATGTGACCTGGAGTCAGAACCATTGGTCATATCAGATCAATCTTTAGCAGACATACTCTCTATGTTCAGCAGTGATGTCCAAATTTCAAATTAAACAGTATTATTATTGTTTTATATGGAATGACAAGACATATGACAGAGTGGAATGCCCGTAGAGTATAATGGGAAATAAAATCTAAACTCATTTTCAGGCAAATCTGAGTGACATAGCAATTTATCCTTTACCACAGCTGTTCCTCAAGTAGAGTAGCAGATTGTAAGGTTGAGATTATTTCAGATTACAGCTGTTTTCTATGGAATGACAGATAAATAATAGAAAGGAATGCCCATAGAGTATAATGGGAAGCAAGATGTGACCTGGAGTCAAAACCATTGGTCATATCAGATCAATCTTTAGCAGACATACTCTCTATGTCCAGTGGTGATGTCCAAAATTCACATTAAGTGGGATTATTATTGGTTTCTATGGAATGACAAACATATGACAGAGTGGAATGCCCATAGAGTATAATGGGAAGCAAGGTGTGACCTGGAGTCAGAACCATTGGTCATATCAGATCATTCTTTAGCAGACATACTCTCTATGTCCAGTGGTGATGTCCAAAATTCACATTAAGTGGGATTATTATTGGTTTCTATGGAATGACAGATAAATAATAGAAAGGAATGCCCATAGAGTATAATGGAGAGCAAGATGTGTCCTGGAGTCAAAACGATTGGTCCTATCAGATCAATCTTTAGCAGACATATTCTCTATGTCCAGTGGTGATGCCCAAAATTCACATTAAGTGGGATTATTATTGGTTTCTATGGAATTACATACATATGACAGAGTGGAATGCCCATAGAGTATAATGGGAAGCAAGATGTGTCCTGGAGTCAAAACCATTGGTCATATCAGATCAATCTTTAGCAGACATACTCTCTATGTTTGTTAGTGATGTCCAAATTAGACATTTAGTGGGATTATTATTTTTTTCTATAGAATGACAGATAAATAATAAAAAGGAATGCCCATAGAGTATCATGGAGAGCAAGATGTGTCCTGGAGTCAAAACCATTGGTCATATCGGATCAATCTTTAGCAGACATGCTCTCTATGTCCAGTGGTGATGTCCAAAATTCACATTAAGTGGGATTATTATTGGTTTCTATGGAATGACATACATATGACAGAGTGGAATGCCCATAGAGTATAATGGGAAGCAAGGTGTGACCTAGAGTCAGAACCATTGGTCATATGCCATCAATTTTTAGCAGACATACCCTCCATGTCCAGTGGTGATGTCCAAAATTCGGATTAAGTGGGATTATGATTGGTTTCTATGGAATGACAGATAAATTATAGAAAGGAATGCCCATAGAGTATAATGGGGAGCAAGATGTGACCTGGAGTCAAAACCATTGGCCATATCAGATCAGTCTTTAGCAGACATACTCTCTATGTCCAGTGGTGATGTCCAAAATTCAGATTAAGTGGGATTATTATTGGTTTCTATGGAATGACAGATAAATAATAGAAAGGAATGCCCATAGAGTATAATGGGGAGCAAGATGTGACCTGGAGTCAAAACGATTGGTCCCATCAGATCAATCTTTAGCAGACATATTCTCTATGTCCAGTGGTGATGCTCAAAATTCACATTAAATGGGATTATTATTGGTTTCTATGGAATCACATACATATGACAGAGTGGAATGCCCATAGAGTATAATGGGAAGCAAGATGTGACCTGGAGTCAGAACCATTGGTCATATCAGATCAATCTTTAGCAGACATACTCTCTATGTTCAGCAGTGATGTCCAAATTTCAAATTAAACAGTATTTTAATTGTTTTATATGGAATGACAAGACATATGACAGAGTGGAATGCCCATAGAGTATAATGGGAAATAAAATCTAAACTCATTTTCAGGCAAATTTGAGTGACATAGCAATTTATCCTTTACCACAGCTGTTCCTCAAGTAGAGTAGCAGATTGTAAGGTTGAGATTATTTCAGATTACAGCTGTTTTCTATGGAATGACAGATAAATAATAGAAAGGAATGCCCATAGAGTATAATGGGGAGCAAGGTGTGACCTGGAGTCAGAACCATTGGTCATATCACATCAATCTTTAGCAGACATACCCTTCTATGTCCAGTGGTGATGTCCAAAATTCACATTAAGTGGGATTATTATTGGTTTCTATGGAATGACAGATAAATAATAGAAAGGAATGCCCATAGAGTATAATGGGAAGCAAGATGTGACCTGGAGTCAAAACCATTGTTCATATCAGATCAATCTTTAGCAGACATACTCTCTATGTCCAGTGGTGATGTCCAAAATTCAGATTAAGTGGGATTATTATTGGTTTCTACGGAATGACAGATAAATAATAGAAAGGAATGCCCATAGAGTATCATGGGGAGCAAGATGTGACCTCGAGTCAGAACCATTGGTCATATCAGATCAATCTTTAGCAGACATACTCTCTATGTTCAGCAGTGATGTCCAAATTTCAAATTAAACGGGATTATTATTGTTTTATATGGAATGACAAGACATATGACAGAGTGGAATGCCCATAGAGTATAATGGGAAGTAAAATCTAAACTCATTTGCAGGCAAATCTGAGTGACATAGCAATGTATCCCTTACTACAGCTGTTCCTCAAGTAGAGTAGCAGATTGTAAGGTTGAGATTATTTGGGATTACGGCTGTTTTCTATGGAATGACATACATATGACAGAGTGGAATGCCCATAGAGTATAATGGGAAGCAAGATGTGACCTGGAGTCAACACCATTGGTCATATCAGATCATTCTTTAGCAGACATACTCTCTATGTCCAGTGGTGATGTCCAAAATTCACATTAAGTGGGATTATTATTGGTTTCTATGGAATGACAAACATATGACAGAGTGGAATGCCCTTAGAGTATAATGGGAAGTAAAATATAATCTCATTTGCAGGCAAATCTGAGAGACATAGCATTTTCACCTTTACCACAGCTGTTCCTCAAGTAGAGTAGCAGTTTGTAAGGTTGAGATTATTTGGGATTACAGCTGTTTTCTATGGAATGACAGATAAATGATGGAAAGGAATGCCCATAGAGTAGAATGGGAACCAATATGTGACCTGGAGTCAAAATCTTTCAGCATACCAAATAAATACTTAGCAGATATAGTATCCAAGTTTAGTGGCACGATTTTAAATCGAGTGTGTATGGATTTTAATTGTTTTATAAGGAATGAAAGAAGAAAATGCCCACAGAGCAGCCCTCAAAAATTACACTCGCCTGCTCACATTTTGCGAGTGGATTTTGAGGGCTGGCAGATGTGGGCTGCCTGGGGGGGCCAGCACCACCAGTGGCGGCCCGCCCATAGGGGGCGCCCGGGCCCGCCCCCCTCCCCCTAGGTGTAAAAAAAAAAAAAGTAAAAAAAAAAATAAAATAAAAAAAACGGGCCCTTTAAGACATTTAAAAAAAAAAAATGTCATTTAACAATTTAACATAGTGTACTGTGGCGCCGGTCACAGTGCACTATGAGAAGCGCCACGTCGATGCAATCACAAGATTGCATCCATGGCACTTCATTTGCGGGTTAAAAACCTGCCTTGCGGCGCTCTGCAGAACGCCGACTAGCTTCCGCCCGTAAAATCATTGTGATTCTACGGGCGGGAGCATTGTCAATCTTAGACAGGCAGGTCACTTCCGGCTTTCGGCTGCTTCACGAAACCCGGAAGTGACGTCGGCAGCTCCGTTCCTCAGCCCGAGCGGAGCTGCAAGACAGTGAGGCAGGAGGTGAGTCACCGCATAAAGGCTTTCTAGTTTCTACTTTGTTGAGAATGTTCATGCATTTAGCTGAATGAATGAAAAAAAAGCTTTCACAGCCAGAAAGCTTTCCCCAGGCCAGGCGACTTTTGCCGTGGCCAATCAGAGAATGAGCTCTGCAGGGGGAACTCCACGCCAAATTTCTGAAAAAATTTTTTACGTGGGTTCCCCCTCCGAGAGCATACCAGGCCCTTAGGTCTGGTATGGATTCCAAGGGGAACCCCCTATGCCGAAAAAGCGGCGTGGGGGTCCCCCCCAGATCCACACCAGACCCTTATCCGAGCACGCTACCCGACAAGACCCCCGAAGTCGGAAGAAGAGGCCGGCGGCGAGGAAGAAAGCCGGGCTCCTCCGCTAGCAAAAGAGCTACAAGAAGATAGCGGAGGAGTCCGGCGAGAAGACCCCCGAAGACGGAAGACCCCCGGAGCTGTGCAATAAAATATTTTAACCCTGTGTTGTGTTTTTTTTGTACTTTTTTTCACAGGTGAATGGGTAGGGGTACATTGTACCCCATACTCATTCACATAGGGTGGGGGGCCGGTATCCGGGGCCCCCTTATTAAAGGGGGCTCCCGGATTCCGATAAGCCCCCTGCCCGCAGACCCCGACAACCAACGGCCAGGGTTGTCGGGAAGAGGCCCTTGTCCTCATCAACATGGGGACAAGGTGCTTTGGGGTGGGGGGGCCGCCCGCCCCCTCTCCCCCAAGGCACCCCCCCATGTTGAGGGCACGCGGCCTGGTACGGCTCAGGAGGGGGGGGCGCCCGCTCGTCCCCACCCCCTTTCCTGGCCGGCCGGGTAGTGTGCTCGGATAAGGGTCTGGTGTGGATCTGGGGGGGACCCCCACGCCGTTTTTTCGGCGTAGGGGGTTCCCCTTGGAATCCATACCAGACCTAAGGGCCTGGTATGCTCTCGGAGGGGGAACCCACGTCAATTTTTTTTTCAGAAATTTGCCGTGGAGTTCCCCCTTCAGAGCTCATTCTCTGATTGGCCACGGCAAAAGTCGCCTGGCCTGGGGAAAGCTTTCTGGCTGTGAAAGCTTTTTTTCCATTCATTCAGCTAAATGCATGAACATTCTCAACAAAGTAGAAACTAGAAAGCCTTTATGCGGTGACTCACCTCCTGCCTCACTGTCTTGCAGCTCCGCTCGGGCTGAGGAACGGAGCTGCCGACGTCACTTCCGGGTTTCGTGAAGCAGCCGAAAGCCGGAAGTGACCTGCCTGTCTAAGATTGACAATGCTCCCGCCCGTAGAATCACAATGATTTTACGGGCGGAAGCTAGTCGGCGTTCTGCTGTGCGCCGCAAGGCGGGTTTTTAACCCGCAAATGAAGCGTCATGGATGCAATCTTGTGATTGCATCGACGTGGCGCTTCTCATAGTGCACTGTGACCGGCGCCACAGTACACTATGTTAAATTGTTAAATGACATTTTTTTTTTAAATGTCTTAAAGGGCCCGTTTTTTTTTTTTTGTAACTTTTTTTTAAACTTTTTTTTTTTTTTTACTTTATTTCTTTTTTACACCTAGGGGGAGGGGGCGGCGCCCGGGCGCCCCCTATGGGCGGGCCGCCACTGGTGGTGCTGGCCCCCCAGGCAGCCCACATCTGCCAGCCCTCAAAATCCACTCGCAAAATGTGAGCAGGCGAGTGTAATTTTTGAGGGCTGCTCTGTGGGCATTTTCTTCTTTCATTCCTTATAAAACAATTAAAATCCATACACACTCGATTTAAAATCGTGCCACTAAACTTGGATACTATATCTGCTAAGGATTTATTTGGTATGCTGAAAGATTTTGACTCCAGGTCACATCTTGGTTCCCATTCTACTCTATGGGCATTCCTTTCCATCATTTATCTGTCATTCCATAGAAAACAGCTGTAATCCCAAATAATCTCAACCTTACAAACTGCTACTCTACTTGAGGAACAGCTGTGGGAAAGGTGAAAATGCTATGTCTCTCAGATTTGCCTGCAAATTAGATTATATTTTACTTCCCATTATATTCTATGGGCATTCCACTCTGTCAAATGTCTTGTCATTCCATATAAAACAATAATAATCTCGTTTAATGTCAAATTTGGACATCACTGCTGAACGTAGAGAGTATGTCTGCTAAAGATTGATCTGATATGACCAATGGTTCTGACTCCAGGTCACACCTTGCTTCCCATTATATTCTATGGGCATTCCACTCTGTCATATGTTTGTCATTCCATAGAAACCAATAATAATCCCACTTAATGTGAATTTTGGACATCACCACTGGACATAGAGAGTATGTCTGCTAAAGAATGATCTGATATGACCAATGGTGTTGACTCCAGGTCACATCTTGCTTCCCATTATACTCTATGGGCATTCCACTCTGTCATATGTATGTCATTCCATAGAAACCAATAATAATCCCACTTAATGTGAATTTTGGACATCACCACTGGACATAGAGGGCATGTCTGCTAAAGATTGATGTGATATGACCAATGGTTCTGACTCCAGGTCACACCTTGCTTCCCATTATACTCTATGGGCATTCCTTTCTATTATTTATCTGTCATTCCATAGAAACCGATAATAATCCCACTTAATGTGAATTTTGGACAACACCACTGGACATAGAGAGTATGTCTGCTAAAGAATGATCTGATATGACCAATGGTTTTGACTCCAGGTCACATCTTGCTTCCCATTATACTCTATGGGCATTCCTTTCTATTATTTATCTGTCATTCCATATAAAACAGCTGTAATCTGAAATAATCTCAACCTTACAATCTGCTACTCTACTTGAGGAACAGCTGTGGTAAAGGATAAATTGCTATGTCACTCAGATTTGCCTGAAAATGAGTTTAGATTTTATTTCCCATTATACTCTATGGGCATTCCACTCTGTCATATGTCTTGTCATTCCATATAAAACAATAATAATACTGTTTAATTTGAAATTTGGACATCACTGCTGAACATAGAGAGTATGTCTGCTAAAGATTGATCTGATATGACCAATGGTTCTGACTCCAGGTCACATCTTGCTTCCCATTATTCTCTATGGGCATTCCACTCTGTCATATGTATGTCATTCCATAGAAACCAATAATAATACCACTTAATCTGAATTTTGGGCATCACCACTGGACATAGAGGGTATGTCTGCTAAAGATTGATCTGATATGAGCAATGGTTTTTGACTCCAGGACACATCTTGCTTCCCATTATACTCTATGGGCATTCCACTCTGTCATATGTATGTCATTCCATAGAAACCAATAATAATCCCACTTAATGTGAATTTTGGGCATCACCACTGGACATAGAGAATATGTCTGCTAAAGATTGATCTGATGGGACCAATCGTTTTGACTCCAGGACACATCTTGCTTCCCATTATACTCTATGGGCATTCCTTTCTATTATTTATCTGTCATTCCATAGAAACCAATAATAATCCCACTTAATTTGAATTTTGGACATCACCACTGGACATAGAGGGTATGTCTGCTAAAAATTGATGTGATATGACCAATGGTTTTGACTCCAGGTCACACCTTGCTTCCCATTATACTCTATGGGCATTCCACTCTGTCATATGTATGTCATTCCATAGAAACCAATAATAATCCCACTTAATGTGAATTTTGGACATCACCACTGGACATAGAGGGTATGTCTGCTCAAAATTTATGTGATATGACCAATGGTTTTGACTCCAGGTCACATCTTGCTCCCCATGATACTCTATGGGCATTCCTTTTTATTATTTATCTGTCATTCTATAGAAAAAAATAATAATCCCACTTAATGTCTAATTTGGACATCACTAACAAACATAGAGAGTATGTCTGCTAAAGATTGATCTGATATGACCAATGGTTCTGACTCCAGGTCACACCTTCCTTCCCATTATTCTCTATGGGCATTCCACTCTGTCATATGTATGTCATTCCATAGAAACCAATAATAATCCCACTTAATCTGAATTTTGGACATCACCACTGGACATAGAGAGTATGTCTGCTAAAGACTGATCTGATATGACCAATGGTTTTGACTCCAGGTCACATCTTGCTTCCCATTATACTCTATGGGGATTCCTTTCTATTATTTATCTGCCATTCCATAGAAAACAGCTGTAATCCCAAATAATCTCAACCTTACAATCTGCTACTCTACTTGAGGAACAGCTGTGGTAAAGGATAAATTGCTATGTCACTCAGATTTGCCTGCAAATGAGTTTATATTTTACTTCCCATTATATTCTATGGGCATTCCACTCTGTCATATGTCTTGTCATTCCATAGAAAACAAAAATAATCCCATTTAATTTCAAATTTGGACATCACTGCTGAACATAGAGAGTATGTCTGCTAAAGATTGATCTGATATGACCAATGGTTCGGACTCCAGGTCACATCTTGCTCCCCATGATACTCTATGGGCATTCCACTCTGTCATATGTTTGTCATTCCATAGAAAACAGCCGTAATCCCAAATAATCTCAATCTTACAATCTGCTACTCTACTTGAGGAACAGCTGTGGTAAAGGATAAATTGCTATGTCACTCAGATTTGCTTGCAAATTAGTTTATATTTTACTTCCCATTATACTCTATGGGCATTCCACTCTGTCATTTACCTTTGTTATGCCATAAAAAACAACATTAATCCCATCTAATCTAATATTAAACATGGCCACTGATATTTAAAAGTAGGTCTTTAAAAAAAAAACATTTATATGTCAAAAGAGTCTGTCACAAACTGAATTTTTTTTTCCATTATTCTCTATGGGCATTCCACTTTGTTCCATTATTCTCTATGGGCATTCCATCTCCCTGTTAAAGTCTATGGGCATTCCATTCTGTCATTCCTTTTAGTATGTCCCACAAATACGCCCAAGCTCATTTCTTCCCACACACAGCCACAAAGGCAAGAGAATTCTTGTTGGGCAGTGTATTAGAGCTCGAACGAACACACTTAGACCGAATTTTAACGATTCAAAGAATGTCAGGCAAAATGGTCGGCCTGTTCACTTCATCAAATCCGGCCCTCTTTGAAAAAAGTTTGGACACCCCTGCACTAGGGAGAAAGTGACACGACAAAAAGTGCTGGGTAAAGTACCTGGGTGTACGAAGTTCCGGGTATGAGGCTGCAGGTTCACTGTTTCCAGTGGAAATAGAGAACCTACAGCCTCATACCAGCACTTTTTGTACTGTATTCTAATTTGAGTATGTTTCTCCAACTAGAATTATTGAAACTCCTGAAGAAGCAACATTTTAGGTTGCGAAACATGTAGCGCAAGCAATTCTTTTAATCTATGAGGAGTGTGGGAGCTACCAAGAGGAACACTACATCTCAGTGTGAGCATTTTTTCAATATTGCCACATAAGTGGCATTAACTAAGTGTTTCCTCTTATAAAAAAACACTGTGTCCCATATTGCTTTATCACATTTTGTGTTGTATATGTATGTATTTTATGTGAATTAAAATTGTTATATATATTTTTATACGTGCCTACTAAGTCCATCATTCCTATATTTAGCATCTATAGATTACATAGGATGTGACACACTTATATTTAGGTGTCTGATTGCCACCTGTAGTCAGTACAGTCAACCCAATCTCTATTCATAGAAGCCATACTACCAGTTTCCACAATGAAATGTGTTCTATGAATGGAGGATGGGTGGATGAATGAAACGGGAACCAAAAGTACAGCTTCTATAAATGAAGTGGGGGGGGTGGGCATAGTTGACTTTTTGGGGCATGTCCCATCACTCATATTAACCCTCACAGTGCTGTAAGTTCAACATGGAGCAAAGAACTGAAGATTAGTGATGGACGAACTTCCGACGGGACGTTTGGCGAATGCGGCCGATAGTTCGCGAACCGTAACGTTCGCGGCGGACCCCATTGACTTCAATGGGAGGCAAACTTTGCAAACCTACAGGTCAAATTTGCAGCCACAAAATAATTACTAGCTGTGCAAACATAGTCCCACCACATGGTCAATGACATAACACATGTATGAGGTGAATCTGGGATCGACAACTAAAAGCATTCTTTTTTTATATGTGAAATTGTGACAATTCAGGACTGTGGAGCACATGAAGGCAATGGAGGAGAGGGAAGGTCAGGGTAGGCAAAGAAGAGGGTGCAGGAGATGATCACCAGCAGCGTGACATACAGCAATGACACCTGCACCGTGATAGAGTGATCTGACACCAGCACCGTGATAGAGAGCACTGACATCAGCAGCGTGACATACAGCAATGACACCTGCACCGTGATAGAGTGATCTGACCCCAGCACCGTGATAGAGAGCCCTGACATCAGCAGCGTGACATACAGCAATGACACCTGCACCGTGATAGAGTGATCTGACACCAGCACCGTGATAGAGAGCACTGACATCAGCAGCGTGACATACAGCAATGACACCTGCACCGTGATAGAGTGATCTGACACCAGCACCGTGATAGAGAGCACTGACATCAGCAGCGTGACATACAGCAATGACACCTGCACCGTGATAGAGTGATCTGACACCAGCACTGTGATAGAGAGCACTGACATCAGCAGCGTGACATACAGCAATGACACCTGCACCGTGATAGAGTGATCTGACACCAGCACCGTGATAGAGAGCACTGACATCAGCAGCGTGACATCAGGCACTGACACCAGCACCGTGATATACAGCACTGACACCAGCACCGTGACATACAGCACTGACACCTGCACCGTGATAGAGTGATCTGACACCAGCACAGTGATACAGAGCACTGACATCAGCAGCATGACATACAGCAATGACACCTGCACCGTGATAGAGTGATCTGACACCAGCACCGTGATATACAGCACTGACACCTGCAGCGTGACATACAGCAATGACACCTGCACGTGATAGAGTGATCTGACACCAGCACCATGATAGAGAGCACTGGCATCAGCAGCGTGACATAAAGCACTGACACCAGCACCGTGATATACAGCACTGACACCAGCACCGTGACATACAGCACTGACACCTGCAGCGTGACATACAGCAATGACACCTGCACCGTGATAGAGTGATCTGACACCAGCACCGTGATAGATAGCACTGACATCAGCAACGTGACATAAAGCACTGACACCAGCACTGTGATATACAGCACTGACACCAGCACCGTGATAGAGAGCACTGACATCAGCAGCGTGACATACAGCAATGACACCTGCATCGTGATAGAGTGATCTGACACCAGCACCGTGATAGAGAGCACTGAAATCAGCAGCGTGACATAAAGCACTGACACCAGCACCGTGATATACAGCACTGGCACCAGCACCGTGATATACAGCACTGACATCTGCAGCGTGACATACAGCAATGGTACCTGCACCGTGATAGAGTGATCTGACACCAGCACCGTGATAGAGAGCACTGACATCAGCAGCGTGACATAAAGCACTGACACCAGCACCGTGATATACAGCACTGACACCTGCACCGTAAGCAGCCCCAGGAGGAAGTCAGCATAGCACAGGGATGATGGGAGCCCCTCATAATGAGCATAGCACAGGGATGGTGGGAGCCCCTCATAATATGCACAGCAGAGGTACAGCCCCAGGAGTAAGTCAGCATAGCACAGGGATGGTGGGAACCACTCATAATAAGCAGCCCCAGGAGGAAGTCAGCATAGCACAGGGATGGTGGGAGCCCCTCATAATGAGCATAGCACAGGGATGGTGGGAGCCCCTCATAATATGCACAGCAGAGGTACAGCCCCAGGAGGAAGTCAGCACAGCACAGGGATGGTGGGAGCCCCTCATAATAAGCAGCCCCAGGAGGAAGTCAGCACAGCACAGGGATGGTGGGAGCCCCTCATAATAAGCAGCCCCAGGAGGAAGTCAGCATAGCACAGGGATGGTGGGAGCCCCTCATAATAAGCAGCCCCAGGAGGAAGTCAGCACAGCACAGGGATGGTGAACTTTACAAACCTACAGGTCATATTTGCAGCCACAAAATAATTACTAGCTGTGCACACATAGTCCCACCACATGGCCAATGACATAACACATGTATGAGGTGAATCTGGGATCGACAACTACAAGCATTCTTTTTTTTATATGTGAAATTCTGACAATTCAGGACTCTTGAGGCAATGGAGGCGAGGGAAGGTCAGGGTAGGCAAAGAAGAGGGTGCAGGAGATGATCACCAGCGTACCAGCACCGTGATATACAGCACTGACACCTGCACCGTGATAGAGTGATCTGACACCAGCACCGTGATAGAGAGCACTTACATCAGCAGCGTGACGTAAAGCACTGACACCAGCACCATGATATACCAGTCCTTAAGGATTAGCAGACTGTACCTCACTCAACCCTATATACTGTAATACGCTATACCTTACCAGTCCTTAGAAGGACCTTTGTGCAACTAGTAGGTTGTGATTAGCAGACTGTACCTCAGTCCCTATACTGATAAAGGACTGCTGCAGAATAGGGCAGCAGTCAACAGTAGTGCACCTCAACCCTATATATTGTGGACCTATACCAGTCCTTAAGGAATAGCAGACTGTACCTCTCTCAACCCTATGTACTGTAGTATGCTATACCTTACCAGTCCTTATAAGGACCTTTGTGGAACTAGTAGGTTGTGATTATCAGACTGTACCTCAGTCCCTATACTGATAAAGGACTGCTGCGGAATAGGGCAGCAGTCAGCAGTAGTGCACCTCAACCCTATATATTGTGGACCTATACCAGTCCTTAAGGAATAGCAGACTGTACCTCACTCAACCCTATGTACTGTAGTATGCTATACCTTACCAGTCCTTATAAGGACCTTTGTGGAACTAGTAGGTTGTGATTAGCAGACTGTACCTCAGTCCCTATACTGATAAAGGACTGCTGCCGAATAGGGCAGCAGTCAGCAGTAGTGCACCTCAACCCTATATATTGTGGACCTATACCAGTCCTTAAGGAATAGCAGACTGTACCTCACTCAACCCTATGTACTGTATTACGCTATACCTTACCAGTCCTTATAAGGACCTTTGTGGAACTAGTAGGTTGTGATTAGCAGACTGTACCTCAGTCCCTATACTCATAAAGGACTACTGCAGCAGAAGGGCAGCAGTCAAGTATAATATTCTTTCTATATTTGGAAGAAAGAATATTATACGTGTACAAGCCTATTACCATACCAGTCCTGGAAAGAACCTTTGTGGACCTAATAGTAACAGCTACTGATTAAACTGACTGTCCCTCACTGCCACACACAGCTTCCTGCCTGTCCCTTTTTAAACTGACAAAACACAGGCTCCTGCAACAAGAACTTGAATAGCACTCAAAACTATATCCTGTAGTTTCTTTTCTTGAGGAATGCATATACATATTTACTTAAATGTGTGAATTCATGTTATCCTGGCAAATGATGTCTTATAAATAATTATTTCTGTTAGCCTTGATAACCATCTGTATCACAAACATTTGTTACCTATTGCTGTATGACCAATATCGGTCACTTATTGTATGTTGACAAAAATTGAATAAAAACTATTGAGACAAAAAAAAACTATATCCTGTACTACTTTACCAGACCAGTCCTGAAAAGGACTCTTGTGGACCTAATAGTAACAGCTAATGATTAAACTGACTGTCCCTGCTGCACACAGCGTCCTGTCCCTCTCTCTACACTGACAAAAGACAGGCTGCAGCCACAATGACTTGAATAGCAGTGCCTCAAGCCTATATCCTGAACTACACCTAAAGCCGCGTACACACGTGGCGGACTGTCTGGCCAACTTAGTCCGTCAGACAATCCGACGGACAGTCCGTCGTACTTTCGAATGAACGGACTTGCCCACACACGGCACTTTTTGAGCGGACTAATACGGCGGACTAAGTCCGCCATACTATCCGCCCTACTTTTGAAATGAACGGACTCACCCACACACGCGGAGGAAAGTCGCTCATTTCGAGCGCGTCTCAAGGTAGGCGGGGCCCGCGAAGGAGACGTTGCTGACCCCGCCGCCTGGTATGGACTTAAAGGGGAACCCCAACGGCGAAAAAAATCGCGTGGGGGTCCCCCCCAAGTCCACAACAGACCCTTGTCCGAGCACGCTACCCGGCCGGCCAGGAAAGGGGGGCGAGCGAGCGCCCCCCCTCCTGAGCCGTACCAGGCCGCGGCCCTCAACATGGGGGGGTGCCTTGGGGAAGGGGGGCCGCGCGGCCCCCCCACCCCAAAGCACCTTGTGCCCATGTTGATGAGGACAAGGGCCTCTTCCCGACAACCCTGGCCGTTGGTTGTCGGGGTCTGCGGGCGGGGGGCTTATCGGAATCCGGGAGCCCCCTTTAATAAGGGGGCCCCCGGATACCGGCCCCCCACCCTATGTGAATGAGTATGGGGTACAATGTACCCCTACCCATTCACCTGTAAAATAAAAGTACCAAAAAAAACACAACACACGAGATAAAATACTTTATTGCACAGCTCCGGGGGTCTTCCGTCTTCGGGGGTCTTCTCGCCGGACACTTCGCTATCTTCTTGTAGCTCTTTTGCTAGCGGAGGAGTCCGGCTTTCTTCCTCGCCGCCGGCCTCTTCTCCCGACTTCGGGGGTCTTGTCCCCCTCTTCGGTTCTTCTGCCGGGCCACCGCGCCTTCTTATAGCTCTTTTACAGGCGGTGGCCCGATCTTCTGTCGCCGCCGTCGCCGCCGCCTTCCGTTCTTCTTCTTCTTCTTCTTCTTCTCCAGGAGATGTTGCCTTGACGCTCTCTCCAGCCGGAATGCCAGGGACGCGCTCCGCTGCCACTTATATAGGGACAATGGGGCGGTGTCACATGGCTTTATGTCACATGGGTTGATCACATAGTGACCCCGCCCCCTTACGATGTCATAGTCCCCATGTGACATCAACCCATGTGACCAACCCATGTGACATAAAGCCATGTGACACCGCCCCATTGTCCCTATATAAGTGGCAGCGGAGCGCGTCCCTGGCATTCCGGCCGGAGAGAACGTCGAGGCAACATCTCCTGGAGAAGAAGAAGAAGCAGAAGAACGGAAGGCGGCGGCGACGGCGGCGACAGAAGATCGGGCCACCGCCTGTAAAAGAGCTATAAGAAGGCGCGGTGGCCCGGCAGAAGAACCGAAGAGGGGGACAAGACCCCCGAAGTCGGGAGAAGAGGCCGGCGGCGAGGAAGAAAGCCGGACTCCTCCGCTAGCAAAAGAGCTACAAGAAGATAGCGGAGGAGTCCGGCGAGAAGACCCCCGAAGACGGAAGACCCCCGGAGCTGTGCAATAAAGTATTTTATCTCGTGTGTTGTGTTTTTTTTGGTACTTTTATTTTACAGGTGAATGGGTAGGGGTACATTGTACCCCATACTCATTCACATAGGGTGGGGGGCCGGTATCCGGATTCCGATAAGCCCCCCGCCCGCAGACCCCGACAACCAACGACCAGGGTTGTCGGGAAGAGGCCCTTGTCCTCATCAACATGGGGACAAGGTGCTTTGGGGTGGGGGGGCCGCGCGGCCCCCCTTCCCCAAGGCACCCCCCCATGTTGAGGGCACGCGGCCTGGTATGGCTCAGGAGGGGGGCGCTCGCTCGCCCTCCTTTCCTGGCTGGCCGGGTAGCGTGCTCGGACAAGGGTCTGTTGTGGACTTGGGGGGGACCCCCACGCCGATTTTTTTCGGCGTTGGGGTTCCTCTTTAAGTCCATACCAGGCGGCGGGGCCAGCAATGTCTCCGTCGCGGGCCCCGCCTACCTGGATACCCGCTCGAAATGAGCGGACTTTTCTCCGGGCGGGAAAAGTCCGCTCATTTCAAAAGTACGGCGGACTGGCACACACACGGGGCGGATTGTCCGCCGAAATGCGAGTCCAGCGGACAGTATTTCCAACATTCCGAAATACTTAGTCCGCCAGACTGCACGCTGAAAAAGTCCGCTGAAGCCCACACACGAGCGGACTGTCCGCTGAAATGTGTTTCGGCGGACTAAGTAGGCCAGACAGTCCGCCCGTGTGTACGCGGCTTAACACCTATACCATACCAGTCCTTAAAATAACTTTTGTGGACCTAATAGCTAGCGATTTGGGTCACTGCAGTCTCTCCCTGCTCCACACAGAAACCTCTCCCTATAGTGACATATGAAAGAATGAAAAATGGCCACCGGATCGGGTCTATTTATAAGTTAGGGGGAATGTCCAAGTGTCCATGTGCTGTAATGTCTCAATTGGCTGTCCTGTACCACATGATGGATGTGTCATCATAGGTCAAAGTTCTTTTACACAGTAAACACGTAAGTCCGCCGGGCGAACAGCGGCAATAGTCCGCCGATCGGGCGGATCGCGAACAGCCGAAATCCGCTGAGAAACGACCGCCGGGCAAACCGTTCGGCCATCCCTACTGAAGATGCCAAGGAACACAACAGCTGCTAGCACACCACGGGGACACTTCATACTGTCCCTGGTGCTTATTTAAAAAAAAAAAAACATTAAACTTCAACATTAATTCAAGGGGGTTTCCTTTTAGCTACAAGTAGAAGAATATTTTTTGCAATATGAAATATTTTTTTTTGTACCTTACTTGTTTGTAAACCATATACTATAAATATTATTATTTTAAAAATGTCATATTAATATTTTATCTTTGCTGTTCTTTGAATAAAAGTTTGTCAATAGCTTTATTAATGTATCGGATGCATACATTTTTTTTGTTCGTAATAAGAGTAATTCAAACAGTCAAATTACATAAATGTTTATTTTTTTCTAGGTGACATCTGCTGTATATATTTGAATATGATAAAGAATACATGAATAATAACTAAAATACTCTCATAACTGATGAGAGAGCTAGCATTTTCTACAGTAAATTAGCTAGTTTGATTTTAAAGAAAAGCACTTAGAGCCTGTGGGGTGACAAGAAAATATATTATTTATGATTCCCAATTTGGCATGGAAGTTTTTTTATAGGTTCATAAATTTCAATTCATCTTTCAATTTAATGATTTGGTGGAAACCAAAGTAAATGGGAGAACTCTGTGGGAATTACTTCTAGACAGGGACATTGCTAGCTTGTAGGAGGAGTTTATATACTGCTCTGTCCTATCAGGCTGCAGGACTCCTCACCCTCTGTCTGGTCCTGTGCTGATTACATGCACGTTTCTGAGAAAAAAAATAACTCTCTAGCAATACACACAAAAGTGAGCATGTGCAGCTTGTCCCCTAGCCTCTGTTCTATCAGCAGATAGATTGGGGACTGTGGAAGAGGAGAGGAACAGAGAAGACAGGATCAAACAGCTTTTTTGCACAATGCAGATGATTAACCCCTTAGGTTCCATGGTGAGTATAACAAGCACGCTTTACTACATATACAGACACTTTTAAACAAAAGACAGATCTCTTTGTACCTATAAAATTTGCATTAATTGCTGTGCCACAAGTAAGAGTCTCATAAACACCTCTAAGCCTCAACACAATAGCTTAAGAAAAAAAAAATGCTTCCAATACATATGTTTTTGTGCACACTAAAAATAGAGAGCTAACACTTTGTCTGAGCCTACCTTAAAGAACAAATTCATTATAATAATTGTCATCGACTGCTTAGTAACCAGCAACTGCTGAGGCATTCCTCATTTTAGTAAGAAGTATGCAATGTACAATATAGTGTATATAATGCAGAAGTCTGTAAGGAAGAGTGCAGGGGTGCAAGAGTTAGGAGTACATAGTGCATAGAGTGTTGATGTCAGAGTCGGGTTTAGGCATACATAACACGGAGTGCAAGAGGGTTAAGAATATGTAATGCACAGACTGCTGCAGTAAATGCTGTGTTTAAGAGTACATAACACACAGAGGTCAGCAGTACCTAATGCACAGAATGCTGGGAATGTGTGATGCACAGTAGGAATCAGAAGTACAAAATGAATAGAGCGTAGGAGTCAGGGGTGTTAGCCCTTGTACACACGGTCGGACATTCCGACAGCCAAATCCGTCGGATTTTGTCCGAAACTGTTGCATACACACAGTCGGACAAAGTTGTCAGAAAATCCGATCGTACTTTGGTCTAGGAATTTGATTTGAGCATGCGTGGCACTTTGTCCGATCGGAATTCTCTACACATGATCGGACAAAGTCCGATCGGATCATGTTGTCGGAAAATTTTATAGCCCAGCTGGAAAACTTGGTTCGTCGGATACTCCGACGGAAACAGTCCGATGGAGCCCACACACTGTCCGATTATCCGACAACACGGTCCTATCGGACATTGTCCATCGGAATGTCCGACCGTGTGTACAAGGGCTTAAACACACAGTGTAGGGTTCAGGTAAATACAAAATTCTCCCAGCAAGCAATACTCTATCTGCAGACTCCCCTTTCCCTGCACAAATCTTTGCACCTCCTCCTAAATCTCCAGTTTCCAAGCACAAATTCTCTTCCACCCAACAAAATCCCCCACTCCCAGCACAAATCCTCTTCCAACACTCCGAATCCCACCTCTTTGCATGAATCTTCTCCCCCTTCCAATCCCCCCTCCCAGCACAAATCCCCTCTCCCTTCTAGCACAAATTCTCCCCCAATCCTCCCTCCCCATACAAATCCCCCCCCCAGCATAGATCATTTTCCTTCCAATCCTCTCTCCAAGCACAATCCGCCCCAATCCTCTCCTAACTCCTCTTCCACCCCTCCAAAGACCAACCTCCCAGAACAAATCCCCCCACCTAAAATCCCTCCTCCCAGCATAAATCCTAATCCCCACTCAGCACAAATTCACCTTCTAGTACCAATCCTTTACCCTCCAGATTCCCCATCACAGATACTCCTCCTTCCATAACCCACACTTCAAATGCAGATTATCCTCTTGCCCCCCCCCCCCTCCCAGCATAAATTCCCTCAATAGAAATACCCCCTCCCAGCACAAATTTCCTCCCTTAAACCCCCTCTCAAACCCCTACTACTTCTAGCATAAATAGTTTCTCTTTCAAATGTATATTACCTGCCCCCCAGGACAATTGTTTTGTGCTACCCTGGGCCTTAGAGTAACAAAATATGCAATATCAGAGGTCTTCTTCAGAATCCACAGAACTAAAAGGGAAAGCAAACTTTCCCCTAGGTGTTTGCCTCTGGCAGCATCTTTTAGGGGGGCGGCGCATCTCAGTGGCATTGCTTCAGGGGCCCCTGCTAAATTAGACTGTCAGGCCACAGGGCCGCCACCATCGGGGGGACAGCCCAACATGTAGGGGGCCAGGGCGCAGGGTTGCCAACTATCCAGCCAGAGGGGGGAGTTGTTGGGGCAGGCCAAGCTTGCAGTCAGTAATGTTCTACCGCCTTTTACAAATAGCTGAGGACTGAAGGGGTGTGGTTGAGTGCAGCATGAGAGGATCTACATCACCGGAGTTCCTGTCCTGCTGCTGGTCCTCTCCCCAGCTGCCATACCACCTGGCCTGGATCTGCTGCTCCATCCTCTGCCAGTCTGCCTGCAGCTGCTCTCTGTCCCTGTGCAGTCCCACCAGCCCGACAAGATGACACTAAGGGAGAAAGGCACGTCGCCAGCTCAGCACTGACACAGAAGACACCCACACGGAAAAGAGGAAACAGACACAGTGATTAAACAGGCACAGTCTGCTAAACCAGTCTCTGACCATCTCTTGTATTATGCCTACATTCTCTGACCATCACTTGTGCTATGTCCACAGCCTCTGACAATCTCTTGCACCATGTCTGAAGTCTTTGACCATCTCTTGTATCATGTCCACAGTCTCTGACCATCTCTTGCAGCATTTTGTCAGTCTCTGACCATCTCTTGCCCCATGTCCGTAGTCTCTGACCATCTCTTGTACCATGTCTGCAGTCTCTGATCATCTCTTGTGCCATGTTTGCAGTCTCTAACTATCTCTTGTGCCATTTTTGCAGTCTCTGTCACTCTCTTACGCCATGTCAGCAGTCCGGGACACATCAAAATATATGCACTCTTTAACTGGTTTTAACTGGTTTTAATGTATAGAGTAAGAGGTGGAGCCTAAAGAGGAAGAGTGGAGTTTACAGATGAAGGTGTCAAGCCCTAGATGTGAGGCCGGATTGCTGAGAGGGAGTCCCTTGTGGCTAAGTGCAACGTAACCCTGGGAATGAGACAGGGAGTACGGTGCCCAAAGGTGCACGGGTTGCCAAATGCTATTTCTGGGTAGTTGGCAGCAGAGAGCTGCTGGGGTGTGCTTGTGAGGCTGATAGGTAAACCATGCGAGAGATCCCAGGTATGGAGCTGTGGGGCAATCAGGAATGGAGTCAGAGCCAGGCCAAGGGTCATACACAACAGGAATCAGTCCAAGATGAGGTACAGCAGGATAATCAGGAACGGAGTCAGTAGCCAAGCCAGGGGTCAAACACATGAGAGTGATCAAGGTACAGATGCAGAAGCAGGAGAATAGTCAGGTCCAAGGCGGGGTTGATGCAGGCGGAAAAAAGGAGAAGTCAGGCAAGCCAGGTAATAACAGGAAGCAGATATAACAACAGGCACAGGAGACACGGGAAGCTGATGCTAATCCAGTGACCAGCATATACAAGCAGCAGGCTTAAATAGACCCAATGTTTACCACGCGCCTGTCGCTGTGCGCCTACGTGTGCACATACGCACAGAGATTTGCCCGGTGCAACCATGATACTGGCAGAATTACCCGTCCTATGGCTATTACCCTGACATAAGGGGTGAGATTTACAGATGAAGGGATGAATCTTAAAGAGAAGGGGTGGGGAAAATCTACCCGGGGTGCCCGGTTTTAGTCCTGCTAGGGCAGCACAAAACCAAAATACACCACTGAATCTGATATTTACAAATGTAGGAGTATCACTGAAAACACAAGACAAGCAGTGTTTGTAATTACCAAGATTTAAAATTAGGTATGATTACTTTAGCTCCAGTGTCACTGTATCCCCTTTGAGTCTCAGCCAATCAGTTAGTTCTTCTGATCAACACCCAGACATTCTGAGTCCCAGGAGTCCTTAAATTTAGGAGGAACTGACATGCAGGCATGAAGAAGTGTCATCTATCTGTGGACAAAGCTGAATTAGGTAACAATGTGAAGCCTCAGGTTTGCCTTCAAAGTGCTATTTTAACTTACATTTACTTTGTAGAACAAAGAAATGAGCTTTTACTTGAAATTTTAGCTTGCAGCGTCTAGATAAAACAATTCTGCTGCTGACTGACCAGAAGGAGGGGATCTGTCTATCCTTACTGAACTTTTTGAAGCCAAGCTCTTTCATTTAAACTAAGTGTAACACTGTGTCTTGTAAAAAGTGACTTTTGTAATATGTTTGGCTTCTAGATTAATGTAATCTGCTATGGGATTTTTTCATCTTAATGTAAGCCATGTATAACAATGATTCCTGACTGTAAAATGTTATTTCTGCATCTTATTCCTCTAAAATGATTACTTTATGTTTACACTTTTGACCAGTATTGGTTCTGTTTATAATAGCCTAGTGTACTGTGTGCATGCTTGTAAGCACAATTTTATATGTAAATTAGGCATACTTTGACAGGAACGAGAGGGGAGGGTGCATCTCTTCAATTAGGCAGACCACCAAGGGTGCAAATTTCTTTCCTGAAACCATGGGTTGCAGGAAGAAATCCACACAGCTCCCCCATCAACACACACAGTGCTAACAGGGAAATTCCTCCTGCTGAGCAATTGTCTGCTTCCGGTGGGGGCGGGAGAGTGTACGCGTTCCCTCCAGGAGAAGACAGTGATTATCACTTGCGGCTATAGCAATCGCAAGAGAATCTGTCAGGCTGGTTGTACCCAAGTTAATCAACTTGGTACATTCAGCCTGCCCATTGACGGTTTGAGACTCGATCGGTTCCTGCTGAACCCCACCGAGATTCAAACTGCGTATGGCCTGCCTTAGTCATTCACTAGTGTGTGTAACCTGATCTCCCTGTTCTATTTCAGAGTAGTGGTTGCTTTACATAAGACGAGGATGTTTTATTTCTAAATTCTCACTAGGTGTAATGACCCTTTACACAAGGGGGGGTGGCTTGCAGAATAATTATTACGGAGAGGCAGTCCTCGAAGATGTTCTGTTGGCTATCGTTGGGGCCCTTTAAGAGCTTTTTTCAGGAGTAGTAAAGGTTCAGTATAATGTGGTATGGGGTTGGTGTAGGTGCAGTCTAGGTTTGGAATGCTTACAGTATAGACTGCAGTATGGGTGCGGTATGGATTTAGTACACTTACTGTCCTGCTCTGCAGTAATGTTTCATGCCCTGTCTGTCTGCTTACTTCTGGTCTGTGTATCAGCTTTAGGGACTGCACTCTCACATCTGCATGTTTAAGTAATCTTCTCTCAGCATGGCTCCACCCAAGCCTCTAACAGGAAACCAGCCTTGGCCGAGTAATAGTGTGTTTGGGCTCCCCTGTGTGTTTCTTGCCATGTGCTCTGCCATGTGTTTTATTCTGACTTTGGCTTGTTCTCCTGACTATCCCTGTCTGCTTGTAGCCTCGACCTTTGGCATGTTCTCCTGACCATCCTTATTTTCTTGTTACCTCGACCCTTGGCTTGTCCTTCTGACTATTCCTTGTTGCCCTGCACTGCTGCTTCCTCTCCATCCACCAGAGCCTGCCGTAAGCATTAGCGGGGAGACCCTGGGGGCCGTGACCTGGAGTCAGCTGCAGCAAAGTTCATCCTCACCATTAGAGGCTCTGGTGAAAACCCACTGGCTTTTAGACTCCGCTCTTTGGGGAATCTTACGCTCTAGCTTCCTGTTCGATCCGTGACAGTGCTCAGGTGGAGCTGGTTTCCTGAACCACCCAGAGCTCCATTCGCAGCATTCAGCTGAAGAGTCCATAAGCTTAGTGGTGCACTCCTGACCCCAGCGGTGTGCAACTGTCACGTGGCCTCAGGTGACCTGACACTCAGTCTCTGCTGGCAGTGTCAATAATGGGTGGAAAGCATTCTCATCAGTTTCCAGGATAGTGCTGTGGATGCTTACTGTAGAATAAGGGTCCCCCTCAGTCTCTCCCTGAAAGCCTCCAGCAATCAACAGTGGGAATCAAGAGGTGGAAAGCAGAGGGTGAGTAAATGCTTCAGCCTCTCTGCAGCAGCGGTGCAGGATCTGTGATGTGGGTGGCGATGCTGCTATGCCCAAGGGTCTCAGGCTTGCATCCCCACTGGCAGGTTAATACTCCTCGAAGGAAGAGCTTTTCTCTGCAGTTTAATAAAAATCAACTCCCCACCCCTCCTACTGCAGAGAGCCTATTGGGATTTTCTTTGTAAGGAGCGCATTTGTCCCATTAAAGTCTTCTCAAACTACCAGTCCCAGGTTTCTCAGCACTCTGCATAGAAGTCTATGTGCTTACTTGGCTTTAGTTCTCCCCCTGCTGGCTGCTGAGAATGGTGCAGCATAATATCAGTATCTCAGTAGAGGAAGAGAGGAATAAAAAGTAGTGTCTCCTTTTCAATATTGCTGTAGCCCAGCATCTGGCTACATGTTAATAAAATGTACCAAAGTACTTGGACGGCAGTACTATGGAGATTCTATTTGTTTCCATAACATTGTATCCAACACTAGCATTTATAACACTGTTCTAAGCCCTTGTACACACGATCGGAGATTCCGACGGAATGTGTCCGATCGGACCGTTTTGTCGGATATTCCGACTGTGTGTGGTATGCATCGGACTGTTTCCGTCGGAATATCCGTCGGACCAAATTTTCCAACTTGCCGGAAATATTTTCCGACAAAATGCTCCGATTGGACATACTCCGATCATGTGTAGAGAATTCCGATCGGACAAAGTGCCATGCATGCTCAGATCAAATTTCTACACCAAAGCTATTGGCTACTAGCCTGAACGTAGTCACGTCGTAACGAAATAACGTCATCACGTTATGTACAATCGGATTTTCCGACAACTTCGTCTGACCGTGTGTATGCAACAGTTTCGGACAAAATCCGACAGACAAAATCCGTCGGATTTGGTTGTCGGAATCTCCGACCGTGTGTACAAGGGCTAAGATGATGTTTGTATCATAGTTTTCAGAACACAGTCTAGGTATAATTATGGTTTAACAGTGTAAAGTGGTAAATGTCAGGAGTAATGTCAAACTATTGAAGTAATTTTAATTAAAAAGCTGTGGTACTGAAAGCACATATCAGATACTACCCAAAGAGTGTGCAGAATTTTGATACCCTTTGCAGCGTCTCTTCAGAATTCATAAAAACCTTTTTCAGAACATTACCACAATTTCCTGCAATAGTAGATGGAGCAAGGAAAAATTAGAAACTTCCAGACAGGTTCAAGATATGCATTTGTTAGTATATCAAAAGCTCTATTAATATTAATGCAATTTTTCTTAAACTTCCTCATCTCTCAATGTGGATCATCATTGTAATTAACACATACTAATTTACATAAATATTTAGAATGCATGTTGACATTCATGCATGAATATTTGTTGATTCCTTAGATTTCATGTGTTCATTTATTCATCTCTACTTTGGATTATATTAATTTGATCATTCATTTGCATAGCTAATCATGGAGTTGCACTGATTGCATCTACATCTTAATATTTAGAGAATAGAGGTACAGTGTCATATTTGTGTCACAGCAGCACATCTGGAGAACGGAATAGTCAAACTATTTTTCATGCATCTGCAGAACCTTTGAGTAATTAAAGGTAAAGCTGTGAACAGTGTTTAATTATGGCAAATCCCTGAAGCAAAAGTGTCTTTCAGTCAAGGGCTAATGTCTCTTCAGTCCTTAGGTTTCAGTACAGTGGAAATGTGTATGGTTTTGAAGTGAATATATACATACCATATGCATAAACTGTGCTGTTTTTGCATAAATTGTGTCTCCCAATGGGAGACCTGAGCTACCAGCCAGTAGGTCTGCCGGCTGGCCGGAGACTCATGCAAAGCCAGAACCGGCTTTGATCGGATCTCCACTTTGATAATCTGGAAGAAAAGTCATTACTTCTGGTTTGAAAAAAGGAAGAAGGGGTAAAGGTGCGCTATGGACCCTAGGTTATTAATAAAACTACACCTAGAGGTGAACAACCCAAACTACAGAAAACGAAGAAAAATCTAAATAAAATAAAAATAAAAATAAAACCCTAGTGGTAAAAGAAAGGGGCTGCCACTACCATTTAAATTCACCCAAAAGGTGAATAACGTGAGTATATATCAAAGGTGGTAGTACCGGCACACACCTGCTATTAATTGTACTTGTTGCAGGCACCTGCTATTCAATATATTATATATTGGCAAAATTCTGTGTAAGGCTAGGTTCATACCGTAGCGATGCGGGAACGCCGCGAATCCGCGGCGTTTTCCCGCATCGCATGCCTCCCGCCGGCAGTTCACACTGCCCTATGCGGACTGCTGGGAGTGTCAATGAAATCTTAATGACACCCCCAGATCAGTCCGCATATCGCAGTGTGATCTGCAAACTCGGACAGGAATCGGATCGCATGGTGTGAACACCCATGCGATCCGATTCTGCTGCGGACCAAAAAAAGGGTCCCGTGCGAGTTTGCGGCGGGTGCGATGCGAATTCAGCCATACTATCTGTATGGCTGAACTCGCATCGCTACAGAGATCGGATGTGATTTGCACTGCAGTGCGGTGCGAATCACATCCGGGTCTCCCACCCGCAGCGGTGTGAACCCAGCCTAAATGTGTGGGAGAATAAAAAGTGTGACATAAAGATGTCTACGTGATAATGTCTCGCGTGCAATTATGAAAATATTCTAATAACCGATAATTAACCAATATAAATATAAAGTAACCTATGATGTATGAAAAACCGCACAACAAAAACTCTGCAAGTATAAATCGCTGCCAATATGCGCAAGGGTATTATAAAAGCCCTATTACACGTATGGAAATTCTAATATACTTTAGTGCAAAACATTCATTATAAAGTGCACAGTGCTCATGAAAAAGTGCTGGAATGACAATATCTTAGTGAAAAAGTGCTGCTTGCTATTTAAAGTGACATGATATAATTACAGTCTTTATGCATTTATAAAATCGCTAAATAGAAACATGCGCTAAATAAGTTGATATAAAAAGTCCAACGCCAGAAAAGACAATAAAGCTCCAATGTAAAAAGTTCTTCTCAAACCAAGGTGACAGTGTGCTTCAGGATTCCTGGATAGCAACCGGTGCGATTTTCGTGTGAAAAGACAATAATCTGGTTTACCTGACTGTCATCGGGAGCCATTTTTTTGAAAATCAAAAGTATTCAAAAACGCAGATCTTGGCGTTTTCAATGCTTTCAAGTGCAAAGGAGGGATTTGGGGTCTTACTCCATAAAGAGTGCATGTCACATGCCTATTGCTGTCACAAGGATGTTTGTACACTGTTGCTTTTCACTTTTATCAATTTTATTCCTTGTGACAGCAATAAAATTTATAAAAGTGAAAAGCAACAGTGTAAAAAAAATAGAATGAATAATTAAAAAAAAAAAACAATTGCAGACACAGATTGTCCCACATATGTGAGGTATCGCTGCAAACCTCAGATCATGTAGTAATTCTAGCACTAGATCTCCTCTGTAGATATAAAATAGTAACCTGTAAAGGCTTTTAACTACTTGCTGCTAGCGATATAGCCGAAACAGCGTGGGTCCTATCTGCCGGGAGGGCCATGTACGTCCTCCCAAGCAAGCGCTGTCTGTGCATCCCTGTGGGTTGCACGCGGCACGCTCTGTGATCGCCGATCCCGAATCCTTACCACATGAACATGATCAGCTGTCAGCCAATGAGGACTGATCATGTGATGTAAGCAGAAGCTATACGGCTTCTGTCAGAAGGGACATTGGTCCCTCACACAGAAAGCCGCGGCTGCATTTTCTGTGCCCACCAGTGTTAGCTGCCAGTGCCCTCTGTGTCACCTACCAGTGCCACCTATCAGTACCCAACAGTGCCACCTATCAGTGCCCACAGTGCCAACCACCAGTGCCAAGAGTGAAACCCATCAATGATCACCAGTACTGCAAATCAGTGCCCATCAGTGTCTCATAATCAGTGCAGTGCTGAATATCAGTGTCACCTACCAGTGCCTACCAGTGCACATCAGTACCACCCATCAGTGATCAGTGCCCATCAGTGCCATCTATCAGTGCCGCTTATCAGTACCACTTATCAGTGCCCTTCAGAGCCACCTATCAGTGTACTTTAATGCCACCCATCAGTGCCAACCATCAGTGCCACCCATCAGTGCCACCTATCAGTGCCGCCTCATCAGTGCCACCTTACAGTGCCTATCAGTGCCCATCAGTGCTGCCAATCAATGCCCATCAGTGTTGCCCACCAGTGCCCATCAGCGCAGCCTATCAGTATCCATCAATGCAGCCTCATCAACGCACATCAATGAAAATTTTATAACAAACTATGAAACTGTTTTTTTTTTCAAAATTTTCTGGCTTTTTTTGTTTTATTTTGCAAAAAAATAAAACACCCAGGAGCAATTAAATACCACCAAAAGAAAGCTCTTTCTGTGTAAAGAAATTATAAAAATTTCATTTGGGTACAGTGTAGCATGACTGCGCAATTGTCATTCACAGAGTGACAGTGCTGAAAGCTGAAAATTGGCCTGGGCAGAAAGGGGTGTTTAAGTGCCCAGTAAGCAAGTAGTTAAAGCATCGCCCATGGATAATAAAATTTACGTAGTTTGTCGCTGCTGCGTGGGTTTGTGCAATTTTAAAGCGTGACACATTTGAAATCTATTTACTCGGCATGATGTCATCTTTCATATGTTACAAAAAATTTGGGTTATGTACTGTGTTTTTTTGCATTCAAATTTTAAAAAGTATTTTTTTCCACAAAAATTGCGTTTGAAAAACCACTGCGCAATTACTCTAGATCCTTTGCTTAAAAATATATATATATATAATGTTTGGAGGTTCTAAGTAATTTCCGGTAAAAAAAAACAAACGGATTTTCACACGCATAGGAAAAAGTGCCAGAAAGTTCCTGGTCAATGGCTAACACAGTGGTCCTTTAACCACTTCCGGACCACCTTCCCAACATTTACTGCGGCAAGGTGGCCCAGGTGTGTGAAACAACGTACGTCGCTTTGTGCAGTAGCCTTTGAGGGTCATCTGCGATCATTCCCTAGAGAGGCAAAATGGTGATCTGCCTATGTAAACAAGGCATATCGCTGTTCCTGAAAGAGGAGAACATAGAGATCTTGTGTTCCTGCTAACCAGTAACAGGGATCTCTGTGTTCTCCCAGTCAACGCAATCCCCACACAGTTAGTAAGCACCCCCTAGGGACACATTTAACCCTTTGATCGCCCCTGCTGTTAACCCCTTCCCTGCCAGTATCATTAGTACAGTAACAGTGCATATTTTTAGGACTGATCACTGTATTAGTGTCTCTAATTGCCAAAAAAGTGTCCGTTAGGTGTCCGATTTGTGTGTCGCAACGTCGCACTCTCATTAAAAAATGCTGATCTCCGCCATTACTAGTAAAAAAATAAATAAATAAAAATGCTATAAAAATAGCCCATCATTTGTAGATGTATAACTTTTGCGCAAGCCAATTAATATACACTTATTGGGATTGTTTTACTAAAAATAGGTAGGTTTTTTTTTCAATTTTTTATTGGATATTGCAGAAGGCAAAAAATATAGTTTTTTTTTTTTTTTTAGTCAAAATTGACGCTCTTTCTTTGTTTATAATAAATAAATAAAAACCACAGAGGTGATCAAATACCACCAAAAGAAAGCACTAATTGCAGGAAACTAGGACATAAATTTTGTTTGTGTATAACGTCGCACGACCACGCAATTGTCAGTGTACTAAAAGCACTGATTTATAAACATTGAAAGAAAGGAAATTCGGAGTGTTGTAAATTGCAGCCAATCAGACATTGGCTTTCATGCTTGTTGATATTGGCCACACTCTTACGTTCCATTCCTGCAGTTTATACATACCAATACCATAAGTTTTTTTGGGGCTTATATACTTTCACTTAGCATTATTTATGCTAGATAAGGCTTCAAGTAAAAAGAGAATTCCAATGATCTAGTTACACTACCTCCCACTAAATATGCCCAAAGGCATATGTAACATACTTTAATAATGTATGGCACACATTTTGCTGTGTGGTATCTCAGCAACCAAACACATATTGGGTTTTCATTGACAGCACTAAATTATTGAAAAATGGCTGCTGATGCTGCTACGGGTTATTGCATATTATCTGAATAAGCTAGGTTTACACTGCTGTGATTAAATTTTGACCCGACTTTCAGTGTTATTATGTAGTGCAACTTTATTGCAACTTGTACACAATTTACTCGCTACTTTAAAGTGGTTTACATATCATCCACTTGAAGACCAGGCCCTTCTCTGACACTTTTTATTTACATATAACAATATGTTTTTTTTTATCTAAAATTTCTTAGAACCCAAAAACAATATATATTTTTTTAAAGTAGAGCTCCTTTACATCTATTACCTTTTATATCAATTGACCCTCCCTCTTTAGATTGTAAGCTCTAACGAGCAGGGCCCTCTGATTCCTCTTGTGCTAAAAATGTAATGCAACTGTAAGCCCTTGTACACACAGTCGGACATTCCGACCACAAAATCCGTCTGATTTTTTCTGACGGATTTTGTCCGAAACTGGTATAGCATACACACGGTCGGACAAAGTTGTCAGAAAATCCGATAGTTCGGAGCGCAATGACGTTCATTCATTACGACAGGACTACGTTCAGGCTAGTAGCCAATAGCTTTGGTCTCGTAATTCGAGCTGAGCATGCGTGGCACTTTGTCCGATCAGAATTCTCTACAAACGATCTGACGTAGTCTGATTTGATCATGTTGTCGGAAAATTTTATATTCAGCTCTCAAACTTTGTTGGTCGGACATTCCGATGGAAAAATTCCAATGGAGCCCACACACGGTCGGTTTATCCAACAACACGGTCCGATAAGACATTTTCCGTCGGAATGTCCGACCGTGTGTACAAGGGCTTATGTCTGCCTTCATTTTGTTAAGCGCTGCATAAATTGTACAATGTACAGTAATAAAAAAATGTTTTAAAGCAGAGACGCTAGAGAAGAGATTGATGGGTGTTGCAATTTTTTATGTCACACAGTATTTGCGCAGTGGTTTTTCAAATATAATTTTTTGGGAATAAATACACTTTTTGAATTTTAATGCACAAAAGCACAAAATATACTCAATTGTTTGGTAAAATTTAAAAGATGATGTTATGTTGAGTAAATAGATACCAAACATGTCACATTTTAAAAGTGCAAACGCTTGTGCAAGAATGGCAAACAATGTCAATTTTTCTATCCATAGGCAAAGCTTTAAAATCCTTTACAGTTTAGAACTTTAGATTTACACAGGAGGTCTGGTGCTAGAATTGCTGCCCATGATCTGACATTTGTGGTGATACCTCATATGTGGGACGATCACTGTTTGCAGGGCCGACATGTTTTTTTAATCACTTTTAATATATGGTAAATATTACCTTTGGTAGCAAGTGACACCAATAGGCGGTGACAGGAAATCTTAATGGAGAGATCTGAGGTCTATTAGACCCCAGATGTCTCCTCTGCCTTTAAAGCATCTGATCACACCAAGATCAGTGTGATCAGATGTTTTGTCTTTTTTCTTTTTTTTAAATGGCGTTGTTCACATCTAGGGAAACCGAAAGTGATAAATGCTCATCGCTTCTGGTTTCCTTCACCATAGAAGTGATCAGAGCCATCCAGTCTCTGAATGCCTCTACGTTCAGCTGGCTGGTCGCTTGGGTCTCTCGGTGGGGTGGGAGACCCCAAGAAAGCAGTGTAAAGTGGCTGGAGGGGGGGGGGTCCCCCCCTCACTGCTTGTAAAAATAATCCCGCAGATAGTTAACTGCTATAATTACTTTTATAAGAAAGATGACCACTATCTGAAAAAACACCAGGATGATGCCTGTAGCTGCAGGCATCATCTCAGTATAACCACTTGAAGTCAATGCAATACATGTACAGTATCTCACAAAAGTGAGTACACCCCTCACATTTTTGTAAATATTTTATTATATCTTTTCATGGGACAACACTTAAGAAATTGCCCTTTGGTACAATGTAAAGTAGTGAGTGTACAGCTTGTATAACAGTGTAAATTTTCTTTCCCTCAAAATAGCTCAACACACAGCCATTATTTTCTCTGAATCACTGGTAACAAAAGTGTCAAGTTAAAATGTCAAATTGGGCCCAAAGTGTCAATATTTTGTGTGGCCACCATTATTTTTCAATACTGCCTTAACCCTTTTGGACATTAACCGATTGCCGACCGCCTCACATGGATATACATTGGCAGAAGGGCTCGTACAGTCAAACTAACTTACCTGTACGTGACCATTTAAGAGGCGGCAAGCTCCGTGAGTCGATCGCCTTGGGGATAACCACGATCGCCTCACGGGGAGGAAGAACAGGGAGACGCTGATGTAAAGAAGCTGTTCTGCCTAGTGACAGTGTTACTGATCTTTGCTCCCTGTGATCGGGAGCAGAGATCAGTGACATGTCACACGTAGTCACGCCCCCCCCCCCCACAGTTAGAAGCACTCCACAGGACACACTTAACCCCTACACTGCCCCCTAGTGGTTAACCTCTTCACTGCCAGTGTCATTTACACAGGAATCAGTGCATTTGTATAGCACTGATTGCTGTATAAATAACAATGGTCCCAAAAATGTGTCAAAAATGTCCGATGCATCTGCCGTAATGTCGCAGTCATGATAAAAATTGCTGATCATCGCCATTACTAGTAAAAAAAATATATTAATAAAAATGCCATACAACTAACCCCTATTTTGTAAACGCTATAACTTTTGTGCAAACCAATCAATAATCGCTTTTTTGTGATTTTTTTACCAAAAATAGGTAGAAAAATAGGTTTCGGCCTAAACTAAGGAAAAAAACGTTTTTTTTATATATTTTTGGGGGGATATTTATTATAGCAAAATGTAAAAAATAATGATTTTTTTCCTAAATTGTCGCCCTTTTTTGTTTATAGCGCAAAAAATAAAAACTGCAGAGGTGATCAAATACCACCAAAAGAAAACTCTATTTGTGGGGAAAAAAGAACATCAATTTTGTTTGGGAGCCACGTCACATGACTGCGCAGTTGTCAGTTAAAGCGGCACAGTGCTGAATCACAAAAAGTACTCTGGTCAGAAAGGGGGTAAATCCTTCCAGGGCTGAAGTGGTTAAGTTCACCAGAGCTTCAAAGGTTACCACTGGAGTCCTCTTCCATGACGACATCATGGAGCTGGTAAATGTTAGAGACCTTGCGCTCCTCCATCTTCCGTTTGAGGATGCCCCATAGATGCTCAATAGGGTTTAGTTCTGGAGACATGCTTGGCAAGTCTATCACTTTTACCCTTAGCTTTTTTAGCAAGGAAGTGGTTGTCTTGGAAGTGTGTTTGGGTTCGTTATCATGCTGGAATACTGCCCTGCGGATCAGTCTCCAAAGGGAGGGGATCATGTCCTGCTTCAGTATGTCAAAGTACATGTTGGCATTCATGGTTCCCTTTAACGAACTGTAGCTCCCCAGTACCGGCAGCACTCATGTAGCCCCAGACCATGACACTCCCACCACCATGCTTGACTGTAGGCAAGACATACTTGTCTTTATACTCCTCATCTGGTTGCTGCCACACACGCTTGACACCATCTGAACCAAATAATTTTATCTTGGTCTCATCAGACTACAGGACATGGTTCCAGTCCTTGTCCTTGGTCTGCTTGTCTTCAGCAAACTGGTTGTGGGATTTCTTGTGCATCATCTTTAGAAGAGGCTTCTTTCTGGGAGGACAGCCATGCAGACTAATTTGATGCAGTGTGTGGTGTATGGTCTGAGCACTGACACGCTGACCCCCCACCCTTCAACTTCTGCAGCAATGCTGACAGCACTGATACTGTACGTCTATTTCCCAAAGACAACCTCTGCATATGGCGCTGAGCACGTGCACTCAACTTGTTTGGTCGACCGTGGCGAGGTCTGTTCTGAGTGGAACCTGTCCTGGTAAACCTCTGTATGGTCTTGGTCACCATGCTGCAGCTCAGTTTTAAGGTATTGGAAATCTTCTTATAGCCTAAGCCATCTTTATGTAGAGTAATAATTCTCTTTTTCAGGTCCTCAGAGAGGTCTTTGTCATGAGGTGCCATGTTCAACTTCCAGTGACCAGTATAAGAGAGTGAGTGCGATAACACCAAATTAAACACACCTGCTCCCCATTCACACCTGAGACCTCATAACACTAATGAGTCACATGAAACTGGGGAGGGAAATGGCACATGAAAAGATATAATAAAATATTTACAAAAATGTGAGGAGTGTACTCGCTTTTGTGAGATACTGTACATGATTTGGCAGCAAGTGGTTATTTAGGGCCAAAATCATGCTGGATTCGCACCAAAGTATTAAAAGGAACCTTTTCCAAAATCGTGCCATACTGAATGGCATTGATGTGACTGGACACCATTGAAAACAAGTGGTTTCCCATGTTTCTGTGTAACTCTGTTGCATATGGTGCACCAATGCCTGTTAATAGGAAATATCTTGTATTATATCTACAATTAATAATGTTCAAGATTGATATTATTCATCTTATTGCCAAATTCCGTTTTAATAACGTGTACATATTTGTAGTTATACCATTTTATCAATATTCATTACTTCTCATGTGCTGCCAAGCTGACATATATGTATCCATTATGTTCATGCCATGTGTGTATGTGTATGTATATATATATATATATGGAAATACTTTTTTACTTGTTTCATACTATTGTCACAAATAAATAATGTTTACTAACCACTCTACCCACACAAGTCAATTTCCTCATTCCCATATTCCTTTCTTATTTACAATTTGTATCTGAAATTGCACTAGTATCCAAGCATTATTGGACCACATGGGGGTATAGAAAACATATGGTAGTTTTTACCTTATGAGTAAGACAATCAAGAATGAGGAACAAATAATTTAGTCTGCTAAAATTAAGTAAACATTTATTCATTTCGTATTCATACAAGGAAATATTGTGTGAAAAAGAAAACATAATGCTGCATGAGTAATTTATAATGTACAACAAACATTATTTAATTGGATGATATGTTTTGTTATCTTTGGTTTGAGATTGGTTTATTTTTCCCCCCAACTACTACACCTTCTTTAACATTAAAATGATAAGATATGTAATTTAGTGGTTAAATGTCCGCACAAAGCTCAAATATTTTATTAAAAGGCACATTTAAATCTGAAGGGAAATTATGTTAAAGTACAATGCTTCATAAAGTAAACAAAGAACAGGATTTTTGTACTGAACAATAAAATCAGTTTTTTTTTTCATTGATAGACACAGGGGTTTGATTTGATATAATTGGAGAGTGCAAAATCTGGTGCAGCTGTGAATAGAAACTATTCAGCTCCCAGGTTTTTATTTGTTTTTTATTTTTTTATTTTTGTCAAAGTTTAATTGAACAAGCTGAAGTTAGAAGCTGATTGGCTACCATGCACGGCACCAGATTTTGCACTCTCCAGTTCAACCCTAGGGTTTAAGACTAACTCAAGATTTCATTTTGAATAAATAGTTTGACCAAGCTGGCCCAAATGAACAATTTTCATTACTAGCAAATGCACCCGCTATCAGTGTTATATAAACTGTATGTAGTACAGCTTCCCATCTTCTTTCAGTGTCAAAATCGAGTCAGGGAGAGGGTGTAAAATGACAAAAACAAAAAGGGGGGGGGGGTCAGGTAAACAAAGCCTGCAAAGTCCCAATCTGGCAGCACTCCTGCATTCAGAAGTCGGAAGCTGTGTGCATAGGAATACAGGAACGCTGCACTAATAGCAAGGAGGAGCTGGAGGTAGTGGCACCTGGCTGTGTGAGCTGTGTTCTCTCGCCCCCTCCTCCTTCCTGACAGTGTAGCACTTATTTATTCCTATGAACACCATTGTCAGATTGTTAAGACAGGAATGCTGCACAGGCCAGAAGGAGAAGGGGAGAGAGAACACAGCCTGCACCTCCTCCCAGCACTGTCCTGCTCTCCTCTCTGCTCCCAGCACTGAGCTGACATAAATAATGATACAGCTGTCACTACTCCTGTTAGCCTTGTAGCAGAAGGAACTCACCCCCTTTCCTAAACAACTCAACTCTGAATCCAAGAGCAGTGTAGCAGTGCTGCTCCCCCTCCCCTTTCAATGGGTGAAGGTGAGCTTCACTGGCAGGGCTACAGGTATTTCTAGGGCTTTGTAGGCACTAAGAGAAAACCTAAAGTGCAGGTGCACAGTTTTTTTATTTGGAGGCTTTCATTCCAGGTTTACAGAAACTGTAAAGACATAGGACTGCCATCGTAAAATTGAGTCACATAGCTAAAGTCCACATCTAAATTTCAGCACATACATTTTACACATAGAAGCTGATGGTTTTCACATACATTAATTGTCCTTTAGAACTGTTTATAGTTTAGTTCCAGTCACATTTTCTTTTTATTTAAATACAGTGGGAGGAGAAATGTAATAGAGTAGCGGAGACGGGTGGAGAAGGCTTCCTCTGACTGCCTGCGGCAGAGAAGCAAGTTGATGACATCACAATCCCTACCTCAGCCAGTCAGATGAAGCATTATATTCATTCATAAAATACAAAGCTTCCTGTGGATGGCTGAGCAACACTCCTTGTTTCAGGAATAGAATGTGAAGTCCCTTAACCGCTGCCAGAACACAAAGTTGGTGGCTTAAATGAACTATTTAAAGTGAAATGACACCTGTAGTCACTGCCTTCAGACAATCAGACTGACCATACCCGAAGTCTAGAACATATATGCTTCCATGCAGATCTATAGCCCTGCAGTGATTCCCTCTGTGCATGCTGCATTTTTAACATGGAAAGTATAGTTGGGAAAAGGCCACTAAAAAATGGAACAGAAGGCAAGAACCAATCTATGCTAAATGACCGTGTGATATGTAGAGTATAGTCTAGGCCAGTGATTCTTAACTAGGGTTCCTCCAGAGGTTGCTATGGGTTCTTTTAGCATTGGGCAATTTCTGACTCTCGAATAAGTTCCCACCGACACATTGACCTTTTTAGCTGTCTGTAAGGAGGTTATTTTTCCCAATGACCACAAGTGTAAGGACCATTCTTCCCACTGATATCGCACTAATGTATTATGAGTAGATTTCTAATTTTTAGCAGGGGTTCCCTCGAGACTGGAGAACTATTTCAAGGGTTCCTCTGTGTTGAAAAGGTTGAGAAAGACTGGTCTAGGCTCTACATCTTTGAATCCTAACACAACATAGCAGTCTTACATACAGTAGACATGTACTGTATATTCATGGGTATTAAACAGACTGATCATCAAAATAATATCCCTTAATTCCTATCCACCACACTCCTTAAAACTCCTAACTAGTAGCATAAACCTGCCTGGTGAATCCCCTACTCTGGGGTCCAACAGCAGAAGATCATTTTAACAAGTGCCTAGATATCTGATCTCTACTGCAGGAGAGATTAAGTCAATTAGGGTATATATTGGATTGTACGATATTTTTTATTTTATTTATTTATTGTTTTTAAGGTTGAACTGGATGGAATGGTGTCTTTTTTCAACCTGACTAACTATGTAACTATGTAACCTTTCCAGAAATTTGATCATGTGATGTGCCACCATGGGATTTCAGAGAAGCAGTCCGAAAGAGCCCTAACTGAAGGCAGGAACAAATCTCAGTACTGGATATATATATATATATATATATATATATATATATATATATATATATATATATATACAGTGTGAAAAATAAGTATTGAACACGTCACCATTTTTCCAGGTAAATATATTTGTGAAGGTGCTATTGACATGGAATTTTCACCACATGTCGGTAACAACCCATGCAATCGATATATATAAAGAAACTAATAAGTTCAGAAATTAAGTTATGTGTAATAAAATGACACAGGGGAAAAAGTATTAAACACATGAAGAAAGGGAGGTACAAAAAGGCATGGAAAGCCAAGACACCAGATGAAATCTATCTGTAATTAGAAATCAATCCTGAACCCTGTCAGTGCAGATTAATATCAGTTTTGTTCAGTATTAACTGATGGCCTATAAAAAGGTGTCTCACTACCAAGGTGTCACACAAGAAGCATCTCATGATGGGTAAAAGCAAAAAGCTCTGTCAAGACCTTTGAAACCTTATTGTTGCAAAACATACTGATGGCATTGGTTACAGAAGGTTTTCTAAACTTCAGAACGTTCCAGTGAGCACTGTTGGGGCCATAATCCAGAAGTGAAAAGAACATAATTTTATCATAAACCGACCATGACCAGGTGCTCCTTACAACATTTTTGACAGAGATGTAAAACAAATTATCAGTAGAGTTGTCCAAGAGCCAAGGACCATTTGTGGCGAGTTTCAGAAAGACTTGTAAGATACAATTTTTTCAAAGGAAGCCATAAGTAATGCACTCAACCACCATGGCCTGTATGCATGTTCACCATGGAAGACTCATTTAGCCTGTGAACTGGGAAAATATAATCTGGTCAGATGAGACCAAAAGTGAACTCTTTGTATGCCATAATACATATCATGTTTGGAGGTCAAATGGCACTGCACAACACCTCAAAAACACCATACCGACAATAAGGTGGGAAGATCATGGTGTGCGGCTGTTTTTCAGCATATGGTACTGACAAACCTCATATCTTTGAATGAAGGATGAATGGAAAAATGTACTAAGACATTCTTGATAAAAATCTGCTGCCATCTATCAGGATGATGAAGATGAAACAAGTGTGGACATTTCAGCAAGACAATGATCCCAAACACAAAGCCAAGGAAACTCTTACTTGGTTTCAAAGATAGAAAATAAAGCTGCTAGAATGGCCCAGCTAATCATCCGACTTCAATCCAATAGAAAATCTATGGAAAGAACTAAAGATCAAAGTTCATAGAAGAGGCCCACAGAACCTTCAAGATTTGAACACTGGTTGTGTGGAAGAATGGGCCTAAATAACACCTAAACCATGCATGCAACCATTTTCTCCATACAGGAGGCATCTTGAAGCTGTCATTACCAACAATGGACTTATTAAATATTAAATACATTTCAGTTCAGCGTGCTAAATACTTTTTCCCTGTGTCATTCAATTTTTTTACACATAACTTTATTTCTGAACTTATGTGTTATGTGGTAAACATTTCATGTCAATAGCACCTTAAGAAATATATTCCTTAAGGTATAATGAAGTGTCTAATACTTATTTTACCCACTGTATATATAATATATACACACAAAGTTTATATATATATATATATATATATATCTCAGACAAACAACTTCCTTATATTTATATATATTTAATTTGCACATGTTGCACTTTCAACTGTGTTATCCAAACAAAATATAATTTCTATATATTCTATAATATTTATAACTATGGAGTATTTTAGCTGGCCTCTTTAATTAAAAAATAATATAAAATAGCAAATATATAATTTATTTCAGCATATACCTGGAATGTAGTGCAGGATTTTTTGTTTTTATACTATGACTTCTGCTTTAAGGACTTAGATTTAACTTTTAGCCTTGTTTAAATTTTCAGCTGTGATGCAAAAAAAAAATCCTGCTCCATCACCTTAAATGTTCTGTATTGTGACCCAGACTAGATGAAGTGAGCTTTGTACATTTTCTGCGTTACAAGATTCTACAGTGCCAGAGCAAGCTTAATCAGTAATGTCTTTACAGATATTGAACAACTAGATCAGCACTTCACATTGACTTACCGTACCTATTTAAGCAATTATAGCAAATATATTGTGCTTATATTTCATGAGTTTCAGACTGAAGAAACAAATGTTTTTGTTTGGTCTCCCAATATTAGTGCGAAAGCAGGAACGTTTTTGTTAATGTGTTGGCAAATAGAAATATGGCTAGGCATTTTTTATTCAAATTGGTTTTCCAGCTGTTTTCACTTGGAGCTTGATTGAGAGAGATGGATAAGCCTGGGAGTGCGGCTTTGAGTGTTACTGCTGAACTAAATAATAATGTAAAATAAATTCTGTGTGGAAGGTAAACAAATTGAAGCACTTACACTTTATCAGTTGAATCACCATGGTACTGTATTTTACAGAAAAATATAATTCAAAATAATGTGAATATACCATACATGTTGTAGGCTACACTGCAGTGTTGATTTTTTTTTTCTTAGTACTTTACAGAAATTTTACAATATAAAGAGTGTTAAAGCTTATTTTATGTGGTAGAATATGGAGAAGGACTGAACCAGAAAAGAATATTACTCGCTATAGTAATTATGCTTCAGTATCTGAAGTAAATCTGTCTTGTGAGAAACATGGGGCCTGCCAAAACTGGCCTTCTTCTGAAAATACTAGTTGCCTGGCTGTTGAAATTTAAAATGAAAACACTTTTTTATTCACAGACCTAGAACAAGTATGTATAAAGTCAGAGATAAACCTGAAATGCTTACCTACATACTTCTTCTGCATCAATAACTCAAAGTATAAAAGCAGAAAGCTGAATAGGAAAGACAAGCAGCTAGAATTTTTAGGAGAGGTCAGCAATGGCATCCTCCATTTTTTTTTTCTATGATGTTTTATTCCTAAAGCAACCTTGTCACTATAGTAAATGATTTTTAATAAAGCCATCACTGTTAAAGAAGTCTGTAAATACTTAGTTGTCCAGCTACCTGTGCTGCCAAATGCTACTCCTAAGTCCACATAGAATCTAACACTTTCCACGCAACTCCAACTGGTCTCATGCAGCTTCACCTGCTTTCACCTACTGACCTCTACATCACTAAAGTATGGGTGAGGATTAAAGGAAGAGACAAGCAGAAGTGGTGGGGGGGACCCAAGAGATCCACACTTATAGGAGTGAGAAAGCAAAAAAATTCTCTGGATCAGATGGTAGGTAAAGCATTTACACTCTTCTTTTACCAGTATGGCTTCCTTTAAAATCTTTGAGGGACAGGGTTACTTTAAGATGAAAATACCTGAAGATGTCTACTAAGGATCACTTGTTTGTTCAGTGAAAATCATATGCCCAAATATTTATTCATTTTCGTTAAAGCATCACACACTGTGTTGAGGTCACTACGCAGGTCTTGGACAACATTTTCAATGCTCCTAGTGTCCTTAAGGATATCCACACTCTGGGTATAAGGATTGAAGTAAACTGAGAAGGGACGGTTGATTGACTTGGCAAACTCTCTAAATAATTAAAAGACAGAAAAAAGCAAGTTAAAATAGTACCATTGGTTATGATCTTTTTTTTTTTCCTTTTTGGTTTCTGTCTTTTTTCTTAACAATTAAATGTACCTCATCTTTTCCTTGGCTTCATCAAAGCTTTCTGACACAAAGTACAAATCCTGAAAGGTAGTGATAAGACATTCTTGCAAGCAAGTTGTCTTTGGATCAAACGTTTTCACAGTAGCTTTGTCAGACAAGGCATGCTGTAAGAGAAAAAAAAAACACAACACCTTTTTAAGAAGTGCTTAAAGAAAAAAAGGCAAAAAATTCTTACAAGTTATTTGCTGTAGGTTTGGTTACGTTCTTATAAGTTGAGCACACATTGTAAGAATTTTAATTCAAGCATTTAATTTTAAGAAAGTTAGCTAGAAAAAACATTAGGGTAAAAAAAAATTTGTAAATAAAGAAAAACGTAAGGATAAAAAATTAATTATTCCTAACTGTTATTAATAATGTTGTGCATGCATAAAAGATCAAGAAAAAATATGTACTATGCACGATTCTGAGCAGAACAGAAAAAACAGCATAATAAAGACAGGAGTTTTCAGGGATATTAAACAAGTATTTTCTACATACAGTATAACTGATTATATTTGATTCAGAGCTAAACAAAAGTGTGTAAAGCATTTCAGATAATTGATGTCATACTTGTGTATTCTGGACTTTAAAACAAACTCAAAGTAAATATTTTAATTGTTATTTGATGGAACTCCAGACAGATATAAATCATACACTATAAGGGCATGTTTACACTTGCAGTTATGGGTTGGTAAAAACATGCTGTTGAGCCCTATTGAGAGTAGGGGAGTGGAGGAAACCTGTAAGTGTAATGCCTCGTACACACGATCGGATTTTCCGACAACAAAATCAAGGATTTTTGTTCGAAGGGTGGTGGCTCCAACTTGTCTTGCATACACACAGTCACACAAATTTTGTCCAACAATTTCGAACGTAGTGACGTACAAGACATACATAATATTTCCATTTTGAATGCTAGTTTTACAAGACCAAGCGCTTCTCTCTCGTACTTGATTCCAAGCATGCGTGGACTTTTGTGCAACGGGCTTGTGTACACATGATCGGAAAGTCCGACAACAAACATTTGTTGGCGGAAAGTCCAACAAAAAATGTCCGATGGAGCATACACACGGTCAGACTTACCACCAACAAGCTCAGATCCAACATTTCCCGTCAGAAAATCCAATCATGTGTACGCGGCATTACAGTGCCACAGAGACAAATTAGGTCACCTTCACTACCAAGCAGGGAAGTGCAGTTTAGCAAAGCATTTTAAATCTCAAAACAAAATGGACATAAATACAAATCTTTTGGCAAGTAAAATTTACATGTATTTTGTTTGTATTTAACTGTTCACTTGGAGTTCAGCTTTATAGTGGTTCTAAAGGTCGAACATATTTTTATCTGAATGCATTCTCTGCATTAAGGAAAAAAAAAACTTCAGTGTGCAACTCCTGCCAGCTTCCCGTATACTTACCTGAGACCAAACTCAATCCAGTAATGTGCATGAGAGCAGCATCTTTCTCAGCTCTCTCCCTCATTGGTTTAGAGACAGCAATTGCTCCCACTGCTGTCAATCACAGTCAGTGAGGAGGGAGTGGGGAGGGGGCAGAGCCACTCTGATTGTCAATGGACACACACAGCTGGTTCAGGAGCGAGCCTGCACGAGTGCTCTCATAGCAAGTGGTTTGCTATGGTGGGCATTCGGCAGGAAGGAGGAGCAGGAGTGCCGGCAGGGAACCCGAGAAGAAGAGGATCAGGAATGCTCTGTGCAAAACCATTGCACAAAGCAGGTAAGTATAACATGTTTGTTATTTAAAAAAAGTGTTTACAATAATTTTAATGGAAAAAGCATCAAATGGATTTTTATTTACAGTTCCCATAGGTACTTGAATCAGTGGTTTAAACTGGCCATAAATGAGTAGATTTACAGATGAAAATTTCCTAAGGAAATTCTTAGTGCATTTGATGGCATGACAAATGTTTTAAACATAAATATTTAATTTCGGCATGAATAGACTTTACCAAACAAAAACCACATCCACTGTTAGCAGTACGTTCATTTGAGAAGAATTTTCCATCCTGCGCCTTCACATTTTCTTGTCACTGTGGTCAAATTGATTTGGCCACACTAATTATTAGAAAAAAGTAAATGTTCTTAATATAAAACATTTTTAACATCATTTTACTGTTATACAAAAATAGTGTGCAAAACCACAAAATATAACATTCAACATTAAGTAATACAAATACTATCCAAATATATAAATGTGTGCATAACACCAAATAGTGTTAAACCACATCACCAAAAATATATAATAAATCAATATGAAATGGTGGTGATACAAGTCAACTCCCAAAACAAAACAAATACATTTGTTTATTTTAAGCAAATATGCTCACAAGCATCTTAGTTTTGGGAGTGGACTTGTATTAGCACCATTTCATATTGATTTATTTTGCATGTTAGTTTTGATGAATTAATTTGACACTTTTTGGTGTCAAATTAATTCACACTTTTTGATGTTCTGCATGCATTTACTATATATATTTGGATAGTATTTATATTACTTTATTCTGAATTTTATATTTTGTGCACCCTTTTTGTATAACATTTGTTCCTTCCTGTATCTGGAATATATTGTGCTGCATTACCCTATAGCACTGCATAACTATTTGATGTACTATTTATAATTGTACAACTGTATGGCCAGTTTTAATCTAACAGCAGGCTGTGAGGAAAGGGAGGTGGGAGAGGGGGCAAAGAAAATGAACTTCCGCAGGTAATTTTTCTTACAGCCACTCATGAGATAGGTGAGAAGCATAACTGTGATTTCAGGGTGGAAAGTATGTTGAACTGTATGCAGGGCATATAACTGTGATTCGTTTATGAATTCTGCTCCAGAAATTAGTTAAAACTAGACTTATACAATCTGAATATCCATTCTTAAATGATTATAATTAAGCAGGTTTATTCAAAATAGATTTTTCAAATCTAAAAACGGTGTGCAAGCCTGGGTTTGGTTCATGCGTCATCTGTTGAACCCATAAAGTAAAAAAAAAAAAATGTAGCACCCTGATGTTTAGGCAGTGTTGCTAGCAAATGTACCTGCCAGGTATAGTTGCCTTGGCCTATTGATAGGGGATCAATTGATTCCACCCTCATTCTGGAATTACTGCACTTTTCTCTTCTGTCACTAGATGGCTGAGTAACTGGTAATATTAGAGAAGCATTGCAAGGACAGATTAGGAATAGATGGGGTATCTCAACCAATGGGCAGGGGTCGTTTCGGGTCCCTTGGTCTGCTGGGAGAGGCTATTTATCAGGTGATCAGGGTTCTGTGCCACTTGGATGGCTGTCTGGGTGGAAAGTGTGTTTTATTGACCCAGGCTGCTGGGCCTGAGCCTGAGGACTATCCCAGGCACATCTGGCTGCTAGGCTGTCTGAGGGCCTATCCAGAAACAAGAGAGCAGCGCAGGCATGGGATTGCAGTTTGCAGTCCAACCAGAAGTGACAGTTCTGCCGGCTAAAGAACCTGTCATGGTCGGAGGTAGAGGGGAAGCTGTCACCACTAAAAGACCATACATTTAATTACCAGGGACCACCATGAGTAGCTAAAGCCAGTACCAGAGCAGTATTCTCACCAAGGGAAGAATTTGGAAACTTCAGCAGGTGTCAAGGCAGGGACCCAGCTAGCGGAGGTGACGCTTGCAGAGCAGTCTTGTGTGCCAAGCCAGTGATCGAGCAGGCGAGTGAGGTGACGCTTGAGGAGTATCTGCGAGTTCCAAGCTAAGAACCCAGCAGGGACACGAGGATGACGCTTGAGGAAGATACTCAGTGAGAAGATTGGAAGAGCTCAGGAAATCCAGGGGCAGTGGATCAGCGGGTCTAGGTGACAGACTAGGAGCTCGGTGAAGATCGAAAGAGGAGATTGTGGAGGAAATGAAAGTGTTCATTGCAACCTTTGTTAGAAACTGTTTTAGATTGTTGCCATAGGAGACAGTGTGTCTACACATGCAGATGTGGCATCCAGCTGGGTGCCTTTCCCTGCATGGATGTCTACCTATAGAGGTCTCAGAGTCTGCCATTTAACATTGCAACCACTTAAGGGTGTCCTGGCCCTAAACCCTCTCTCCCACTGTTCTGTTTAAGAGACAATAAATCTCTTTGCATTCAAGAAGTGTCTGGCACTCATTAATCTACCTTACATTGCACCCACCATGCCTCGTAACTCACTCTACACAGAAGCTGTCCCTAACTCTGGAGGTCACCATTAGGCCTGGAGAGGCCCAGGACTTGGCTACATAAAGTTAAAACCTTCAACTTTGTAGAAATTGGCCAGTGGCACAACAATTTAATAGTACAATCTGTAAGCTTATTTTTTTCACAGTGCCACACACCATTGTGCTAAAAGATTATTCAAATGTAAGAACAGTGCACAAAAACACTTTAACCACTTCAGCCCTGGAAGAATTTACCCCTTCCTGACCAGGCCATTTTTTGCTATATGGCACTGCATTGTTTTAACTGACAATTGCATGGTCGTGCGACGATGCATACAAACAAAATTTACATCCTTTTTTTCCCACAATAGAGCTTTCTTTTGGTGCCATTTGATCACCTCTTGCGGTTTTTATTTTTTGCACTATAAACAAAAGAAGAGCGAAAACTTTGAAAAAAAACACAATGGGGTTTAGGTACTAAAGGCAACTCCACTTTGCACTATGAGTGCACTTGGAAGTACAGTCACTGTAGATCTGAGGGGGACATGCAAGGAAAGTAAAAAACAGCATTTTTGCTTGTACATGATTGAGTGATAAAATCAGCAGAACTTCCCCTCAGTTCAGATCTTCACCTCAGATCTAAAGCGACTGAACTTCCAAGTGCATTTCCAAGTGCACAGTGGATTTGCCTTTAGTAAATAAACCCCAATATCTTTTTACTTTTTGCTAAAATAAATATCCCAATTAAAAAAAAAGCAACACATTTTTTCCTCAATTTAGGACGATATGTATTCTTCTACATATTTTTAGTAAAACAAAATCACAATAAGCGTATATTGATTGATTTGTGCAAACGTAATAGAATCTTCAAAATAGGGGATAGATTTATGGTATTTTCATTATAATTTTTCTTTTTTACTAGTAATGGTGGCGATCAGCGATTTTTATTAGGCCTGCGATATTGTGGCAGAAAAATTGGACACTTTTGTCACATTTGTGGGACCAGTGACATTTATACAGTGATCAGTGCTATAAAAATGCACTGATTACTGTATAAATGTCACTGGCAGGGAAGGGGTTAACATTAGGGGGCGTTTAAGGGGTTAATTGTGTTCCCTAGGTGTGTTCTAACTGATCTTACTGAGAGGGGATGGGACTGACTAGGGGAGGAGAGAGATCGGTGTTCATACTTAGTATAAACACATGATGTCTCCTCTCCTCTGAGAGAACCAGGATTTGTGTGTTTACACACACAGGTCCAGGTTCTCGCTCTATCACAATCAATCGCGGGTGCCCGGCGGGTACTCACATCGGCTCCGGGGACACACTTCAGGCGTGCACGTGCCCGTGCCACCGGAGGGCGTCTTAAAGAGCAGATGTACAGCTATGATGGCTCAAGCAGGATAGCCAATATGCCCCAGTATAAATGCAGCGGCTGGTCTGGAAGTGGTTAAACCACAGCATCACATTCAAAAAGCCATTTCCTATCCCTATTATTCTCAAAATACAGATTTCAGATATGTGTTTGTTAGAAATTGGCTAGCATCAGGACAGTATGTGAGCACTTTTCAAAGTGAGAACAAATATGAGCACAAATTTAAAGAGCTCTGAAGAGTGTGGGCTTTTACAATATCTGCTGCTATCGGAACTGTTGGTCTGCAGCCTCTGATAGCAGCACCATTAAATAAGTATCAGTTATTTGTGTACCACATAGAAAGCAATGTCCTCTAATCATCCCGATGTACAGTATCTGAATACTAACTTGCAAAAGTTGTTGATTTTTACAGCTACTCTCATTCCAGATTGTTCATGGCCCCACTGGTTCAATTTGCTGGCAGTAGGAAAGGATGCAGGATGGGGCACACTGATGAAGTGGTAGTGCTAGCATGTGCCTGGTAAATATGGTGACAACGTAGTCACCTGTACACCCTTCTCCTCACTGCCTTCATTCCCTGACTCTTCAAAACCAACAGTCCCTCTCAAGTGCCTCACAGTATATGCAATGGCCCATGCAAAATGCTGCCACACTGTTCTGCAGCTGGCATTGAGGGACACTGGATGAGAAGTTCTCCCTGCTTTTCAGGGGTAGGCCAGAAAGTGACCCCATGCTATCTTGTGCCAGTCAAGGTCATACGTGACAATGGCACCAACCTGCTGGCCACTATTCAGCATAGAAGGTTCACACACATATATTGCCTAACTTTTAACCTGTTGTTGTTGTGGTTCCTGATCAGGTACCCTGGCTTCAGTGGCAGGCCAGGGTCTGCAGTCTCTCTAGGCAGGGAAACCCAACAAGTGTTTACCTGAACAAAATGTGTAGCAACACAAGCTGCTTGACATTCACTAGATTTGCAATACAGCCATTTACTGCAATTTTGACACTGACCATGGTGCAGCAGCCACACCAGCAGCAGTAGGAATTTGATGAGTATCTGTGCAAGACAGGATGAGGACAGGCTCCAGGGAGCAAAATTTATTTTCAACACATCAGTGGCTCCTGATTTAGGATTCGTGCAACACCTTTTCACCATTCCAAGAGGTGATTGGAATGGAGAGCCCCAATGAGATAGGGATTAGCAACGTGTCCCTCTAGTGTTCCTGCTGGAGCATACATTGTGTGGTGTAATATACCAGGCACTGACAGCACTACAACTGGAAGAAAAAGAAGACTTCCTGCTGGCCAATTCATGATTGTGAGGCAAAGGCAGCAGAAGGCAAAAGAAGGCTAAGAGGAGGAGGGTTGGTGTGCTGACAGTAAACAGGAGGATATGTATGATTCTGGTGGTAAGGAGGGGGAGTGTTGTGGTTCTGGTAATGAGGAGGGTTGTAATGGTGGTGAAAGGGGCAGTGTTGGCAGTGAGGATTTGAGGAAGAAGAGGAATAGAAAACTAGGGGTGGCTTCAAAGTGATTGTTTCACCCCTTACCGATCCAAAAAGAAAAAGAAAAGGATGCACTGAAAAAAAATATTTGTACATTTTCTTGATGGTGTCTGGATCCACCATACTATAGGCATACATGAAGGGGGCAAATTTTATGGAAAAATTCTCACCACTCTCCAACAAGCTAACTTTGATTCCACACTTGTGCACAGTACACTTCTCCAAAGCACCGCCTATTTGCCACAGCTGTCATTCCATTTATCAAAGGCTTAGTCCATCTTTGTGCCTACACAACTGTGTCATCCATTCAGAGGATCTGTGAATGGAAATACTACAAGTTCCATCTTCCACCACCACAGTGGGACACCTAAATCTCAATGGAGCACATGTGCAGTGGCATCACCACAATTGTAGCCCACTGCTTGATTGGAAAAAGAGTCCGCAGGAGCCTGTGCATTGCACCCTCAATGTCCCGATCATGGGTGCAATCTTCTGCGGCCTATAACACAAAAACCTACTAAAGGCAAACTTTTTATTAATGTGTGCAAATTTATTACATTTTTGCAAAAGGTGGGTTATGTTTTTAAATCTGGTTCTGGCTTTGCTGCCATGGAAGTATGAATGCAGAGAGTATGTTCCAAAGCACACCTTTTATTTTATTTTTTTGTCTTACTTGTAAAATCTTTATGGAGTACATTACAAGACACAGGGTGGCAGATTCTAGAACTAATGGGTTATGCTGCTATCTTCGGGGAAATTTGCAGACAAAGCTGTAGCAACAGTCCAATATAACCCTTCTCACTCCCAGGATGCCTCAGTTTTGGAATGTACATTTGAGCCAAAGCCAGAATCAGATTCACTTGTCTTTGAATTTCAAGACTTTTGGTTTCTCCTGGATGGTAGAAGTATGCCACTGGCATGGCCTTTTCCTACTAATTCCTAGTCAGATGACTTCATAAGGTCCAGCATTGAAGGGATAACCCTGTGTTCCAGCTTATTGATAGGAAGATGAAATTCCTCCGATGACCAAGTGCCTTGAACCAAGAGGGTACCTAGAACACCTCCCTAGCCCAATAGGCTGACATCCATTCTGAGCACCTTTCAAAGCAATGAAAGGAAGGATTTTGCTGATTCCTGATTTGCTGAGTCAAGAGACTGCACCCTCTTCTCTCATGCTGCCAGAAAATCTAAAATCTTTTGAAGGCAAAAAATAAAATATTTAAGAACAAAGATTTTTGATTTGGCTTCAACTGCCTCCATGGGCTTTTCTGACAATATGGAGAATATTGATAGAACAATAGAAGAGGTGAACACTAACATTTCAAAGGAGTTGCAATGCTGACTCAAGGAACCCAATCAAAAAGAACATGAAATATTAATTAATTCATACAACAAAGCTTTAAGCATCATTTTTCTTGTTGATGCCACCAAATAAAAGTATCCAGCATTGATTTGAAAAAAAAAATCACAGTAAATAGCCAATATTGTGCAGCTGATGCATAGTATGTATACAGCTTTTTGGCCTCAATTTGAAAAAGACAAAGCATTTTTTATCAAGAAACAGAAATTAGAGTGTATAATTTCACAGAAAAGGCCAGAAATGTTGCACAGAGAGACACTAGACAAGAAAGCAACATCACAGAGTATTTATGCACAGAAAAAAACTGAAATATTGTACATACTCCATGCACTGTATTCCCCTTTTCTAAGCCACAGATTCACTGTGAGGAACAAGGCAGTTTAATTTACGAAATAAAAATGACAGTTTATTATTAGAAAGAAATTCAAAAAGTGTTTACAGACTCTATGCACAGCATTTAATCAATTTTACTAAGCTGCAGTTTCACAGTGAAACACCAGGACTACTTTGTATCAAGAAATACAAATATGAGTGTGTTCTTTCACAGAAAAAATTGTAATGACTGAAAGAACAGTATTTAAAAAGTTTTCATAGGCTGCTGTTTCACACAGATAAGATATGTTTTATAATTATGAAATCAGAGCTGGAGTATATTTATTTCACATAAAAATGCCACAGTTACTGTAATGTATATAATATGTACAGTAAGCAGCTCTTTGTAAGCTGTAGTTTCATCAGAAGACAGCAGGCAGATTTATAATAATAAAAAAAAAAATTAGAGTACATTACTTCACACAAAAAAGGCAGAAATATTGTACCACTCCATGCACACCATGCAAGCCCTTTTACTAGCATGTGTTTTCTGAGTGGAAGAGCACTCGGGTTTTAATCAAGAAATCTAATTTACAGTATTAATTCACAAAGAAAATCTAGGGGAAAAAATAAAAAAATGCACAGACTCAAAGAAACTATCTATGTATGCATTTTCAGAGGGAGAGACCAGGCAGGTTTTATCATGAAACAAAACTGTGCAAGCTTCTGTTCAAAGAGTGAATCATATGACTTATTCTCATGATTTTATTTGCCAATTCTGCCCCCCACCACACACACACACACACACACACAAGTTGCATGTGCAGGACCTCAGACTCTCCCTTTGACTCTGTCTAACTTTTTTTAGAAGCTACTGCAAAAGGGGATTGAGGATTTGATGCTTCGGTGATCTGTGATATAAACTGGCCCATGCAGCTGACCCCCAAAAAACCTTAGTAAAATAACATTAAAACAAAATATGCCTCCCTCAAATAAATAAAACCTAATACGCTAAATACCAACCCTTAAAGTGGTTGTATACAAATTTTTTTAACTTTTACCTACAGGAAAGCCTATAATAAGGCTTACCTGTAGGTAAAAAAAAAATCTCCTAAACTTGTACGGTTTAGAAGATATTCCCCCCGGTATGCACCGCTGACTGCAGCGGCGCATGCGCACAAGGGGATTCTCGGCTGAAAGTCCGACAGTGGCCGGACCCGGCTGTGATGAAATCTCCCGCGTGCATGCGCGGGAGTGACAATATCGCGGCTCCAGCCACTCACAGCGCCGGAGCCGCGATACCCGGAAGAAATGGATCGGGCTAGATGTTGGGGCCTCGTTCTAAGGTAAGTATTTCATAATGAGCTAGTATGCGGTGCATACTAGCTCATTATGCCTTTTGCTTTGCAGGTGGTAAAAAAAAAAATAGCGGGTTTACTACCGCTTTAAACAATAAACCCTCAAATCATAGCCATAAAGCACTAAACTTCAAGCCTTTTTTTGTTTTGTTTTTTATTAAAGCTATTGTAAACCGCTGCAGTAAAAAAAAAAATCTTTCTCCTGTAAAACAATTGCATAATGTGCTGGTATGCATCACATGCTAGCACATTATGAAATACTTACATTAGAAAGAAACCCTCCAACGGCGCACTGTCACTGCTAACAGGGCTTCCATCTTCCCCCGATCTTCCTTCCGGGGTTCTGGCCTCCAGCTGTGTTAGTACCTGAAGCCACGATGATGTCCCTCCCTACCGCTTTAACCTAACTGAATAAAGGCTATAAAAGCAAAAAAAAACTATAAAACCCGAGTAAAAAAAGAAACTGAAAGGAGTGGCCCAGAAGCTAAACAGCAAATAAAGATGTTGAAAACACACACAAATAGGCTGCCCTAGAAAGGACTAGTGGGTCTATGCACTATTAACACATATGTGGATACACAACAATATGTAGTTCACCGCACTAAAATTATCAGGAAAAAAAAGCAGGGGTCGTCAACCCCCCAGGCCACAGCCCATGTGGCCTTTCTGCGCTGGGCCATGTACCGTTTATACCCCTTGATTGGATTATCCATTGTTATATCATTGTGCTATGCCAGACCTCCTGTAATTCGGGGTCAGCTTTTTTTGGTAAGAGGTTGAATACATCTAGGTGGTGGTTTCATGGATCACATTAAGTTATAGTAACACGTATGGACACTATTGTGCACTTTGGACTGGATGCATTCTGAATAGATCTGTGTATTTGATGTATTGTTTCACTTTGGACTTAATTTAATTTACACGTTTCTTGTTTGATTTTTTTCAACTGTGTATTTTTAGATATTTTTCGCTAGAGATTCAGTATTTAAAGCTTTTGAGTGCAGCTGTGTGATATATAATTAATGGTATTATTCTAAACACTGAGCGTCGTTCATTCATTTTTGATATATACAAAAATCTTTAAATTGTAAACACACAGCCTCCTTAAAACAGCAGCAACATGCTCATAGAAACAACCACCATTTAAAAGAAGACATTGCCAGAGATGGGTGGATCGTGATGTTCAACTTAAAATCAGAAAAAGGGAAAGGGGGAACAACTTAGCACCAAAACTGGGAACCGGGCAAATAGTTCAAAATGGAGGACATCCCCACTACAACACAATATGTTAATATCATAGTTAGTTAATTTTGGATTCCAGACATAACCTTGATAAAGCGCATTTATTCCCTGATGTTTTGACTAAAGCTAATGTATTGAAATAGTTAAGATCACTATGCAATTATTATTTAGGTTTATATTGCTTTGATGTATGGAAATTGGTTTAATTTGTAATATTTTGTACACAGGAGAACGTCACTGTGCAAGATTGGTGATTTCACTTTAAGTGTGTTTTTTAACCCCTTATCCAGACTTTCCAAACATTCTCTCTCCATCCTATGGTTCTATTTTGCAACCATTATCACCCAGATTTAGCCCTGGAGGTAGTGTTGAGCCTTTTAGTTTGGGCAGATCTTGATGTGGTTATTCCTTACTCTTCCCATCGTGGCTTACTGTGTAATTGTTGGGCTTTATTCGGGTGTTTTGTCTGCGCATGTACCGTAATTTCATGGCGCATTTTGTTGTGGTGTTATGTCATGGTGTATGCATGCATGGTGATGCCATCGCACCATCATCATTTTGGCACCAAAACATCCAGAAATGGGAGGGGACCTGATACACACTGGGACAAAGCGATATGCTCTTATTTACCACATTATGCTGGAAGAGGACAGGATAGATTTCCTGCAAGGTAAGCTTTTTATGTGAGGCCACCCATGGTGTTTTGTGGATGTTAATTACACAAATTACACTTAAATTAATTTAATTTTGAAGCATAGCCCTCTTGCCAAATGGGTTTGTTGACTTGCTATTGGGGTATCTATTAAAATTTTAAGCTTGTGGATTCCTTACTAATACTTAACAATTTTTGCTAAGCCTGATATTACACCACCTTTAAATGTATTTTTTCCTGAGGGAGCCCCACCAATATATAAGTAAATGGAATCTGTTGAAACCTTCTGTTTTACCAATATAATCAATATTAAACTATAATAAATGTAAATATATACATATTAAAATTAAATTTGGATTCCAGACTCCAGTGGTTAGGAAATATAGTGTCTTTTAACAAATATCAACTAATTATGATAAATGACATATTTTGTTGTGGTGGGGATTTCCTCTATTTAGAACTACTCGCCTGGTTTCCAGTTTTGATGGCACTTTGTTACCCTCTCCTTTTTTTCTGACTTTAAGAACATCAGTATCCACCTGTCTCTGGCGATGTATTCTCTGTTCTTTTAAATGGTGGTAGTTTCTTTGAGTATGTTGTTGCTGGTTTAGGAAGGCTGTGTGTTTACAATTAAAACATTGTTGTATATATATGTATGATCAGACATGGAAAAATACAACCTATTTATCTATCTGAAGAAGTGGGCTTTTACCTGCTGAATGCGTTGAATGTGAAATTTTCATCTCTACTTCTTCATTCATAAGAAAGCTTTGAGCGGCTTATGTACACCTTGTTATGATAAGTATACCTGCAGTATGTGATTTGTAACAACAGCCACATGTTTGATGGATTTTAAAGGTTGGCTTTTATACAGTTACACAGTAGGTGAGGTTGAAAAAATTCAAAAAAGTCCATCAAGTCCAACCTACCTATGTGTGTGATTATATGTCAGCATTACATTGTATGTCCCTGTATGTTGTGGTTGTTCAGGTGTAGGGATGAGCCGAACACCCCCCGGTTCGGTTCGCACCAGAACTTTCGAACGGACCCCAAATTCGAACGAACGTTAGAACCCCATTGAAGTCTATGGGACTCGAACTTCCGAAATGAAAAGTGCTCATTTTAACGGCTAATATGCAAGATACTGTCCTAAAAAGGGTTTGGGGACCTGGCTCCTGCCCCAGGGGACATGGGTCAATGCCTAAAATGTTTTTAAAAATGGCCGTTTTGGCGGGAGCACTGATTTTAATGACGATTAAAGTGAAAAAAAAAAGTGAAATATTCCTTTAAATATGGTGCCTGGGGGGTGTCTGTAGTATGCCTGTGAAGTGCCACGTGTTTCCCGTGTTTAGAACAGTCCCTGCACAAAATGACATTAAACGGAAATAACACTATTTAAAACTGCTTGCGGTTTTAATGTTATATCTGGTTCCTGCAATATGGTTGAAAATCATTGAGAAAAATGGCATGGGTAGCCCTCCCTGCCCATTACCAGCCCCTTTAGGTCCTGTACGCATATTAAGGGGAACCCCGTACCCATATTAAAAAAAGGAAATGCGTGTGGCCCCCAGGCCCTATATACTCAGAACAGCAGTATACAGGCGGTGTAAACAAGACAGGGACTGTGTAGGTTTGTTGTGTTAAGTTGAATCTGTTTGTAATTTTCAACTGGTACATTTTTAAAGTGTAGCTCCAGTCAAAAAAACTATTTTTAAGCTTTTTGGAAAACATAGGGAAGGGTTATCACCCCTGTATAATTTGTTTTGTCGTCCATCTTTTTTCATCTCACTTGCTGTTGTCTCCTTCCATTTGCAAGTAGGAGATGTTTGTAAATTGGATGTTTGAAAGTAGGGGCCTGCCCTATATGCTCTGCAGAAATGGCGGAACAAGGTGTTGGTTTTGTCACAACATTGTAAGCCCTCAAAGTGACTCTTGGTGGGCGCTGGAGCGCCCTGCTGTGAACGATTATATCAAGAATTGTAATTACATGCCATTGTTGAACAGTGGTAGAAAAATTGACCTTTGGTGGTTGTGGTGCTGGTGCCACAACACTATAAGTCCTCACCGTTACTCTGGGTGGGCACAGGAAGGGGCCCTCCTGTGAAATATTATATCAAGAATTGTAATTACATGTCCCTGTTAAACAGGGGCAGAAAAATTTGGCCTTAGGCACTGCTGCTGGTGCCACCACACTGCAACCTCTTCCATATACTCTAGTTTTATTGCAGGAATTAGCCCTGCTGCAAAGCATTGCATCAAAAATTGTACTTAAATGCCCCTGTTAAACAGGGGCAGAAAAATTGGGCCTTAGGCACTGGTGCTGGTGCCACCACACTGCAACCTCTGCCATATACTCTAGTTTTATTGCAGGAATTAGCCCTGCTGCAAAGCATTGCATCAAAAATTGTACTTAAACGCCCCTGTTAAACAGGGGCAGAAAAATTGGGCCTTAGGCACTGGTGCTGGTGCCACCACACTGCAACCTCTGCCATATACTCTAGTTTTAATGCAGGAATTAGCCCTGCTGCAAAGCATTGCATCAAAAATTGTACTTAAACGCCCCTGTTAAACAGGGGCAGAAAAATTGGGCCTTAGGCACTGGTGCTGGTGCCACCACACTGCAACCTCTGCCATATACTCTAGTTTTATTGCAGGAATTAGCTCTGCTGCAAAGCATTGCATCAAAAATTGTACTTAAACGCCCCTGTTAAACAGGGGCAGAAAAATTGGGCTGATGGCATCAACCAGAACCAGAAATGTTCTTCCAACATATCAGCGGAGGAGGAAGAGGATAGACAATCAACATAACAGGACAGTCACTCAGCATCAGCATAGGCAGTCTTGAAGGGATGTGGTATTTCAAAAAAAATTATTCGGTTACATCAGCTTCAGGTGCTTGGTAGCTGTGGGTGATCCAAGACTGATTCATCTTGATGAAGGTCAGTCGATCAACTGATTCAGTGGACAGGCGCACCCTGTGATCAGTAACAAAGCCACCAGCAGCACTGAAGGTGCGTTCCGAAAGAACGCTGGATGCAGGACAGGCCAGTAGCTCAATTGCATACTGTGCAAGCTCTGGCCAGTGATCCATCCTCAAGACCCAGTAAGCCAGAGGATTTTCGGTGGGAAAGGTGTCCAAGTCTGACCTTGCCCCTAGGTATTCCTGCACCATGTAAATCAGACGCTGGTGATGGGTGCTGGAACCGATCATACCTTGGGGCTGCGGACTAAAAAATTGTCTGAAAGCATCAGTCAGACGGCCACCTTCTCCACCACTCCTTCTGACCGATGCCTCAGCAACACGTTGTCCAGGACCAGGAGTTTGTAACCTCCCAGTCTCTGGGAACGCGTTGCACAGACCTTTCTGCAAGGCCTCCCGGAGATGTCTCATCCTCTGCTCCCTCTGCGATGGCAAGATAAGGTCGGCAACCTTACCCTTGTACCGTGGATCAAGGAGAGTGGCCAGCCAGTAATGGTCCCTCTCCTTGATCCGAAGAATACGAGGATCCTTCCGCAGGCTTTGCAGGATCAGGGAGGCCATGCAGCGTAGGTTAGCTGAGGCATTTGGTCCGGAGTCCTCTGGGTCACTAAGGACAACATGATCCGCAGCTACCTCCTCCCAGCCACGTACAAGTCCACGTGTTTCTTGGGACTGTAAATCATCCCTACAAGACTGCTGCTGCTGATGCTGAGTGCCAGCCTCCACCTCCATGCTGACACAATCATCCTCCTCCTCCTCTTCCTCCTCCTCATCCTCTTCCTGTGTGATGGGTGGCACAGCAGGAACACTGTCTGGATAAAGGGGGCCTTGAGAGGCAAGGAAGTCCTCCTCTTCCTGCCTCTGTTCTGCCTCAAGTGCCCTGTCCATTATTCCACACAGCGTATGCTCCAAGAGGTAGACAAGAGGTACAGTGTCACTGATGCATGCACTGTCACTGCTCACCATCCTTGTGGCCTCCTCAAACGGTGACAGGACAGTGCATGCATCCCTGATCATGCCCCACTGGCGTGGTGAGAAAAAACCAAGCTCCCCTGACCCTGTCCTGGTGCCGTAGTTGCACAGGTACTCATTGATGGCCCTCTGCTGCATGTGCAGCCGCTGCAGCATGGCCAATGTTGAGTTCCATCTGGTGGGCATGTCACATATAAGGCGGTTCTTGGGCAGGTTCAACTCCTTTTGGAGCTCAGCCAGCCGAGCACAGGCATTAAATGATCGGCGGAAATGCACACAGACTTTCCTGGCCTGCTTCAGGACATCCTGTAAGCCGGGGTACCTGCCCAAGAACCGCTGCACCACCAGGTTAAGGACGTGAGCTACACAGGGCACATGGGTCAGTTGTCCCTGTCGGAGGGCGGAGAGGAGGTTGGTGCCATTGTCGCAAACCACCATTCCTGGCTTAAGCTGGCGTGGCGTCAACCACCTCTCGGCCTGCCCCTGCAGAGCTGACAAAACATCCGCCCCAGTGTGGCTCCTGTCCCCCAAACAAACCAGCGCAAGCACGGCATGGAATCGTTTTGCCTGCGTACTTGCGTAGCCCCTGGAATGCCTACGGAGCACCGCTGGTTCTGAGGACAGAGCACTGGAAGAGGCCATGGAGGAAGAAGAAGAGGAGGGGGTGGAGGAGAGAGGTGTGTCACAACCAATAGTAGCATTTTGGAGGCGTGGTGGCGGAACAACCTCCAACACTACTGCACCTTGTCCTGCATCCTTCCCAGCTGCCAGAAGAGTGACCCAATGGGCCGTGAAAGACAGGTAACGTCCCTGTCCATGCCTGCTGGACCATGAGTCAGCGGTAATATGCACCTTACCGCTGACCGCCCTGTCCAGCGAGGCAAGGACATTGCCTTCCACATGTCGGTAGAGAGCCGGAATCGCCTTCCGTGAGAAAAAGTGGCGTTTGGGGACCTGCCACTGGGGAACCGCACATTGTACAAACTCACGGAAGGGGGGCGAGTCTACCAACTGAAAAGGCAGCAGTTGAAGTGCTAGCAATTTAGCCAAGCTAGCAATCAACCGCTGGGCATGTGGATGGCTGGGAGTGAACTTCTTCCACTGGTCCAGCAGCTGGGGCAGGGACATTTGCCTGCTATAATCGGACGTGGGTGTACCGCTAGCAGAGTTCCCGGAAGCACTTGGCTGTGACACACCTAATTCTACACCTTCATTCCTCTCAGAGCAGGTTTCAGAGAGGACTGAAGGTCTAGTGGGGTTGGAGATGCCAGCTGATGAGGAGCAAGGAGAGGTCCGCTTTGTTCTTTGGTGTGGGTCTTTGAGGTACGCTTGCCAACGAGCTGCATGGCAGGTCAACATATGTCTGGTCAAGCATGTGGTGCCCAAGCGGCTGATGTTTTGGCCACGTGAGATACGCTTGAGACATATGTTGCAAATAGCAGCGGTGCGATCTGATGCACTCGTCTCAAAAAAGGCCCACACCAAAGAACTTTTAGAATAGCGCGCAGAGGCAGCGCTCTGCACAGGCGGAGCTCTGCGGTGTGATTCAGTCGGTGTGCTGCCCCTAAGCTGGCCCCCGGAGGGCATCCTGCCTCGTTGGACATGTGCCTCCTCCTCCTCCTCCTCCTCCTCCTCCCTCCTTCCAGGCACCCACGTGGAGTCAGTGCCCTCATCATCCCCTCCCTCTTCATCGCTGTAGCAAACCTGGCAGTATGCTGCAGCTTGTGGAACATGACTGCCAGATTGCTGTCCTTCTTGAGCATCCCCTCTCTCTGCGCTCACGCTACTGCCTTCCTCTAGCTGAGTGTCATCATCAGAGCCCACAAAACACTGGGCATCCTCCTGGAGCATGTACCCAACACTGTGCTCAAAGAGTTCAGGAGACTCCTCAGGAGGACGTGGTGGGTCTAGGGAAGGAGTCACTGATGATGACATTGAGAGGAGAAAAATGCTGAACCAGAGCTAAAAATGGGACTTTATATGAGGCGATATACGCTGTATATATATACACACCTCCATCCCTGGAATCTTGAAAAATAAATAATTGAAAAAATAAATAAAAAATAAAAAAATAAAACAGAGTGGGACTTTATATGAAGCACATCACTAGACCGAATGAGCCAATCAATATACATATTGTTTAATATCAAAAGTCATACACATGTATATCACCATAAATAATAAATTGATATAACAATAAAATGATGGATCTCAATTGATAAGTATAAACATAATATAGTATTACATGATTAGTTCAATATAGAAACATTGTTAAAAAGATTAATTCATAAATGTCAATAAATAGAGTCTAAACATTTCATGATAATACACAATTCATTCAATACAGTGTACACATATAGTAATAGACTTTTAGTGTGTAGACCGAGGTATACATAATAGTAACATTTAAAACGTTAGCAATAATGGTAGATTGGTTCATTAAAATAGGATATAGTCCAAATAGGTATACATAATATACTGTGACAACGCATCATAAAAAAGCTCTACGCGTTTCGTGGTTACAATACCACTCGTCAGGAGCAGATGCAGGATTTTTTGAGGGGTATCTATAATGAAATAAAATTACCAAGTAAATATAATAATCCAGAATATAGCAATATAGAAGGGAGAGGGGAGCCACATAGGTCCCAAGCAATCTCACCTATCTGTAGTATATAGGTACAAATATTGATGATGGCGTCAGAAGGTAAAAAACATTTTAGATTTTGGATTTTTGAGAGACGTTCCTCCCGGGAGCTGAGAAGGAGAACCCTAAGACACGGGCATAGCCACACTGCTCAATGGTAGACGTAGACAGGAAGTGATTAAATTCCAGCCATGGTATATATACTTAATAGTATGCATAATTCATCTTATAATCGGTTCCCACACATATCTGTAGGGATCAAGATAATAGAATAACAATTAATAATAAAAAATAAAAAGTAAATAAAAAAATAAAATAATGTAAAAAAAAATAATGCATACTATTAAGTATATATACCATGGCTGGAATTTAATCACTTCCTGTCTACGTCTACCATTGAGCAGTGTGGCTATGCCCGTGTCTTAGGGTTCTCCTTCTCAGCTCCCGGGAGGAACGTCTCTCAAAAATCCAAAATCTAAAATGTTTTTTACCTTCTGACGCCATCATCAATATTTGTACCTATATACTACAGATAGGTGAGATTGCTTGGGACCTATGTGGCTCCCCTCTCCCTTCTATATTGCTATATTCTGGATTATTATATTTACTTGGTAATTTTATTTCATTATAGATACCCCTCAAAAAATCCTGCATCTGCTCCTGACGAGTGGTATTGTAACCATGAAACGCGTAGAGCTTTTTTATGATGCGTTGTCACAGTATATTATGTATACCTATTTGGACTATATCCTATTTTAATGAACCAATCTACCATTATTGCTAACGTTTTAAATGTTACTATTATGTATACCTCGGTCTACACACTAAAAGTCTATTACTATATGTGTACACTGTATTGAATGAATTGTGTATTATCATGAAATGTTTAGACTCTATTTATTGACATTTATGAATTAATCTTTTTAACAATGTTTCTATATTGAACTAATCATGTAATACTATATTATGTTTATACTTATCAATTGAGATCCATCATTTTATTGTTATATCAATTTATTATTTATGGTGATATACATGTGTATGACTTTTGATATTAAACAATATGTATATTGATTGGCTCATTCGGTCTAGTGATGTGCTTCATATAAAGTCCCACTCTGTTTTATTTTTTTATTTTTTATTTTTTTATTTTTTCAATTATTTATTTTTCAAGATTCCAGGGATGGAGGTGTGTATATATATACAGCGTATATCGCCTCATATAAAGTCCCATTTTTAGCTCTGGTTCAGCATTTTTGTATCTAATCAGGGATGGAAGCACATCACTATATTTATTACATTATCCATATTTATACTGTGACACAGTTTTGTTATTATGTCTCTCTTAGATCTAGACACTAGCTTCGACAGTTGGGGCTGGGTTTTGCCTCGTTACTTCCGGGAGCTGCGACCCGCACCATGGCCTTCCCCCCTCCTCCCCCTATGGGGAGCGGGTCAGGTGTCTGCTGCGGGTCGACGCCACGCCCACATGCTGAGTGAGCAGCGTCACTCGTGACGCCGTCTTACCGGCATGTTTGTCCATCGGCGGTGCACACGTGGGATGTTTAGCCGCCAAACGCCGGGTACACATTGATGCCTGGGCGATGACGCCGCCTCCCCGTTATTACGCCGCGTGACGTTGAGGGATGTCCTTCGTACACGGCTACTATTTAAACCACATTGGTCTCAATGCTGACACACTGGCTGACCTTATCTACAAGTCACCATTGCACGTTTTGCAACTTTTTCACGTGCCTGTGAAGGTATTTTGGCGACATTTCACATGTTTTTTCTCTACTTAATATTCTTGTCTTACCTAAATTACACCTGACCTTCTTCCTTTACTATTTGGCTCTTTACTCCTTTTTGGCACGTTTTTCACTATGGGAAGTTTCTTCCTTTTTTCCAGCTGTGGAATTAGTTTTCATTTTTATTTTTTTATTTACTTTTTATTTTTTATTATTAATTGTTATTCTATTATCTTGATCCCTACAGATATGTGTGGGAACCGATTATAAGATGAATTATGCATACTATTAAGTATATATACCATGGCTGGAATTTAATCACTTCCTGTCTACGTCTACCATTGAGCAGTGTGGCTATGCCCGTGTCTTAGGGTTCTCCTTCTCAGCTCCCGGGAGGAACGTCTCTCAAAAATCCAAAATCTAAAATGTTTTTTACCTTCTGACGCCATCATCAATATTTGTACCTATATACTACAGATAGGTGAGATTGCTTGGGACCTATGTGGCTCCCCTCTCCCTTCTATATTGCTATATTCTGGATTATTATATTTACTTGGTAATTTTATTTCATTATAGATACCCCTCAAAAAATCCTGCATCTGCTCCTGACGAGTGGTATTGTAACCACGAAACGCGTAGAGCTTTTTTATGATGCGTTGTCACAGTATATTATGTATACCTATTTGGACTATATCCTATTTTAATGAACCAATCTACCATTATTGCTAACGTTTTAAATGTTACTATTATGTATACCTCGGTCTACACACTAAAAGTCTATTACTATATGTGTACACTGTATTGAATGAATTGTGTATTATCATGAAATGTTTAGACTCTATTTATTGACATTTATGAATTAATCTTTTTAACAATGTTTCTATATTGAACTAATCATGTAATACTATATTATGTTTATACTTATCAATTGAGATCCATCATTTTATTGTTATATCAATTTATTATTTATGGTGATATACATGTGTATGACTTTTGATATTAAACAATATGTATATTGATTGGCTCATTCGGTCTAGTGATGTGCTTCATATAAAGTCCCACTCTGTTTTATTTTTTTATTTTTTATTTATTTTTTCAATTATTTATTTTTCGACATTGAGAGGAGGGAAGACGATGCGTTGGCAGCTGCTTTGCTACTACCCTGAGACTGGGTGAGAGAGGATGAGGAGGATGAAGAGGGCTTGGTCATCCACTCTACCAAGTCGTTGGCATGTTGCGGTTCAACATGTCCAGCTGCCGAAAAGAAGGACAAGCATGTCCCATGGCCACGTGCTGATGACAATGCACCGCGTCCACGACCAGCACTGTTGTCTCTAGACACAGAGCCTGCTTGCCCTCTTTTATCGGCTCGCGCCTGTCTGCCTCTCCTTGCTGGCCTTCCAGACATGGTAATGGCCTGAAGGGAGTTGGGTAAAACAGCAGTTGGGTAGTTTATATTGTGCTGGAGGCACACAACACCCACTAACTCCTGCAGATGCCTTTATTATAGAACACCAGAGATAAAGGGGTATATACAGATGTATACTGTGCTGTGCTGGAGGCACACACAACTTCCAATAACTCCTGCAGATGGCAAGTGGGCTCAAATAGAGAAGAGCTATGTAGGTGGATATAGTGGTATGTACTGGGTACAGAGCACGCAGACAGCACGCATCTCCTAACACTACTGACTGCAAGCTCTATTATTAAAGATAGATCACTAGCTATATAGGTGAGGTGAATATAGCAGTGTATACTGCGGTCAGGGCACGCAGACAATAACCACTACACAACAGCAAGATAGAAAATCGGCTGAAAACGATCGGTGTGTACTGTGTTGAAGGTACACAGAACACCCACTGCTTCAGACGCCAACACACTACACGAGGCCGCCGCGATGGCGGCCTTATATAGTGTGGGGCCTGTACTACACAGCCTGAGCTATGATTGGCCACAGGCATCCTGCCTGTGGCCAATTATGGCTCTCCTCGCTGCTGGCGCTGCGATTGGCCAAGCATGCGGGGTCACAGTGCATGCTTGGCCAATCATGAGCCAGCAATGCACTGCGCCATCGCAGTGCATTGTGGGCCGTGAGCGCCACGCAAATTTGACGCGAACGGACCAAAATGTTCGGATTTCGCCGAACGGACGAACAGCCAATGTTCGAGTCGAACGTACGTTCGACTCGAACACGAAGCTCATCCCTATTCAGGTGCTTATCTAATAGTTTTTTTTTAACTATTGATGCTCCCCACTGAAACCACCACATGTGGAAGGGAATTGCACATCCTTGACGCTCTTACAGTAAAGAACCCTCTACGCAGTTTAAGGTTAAACCTCTTTTATTTTAATGAGTGGCCATGTGTCTTTTTAAACTCCCGTGGAAAAGTTTTAGCCCTATTGTGGGGTCACCAGTAGGGATGAGCTTTGAGTTAGAGTAGAACCCATGTTCGACTCGAACATCGTCTGTTAAGCCGTTCGCCGAATTCCGAAAATTATGGGCCGTTTGCACCAAATTCGAGTGGTGCGTCACGGCCCATAATTCACTGTAGCATTGCAGTGCATTGTTGGCTGCTGATTGGCCAAGCATGCACTATGACCCGCATGCTTTGGCCAATCAAAGCACAGAAAAAATGCAGAGCCTTGATTGTCCAAAGCCAGGGTAGCTTTGGCTAATTATGTCTCAGGGGGTTTAGTACATGCCCCACACTATATAAGGCCACCTGCTTGACTAACTAATATAACTAATATACTCCAGTTCCTTTATTAGCTTTGTTGCCTTCTATGTACTCGCTCCATTTCCAGTACATCCTTCCTGAGGACTGGTGCCCAGAACTGGATAGCATACTCCAGGTGAGGCCAGACCAGAGTCTTGTAGAGTGGGAGAATTATCGCTTTATCTCTTGAGTTAATCCCCTTTTTAACCACTTGCCGACCGCCGCACGCCGATGTACGTCGGCAGAATGGCACGGGCAGGCATAAGCACGTACATGTACGTGATTTGCCTCCCGCGGGTCGGGGGCCCGATCGGACCCCCGCCCGGTGCCTGCGGCGGTCGGTTTTCGTTCGGGAGCGATCCCGGACGAGGGGACGGCCATTCATTCATGGCCACCCCCTCGCGATCGCTCCCGACGAATGGAAATCCCCGGTGACATCACTTCCTCTCCTGTAATGTAAACACAGGAGAGGAAGTGATGTATTCTCTCCTCCGTGTCGGTATTTTTCGTTCCGACACGGAGGAGAGCGGATCAGTGAGTTGCACCAACACATCCCACACACAGTAGAACATGCCAGGCACACTCACACCCCCCCTTTACCCCCCGATCACCCCCCCAATTACCCCTGCCCCCCCAGTCACAGTGACACCAATGTCATTTTTTTTTTTTTTTTTTTTTTTTTTGCATTGGTGTCATTTGTGACTGTAATAACTGTTAGGGCAGTTAGGGTTAGCCCCCTTTAGTTCTAATGTACCCCCCTAACCCCCCCAATAAAGGTTTAACCCCGTGATCACCCCCCGTCGCCAGTGTCACTAAGGCTGGGTTCACATTGCAGCGGTTTATGAGAACGAATGTGATTCGCACCGCACTGCAGTGCAAATCACATCCGATCTCTGTGCGATTCGAGTTCAGCCATTCGCCGCACCCGCCGCACCCGCCACACCCGCCGCACCCGCCGCAAATTCGCACGGGACCCTTTTTTTGGCCCGCAGCAGAATCGGATCGCATGGGTGTTCACACCATGCGATCCGAGTTTGCAGATCGCACTGCGATATGCGAACTGATCTGGGGGTGTCAGTAACATTTCACTGACACTCCCAGCAGTTCGCATAGGGCAGTGTGAACTGCCGCCGGGAGGCATGCGATGCGGGAACCCGCCGCGGATTCGCGGCGTTTCCGCATCGCTCCAGTGTGAACCCAGCCTAATAAGCGATCATTTTTCTGATCGCCGTATTAGTGTCACAGGTGACGCTAGTTAGGCAGGTAGGTATTTAGGTTCGCCGCAGCTTTTTATAGCGCTAGGGACCCCCATATACTACCGCATAAAGCCCCCTGATTGCCCCCTAGTTAACCCTTTCACCAGTGATCACCATATAACTGTTACAGGTGACGCTGGTTGGTTAGTTATTTTTTTATAGTTTCAGGGCACCCGCCATTTATTACCTAATAAAGGTTTAACCCCCTGATCACCCGGCAGGTGTCATTTGTGACTAATAACTGTTAGGGCAGTTAGGGTTAGCCCCCTTTAGTTCTAAGGTACCCCCCTAACCCCCCCAATAAAGGTTTAACCCCGTGATCACCCCCCGTCGCCAGTGTCACTAAGGCTGGGTTCACATTGCAGCGGTTTATGAGAACGGATGTGATTCGCACCGCACTGCAGTGCAAATCACATCCGATCTCTGTGCGATTCGAGTTCAGCTATACAGATAGTATGGCTGAATTCGTGTCGCACCCGCCGCACCCGCCGCAAACTCGCACGGGACCCTTTTTTTGGTCCGCAGCAGAATCGGATCGCATGGGTGTTCACACCATGCGATCCAAGTTTGCAGATCGCACTGCGATATGCGAACTGATCTGGGGGTGTCATTAACATTTCACTGACACTCCCAGCAGTTCGCATAGGGCAGTGTGAACTGCCGCCGGGAGGCATGCGATGCGGGAACCCGCCGCGCATTCGTGGCGTTCCCGCATCGCTCCAGTGTGAACCCAGCCTAATAAGCGATCGTTTTTCTGATCGCTGTATTAGTGTCACAGGTGACGCTAGTTAGGCAGGTAGGTATTTAGGTTCGCCGCAGCTTTTTATAGCGCCAGGGACCCCCATATACTACCGCATAAAGCCCCCTGATTGCCCCCTAGTTAACCCTTTCACCAGTGATCACCATATAACTGTTACAGGTGACGCTGGTTGGTTAGTTATTTTTTTATAGTTTCAGGGCACCCGCCATTTATTACCTAGTCTCACTAGTGTACCCCTAAATTTAGGGGTGTCTACTTTCTAAAATGGGGTCATTTGGGGGGGGGGGTTTGTGCCATCTTGGCATTTTATGGCCTTCAAAACTGTAACGCCCTTAGAAAGCCTGAAGGCGGTGCTTGGTTTTTGGGGCCCCGTACGCGGCTAGGCTCCCAAAAAGTCCCACATATGTGGTATCCCCGTACTCAGGAGAAGCAGCAGAATTTATTTTGGGGTGTCATTTCACATATGCCCATGGCATGCGTGAGCAATATATCATTTAGTGACAACTTTGTGAAAAAAAAAAAAAGTTTGTAATTTTCCCGCAACTTGTGGCAAAATATAAAATATTCCATGGACTCAACATGCCTCTCAGCAAATAGCTTGGGGTGTCTACTTTCTAAAATGGGGTCATTTGTGGGGGTTTTGTGCCATCTTGGCATTTTATGGCCTTCAAAACTGTAATAGGTAGTGAGGCGTGAAATCAAAAATTTACGCCCTTAGAAAGCCTGAAGGCGGTGCTTGGTTTTCGGGGCCCTGTACGCGGCTAGGCTCCCAAAAAGTCCCACATATGTGGTATCCCCGTACTCAGGAGAAGCAGCAGAATTTATTTTGGGGTGTCATTTCACATACGCCCATAGCATGTGTGAGCAATATATCATTTAGTGACAACTTTGTGTAAAAAAAAAAAAAATATTTTTTTTTTGTCATTATTCAATCGCTTGAGGCAAAAAAATAAAATATTCAATGGGCTCAACATGCCTCTTATCAATTTCCTTAGGGGGTCTACTTTCCAAAATGGGGTCATTTGGGGGGGTTTTGTACTGCCCTGTCATTTTAGCACCTCAAGAAATGAGATAGGCAGTCGTAAACTAAAAGCTGCGTAAATTCCAGAAAACGTACCTTAGTTTGTAGATGTGACAACTTTTGCGCAAACCAATAAATATACAATTATTGACTTTTTTTTTACCAAAGACATGTGGCTGAATACATTTTGGCCTAAATGTATGACTAAAATTGAGTTTATTGGATTTTTCTAATAACAAAAAGTAGAAAATATCATTTTTTTTCAAAATTTGCGGTCTTTTTACGTTTATATCGCAAAAAATAAAAATCGCAGAGGCAATCAAATACCATCAAAAGAAAGCTCTATTTGTGGGAAGAAAAGGACGCAAATTTTGTTTGGGTACAACATTGCATGACCGCGCAATTACCAGTTAAAGCAGCGCAGTGCCAAAGTGTAAAAAGACCTCTGGTCATTTACCAGCAAAATGGTCCGGTCTGAAAGTGGTTAATGCATGCCAAGATTCTGTTTGCTTTGTTAGCAACAGGTTGTTTATTAACAAATTAAATAGGATTGGTCACAGCACAGAAACCTGGGGGACCCCACTTTCCACCCCACTTCATTTCTTTCTTATCTTTCTCTTTTCCTCCCTCTTCCTGTTCACTTTTTTAACTTTTTCAATTTTTATTTTTACTCATGCTAGTATCTCTTTATCACATCTTCCTCCAATTAGGAACAATGGTCTGGCAATTACTTGACTGAGCTCCCTAAGGACCCTTGGGTGCAAGCCATCTGGTCCCGGTAACTTATTAATGTTAATTTTTCCAGTCTATTTCTAATTCTGTCCTCTTTTAGCCCTGAGGGTGCTTACTGTGATGTGTCATAAGGATAAACACTGCAGTTTTCCCTCGTGAAGACTGAAGAGAAGAACAAATTCAATACCTTTGCCATCTCCCCCCTCCTTTGTAACCAAGTTTCCTCCCTCATTCTTTATGGAGCCAATATGGTCTGTCCTCCCTTTTTTTACTGTTTATATACTTAAATAATTTCTTGGGATTTTTTTTTCTCTCCTGCTATGTGTCTTTCGTGTTCTATCTTAGCCGCCCTAACCGCCTTACATTTCTTGTAGAATTCTTTGTAAAGTCTGAATTCTGATGATGATCCCTAAGCCTTGTATTTTTTGAAGGCCTTCTCCTTTGCTTTTATATGCATTTTTACATTGCAGTTAAGCCACCCAGGACTTTTGTTCACTCTTAAATTTATTTCCCAATGGGATGCACTGGCTAATGCTCTTATTTAAGCTAACCCATCTCTCCTCCATGTTCTTTGTTCTTAAGCTTTTATCCCAATTGATATCTTCTAGCAAGGTTCGTAATTTAGGGAAGTTGGCTCTTTTGAAATTCAGTGTCTTTGTATCCCCCTTATGTTTCCTATTTGTGTGATTTATACTGAAGCTAATTGACCTCTGATCGCTGTTTCCTAAATTGCCCCTACTTTCCACATCCATAATCAGGTCTGTATTGTTGGGAATTGGTAGGTCTAGTAACACTTTGTTTCTAGTTAGTGCGTCTACCATCTGACCCATGAAATTGTCCTGCAAGACATTTAGAAACTGGCAAGCCTTAGATGAATGCTCAGTTCCTTCCCCGCACACTATGTCTGGATAATTAAAATCCCCCATTATGATGACACATCCCATCCTTGTTGCTAATCCAAATATAGCAATACCCTTGAATGGTTGCCAGCCAATCATGAGAGCTGTTGAACCAAGTCTCTGAAATTCCCACAAAATCGAAATCTTCCTCGTACAACAGTATCTCTAGTTCGCCAGGCTCCTGGCATTGGTTAGCATGCCACATAGTTTAAACTGGTCGCATACTGTCCTCTTATTGGGTGTTCTGAGATTGCAAATAGGACTTGTTACTGTACTTACCTCGGGTTTATGTGCTTTAGTCAACCTACCATGAATGCCCCCAATACTAAGCTCTGGAATATGTTCCGCACTGACTATCTCTACCTCTGGACCCTGCCCCCATTGCCTAGGTTAAAAGCCCCTCTAACTTTTTGGCCATCTCCACTCCCAGCACATCTGCACCCTCCTTTCCCTTCACTCCCCCCACTCTCACTGGAGGAGTTCCCTTAGCTCCAACAGTGCTGGTCTCTGACTCGATTCACCAATGTCACTCAATGGAGTGTACTTATAGGGATGTTCCAGCTCAGGATAGGCCTTCCTGGCACTTTCCCCTCTACCCTTCCTGACTTTCACCCATCTACTCTTTTGCACCTCTTTGTCTCCATCCACCTCTGTGCTAGCCCCTGCCGTCACCTGCCTGGTATGTTCCCAGCTCTCCTTTAGTATGGGGGGTCTTAGTGCTGACAGTTGTTTCCCTAGATTCAGAACCTGGGCTTCCAGGGAAACAATGTGCTTACATTTTGCACAGCAGTATTCACCCTCGATCAGATGATCAAGGAACGCATACATGCCGCAAGATATACACCAAGTCGCATATCCACACCTGCCGGGCATCTTACCTACTAATTTCATGAGGATTGGGGATTATACCCTGTCCAAATTAACTAACAACTAGCTTCCTGACACTAAGGCCCCTTTCACACTGTCGGACCGTTCAGGTCCACCTGTCATTTTTGACGGCAGACCTGAAGGGGTGCTCCATTCTGGTCTATGGAGCGACGGATGTCAGCGGTGACATGTCCACTGACATCCGACCCAGTCTGATCTGCCAAAAGCAGATGGATGGCCCTACGTCCGGATCCACCGCTGGCAGATCGGATTGGGTGAGATCTGATGAAAACAGACATGCTGTCTGTTTTCAGCCGATCTCTCCATAGAATCCAGCGGCGCTCGACAAGCCCCTTCCCGCTCAGTGAGCAGAAAGGGACCTGTCATCCACTGGCTCAGCGGAGATCAACGGAGAGATCTCCCGCTGAGCTGGCAGACAGAGGCGGACTCTGTGCAAGCGGATCCGCCTCATCTGAATGAGACCTTATATTCACTATACTGGGACTCAACTATTTTAATAACAAACTTTTGATGTTTTATATATAATTTAAAAAACGAATTAGCTTTTTCTTGTGGGATTTTGTTATTGTGTAACTTACATCTTTCTTGCAATAATTATGTACTCCGCACTGCATACCAGGGCCACTTTTCCATAATTATTGTCCTGTGCCTTGAAAAAGTATTCACACCCCTTAAAATGTTCCACATTTTGTCATATTACATCTAAGAATGTAAATGTATTTTATTGCGATTTTATGTGATAGACCAACACAAAGTGGTGAATAATGGTGAAGTGGAGGGAAATGATAGATGGTTTTCAATTTTTTCTACAAATAAATATCTGAAAAGTGTGGCGTGCATTTGTATTCAGCCCCCTTTACTCTGATAAACCTAACTAAAATCTAGTGTAATCAATTGCCTTCAGAAGTCACCTATTTATTAACCACTTAAGGACCGCCGTATTGCCATTGTACGTCATCACAATGGCACAGGCAGGCACAAGCACGTACATGTACGTGCCTGCCTTCCAGGGGGTGGGGGGTCCGATCGGACCCCCTCCCGCTGGATACGGCGGTCCGTTTCCCTCCAGGAGCGATCCGTCATGAGGGGATGGCCGTTCGTTTCTGGCCACCCCCTCTCGATCGCTCCTGGCCAATGACGAACTTCCTCCCACTGTGTATTGTTTACACAGGAAGGAGGAAGTGATGTCATTCTCCTCGGGGCGGTCTTTTTGACCGGACTACGAGGAGAAGACTAAAAGTAAGTGCACCAAAACACTACACTGACACATAGGTACACATAGGTACACAAACCCCCCCCGATCCCCCCCGATCGCCCCCCGATCCCCCCTCCCCCCCAGTCACAGTGTCACTGATTGCATTGATCATTTCTTTACTGATCAATGCATTCAGTGTCAGTTGTAAAAGTAAAAACTGTCAGGGCAGTTAGTGTTAGGTCCAGGGTAGCCCCCTATCACCCCCCAATAAAGATTTAACCCCCTGATTGCCCCTAAAGTTAACCCTTTCACCCCCTTTTGCCAGTGTCACTAAGCGATAATTTTTCTGATCGCTGCATCAGTGTCGCTAGTGTCGCTAGGTAGCTAGTTATTTTTTTAGGTTCACCGCCAGGTTTTTATATCGCTAGGTACCCCGATATACTACCCAATAATGGTTTTAACATCCTGATTGCCCCTAGTTAAGCCTTTCACCCCCTTTTGCCACTGTCACTAAGCGATCATTTTTCTGATCGCTGCATCAGTGTCGCTACTGTCGCTAGGTAGCTAGTTATTTTTTTAGGTTCACCGCCAGGTTTTTATAGCGCTAGGTACCCCGATATACTACCCAATAATGGTTTTAACATCCTGATTGCCCCTAGTTAACCCTTTCACCCCCTTTTGCCACTGTCACTAAGCGATCATTTTTCTGATCGCTGCATTAGTGTCGCTACTGTCGCTAGGTAGCTAGTTATTTTTTTAGGTTCACAGCCAGGTTTTTATATCGCTAGGTATCCCGATATACTACCCAATAATGGTTTTAACATCCTGATTGCCCCTAGTTAACCCTTTCACCCCCTTTTGCCAGTGTCACGAAGCGATCATTTTTCTGATCGCTGCATCAGTGTCGCTACTGTCGCTAGGTAGCTAGTTATTTTTTTAGGTTCACCGCCAGGTTTTTATAGCGCTAGGTACCCCGATATACTACCCAATAATGGTTTTAACATCCTGATTGCCCCTAGTTAACCCTTTCACCCCCTTTTGCCAGTGTCACTAAGCGATCATTTTTCTGATCGCTGCATCAGTGTCGCTACTGTCGCTAGATAGCTAGTTATTTTTTTAGGTTCACCGCCAGGTTTTTATAGCGCTAGGTACCCCGATATACTACCCAATAATGGTTTTAACCCCCTAATTGCCCCTAGTTAACCCTTTCACCCCCTTTTGCCACTGTTACTAAGCGATCATTTTTCTGATCGCTGCATTAGTGTCGCTACTGTCGCTAGGTAGCTAGTTATTTTTTTAGGTTCACCGCCAGGTTTTTATATCGCTAGGTACCCCGATATACTACCCAATAATGGTTTTAACATCCTGATTGCCCCTAGTTAACCCTTTCACCCCCTTTTGCCAGTGTCACTAAGCGATAATTTTTCTGATCGCTGCATCAGTGTCGCTACTGTCGCTAGGTAGCTAGTTATTTTTTTAGGTTCACCGCCAGGTTTTTATAGCGCTAGGTACCCCGATATACTACCCAATAATGGTTTTAACCCCTGATTGCCCCTAGTTAACCCTTTCACCAGCGATCACAGTATAAGTGTCACTGGTGACGCTGGTTAGCCAGTTAGTTATTTAGGTTCCCTGTCAGGTTTTTATATAGCGGCAGGGACCCCCATATACTACCTAATAAAAATTTGAACCCCCTGATTGCCCCTAGTTAACCCTTTCACCACTGATCACCGTATAAGTGTTACGGGTGACTCTGGTTAGTTTGCTTTTTATAGCATCAGGGCACCCACCATTTATTACCCAATAAAGGTTTAACCCCCTGATCACCCGGCGGGTGATATCAATTAGGTTTTAGGGTCAGGGTCTGCGTCGCCCCAGGCAGCGCTAGGTTAGTGCCAGTACCGCTAACACCCACGCGCAAAGCATACACCTCCCGTAGTGGTATAGAATCTGAACAGATCAATATCTGATCTGATCAGATCTATACTAGCGTCCCCAGCAGTTCAGGGTTCCAAAAAAATGCATTGTTAGCGGGATCAGCCCAGATACCTGCTAGCACCTGCGTTTTGCCCCTCTGCCCAGCCCACCCAAGTGCAGTATCGATCGATCACTGTCACTTACAAAACACTAAACACATAACTGCAGCGATCGCAGAGTCAGGACTGATCCCTGCGATCGCTAACAGTTTTTTTGGTAGCATTTTATATTTAAATCCGGAAGGCAGTGCTTGGTTTTTCGGGGTCCCGTACGTGGCTAGGCTCCCAAAAAGTCCCCCACATGTGGTATCCCCGTACTCGGAAGAAGCAGCAGAATTTATTTTGGGGTGTAATTTGACTTATGCCCATAGCATGTGTGAGCAATATATCATTTAGTGACAACTTTGTGCAAAAAAAAAAAAAGTTTGTAATATTCCAGCAACTTTTGGCAAAATATAAAATATTCCATGGACTCAACATGCCTCTCAGTAAATAGCTTGGGGTGTCTACTTTCCAAAATGGGGTCAATTTGGGGGTTTTTGTGCTATTTTGGCATTTTATGGCCTTCGAAACTGTGATAGGTAGTGAGGAGTTAAATCAAAAATTTGCACCCTTAGAAATCCTGAAGGTGGTGATTGGATTTCGGGGTGCCGTGCGCGACTAGACTCCCAAAAAGTCCCACACATGTGGTATCCCCATACTCGGGAGAAGTAGCGGAATATATTTTGGGGTGCAATTCCACATATAACCATGGCATGTGTGAGCAATATATCATTTAGTGACAACTTTTTGTAAAAAATTTTTTTTTTTTTTTTTTTTGTCATTATTCAATCCCTTGGGACAAAAAAAAAATATTCAATGGTCTCAACATGGCCCTCAGCAAATAGCTTGGGGTGTCTACTTTCCAAAATGGGGTCATTTGGGGGGGTTTTGTGCCATCTTGGCATTTTATGGCCTTCAAAACTGTGATAGGTAGTGATAGGTAGTGAGGAGTAAAATAAAAAATGTATGCCCTTGGAAATCCTGAAGGCGGTGCTTGGATTTCGGGGTCCCGTACGCGGCTAGGCTCCCAAAAAGTCCCACACATGTGGTATCCCCGTACTCAGGAGAAGCAGCAGAATGTATTTTGGGGTGTCATTTCACATATGCCCATAGCATGTGTGAGCAATATATCATTTAGTGACAACTTTGTGCAAAAAAAAAAAAAGTTTGTAATATTCCCGCAACTTTTGGCAAAATATAAAATATTCCATGGACTCAACATGCCTCTCAGTAAATAGCTTGGGGTGTCTACTTTCCAAAATGGGGTAATTTTGGGGGATTTTGTGCTATTTTGGCATTTTATGGCCTTCGAAACTGTGATAGGTAGTGAGGAGTTAAATCAAAAATTTGCACCCTTAGAAATCCTGACGGTGGTGATTGGTTTTCGGGGTGCCGTGCGCAACTAGACTCCCAAAAAGCCCCACACAAGTGGTATCCCCATACTCGGGAGAAGTAGCGGAATATATTTTGGGGTGCAATTCCACATATAACCATGGCATGTGTGAGTAATATATCATTTAGTGACAACTTTTTGTAAAAAAAATTATTTTTTTTTTTTTGTCATTATTCAATCCCTTAGGACAAAAAAAATAAATATTCAATGGTCTCAACATACCCATCAGCAATTTCCTTGGGGTGTCTACTTTCCAAAATGGGGTCATTTTGGGGGGGTTTGTACTGCCCTGCCATTTTAGCACCTCAAGAAATGAGATAGGCAGTCATAAATTAAAAGCTGTGTAAATTCCAGAAAATGTACTCTAGTTTGAAGACGCTATAACTTTTGCGCAAACCAAAAAATATACGCTTATTGACATTTTTTTTACTAAAGACATGTGGATGAATAAATTTTGCCCTCAATGTATGACTAAAATTTAGTTTATTCGATTTTTCTTATAACAAAAAGAAGAAAATATCTTTTTTTTTCAAAATTTTCGCTCTTTTTCCATTTATATCGCAAAAAAAAAAAATCGCAGAGGCAATAAAATACCATCAAAAGAAAGCTCTATTTGTGGAAAGAAAAGGACGCAAATTTCGTTTGGGTGCAATATTGCATGACCGCGCAATTACCAGTTAAAGCAGCACAGTGCGAAATTGGAAAAAGACCTCTGGTCCTTAAGGTGTTTATTGGTCCGGGGCTGAAGTGGTTAAATAGAGTCCACCTGTGTGTAATTTAATCTTAGTATAATCCCGACTGTTCTGTGAAGCCCTCAGATGTTTGTTAGAGAACCTTAATGAACAAACAGCATCATGAAAGCCAAAAAAAATCATACAGGTCAGCTAAACGGAAAAGCCGGGCAAGGAGAGCATTAATCAAAGAAGCAGCCAAGAGGTAACTCTGGAGGAGCTGCAGAGATCCACAGCTCAGGTGGGAGAATCTGTCCACAGGACAACTATTAGTTGTGCACTCCACAAATCTGACCTTTATGGAAGAGTGGCAAGAAGAAAGCCATTGTTGAAAGAAAGACATAAGAAGTCTTGTTTGCAGTTTAGGAGAAGCCATGTGGGGACATAGCAAACATGCAGAAGAAAGTGCTTTGGTCAGATGAGACCTGAATTAAATTTTTTGGCCTAAAAGCAAAACGCTGTGTGGCGGAAAACGAACAATGCATATCACCCTGAATACACTTTCCCCATATGTTGGTGTCAGCATCATGTTGTGGGGATGATTTTCTTCAGCAGGGACAGGGAAGCTGGTCAGAGTTGATGGGAAGATGGATGGAGCCAAAAACAGGGACATTTTAGAAGAAACCCTGTTAGAGTCTGCAAAAGACTTGAGAGGTTCCCCTTCCAGCAGGACAACAACCCTAAACATACAGCCGAAGCTACAATGGAATGGTTTAGATCAAAGCATATTCATGTGGTAGAATGGCCCAGTCAAAGTCTAAATCTAAATCCAATTGAGAATCTGTGGCAAGACTTGAATATTGCAGTTCACAGACACTATCCATACAATCTGAGAGAGCTTGAGTTATTTTGCAAAGTAGAATGGGCAAACATTTCTATATGTGCAAAGCTGGTAGAGACATACCTAAAAAGACTTGCAGCTGTAATTGCAGCGAAAGGGGGTTCTACAAAGTATTGACTGAATACAAATGCATGCCATACTTTTCACATATTTATTTGTAAAACATTCGAAAACCATTTATCTACTTCCTTCCACTTCACAATTATGTGCCTCTTTGTGTTGGTCTATCACATAAAATCTGAATAAAATACATTTTTGGATGGAACGTGGTAAAATGTGGAAATTTTCAAGGGATATGAATACTTTTTCAAGGCACTGTAGGTATTAATGGATAATTATATCTATGTATTTATATAAATATATATTATATGCCAAGGTGCAGCTATATTAATTATTTATTATACTGTATATTAAATGTTCTGACCCAAATAGAGTTGTCCTTCGTTGCTGCCCTCTTCTCACTCTTGTCTCTGTGCCAGCTCTAGGAGTCTACTGCATGTTAGCCACATTTGAAAACGTGAGGTGTGGGCCAATAATCCTGAAGAAATTTGTATACTTGTATATTTATTTTTCTAATAGTAGCAAATGCTGTTTTCTTTCTATTTAGTTACCACTGCAGTCTTCCTCTATGCGTTCCTGAAGAAGCAAATCAAGTAACGCATTGATCTGTGAGGATTTGTCTCCACAGATTATTAATGCTGTTGTAATTGAAAGTGAGGTAAAAAAAAAAAATGATAGGCAGAAGTTGATATTAGTCCATTGATGTGTTCTTCAGTATGTATAGGCACTGTTTGTATGACCTGTAATGGGTCAGTGTGTGATTTTATTAAGTATTTTGTAATACAATTTAGGTTGCGCATTAATATTAAAATATGTTTGTTTATTCTTGTGCCAGGAAAGTCTGATAATTCATGTTTAGTTGTTTTGTTTGCTATGTGGAGTACACTGGGCTGTGCTTGATAGGGAAAGACCAATGTGCTGTGTATCACTCTTAAGTACCCATTGAGAAAACCACAATTTTCATTGATATCAGTACAGATAGGTTAAAATAAGTTATACTAAAGAGAGAGGAAACTGCAAATGCCAATGGAGTAAATGGCATAAAATATCTCTGAAAAAATATGGGGCAATACTACATCATTTAATGTCATGCAAGTGTAAAATAAATAGAGCCAGTGCTTTTAATTAAAAAGACCCACCCAGGTGCTCCTAACACTACCATTAAATACAGTAGAATTTAAAGTATAGTAGCCATGACACCCTTAGCTCACAGGAAGTTGGCAAAATGATTGTAGGCATTATTGGATTGGTGACTTGGTGGGTCTTCAGGGGACAGCACTTGAGATAGAGTTAGTATAGAAGCCATAGCCATGCTGGACCCAGGCACTTAGACCATTATTAACACTTAGCTCCAGGCAAACAGTTAAATGAACAGTTAAATTATATTATGAATTGTTAACTGTCTTAACGACATAAAAATTGAAGGTATGCTTAGCTAGCTTTTGTGATCCTGGCACCCTTACCAGAAGACATAGCCAGATCATTTTCTCCACTGAGCATTACTGCTTGGTCCAGCTCCAATTTGTGACTGGCAAATGGAGGAGTATTATCACAATGATGAGTACCAACACTTTACTCATTTAACTTTTCTTTTCTATCTGTAAGATCTCAGCATTAATCAGACATTCATGTATCAAAATTCGGTGGGTTCAGCAGGAACCAGCTAAATTTTGATCCATGTATGAGCAGGGAGACCATAACCAAGTTGATCCATTGATCGACTTGGGTACAACCAGCCTGTCAGATTTCATGGCCGGTTCACAATGCTGACCCACCCTCTCCCAAAGTTCTGCTGTTCAAAGAATTACAGGAAGCTAAACATAAAGATTAACTTGGGTACTAGTACTAACTGTACATATATGTAATACTTACTATTTATTTTTTAAGAATGCATGGTTATTTTAAATGGTAGTCTTTTACATCTGCTGGCATTCAGGTTTGATGAAAATCCTAAACACGGATGCGCTATGGTCCGTTTTGACACAAATCTTGTTTTTACATAGCTCACACTTTCAGAAAAAACAGACAAGCCATAAAACGACATGAATCATCTATAATTTATGCAGCTGTCTTTTGTCAGCTGATCACCTATGCAGATGGTGTCATCTCCATTTTTGTCATATATAGAGTATCAAACAATCTCTCGCCACAGGATACTACATTAAAGACTAAAAGCAGAATATGTAATCTTATACATACTGTCTACGCATCTAAACTAGGAACTCTACAATCATGAGATTAAAAATTACATTCAAAATTAAATCAAATTTTTACCAATTGCTATATTAGTACAAAACCATTTTACAATTGAAGCCTTCCTTTACTTGGAAATTTTACTTTACATTTTATGATCAACAAATGCATTCATAGACTGTTGATAGTGCTGGAAATAGTCCTCAGTCTGACTATTTAATTCCATGTAATAGAATACCTGTAGCTAAACCTCTGTCACTAAAAAGTGATATGTGCCATATTGTTCTTCGGATAATGGGCCATGTTGCCTTGTAAAATGGTGATTATTTTTTATGAACTATAGATCTTTACTATAACTAGGTGCTTGAAAGATACTGTCTACTTTGTAATGATTGACTACTAAAGGCTAGAATTTATGCTTTTATTTCCTGAGGGTAATGCACCAAGCATACAATGTTTTTACCTCTCAGGTTAAGAATGATTTTAGATAACTCTTGCACAAGGTTTTTCAGCCAGTGCTTCAATTTACACTATGCCCGTAAGACAGTACCTGCAACATAACAAAAGATTTCAACATAATGGTGTATTTATTGTCTGCCTTCAGAGAAATTCTTAAATTGTCATAAACAGCTCTTGTCACTTGAAATAGCACTAGTTTAACATTATTTTATATTTGGAAGTCTTTCAGTTGCAAACAACATCATTTATTTTCTTTTATCCTTTTCTTTTTTGTTCACTCTTTTTTCTTTATTTTATCATATATCTTTCTTTCTAATTTTCCATGTGCTGCCTTTTTGAAACACCTTTAAAATACACTGTGGATTTTCATTTAATAAATAAGCTGAATGACTTTTTCAGTCAGAGCTCCACTGTAAATGAAAGCAAATTGATACTGAATGCTTTACAGCAAGAACACTGTCACTGATGATATATGATTGTATAGTTTAAATACATATTAAATAATATATACAACGGGACATCTGTGAACACAGAATAAAAACAGAATAAAATATTACCATTAACATGTCATTTAAAATTTGTCATTGCCTCCATGTCAGGTGCTCAGCCTGCCTGCGCCAACTACCCCAGACTGGTGAAATCCTGTCCACAGACTGTTTACCACGACATGTTTGTTTATGCGCCCAGAGTAGTTGAGCCCTTTCACTGCCAGGCCCTGTACTCCACTTTTAAACTCAGCTGGCCAGACCATTTTTGTAATTTTTTAATTTGTTTTTTTATTTTTCCCTTACAGCTTTCAGAGTTTGTAAAATACCCCTTTTTTCTGAAAGCACATGACCAGTAGAATAAAAATAAGGTGCTACTAATATTTAGGGCCCAATGATATTTGCGCAAATGTTTACCAAAGAAATATTTTCGCTAAAAATACACTAAAATTATTATTAGCAGCTAAAAACACAGAACATTTTACAAAATTCCTACTAAATATAAAAGCTAGCCTGTAGTTAATAGTTAATAAATAACAAATATGTGTAAATTATAAATTGTGCCTTTTTGCAAAATTGTAAAAATCGAACATATGCAAAAAGGTAAATATCCAAGTTTCTCTAAAAATCTGGAAGCTTTCATTTTTCACTTAAAGCTTTCAGAGTTTGTAAAAGACCCCCCAAACCATATATTTTCTGAAAGCATATGACCTGTAGAAGAATAAAATAAGGTGCTACTGATTTTTAAGGACCTGCAATATTTGTGCAATTGTTTATGAAATCAAAATTTTCACTAAGAATACACTAAAATCATTATTAGTGGATTCATACATGGTCAATTTTACAAAATTCCTGCTAAATTCCTACTAAATATAAAAGTTTAAGCTGTATTGAGTTAATAAATAACAAATATTTGTACATTTTAAATTACACCTTTTTGTGAAATAGTGAAAACTGAAGATGCACAAAAAAGTAAATAAAAACAATTTACTCTAAAAAGCTGGATGTTACCACTTTTCCCATACAACTTTTAGAATTTGTAAAATATTCCCAAAACCATAGATCTTCTGAAAGCACATGACCTATAGAATAAAAAAAAGTGCTACAGATTTTTTTTAGGTCCTGCAATAGTTGCGCAAATGTTCATTAAATCGCTATTTTCATTAAAAATACACTACAATTGGTATTAGTGGATACAAACATGACAAAATGTACAAAATCCCTGCTAAATTCCTACTAGATAAAAAAGTTAAAACTGTATTGAGTTATTAAATAACAAATATTTGTAAATTTTAAATTGCATTTTTTTGTGAAATGGTGAAAACTGAAGGTACACATAACTACATAAAAACTATTTCCTCTCACAGCAGACAGTTGAACATGATTAGTCCTAGTTTATTCAGTAATGCATGTAAAAGAACAATCCTGTTGTCAGAAAGGAAGTGATAGGAGGTAGGTAAAAAAGAAATCAACAGCTTACAGTTTCACAGAAGATCCGTGGAGCAACTAGGAGCTGACGGCATTGGGGTTTACAAAAAAACTCCTGCAGCATGGGGGGGGGGGTGCCAATACCCCTGCTGCACTGCTGCTAAATGTGTAACATGCTCACCAGTGTTTGGGGAAGGGATGAACGTGCTGGAGGAGAAAGCGAAGATGATTGACAATGGGAAGGTGGAGACCCGAACTGTAAGCTGCATGCAGGGCTGGACTGGGACAAAAATTTGGCCCTGGACGTCATCATGACCGGCCCACTTTAATTTTGAGTGTCTCCATCAGCACCTCCCCTTACATCAGAGTGTCCTCCCTGTCCTCCCCCACCCACGTGTATTCAGTTTTGAAGGCAGCTTCTCGTTCCTCTCTCCAGTCATGTGATAAGTGACAAGAGATAAGGGGAGAGAGAATGGGATGTCTGCCAGCTGTCTATCTCCCCCTGCAGGCTGGAGGGAGGAGAAGGCCTAATGCTCTCTTCAGCAAGTGACGGCAGCTGCTCCACCTAACAGGAGTGAAATCGCGATCACTCATTGTCAGAGAGGAGCGGCTCGAGGACTGCGCCTGACTGGCCCACTGAGCCATCGGCTCACCGGGAAACTCCCTGTAGTCCCAATGGCCAGTACATGCCTGGCTGCATGTGGGTGGGATGAAAAGTCCACTGGTTTACTGACAGGTGGAAGGGAGAGAGCCGCGTTGCTGCAGTGTGGATATACGTTCACAGCATCTAAAGCCAAATGGATGTGAATCCCAGCTGCTTGGGAGTGTCCCAAAAAGATGTAGACCTCAGGGAGATGGAAAACAAGGGACGGATGGGCCGATGTGGATGTCAGTCAGCGTTGCTGGGGTTCTAGGGGTGCTTGTCGTTGGAGCACCTCATGGACCTGGGTGGCCTGTTTGTGATAAAGTGTACGCCCTTAGAGGGCCATGTTTACCTGGACAGGGATGCATAGGTGTTTCACGCATCCCCGTGTAGGCAGTCCAATCTATGTTAATTGGGATGCAACAGCTGCACAGGCATAGCCGCTTCTTCCAATCTGACATCCGAGTGGATGTGGGTGTGGGTGTACAACCCTGAATACAGACAGTGTGAGCTCAGGGACATGCACCTAGACCTACATGGATGCCAAATTGCGAGCAATGGCTCTGTTCATTCAGTTGCTACATCCAAAATTACATCAATGGGACTGCCTGCATCTTTGGAGATGGTAGTCCTTTCCGCTCAAACATAAAGTTGTACCGTCAGTACACAGATGATTTACTGTTCATCTGTTCAAGTGACATTAATAGCTTGGAGGAGCTTTTGGATTATTTTAATGACAACAAATTTAATTTGCAATTCACTGGACAGATGAGCAGAGAATCCATCCCTTCTTCTCAGGTAGAGATAGCAGGATTATATTGAGCTTGTAAAGGAAGCCCCTGTCAGGAAATACACTTCTCCATGCTGATTCTGGACATCCCTGTCATGTCATTCAAGGCACATCAATGGGACAGTTTAACCTCCCTGGCAGTATTCCTGAGTCTGGCTCGGGGTGGAATTTCAGAACCAATAGCGGCAACTCAGACTTCACAGGATCCAGGAAGAGCTTACTTACCTTATCCCCTGGATCCTGCAATGTCTTCTCACTGTACGAGCGGCTCGTCCTTCGCTCGATTCATCACGAAGCTGTGCTCCGTTCCCTGCGAGCATTGCGATGCACGAGGACAGAGAACGGCGCCAAATTCAAAAAGTGAAACACACACATTACATACAGTATACTGTAATCTTACAGATTACATTGCTGTATGAAATCACATCCCTTTTGTCCCTAGTGGTTTGTCCAGTGCCCTGCATGTAGTTTTATATTATAAATATTGTTCTTTCTGCCTGGAAACTGAGATTGTCCATAGCAACCAAAACTGTCTCTTTACATCAAAAGTGGTTTTAGACCAGCTAGAAAACAGCGATAATAAATTAGAATCACTTGCAGAATTGAGAGATAGTGATTTGTGGGGAGATCCGTCATCAAACACTGAAAAGTAATGACAATTCTGCAACTGAGCAAATTTCAGTTGCCCTAGTTAAAGTCCTTCTATGTCTTATTCTCAGGGTAGGGCTTATTTTTGGGGAAAGAGGATGGGGTTTATTTGGGGGGTAGGGCTTATATTGCAGCCATCACCGACACTCATGCTAGGTCTTATTTTGGGGAAACAGGGTAAGAGAGGGGGAGATCACTTTGGAATTCTGTGTAAATGTGAAGTATTTTGGATCTTCACTTTACAGACCAGAATTCCCAACAGTTTGAACTTTGAGTGGAATCAGACACATTTTTATAGCTTAATGGTAAATCGGATATCTATTTTTTGGGTGGGAATATCTAGCTTTTTGGTTTACTTCTTTAGGGAGAATAATCTAAACTAAACTTGTTTGCTTTAGGTCAGCTTCATTCATGTATATATATATATATATATATATACTTTTGTGCATATATTCTCCACAATTTTGCATATATGCTTTTCATTTTTAAATATCTATGTTTTTTGTTCACTTTTGTTCACTTTCAAGTTTGTTTATTTTTTTGTGTTCTCATTTACTATTCCATTTCTGTGCAGGGGGACACTTGAGTGCTGATTGGTACTTTTGTGAATCTTTACTGCACATGTGTGAAGCTCGAGATAATGGTTGCAGTTAATTGATTGTGCACACCTGTTTCACCATTCAATATTTTTAAATATATAAAGTGTGCAGACTGCATTGCTTTGTGGTATTGATCAGGTTCCTTTCACAGGAGCAGACCGATCAGGTCCGCCTGTCCATTTTTCAGACAGACCCAATTGGACAATCCATTGTTCTCTATAGGGAGGCGGATGCAAATGGGCATGTGTCCAATTACATATTCAAAAAAAATCTTTCCAGGGTAGTACTGTGGATGTGTGTGAAGGTAGCAAAGTGCCACATCCTAATCAATCTGGAAAGTATATCATGAAAAAACATGGCACCGTGCAACAGAATTTGTTTTTACAAAAAATATACATTTTTAATTCATAATTCATATATAAATCACCTTTTTGCATGGATGGCAAATGGGGCTACAATACTCGTTCCCTTATTATTATAGTTAGGATGTATATGTATGTATATAGTATATACTATCTAAAAAAAATATTGTTATTGCATACTTTTGTCTATTTAGAATATGTACTCACACACCTGAATAATCACAATGTCACGTAACAGATTGAGCTTCAACGAGCTACCTTAACCCATGCCAATCCCCCTGGACTTTGGCAGCCTTATGTCTTCTGCCTGATGCAGTGATTCATCTATGAGATTGGTTCGGGCCTTGACACCATAGTACTCTGCCTTTTGAGTATCCAATTTTTTCTCTGATCTTTTAAAAAGTTTCCTGTCATTTATATATGAAATTAAAATAGTTTACCCCTGCCTGCATCCATTCTGATCCGGTCCGTCAAAAACAGATGGATAGCATTCCCCTTCTGGACAAGCGGTCTATTTCCGTCTGACCACCCCATAGAGAACAGCGGGCTGCATCCGTGTCTGCTATGCATCAGAGGAGTGGACGCGGATCTGCCATCCACCTGCTCAGTGGGGATCAGCGGATAGATCCCCAACTGAGCAGGTGGATTCACTTGAAAGAGTCCACTCCATGTGAAAGGGGCCTTACTATGAGTTTTATTTTACTTATTTTTTTATATTTTTTTACTTTTTTTGGTCTTTGGTTTGATATCAGAGGTCTAAATAGAACCCTGATGTCCCTTTTTTAAAGCAGAAAAAGGAACTGAAGACAGTCCCGGTGAGGGGTCTGGTGGGGGGGATCAGAGTGGCAAGGAGACATAATTTGATCCCATCTAAGCCCCTGCAGCACCTGAAGCCAGCAGAAGAGGCAGTGGAAGCAGCTCGAGGGATCAGGATTAAGGGGGGGTGGATTGGTATGGGGGAGGAAATCAGTGCTGAGGGGGAGGGATGCAGGAGAAAGCTAAAGAAGAGCAGGGGAGATTTTTTGGAGCAAAATGAGTGGTGGGAGGTAGAGAGCTGGAGACAAGGAAGAGGTTCCGATTGGGGGTCACATCTGAGGTGAATAACTCTAGTCAGCGGATTGTAATCCACTGATCAGAGCTATAGCAGTCTGCTGAATAATTCTTCCAAAAGTTTATAGTCACCGAAGTGACCATGAGCTTATATATTTAAAACCTGGCCAGCTGGAAGCAGTGCTGTATGTCCATAGGCCATATGGACCTGGCAATGAAAGGGATAAAGCCTCACCTGGAAGCCTGCTAAGAATTCACTGAGAGTCTGAAAGGTGTAGCAGCTGTATGGATTTTTACACACATTCAAGTGTGTGCTTGAGTACTGGGACAAATGAGTGGCCCTTAACGGAATCTGTCAGAATTCAGGGCTATAAAATACCCATCTACCCATCTTCTCCACAATATAGGGAGGATACGTTCTGTAGCCCACAAGAAAAGTTAGGAACAATGGACATAATATCGGTCAGAAAAGACAGAGAGCAAAGGAGGTATAAGCTTTTCACATTTCTGGCAGGAACAGAACTGCCACCACTAGCACATCTATGAGTTATTGGCTGTAGTTTATGTTCTGACAATGAGGTCTACCATGATAATGTTCTGCTCATATCAACTTACTTTCAGTTCCCCAATGGAAGAGAGCAGTCCTGCACCATATGCACGTAACTGTCCATCTTGTTTGCAAAGACCAAATTCAATAGTAAAAAAGTAGCACTGGAAAGTAAACAAAATAGAATTGCATTAGAAAATTCAAGAGAATGGCAACAATGAGAGAAGCTGTAGTATAACAATTTTCTGAGAAATGCATATTATTATTGTTAATAATGTTTAGTTATTGAAGAAAGCATGGATTAGTTGGACATAGAGTGTAGCTTTACACTACAACCCCCTATGATCCTTGAAAATGTCCCAGTTTTGCTTTTGTAGTGAGGATCAATGGATATTCAGCAGGCATCTCTCTGTTTATTAATTATGACATGCCTACCATTCTACCAACTTGTACGTCCACCATTCCCAAGTAGGGTTGGGCAAATGGTTTGGGCCGAGCATGAGTTCAGGTCAATCCATTGGCTGTTTGCAGAGTTCAGGGAACACCCGAATTTTCAGGGTGTTCAGTGGGTATCCACAGTAAGGATACACTGAGAAAGGGGCAAGTGGACATCTTGTTACATCCATCGGTGCTGTGCATTTCACCCTTTTTTTTAACAGTAAACTGAGCTTATAAGGTGAAATACAGCATTTAGAAATCCGGACTGCTTAGATGTTCAATTGAAAAAGCAGCTGCAAACCTGCTGATCTGACAGGTCTGCTAATCTCACAGAATACCTCTGATTTGATAATTCAACATGTAAACAGTCAGACGGATTTCTAAATCCTGTATGTTACCATATAAGCTCTGTTTACTGTTAAAAATAAGTGTGAAATGCAAGACTCCGGTAGGTGTAGCAAGATGTTTTCTTGTGCCCTCCTCAGTGTATCCTTACTGTGGAGGAGTGCGGGGTATAGCAATAGCAAGATGGCAGTGATGGAACGTCACTACCATTACAAATTCTGACAGGTCACGAAATCTGATGAAACACCGGCAATTGCAACCGTGAGTCAATTTTACATGCTATTTGACTCATTTTTTTCTTTAGAAAAAATAGGAGAAAAGATATCTCCAAAAGGAAGAAATTTAATTTTTTCTGCAGCATGTTCTATGCATGCTATAGATGCACTACTTTACAGGCAGACTAAGGGGAACCCCCCCCCCCCTCCACCGGCACTATACTTAAAAAGATTTTTCATTTTTATTGTTTCACTGTTTGGCTTTCATAGACTTCAACAGGGTTCGCCATTCAAACTTCGGTTTGCAGCAGAACTCCCGAACAGCCCATCTCCACAGCGGAATGAATGGGGGGGGGGGGGGGGTGGACTACACACACCTGGCACCAGTCTGACCAATTAAAAGTAAGTTAAATATCACTGATATCCAGCCGGGATCCTTCAGTTGATCCCTGACTGGAATGGTGGAAACATTGCCTGAATAGTACTGGGGTAAGGAGGTTTTTGCTGGGGGACTATAAAGACACATAGGCCATATATAACTTATAAATTATAAAATGTATCCTATTAATTTTTGGTAGCCTAGACTTGAGGCACAACATGCTCTAAAAGATACTGCGGCATATTACAGGTATCTTGTTATAAATAATTGTTTTTTTTATCACTTTTTGGCACGTTGAGAGAGTTTTTTTATGAGTGTTTTATATTTAGGTACCAGTACTTCTACACGCACTTTCACATTCATTTTTTAGACAGGGCATTATTTAGCCCCAATTTAAAGCTACAATCACTGTTGTTTGAAATAGGTTTTAGTCAAACAACATCCATGTATTACACAATTTTCACTAGTTGAGATACTTAAATTTAAAAAAATATATAGTTGGCATATACACAACAATAATAATAAATTTTTTAGCAGTTGGTAGTTGCTCTTTTCTTCAAATACTTTAAAGTGATTTTATTTATTATCTTCTTATTTACATATTTCAGTGATGATAACAATTTCTCCTCTTTCCTCTCTCCACTCCCCTTCCTCTTTTTCTTTTTTTTTCCTTTCATGTGCTTTGGACGGTTTTTGGTTACATTTTATGTAACCAATTTTAGGTGTGTTGCCCCCGTCTTTCCCGTCTGGTGGAGGCCTTTTTTCCTGTGATCTCTTGTAGGCCCTGCGGGGGCCTCGTGGTCGCACCTTATGCCTTTCCCCTTGGTGAGACCCCTGTTATTTGGACATGGCTAATGCCGCATCGAATTTTGGGACTACCTTTGAATGAGGAGGATGTTCTTTTAAAAAAGTCTCTGGTCTTAAACGCATCTGATGAAAAGGGTAAATATGGGATATATGTTTTATGTCCTTATCCATTTTTTTGATAATTCACTATAATAAAAATGATCCATTGTTGTATTAACAGAAATACGAAAAACCCCCTGTAGAAGACCATTATTTGTTCTGCGTTGAAATGCATTGGGGTATTTCCATACATCGAATGGCTTTTTAAGTGAGAAATATGGGAACGCTATGTTAAAACATTCTAATTATTAATTGTCAAGTAATGGGATTGCTGTATCTTTTCATCGATATTTGCTCTTTGCGTGTACCAGAGCCTATATTTTATTGTTGATGTAATAATTTCTGAGATGTACGATCATTCTACCATTTTGTACTAATAAAAAATTCATACTTTTTTAAGTAAAGATGTTTTGCATCTCTCAAATTGCTGCTAAAAAACCCCATGGGGAGTTCCTTCTTGAATTTTCTTTGTTTCATATTTATCGGGATGTGCAGCATCCATAGATCCAAGTTATATGTCCATCCCCCCCTCTTTTTAACAGCCCATCTCTATTCTCAAGCATAACATTCTCACTCTGATCACTGATATTATTTGTTGCCATGGCACAAGTGAAAAAATTGGTTAGATTTTTCATGTTATGTTCCTACTCATCTCACTGTTGTCACAAGATACAGAGATGTTAAGCTGTCCTCTGATCCTCTCCATATTTTTATGCGTGGCTTACCACTCACACTGGTCCCCAGCAGTGACTTATACTTTGAGATTCTTTTATTTCTCATTTTACTCCATGAGGTACGTTGATGCATGCTGTCTTCAGTATAGAAATGAGAAAGATGAGTTTATTAATTTTGTACTTGACCAAAATTACAGACCTAGTGATCTTGTTAAACAGAACCAGGACACAAGAGGCCTCCCTGATGAGCTGACCCTTTATGGGAAGGACTAAGAACTCTTTATTATGGGTTGCTGATAGGCCCCATTATGTCCTAAATAACCATTTTACTTTGCTATTGAGTCACTGTAAAAGAAGATATATGCATGAGAAGTCTTTTGCTTCCGGGTATCACTTTTTCTTCTTTTTGTGGTACAAGTGTGACCTAACAAAGATGAGCATTGTCAGAATGGACTAGGTTGGAGAAACGTGCTTACTATGCTATCAAGGCACAGTGTGTGATGCTTTTTTTAGGATCTCCCTGCAATTGTAAGGGTGACTAAGTCATGTAGTCATACTTACAAATGATCAAATATTTTGAATGGACCTTTTGAAAAATTGTAAAAGAGTGGCCACAGCTGTTCTGTATCACTGATATCAGTTTGGCAAGAACAGTGGTTGTTGCAGTACTTGCCACCCTGGATTTTTGCATGGTGGGGGCACTGGCATTATCTCTGTCACATCCACTACCACCACACCTCTTTTCCAATGGCATCTTGAGCTACAGCACCCATTGTTTCAATTATACTCTTCAATTTACTGTAAACAAAAAAAATTGAAAGAAATATACTGTCTAAAAAGCATATTAGATTTATTTGGTGTTGAATTAAGTTAAAGCACAAAACGGCAACATGTGTGCACCTGAAGGGAATTCTTTTTTTTTTACAAGGCTTGACATATAAAGTAATTAAGAATGTAAACCTGCAATAATAATTTGTTATAACACACCACCACATGTGTCTATGCAACAAGCCCACCATTCTAACATATACATCAAGTAATAATTAAACAATACATATTAATCTTAATTTTTTTTGTCTAGAAATGTACTGTAGGCTGCATTGCAGATAGCAATTAATAAATTCACAGTTTTTACAGGGGTTATTAGAGGAGTAATCTTAGGGATGTGCCATATTTTCAGGCCGAGAGCACGCAGTGCATAGATGGTTTTAAAAGCAAAATAATGACAGTTAGATAACCTCCTTCAAGGCTCAGCACACTCCATACATTTCTTAATGGCCGTTGAATCAAATTACTTATATAGCAGAGACTAAACCACCAGCGACTTGGCCATCTAAGATTTTAGTTGGCTGACAAGGGAATGACTATCCATGTATTTCTGTTTTCTACCCAGATGCTCCAAAATGGAAGACAGCAAACTTTAGTAAAGATGGCCACAGCTTAGTTTTTGCTAACACACATTAGTTTGTCTCATCGTCTTCCCTAACCCCAATAACCAGAAATTACCCTAGGTATAGCATAGTGAATACAAGAGGCAAGAACCATATCACCAGTTTCAGAGGAGTTTATTTTAAAAAAATGCCCCGCACCCTGATAATTTTGTCTTTTTATTGAAACATTGGTATTGATCATCTTCAACATCCCAACCCTCTTCTTATTCTTCTCATCACTCTGAAACAGTTTCCATGTCCTGTCACTATATCTTCATAACCAACTTTCAACTCTGAGTCTGCCCTAACATAGTTACAACTAGTATCACTAGTATTAAAATAAGTAAAGCCTAACATATTCAGGGCAAAGAGACAATGCCAGTGCCCAAATAGCAAGCAATTGAGGTGCAATTTTGAAAATGACTTGCTAAGCTATTGTTAGACTTGCCAGGCTTCATAAGTTTGTTGCACAATTGCTGCAAGGCCACATTGCGTGACTCCAGATCAACTTTTTTTGCTAACCTTCTGTAGGTCTGCTGCAAGTTCTAGTTCAATTATGTTCTGCAAAAGTCATCCTACCATTGGGTTCACTTTTACTTGGAGAGATCTTGCTGTAGACTCACCACTACAACTTTACCCTTGCTAGAAACTTGCCATGCACATTTGCTACAAATTGGAAACTAGAACTTACGCTTCAAGTGCTCTGCAAGTGTAAAACATGCCAGTGAAAATGTGCAGCAAGTTAAGACTTACAATTCAACACTGACACAAATTTGTAGCAGCTTTCCTTGCTAAATGGGTGCTAAGGAGACTCCTGACCTAATGATATCCCCTGGTCCCTCCTTCCTTCATTGCAGCAGATACTAAAATCCCCAGTGCCAGCTGGTGTCAGATACTAGAAGGATCCCTGAAGTTACTCCTTCAGTAACGTGACAGTGATTTTGCCTATCAGTTGGCTTTTAGACTTGAGACCTGTCGCATGGGAAGAAGTCTATGCTTTCCCATACCGGAAGCACCAGGTATTTTCACCAGCTGAAGCAGCTACAAGAGTGGCAGGAAAGTGTTGGCAAGTTATCATTTAGTCAAGGAGGTGGACATTTTCACAGAAAGGCTCACTTTGCCCTGATTGGTATCTGTTTATTAATCATATATAAAACACAATAACATTGGTGTAAATTATTAACCAGTGCAGTCATTTTGTTTGTTTGTTTTGTTTTTTTATTAGTAGTAGCAACTAGAGTATGTCGGTGTCTATGGAATTACTATGGTGCACTGCTTAGCAAAATAAACCTGTGTTCACATACAACATCCAATCATGTTAAAGGGAGAGTTAATTGTTCATATTCCCCTGCACATGACTGGATGTTTGACATACACAGAGGTTCATTTTGTTTCTCTTCAAATTGTAGAAAATCAAGCCTTGTGTGTCTGAATTGACAGACAATATAATAATGTCATTATTTCCCTTTGCTTCACCCCCTCCCTATTCTGAGCCTCATTACCACCAAACCCTAAAATGTTCCCTGCCTTACACTTGCTATCTGACAACTACCAAGTCACCTTACGACACTAAAAAGTCAGAAGAAGTGATAATAAGAATTGTTGACAGCTAGTACTGTCTATTAATTTGCAAATGCCTGTCAAAGACTGTATTACAAAGAAAGGGTATAAAGCGCCAAAGAAATGTCTGTTGCTGTAAAAAAAAAAAAAAAAAAAAAGCACTGCTGATGTGCTAAGGATAAAGATGAGTAAAAATAAGGAGTGTTGTCTGTGACTTGTACAGGTCCATGTTTTTTATGCTGTAGGTATTCTGATAATAATAAAGAAGAGAATCAAAAAGCATGGTATATAGCAGTAACTGCCTTTCTATGCAACAATGTTAAGGGGCTGTTGTCTGAGGATGATGAATATGAAACAATGGACGTGATAAACTTTCTATTTTCCCATAATAGCCAACATGCTTCAAGCTCTCACTTTTGTAGGCCTGATTTGAAAATAAAACAAGAATTCTGACTGGTTGCTCATGCAATGAGGCTGTATCTGTCACATGTTGCCTAGCATGTTGAGAAGGCAGAAAAACAAAGGGTATATTAATATGTCTGCAGGGCAGTACATTCTGCCGATGTAACCCCGGTATAAAATTAGTGTAGATATTTTGGAATTGAGGTAAGTGGTCCCAACATCCTGCAATGAGCAGTTATCTCATTTTCCATAGAGCGCCATATGAAAATCTGACAGTGTATGACCAACAGATTAAATGCATTAATCATACTCAATAACTTGGTAGAAAACAAAAACAAGTAAAATAATTAGAATTTTTCACAAAAAATACTGCAACCCAATTATGTTATTATATTATCTATCTGCCTTTCACATTTTTATAACAAATACTATCTCTGAATTCAGTTCTTAAAACAAAGGAGACATAATTATATACCCCTCTTTAGCCTCGCACACACGAGTTTGGCTTTTGTCACCCAGAATAAAATAAATAGGATTCATTGTGGTACAGTTTAAGTACCTATTATTTTTCAAAAGCTTTTTATTTTTGCCAGTATATAATTACATTTATGTAACAGGAGAATTGTGAAGAGAATTCATTAATAAAGCTGTGCCTGGTCTCATTTAATCATCGCTGGCAGAGGTTTGATAGTAGCATCCAGAGACTGAAGGCAGAAGTCACTATTATTGTTAATTAATAGAATGCCTGTGCACATCAGGATAGATCGATTTGATTGGTACAGATCATGGTGCTGATTTATTACAGCCTGCTTGAAGGATGGTATAATTATTGATATTTCATGCTGCAGACACTGCAGATGAGCTACAAGTAAACTCAAGCCAGACATACACATTAAGTGAACTTAAAAACTGTTATTTGCAGAGAGCAAATGTATATACTTAGAGATGAAATGTTTTCTAGACAGAAAGTAGCTATTATACCAGTGCTTGATTGTCCACTACGTGACCAAAATTATTATTTTAAAACATCTGCTGCTCCTAAGATACTGTGCAGTGTGTCAATGACATTCACACACAGCCAGTATTTGGAAACCGCAGTGAGGACACATACAGGCAATAGCAGCCCATGTCATATAATACATAGCAGGATGATTAGCACCTGTGGCCAGGGCTTCCTTACATTTTGTTTTGAAATTCCGACTTTGCAGCCGATTTACGCAGAATGCTTTTGCTCCTGGGGAAAAAAATGAGAACGTTGGCCTGAGAACAGTCAAATCTGCAGAAAATAAACGCTTGCAAGTGATTAGCCTATTTTACAGATTGCCGGATTTATACCATCAAATCAAGGTCATTATTTTAGTGTAGCAAAATCCTTACAGAAAGACTAACATTTTCTTTTTTTAAATATGTGCATAAAAATCTAAAATAAAGATCAAGGCATTCCAACCTGTTTAGTGGTAACTGGTTTCAATCAGTAATTACCTATTTTGCATATGTGAAGCGGATCACTTTGAAAAGTAAGTTGAGTAAGTGAGTTAAAATGTCAGACATAAAGTTCTGCTCTAATTTGATGAGAAAGGTCTAAGAATCCCTGATTACACATAACTCTGCGTTTTATGTTATGTTTAGATAAAAGTATGTGTTTTTGTATGACTCTACAACAGTTGAAGGTTTAAAATGTGAGGCTGAACTTCTGTAATAGATTATAAGAGTATTCACATGCTATTTTGTGACGCAGATAACAAGATGGTCATACAGTGATTTTAACTCATAAGCTGAACCCCATTGGTCTCAATGGGGACCTGTCAACACTCTCCAGTCGTCATGACAATTTTCACCAATATAGACCTACATACTGCAACTTTATGAGAAAAGAGGGACACAATATAGCATAAATGCAGGCAAAGGATCAACCCTAACAACCCCTAGTTCCACAAACCAGGTATAATATGCAAAACAATATTGCTCAAACTGACAAATTTTGTTTTAACCATTACTTTTATGCTGTTGAAACAAAACATCTGTACAAAAAACTTCACACTAAAGAAAATGTTTTTCAGAGAGATCCTAGGATTGCGAAGTGTCCAAAATCTCACAAGAATATTTTCTAACTTTTTTCAGAATGGTTTTGTATTCACAGCATTAATGCTGCAATTTTGATGTGGAAGAGGGTACTATGCAATACTTTGCATTTTATTTTTTTTAATTTTAATAATAGATTTTACCAAACGTATTTTTACCAAAAAGGGGTACCAAAAAGAGGTACCAAAAGTGGGGAGAGGCATATGTTCCACTTACAGTACATTATGAAGCTCTATTCCAGCTCCAGGTACCTCAAACCAGCATTTTTGAACCCTGATGTAACCCTCAACATTTTTCTTGAAACCCTCAGCAAGTGTAAGCCCCTGTACACACGGCCGACAACCAAATCCGTCGGATTTTGTCCGTCGGATCTTGGCCAAAACTGTTGCATACACACGGTCGGACAAAGTTGTAAAAAAATCCGATCTTTCAGAACGTGATGACGTAATTTCGTTACGATGGGACTACATTCAGGCTAGTAGCCAATAGCTTTGATGTAGGAATTTGATCTGAGCATGCGTGGCACTTGGTCCAATCAAAATTCTCTACACATGATCGGAGTATGTCCGACCGGCCCAGTTGGTCGGGAAATATTTCCAACAAGTTGGAAAATTGGGTCCGACGGATATTCGGACGGAATCAGTCTGATGCATACCACACACAGTCGGATTATCCGACAACACGGTCCGATAGGACACATTCCGATGGATTCTCCGACCGTGTGTACAAGGGCTTAGATTCAAAGTCGATCTTATTTGTATTGAATTGTCTGTATTTGAGAGTTATTCCCTCACTATCCCAAGAAGTCCTTTCACGTCATTTCCTGGTGATATGACAAGAAATAAGTGGAAATCTGCTCTGCAGGGGAATTGCCAATAGCAAGGATGCTGAACTTTATTACTACTATGACCGGGAAATGCACCAACCAGCACTTAATAACCCTCTGCACAACATTTGTCTTCTACATCCTTCTATGGGTCCACCGCTTGTTTGGGCTTCACTTTGGAGAAACAAGCACCCCCCACTCCTATCGCTAAATAAATCTAGTGCAGAGATGTAATTCTAGAAGTTGTCTTTTTTTTTTTCAGAACCAACGAAATGTGTGCAAACATATTGCTTGATTTGTTAAAGGTAAATAGATTATTTTCAAGGGAAGTTCCATTTTGCAAGGGAATTTGACCCAGAGCTCGGTGAATGTGGTGAAGTTTAATTTTGTAAAGAATGCCCAATCACATGCAAGGACAAAGAAGACAGCATTTTTGCTTGCACATGATTGGATGCTAGAAGTCAGTAGAACTTCACTTTATTTAATAAGCGATGAGATTCTTTGCAAAATACAACTTCCCTTGCAAAGTGAAGAAACTATTTGCCTTTTTTGCAGAGATCTGTAAGTAATCCTGCAGGTAGGTTTCCATGTTCTCATGCCTCTTAAGAGACGTTACACCTTTTCAAATAATCTCTTTAATGCTACATAATGATGTTGTGAAGATCTAGTAAGGTGAATACAGAAGCTATATTTCTTATGTTTTTTGCTATAGGAAGCTGCTCCATATAATTTCTGATCCAGTCATCCAGTAGCCTTATGCCTCTAGCCTTTTGGGTTGAGTTTTTAGGAAAGTGTGCAATCCAAAAATCTATACCATGTATAGCAGCAATGGAGATTTAGGCCATTTCACGCTTGACATATATTTAATATGTAGCTGAATATATGCATGTTAATATTTTGATGCCCATGTAACCATGGTCTTATATAAAGAGGTTTTCACTTTAAAGTGATAATTGGAAAATCTGTGTTATTTACATCCAGAAAGAAAGCCAAAGCTTAGTGCCCATTGGACCGTTTTACAATTTGATACATATAATCCCATAGTCCGCAAAGATCTCTTCAGCATATGTCCATCAATAGATTTGCCAATTAAAGAGATGGATAGGTTGCATCACATATCTCAACTCATTTCATGAACAATAATTTACTTCCTCAGGAGTTGATGCTACTGACAGCTACTCAATTCCTGAGGAAGTGAATTATTGCACATAAATCACACTGAAATTTGTGATGCAGCTTATTCATCTCTTTAATTGGCAAATTCATAGATCTTTTTGATCATGTGATTATATGTGTCAAAATGTAAATAAGTCTTTGATGCAAAATACGTTTTTAATCTTATATATATATTTTTATATATTGAATAAAGTGGATTATCGTCAATACATTCTATTTGTGTGTTTGATTACCTACAAAAAGTCCCATGGGAACTAAGACTTGGCTTTTTTTTAAGTAAAAAAGGACGGAGGTATACAAGCCTATGTACTAGAGCCAATAGTCTGTTGTTATTTACATCCAATGTGGTCTTGAGCATCTCAAAGCCTAATGCTTTGAGGGTAAATAAATGTAAAATGGTTTCTAAGGCAGGACTGCTCCATGTCAAAGAAAACTGGGTTGATCACTTCAGACCTGTATATTTGCAGATCAGATTCAGAATCAGATCAGTGGGGTTTCATATCAGGAGACATTTCACAAGTTTTCAAGTTTCTGTTTAAGGCTAGGTTCACACCGTAGCGATGCGGGAACGCCGCGAATCCGCGGCGTTTTCCCGCATCGCATGCCTCCCGCCGGCAGTTCACACTGCCCTATGCGGACTGCTGGGAGTGTCAATGAAATCTTAATGACACCCCCAGATCCGTCCGCATATCGCAGTGCGATCTGCACACTCGGACAGGAATCGGATCGCATGGTGTGAACACCCATGCGATCCGATTCTGCTGCGGACCAAAAAAAGGGTCCCGTGCGAGTTTGCGGCGGGTGCGATGCGAATTCAGCCATACTATCTGTATGACTGAACTCGCATCGCTACAGAGATCGGATGTGATTTGCACTGCAGTGCGGTGCAAATCACATCCGGATCTCCCACCCGCAGCAGTGTGAACCCAGCCTGAAACTGGAAGAACTTTGTCAAGGAAAAATCTTGTTTTAAAGTTTTGCACAGTCCCTATCTGGTCACAACTTGGCCCTGAAGTTAGTGCCTTCAGAGCTTATACACTTTCAAATTTCTGGAAGAAGTGACACCACTTAAAGTAGATCTAAACCCAGTCACCGAGATCTCATTAAAACTTTACCATGTTAATGTAATTACAAAAGTTTTTTCAATATACAGTGCCTTGAAAAGGTACTCAAGAATACGGGGAATTTAGTAGGTTTCTTTGTAATTATTGGATAAGAAGTCATTCATGTGTTAGTGATTAGTTTGATGACCTGCACAAAACCATGGAGATAAAAAAGACATGAGTAAAAAATAGGTTTCTGTCTAAACATAATGACATTTAAAGCTCTCCATATATGGATGAATTATAGCTACATATATCACATCAGTGACGTGATTACATACGTGCGTCCAAAAAAAACGAATTAAGAAAAGATAATTGTAAAAATAATCAGTAATAAATAATGAATGATTCATCAGGTATAATAAAAAGTAATCAGGTTTAAAATTCATAAAACATATTGAAAATGAATCATGAATCATGAGAAATCAAAAGAGTACAAGAAGTATTTTTATAAAAAAACATAATACAAGAACAATACAATTAATATTTCTTCCTCAGTACCAACAGGATGATATTACAATCATAAATTTTTTTATAACCAGTTACCTGTATGTATACATTTTTATAATTATGTTGTTACCTATGATACCAAAGTTATAAATATATTGTTTTATTTGGATGGGAGAAGACATTGATATTATCATACATAACCTATTTTATTTACCATATACTGTATAAGCATTTTTCCGGGTTAAAAACGGATGGAATGTCAAAAAGGACTCTTGATAGTGAAAATATCCTAAATATGATCCCGTTTAACATTTTTGTTTTTATTTTTACATAGCATTAAGGCTGGGTTCACACTGCTGCGGGGGGAGATCCGGATGTGATTCGCACAGCAAATCACATCCGATCTCCGTAGCACTGCGAGTTCAGCCATACAGATAGTATGGCTGAACTCGCAGCTGTCCCGCAGCAAACTCGCACAGGACCCTTTTTTGGGTCCGCAACGGAATCGGATCGCATGGGGGTTCACACCATGCGATCCGATTCCTGTGCGAGTCGGCAGATCGCACTGCGATATGCCGACGGATCTGGGGGTGTCATTAACATAACATTGACACCCCCAGCCGTCCGCATAGGGCAGTGTGAACTGCCGGCGGGAGGTATGCGATGCGGGAAAACGCCGCGGATTCGCGGCGTTCCCGCATCGCAATAGTGTGAACCTAGCCTAAATGAGCAGGCTAGTGTGCTATGTGTAGGAGCAGTGAAGAGTGGTGTGATGCGTCATTACACGCTATTGCGCTTTTTCCTTTTTGTCTTTATTAGAATGTCAGGGAATGACACTTCATACAAGGCTATTCACCACCATGACGTAGTGACCCTTGTGTTCAACACAGCTCATGGGAAATAATGTAAATGACTTGTCATAATAAGAAAAAAAAGGTTGGGAGCACTATAAGGCTGTATGTGGGAACACACCAGCCAACATCATGATATAATGCATTGACACAATTTTCCTTTAAAATGCCATGAAGACCACCAGAAACTTCTAATTGCTGCTTTAAGCAGACCAAAACAAAGTGGCACATAATTGTGAAGTTGAAGGAAAATGGTTTCCAAAGTTTTTAACAAATAAATATGTTAAAAATGTGGCATGCATTTGTATTCAGCCCCCTTGAGTTAATACTTTGTAGAACCACCTTTCACTGCATTTACAACTGCAAGTCTTTTTGGGTATGTCTCTACCAGCATTGCACACCTAGAGAGTGACATTTTTGCCCATTTTTTGAAAAATAGCTCAACCTCTGTCAGATTGGATGGAGAACTTCTGTGAACATAAATTTTCAAGTCTTGCAACAGATTCTCAATTGGATTTAGGTCTGAACGTTGACTGGGCCATTCTAACACATACATATACTTTTATCTAAACCATTCCATTGTTGCTCTGGCTGTATGCTTAGGGTCATTGTTCTGCTGGAAGGTTAATCTCCTCCCCAGTCTCAAGTCTTTTGCAGACTATAACATGTTTTTTTCTAAAATTGCCCTGTATTTGGCTCCATCCATCTTCCCATCAATGCTGACCTTTTCCCTGTCCTTGCTGAAGAAAAGCATCCCCACAATATGATGCTGCCACCACCATGTTTCACGGGGGGTATGATGTATTTAGGGTGATATTCAGTGTTAGTTTTCCACCACACATAGCGTATTGCTATTAAGCCAAAAAGTTCAATGTAGGTCTCATCTGACCAGAGCGCCTTCTTCCACATGTTTGCTGTATCCCCCACATGGATTCTCACACACTGCAAATGAGACTTTTTATGGCTTTCTTTCAACAATGGCTTTCTTCCTGCCACTCTTCCTTAAAGGCAAGATTTGTGGAGTGCATGACTAATAGTTGTCCTGCAGACAGATTCTCCCACCTGAGCTGTGGATCTCTGCAGCTCCTCCACAGTTACCATGGGCCTCTTGGCTGCTTATCTGATTAATCCTCTCCTTTTCCAGCCTGTCAGATTAGGTGGCTGGCCATGTCTTGGTAGGTTTGCAGTTGTGCCATACTCTTTCCGTTTTTAGATGATGGATTGAACCAGTGGTGGCTGGTGCTCAAAATTGTTTTGGGGGGAGCAAACAAACTGCCCATCATATGCAGCCATTGTGCCATCAAATCCAGCCACTGTGCCATCAAATGCAGCCACTGTGCCCATCAAATGCAGCCACTGTGCCATCAAACACAACCACTGTGCCCATAAAATACAGCCACTGTGCCCCATCAAATGCAGCCACTTGTGCAAATTATATGCAGCCACTGTGCCCCATCATTTGCAACCACTTGTGCCCCATTATATACAGCCATGCTGTTATTCAGGTGCCTGTCATCCAAAAAGAGGACTGAACAGTGCTCCATGAGATGTTTAAATATTGGCATTTTTTTATAACCTAACCCTGCTTTAAACTTCTCCACAACTTTATCCCTGTACTGTCTGGTGTGTTTCTTGGCCTTTTGATGCTGTTTGTTTACAAAGGTTCTCTTACAAATCTCTGAGGGCTTCAGAGAACAGATGTATTTTTTATTGAGATTAAATTACACACAGGTGGACCCTATTTGCTAATTAGGTGACTTCTGAATGCAATTGATTCTACTAGATTTTAGTTAGGGGTATCAGAGTAAAAGGTGCTGAATACAAAAGCACACTATGCTTTTCAGATATTTGTAAAATAAATGTTGAAAACCATTTCTCATTTTGCTTCCACTTCACAATTATGCGCTACTTTGTATTGGTCTATCACATAAGACTTATATTTTTGGTTGTAACATGACAAAATGTCAAGGGGTTTGAATACTTTTCCAAGGCCCTGTACAATTTTCATTCAACGATTACCTGGTGATTCTGTCCTGAAGGTCTTTGTTAAAGCACTTTGTATAGGGTGACAACTGTCCTCTAATTGTGATCTTGCATTGTCACTGCATAGCATTTAGAAATGTAACTTGTGAATGATAACTTTCACAAAAAAAAGCTTGCAAGTTAAAAAAAAAGCAGAGTTACACTAGAAGGAACATTTTCCAAGTGGTGGAAGTCAATGGAGATGACACTGAAGGGCTAAACTGAAGGGGTGAAGGGCTACTACATGTTGAAAGTCCCCTCACTGCAACATGAATGTGTGGTAATCAATGTAGCTGCAGCAAATATACTGCAAGAGATAAAAATTATTTGGCCAAAATTAAGAACACAAGTGTAACTTTCCCATTGGTTGCTAGAGGATAAACTTATACGCTTTAAAATATATTTTTTCCAGGATATGGATGATAGCAGAATAGCTATATAGAGCCAAGCTATTTTATCTATCATCATGAGCATTTAATTACTGTAATGAAGTTAGAAATGAATAGGCGTCTACTGATGACAGGCATATGACGTCTCAAATGAAGCACAATTATAGGCTCCATGCAATAAAACAGATGTCTTCTGAATAGCACAGTGAGCTTCCTTCCTGCTGATTCAGGATAATGGAACAACAGGCATGCTAAGAAAGGACTAGATCACCTGATCACATCTGGAATACAGCAGTTTTTCCTCCCTGTATACAAAATGATTTGGTTCTTCTTTGAGACTCCTGCTTCTTTTTTTTATATGGAACTATTGGCAAATTTTAAAATGACAATTATGTTGTGGTCCCTAACTAGCATTAACAAAGAAGTTTTTGGTTTTCTAAGTAATATAGTTTTTTGCCTGTTGATTCTGCCAGTAGAACAGTTGTTTTCCCCTTTTCTGTAACAGGTAGACAATGCTCTTTCAAAGTAATTGCAGTGTATTTTAGTGAGATTATGATTCTAGTGAGCACTAAAATCAGATATATGATGTTTTACTGAAAATGCATACTTTGTGGTTTATTATGTGTTGGAAGACAATATGATTTAATATATTTCTGGAGTTTCTTTCTGGTTGATACAACCAAGCCTTTGCTTTCTTGGGGCAGTCTGAAATGTAACAGGTTGCACATGAAAGCTTTGTAGTATATCTGAAAGAATAGATCAAGCCTCCATCAAGGCTGAACAAGCTTGGCTCCGGACCATCTGATGTTATAACACTATGCAAGCAAACTTGAAAGGGACCATAGCTGACACGATGATTGATAAATGTCCTGCTACAGAAGATCAAAGGACTAAAAGGCATTGAAGATATATAGGCATGATACATGGACTATGCTACCCCTAGAAGCAAATACAGCAGGATGGACATTTATATAATATATTGAGGAGGACTGCCCCATAAGTACTGTGATTCATCAAATATCTAGATGGGATGGCAATGGGGTTGGGTCTGGATGGTGTATGATTGAAGTATGAAGGGCTGAATGTGCCAGAGAGCTTTCTCTCTCTCTACCCCTTTTCTCTCTTAGCTTGTGCCCCAGCCTCATGGCTCTTTCTACCATTTTGAGCCTCATTGCTATCTCTCTACCATTTTGAGCCCAGCCGAGGAGACAGTGAGATAAGTATATTTGATGTTCTTGTATTATATGCTTTGTAATATCTTTCTTTAGTATTTTCATATTAGCGTTTTCCTATTTTCTTAGAGAATAAATATGACTTTGTTTTATTAAGCAGTGAGCTTGTTTTCATAGGTAACCTTATATCACTGTGTTATCAACAGTAACTATCAGAGTTTTAATAGACTAGCTAACTATATGAATAGACAAATTAATACATATATGGAATAAATAGAGGGAATCCGTAACCACCTCAGATAATATTTTGTTTAAAAGTTATCGCAATTCCAACTTATTCCAAGTTACTTTATTATGTTATTTATCTTATTTCAGCACTCATTCACTATAAATGGGATCTTTGTACTCACCTTAAAATCATTTTCTTGGAGTCTCTTATACCTCAGTCTTTGTGACATGTTTTTATGATATTTTTCATATTGTTAAATAAACTTTATATTTTTTTATATACATGTTCAGTACTTTATTACAAATTGGGATTTTAGTGGTAGCCGTTAAAGTCAGTTTTTCAATTTGACTTTCTCTATCCCCTATAACTCACTCTTGCTCCTTTGTCACAAGCAGTTCAAAGAGAAAACACTATTACATGAGGGGGGAAGCTGTGTCTCTAACCAGATTAGAAAAAATTATTTTATGATGAGTACAAAAATCTTATTTTCTCTATCACTCATTAAGGGACGCAGCTTGATGATGATTAAGCACCCTAGGGAAATCAAAAAGCAGGACAAACTGTGGGGGGGCACAAATAATACAGAAGAACCAGCCTAACAAGGTAAAACCAAGGGAATTAATTAGCCGTTTTTAACATTTTTCAACTCTAGCTAGCATCTGCAGCCACAAACAACACAGTATCCTTACTGACATTGAAGTGATGACCACTAGAAAAGCTACCTTACAGGATAACACAGCCATTGAGTTGTCATGAATATATTCAAATTGGAGTCTTCAAAACACTGACAATACTAGATTAAAATCCCAGAGTTGAAGTGGGGGCCAAACAGGGGGAACATCATGTGAAACTCCTCCAATGAACCTATGAACCTTTCAATGGCACAGTGGTGTAGTGGTTAGCACTCTCACCTAGCAGTAAGAAGGGTCACTGGTTCAAATCCCAACCATGACACTACCTGCCTGGAGTTTGCATGTTCTCCCTGTGCCTGCATGGGTTTCCTCCGGGTACTCCGGTTTCCTCCCACACTCCAAAGACATGCAGGTAGGTTAATTGGCTTCTGTCCAAAATTGCCCCTAGTATATAAATGGGGACCTCAGATTGTGGGCTCCTAGAGGGTAGGGACCGATGTGAGTGTGCAATGTACAGGGATAGGGACAATTGTAGACACTCAGGTTGAACTGGATGGACTGGTGTCTTTATTCAACCTTACTAACTATGTAACTATGAATCAGAGAATTATATACAAGAGGGCAATATAAAAGAACAGACAGGGCAGACACCTGACCCTAGGTGGTACTAAGGGCTATAGGATGTTCTACACCTGCCTGAAGAAAATAAAGAACATGGCCCAATGAAAAGGTGTATGGGTAAACTCCCAGAGACCTACAGCAGTGTAAATAAGTTTTATATGGTTGAAAGTTCAAAAAGTCCCTATCTCCCAAAGCCCAAGTTGTAACAGCCAGGCCAGTAAAGCCAGTGAGCAGCATGGTGGGAGATAAATCCTTGGGTTAACAAATGTGGCGTTCTGGCAGAGGTCTCAGAGAACTAGGTCAGCATACTACACTCTCTGAGGCCAATCTGGAGCTATTATAATGGTTGGAATGCCCTCTCTTTTGATCCTTTAAAGTATTTGAAGTACTAGCCTAAGTGAAAGAAAGGCACAAATCAGTCATACTAGACCCATGCTGCCGCTGTCTCGAGAGCTGCATCTGTCAATGGGTTCCGCATCCTGGGGACAAATCTTTCCAGATTCTTGTTGGATTTTGGACCTGTAAACAGCTTTGCTAGAAAACCTTGAAACATTTTTTGTTTGGAGGAACGGAAACAATAACTTCCTGGACAGCAATTCCTAAATAGCTAATATAATTCTATTTGACATTGCTGAGAGGTGGGAAGATGTGAAGAGAACACAGGAGGTGGAGGACAAATGACAAGCTGTATTTTGTAGTCTTCAGATACTACGTCCAACTATGTAACATCATTGCAGGTCTCTCAGGTGAAAACTGAGGGTGGATCTTCATGCGATTGTAGATTTATCTGCAGGCTTGGATCACTGTGTTGCCACACAGGCATAGAACCCGGGGGTGCAAGAAGATCTTAGGGTCCAGGTACTGGAACCTGACATCGAGATACAGAGGAACGTGATGATGAAGGATAGGAATGTGTCGATCTGTGTTGTTGGTGTTTAGCTTGGTTTAGCTGAAGTAAGTCCCCCACAGCAACTTTGAACCCAAAAGGAAACATTTAATATATTGCAGCTTACCAATTCTTAGACGTGATGGCTGTTTTTTTTTTTTTTTTTATTTTAACGTGGTGATCTGGCCAGTAACAGATGTAGCAGTTACAGGGTTGAAATAAACCATTTAAGACTGACAGGGTTGTTTATAATGATCAGCATTTATTTATTGACTGTATGTAAAACCTTTAGACCCCGTTCACATCTGATGATTTGGGATCACGGTCAGAATCACAGCCTCGATCACATCTAACGATTTTTAGTCGTAGGCAGAATCATCGCAATTCTGCCCCCAATTCCAAGTTGCACTGCTATAGTTGCAAAGCACACCCCTTTTGTTTGGATGCCATTTATTTTTATTGGAAACTCTAATGCAGTGTGGTTTTAAATTGCACGGTAGTTGCGGCAAACCGCCCTTTTTGGGCGACAAGCTTTATGTCATGAAGTTTGCTCCGATTTATTGCACGCAATTGCAGAAAACCCGCACTACATTTGATGTGCCAATAAAAAATAATGGCACCCAAACATGCATGGTCTGTTTTACCATTATTGCAGAGCGATTTGGAATTGTGGACAGAATTGCCAAATGTGAACCGGCCTTTAGCCAAAGGGAAAAAAAACTATTTGCTATAATTGCTTAAAAGTGTTAGCTCAGCTTCAATGTGTTAATGTAGCTACACTTGCTAGTACATCTTATGCCCTGTACACATGACCGGGTTTTCCAATGGAATTCCGCTGAAACTGTCGTGCGTACACACGATCACACCAAATTCCGGCCGTCAAGAACGTTCAGTAGTTCAATAGTTCAATAGCCAGTAGCCAATAGCTTCCTTCTCATACTTGCTTCAGAGCATGCATCGTTTTTGGTACGTCAGAACAGCATATAGATGAGTGGTTTTCCTGATAGGAATTGGTTCCCTCGGAAATATTTAGAACATGTTCTCTTTCTAGGTCCGTCAGAATTTTCAATGTAAAAAGTCCACTGGGGCATACACACGATGATCGGAATATACAATGAAAAGCTCCCATCTGACTTTTTCTGTCGGACATTCCGCTCGTGTGTACAGGGCATAACACTTTCCTAACCCCAGATTAACAATGCTGCTGTCCAAAGGTGCCCCTGTGTGCCATCTATAGTGGAGGTAACAATGGTGGCTGGTGCTTTTTTGGGGGGAATGGCAAACAATCCACCCCCCAGTCAGTCGGTCAGATGGATCACCCGCACCCCCCGTCAGTCGGTCGGACACCAGCCTATTTACTCTACATAGAGCAGCTTCCCCTGGTGTTTCCTCCTCCTCAGTTTTTTACGACGGCTTCCCCTGCGTCTCCTCTATGCCCAGAACCCACCCTTTTTTGAAGCCAATTAGGGCCTCAGGCTCTAATCATGTGCTTCTAAAAAAAAACATTGGAATCCATGCGTCTGGTGCCCTGCATGTAGATTAGGGGCAGGTGCATGGACTAGGTGGGCCCTTGCACCCCGTATGTACGGGGCGCCACTGGGAGACACTCTAATATAGGAGGTGTATTACTGGTCAGATCACCAGGTGAAAACAGAGGGGGAAAAGGCTAAAAATTAAACCTGATGCAACCACCTCATCTAATAATTTGTAAGCTGCAATAAATTGCATTTTTGATATTGAGTTTATTGTCGCTTTAATGAAATCTGCAATATGGGTTACCAGGCACTGCACCCAAAACTTTCTTTATGGAGCAACAGTAAGGTGGACAGCAAAATAAGTGTACTGCATGTTATTGATGAATTCACAATAAAGCATGTTGGTCAATTGTAGCCAGAGCAGTGTTTTGCACATAGTGGGCATCCAATGATATAATGCATCGATTACCTCCATACTTAAAAAGCTGTCCTTGGACCCTACCAATCTTAACAACCTACGCACTATCTCCTTGCGCCCTGGACCTTTCAGCTGCCTTTGACACAGCTGACTACCGCCTCCTCCTCAAAAAATTTTACTCCCTCGGTCTCCGTGATTGTACTCTTCAGTGGCTCTCATCCTACCTATCCCAACGCACCTTCAGTGTCACTTACAATTCTACTTCCTCCACTTCTCTTCCCTTCTCCGTCGGGGTCCCCCAAGGTTCTGTTCTTGGACTTTTATTTTCAATCTACACCTCTTCCTTTGGTCTTCCTTGATAGCCTATCACAGCTTTCAATATAATTTCTACACTGAAGACACCCAAATCTATCTCTCCACCCGTCAACTCACTCCATCAGTCTCCTCACGCATCACTAAAATACCAACAGACATATCTCTATGGATATCACACCACTTCCTCAACTCAACTTGTCCAAAACCGAGCTTATAATATTTCCTCCCCCACGTGCCTCTTCCCCTGACTTACCTGTCAAGAGCAATGGCATAACCATCCACCCATCCCCACATGTCAGCGCATTATCCTGGACTCTGAACTCTCCTTTCGGCCCTAGATTTAATCACTTTCCAAAGCTTGCCATCTCAACCTCCGCAACATCTCTAAACTACGTCCCTTTCTAACCAATGAAACCACAAAGCTCCTGATTCACTTCCTGATTATCTCTCACCTTGACTACTGCAACTCCCTCCTCATTGGCTTAACTTCAAATAGACTATCTGCCCTTCAGTCCATCATCAATGTTTCTGCCAGACTCATTCACCTTACAAACCGATCAGTGTCTGCTACCCCTTTCTGCCAATCCCTCCATTGGCTGCCACTCACCCAACAAATTAAATTCAAAATACTAACAATAAGTTACATAGCCATCCACAACCTGCCCCCAGCTACATCACTAGCCTAGTCTCAAAATACCAACCTAATTGCCCTCTTCATTCCCCCCAAGACCCCCTGCTCTCTAGCTCCCTCCTCACCTCCTCCCATATCTGCCTCCAGGACCTCTCCCGGCCTCGCCCATCCTCTGGAATTCCCTACCCCAATCTGTCAGACTGTCTCCAAATGTATCCACTTTTAGGCAATACCTGAAAACTTTCCTCTTCAGAGAAGCCTATCCTGCCTCCATCTAACAACTGCATTATTTTCTCCATTAGCTCATTCCCACAGCTATTAGCCTTTTGTAAAACATGACCCTCCTTCCTAGATTGTAAGCTTTAATGAGCAGGGCCCTCTGATTCCCCATGTTGAATTGTATTGTAATTGTACTGTCTGCCCTAATGTTGTAAAGCACTGCGGAAACTGTCAGCGCTATATAAAGCCTGTATAATAATAATAATGGTTTGTCAGCTGTAGAAATTGACGAGAAACAGCATGATCTCACATTCTAATGCCCCATACACACGGTCGGACATTCCGACCACAAAATCTGTCTGATTTTTTCAGACGGATTTTGTCCAAAACTTGTCTTGCATACACACGGTCGCACAAAGTTTTCGGAAAATCCGATCGTTCTGAATGAGGTGATGTCAAACACGTACGTCGAGACTATAAATGGGCCAGTAACCAATAGCTTTCATCTCTTAGTTTATTCTGAGCATGTGTGGCACTTTGTTTATGCGATTGGATTTTGTCGGAAAATTTTAGATCCTGCTCTCAAACTTTGTGCGTCAGAAAATCCATCAGAAAAAGTCAGAAATAGCCTACAAATGATAGGATTTTCCGACAACATAATCCTATCAGACTTTTTCCATTGGAATTTCTGACCGTGTGTACAGGGCATAAGACAAGTAGATTCATTTTGTCTAGAAGGATCTACATCAGTTAGCTTCATACCATTATCTAATGGATCTGTACTAACTTGAAGTGAGTGACTGTGTACCATGAAGGAATTGGATTTTCTGGCACATGGAGCAGTATTAAAGAGTGAGCAACTCACCCAGCAGCACCATTGCGCCTCACAAAGTGCTCATCCTTTGTAAGGCACAGTCATCTGGCAGACATTAGTATGCACTCACCACACAGTGATCCCTAAGCTAACCTGCGAAAAGCACAGTGTACAGCGGCATTCAGAATTCAGACTACAAGTGTGTATTAGAGCTGAGGGAGCACCACCAGTCAAAAGGTAGCAAGCAGTGCACATGGACAATACAAGGTTGAGATGCACACTCCCTCCAATTCTGTGCTGTGTCATCACCAGAGAGGAAGGAGGCAGGTATATGAAAATGGCAGTTTGTTCTGTCCGGCTGCCAGACTTAAAGTAGAACTATAGGCAAAGCATTTTTTTCATTTTTGGATTTGGATTTTTGGAGTAATGCTGCGTACACACGATCAGAATTCCGGCCAGAAAAAGACCGATGAGAGCTTTTCATCAGAAAACGCGACCATGTGTATGCTCCATCGGAATTTAGCTGTCCGAATTTCCGCCAGCCAAAAATTGATAGCATGTTCTCAATTTTCCCAACGGAAAAACTTTTTATCGGTAATTCTGATCGTGTGTATGCAATTCCGACACGCCAAAAATGACGCATGCTCAGATTCAACTACGAGACAGAAGCTATTGGCTACTGGCTATTAAACTTCCTTTTTCTAGTCACGTCATACGTGTTGTACGTCACCACGTTATAAATGATTGGAATTTGATGTGACCATGTGTAGACAAGACAGCTTGAGTCGAATTCCATCGGGATTCCATCGGGAAAACCATCAGAGCGTTTTCCAACGAGAATTCCGATCGTGTGTAAGTGGCATAAGAGAGGGTTATAACCCATATTCGATTTTTTTTCTCCATCTGTGTCCAATTGCGGGGATTTTCCTTCACTTCCTGTCCCATAGCCAAACAGGAAATGAGAGGAAATCCCTGTAAATTAAGCCAGGCTGTGTGAGGGCCTATCCAGAAGTAAGAGGACAGCACAGGGTTGGGCCTTCGGCTTGCAGTCCAACCAAAAGCAATGGTTCTGCCAGCTGGAGAACCTGTCATGGTCAGAGGTAGAGGGGAAGCTGTCATCACTAAGGGACCAACCACCTTTATCAGGGACCACAGTGAGTAACTGAAGCAAGTACCGGAGCAGCATTCTCACCGAACGGACATGGTGGGCAATCTGGAAACTTTAGGTGGTGATCAAGTCAGGGACCCAATCAGCGGAGGTGATGCTTGCAGAGCAGCCTTGTGTGTCAAGCTAGGGACCAAGCCGGTCAGCAGGGGTGAAGCTTGAAGGTATCCAAAGTGCCAAGATGGTAACCCAGCAGGGAAGCGGTGGCGATGCCTGAGAAAGATACCACTGCAAACGCCTTAAGGAGCTCACTGGATTCAGAGTTAGTGAATCAGAGGGTCCAGTGAGAGACCAGGAGCTCAAAGGGCTGAAGAACTACAAATAGAAGTTGTAGAAAAGCTGAGAGAACTGTTACGTTTGAATTAGGAACTGTTAAGTACTGTAGCCATAGGGGACAGCAAACCTGCACGTGCAGAAGTGGTGCCTTGCTGGGGACTTTCCCTGTAAGGCTGTCCTCCTATTGAAGTCTCGGAGTCTGCCTATTGAAGTTGCAACTACTTAATGGTGTCCTGGCCCTTACCCTCTTTATCTTGCAAAATATAAAAGGACTGTTAAAAGAAATAAAACTTCTTTTGCATCCAAGAAGTGTCTGGCGCCCAATGACTTTTACCACTTTTGCATCCACTATGCCTCACAACTCACTACATATTGAAGGATGTCAGCAGTATATGGCCTCAATGGTTCTCATTAGACTGGAAGAGGTAAGAGATTCTGTTACACCTCTATTATTTTTCTGGGGACAAACCAAAATGTTCTTTTACTTTCACTTTCAGTGATAATGGTAAACAGGACAATTAGAGAGGGTAAATCTCCTTAACAGGGGCACAGACAGCAATACAAACAGACAAGTTCTTCTGTTACTCAGAGACTGAGATAGTAATCAAAAGGAGGGCTCCCCCATGTGAACAGCTTGTGAATTTTATGGAAACTCTACTTGTTATGAAAAAATTGTGAGTTTCATAAAGTATAAAGTATAAAGCAGGCCTAGTAATAAAAATGAGGATTTCAACCCTGCCTCAGTAGCAAATAGAGGAAACCTCAACCCAGCATAAGCCTGCTAGGTACTCAAAACAGTAAGTTATCACAGATGGAGACAAAAAAAACAGCCTCAGCTCAGGCCAATGACTTCATAAGAAATAGCAATGACCTGTCCAAAAACTGGAGTCCTGTATGCACTGGAACACAAATGGGTAGTCACTGTTGGACTATTACAGAGAGAACATCAATATATGTAATTAATTGGAAAATTTGCACTTCTTGGCTGACTGGAGAAATATTCAAAAATTCAGAGCTGTCACAGAGAGAAAACCAGTATACTTTATGAATTGGGAAAACCTGTGCTCGTTAGCTGAGCGGAGACACGTCCAGGAATTCACTATCAGGCCTGAATCTATCAGCAGCTGTTCATTGTATAAACATCTTTCAAACCAACAGAAACCAAAAGTGTTGAGCTTAGGTTCACACTGTGATCCACCGCATTCCTGTGCAAATCACATGCAATTCTGTGCAGTGCGATTTGAGTCTATTCATTTTGGATTGTCCCAATCACACCACATCCACATCACACAGGTGCAGGCAATCACAGATCACAGTGCTATGCAGTGTTGGAAATGCACAGGAATCGCTGTGTTTCCAGCAACACATCAATATGAACAGTACCTGAAGAAAATACATCCACTCTCCTCAGGACATGAAGTAAGCATGAACAGATGTGTGGTGGGTGGGGGTTACAGCCTAAAGGGGCTTGACATTCAGTTTTCTATGTGCCTAGTATCCACTTCTTCTGTATACAGCAGTATAAACCAGTATGACCCCTTAATTGCTTAATTATCAGACTGTGTAGCTCAATAAACGATAGATAAATGTGCTATATTCTACAAATACATATATTATACATTTCATAACTATAGTAATAAAAAAAATAAAGCACAAAAAAGTGGATGTAATTTCAAAAACTATTTTAGGGCAAACTTAAAGTGATTGTGCTCCTGGCTCCTCCTCCACATTGAGTGCCCCCATGGAAAGCCGCATTTCATGGGGGCACTCATGAGGGCGCGCTCCCGAGTCCTGCTGCTGTGTCCATTGACACAGATAGCAGGACTCGGCCCCACGCCCCGTGTCACTGGATTTGACTGACAGCAGCAGGAGCTCCTGCTGCTATCAATCTATCCAACGAGGACCCGAGACACCGGCTGGAGCTGCTCTGCTCATTCTCATCGCTGGAAAGATTGGTTTCAGGTAAGTAAAAGGGGGGGGGGGGGGGCAGCTGTACCACAAAAGGTTCTTTGCCTTATGGGATGCATAATAAGATTTTACAACACCTTTAATATAAACTCTGAGAAGCCTATTTGTAAGGGCTTTAAATGATTTGCTTTAATTTTCCCTGTTTTTCCATTTCAGTATTTATGATTCAGGGGTACTTAATATAGTCGGGGACTGTGGTCATATTATGCACATTTTTTTCCCTCTGAAAATAATGAAAACTGCTATAATTGTGCTCTACATTCAAGATCTTGGGATTATGACCCTGCTTACAGCCTCTTGAAGGGAATGGTGGGGCCTGCCATATACTAAGTTGTGCCTGGAAGCACAAGTCAAACTGCATAGGGAATCCTTTCCTTATGCCTACTGGGTAACAGAAGGTAACATAAAGATAGGCACAGACAATGAGCAAACTTCAGTTTGAGAACAAGAATTTTTTTCTCAAGGCTTACAAGAGTTACAGATTTATAGCCGTGGCGATGGTTGAATTTTTAATAATTAACAGTACATTAAAACAAATGTATATCAGCATAAAACACTCGCTTTTGCTAGGTTTCTTCCTTACAGCACAGGCAACTGAAATGTGTAATTTGTAATGTATGTAATATTGCAAGTCCTGATAAATACTTCCAATAAGCAGGAGGTGTTATAATAACATTGTTTTATAGAGCCCAGTCTTTTCACTTTCCCTCTAACCGTGACCCCTTTGAACCATTAATATATTAAAACGCTAATTAAAAAGGGGGCATAATATGGGTCCACTTTCCTGAGATTGCGGACTCCCCATCTCAGTTAGGAGTGAGTTTATTTAAACATTGTGTGGTGTATTTAGTTAGGGTCACTGTCCCTTTAAGAGGCCAGAGCAAATTATATAAATGAGCCAATAAGGGCACAGGGAAAATTCTGGAAGTATTAGGAGTGCCTATAAAAGATTGAGGGGTTTTCCCTCTTTTCCAGTAGTCAGCAAAGAAGATTGGAGCTGCAGAAACCGTTTGTTGCCATTGCTGCCTAATGGAAGCCTTAGTATTGCAGTTGTTGGAGAAGGCGGGCAGCGCAGGGGGGGAGTCATGGCTGAGATACTGTCTGTCACTAGCCCCAGAAGAGGATGCACAGCCAGAAGAAAATGAAGGAGGTGGCTTGGCTGTGGGTGGTGAACATTCCTTAGCTAATGGCATGGGACAGATTGTGCAAGAACCCGCCCTGCATATGAGAAGGAGGAGAAGCGCTCCTTCGGAACGAAACAGCCTGGCTATGGAAGAACCTGAAGCGGCTCATGTGCCTCGGGGAAGGTCAGAAGAAGAGGGCAGCGGCGTAACAGCACTGGGCCATCGCGGCAGCAAAAAGAGGCAGACTTGTTCGCAGTCGCCAGCATGGAGAGGTGGACGGCGGGGACAGCTCCAACAGCCCGCAAAGGACACTAGGGGGAGACAGCCTGCGCTGCAGTCTCCCTGGCAGCATGATGCAGAATCCTCTCAGCAAGGCACTCAGTTGTCAGAGGTGCCTCAACGAGTAACATTGGGTCAAGCAATACAACCCCCAGACACCAGGGTACTGCTAGAGGAGGAGGTTCAGCAGCGTGTGGTGCAACCTCCAGCAGTAGGTGTGTTAAATCATTTAACTATGTTATCTGGGCTAGTAGGCTCGCTGTCATCTCTGGTTCAATCTCTATTTAAAGTGTCATTTCCTGCTGTTTCTTCAAATGCTCTGGTTTCTATGCCTGTTAACCCTTCTGTGGCTGTGCTGTCTGCTCCTCCTGTGAGTTCAACCTCTCAGCACAATCATCTATTGAATGTGGGGCAAAGTGACATTTTAGTTCCTGTTAAAGTTAATGTCTCTGAGACATGCATGAAAGATGTCACACCCTGAGAGATGTCTCCTTTAGGATATTATTTGAATGCATTCGTTAAAGACAAAATATGGAAAGGGGAATATATAGATATTCTTTCTCTCCTGCCTTCTTATATGGATTTCATGGCTAGAAGGGAAAAGAGGGGTGAGGAGAGGGTAGAGGATGAGAGGCGCAGGTCAATTCCCAGGTCCTTTAATAACTGGCTACAAGCCTTTTGTATTTATTCTGTTATAATGGCAGAAAAGCACCCAGAAGGGTGCATGGGCCTTTTCCAGCATTTGGGCCATATTTTAGAAGCATTCAAGAACTTTGGTGGCCTGGGTTGGTTTTATTATGATGAATCCTTTCGCCATAAAATTGTCCATACACCCGTCACTTAGGTGGGGAATGAAAGACGTAGGTCTATGGCTAAATTTGATATTGCCCCAGAAGCAGGTGGCACCTAGACAAGCCACGGCCAACCCTTCCACTGCAGCCTTTAAAAAAAGCTCTTGTTTCGCATTTAATGACAGTTAATGCCGGAGGAATACTTCATGCAAATACAGGCATGAATGTTCAATTTGCGGTGGAGCACATCCAGCGTTGAAATGTTTTAAGCGTACCGCAAATGTAGGTCCAAATTCAGCACACAGTGATATTTTTTACAAAAGCCTGCACACCAGTGAGGCTGGAAAGAATGCACCTGTGGACAGCTACCCAAACAGGGAGAATGCTTGTTTGCTCATTGAAGGAATTGCTAATGGCTTTCCACTGCCTTCCTTTTTGGCAGCTGGGTGCAAAATGGTGGGAAATTTAAAGTCAGTAGATCAGTTTCCTCGGGTGGTAAGGGACAAGTTATGGAAGGAATTGGCTGAAGGGCAGATTGTAGGGCCTTTTGAGCACCCCCTTTCTTTAATTTTCGTATTTCCCCATTGGGAGTGGTGCCCAAGCGAGAGCCTAATGAATTTCGAATAATACACTGTTTGTCCTTTCCGAGGGGTGATTCCTTGGACGATGATATTGATGGAGATTTATGTTCAGTTTCTTACGCCACTTTTGAGGAGGCAATTTGCTAAATTAGGTCGCTTGGCCCTGGAGCATTGTTGGCAAAGGCCGACATTAAGTCGGCCTTTCAGCTCCTGCCTGTTTCCCTATCTGCATTTAATTCTTTAGGTTTTAATTTTGAAGGTCAGTATTTTTTAGGCATGTGTCTCCCAATGGGATGTTCACTGTATTGCGCATATTTTGAGGCATTTTCCACATTCCTTCATTGGGTCCTTTGTGTTCAATCTGGTTCAGATAGTTTAAATCTCTATCTGGATGATTTTTTATTCATCAGGGCTTAGGATGACAGGCTTTGTTCGGAGTTGTTGTTGGCATTTCAAACTATGTCTCAGGATTTTGGTGTCCCTCTGGCTGAGGAAAAAACATGCTCCCCCAGCACTACATTGGAATTTTTGGGTATTGAAATAGATACCAGTAGGATGGAATTTCGTTTGCTGGCGGCAAAATTTAATAAATTGAAGTGGTGAATCACTTGGGTGTTGCAAAGGAAGAAAATACAGTTGAAAGAGATGCAATCACTCCTGGGTATCCTGGCTTTTGCATGTAGAATCATGCCAGTTAGAAGGATCTTTTCACGTCGGCTCTACTTGACTATATCAGGCTTTAAATCCCCTCTGGATCACATCAGAATGACCAGTCCTCTTAAAGAAGATTTGATGGTTTGGTCTAGTTTTCTCGATTGTTATAATAGAAAGTCCCTTTTTCAGTCTGTTTTTGTAGTGGCTCGGGATTTTCATCTGTTCACGGATTGATAGATAGAGGCTTTGGCACTTTCTGGGGAACGCATTGGTGCTGTGCAGCTTGGCCAGAGTCCTGGGTGAGGACAGGGCTGACTAAGAACATGGTCCTACTTGAATTGTTCCTGATTTTGGTGGCTTTGGAATTGTGGGGATTAGAGTTTGCGAACAGGCGTATTTTGTTTGAATCTGATAACAAAGAAGTACTGTATGCGGTCAATTGTCTCTCGTCCAGTTCTTGGTTGGTGATAAAAGTCCTGCGGCAGGTGGTTTTTACATGCCTCAAATAGAATATTTGGTTGAAAGCTAAGTATACTCTCAGGATATTGAATAATATTGACGAATCCTTATCTCGGTTTCAGATGGACCGTTTTCGGCTCTTGCTTCCAGAGGCAGACGAGGAGGGCACCCCGTGCCCGAACCATCTGTGGGAGGTGATCTGAAGGCAGTGACGAATGCTATTCGGGGTTCATTAGGCCCCAAGACTTGGTCCAGGGCGGTGCGAACGTGTCGACGTCACCCCAGTCGTGTTCGTTCGTTTTAGACCAGGAAGGACGGGTTGGTCTCTTCGTTGGCATGTGTCCGGCCTGTGCACGCTTCTGTTTTGAGCCTGCTTTTAAAGTTTCTTATGTAAGTGTATACGTTCGTTACTTGCAAATTAAAATCATTGGTTTTACACTATCTGGAGCCTATGTTTTTCCCTATGTGATACCACGTTGAGTTGGGAGTGACATGTGGAGCAACAGCCATAGCCCCATTGTGTGAAAGATTTGGGATCGCCTGAGGGGGAACTGCTACCCGGATATCCTTTGATTGTTTTTGCCTGTGGTGACCCTCTGTAACGGGGGGTCGCTCGGATCTGGTAAGGAGCCAATTCATTTATTTGGTGATGGGAAAAGCACATTATACTCCTGGAGAAGATTACTAATTTGTGCACTTCCAATTCAGCTATTCATACGAAGATTTCTTCACTGGTGTTTATTTACCATATGGACACTTTACAGCAATAATTTGTCATATAATCATATGGACATTATATAGAGTTTTTAAAATATTTTTTTGGTAATTTATTTAATGCACTTTTTCAGTTTTGGGGCATGTTTTAGGAAATTTTTTTATTTTTATTTTTAGGGGTATATACACAGAGATCTATACAATCTGTGCTGTGTTTGGGTGATTCACATCATTGACACGCACTTGTGTCTTATTCTGTATTAATTTTACATATTTGTATATATAATTGTATGCACTATTTTTTGAGGTGGCCTTAGAGACATTAAGATACTAAGATTTATATTGTGGGTTTAGCACACACACATATCCCATTCACTTTGGGAATCTGAGGTTAGCGCAGTTCTCTTTTTTCTTTTCTGTTAATTTGTGTATTTTTGGTGTACATCTGAATTGCAGCTTCCGACCAGTATTGTTTTCACTCCGTAGCGCAGTTTTTTCCTCTTTGCTTTTAATAAAAAAATGAGGCTATTATTAAAAAAATGAAAAAATAAATCAACATACATATACTCACAAGGCTGGTTCTAAGACCCAGAGCTGACTGATAAAGTAACCTATGATTGGACAGCTCTCAATCTCTGATACCAGCGGCACCTATACTTTTTGTTCTTGCTTTTTAAATACACTGTCATTTATTGCTTTTCTAAAAGAATAATTTAAAAGTAAACCTGTAAATGTCCCACAACAAATCTTTCCATCTGGTCCTCTGGTCATGAATAACAGAAAAGCTCCCATGGTTATTATGGCCCTGGTGGCTGCCAGTGTCCAAGCAACTACTATCTTGATGTGAATGACAGCATAGCTTCAATTGTTGCTGGTAGGCATCCAGTGACACCAGTTACCAAACATGACTCGGGTCACCCCCATGTCCTTGGTTGCTTGAACACAAGCAGCTGCTAGCATCCTAGCAACCAGTTTTCATCAACGACACCAGCCAGCATCCCTTCCCCACTGTCTACTTTCAGTTGCGAGCCAGGGAATCCCCAGCCAGCTGTGGATAGGACATAATTGATTGCTAGGATGTCAGTGGCTGCCAGAGACCTACCAGCCACAGGCTCAGCGAGAGAAGATGTGATTAATTTAGTGGCAGTAATAATACAATCGGCAATTACTAATATCCTGTGCACCGGGAGGCTTGCTGCAAGGGCAGACAAACATGCCATTTAGTTTGCTTATTCACCAAAGCATGAACAGATAGAATTTAGGGCAAACCTTGCATTGTCCCTACCTCAAATGTAATATACCGTACGTATATCAAAACCTCAAAGCCAAAGTTCTATGCAACAGGTGAAACCAGTCAGTGAGCTACTAAAGCATTACAGCATACTTTTGCTGTAGTATAGTTTGAAAGTTTACTCAGTGTGCTTTTACGTATGTCTAAAGGCTCCTATATGACAAAATATTGAATCTATTATGTGATCCACAAGCCTCTTGTGGATCACATCGCTTCTTGCTAAACTAAACAAAACTTCCTTTGCCTGCCCTGACTCAGTTAAATCCTCTTGTATTTGTGTCTCACTTACTCACCCCCAAGACACTGCAGCTTACAGCAGGATGCTGTTGCTGCCAAAGTGCTACCAACCCAGAAAGCAAAGGACAGGAAGCAAGACCAGGACTAGGAGTGTCCTGAATGACAAGCTATAAACTTATATAACTTTTTTCCTGCTACATCATCCTATCCCATTGTAGTTTAAAGCGGAGGTCTGACCACCACTGCAAAAATTAAAAGCCAGCAGCTGCACAGGGTCTCCAGTATGGCATGCTGTACCCCAGCAGGATATGGTGACTTTTTTGGTACTTGACTGTACTTCACTGTGATAGGGGAATGAGAGCCAGTGATCCCTGCAGCCTTTGAGGGTTGCATTTCTTCTGTTTTTCATGCCCCAGGAGATTAGTGGTTTTCCTCACGTTACACATTGCTGTAAGCTTTTTGCCTTCTTGAGACTGGAAGATGGACTGTTCCTGTTTTTGCCCTTATCCGGACATGAGAGCTCACTCTTGTAGTGGACTGTTTGCATAGTTCTGAGTTAGTACAACAGAAAGGACTTTATTATGGGGACTATTTTTTGCCATCTCTACCCTTCTTCTAGCAGTCCATGAAATCTCCTATTTCGTGGGGGGGCTGTCTGACCACAATCCCTTATCTGTCACACTTCAGTTTCCCGCGGTGTTGGCAGTTGCAGAAGAAAAGCATGTCTCAGCAAGTAGCTCCTTCTTTCAACACATACTGGGAAAGCAATAATACGACATTGATACCTATTGTGTGGGACTCCTTCCAAGTGGTAATAAAAGGTGAATACATCTCGGCTATAAAAGCTGATTGTGTTAACCATAATGATAACTTAGGTGTTGTTGGAGTAGAGTGGAGTTGTGAACAGACACATGCCTCTTCCGTTTCTGGCGATACCTTTAATGATCTGCTGGAAGCTAGATGACAATTTTATTTGCATATGACTAAGGAGGGCTGAGGCACATTTTTAGCAGGAGGGCAGGGTTGGCAAGCTGCTAGCCTTATTGGTAGTAGACCAATGACCACAAACCAATATCCTATGCATCAGAAATTTGGCTGGGGTTCTTTCCTTGGATCCAGAGGTTATAGTACAGACTTTTGTGCAGTATTGTCTCCTATATGCCCCAATTCCTGACTACAGTGACGAGGCCTTAGACTCATTTTTATTACCATTACCTACCCCACTCGCTGTCGGCGGAAGACAAGGCATTGTTAGGCACAGATATTCCCCCATAAGAATTGACAAGGCTAATTGGCCATTTCCCCCACATAAGTCTTTCAGAACCGGATGGATTCCCAGCAGAGTGGTATAAGAGCAATGTGGAATGTTTGATCCCCAGACAGCATACCCTATACAAACTGCTTGAATGCCTCCACTCTACTGTATGCACATCCAAGGATAGCTATAAAAATGGGCCATCTCACCATTCTGTCGTATCTTTAGAGGAACTAGGCATGGCTGCCCCCTCTCTCCTTTCCTGTGCAGTGCAAAGTGGATTTGCCTTTAGTAAATAAACCCCATTGGGTATTCTTTGCAAAGTGAAGCTTTACCTCATTTACTAAGCTCTGGAGCAACTGCACTTGCAGAGTGCAACTGCACTTGCAGAGTGCAACTGCACTTTGCAAAGTGCACAGTCTATTTGCCTAAATCAACCCCTAAATTTTCTGCCCCACTTAACCATGTCGCATCTCTGATTGGCAAAATAAACCTTATTAAAATGAAGGTATTATCATTTTTTGGTTCTGTCCCGAAGTTCAATGACAGTGTCCCGGAGTGACAACCATACCTATCCCATTGACTATCTAAGCATGTCTGTTGGGCTTGGTAGAAGTGCCTGCAAATGTGGTGGCTCTCATAACATTGTTGAGTATACTACTTTTTTTATGACCATAAGCCAATTATTCTACACTGAAAACAGCCAGTGACAGCAACACTTCCATTCTCTAAGGCTACCTATCTACATCAGGGTTGTCCTTGGAATTTTAAGAAGTATCCCCCGTGATTCTGAGCTGCGTTTGCCCGGGGCAACAAACGGGCTTGTTATGGTGGCCCTATCCACTAGCCCTCCACTTTTATTATTGTTTCCTACAAGTGTTTTGAATCTGTTAGGCTAGAATGGTGGCTGATCCGGTGGGGGGGGGGGGGGGCTATACATTATTATGTATGTATAGACATGTTTTTTTTTTCCTGTACTTTCTGCTTTGCACGCACACAATTACTATGGTAACAACATTCTAATATGTGATAGGGGAGGGTCCACCAATCTGCAGAGAAGTGGGGGGGGGGAGAGCTGGTTTGTTGCTGGTGAAATTAGATCTCTGCTTACACTCTCTTGCTGCCTGTTACGGGTTTGTTGGGGGGTTGTACTTTATATTTGTATCATTGGTTTATAGAACTTAGTAAAGCTGAATTCTCCAAAAAATGAAATTAAATATTCTTAATAGAGACACAGATAGCAGTAAGAAATGTACAGAAGTTCTAACCTTTACCTGCCCTCTGATGAAGAACTATATAAGGTACTAAACTTTATCTAGTTTTTTGCACCTACTGCTGAGGTAGGCGCAGCCAATCGCTCTCTATGTCTCCCCATGCTGCAGCTACTGTATACACAGAATCAACCAATCAGTGTCTAATTATCTTAAAAAGTAAGTATTCTAGCAGTGTTTAGGTTGTTTAGGCTAGAGAGCAGTAGGCAGAAGAAAATAGGTAACACTTAATGTCCAATATCGGTCTACTTTAAGTAAAAGTGGTTTTAATACAGGAGATGATAAACTGATAAACCAAAGAGAAATTGTGTTAATCCAGTTTCTCGGCTGCTGCATCACCTGTATTTCTGCATCCATTATTAAACATGTCCATTACGGCACCTTCCATGTAAACCCCATCAAGAAGCAGAGTGCATTTAAATTGACAGTGAAAGAATGAAACATAATATTGAACCTAAAAGTACAGTTTTTGAAAAAGTGCTTTCATGTGCATTACTTGTAGAAAACATTCTGTTCCCTGCATTTAAATTAAATCAGTTTAAATAAATTACAATAGAATTCATGATCATGTATTAAAGTGTAACGCTGCCTATTATATGACTAAATTATTAATTCACTTCTTGACTAATTCATTGCATAACAAGCCCCTCTAAATAAAACTTGAAATAAAAATTTGATGATGGTATGCATTTATTACCCAGTATAGTGGAGTCAGTTAAGGTTTTGTTAACTATCCTTATTGTACATGATTAAAAAAAAAAACAAAAAAAAAAAAAACACAACACTGCCACCTACAGCGCATTCTGAATCGTTAACTGTATTATAAATTTCCAACTTTCATGCTGTACGTTAAAGTAGAACCAAATTAACTGACCACACAAACATTACAGTATTTTTTACTTTTAACCCACACCTGGAGATAATTTATTTTAGTTTTTCTACTAGCTAAGTGTGAATATAATAAAGACTATATAATAGGTTTTGAATAGGCTACTTATAATAAGTATAATAATGTATTTAAAAAAAACTCCTAATTTTATCTAGGTATACATCCTCATTTACTCACTAGGGTTCATTGTAAAAATGAAGGCAGCAGGAAACAGTGTTTGACTTCATAAAATAGGAACTTTGCTTTGCTTTGTAATATTTACTGGGATTTATTATTTACTTAATTGTAGAACAGATGTGGAATAGTACCTTATTCTGGCACCATATAGTATACACAGGTGTATGACATTTTGTTTGTAATGATAACATCAAGACTGTTGTATGTCTGTATTCATTTTAGCTTATGTTAGCTCTATTATAAAATACAGACATCTGACATCAGTCAATTGCTGTAAGTAACCCTATGCAATGTTTGGCAAAAAAAATAAATATAAAGGGAGTATTTAGTAGGTTTCTTCTTTGTAATTATTGGAAAAGAAGTCAGTCATGTGTTAGAGATTAGTTTGATAACCTGCATAAAGACCCTGCATATACAGTATCTCACAAAAGTGAGTACACCCCTCACATTTTTGTAAATATTTTATTCTATCTTATCATGTGGAAAGAAATGACACGTTGCTACAATGTAAAGTAGTGAATGTACAGCTTGTATAACAGTGTAAATTTGCTGTCCCTTCAAAATAACTCAACACACAGCCATTAATGTCTAAACCGGTTAAAAAAAAAACTCTCTCGACCACTGATTGGAGTGTTCTGGTGGGAGAGCCGTCTCCCTGTCTGAACACAATAGCTCAGCAGAGGAGATCACTGAACTAACCTTACATGATTAGTACAGTGGCTCTGACCGGAGCTGTAATTTTTTTTTCTGTGCAACTTGCTGGGCTGCACGAAAAAAAACCTGTTATGCTGCGTACACACGACCAAACTTTCCGACAGAAAAGGTCAGATGGAATGATTCCGTCGGATACTAAGATCGTGTGTGGGCTTCATATGATTTTTTTCTTCAAAAATTCAGACGGACCTAGAAATAGAACATGTTTAAAATCTATCCGACGGGGGGGGGGGGGGGGCGTGGCTTACCGCGAGCGAAGATGGCAGCATAACTTCTGAGCTCCATCACACCACAGCCTACCATCAGCCTTACACGAGGAGAAAACTGCCTCCCTCGGCAACAGCAACTTCGCTGGCTGCTCTGCAAGCACCGAGCCTGTTGGATCTGCGTACAGTAGTGGCTGACATAAAAGACACCCTCTTCGCCGCTATCACGGACCTCAGGCACGAGATACAAGCCATAGCCAACCTTATCTCTAGTGTAAGTCATCGGTGACAGAGAGGACAGCCGCTTCAACCATCCGTTGCCAGACCAGCCCAACTTTCTTCTCACCCTACGCCGCTGTCCACCAAAGACAAAGACTCTCCAGCTCAGGTACGTACCAACGTGCAGGGACCATTACCTCCGAACTGAGCACCTACCCAAAACAAACCTTTACCATACTTATCTCCATGATGTCGTGAGGCTGTACTGAACGCCGACCATTCTGTTCGTGAGATCGCACATCAACCCATTGACCCGACCACAGCCACACCTCTTCCCAGGTATGAGGAATAGTAACTTAACACTCGACATCTCTGGGTAAAGGTTTAGACTCTGCATTCACTGTACCGCCGATTCCTATGATATTACCGACGGTATCATACGCTGGCAAGCGGTCAGGATTACACTGTTGACTCTTTCCTCAAACTTTGCCTTTTTAGCATTTTCAGCCTACTGCATGCTTATATATCTAGTAGAGTGGAATGTCAGCTATTTGGTACTATAGCAAGTTATCTATTTTAACATTATTTTACATTATAGGCACATAGTTAGTAAAGCCACAGGTAATGCTCCGAATGACATTACAATCTGATTGTTGAGGAAGGGGCGGCCTGGCACAGTGATCTGGACCTCCCACCCTCACATACGCTAATCTGTCTTCATGCCCACAAATTTTGGCCAGCTGCCCTTATACACAGACCCATGCATTGGGTTTTCCCCAACTGTTCTGCTCAAACCTCTCCCACGATAACTTACCTCGAAGGCCAGATCGATCTGCAAGCACCGCCTATCTTCAATTTATTGCTCGATATAAAGATGCATGTTTAGCAGGTCTCCTTACCCGCCTCCCATGGCCTGAGCATTTAGAAAAAGTTCTAGGTTAACTGTTCACTACTCCTATACCCTTACTACATCCATCAACCTCTACTCACCTATAAAGCTATATAGGACTCGCGTTAAACAACGCGAGGCTCAACAATCCAACCCTGTACTCGGACCCACGCAAGAGATTGTAATTTCCCACCAACAACCCCAGATGTTCACCCACACAGATGGAAAACCCTTGTTAAGACCACTATATTATAGACAGGCTGTTGGTGTGAAGGACACCTCACACCTAGTCTTTGTTCAGCGACGACCACCTTCCATTCAGTGGCTTGGAAGGCTACTCTGTACCTCGTATACGGAGCTTAGCCTACAAGCCTCTATCTCCTTTCGGCTCCCAATTACCCTCAGTAAGCAGGTGAGTGGGTTCTCACCTGTTGCCTCCCTCCCCCCCTTTTTTTTTCTTTTCCCCTCACACACTTTGTCCTCAGAGACACCCGTGTATACACTCAAGCGAACCACCATGACCCCACAGGAGAATGTAACCAACCTTGACCATCTCAAAATCACATGTTTAAATGTTAAGGGATTAAACATCCCAGAAAAGTGTTCGCAACTTCTTTTAGCCATGCAGAAAAGCAGGGCCGATATCATATTCCTAAAGGAAACCCACTTCCGCACATCTGCCATACCTAAGCTCCAAAGCAAGTACTATCCTATAGCTTACCCCTGCACCACAGCATCGGCGAAGAAGTCTCCATTCTATTCTCAAAACTCTGTCCTTTCCAGATCACTGACTCTTTATTAGATGACAATGGCAGGTTCCTATTTCTTAAAGGCAATTATAAAAACAAAAAACTGAAGTGTCCAGTATTGAAATGGGTAAAACGAAAAACATAAAAAAGGTCACCCAAATCAATTGGAAATAAAAAACAAGACATGAGTAAAAAATAGGTTTCTGTCTAAACATAATGACATTTAAAAGCACTTCATATATGGATGAATTATAGCTACATACATCACATCAGTGACGTGATTACATACGTGCGTCCAAAAAAAAATGAATTAAGAATAGATAATGGTAAAAATAATCAGTAATAAATAATGAATGATTCATCAGGTATCATAAAAAGTAATCACTAAATATGAACCTGTTTAACATTTTTGTTTTTGTTTTTACATAGCATTAAATGTGCAGGCCAGTGTACTATGTGTAGGAGCAGTGAAGAGTGGTGTGATGCGTCATTGCACACTATTGCGCTTTTTCCTTTTTTCTTTTTGTCTTTATTAGAGTGTGAGGGAATTACACTTCATTCAAGTCTATTCACCACCATGATGTAGTGACCCTTGTATTCAACACAGCTCATGGGAGATAATGTAAATCACTTGTCATAATAAGAAATAAAAGGTTGGGAGCACTATAAGGCTGTATGTGGGAACACACCAGCCAACATCATGATATAATGTACAAAGAAGGGGGATGAGAAACAAGAGGGACTGGAGGGCAACCAACCCCCGGGACTTTTATGACGGCACTAAATATACTTAAACCATATATAAAATCATTGAAATTTTTATTTGATGTACAAAAGACATTTTATGAACAAAATAGACAATTACATCCATTAAACATACAAAATGACAGAGTGCATATAAAAAAAGAGTTGGTATGTGGGCTTATATAGCTCCATCCATTACCACATTCTTATGTGATTTAAACTGCATTGTTTCTTTCCTACATGTTTCGCTCTTCAGAGCTTCCTCAGGACAATTGCAGCAAACAAAAATACCCATATAATCAGGCAAGTTGCTTGTATTATTTATCGTTAATATCGTATATTGGATATATCAATTAACATTGAAATGAGGACAGATAATCTCTTCCTCCTTTACTTGTCAAGCCAGCGGACCGCGGCAAAAGCCCCCATTTAGGGATCCCCCATTTCTGTCCCCAAAAGGATCTGGTAGTAATATGACAATGAAGAAATGAAACCAGTTCACACAGCCCGGTATCCACGTGTACCATATATTGTCAGATAAAAGTTGGATAAGATATGTTTCTGAACACGAGAAAATTCTCAAGCTAGCATTGGGAGCGGACACGCGGAGCCACCAAACGGATGGAGGAAACTCCTAAAACTTTACCGAATAGACCACGTTGCTTCATTTAACAGAGATCAATATAGAGAATTTTCTCGTGTTCAGAAACATAACTTATCCAACTTTTATCTGACAATATATGGTACACGTGGATACCGGGCTGTGTGAACTGGTTTCATTTCTTCATTGTCATATTACTACCAGATCCTTTTGGGGACAGAAATGGGGGATCCCTAAATGGGGGCTTTTGCCGCGGTCCGCTGGCTTGACAAGTAAAGGAGGAAGAGATTATCTGTCCTCATTTCAATGTTAATTGATATATCCAATATACGATATTAACGATAAATAATACAAGCAACTTGCCTGATTATATGGGTATTTTTGTTTGCTGCAATTGTCCTGAGGAAGCTCTGAAGAGCGAAACATGTAGGAAAGAAACAATGCAGTTTAAATCACATAAGAATGTGGTAATGGATGGAGCTATATAAGCCCACATACCAACTCTTTTTTTATATGCACTCTGTCATTTTGTATGTTTAATGGATGTAATTGTCTATTTTGTTCATAAAATGTCTTTTGTACATCAAATAAAAATTTCAATGATTTTATATATGGTTTAAGTATATTTAGTGCCGTCATAAAAGTCCCGGGGGTTGGTTGCCCTCCAGTCCCTCTTGTTTCTCATCCCCCTTCTTTGTATAATTTTCATTGGGACGTGGCACTCTTTGACTAAAAAATGCAACTAGACCATTAGCCCATATCTATACGTATCTTTTATCATGATATAATGTAGTGACACAATTTTCCTTTAAAATGCCATGAAGACCACCAGAAACTTCTAATTGCTGCTTTAAGCAAACCCACTCAAATAAAGATAAATATATGAACAAGTAACCTTTTAAAAGAAAAATAGAAATGATTCAGAATATATATATATATATATATATATATATATATATATATATATTTATGGCCGGAGCCCTATGGCCGATACGTATCTGAACAAAACAAGCTTATCATGAGACACCTTTTATGAAATGGACCTGAAAGTGTGCCCTGGTCTAATGGACGGTATACCAAAATAAGGGGGCATACCCAGTAATCAGAATGAATATGATTGAAGAGAAATGTTTTTTGATAAATGCCCTAAAAAGGGGATGGGAGGGAGGGTATTGCGCACCGGAAACCGACAACCACCACAGGCGAACGGGCTGGTTAAATACCCCCCGGGCTCCTCCCATAAATTCAGGCCACCATACTGGCCTTCCTACTTATGGCCGGAGCCCTATGGCCGATACGTATCTGAACAAAACAAGCTTATCATGAGACACCTTTTATGAAATGGACCTGAAAGTGTGCCCTGGTCTAATGGACGGTATACCAAAATAAGGGGGCAAAACAGTCAGGTAGGGATAAGAGAGTTTTATTGTTTCCTGGTTAATTTTATTGAGCCAGTTGAGTGAATGCTCGAGACATCTCCACCTGTGGGTTAGGGATGTACCGAGTGAAGCAGGCCGACTTCCACCTGCCCAACCTTTTGATGACGTGGTCCGGGACCCCATGCCGGGATGCGGATGAAGCTGCTCCAATGCGGAAGGAGTGGCCGGAATACTCACTAGGATTGAGGAGCAGGTTGCGGAGGAGAATCCTGATATGCTTAATAAATTGTTGGTTAGTTAGTGGTTTCACCGGGAAGGGCAAAAGTGGGCTAGAGTCCGGGAGCTCGGGCAGCCGAGCGAGAAACTGTGTAAGCATCGTGACCGGGCACCAGGCATTGTTGGTTTTGTAGAGGTGGATGTCTACGCCGGTGCCTGTCTGCTGGGTCTTGGTTATCGGGAGGTGGAGGATGAAATGGTCCTGGTGACGGAGCAGATGACATCTGCGGAGGATTGGGCCGTGTAGGCCGTTGTGAGTGAACTCACCGGGCCGAAGGAAGCCATAGAAGGCTAGGTAAATGGCTGCCTGTATGACCAGACTGGGGAGAACACCAAAGGGGTAGCTGTTGAGTATGGTGGACATGTCCCTGAAGATGGCACTGGTGATGGGGAGCCGCTTGACTTTTACTGGCGGCTGTTGTTTTTGGATGCCGCGTAATATGGCTCGGACAGCGTGGGACGAGAAAACAGAGGGTTTGGTAGGATCCTGGATTGAAAGGAAGTGCTGAACACCAGCTAAGTATAAGCGAATGGTGTTAAAAGACAAGGCCAGTTGGTTGTGGCAGTACGAGATGAAGGCTAGAATGTGTCTAGTATCTGTGGGGGTGCCTACTGAGGAGGTGACCAGAAATGCGTTGAAGGTTCTCCAGGCTACCTGGTAGGCTTTGAGAGTATTGTCCGATAACGAACGGTTGATGAGCTGCGTGGCTCCTAGTAAATGCGGCTCTAGTCCAGGGTCAACTGCGACCAATGCGGGATAGGCGCTGATGCGGCATCTGCACTGGGAACCTGTAGAAAGAAGGACCGGAAATTAAAGCGGGAGAGGGCGTCAGCTGCCCGGTTATATTTCCCTGGGATAAACATGCAGATGACGTTAAATTGGTGCTGTAGTGACAGCTGCACCAGCCTGCGTAGGAAGGACATCACGGAGGGGGATTTAGACCTGCCTTTATTGACAATTTCGGCTGTGGCCTGATTGTCGGTGGTGAAGCCTACCGTTTGTCCGGACCAGGTAGGGCCCCAGAGCTGGGCGGCTGCAACCATGGGGTAGAGCTCGAAGAATGAAGAGGATTGACTAAAGCCCGGGATGCTAAGTATCTGAGAAGGCCAGGGTCCGGCGAACCAATGGTGGCCAAAAATTGCAGCGAACCCTGTAGAGGCCGCGGCGTCTGTGACTACCTGTGGTGAGAGAGGTGAAATGCACGGGATGAAAAGAGAGATGCCATTCCAGTTGGACAGGAACTCGTCCCACATTGCCAGGTCTGCTAAAGCTGCGGTGTCTAGGCAAAGGATATGATCCGGGTCTTGAGCCTGAGACAGGTAGACCAACAGTCGTGAGATAAAGGAACGGCCTTGTGGGATAATGCGCATGGCATAATTGAGCATGCCCAACAGTGACTGCAGCTGTCTCCTAGTACATCCCCTGGTCCGAGTGAACTCGTGAAGTGCCGCCCTGATGCGGGTTAGTTTGTCAAGGGGCAGGCTGGCTTTCATGGAGCCGGCGTCTAAAATAACACCCAGGAAAGTGATTGAATGTGCGGGTCCGTCCACCTTATGTTCAGCGATGGGAACATTGAGGTTCCCGAAAACGGTCCTTAACTTGTCAAGATCTCTGGGAGGTGCGCCTGGCCGTTCTATCAATAAAAAATCATCTAAGTAGTGGATAACTTGCTGACAGCCGACCTTATGTAAGAGAATCCACTCGAGAGATTGGGCAAATATGTCGAACAGCCACGGGCTGCTTTTGGAGCCGAATGTCAACTTCGTGGCGAAGTAGTATTGATCCTTCCACTTAATCCCGTGCCAGCACCAGAGGGACGGGTGGATAGGTAACAGTTTAAAGGCGTCGGATATGTCCGCTTTCGCCAGCCATGCGCCTGTGCCTACTTTAAGGATGGCCTGGATTGCCATGTCCACTGAGGAATATTTTAAGGAGAATTCTTCAGAAGGGATCAATGAGTTTAAGCTAGGGATGTGAGAAAAATGAGGCGCAGACAGGTCATACACTAAACGATTTTTATTGGAAAACTTGCCCTTGACAAGCCCAATAGGGCTAACTCTCCACATATTGAAGGGGGGCTGAGTGAAGGGGCCTATAACGAAGCCTCGATCCACCTCGTTCTGCAGCAGCAGGTCGATGGCCTGTTCGTCAGAGGCTGCTGAGCGGAGGTTTCTGCACTCATGGGTTTGGTGAGGTAGGGAGATGAGGCCGGTGTGAAAACCTGCGGTGAAGCCGCCTATGAGGAAGGTGGTTAGTGAAGGAGTGGGGTGCGTGTTGAGGTAGAAGCCCAGGCAAAGTATGTCTATACGGCTCAGTCATGAACCTTTGTGCGCTTTGACCTCGCACAAATTCCTGGGGTGCGCCCTGTGGCATATAACGCAGATATGTAGTAGACGGCACTGGCTGTAATTACAAGAACCGTAGTTGAAGTTATTGCAGATGGCCGCGCCCCCAATGGTTTGGACCTTGCGTCCAAACTTGTCCACCTGGTTTTTTGGTGCCGAGCCTGAAGGGCCTGGGGCTGCGGCCGAGGTGGAGGGAAATTCTACCGGGTGAGTAGCCGGTATGTTGGCGCACCAGGGAGCGGTATGGGTGGAGGACTGGCAGACGGCACACAGGGGTGAACGAAGGCCGGCAAAATGCCGGCAGAATAGTTCCGTGTCCATCAGGCTCCAGTCTGTGAGAGACTGGAACTGTGCCAGTTTGGCGGCTGCTTTCGCTGAGAAGGAGCGATGGTAGTCGTAGAATGCAAAGCCACCATATTTGTACCCCAGGTCCACTACCGTGTGGAGATACAAATCTAATTCAACCCTCCTGGCAGGAGAGGCTGAGCAAAGGACATCTCTGAACATGCCGAAGGCTAGGGTAAACTCGGGGATGGATAGCTTCCGGTTTAGCCTGGGGTCCTTAGCTTTGAGAACTACGGATACATCCCCCCAGGTGTAAGCCTTGTTCTCTGCCAGGTCATGCACCGAAATGAGCAAGGAGGCAAGGTTAACATCCTTGCCGTCCAAGATGTCCTTCCTAATGCTGGCCGGCACAAGATGTGCTGGACAGACCACGGGACATGTGCCTTCGGTACCTGTTGGTAGAGGAGACGGGACTGCATCCGGAACAGTGGTGGCTGTAGCTGGAGGTGTTTCTAAGAGGGTCACCCTGGTTTGAACATCCGTGACCGAGCTAGCCAGAGACGACACCATGGTATGCAGTTGACCTATGGCCGAAGAGATGGACTGCAGCGTAGCCTGAGGCGGGGTACTAGGCCCGGCGGTAGCTGGGGGGGCAGAGAGGAGCCTGAACAGCTCTGCCTTCCTAGCTGTGGCTGGGAAGGGAATGCCCCTGCGTCTGAGCTCCGCTGACAGCCTAGGGATAGTCCAGCCCCTGAAAGACTGAATGCTGTCGCCCACTGAAGGCGGGCGAGGTGACAGGGGGGCAGTAAGATCTTCACTGCTGGTCTGGGACATGGTTCCTGATGGATCGAGCCCCGGGAGTGATGTCCTATCTCTTTGGGGAAGATAGATGGACGACCGGAACCTATAGAGGATGACAAAGTCAAGACTGTTTCTCTATTTTCCAAGTGAGCCCACCTGTTGCTTGGGTACTAAGGCGGAAGCGAACGCGAATACACATATATACTGACGTTCCTTCGCCTACATACATATGTGTACCGGTCCGTCTTGCTGTCGCCTTTTCCACTCCTAGCCCTTCTTTTTTTTTTTTTTTTTACCTGGGAGACGACGTCCAAGCTGGTGCAGGGTGGACCTACTAAGCTTTGACTGACCTGGAGAGAGAAACAACAGATGACATTTGTTTGAAGGAGCCTAACAAGGAAAACTGGCATGTGACGTAAGTAGTTGGCTAACTGAAGTGCACCGGTGAGTAGATATTTCTGCGCCATGATTCCTAAACCATCACGCCGTTATTCCCTTGTTGTTTCTGTATCCTTTTGAGATTTCCGTGTTTTTTTTTTTTTTTTTTTTTTTGGCCCAGCGCCAGACAACCTGTGGAAAAAATAAATGAAATGTGGCTGTTCCCTCTGGGGCACGCCGAACCGTATCGATGCATCATAGATGCTACTGGATTCGGATCGGAGCGCTATAAGTGACCATGAAATGAAGCACGATTTGCCGTGACAGAGGCACAAACTGGTCGTGTCGTTAGTACAACTGACAGCAGAACGGACTCTGGAGCACGTACTGAAATGAGGGCAACAACCTGGGGGGCGAACCGGAACGAATCGGTGCATCCGATCGTGCGACTGGATTCGAACCGGAGCGCGGAATGTGACAGTGAAATGAATGAAGGACTACTGTCATGACAGAGGCCCGGAATGGCCGGCCCCAAACTGAGGCTGGAACCAACCCGGATTTCTGGAGCATGCACTGAAATGAGGCCGAAAAAGCTACAAAAAATGTGGGACCGTCCGGGCGAATCGATGCAAACGAAATGCGACCGGATTCGACCCGGGCGAACTAGATGAGGATGAAATGTTTTCCCATGGTAGAGCTGCGACTCGGAGAGGGCGCGACTCGCGACCGTCAACGAACGGGCTCTAGCGCATGTACTGAAATGAGGCCAACGACAACTGGGACACGTCGACCAAACCTGTGCGTTTTTTTTTTTTTTTTTTTTTTTTAAACGACTGGTATTGGTTCGAACGTAGTGGTGACGTGAAATGAATCCCATGACAGGGCCCGGGTTGAAATGGTAACGCACGGGCTCTGGAGCATGTACCGAAATGAGGCCAAGCTATTTGGGACACGTTTAATCGAACCTGTGCGTTTTTTTTTTTTTTTTTTTTTTGGCAAACGACTGGTATCGATTCGAACGTAGTAGGTGACGTGAAATGAACCCATGACAGAGACCCGGACGGTTGGAACGAGCGGACTCTGGAGCATGTACCGAAATGAGGCCGAATACCTAGGGGCACCCTGGGACGAATCGGTGCATTTAGGTGATGCAACTGGATTCGAATCGGAGCGTAGTAAGTGACAGGTGAAATGAAGAAATGGCCTACGTGAGCCAGTTTGTGGCAGAGGCATGGGTCGTTGTGCCGCAAGATACGACTGACAACGATATGACTGCGGAACATGACGAACAAGATTATGCAACCGGTAGCTAACAAAGTATCAGAGACAACCTGCCGAACGACGCCCGTGAAATGAAGGGCGTGTGCGGGCAAGTGCGACATGAGTGATAACAACCCGGTATCAACCCGAACGATGTGACATTTTTTAGGGTTTACGACACTCAAATAAAGTAGAAATGAATAGAAATGAAGGTCAATCGAGACCCCTACCTGCGGCAGTCGAGCCGGCGAGATTTGTACAAAACCGGACGGAACACGAAAACTACGAGACTTCCAAGAAGGGAGACGTTTGTCTGAATGGTAATCAAATGGTGATCAACACGAGCTGTCGGCCTAGTGACGTGGTATTGCGCACCGGAAACCGACAACCACCACAGGCGAACGGGCTGGTTAAATACCCCCCGGGCTCCTCCCATAAATTCAGGCCACCATACTGGCCTTCCTACATATATATATATATATATATATATAAACATGGTCCACGTTTAAAGCATGTTTTTCTTTGTTATATTATTAACATAGTAGTAGTTAGGGGGCCTAGGCAGTCCTTGCCACCTATACCTCCCAAGGGTTGCACAATTATTGTCATTGCAAGAATAAAAATTATTTTTAGTATATTTTTTTCAACTTTAAATTAAAGCTGAGCGCCAGACAAAAAAGTTAAATACATAGATGAAAAGGAAACTGTTTAACCTGCCAAAAGATTTGCATTTCTGTCCTTACAGTTCTGAAGTTTACACAGTTCTGCTCCAAGGCTCTGCTCCAAGTCCTAGATGAGGTGGACAGTTATCACTATATGCACTTTAAATTGTCACTGTAAAGATTATTGAATTGATTGATGAATTATTCACTTTTGGCTTTGGTCCACACAGTCATCTATGTATGCACTTTATATGTTAATTACACTGCTATATTTTTATATTTATATTTTTATTAGAAGTCACCATAGGATATAGATAGATATACGATACAAATAAGGTATAGTCACAAACACGGATTATTACATTCAGATTCAGTACACTAATAAGGTGAAGCAGGCAATGTTTTAAGATTTGCCTTTCTTCTTATAAATCTTCCAAAATGAGACAGACTAAGCACAGATCCCCAAATATAAGAGCTTCTTTGTTCAGCTAAAATCACAGAAACAGCATAACATTGCATACCTTATCCCTTATGATATGCAGGGTGCTGTGGTGACTACAATCACTCATATATGTGTGTGAAAGAAAGAGTGACATTCAATATTATTAAACAATCATCAGGGATATAAATCACCCCATTTACTCCTGTAGACCTATAATTTAAATTTCCTTTGTACAGACAAGAAATGTGTGGATATTTTGTCCGCTCCTGCAATTTTGCAACATGGCTTTTAGTTATTCTGCTCACTAAGAAAGATAGTCTTTCTTGTACTTTATTCAACCTTGTTCTTTTCCGGTTGGGTAAAAATTGTGAATGAGTATTGTATATACAGTATTATAAGTGTGATAAAGATGTTCTGCTGACTGCTACATAAGCAGACTGGTTGAAGTGTCATTGTGAATATATTTCATTATAATCACAGTAGATCTTACTGCATATTAAAATAGAGATGTTGGTTAGCCCTGCGATGAATGCCCATTGTATTCAGTTTCAATTACAGCCTGAGAGATTATGGGATTTGATGGGTTTTTCATTAAAAACACCAAGTGCTACATGACACTGTAAAGCAAACACCTCTATAGTGCAGGATGGTACAACTTATTTATCATTTTCAAAAACAGTGAAATAGAATATATATACAAAAATGCATATATGTGAATTTACAGTAGAGCAATGATGACACCTAATCAATTCAGTGCTCAATATAAAAATAAAAGTGCAATAAGAAATATATAAGCATATTCTATGTAAAATTATAATATAAAAAAAACGAAAAAGAGAAAATGTCCAATAACAACATCGGGCAGCTCAGTGGTGTAGTGGGTAGCACTCTCGCCCAGCAGTAAAAAGGTCACTGGTTTGAATCCCAACCACAACACTGCCTGCCTGGAGTTTGTATGTTCTCCCTGTGCCTGCGTGGCCTTCCTCCCACACTCCAAAGACATGCTGGTAGGTTAATTGGCCCTAGTATATGAATGTGACTTGGGGACCTTGGATTGTGGGCTCCTTGAGGGTAGGGACTGATGTGATGACACAAGGATAGGGACAATTGTAGACACTCACTCAGGTTGGACTTAACTTTATGAACTATGTAACAGTCCTCTTTGACCAACAAAATTCATACAGAATAATAATTCTCAGTGATATTCTAATTAGGAAAAACCCCGAAAGAAATCCACCACTACTGTGTGTCACATCTGACCCACTCCCATCAGATGGCAACTCACCAAATTCTATATATTCTATATAGGTTAATACGCCATAAGAATCACTTGGTAAAAGATTTCTTAGTAAGCCAATCCACTTTTCCACCGCTCTTGCAGTAAAAATGTACATCCATGGGTAAACATAAAAAAGAAAGGCTCCACTAGTTAATATTGTCAAAGCACAATCTTTAATCTAAAACCAGTATGCATTCCACTCACATGTAAAACATCTTATTGTACAGCTCATGTGACTGCCCCACACTCTGTGACGAAGTTTCATCACTTCCGACTTCGTCACGGGGGTGGCGCAGTCACATGAGCTGTACAATGCATTCTTTTTTTTTTATTAAAAATGTACCATCATCATTCAGGTTTGCAATACCTATTGAAACTGGGGATGTTTTAGCAAAGCAGCATTGATATTTCTAATAACAAGATAAGTGTTTTTTCCCCGTGTCTTTCTTGTTAAATCCACGCAAAGCTATGCACAATAATAAGTAACTTGTTGGATTACGAGTAACGCGGTATATTAGCATTTTGAAAGACAAGCAACATTTTTTTTTTAATTTTGACTTGATATATGAGCTGTACAATCAATGTAGTAAAACTGCTGGTGTATTCAGTACTGCATGTGGCCAGAGGTCTGGGGGGTGCTGGTGGCTCCCAGTGCTTTGTGGAGAACTGGGACGTCGCAGCACCCGAAAGTGTCTCTGAGTTCTCCAGGAAGCGCTGGGAGCCACCAGCGCACCCACACCTCTGGCCACATACGATACTGCATACACCAGTGCCCAGGCACCTCTGGCCAAATACAGTACTGCCTACACAAGCAGTGGTTGTGGAAGGAATCATTTGAGTTTCCATTATTTCTTATGGGGAAACTCGCTTTGATATACAAGTGCTTTGGATTGAAAGCATGCTTCTGGGAGCACCTGTATTGTAATACGTATACCATTTGTGTTTAAGGATAAAATAAATATGATACATTTTTGATTCCTTTATATTCTATATTTATTTTAATGTACATGTATGGGTTTAAAATGCATAATTAAACGGTTAAATTGTGCTGTGAACAGCTCATCAGCTTTCCTCAGACTATATTAAAAAATGATGTGTTGGACCTTTTGCTAGGATTGAGGAAGTCTAATGCCGTGTACACACAACCAGACTTTCCGGAAGAATAGGTCCGATGGAATCAGTCCGTCGGAAATTCCCATCGTTTGTGGGCTAATCTGATCGTTTTTCATGAAAAAAAATCAGATGGACCTTGAAATAGAACATGATTCGAATCTGTCCAACGGACTCAATTCCTATCTGCAAAACCGTTTGTCTGTATGCTGGTCCAACAGACCACATACGACGCAAGGGAAGCTATTGGCTACTGGCTATTGAACTTCCTTTTTTAGTCCTATCTTACGTCATCACTTTCAAAAGGAATGGGCTTTCAAACAGACTTAGTCCGTTCGTGTGTGGACAAGTCTGTTCATTTGGAAGTCCATCGGAACTCTGCTGAAAATCCATCGGGAAGACCGTCGGAACTTTTCTGCCGGAAAGTTCAGTCATGTGTACGCGGCATTAGTCTACAGTAGAGTCCCAAAATTCAGAAACAAGAAAAGCTTCTCCTTAAGTTTTACTTATTAACTATTCAGTTACTGGAGAAGGGTATCTGGACGAACATATGGGCTGAGGGGATTTGTACTTTTTTGTAGTAAAGAATAAAAATATGTTTAATACAATGTAGTTTATAGCAGCTGAATATACTCTTTTCTTCATTATCATACCAGACCATGGAAAAGTAAAAAATATGACTGATTTCTCTAGCTGTAAAGGTCAAGTCAAGCATAGTCAAGAACAGATTAGACCAGTTAAGCTAAGGATTTTCAGCAGCATATTTAATATAATATATGCTACGTAGTCTCAATTCAATATTCTAAAACACATATGACATTTGCTATAAGCTTTATGACTTTCAGACATGTGACTATTAAAACATCAGTTGTTAGGTCAAAAAAAATAATATAAATATAAAATAAATTAAATGAACTGAGCCCTTAATCATCTAATTATAATGCATAATTTGAAACCTCAATGTTCAGTGTTAAAACCAATAAGTTAAATGATTGCGGAATGTACTGTTATTGCATACAATGCAGATACAGTTATCGGGAGGCTATATTTTTATTCTATTCTATATCTGTTATTCCATTTCTGCATGTCTTTTTAAATATACATAATGTATGACTTGTATGTTTTTAATCTTCTACTAAGGGCGATTTATATTAAGAGCATTGAAGGTTGGATGTAGACTCTCCACACTCTATTGTACATAAAGAGCTGTTTATCCTATGGACATAAGTTGGAAATTCTGTGTACAGAATACACAGTGCACTTGTAAAACTATATCCAAATCATAATTGGCTAGGCTTCTTGTATCAAGACATTCATTATGATGATAGATCAAAGCTGCAGCCAGGAAAATCACAATAGAATTTGACATTTATGAAGCTTTGGAAGGTTCAATTAATAACTGTACCATTCTGTTTAGAAAAATATTCCTCATTATTGCATTACTTAAAGCTGAACATCTAAATACCCACAATACATACATAGAGTATATGGGTGCAGTTTTAGCAGCCAACAAAGCTGTATTTCTGTCCATCCCATCCTAAAATGTATACATATCTTCCACACAGCACAATCCTGTCTGGCAGGGCAGATAACCCAATTTTTTTCTGCTGCAATCATATAAAAATTGACATTGTCCTTCCCCCCCAACCTGTGACTGGGCGCAGTCGACAAATCTGTATTTCTGTCCATCCAGTCCTATGAGCTATACTTATCTGCCACAAAGCACAGTCCTGTCTGGCAGAAACGGAAGACCTATTTTTTTTTTCTGCTGCAGTTACATAGCATTTACAGGTCTTGTCCTTCCTCCAGCCTGTGACTGGACAGTGAAAGGAGAAGCAACACACTGATGAGCTCACCCTTATATCATCCTTGTCTCTCCTTCCATCTGCATGTTCCTTGCTAGCACTGCAGCACACCTGACTGGCTCCTTGTGTTGCTTCTGCCTTTGTCAATCTGAGCTCTGCTGTAGAGGGGATTGCAAGAGGGTAAAATCAAGACAAAATGTAAGGACTTACACTGCTTGCATTTAACAAAATACATGTAATGAATACAGAGCTGAATTAATTTGAATATTTTATATCTGCTTGGAATTCGGATTTAAGGTGCCTTTGCTATGTGCTAGGTGATTTGAACACTTTTTCGTGTTTACTCAATAAGATAATCCAAAAGCAGTTACAATTTGGAACAGTGCAGAACCCATAGCAGGCAAAGTCACTGCCACTGAGACTGCAGGTGAGGGTAAAATCTCCCCAAGAGGGAAACAGCGATAAAATTCTAACAGAAGTCATAAGCCCTCCCTACTGTATGCAAAAAGAAAAGTTGTTGTTTGGTCCCTTTAAGTGAGACTACAACAAAAAGAAATTGACGTATAAAAGAATTCCATTTTAAAAGAAAAGTGCAAAATTTCGTAATTATGGCTGGAATAGTTAGTCATAAGCCTGTCTTTAATTAGTTTTAGGTTTTGCCTAATAAAATGCATTACATGGTCATAAGGCAAGTTCATCTGGAACTACTGATGTTGTAGGATCTATTCAGCCCTCAAGTCTTAATTGATCTCTGTGATACGCTTCTTAATCACCAGTCATTTCCAGCACCTTCATTAGCTATCAGATTTGCTGTAATACATGAAAGCTTAGCTAAGTCTAACAATGATATGGTACACCAAAGCAGTTTAAATAAAAATAAATTTAATAGTTTAAAGATGTTATACGGCATTAATAAAGTACAACCAAAATAGGCCACTTATTGCAGTGACTAGCAATGAATTGAATTCAATTGTCAAATGAATTGAAACTTTTTTTAAAGCAATAGACTGTAGAAGTCAAATACATTTTAGCTAAATAATAGAAAGGTACTAGCTTCCGAAAATATTGCCCATATTTCCTGACATGTCTTCTATCATTAATAGAAAAGGAAAGAGGCTTGCCCTTCAGCTAATGCTATTGGGTAGAGTGAACATGTAACTCCTTTATGCCCTTGTGGCTAATTTTGCATCCAGTAACACTCACGTTTGCCATCAATATTGCCTACAATTATATAACTTTTTGTTTCAGCTTGTATACAGCTGTCTCAGTCCTCTTCACTGCAAAATATGGAAATCATGGGGTCAATTCAGAAGGTTTTAGTAAATACACAATGGGGTTGATTTACTAAAACTGAAAGCAAAATCTAGTGCAGCTGTGCATGGTAGCCAATGAGCTTCTAACTTCAGTTTGTTCAAGTGGATGTAAACCCCTGCATATACCCAGTGTAGTGAACATCCTCAGATAAAACACAGGGATGACATAAGTTTAATTTGTTTATCTGCTTTCTTCAGCTTGCTATATTCTTTAAAAAGTGCACATTGTGTTCGATTTTTTTCTTCCTGTTCCAGCACTGGGAGTGAAGTCGTGGCATACACTGTGTGACAGCTGATTGGAGGAAAGGCACACCCCCCCCCCCCCCCGCTCTCACATAGGCAGAAGAACGAAGATACTTGCAGAGCAGTGCTGTGAAAAGCTCTCTGCTAATCTCTTTATAGCACCCACCCCAACACAGATTTTCAACTGTCTCAGAGAGCTTGTCAGAAGTTGCCATGCTGATAAAAGAATAACAGAGCAACAGAAAAACACAGGACATAGGGCTTTGGCGAGAGATAAGAAAACACTACAGAGATATGTGCTTAGGTCAAATTTCATGAATACGGATTACATCCACTTTAATCACTTGCCGCCCTCCCAAATGACGAGGCATGGTGAGGCTCTCGTTCTGGGACAACGTCATATGGTGGCACCCGAGGATGGACGCTCTCACTCGCTCATGGGGGCACGCAGAGCAGTGATTGCAGCAGAGCCATGTTCCAAGGACATGACGTGACCCCAATCTTGGTAAAGAGCCATTGCCATGGCTCTTAAACATGCAATCAGCTGTGTCCAATCACAGCTGGTCACATGTAAATGCAGAAGTATCGTTTATCAGCTCTCCTCGTCTGACTGACATAGCAGGGGAGACCAGGACAGGTAATAAGGGCACTGATCATCAGTGCCCTGATTACAATAAAGCCCCAGCAGTTCCCATCAGTGACACCCATCCGTGCCCATTAGTGATGCCAGTCAGTGCTGCCCATCAGTGTCCATCAGTGCTGCCTATCAGTGCCCATCAGTGCTGCCTATCAGTGCCCACCAGTGCCACCTATCAGTGCCGCCTATCAGTGCTCATCAGTGCCACCTAATTAGTGACCTTCAGTGCTGCCTCATCAGTGCCCATAAGTGCCACCTCATCAGTGCTCATAAATGCAGCCTATCAGTGCCCATCAGTGCTGCCTAATCAACACACATCAGTGAAGGAGAAAAATTACTTATTTATAACATTTACTGACAGAAACTAAGAAAAAACCTTGTTTCAGTCTTTTTTTTTTTTTTTGTAAAAAATAAAAAACACAGCAGTGATTAAATATCCCCAAACGAAAGCTCTATTTGTGTGAAAAAAAAGATAAAAAAATAATTTGGGTACAATGTAGCATGACCGTGCAACTGTCATTAAAAGTGTGACAGCACTGAAAGCTGAAAATTGGCTTAGGCAGAAAGGGTGTGAAAGTGCCCAGTAGGCAAGTCGTTAAGCTTTGAGAAAAAAATATGGAAGCTCATTGGTTTGTATGCAGAGTTGCAGCAGATTTTGCACTGTACAATTTTAGTAAATCAAGTCACTGCACTTAACGGTTCATAATTTCAGTAAATTCTGAATGATAAAAATATGTAAAGATTTTTGGAGGTGTCTGTTGAGATCAGAAAATAAGTCTTTTGCTGGACAAGGCAGTGCGTTTTAATGGAATGTTTTTTTTTTTCCTTTTGTGGCCCCCTCAGCACCCTTTCATTGGCCATACTGTTTTTTTTTTTTTTTTTATCAAACTCTGCTCTATAATTGTCAAAAGAGCATGTACACACCTATGCATTTTTTAGTGCATTTTGCAGTGTGCAGAAATGCAATACAGTCCATTCAACATGGTTTCCTTTGGTATTTGTTCACATCTATGCGTTATGCATTATGAGGCATTTTTGGATAGGGTCGGGGACTTTTTTCCCATAATTTGTGGCTAATAGACTTCAATGGAGCTGCACCAGAAAAGCAAGTGGTGCATTTTTTAATGCAATTTTTGATGTGTTATGTGTTTTGCAATTTACGGTTCACATTATACCACTGTATATAACTGGTTGCTAAGCCGCCACATCCTTAGCAACCAATAACTCATCAGCTGTCAGCGCGGTTCCACGCTGAAAGCTGAATGTAGAAAAAAAAAATTGCCGGCAAAAAAATCTGCGAAAAAAATGGGGTGGGGTTCCCCCCATGTCCATACCATACCCTTCAGGTCTTGTATGGAATCAGAGGGGACCCCCACGCCAAAATTTAAAAAAAGAACGGCGTGGGCCACTCCCAAAATCCATACCAACCCTTATCCGAGCATGTTGCCCGGCAGGTCAGTAAAGGGAGTGAGCGCCTCCCCTCCTGAACTATACCAGGCCGCATGCCCTCAACATGGGGGTGGGTGCCCCCCACCCCAAAGCACCTTGCCCCTATGTTTATAAGGACAAGGGTCCTCTTCCCTACAACCCTAACTAATGGTTGTCAAGGTCTGTGGGTGGGGGGCTTATGGGAATCTTGAAGCCCCCCTTTAAGAAGGGGTTCCCCAGATCCTGCCCCCCATGTGAATGGGTATCGGGTACATTATACCCCTACCCATTCACCAAAAAAGCTGTGAAATGTAATAAAAACACAAAAGCCGTTTTTTGACAATTCCGTTATTAATAGCTCTGTCTTCTCTAGCCATCTTTTCCCGCCATCTTCTCCTTCCCACCGTCTCCTCCTTGACCTGTCTTTTCCCGCTGTCTTCTCCTTCCTGCTGTCTCCTCCTTGAGCTGTCTTTTCCCGCTGTCTTCTTCTTCCCACCATTCCCTCCCTTTCCTGACCTGCTAGGCAGCATGCTCGGATAAGGGTTTGGTATGGATCTTGAAGGGGACTCCACACCATTTTTTTTTTACATTTTGGCCTGGGGGTCCCCTCCTAATCCATACTAGGGCCTTTTCACAATCAGCCATCAGCAGGGAACCCCGCTGACAGCTGATGACTCATTAGTTGATAAGGATGAGGCAGCCTGTTTCCCCCTTAGCAACCAGCTATATACAATGGTGAACCCGCCGCTGGGACCAATTTTATCTGAAAGAAGATTGCCCACTGTGTAAAAATATACCGGGGTTATGGCAGCTATTTGCTGCCATAACCATGGTATATAACGTCAAAGTCATGACGTATATATACAGTGGGCGGTCTGGAAGTATACAAGAAAAAGAACCGCTGCTCCAGGTGTATAAAGATAAGGCTGATTGGAGTATCTTGCAGAGTGCTAGCCCCGGCCTGCCTCCATGGGAAACTTGAAAAGAAAAAATAAATGGCTGCACATCCAGAACTTCCAACTGGCTTTTATTTTGTTTCACAAAGATAACACCAAAGACACCAAACTTTGATTACGTAGACGCATTTCACTCATACATCTTGTGCTTAATCATTACTGGTAATGATTAAGCACAAGATGTATGTGTGAAACATGCCTAGGTGTCCTCAGTTTTGTATCTTTGGTGTTATCTTTGTGAAACAAAATAAAAGGCAATGGGAAGTCCTGGATGTGCAGCCATTTCTTTCTTCTTTCCATGTGGTCCAGAAGTGGTTAATACAGCTTTAATTAAAACTGCCAAAAAAAAAAATATGTGGCTGCTATTTTTGGCCTTTTTTGAAAATGCTAGCTCACTGGCTGATATACTGACCCCATGTTCATATCATCTGCACCAGTGTCACGTGGCTGAAAATTAACTAGAATCCATCAAAATGTTGAACAAGCACACTTAATACAGAGAGTACTCAGCCTGGATAAAAGTCAATAGCCTTTCCAACACTTGAACACTATAACACTATTTAATCAGCAATAAACTTGTAGAGTAGTACCCAGAAAATGTACACTTCATCCTGAAGAGATAATAAATGAACTGCCCATAGAAACCACCTGTAATACTAAGTGCCTTCATCACAAGCAAATAAAATGGCACGGTGTGAAAACAAAATGGATAGAGAGAGGAAAAAAATGGAATAACCGAAAAAAAATTCTTTACTTCCGCTAAATTTGTCTTGAGAGTATTTTCTCAAAAACGATTATGCTCTAAAATTCCCATTAGTATAGATGTTTAAAGAAAGAGGGATGATAAATGTGCATGTACAAGTAACAAGAGCATCTTTAGAATAAATGAATGTAGAATCCCTGCTTTGTGCTGTAAAGGTTATTCAGAAGTAGATATTAAACACAGTGGAAAAAATAAATAGGCTCATTTTCAAAGAAACACTCCAGATACTCCAAAAAAAGGAGTAAAATATATTCCAGATGCACTGCTAGGATTCAGCAGGACCCGCTTCCAATTGACTTACTGTTATGTGCCGTCTCTCATTAGGGAGTCTCAGCTATATTCTATGTGTGTGCTCAATACTCAGTTTACAGCCTATTTAATGTTGAGCTACAGTGATTTTGAGGAAAAATTATACTATGTTCTAGTAGGAGACTGTGCATGACAGCCTCAGCGTTGGTGGTCACCATGACAGATAGGATACTGTATGTCAAGGAAATAAATGAAAATATGGAAAGCTTAGAGAAACAAATTAAATACATGAAATAAAACTGTAGCTTAAAATGAAAGGAAAGCAAAACTATTATATACAATTTCTATCCAAGTGTTTAATGTCCAAATTAATATTTTACAGTATTTCAGTGCAGGAGCACATAAGCATTTTTATAGATCAATCATGCTACTGAAATCACTACTGATTGCTACAAAGATGGAACTAATAAACCCTACTGTGTAAATCAAACCAATAGTATGTAGTAGACCGTACAAATTTGGAGCATTTTGCAACCATTTGTAATTATTTGAAAAAAAAGGACCTCCGTGATTTTCTTTTTTCAACACACTGGGGCCAATTCACTCAACGGTTACCGCATACGATAACACTAATCACCTTACTTGTTTGCATAAATTATCGCCTACAGGTAAAAAAATGTTAAATTCACAAAAAATAAAAGTGAGGTATTTAACGTTAAATTAAAAATGTGCCTGTAAATACTGCAATAAAAACCATGCAGTAAGCTCTTAAGTCCAATTCACAAATGGAACAGAGATATTTATAAACCAGGGTTTTGCTGGCGGTATCACATGCAAAATTTTGTCAGAAACATTGTGTGGGGTCCGCCCCAATAGGTGGTTGCTATGGAGCGGGCCAATGGGGGACTCATTGGCTGTCAGTGGGTTCCCCGCTGACAGCTGAATGTAAAGAAAATATGCCGGCAAATGAAAATGATGAAAAACAAAAAAACAGTGAGGGGTCTTCCTCCCAACACATACCAGGCCCTTCTGTTCTAGTATGGATTTTAAAGGGAACCAAAATCAAAAAACAAAATTAAAAAAAAAGGTGTTGGGCCCCCCCCCCCCTGAATTCATACAAGACCCTTATCCGAGCATACAGCCCCGCAGGTCAGGAAAGGGCAGGGGGCCTATCAGAATCTGGAAGCCCCCTTAACACCCCCCCTATGCAATACACACCAAACTGAGCCTGTGCAGCTTGTCCCCAGCCTCTGTTCTATCAGAGGATGGATTGGGGACAGTGAAAGAAGGGGGTGGAACCAGGGGCTGACTGACCCATTGAGCACTAGGGCACTGCCCGAGGGCCCGGGCCGTTGGGGGCCCGTGAAAGGCTACCCAATACAAGTATAACAGGGATTCAGGAAGCGGCCTTAATAATACCTCCCGCCGGCCCCTCCTTCCTTCCCATCCACCTCAGGTGCTTGTACTGTACATGACATCACCTGGGACGGACGAGAAGAGAGGAGGGGCTGGCAGGGAGCAGCGCGTTGTGAGCAGTATTACAGGCATGGGGTGAGGTGCTTTTTGTTAATGGAATACTATGGTCGCCATCACAGGGGCAGGAGCGAGTGGCGCAGCAGCCAGTACAGATGTAGGGGGCTGGGGCCCAAGCCCCAATAGGAACACAGGAGGCCCCATGTAACTCTCACGGTCCTCCCCCACATGGTCTCCTCCTGTGCCCTCCACCCACTCGTCGTGTCCCCCTGTGCCCTCCACCCCCACAGTGTCCCCCTGTGCCCTTCACCCACTGTTTCCCCCTTTGCCCTCCACATTGTCCCCCTGTGCCCTCCACCCACCGTGTCTCCCTGTGCCCTCCACCCCCACAGTGTCCCCTTGTGCCCTCCACCCCCTCACAGTGACCCCATGTGCCACCCACTCCCCACAGTGTCCCCTGTGCCCTCCACCCACCATGTCCCCTTGTGCTCTCCACCCCTCCACAGTGACCCCATGTGCCACTCACAGTGTCCCCCTGTGCCACCCACAGTGTGTCCCTGTGCCCTCCACCCCCCACAGTGTCCCCCTATGCCACCCACCCACAGTGCCCCCCTGTGCCCTTCACCCACAGTATCCCCCTGTGCCCTCCACCCCCCCACCATGATCCCCTGTGCCAACAGTGTCCCCCTGTGCCACCTGCCCCCAGTGTCCCCCTGTGCCCTCCACCCCCCACAGTGACCCCCTGTGCCCCCCACCCAGAGTGTCCCCCTGTGCCCTCCACCCCCCACAGTGCCCCCCTGTGCCCTACACCCCCAGGGTGTCTCCTTGTGCTCTCCACCCCCCCCCCCCCACAGTGTCTCCTTGTGCCCTCCATCCACCTTCCCATGGTGTCCCCCCCACAGTGTCGCCCTGTGCCCTCCAACTCCCCAACGTGTCCCCCTGTGTTTTCTCCCCCAATGGTGTGCCCTTCTCCCCCCACTGTGTCCCCCTGTGTCCTCCACCCTCCATGGTTTCACCTTCCCCCCCTGATGGCTACCCCAAGAGACACTGTGCTGAGTCTGGAGGATCCCAGTGCTTTATTGTGCACCCTGTGTTTTGGTTTATGCCCTGCTTTTCAACCTACTGCGTGCCCCATGGCCTGTGATGTACCCTGCTGTGTACCCCATGATGTGCCCTACTGTGTGCCCCTCGCCCTGGGATGTGTCCTGGGCCCTGTGATGTGCCCTGCTATGTGCCCCATACCCTGCTGTGTAGCGCCTGTTGTGCTCTACTGTGTGCCCTGTGATGTGCTCTACTGTGTGCCCCATGCCATGTGATGTGCTGTGTACTCCCTGATGTGACATGTGATGTGCCTTACTGTGTGCCCCATGATTTATGTAGTTGGGGCTTTGTGTAGGTGTGGTTTGCATGTGGAGTGGTGACACAGGGGTCACCATGATCTTCTATTGCCTGGGGGGCCCCATGAGTTCTCAGTCCGCCACTGGGAGGAACAGAGAAGACAGGATCAACCAGCCTTTTTACACAATGCAGAGGATTAATCCCTTAGGTTCCACAGTTAGTTTAACAAGCATGCTTTACTGAATATATAGACTGATTTTACTGTCTATGTTCTGTTATTGGAAAATACAGTGTCTGCTACTTCTGGCTTCATTGTTGGTTGCCTGTTATGCTTAGGATCATTACTGTCTGTGCAAAATGAGCAAAAACAAGTGTGCAGATGTAAAAAGGCAGAGAAATCCAGATGGGGAGGTATGTGTAAAGAGCAGATAGACTAAAGATTTACAATCAGTAGTAGACATCTACAAGAGGCTAACACATAACCCTAAAGGCAATCCTAGTAAATAGAATAGAAAAGCACAGTGTCAATGCCACTGATATAATAATCATTGAAAGAACTCAGTACATGCAAAGTAAAAAGATGAATGACACGAGCAAGAATCACCGACAGCTGAACTGGATGGGAATAGATGGAAAAATAAGTACATTATCAAGACAAAGAGAAAGAGCAAATGGAAAAAACAGAAATATGCTGGGTAGTGAATAGATGTGTTAAAATAAAATCATTGTACTACCTGGGTGATAAATGAAGACAACATGTCCCAGGAAATAAAAGCATGAGCAGGTGCTGGGGAACTGTTATTGTTTATTAAAGATAGTTACGAGACCAAGGATTTTTCAACAGAAATCAAAAAAACTCAGATTTGTAGAACTAATGTCAAACCTATTGTAACACATGCAGTGAAGACCCTTCACAGAAGCAGAGGTGGACAACCTAGGTAAACAAAAAGGATTCAAGGGGAGGGTTTTGAAAGCAAGGACAAATTTTAAAAAACGACTATGAACATTTAACTGCAGTAGCATATAAAATAAGTCAGCGGCTTAGATGGGTTGGCTTCATGACAAGCATAGGGTAAATAATCCAGCAAAAGTCAAAAAAGTCAGGAGGCTGAAACAAGAAGGAAGACCAAAGAAGACCAAAGAAGAGTCGTATATGTGGGAAGATATACTGTAGATTAAAATCAATAGACAGCACATAATATGTTGAAATTTTACAGAAGGCCAAGCCCATTAAGGGGCTTTCATGTAACAGAAAAAGCCACTTGAAAATCAACTGTAATCTCAGAATTTCTGTTTGTGAGCTCTCTTACTACTTTTAACTTTCAAAAGAACAAGGAAATTTAAAGGCCCTTTCACACAGGTTTTCAGATCAGGTCTGCCTGTCAATTCAATCAGGTGGGCCTGATCTGATGTAATTGAACTATAGAGTCTGTTTACATGCAGCCATCGATAGTGCTATCAAAGGTCTGCCCATGTCCGCCGGACACAAACTGAACAGGCACGGATGTAATAAAAAACTGACATCCATCCCGTTCGACTCCAATTCAGCATGGATTCCCCGCTGATCTGAGCAGACTGGCTCCATGTGAGAGAGCCCTAAGGCATATAAATATTTATGTATCTTATTGCCCTCACACATATTTTATCTTTTGAATGTGATTCATATCATCTACGGTAGTCTATGTCGCATTACAATTATTCTTTTACCTAGTCAAATTTCTCTATCGACATATAAGCATTTTTTTTGTTCATTGGCTTCTGAATTTTTGAACCTACTATGGTGAAAGGCCATATTATTCTAAGCAGTCTTGAAAGGGAAGGTCTTTTTTACTTTAAACTGTGCTAACTATTAAGCCGAAGTAGTATATTGTCTTCAAAATAAAAATGCAGATCTGCACATATTAAGCAGTCTGTTAGCTTAGAACCAACGATGTTACAAAATAAATCCCAATCCACTTTAAAAGTCCTACATTTGACTTTGAAAATGTGGATTTTATATAATTTCTAACTAGATAAACCCAATAAAATAAATATATTCAATTGGTAAATACACATTTAATTAAACACCATAAATATATGTTTGTTATGGGCACAATTTTGTGCTAAAACTAGCATTGGAGTAAAATGTATTTATCCATAAGTCACACTATTTGGTTGCCAAATGTATTTTAAAGTACTCATCCAATCTGTATTTGATTGGTTGGTATTTATAACAGCCTATGTGATAACATCGCCAATTTCAGTAGATTTTTCTCTGTATGTACTATACTCTGTAAGTAAGGATAAGCACGGATATCTGTATTTTTGACAAATGTGGTTTTACTTGGTAAAGTGAATGAAGCAAAAACAGAACAAATGGCAATGAAATGCAGAATATACTCTTCTTTTCTGGATCACTGATTGATTATCATAGCTGGCCTAGTAATGCTGAACTCCAGTATTTAACCACTTCAATACTGGGAATTTTCACCCCCTTCCTGCCCGGGTCAATTTTCAGATTTCAGAGATGTCACACTTTGAATGCCAATTACTCAGTCATGCAACACTGTACCCTAATTAAGTTGTTATCATTTTTGGGAACAGATAGTGCTTTCTTTTGGTGGTATTTAATCACCACAGTTTTGGATTTTTTTTTGCAATATAAATGAAAAATATCAAAAGTTTTGAAAAAAAAAACGTTTTTCTTAGCTTCTGTTATAAAATGTTGCTACAATTCCTTGGTAAAAGTAACCCAAATCAGTGTATATTATTTGCTCTGTGTAAAATCTATGATATATATATATATATAGCTTCAAAGGTAGGGTAAACAGAAACACGGCAATCTTCTAGTGCATGCCTTCCCACTCGGCCATATATAGAAACCAGTCAAAGGATTGTTGCACTTAAAATGATTTATTCAAAAATAATCACATACACATAAATTGCATATCGCACTAGTTCCAGTTCAACAGTTTTGGGCTGTAAAGCTTGCGCTCTTCTTCAGGTTAGAACAAAATTATAATAATAATAATTTTGTTCAAACATGAAGAAGGACGCAAGCTTTACAACTGGAGCTCATACGATATGCAATTTATTTGTATGTGATTATTTTAGAATAAATCTTTTTAAGTGCAGTAATCCTTTCACTGGTTTCTATATACATATATATATATATATATATGAAAATTAGTCAATCCTGATTTACTGTCAGCTTATCTCATTTCTTTAGGCCCTACAATTCCAGGACTAACAACCAGTTTTTAGCTGGTTGTTTTCCTTCAGACAGCAGAATAAACAAAAGAAAAAAAATGGCATTAACCAATTCAACCATTTACCCCCTTCCTGACCAGAGCACTTTTTGCGATTTGGCACTGCGTCGCTTCAACTAACAATTGCACGGTCCTGCGATGTAGCTCCCAAACAAAATTGACGTCCTTTTTTCCCCACAAATCTTTATTTTGGTGGTATTTGATCACCTTTTTGGGACCATTGTCATTTATACAGCAATCAGCGTGCACTGATTCCTGTGTAAATGACACTGGCAGTGAAGGGGTTAACCACTAGGGGGCAGTGTAGGGGTTAAGTGTGTCCTGGGGAGTGTTTCTAACTATATGGGGGCGTGGCTGTGTGTGACAGGTCACTGATCTCTGCTCCGATCACACGGAGCAGAGATCAGTGACATTGTCACTAGGCAGAACAGGGAGATGCTTGTTTACATTAGCAGCTCCCCGTTCTTCCTCCCTGTGAGGTGATGGCGGGTATCCTGCGGCGATCGAGTCTGTGGGACCCGCAACTCGACTCACGGAGCTTGCCACTGGCCGCCTCTTAAAGGGCCACGTACAAGTACGTTAGTTTGCCTCTACCAGCCCTTTTGCCGATGTATATCGGCGTGAGCTCGTTGGCAAGCGGTTAAAGGGTCAGTGCACTTTTTTTTGAAAAAAATGATAAATACACAATTTTTGCAGGTAAAAAAATATGCATTTACAATTTTTTTTAGGGAGCCTGGAAAGCACTGCACCCATGATCAGCAGATCATGGGTCATGGGTGCCATGCAGGATTCCTACAATTATCTGTGTAAGCTGTCTGCCCCAACATCATATGGCCAGTCAGTTTTACTAAGACAGTAGGACTCAATGACCTACTTGAGTGCTCAACAGTGCCCTGGTAGTTCATTGATGCAGTGGTGTGGCACCACCACACTCTTTTTCAAATAGTGACAGCAGGTACAAGGAGAAGATCCCCATCCTGCTGTCACAGGGAGTGAGGGGAGCAGGGAGCAGCTGCAGGAATAGGAACATGTTCAGGTGGAACATCTCCCCAAAGGTGAACTTATCCGTAAAATACAAAATAAAATAAAACAGTGCGGGATCCCCCAATCCATACCAGGCCCTTTGGGTCTGTTATGGATTTTGGGGGGAACCTCCCTCGAAAACTATAAAAGGCCCGCAAAATCCATATCCGAGCATGCAGCCTGGCAGGCCCCCTTCCCCTGAACCATACCAGGCCCCATGCCCTCAACATTGGGGGTGCTTTGGGGGGAACCCCCCAAAGCACCATGCCCTCCTCTTCCTGATCCATTAGACATGTGTACACTGAAATATTTTGTTTCGGAAATTTAGTTTTCGTCTGAAAAATACATTTATTTAGTTACTCCTGAAATTCGTTTTTATTTATTTTGTTTTGTTAAAAAATACATTCGTCTGAAAACCCAAAATAATTACGGTCGAATCTGGAATTGAAGGCTTATGGTGTCTGTCGAATGTTCTAAGAAGATTTGACAGAGCTGCTAAACTACGACGCTGAAATCGTACATTTCCGGTCGAATGTTCCTCCTACAAGCTATAGTAGAATTCTAATGTTGTATGACACTAGTAATAATTATATTTATTAATTATTATTACTAGTCAACCAACATTAGAATTCTTCTATAGCCTATGGGCAGAGCATTTGAACATAAATGTCTACTTGTGGCGACTGCTTCATCGAATCTTCATGTCGAATCTTTTCTCTGTATGTCGAATAATCTTGGACTAATAGAGTTAGGTTAGGCAGATTCAACCTTTTTTGCTATTGTCTCTATAATGTTGAATCTTTTCTCTCTATGTCGAATCTTTTCTCTCTATGTAGAATAATCTTGGACTAATAGAGCAAAGGTTAGGCACATTCAACCAGAGGTTTGATGGACAGATTGCTATTGTCAGCGTCATGTAGAATCTCCTATCTATATCGAACTGTTGTCACAAAGAAAACGAAAATAAAGCGTTTGTTTATGTCGGATCTTTCAGTTTTCGGATTCTGCAAATTCGTTATCGTTTGTTAAAATTATAATGAAAATACCCGAAATTCCGACGAAAATGCATTTGGATGAAAACGAATGCACATGTCTATGAACCATAGCAGGCAACATTCCCCCAAAGCAGCTTATCCCCAGGTTGATGGGGGCAAAGGTATTTTCCTCAGAATTTTGGCCCGGCCGTTATGGGGGTGTGAGTTATCAGAATCTGGAAGCCCCTTTTAACCACTTACCAACCAGCCACCTTCATTATATGATCCCGCGAGCCGTCATAGCTGTACGATGGCTCTTTTAGCAGGATAGCAGAACTGCAGGGATACCGATGCTTGTGGGCGACTGCCGCGATGGGCACGAGAGGCAGAACACGGACGTGTGTGTGTGTAAACACACAAATCCCTGTTCTGTGAGGAGAGGAGAGGCAGATTCTTAGTTCCTAATAGCTAGGAACCACGATCTGTCATCTCCTATAGTCAGGTCCCTCCACCCACAGTTAAAACACACTATGCAACACAGTTAACCCCTTGATCGCCCCCTAGTGTTAACCTCTTCCCTGTCAGTGACATTTATACAGTAATCAGTGCATTTTTTTATCTCTGATCGCTGTATAATTGTCAAGCATCCCAAAAATGTATCAAAAGTGTCCGATGTGTCTGCCATAATGTCACAGTCCCGATAAAAAATGCAGATTGCCGGCATTACTAGTAAAAAAAAATAATAATAATAAAAAGGCCATAAATCTATCCCCTATATTGTAGACTCTAGAACTTTTGCGCAAACCAATCAATATATACGCTTATTGCGATTTTTATTACCAAAAATATGTAGAAGAATACATAAACTGAGGAAAAAATGTGCTTTTATAAAAAAAAAAATGGGGATTTTTATTATAGCAAAATGTACAAAATATTGTGCTTTTTTCAAAATTGATGCTCTTTTTTGTTTATAGAGCAAAAAATAAAAACTGCAGAGATGATCAAATACCACCAAAAGAAAGTTCTATTTGTGGGGAAAAAAGGACATCACTTTTGTTTGGGTACAGCGTCGTACAACGCAGTGGTTAACAGGGGGGCTTCTAGATCCCAGCGCCCATGTGAATGAGCACCCCAGGAGGTCTGCAGTAGACTGATTTGAGCAGTGATTGCACAGGAGATCTGAGACTCTAATACTATTTTGAACACAACAAAGAGCACTTTATTGGATAAGCCGGTGCACTCTTTTGATAAATTGTATGGTTTATTTATTGTACTGTATGTATTAGGGTATGACATTTGTACAATATTGAACATTATACAGGTAGCTAGGGAAATAGAGGATTTAGGGTATACATTATTAGTATAATTTTAATATGTGACACATTGACACCATAAGGTGCCTGATACAGCAGCATAGTTATCATTTTTGGTTTAACAAGCGCAGGTTAAAAATATATTTATTTTTATTTTCATCTTCCTGCTTGTTTGATCAGAAAGTTGATGTTATCTTTATGCCTGGTCTGTCTTAAAGGGGAATTGAAGCCTTAGCCCTTGTACACACGGTCGGATATTACGATGGACAATGTCTGATCGGACCATGTTGTCGGATAATCCAACAGTGTGTGGGCTCCATCGGACTGTTTCCGCCGGAATATCCGACCGACAAAGTTTTAGAGCTGGGCTATAATATTTTCCGACAACATGATCTGATCGGACTTTGTCCGATCGTTTGTAGAGAATTCCGATCGGACAAAGTGCCACGCATGCTCAGAACAAATTCCTAGACCAAAGCTATTGGCTACTAGCCTGAACATAGTCCCATCGTAACGAAATAATGTCACCATGTCCTGAACGATCGGATTTTCCGACAACTTTGTCCGACCGTGTGTATGCAACAGTTTCGGACAAAATCCATCGGACAAAATCCAAAGGATTTGGTTGTCGGAATGTCCGACCGTGTGTACAAGGGCTAACGCTAACTATTCCTAAAAACGTTCTCTCCCCCCTACCTGCCTACCCTGTGTAAAAAAAGATTTGTATTCTCATATTTTTTTAGTTCACTCTGGTTCAGTCATATGATTCTGCAGCTCTGGCTCCCCTGTGTCAGTGAGGGGCAGCTGCAGGGGAGAGGAGGGAGTGTCGACAATGGCTGGGCTACAGAATCTATTATTTGGTAATATAGTGTAAAATCAGACCAGCCTTTGTGAGAGGGCACTCTTGTCTTAGGGCACAGGCATTGTTGCAATGTCAATTTGAATCCAATGTGTACATTTTTAGCATACTCTCCCTGGCACTTAAAAATGCACTTTGACTATGGCAGAAATAAGAAAAAACTACAGACAACAATGCTACAGATAAGCTGCAGATGAACCTGTATTTCCCCATCCAGCTCCTTATACCACAGTCTTATTACTACTCTCTCTACCCCTGTAACATGCTCTCTCTATCTTTCCTTCTCCCAATGGTGCCTTCTCTTCTTAAACTCTCACTCTGTATCCCTCCTCTCTAGAAATGAGCCGAACACCCCCCAGTTCATTCAGCCAGAATTCTCGAACATCGAAAAAGTTTGGACCCAAACCCCGAACCCCACTGAAGTCTGAGACCCAAACTTTAAAAATCAAAAGTGCCCATTTTGAAGGCTTATATGCAAGTTATTGGCCATAAAAAGGGTATGGGGGCCTGGGTTCTGCCCTGGGGGACATGTATCAATGCAAAATGTTTTAAAAAGATAATTTTTAACAGAGCAATAATTTGAATGATGCTTAAAGTGGCATAATAAAAATGAAAAATTCCTGTAAATATAGTGCCTGGGGAGTGCCCTTAATCTGCCTATAAAATGGTGCACCTGTACCGTGTATAGAACCTAGTGTAAGGTAGGTACTCCTGCGCTAAAAGGAATTTGTGATATATTCAAATAGTAGGTGCTGCATCCACCGTAGGGACCAAACTCGTGTCCAAATTTGTGTAAGTTGTGAAAAGGGGGGGGGTGGTGTTGCGCTCCTTACAATATATTTTTCTTGTGATGTGTTACCAAAATATTGCCAAAATATCAATTATATATCCGACTGTTCTTTATCAAAATTATCAGTAAAGTGCATGAGTGCAAAATGGATAAATAATCTAAATTACTTGGCAAATATATTAAAAAAGCATAGTAGTTGTTCCCAGTTGAAGTCACGTGCGGAGATGTAACGCGTAGGACCCGAGGCTAATCAGATACCGGAACAGACGCTCAGACGCTGAGACACGAGCTCAGCGCTCGTTTTTACAACGCCATTGTAATCCCACAAAATGTGAGTGTTTTTTAACATATGCAAATAAAAGTTTTTATTTCCATTCAAAAATACTACACTATGGTGGGCCTCTTTTATCTCTTTTAAATGTACATTGAGAACCCTATGACCTGAAGCACCCAGTGGAAAGAGAGGAAGAAAAGGATCATCCCTACCTATTCCCCCCCACCATTTCCCTGGCTCCACTTAAAAGTGAATGAATGCCTAGGAAAAGATCGAGTTGAAGGGACCCCCCCTCCTCCTATAATTATTCTGCTACATGCTGTTTACCTTACAGCAGTAAGGTAATTATTTACTTCTACCACGGGTGTCAGTGACACTGAAGATGTATCTCATTTTCTGCACTTAAAGGCACAGTGTCACTTTAATGGCAAGACAGTTATACACAGTGTTCCAGTGAAACACTTTGCACGTTTGCACTAATATTGCACATTGGACTAAGGATCAAAGTCCAATACCGCACTGAATATTTGTTTAGTCAGATGATTTAAAATTATTTTGATGTATATGCCATTTATATATTTTTAAATATTTTTTTTGCTTTATTGTTTGTTGCCTATACCAGTCACTGTATGAACCATTCACTTATGCTCTATATAGATTGCACAGCGATATAACCACCTATAGCTACACTTTTTATGTTGATAATATTTATATCACTTCATAATTTTGCTAGATATTGTTTATCTTGTTTTTTGCTGTTTTTGCACAATTGAAAAACTACTATGCTTTTTTAATATATTTGCCAAGTAATTTAGATTATTTATCCATTTTGCACTCATGCACTTTACTGATAATTTTGATAAAGAACAGTCGGATATATAATTGATATTTTGTGTATAGAACCTGCTGCAGAAAAACTGACAAAGAAAAGAAACTGACATAAAGAAAAAAAAATACATTTAAATTGATTTTCCATGCAAGCTTTCTTTATTTTGTAAACAACGGCTTGGGGAGCCAGTCTGTATGATGAGGCCACAATTTGGTGCACACGGAACAAGAATAGAGTTTTTTTGCATAAAGTCTGGTGTCTCTTTGGCAGACTTTAGATGGAAATAACTAATTCTTGCACCACAGTGAGCAAGCCTTATGTGAATAAGCCAAATTATAGTACACTCGGGCTAAGATTAACAATTTTTTTTTTTAGATAAAGTCAGTGACATCATCATCATCATCCCCATCATCCTTATCACTGGAGCCAACTTGGCAATACGCTGCGGCTGGGGGGTAATATGGCTGCCAATATTGTTGTTTAACAGTGTTCTCCCCTCTCTATAAGCTCATGTTACTCCCTTTCTCAATCTTAACCTCAGAACCAACATCAGAATCAAGTAATGTCTGTGCTATGGCAGAAGTATGGCAGAAGTACCTGTGGACAAGGAGGCAGAATAAGCCGCTCTGGCAGCTGGGTTGTCTGCGCACTAGTCTCAGCTTAGGTGATAGAAGATGAGGAGGATGAGGATGGTTTAGTAAGCCAGTTCACCACCTCCTCTGGATGCTGTGGCTGGATAGCATTCGCAACATCACTAAACAGAGACAAATGTGCCATGCCTGAGAGTGGATCATGTCCACCTTTGTCTGTGGACAGAGATTCTGCTGGCCCCCTCATAGTGGCATGGGAATGTCTGCCTCTCCTTGCTCGCCTCCCAGACATAATGGGGGGGGGGGGGTATTACTCAAATTTAACAGATACTGGGAAATGTGTAATTGGATGCACTCTATTTGATGAAAAGCAGTGTTTGATGTACTTTAAATTGAGGACTGCCGCTGACAGAAATGCAAAAACTATGAAAAAAATTTAAAAGGAGGAATAGCGTAGCAGTCAGAAAAAAACTGCAGCTGACAATTAAAAAAAGGGCAGGCATGGGACAAAAAATGTAACCAACAAAAAAAGGGGTATAAAGCACTGCATACAGCACTAAATGTTATGTAATGCTGTAATGTATGTAATGCTACACTAACACTACACTGACACTCTACACTCAGAGTCACAATAACACACTAACTCTCTAGTAGCAAACAGAACCCTGCTCTAGCTACCTCCACTTCAACAACACACAGCAAAGGGTTCTTGTGGGAAGGAAACTTTTATAGTGTGGGGTGATACTATGAGCATTGAGCTATGATTGGGGAAAGTCATCATGACTTAGTCCAGTTATGGCTCTGACTGTGCTTGGTGCCCTGATTGGGCAAAAAATTGCACCTGGCCAGTGGTCAGGTGCATTGTTTCATCCAATTAGGGCCCTAGAATGCACTGTGCAGCATGCAGTGCATTGAGGGGCATTCAGCGGGCGAACATCCCGCCGAACGTCATGCAAATTTGGAAGTTCGCTGAATGGGTGAACAGGCTATGTTCGGCCCAAACTTTTACTCGGCCCGGACTGTTCACCCAACTCTACTCCTCTCTACCCCACAAATTACACTGTATATATCAGCCTTACTCCTGCCCTTTCACTATTACTGCACTTCTGCTCATTCCCAGAAAGCTGCATTTGGAATTCCAAAACAATTTTTTTCTTTTACACATGTAAAATGAGAGTTGATTTAAGCAATAGTCCTGGAAAATGTTAAAGCATGATTTTGATATGAAGGGCTAATTTTACAAGAAATGATAAAATTGGATATTGAACTGTAAAATGAAATGAGTGCAAGGGTTCATGTTTAACTGGATATCTGGAAGAACTGAGTCATGTATAACAATCCTGTGTGACAGGATGTGTGTAATATAATGACCAAGTGCAATGAAGCTCAAAGTACTCATAGCAGGCTCTTTTCCTTGCCCCAGCACAACATAAAAATGTCCAGTCATCACTACAATGTTATTTAATCAAAGGGCAGCATTTTACAGTCTTTAAACATTCTGGGTGTAATACTTGGCAATATAATGTGTTTAACCTTCATTTTACACTTTGTAGTAATGGAAATGCCTTAATTAAATCTATATTGAAATATACCTGTGATTAGAATTAATTACATACCACTATAACTACAGCTTGTTTAAAATCATAACTAAGAGTAAACTAAGAGTAAACTAAATGATCCCCTAGAAATTAAAGAAGAAGTCAGTGTCGGGTGCAACTTGAGATAATAGGATAACCTATATATACTGTAAGAGATACTCAGATGCCCAATCAGATACACAGGTATGATGCAAACATTGGGAGATGTCTTCTGCCACAGTTTCTAGCACTTCAGCCATTTTATTTTATAGAGTGGAGAAGAAGAAACAAAGGCAGATACCCGAAGGGCTGCACTTATCCCAATGAAGAAAACAATGAGAAGATAAGGTCTTAAAACCTAATTATACTAAACAGAAATGCTATCCATTTAAATATGACATCATGTATATATTAGTTGATTGACTTTATAAAAAGGCAAGATGCCATACACTGCTATCCTTCTAGCACATCACCATATACTTATGAAAGTACAATTTTGTGCACCAAATCACAAAATTCCTAAAGTAGAACTAAATGCAAAAGTTTTGTTTTATGTTGGATAGAGTAAAGGAGGGTTAAAACTCCTGTCAGTTTTTTGCCATCTGATTCATCCCATTGGGGAGTTCTACCTTCACTTCCTGTCCCATAGGCAAAACATAGAGGAGATGGCTAAATTATTTCAGCACAACATTAGTAACTAGCTGCAGGAGGGTGTGCAGGAATTAATTTTGATTACTGTTGAGAAAGAGACCACCAGAATCATACAGGAAGCAGCAATTGCCATTGATGTTTCCACAGCTTTCGCTTACTGCCAGGTGGGCTCAAGCAACGAGGAAGGTAGGGCAGACAAGGTGGAAGACTAAACCTGAGTGTCTGAGATAGTAGAAAAGGGACAGAGGTACAACAGCAAATCAGGGGGATTTCATCCAAAATAAGGGACAGGTTGCAGAGGATTAGAGAAGCAGTCGGGCAGTGCTATTTCCAGGGAAACTCCACATATTTCAGTGGTCTGGCTGTTTTTCAATATATCTGCTGCCAACAGCACTGTAGTGGCTTGCAGCCTATCAAACATGATTCTTCACCACAAAGCTCAGTGGCAGTAGCACATGAATGATAACAATCAGTAGCAAAAAAAACAGTACTTCTCCTTCTTGTTCCTCCCTTTCCACCTCTTTTACCATTAAAGTGATTGGAAGACAAGTCTGACAAAGGGTTTGAGAAGCTTACCTTAAGGCCCATTAAGTGAACAAGAGCAAGGCAGCACTGGACCATGCTAATTAGCTCCAAGTTAGGACCTGAATCTCTGCATAGGTCTCCTAACCCCACTCACTACATATCCAGCAGCATCTTTTACCAGCAGGTGACTCTTCACAGCTGCTGAAGTGGAAGAAAACTATTTACGCCAATTGCCTCAAAGCTCAGCACCTTAATGCCAGCTTAGCTAAATTGCTAGCTATACAGCTGCTTTCTTTTAAAACTGATGGAGTAGGCTCCCTTTGTGACAAGATGGCTAGGGGTCAGCCATCGGTAAGCCTGCTCCCAAAAAGCTACCATAGTCAATGGCTCATTGTGGCTACTTTCTCATAGGCATACCAAGTGCAAAGGAGAATGACAGTATTTTGCCTGAGCCAATGCATAGGCTCTGGGATGCTTGGGGGAACTGATGTTTTAGAGGAGTCACCGGATATGGCTATTAAGGAAAAGGGGTAGGGTTGGCTGCACCATCATCATCATCATCATCATCAAGGTGCAGGACATGAGGAGGCACCACAAGCTCCAGGAAGGTGCCTCCTCCTGCATACTTCCCATCCACAAGCCGATTTACCCAGTGAACCGTGAAAGAGATATAATGGCCCTAGCAATGCTTACTTCACCATGTATCTGTAGTATTGTAGATCCTGATGCTGACTGTTCTGTCCAGAATAATGGAGACATCAGATTCCAAAGGGAGTGCAGGAATGACTTTCTGGAAAAAAATGGAAGCTGGGTACCTGCCACTGTGGTGCAGCACAGGCCCCAAAGTCACTGCACACCCATGTTTGCAAAATGCACTTGCCACAGGTGTAAAGTTACTTGTACACATAAAAAGAGTTACACTAAATAACAACACCCCAACGTCTATTTACTCAAATGATTCCTTTCTCACAGGGAAAGTTGTAGAAAATGGGACACCTCTGGGTATACAGACTGGTATGGTCATTAGTGTAACTGTATATGTTTATAAGTAACTTTACACCTAAGACCAGTGGATTTAGATAATAGGGGTGTATAGTGAGTTGTGAGGTTTGATTTGGTATGTAAGCTGAAGCTTAATACTCTGCTGCTTTTTTCCTAATCCTGAACTCTTCGTTAAAGTTTTGAGTTATTTCATGTCTGCGTACAGTTGAAAATAGGTGCAGCAAAGTGCTGAACTTATTGAAATATTTGAGTGTAATGCACCTTTTTTGCCTCTCTCTTTTGTTCCATTTGGTGCCTTTTTCTAAACGTAAAGTGGAACTTTAAATAAAAATGGGTGAACAGGCAGAATTTTTAATGCAGAAGAAACTTTTATTAAGATATTTTGTCTTTTCTGCATTAAAGCTACCTACCTGCCTGTCTGCCCCTGTACAGTATGCATAGCTCACTGTAGAAATTCTGAAATGCCCAAGTTAATTGAACTTCCACACATGCATCATATCAGCCCAGCCAATGAAAGCGACCAGTGATCAATATTTAGTAGCCGACCACTCAAAAATGTCGGCGGACAGCAGGAAACTTCAGAACACTGCATAGCTGGACTCAAACGCTAAGAAACCTATTACTGAACCTTAATCTCAACCAAGCACTATTGGACAACTCAGCAGGTGCCATTGGCACTTTTCCGTCATTATTTAAAGACGAGGCAGTTGCACCCATATTTAAAACACATAATGTTCCAAAAAGTTCAACTATGAGTGGAAAATTAGGACACACAAATACCTCTGATAGAACAACCAGATCTAGTGCTGTTGGTGATCCACAATGAATGGGGGATGGGGTGTGTACATCTGAGACCCCCACCCCAGTTCAGAACAACATCACAGATCTGAACGTGGTGAAAATATCCTCCTATAACCTTGATCCAATTGAAATACAAGTTCTGGCCCGGAGGCTTAGTTTCTGTCCGAACCAGAATTTGGACAAATTCGAAGTTTTAAAAGACCTGCAATTATTTGCAAGGAAACTCATTTTGAAACAATTATATTCCACAGAGATCCCAGCTAAGCCGGATTTTGAAACACCAGAATTAAAAGCTCTGGATAATCTTATTGACCTACTAGAGGTAAATGATCCTCCTGATCTAATAGATCGTATTGACCTGGAACATCTCCTGGGTCGTTTTGACCAATCTGAACCCCCAATGGCGCCTCAAATTACACTAAAAAATAAATCTGATAAATTTCCTCCATTAAGTACTAATGCCAATGTTTTGGCCTTTGTGAAACTCACCTGCAAGGAAATATGCAAAATCAATACAGCACATTCTGAATGTGACAATTTATCCTTGGACGAGAGACGGGCACTGAAATCTCTAACAAGCAATGTATCTATAACAATAAAACCATCTGATAAAGGTGGAAATATAGTAGTCATGGATAACACATTCTATATGGAAATGTGAAATAAGATTTTAAATAACAAGGACTGGTACCAGCAAATTCCTGGTGGGAGAGTTGCGAGATTCCACCACGTTAGTGGCAGTAGATGTGGAAGCCTTGTACAGCTCAATCCCCCTTGACAAGGCATTGGCCTGTATTAGACAAGTTCTCTCCCGCAACACAGGGATGGATACATCCACCAAGGACTTCATTCTGGAGGCCCTGGGATATATTCTCCACCATAACCATTTTGTCTTTAATGGTTCCCTCTTCCTCCAGGTTCAGGGTTTGGCGATGGGGACTTCATGTGCCCCATTGTACGCCAACCTGTACCTGGGGGAGTGGGAACGGGCCATTAATAGTGATAAAAATTTCATTTCACTCATGGGAAACATGTCAATGTGGGCACGCTACATTGACGACGTGCTAGTGGTCTGGAACGGCCCTGTGGAATTGTTGAATCATTTTCTGGTGGGGCTTAATCATAATGAGTTCAATTTTAACTTTACCATGACTTATGACAGTTCTAGTATCACATTTCTCGATGTGACTATTCATAAGGACGAAAGAGGTTTTTTAAGTAGTAGTCTATACAGGAAACCTTGAAATCTTTCATGTGGATAGTTTCCACCCCCGGAACTTGTCAACTCCATTCCATACAGCCAGTACTTAAGAGCCAGAAGAAACTGTTCTAACGATGGTACATTCAAAAAGGAGGCTGACTCTTTGAGAATGAGGCCATGGATATTCAAAAACATGTCTAAAAAAAGCCTATAATAGGGCATGTACTAGAACGAGATATGTACTATCTACTACATAATCCATCATCTAGAAACAAAAAAGGAAATCTGATATCAATTATCACAGGTTTCTCCAATCAGCACAAAAAGGTCAAATCAATAGTACAGAAATATTGGCATGTCTTAACCATGGACCCAGTTATTGGTCCATTTGTATCCGACACCCCTGCCTTCACTTTTAGAACGGCAAGGTCACTTCGGGATCAATTGGTGTCGAGCGAATTTAAGGAGGATGGTCAAAAGGACCCATGTAGACCTTTACATGTGGAGGCTGTGGATACTGCTGCTTTATGAACACCACAAAGAACCTAGTGTTTCCTAATGGTAAAAAATACAGACCACAACATTATGCCAACTGCAAAACGTTAGGAGTAGTTTATCTCCTCCTTTGCAGTTGTAGCTGTTTCTATGTGGGCAAAACAGCCCAAGAGTTCTGGAAAAGAGCCTATCGACATCTAGTCTCTATGCAAACTTGTACTCCTAGTCTCCTAGACTTAAGCTTGTACTCCTAGACTCAAGCTGGAGTCTGTCTCAAGGTTTAATTTGTCATCCTTGACCGCGTCCATCCTGGAATGCGGGGGGGGGGGTGACTGGAACCAGACTTTACTCCAGCGTGAACAACGTTGGATATTCCGATTGAATGCCACTTGGCCTCCAGGCCTGAATGGTATGTTATCATCCAGGCCCTTCTTAGAGGGCTTTTCGTCTGGAGGGTGTGAGTGGGAACCTTCTGATAAGTAGCTGGTATATTCCCCTTTTTTTTTTTTTTTTGCGCTTTTCTGTTTTTAAATGGTTGTTGCCCCATGTTAAAATCCCTCCCCCCCTCTCTGGCTATGGCCTTCGGTAATTTCTGCGGTGCCCCGTGCTGTGTGACTCTCCCACTCGGTGCCCGGGGGCGGCCGGTATTGTTTGTTATGGTCCGGCAGCTTTTACACTCGGTCATGTGACTCAATTCTTTGGGTCACTTGGCCGATTCACGTGTGTCGCAGGGAGATGACGCGGGATGGCCCAGCCCACGCTCCACCTCCGTCTGTATTGATAGGAGGTTGGGCCCCCATGGCTAGCCCCTCCTTCTTTTAGGAAATGAGGAAATGCGATTGGTTCTAATGCACCAATCATGTAGTTTATTAAGCCAGGTGGACACTCAACTGCCAGGAACGTGGACGGCTAGGAACTCGCGCAGATTGAATGCACCAGATGGATGTATACAGAAGGTGGCACACATGTTACTGCTTGACATATGCTGTGACAGCCTCCAGACCATGGTTGCAGATAACTATACTGCATGCATGGTCAGGCGAATAATATCCTAACAATTGTGCTATAGCAGCACCCTGTCTATATATGGAGGGTTATTTACCCTCTCTCCCTGTTTTTTACAGGGGTGTGTGTGCAACTAGCTCTAGCAAGTGAACTTCCTTTTTGGTTTTGACGTCTTGCAAACAAAATGGTCGGCAGATTGTTCCACTAACTGGCACTCTTGGAGCAGAAAGGTAGCTTATAGACATACTAAAATGGCCGTTTGGCATTTGTATGTATAAAGTTATAATGCTAATGGAGTTAGACGCATCTGTGCAGCACACAGTGTGTTTTTGACCTGATGTAATGTAGCCACACATCTCTCTTTTTCTTTTCTTTTTGTTTCTCGTTTGATTGATCTAACTATAGCAGTAGAGTTTATTTATAATTAGGTATTATCCTATCCCCACACATACCATTAAATAAAAAAGATGTCTTAATTAAGCAAATGTATTATTTAATAATAGGGGAAGATGTATTGATGCACGTCAACTTAGAGAAAATATATTTTTTTTCTCTCTCTGACATCGGTTGATGTGCACTACACATTGGCTGTTGTCACACTCCAAATGCTGTTTTGAAATCTTATTTTCTTTCTTATATATATATGATTATTGGTGCAGTATTGCTACTACTTTTCATATCTATAGGGATATACTAACTAGATAATACGTTTTTATTTTACTATATATAATATTTTGATATTTTTCTTTGTCTTTCTCTCCCCCCCTCTTTATTTCTCTGCTTTCCCCTGCTTTGCATGGGGGACTTAGAGGTTCTGTCCCCATACGGCTGCATTCGGACGTCCTTTGTGGGGGATCTCGCTGTGCACTGGATGTGGCTGCAATTAGTGGGCTTATTGGATTGCCCAACTACCCAGAGATCAGAGAGAGGTTACCCATCCATATTTCATGCACATTGTTTTCTTACAAAATAGAATTTGGACAGTGGAACACCCGTATTATGTATGGTCAGTATATATGTTCTTAAATCATAATGGATAGAATTAGATGATGTATCATAGAATGTGTTTTTATCATGATAGCACATACATGAAATCCAACTTTGTTTGATTGCAGATATGTTTTATGCTTTATGTTAATCACGTATACCCCTGAGGAAGGGAAAAGGAACACATAGTGAAAAGTCTCGAAATGCGTTGGGTACATTTATCTGCCGCAGTGTTGTACAGTGTAGCGGAATTAATGTTATATGCATCAGTTATATGAACAAACAATATGTACAATGTGTTGCTCCAGTTTCCTGTAAACATGTATATTTAGGATTGCATTGTCTACTTTAATTTGTATGTGCACATATATATTTTACTATTATTATTAAAATGATATTTTTTACTAAATGCCTTATATTCCATTGGGCACTCACCCTGCTTAAAAGTCCCCCTTATAGAGGAGATAATTTGTATTTCAATTTACTGCATAGCTGGACTGAACAAGAGTAAAGTTCCACTTGAAATAAATGAACATATACATGGGGTTTGATTTACTAAAACTGGGGATTGCAAAGTCTGGTGCAGTTGTTAATGGTAGCCAATCAGCTTCTAACTTCAGCTTGTTCAATTAAGCTTTGACAAAAAAAAAAAATGGAAGTCGATTAGTTTCTGTGCACAGCTGCAACAGATTTTGCATTCTATAATAAATCAACCCCATGGCGTCATATTAACACTTACTGTATTCTAGATCTAATGGATTAATCTCTCATAAATTTGTTCTTTATTAGAATACGCTGAAACAAATTTATAGTTGCAAAATATCAGATCGTTTTTTGGCAGAGAGGAGTGGGTGACAACTTGCAAACACTATTCAATTTGAAAGTATAGATCCAAGAACTGTATGGATGGTGACCAAAATCCATATATTGTTCTGACACTGATTACAGTCCACAGTCTTACCCAGCAGTTCTCAGCAACATCACATGTCAGTGTTCACAAATGTACCTGCTCAGCTCCTTCTTCACTTATGGAGAGATACTGATTTGTCTGTATTACAATAGTGTGTTTTTTTTTTTTTTTTTAAAGATAAGGAATTTACATGTCATCACTTCCAGCACAGAACAAAGAAACAAGAATTTACTCAAGATAGGAGAGGAGGCATTTTATATCATAGGAAATAAGACATAATTTATTTCGGTCCCTGTGGCTAATTGTGCATCCATAATTACTGGTATATAGCACAGATGTAGTTTAAATATATAGATACTATGTCACTAACTATGTCAAAGTACTAATCATACATACAAAAATATAGCTACATTTAATTATACAGTTGTGCTCATAAGTTTACATACCCTGGCAGAATTTATGATTTCTTGGCCATTTTTCAGAGAATATGAATGATAACACAAAAACATTTCTTTCACGCATGGATAGTGTTTGGCTGAGGCCATTTATTATCAATCAACTGTGTTTACTCTCTTTAGATCATAATCACTACAGAAACTACCCTAATGGCTCTGATCAAAAGTTTACATACCCTGGTAATTTTGGCCCAATAACATGCACACAAGTTGACACAAATGGGTTTGAATGGCTATTAAAGGTAATCACCCTCACCTGTGATCTGTTTGCTTGTAATTAGTGTGCGTGTATAAAATGTCAATGCGTTTCTGGACTCCTAAACAGACACTTGCATCTTTCATCCAGTGCTGACGTTTATGGATTCTGAGTCATGGGGAAAGCAAAGGAATTGTCAAAGGATCTGCGGGAAAAGGTAGCCGAACTATAAAAAACAGGAAAGGGATAAAAAAAAAATATCAAAGGAATTGAGAATGCCAATCAGCAGTGTTCAAACTCTAATCAAGAAGTGGAAAATGAGGGGTTCTGTTGAAACCAAACAACGGTCAGGTAGACCAACTAAAATTTTAGCCACAACTGCCAGGAAAATTGTTCAGGATGCAAAGAAAAACCCACAAATAACTTCAGGTGAAATACAGGACTCTCTAAAAACATGTGTTGTGGCTGTTTCAAGATGCACAATAAGGAGGCACTTAAAGAAAGATGGGCTGCATAGTCGAGTCACCAGAAGAAAGCCGTTACTACGCAAATGCCACAAAGAAACCGGGCCACTTACAATATGCCAAACAGCACAGAGAAAAGCCTCAAACCTTCTGGCGCAAAGTCATTTGGAGTAATGAGACCAAAATTGAGCTTTTTGGCCACATCCATAAACAGTAAATTTGGAGAGGAGTCAACAAGGCTTATGATGAAAGGTACAGAGGTGGATCACTGATGTTTTGGGATGTGTGAGCTACAAAGGCGCAGGAAATTTGGTCAAAATTGTTGGTAAGATGAATACAGTATGCTATCAAAAAATACTGTTGGAACATTTGCATTCATCAGCCAGGAAGCTGCGCATGGGACATACTTGGACATTCCAACATAACAATGATCCAAAACGCAAGGCCAAGTCGATCTGTCATTGGCTACAGCATAATAAAGTGAAGGTTCTGGAGTGGCCACCTCAGTCTCCTGAGCTCAATATCATTGAGCCACTCTGGGGAGATCTCAAACGTGCAGTTCATGCAAGACAGCCCAAGAATTTACAGAAACTGGAGGCTTTTTGCCAAGAGGAATGGGCAGCTTAACCATCTGAGAAGATAAAGAGCCTCATCCACAAATGCCATAAAAGATTTCATTGATATTAAAGGGGGCAATACACGGTATCAAGAACTGGGTTATGTAAACTTTTTATCAGGGTCATTTGGGTAGTTTCTGTTGCCATTATGATTTAAAAAGAGTAAACACAGTTGACTGATAATAAATGATTTCAGCCAAACATTAACCATGAGTGAAAGAAATGTTTTTGTGTTATCATTCATATTCTTTGAAAAATGGTCAAGAAATCATAAATGTTGCCAGGGTATGTAAACTTATGAGCACAACTGTATATACAGTACTGTGCAAAAAGTTTTAGGCAGGTATAAAGAAATGTTGTAAAGTAAGCCCTTGTACACATGGTCGGAGATTCCGACAACCAAATCCGTCGGATTTTGTCCGACGGATTTTGTCCAAAACTGTTGAATACACATGGTCGGACAAAGTTGTCGGAAAATCCAACGTGATTACATTATTTCGTTACAACGGGACTACATTCACACTAGTAGCCAATAGCTTTGGTGTAGGAATTTGATCTGAGCATGCGTGGCACTTTGTCTGATTGGAATTCTCTACACATGATCGGCGTATGTCCGATCGGAGCATTTTGTCTGAAAATTTTACCAACAAGTTCCGACGGAAACAGTCCAATGTAGACCACACACAGTCAGAATATCCGACAAAACGGTCTGATCGGACACATTCTGTCGGAATCTCAAGGTGTACAAGGGCTAAGAATGCTTTAAAAAATATATATTTTAGTTGATTATTTTTATGAATTTACAAAATACAAAGTGAGCGAACAGAAGAAAAATCGAAATGAAATCAGTATTTGGTGTGATTACCCTTTGGCTTCAGCCTCAGTTCTTACAGTACACTTGAACACTTTGTACACTTGCACAAAGTCAGGGATTTTATAGGATTAGAGTCAGGTGTATGATTAAACAATTATACCAAGCAGGTGCTAATGATAATCAATTTCATATGTAAGCTGAAACACAGTCAATAACTGCAATGCAGTAAAGCCAAACTCTGCTATTAAGGCTGGGTTCACACTGCTGCGGTGACGAGATCGTACTGCACTGCAGTGCAAATCACATCCGATCTCTGTGCGATGCGAGTTCAGCCATACAGATAGTATGGCTGAATTCGCATCGCATCTGGCCAAACTCGCACGGGACCCTTTTTTTGGTCCGCAGCAGAATCGGATCGCATTGGTGTTCACACCATGCGATCCGATTCCTGTCCGAGTTTACAGATCGCACTGCGATATGCGAACTGATCTGGGGGTGTCGTTAACTTTTCACTGACACTCCTAGCAGTTCGCATAGGGCAGTGTGAACTTCCGCCGGGAGGCATGCGATGCGGGAACCCGCAGCGGATTCGCAGCGTTCCCGCATCGCAGCGGTGTGAACCCAGCCTAAAGGTGAGGTTGTGGAAGACAGTTTATGACACGTAAGCAAGGTTTCTCCCAACCAAAGATTTCATAGCAGACTGGGGTTGCAAGAAGTGCTGTTCAATCACTTTCGAAGAAGCGCAAATAATGTTGTGGACCATAAATACAGTGGTTGGCCAAGGAAACTTAATGCAGCAGGTGAAAGGCACATCATGCTTACTTTCCTTCAACATTGGAAAATGTCCAGCAGTGCTATCAACACAGAACTGGCGAGAACCAGTGAGAGGCAGTTTTTTGCTGGAGAGTGGACAATAATTATAGTTCCTTGCAAGTTTGGAGTTGCATTTCTGCAAAGGGAGCTGGAGATTTGGTCTGGAACAATAGTGTCCTTGATGTCACCAAATACAGGCAGATACGTATCCATCATGTCATACTATCAGGGCATGTAATTGGCCCCACATTTATTTTGCAGCAGGAAAACAACCCCAAACATACAGCCAGTGTCATTAAGAACTAACTTTAGCTTAATGAAGACCTTGAGAGGCATAATCTCAACATCATTGGGTCTATCTGGCTTTACATGAAGAGACAGAAGGATTTGAGGCAGCCTACATTCACAGAAGATATGTCGTTAGTACTCCAAGATGTTTGGAATCTACCCGCTGAGTTACGCCAAAAACTGTCTGTGATGCCGTGTACACACGATCAGACTGTCCGGCGGACTTAGCCCAGCGGACAAACTGCCGGACTTTGAAGCGGAGGTCCGCCGGACTTTCTGAATGAGCGGACCTGCCCACACACAACCGGACTTTTCCGTCGGACTAGGTCCGCCGTACTTTTGAAATGAACGGACTTGCCCACACATGGAGGAAAGTTCGTTCATTTTGTACGCGGCTCCAGGTAGCCGGGACTAGCGAAGGAAGTCAATGTCGCCACCTTTGGCGGCAAGATTGACATGTCGCTGGCCCGTCACCTGGTATGGACGCCAAAAAAACGGCCATATAAGACCCTTATCTGAGCATGAACCCGGCCGGTCAGGAAAGGGGGTGGGGACAAGCGAGCGCCCCCCCTCCTGAGCCGTACCAGGCCGCGTGCCCTCAACATGGGGGGGTGCTTTTGAGAAGGGGGCCCCTGCGCCCCCCCTACCCGAAAGCACCTTGTGCCCATGTTGATGAGGACAAGGGCCTCTTCCCGACAACCCTGGCCTTGGTTGTCGGGGTCTGCGGGCGGGGGGCTTATCAGAATCTGGGAGCCCCCTTTAATAAGGGGGCCCCCAGATACCAGCCCCCCACCCTATGTGAATGAGCATGGGGTACAATGTACCCCTACCCATTCACCTGATGAAAAAAATGTAAAAAAAACAAACACCACACAAGGGTTTCAAATAATTTATTGCATAGCTCCAGGGGTCTTCTTCCGTCTTGGGGGGTCTTCCGCAGGACTCCTCCACTATCTTCTGCTAGCTCTTTTACTAGCGGAGGAGCCCGGCTTTCTTCTTCGTCACCACCCGAGGGTCTTCTTCTGACTTCGGGGGTCTTGTCCCCCTATTCGTTTCTTCTTGCCGAGCCTCCGCTTTCTTCTTCCAGCTCTTTTACTAGCGGTGGCCCGGTCTTCTGTCGCCTCCGCCTCTTCTTCCGACTTCAGGGGTCTTGTCCCCCTCTTCAGTTCTTCTTCTTCAGCCTCTGCTCCTTCTACCAGCTCTTTTACTGGCGGTGGCTCCGTGGGGTCTTCTTCCGTCTTGGGGGGTCTTCTCGCCAGACTCCTCCACTATCTTCTGCTAGCTCTTTTGCTAGCGGAGGAGCCCGGCTTTCTTCTTCATCGCCACCCGAGGGTCTTCTTCTGACTTCGGGGGTCTTGTCCCCCTGTTCAGGGGTCTTGTCCCCCTCTTCGTTTTTTCTTGCCGGGCCTCCGCTTTCTTCTTCCAGCTCTTTTACTAGCGGTGGCCCGGTCTTCTGTCGCCTCCACCTCTTCTTCTGACTTCAGGGGTCTTGTCCCCCTCTTCAGTTCTTCTTGCCGGGCCTCTGCTCCTTCTACCAGCTCTTTTACTGGCGGTGGCCCAGTCTTCTGTCGCTGCTGTCGCCGACACATTCTGTTCTTCTTCCTTGAGATGTTGACTCGATGCTGTCTCTGGCCGCAATGACAGGGACATGTTGCGCGGCGACTTATATAGGGACAATGGGCGGGGTCACCAGGTGATGTAACTGCCCATTATGATGTCACAATGCCAGCATCCAGCAACCAATGGCCAGGGTTGTCGGGAAGAGGCCCTTGTTCTCATCAACATGGCACCCCCCATGTTGAGGGCACATGGCCTGGTACGGCTCAGGAGGGGGGGGCGCTCGCTTGTCCCCACCCCCTTTCCTGACCGGCCGGGTTGCGTGCTCGGATAAGGGTCTTATATGGATCTTGGGGGGACCCCCACGCAGTTTTTTCGGTGTAGGGCTTCCCCTTTAAGTCCATACTAGGTAACGGGGCCAGCGACGTGTCAATTGCTGCCAAAGGAGGCGACATTGACTTCCTTCGCTAGTCCCGGCTACCTGGAGCTGCATTCAAAATGAACAGACTTTCCTCCTTGTGCGGGAAAGTCTGTTCATTTCAAAAGTCCGGCGGACTAGCACACAGCCGGATTGTCCACCGGACTCGCAGTCCGGCAGACAATTTTTGAGTCAAAACTACTTTCTAAGTCCACCGGACTTTTTGGATAGTCTGAACGCGTGTACGCGGCATAAGTGCCTAATCAAATAAATGCTGTTTTGTAGGTTGTGGTCACACCAAATATTGATTTGGTTTGGGTTTCTCTCCTGTTCCTTTATTTCTAATTTGTTTGATTTTAATTGATAAAAATAAACTATTAACACTTCTATTTCTGAAAGCATTCCTATATGTATGTATATATATATTGTAGGGGATAAGAGGGGTGAAGAGCTGGCTCAGAGGCAGTCCAGTAAAATAAAAGTGGCTTTTATTCAGCAAAACAGCAAAAAACATAAGACCAGACAGACTTGTCTTATCACACAGATGTGCACACCGGTACAGCTCACAGTTCATCAGCCCACAGGCTTAGAGGTAACAGTTCATGGCTCCAAACAGAGCTACAGTCTTTTTGTGGTTAAGGTCACCCAGCAGGTACACCATCCAGCAATGGTCGTTTCCACACAGCATGCTGCTGTGTCTCTCTCTCCTACGCAACAGCTCCACACTGACACTTTCAGCACACCTGACCATAAGCAGGTCTGAAGGGGAAGCACCTGTCTTCTTCAATTAACCCCTCTTAACCCTGCCCCAGGCTGACCCTCTACATATCCCCCCTTCTGTTCCAGGCCAGGGGTCTGGACACCACGATTCCAGTGGCAGTAGACCCGGGAAAGGACATCCGCATTCTGATGTACCTTTCCCAGTCTATGTACCACTACAAACCTGAAGTCCTGTAGAACAAGGAACCACCGGTTGATTCTAGAGTTTTTATCTTTATTTTGGGCCATCCACTTAATGATCTGAAACTAACTTGAAGGGTCGGCCCAACAAGTAGTAGCGGAGTGTCTCCAAAGCCCATTTTATTGCGGGACACTCCCTTTCCACAATGGAATAAATCCTCTCAGCTGGTGTGAGCTTCCGGCTCAAGTACACAACAGGGTGCTCACCCCCCCCCCCAATCATCTGGGACAGTACTGCACCCAGACCCAATTTTGAGGCATCTGTTTTTAACAGGAACTCTTTTTGGAAGTCGGGAGCTACCAACACTGGTTCCTGGCACAAAGCTTGCTTCAATCGGCAGAACACTGCTTCTGCTTCTGCACAACAGTTGCGTTCTTTCCCTTGGTGAGATCAGTCAGAGGTGCTGCTAGACTGGCAAAGTTGGGGACAAACCTACTATAATAGCCCACAATGCCAAGGAAAGAACGCACTTGTTTCTTTGTGAGTGGATGGGGCCATTTCTGAATAGCCTCCACCTTGTTTACTTGGGGCTTAATCACACCCCTGCCTACAACATACCCCAGGTAGCGGCCCTCCTCCAACCCAACCTTGCTCTTTTCTGTGTTCACTGTGAACCCCGCCCTTCGGAGGGCATCCAAGACCAACTGGACCTTCAGTAAGTGACTTTCCCAGTCCTTACTAAAGATGACAATGTCATCAAGATAGGTTCCTGAGCATTCCTTATGAGGTCTCAGGACGAAGTCCATGGCCCTCTGGAAAGTGGCTGGGGCCCCATGTAACCTGAATGGCATTCGGGCGTACTGCCATAAGCCCTCGAGTGTGGCAAATGCAGTTTTTTCTTTAGCCTCTGGGGAAAGAGGGATCTGCCAGTATCCTTTGGTCAAGTCAAGAGTGGTGATGTACCGGGCCGGGCCTAATCTCTCGATTAATTAATCGACCCGGGGCATGGGATAAGCGTCTGGCTTGGAGACTTTATTTAACTTGTGAAAGTCATTGCAGAACCGCCAGGTTCCATTCGGCTTGGGTACAAGGACTATAGGGCTAGACCAGCTACTTGAAGACTCCTCAATGACCCAAAGGTCCAACATGCTCTTAAGCTCGGTCGAGACAATATTCCGGCGAGCTTCGGGTATGCGGTTTGAGGTTTACTCGAACGCCAGGGTCTGTAATGACATTATGTTCAATTACAGAGGTTATGCCCGGTAGGTTTGAAAAAATGTCTTGATTCCTCTGCAAAAACTCCCAGGACTCCTGTTTTTGAGAAGGGAAGAGAGCCTCTGCAATCCCTACCTTCTTAATCTGAGCATCAGGGTCTTCCGGGACTTTCAGACTGACTGTCAAAACCTGTCTATCTTTCCCTGGTTTGATCAAGTTGATGTGGTAAATCTGGTAGGGTTTGCGCTTGGTGGGCTGATGGACTTTATAGTTGACCTTGCCCACCCTCTCAACTATCTCAAAGGGTCCTTGCAACTTGGCGAGAAACTTACTCTCGACGGTAAGCACTAAGACCAGCACCTGATCCCCAGGTTTAAACTCTCTAATCTTGGCAGATCAGTTGTATACACGACTCTGGGCGTATTGCGCAGCCTGCAAATGTTCCCGTACTATGGGCATAACTCCGATACGGGGAAGCTTCTTGTTCCCACGTCTCTTTCATTATATCCAGTAGTCCACGGGGGTGTCTCCCATAAACCAGCTCAAAGGGAGGCAACAAGCAATCCCAATCCTGACCATCCTCCTCAACTGCTTTCTTTAGCATTCCCTTTAAGGTTTTGTTGAACCGCTCCACTAACCCATCAGTTTGTGGGTGATACACTGAAGTCCGCAAGTGTTTAATCTTAAACAGGTTACAGAGTTCCTTCATCACTTTTGACATGAACGGGGTACCTTGGTCTGTCAAGATCTCGGATGGGAGCCCTGTTCTCATCTGAAACAACTCCCTTGCGTTGACCTTGGATGAGCAATATCTTAAAGGTTCCGGATACCTGGTGGCATAGTCAAGGACAACTAAAATGTATTGGTGTCCCCTAGCTGACTTAGGTAAGGGGCCCACCAAGTCCATGGCTATGCAATCAAAGGGAACCTCGATAATTTGAAGCGGTACCAGCGGACTGCGAAAATGGGGTATTGGAGCGGTTCTTTGACAGGTAGGGCAGGACTCACATTAGTCCTTAATTTCTCGATATACACCCGGCCAAAAAAAACACTGTAAAACCCGTTCCTGAGTTTTAGCCGCTCCAAGGTGACCCCCACGTACATGACTATGAGCCAAAAGCAACACCTTAGACCTAAAAGGTTTGGGTACCACCAGTTGTTCCAACACTTCTTGATTGACCTTAGTTACTCGGTACAACAAGTCATGATTCACAGCAAAATGGGGGAACTTCACGTCCGCCCCAGGGTGCTGTGGTTCACCGTTTAAGACTGTGGCCTGTTCCCTGGCGGGGATCAAAGTGGGGTCTCTCATCTGAGCACTAAGGAAATCTTCCCGGGAGCCCCCGAGATCTGACATGTCTGGCTCAGAGGAGGTACTTTCCGCTTCCAATCCCGCAAACACCTCCAGGGGACCTGGCTCACTTTCTGCAGGTTCAGCAACCTGGTACTGATCCTTAGTAACAAACTCCTGCAACACAGTATTATTCACCACCTCTGTGGGTTCTTGCTTTTTGGGGGAAACCCCCGAACCTTTGAGCTTTTGCCCATACAAGTTCCAAAACAAGGGGCAGTCTCGCCCGATTAGTAAATCATGAGGTAGTCCAGGGACCACCCCCACTTTTAGTTTAGCCGTTCCTGCTGGTGTACACAGGTTCACACAGACCACCGGATAGTTTTTAACATCACCATGCACACAGATGACCCCAGCCTGTTCCCTTGGTACCAGCTTTCTTGGCAACCCGTCCGATCGGAGCAGGATAATGACACTCCCAGAGTCAAGGAGTGCTACCACCTCCTGTCCATTGACCCCCACCACACACTCATGCAGATTTAGGTTGGTTGTAGCACATAATGCATGGATATACATGGAGCGACGGCGACCCATGTCACACTCCATTGGTTCTTCCCGCCTTGGGCACTGGGCCACCAGATGACCCAGTTGATGGTAGGACCAACAGCGAACCTCATGGGGTTCCCCCTGTTGGTTCCCCGGAAGCTTAGGTCCTGTGGTGCTCTTGGTAGTTGTACTATCCCTCCGAGCAGCCACTATGCGATCACCGGGAGGCACACTGGTGCTGGAACGCACTTCTTTGAAATGGGCCAGCTCTCTTGTGACAGAGGGACTCTGCTGGAACTTTTCCGCACAACTGTAGCGCTCAACAGCTGTAGCCATCTCAACCAGTGACTGAGGCTCGGACTGAGCCACCCATCAGTGGAGCTCCCTGGGTAGTCCATGCAGGAAACAATCGAGTGCGACTCTTTCCACAATCTGAGTGGGTGTCTTTTCCTCAAGTTTCAGCCAATCTTGGAACAAGTGCATCAGGTGGTAGAGCTGCGCACGGGCAGGCTTAGCCTTGTCAAAGCGCCAGCCATGGACTCGGTTCGCCCTGCAAGCGACAGTCACTCCCAGCCTTGCTAGGATTTCTGCTTTCAGGAGCTTATAATTGTGTGCTGATTCCGGAGCCAAGTCACAGTACGCTTGTTGGGGGTCTGCGGTCAGGAAAGGAGCCAGTACATCTGCCCAATCTTTATCAGGCAGACCCTCCCTTGCTGCAACCTGCTCAAACATAACTAGGTATGCTTACACATTGTCTAAGGCCGTCAACTTTTGCAGGGTCCGCTGCACTGCCTTCCGGGGGTCAATCTTTACAGCGGGGTCACCTTTCGTCATTTCAGCCTGCTGGGTCATGTAATCCCGCTATCTGTTCACTCAGTAATCAATTTGTTTCCTGTTGTACAGCAACTCTCTGCACCAGGATCTGTTCCTGCCGAGCCTGTGCTTGTACCAGGGCCTGCTGGGCATCCTGATGGCGGGCCTGGGCCTCCTGATGGCGGACCTGCGATTGTGTATTAGCCAGTGCCAGCTGCTTAACCACATCCTCTATGGCTTGTTCAGAAGATTTCACTGTCTGTGCAGCTTTAACCCAGGACATGAGATTAGACTGGACCCCTCAAACTGCCCGCATTCTCCACCAATTGTAGGGGATCAGAGGGGTGAAGAGCTGGCTCAGAGGCAGTCCAGTAAAATAAAAGTGGCTTTTATTCAGCAAAACAGCAAAAAACATAAGACCAGACAGACTTGTCTTATCACACGGATGTGCACACAGGTACAGCTCACAGTTCATCAGCCCACAGGCTTAGAGGTAACAGTTGATGGCTCCAAACAGAGCTACAGTCTTTAGCGTGCTGCTGTGTCTCTCTCTCCTACTCAACAGCTCCACACTGACACTTTTAGCACACCTGACCATAAGCAGGTCTGAAGGGGAAGTACCTGCCTTCTTCAATTAACCCGGTCTTAACCCTGCCCCAGTCGGACCCTCTACAATATATATATATATATATATATATATATATATATATATATATATATATATATATATATATATATATGTATTTACACACACACACAATATATATATAGAGAGAGAGATAGAGAGATTGCGAGAGAGAGAGAGAGAAAACAAAGGGTTTGCTACACAAAAAGTGAGGTTTAACCCCTTCCCGACCAGCCACCCTGTGTGAGCCATCGTAGCTGTACATCTGCTTTTTAATACGCTTTTGCAGGCGCACGCATGTCCCCAGAGCCGATGCGAGTGCCCGGTGGGGGGGGGGGGAGGCGATGACCGCCGGGCACCCGTGATCTCTCGCAACAGAGTGAGAACCGGGATCTGTGTATGTAAACACAGAAATCCTGGTTCTCTTAGGCCGCGTACACATGGGCGGACTGTTCGCCCAACTTAGTCCGCTGAACAGTGTTTCAGCGGACAGTCCGCTTGTGTGTGGGCTTCAGCGGACTGTTTCAGCGGACAGTCTGACGAACAAAGTCTTACGGAATTTCCGTAAGACAGTCCGTTCAAACTTGGTTTTGTCCGTCCAAACTTGGTTTCAGCGGACAGTCCGCTCGTGTGTAGGCAAGTTGGACGGACTAAGTATCGCGCATGCTCAGAAAGGGTTTACACGGCCGAAGGTTGCATTGCAGTGTATAGGACGTCGTTTTTCTAGTCCCGTCGTACGTGCTGTACACGTCATCACGCACGTATTCAGCGGACTGTTCGTTCATCGTGTGTGGTCAAGTCCGTTCATGCTAATTTTGAACGGACTGTTTGTCGGATTGTTTAACGAACTTAGTTGGGCGAACAGTCCGCCCGTGTGTACGCGGCCTTAGGGAAGAGGAGACAGATCGTGTGCTTCTACTAAGTAGGAACACCGATCGGTCTCCTTCCCTAGTCAGTCCCATCCCCCCACAGTTAGAAAATACTTAACCCCTTGATCATCCCCTTGTGTTAACCCCTTCCCTGCCAATGACATTTATACAGTAATCAGTAGCTAGTTTTAGCTCTGATCGCTGTATATGTCACTTGTCCTAAAAAAAGTGTCAGATGTGTCCATTGCAATGTCACAGTCACGATAAAAATCGCTGATCACCTCCATTACTAGTAAGACTGCCATAAATCTATCCCCTATTTTGTAAACACTAACTTTTGCGCAAACCAATCAATATACGCTTATTGCTATTTTTTACCAAAAATATGTAGAAGAATACATATCAGCCTAAACTGATGAAGAATTTTTGTTTTTAATTTTGGATATTTATTAAAGTGAAAAGTTGATCAAATATCACCAAAAGAAAGCTCTATTTGTGGGGAAAAAAGGACATCAATTTTGTTTGGGTACAACATTGCACGACAACTGCGCAATGGTCAGTTAAAGCGACGCAGTGCCGTATTGCAAAAAATGGCCTGGTCAGGAATGGGGTAAATTCTTCCGGGGCTGAAGTGGTTAATCAAAATGTAAGAATTTCATGGTAGCCATAGTATTCAAGGTAACTGTTTCTGGCTAAATCGATAGCGCCCTTCTTCATAGACATGAGCAGTTAGTTTCGTTCTGAATTAAAATTTGGATGAATTTTCAGAAATTCAAATGTATCCGAATTTCAAAATTACAATAGTACCAAATTTTAAAAATATAACGAAAAAAAACTTTGGAGGAAATTTGAATTTAAATAATTTAGTTCATTTCGTTTTTGAATACTTTTTGAATTCAAATCGTTTTCGAATTTGGAAAGTTTTCAAATTCTTAAAGTTTTTGAATCAAATCGTTTTTGAATTCGATTCATTCTCAAATTTTCAAAGAGAATAAAATAGAATAAAAAATAAAGCAATATAATAGAGTAAAACAGAACTAAATATAATAGAAAATAAAAGAACAGAATAGACTAAAATATAATAGAAACAAATAGAATAACATCGAAAGAATAACCATCTTCTGAAATTCGAATTTCAAATAGAATAAATTGGAATTTGAATATATAGGAAAAGAATAGAATAGAATAGAAAAAATAATAATAGAATAGACTTTAAGGGGCATTTTTCAGGTGCTTTTGGGCTAAAAATAGCACCTGTGAAGTGCCTGAAAAATGCCTCCCCTGCAGCCCCAGTGTCAGAGTGCTTTCACACTGGAGCAGTGCGCTTGCAGAACGTCAGAAAAAGTCCTGCAAGCAGCATTTTTCGGGCAGTGTGGGAGCGGTAAATACACCCCTCCTCCTCCGCCCCTGTCATTGGAATCAACGGGCACTGCTGCCAAAGTGCCTGCAAAGCAATTCGGCTGGCACTATTAACCCTTTACTCAGTCGCTAGCAGGGATGAAAAGAGATGAAAAGCACCTCTATTACAGTAGTAAAACCCGGGCTAAATTTTGCGGCACTTTACCGCTACTACCCCCCACCCTAGTGTGAAAGCAGCCTAATCGAATAGAAAAGAAAATTATTTTAAAAACAATAGAATAGAAAGATTATAACTATTTCCCAAAATTCAAATAGAATCAATTCAAATTTCAATAGAATATAAAAGAATAGATTAGAATAGAATAGAAAATAACAAACGAGTATAGAAAAAAACAACAGAATAGAATAGAAAGAATATAACCATGTTCAGAAATTGTAATTTAGAATAGAATAATTTGAATAGAAAAGAATATAATAGAATAGAAAAGAATAAAATAGAACAAATAGAAAATGAACACAATTAAAAAAAACACTAGAATAGAATAAAAAGAATATAATTATTTCCCAAATGTCAAACAATCACTTGGAATTTGAATAGGATAGAAAAGATTAGATTAGATTAGGAAGATGGTTATATTCATTCTATTCTGTTCTATTGTTTTTTCTATACTGTTGTGTTATTTTATGTTCTATTCTACTCTTTCCTATTCTACTCAAATTCATTCTATTTGAATTTTGGAAAATGGTTATATTATTTATATTCTATTCAATTGTTTTCTTAATTCTATTATTTTCTATTCAATTCGAATTTCAGAAGATGGTTATAATCTATTTAAATATATTCTTTTTTATTCTATTCCTTTCTATTCTATTCCATTCTATTCTGTTTTGTTCTGTTTTATGCTATTATATTCAATTCTTTTATTTTCTGTTATATTCTTTTCTATCCCATAAAAATTTTTCTATTCCTTTAATTTTCTATTTTATTTTATTCTCTTTGGATATTGGAAAACTATTCAAATTCCAAAAAATTTCGAATTAAAAAACTATTCAAATTTGCAAACTTTTCTAAATTGATTCAAAAACTATTTGAATCGATTTGAATTAAAAAATTTGCATCGATACGAATAATCAAAACAAATTCCAAAAATGAATTAAACGGATTAAACAAATTTAACCAAACTGATTTATATAAAGGAATTGAAATAAACACGTTTTTTCGTTCTTCACATGTCTACTCCTTCAAACAGAATAAATACAAAATGTGAAGGTACAAAAGCTCATATATACATTCATTACGTCATCTGGAACCAATCACCAATAAAGCCATACTAAGTAGTTATAACCATTCAATTAATATAATTGTGAAACAAGAAGACCATGAGGTGTAGTGAGTTCCTTATATGTCATGAGGATACTATCAGAAGGGCACCTGTTAACCAGAGAAAAAGAAAAAAGAAGAAAAAAACATGTATATACAGTGCCTTGAAAAAGTATTCACACCCCCTGAAATTTTCCACATTTTGTCATGTTACAGCCAAAAATGTAAATATATTTTATTAGGATTTTATGTGATAGACCAACACAAAGTGGCACATAATTGTAAAGTGGAAGGAAAATGATAAATGGTTTTCAATTTTTTTTACAAATAAATATCTGAAAAGTGTGTCATGCATTTGTATTCAGCCCCCCGAGTCAATACTTAGAGGTATAGAACCACCTTTCGCTGCAATTAACCACTACAATACAGGGCACTTTCACCCCCTTCCTTCCCAGCCCAATTTTCAGCTTTCAGCGCTCTAGCGCTTTCAGTGACAATTGCGCGGTCATGCTACACTGTACCCAAATGAAATTGTTATCATTTTGTTCGCACAAATAGAGCTTTATTTTGGTGTTATTTATTCACGACTCCGTTTTTTTTTTTTGCGATATAAGCGCAAAAATAGCGGAAATTTGGAAAAAAAACTATATTTTCTTTTTTCTATTTGAAAAGAAATCCAATAAAATCAAATTTTGTCATAAATTTAAGCCAAAATGTATTCTGCTACATGTTTTTGGTAAAAAAAATTCCGTTAAGTGTATAATAATTGGTTTGTGTGATCACGGACATATGTACGCAAATGATCATGTACATATGTGTGCAGGTGATCACGTACATATGTGTGCAGATAATCATTGGGACATGTGATTTTAGTGGGACATATGTGGGGGACATGTTTTTATTATTAGGGACATGTGTTTTTATTATTTGGGGACATGTATGTTTTGGGGACATGTGTGTTTTGGGGACATATGTGGGGACTGTGTTTGTACTGTGTGGTGTGTTGTGTGTTTACACTACACTGATGATCAGTGAGTAAAAAGCTGTAAAAAGCAGCCCATACTCACTGATCATCAGCCGGCTGCAGCGTTCTGCTCTCCTCTCCTCAGCGGTGACTTCCGTATGAGGAGAGGAGAGCCGATTGCCTAGCAACCGGCTGTTTGTTTACATCACATGACGGCCGTGATTGGACACGGCCGTCATGTGATCAGGAGGGCCAATCACAGAGCCCTCCTGCCGATCTGAGATGTGCCGTGTCCGGGTGACACGAGCACATCGGGATCGCGCCGCTGCGCGGGCGCGCGCGCGCGCGATCCCGCTACTCCTGAATGACGTTCCTGAACGTCCTATCAGGAGTAGACGGCTCCCACCCGGCCGTATATATGCATTGGCCGGGTGGGAAGTGGTTAAAGTTGCAAGTCTTTTTAGGGATGTCTCTACCAGCTTTGCACATCTAAAGAGTGATATTTTTGCCAATTCTTCTTCTTCCAATTCAATTCTGCAAAATAGCTCAAGCTCTGTCAGATTGGATGAAGAGCGTCTGTGAACAGCAATTTTCAAGTCTTGCCACAAATTCTCAATTGGAATTAGGTCTGGACTTTGATTGGGCCATTCTAACACATGAATATGCTTTGATCTAAACCATTCCATTGTAGCACTGGCTGTATGTTTAGGGTTGTTGTCCTGATGGAAGGTGAACCTCCGCCCCAGTCTCAAGTTTTTTCCAGACCCTTAAGCCGGGTTCACACATGTGCGTTGCTAATTGAAGCTCCGATTTCTCTGCGAAGATAAAAATCAGTTGTTCAGAGGTTCCTCTGCGTTTTAGCTGTGGATCAGTGAGCACAGAGAGGGGGGGAGGAGTAGTGAGGAGAAGGAGAGAATTTGTGTTCAGAACGGAATGCATCTGCGAATCAGATGTGTTCCTATAGAAGATAATGGGTTGTGATTCACACTGCAATGCCCAGAAAACGCACACGTTTTTTGTGAAATGCGCAGTGCCAATTAAACGCACATATGTGAACCAGATGCATTCAAATTAATGTATTTTAAAATGTCCTACGAATTGGATGCGGTATAAGCCGCTACTAATTCACATAGGTGTGAACGGGAGGTTTTTCGTATAACATTGCCCTGTATTTGGCTTAATCCATCTTCCCATCAACTCTGACCAGCTTCCCTGTCCTTGCTGAAGAAAAGCATCCCCACACCATGATGCTGCCACTACCAGGTTTGTTCAGAGTGATGTGCAGTGTTAGTTTTCCACCACACATAGTGTTTTGCTTTTAGGCCAAAAGGTTCCATTTTGGTCTCATCTGACTAGAGCACCTTCTTCCACATGTTTGCTGTGTCCCCCACATGGCTTTTCACAAACTGCAAACGAGACTCCTTATGGCTTTCTTTCAACAATGGCTTTCTTCTTGCCACTCTTCCATAAAGGCCAAATTTGTGGAGTGCACAACTAATAGTTGACTTGTGGATCTCTGCAGCTCAACCAGAGTTACCATGGGCCTTTTGGCTGCTTTTGTGATGAATGCTCTCCTTGCCCGACCTGTCAGTTTAGGTGGAGGGCCATGGGTTGGTAGGTTTGCAGTTGTGCCATACTCTTTCCCTTTTTGGATTATGGATTGAACAGTGCTCTGTGAAATGTTCAAAACTTGGGATATTTTGTTATAACCTAACCCTGCTTTAAACTTCTCCACAACTTTATCCCTGACCTGTCTGGTGTGTTGGCATTGGCATTCATGTCTTGGCATTCATGATGCTGTTTGTTCACTAAGGTTCTCTAACAAATCTCTGAGGGCTTCACAGAATAGCTGTATGTATCCTGACTTTTTATACACAGGAGGACTCTATTTAGTAATTAGGTTACTTCTGAAGGTAATTGGTTGCACTAGATTTTAGTTAGGGTATCAGAATAAAGGGGGCTGAATACAAATGCATGCCACACTTTTCAGATATTTATTTGGAAAAAAAAATTGAAAACCATTTATAATTTTCCTGTGACCTGACCATTATGTGCCACGTTGTGTTGGTCTATCACATAAAATCATAAAATCCCAATAAAATACATTTACGTTCTTGGTTGTAACATGACAAAATATGGAAAATTTCAAGGTGTATGAATACTCTTTCAAGGCACTGTATATATATATATATATATATATTATAGATACACACACACACACACACACACACACAACAATTTAATCACAAAACAGCCACATGTTGCGTTCTTTACTCTGAACCAGCTGCACTATGAGAGAAATTCTTCCCAAATATTATATTAAAAAAACATAAAAATCTCTATATATGCAAAAAGTAATTAGACAAATAGTTATTTTCTTAAAAGGGAGAATCATGAATACACACAATGCACATAAACATATGTATACACGTGTGTATCCAGAAAAAAAAAACTATAATAATGCCAAACGTTACTATAAAAACAAGTATAGGTCGAAATCGTAAGTTAACCCCTTTGGGCTCAAAGTTTCTAAGCGATGGATACAAGAATCTTCCTATTTTTTTAAATTAAGTTCCCTATTGCCACCTTGTCAACTGCATGGTACACTATCAATTACCATATATTTCAATTGTGACACCATATGTCCCTTTTCTGAAAAGTGTCTTGCTAATGGCAATTTATCAAGTTTGTCTCTGATGGAATATTTATAATAATTTATAATAATTTGAAATATACATTCCTTAACCTTCTGGGTAGTTTCACCTACATATAAAAGCCCACACGGGCATTTAATAATGCATATCACATAAGATGATTGACATGTGTAATGGTCCCCGATTGGTATGTTGTATCCCTTGTGTGGATGGGAAAAAGATTTTCCCTTGATCATATTACAATCACAATGTATGCAACCTAAACAAGGGTAAGATCTAAGAATGTATTTGGTGCAGTCTGTAATATTGGTCAGACTTCACCAATCTGTCTTGTATGGTTCTTCCTTTTCGATATGAAGGTAAGTGTGGAAAGTAGAACTCTGGAAATGACAGATAACTGTTGTTTCGTATAGAACAATGTTTCTTTACAATGTTAAACACATGATTTAATAAGGTATGAAATTGGGAAATGAAAGGCATCCTGCGATTCACTGTTTTTACTTTTTTACTGTGCAAGTCTTGTCCTGCCTTATTGATCACATCTTTAGGGTACCCCTGTTGCCAGAGTCTGTCTTCAATTTCATCCAATCTCATTTTACAAGTCTCGGAATCGCTTACAATTTTCGATATACGTGTCATTTGGCTCTGGGGAATGGATTTTAAAACCCCTGGGGAAGGAAAACTAGAATAGTGCAGCAACTGGTTTTGATCAGTCGGTTTCATATATAAATCACTTATAATTTGTCAATTACAAATACTTACGAGTGTCTAGAAATGGGATCTCTGTTTCACTCATACACATATTATACTCTCTCTATATATATATATATATATATATATATATATATATATATATACAGAAAATGACAAATTTGGCCTAGTGTCAATATTTTGTGTGGCCACCATTAATGGTGCAGCACTGCCTCAACCCTCTTGGGTATGGAGTTCACCAGAGAGCTTCACAGGTTGCCACTGGAGTCCTCTTCCACTCGACATCATGGAGCTGGTGGATGTTAGAGACCTTGCACTCCTACACCTTCCGTGTGAGGATGCCTCACAGATGCTCAATAGGGTTTAGGTCTGGAGACATGCTTGGCCAGTCCATCACCTTTACCCTTAGCTTCTTTAGCAAGGTATTGGTCATCTTGGAGGTGTGTTTGGGGTCATTATCATGTTGGAATACTGCCCTGCGCCTAATCTCCAAACAGAGGGGATCATGCTCTGCTTCAGTATGTCACAGTACATGTTGGCATTCATGGTTCCCTCAATGAACTGTAGCTACCCAGTGCCGGTAGCACTCATGCAGCCTCAGACCATGACACTCCCACCACCATGCTTGACTGTAGCCAAGACACACTTGTCTTTGTACTCCACACCTAGCTGCTGCCACACACACTTGACACCATCTGAACCAAATAAATGAATCTTGGTCTCATCAGACCATAGGACATGGTTCCAGTAATCCATGTCCTTAGTCTGCTTGTCTTCAGCAAACTGTTTGCGGGCTTTCTTGTGCATCATGTTTAGAAGACGCTTCCTTCTGGGACAACAGCCATGCAGACCAGTTTAATGCAGCGTGCGGCATATGTTCTAAGCACTGACAGGCTGACCCCCCCCCCACCCCTTCAACCTCTGCAGCAATGCTGGCAGCACTCATACGTCTATTTCCCAAATTCATGCCTGAGACCTTGCAACACTAACATATCCCATGACACGGGGGGGGGGGGGTGGATGGCTGATTGGGCCCCATTTGGACATTTTCACTTAGGGGTGCACTTACTTTTGTTGCCGGCAGTTTAGACATTAATGGCTGTGTGTTGAGTTATTTTGAGAGAACAACAAGTTATACAAGCTGTACACTCACTACTTTACATTGCAGCAAAGTGTAATTTCTTCAGTGTTGTCATGAAAAGATATACCGTATTTATCAGCGTATAACACACACTTTTTTCCCCTTAAAAGCAGGGGAAAATCGTGGGTGTGTGTTATACGCCGATCCCCAGAAATTCTGAGCCTCTGGGCGGCTTTCAGCCGCCTTCGGCTCTTCAAGGCGACTTTCAGCCGCCTTCGGCTCTTCTTGGCAGCTTTCGGCCGCCTTCAGCCGTTCTCGGAAGCTTTCGGCCGTTCTCGGAAGCTTTCGGCCGCCTTCGGCTCTTCTCGGCGGCCGAAAGCTTCCGAGAATGGCCGAAGGCGGCCGAAAGCTGCCCGAGAAGAGCCGAAGGCGGCCGGAGGCCCGCCGAGAACTACCGCACGCCGCCGAGATACACATGCGGCATTTTTAAAAAATAAAATAGACACGGCTGCACTGGGGGACACGGCTGCAATGGGGGACACGGCTGCAATGGGGACACGGCTGCAATGGGGGACAAGACTGCAATGGGGGACAAGACTGCACTGGTGGACAAGGCTTCAATGGTGGACAAGGCTGCATAAGGCTGCAATGGTGGACAAGGCTGCATAAGACTGCAATGGTGGACAAGGCTGCAGATGACACTGATGGGCATATAAATGTAAGTTTTTTTTCCTTTAAACTTCCCTCCTAAACTTGGGGTGCGTGTTATACGCCGATAAATACGGTAATAAAATATTTACAAAAATAAGAGGGGTGTACTCACTTTTGGTAGATACTGTTATATATATATATATATATATATATATATATATATATATATATACACAAACACACACACACACACACTAATATTCTTCAGTTAAAAAAAAATAAAACACTTAACACTTATGGCAATTGTGTCATTTACAACGCTTTATAATACATACAGGTGCAATACTGTTCCCTTCTTTCTTTTGTTATAGGAAATTAGCCATCTGCATTGAAGGAAGAGCAGCTTATGCAAAACTGACTGAGTGAATATGGTATCTGTTGTAGACATGTCACTGGAGAAGTGATCGAGGGGGTGTACATCTCACCTAGGTTGCTACACAGTGTGAGATGGTAAATCCAGGATGGATCAGTTTCTCAGCAGCGATATGCTGCTGAGTTGTTATTTAATTTTGCCGGGCCTGGGTTTATATGGAATGGCAGGTAGGTTTGGTAGAGGGACCTGTCATTTCACATCCCCCGATCCAGTTCTGGGTTTGGGATCAGGTGAGCTTGGATCCTAATTAGCCTGGGAAGCTAAAGGCTCTGTAGGGTCTGCAGGTGATTGCTTCTCAGCCAGGGAATGAACAATCTGTGTGTTGAAGGAAGCTGCAAGCACAGCCACTGCTGGAGCTAAAACTCACCCTGCGATATCCAGGCGAAAGACGCTGTGTTTGTAAGTGTCAGATAGGTGAGCAGAACCTGTTAGTAAGCGCCCAGCCGGGCTAGGACTTTTATTTTTGTTGTACTTAGAAAGCACGGTGTTGCTGTATATTTTGTTTGCTGGACTGTTTGTACCACGAATAAACGCCAAGATCTGCTTTATAAATTCCAAGTCTGCTGTGAACTGTGTCCAAACACACCCTACCCCGGGAAGATCCCTTACAATTGGTGTTCGAATGCGGGCAAAGTCGGTTGCTAGGGGCAACGGTGTGGACAGACTTGGCTACAGCTGCTTATGTCTTGGGTGAAAGCTGCAATGACACTCCAGGAACAGTCCAGCAACATGGAGGAGATGCTGAAGCAGTTTATGCAAGTGAGTTTGCAACAACAGCAACGACATGAACAGTCCATGGCGGCACAACAGCAGATGCATAAGGAAGAGTTGCAAGCTTTGCGCCAAAGCCAACAACAACTTATCGAGCACCTGATAGTAAATCGTGAGGCGCCTGTGGTTACTAATCCACCCATAGTGATGGGAGCCGCTCCAGAGATTTTTTTTGGGAGAAGGACTGTGCAGAAAGCGCTGCAAAAGATGACTGCTGAGGACGATGTTGAGGCCTTTCTAACAGTATTTGAGCGCGTGGCTGAGCGAGAGAAGTTACCAGCCGCTGAGTGGGCAGAGGTAATTGCGCCCTATTTAACAGGTGAACCCCAAAAGGCCTACTATGACCTCAGTGAGCAAGAGGTTAAGGACTATACTCGGCTAAAAGAGGAGATACTTGCCCGACTAGGAGTTACTACTGCAGTCCGTGCCCGGAGGGTACGCAACTGGAGCTACAGTCTGGACAAATCAGCGAGGTCCCAGATGTATGACCTAATCCATTTGGCAAGAAAGTGGTTGGAGCCAGACACTTCTACTCCTGCACAAATCCTAGAGAAGGTCGTGATGGATCGCTACCTCCGAGCGCTTCCTACTGACCTGCAACGCTGGGTGGGACAAGGTGATCCTAAGAACGCAAACGAACTTGTCAACCTTGTGGAGAGGTTCCAGGCGACTGAGGACTACCTCCGTGATGTTCCTGCAGCATCTTCACCTCCCCGGAGCGCCAGATCTGTGCCGTCAGCTGGTAAGAGACTTCCATCTATTGGGGGAGTGTGGAGGGGTGCTGATGGGGGGAAAAGGGCTCAAGTGGTGTCTCAGGGACAAAAGACTGGTGATGGTCCCGGGTGGCTAAGGGGCTCTGAAAAGGACTCCTTGCCAAAGAGACCAGGCCCTATCCAGTGTTGGAGATGCCATGAGGCGGGACACGTGTCGGCCCATTGCCCTCTTACCTCTGAACCCATGGAATGTGACGCTAGCCGGCGTCAGTCGCTATTTGCGGAACCATCTTGTGCTGCAGTTCCTGGACTAGAGACTGAACAGCAAATCTGCGATATTACAATCAATGACTTTCCTGTTAAAGCGTTAATGGACTCAGGAAGCCTTGTAACCTTGGTGCATGCTAGCCTGGTGACTGGGGACTTAGAGTCTAAAAAGCATATGAGTGTTGTGTGCATACATGGTGATACAAAAATGTACCCTATAGTGCTGGCTAAAGTCGGGACTGAACAAGGCACCGTACAATATGAAGTGGGTGTGGTTAAAAACCTCATGCATAATGTAATATTGGGGCGCGATTTTCCATTATTCTGGGCTCTCTGGGAAAAAAGAAAAATCCCCAAAAGGAGTGAGGATACCTCTAAGGGGGTTGCCTTGTCCACTGTGAATGATAAAAGTATGCAGGATGAAGATGATTGTTTTCCTTTACAGGTCCTGGCTGGGGAGGAGGAGGCTCCTCCCACTGAGCAAAATATACTAGACTTAGAGGTGTCTAGAGATAATTTTGGGGCTGCACAATTACAGGACCCCACTCTCAAAAATGCGAGAGAGCAGGTTGCTGTAATGAATGGGGTACCTCAGGAACCAGATGCTGAAAAAAGATTTCCACATTTTTCGGTGACTAATGATCTTTTCTATAGGGTTAATAAGGTTAAGGATGAGATTGTGGAACAGCTTCTGGTACCTAAGCCGTACCGGCGTCAGGTGCTTGACATGGCACATAACCATGTTCTTGGGGGACACTTGGGGACTGACAAAACGCGAGAGAGGGTTCTCCAGAGGTTTTTTTGGCCGGCCATATATGATGACATTAAAAAATACTGTGAGTCGTGCCCCACGTGTCAGGTTAGTGCCCCAGTGTCACATTTTCGCAGTCCTTTGGTTTCGCTCCCTATTATAGAGGTGCCTTTTGAGCGTATTGCCATGGATTTAGTGGGTCCCATTGTAAAGTCAGCTAGAGGACACCAGTATATTTTGGTAGTCCTGGATTATGCGACCCGCTATCCTGAGGCTGTACCCTTAAGAAACACTGCATCTAAAACAATTGCACGTGAGTTGTTTTATATGTTCTCTAGGACTGGGATCCCCAAAGAAATCCTAACTGACCAAGGTACGCCATTTATGTCGAAAGTAATGAAGGAATTATGCAGACTATTTAAAATCTCACACATCCGTACCTCTGTGTACCACCCCCAGACGGACGGATTGGTGGAGAGATTTAATAAAACTTTGAAACATATGTTGAAGAAAGTGGTGGCAAAAGATGGTCGTGACTGGGATCATTTATTACCCTACCTCATGTTTGCTATTAGGGAGGTGCCCCAAGCGTCCACAGGGTTCTCACCATTCGAGTTGGTCTATGGTCATCACCCTAGGGGTCTACTAGACATTGCAAAAGAGACATGGGAGAATGAGTCCACCCCATACAAGAGTGTTATTGAGCATGTAGCACAAATGCAGGACCGTATAGCCACTGTAATGCCCCTGGTAAGGGAACACCTCCAGAGAGCTCAAGAGGCCCAAAGTAGAATTTACAACCGGTCCGCAAGAATCAGGACATTCAACCCAGGCGATAGGGTCCTTATACTAGTCCCCACTGTTGAGAGTAAATTCTTGGCGAAGTGGCAAGGTCCTTATGAAATTGTTGAAAAGATCAGTGAGGTGAACTACAAGGTGCACCAACCAGGTAGAAGGAAGCCTTTCCAAGTTTATCACATAAACTTGATCAAGCCCTGGAAAGACAGGGAATCCTTGGGGGCGACAAATACTGTTAATAATTTGTCACAACCAATCCCTCCAGTCAAGGTAGGTGATACTCTATCAGTATCACAGAAACAGGAGGCTCAGGAATTTTTACAGAAAAACAAAAACAAGTTCTCTGACCTCCCAGGGCGTACACACCTCATCCATCATCACATTGAAACTGAGCCTAGAAGCAGAGTAAACCTTAAGCCCTATAGGATACCCGAGGCACGTAGGGAAGCCGTATCTGCCGAGGTAAAACGTATGCTTGCTCTGGGGGTAATTGAGGTGTCACAGAGTGAATGGTCCAGCCCAATTGTGCTAATCCCAAAGCCCAATGGAACTTGGAGGTTCTGTAACGATTTCAGAAAGTTGAATGAGATCTCCAAGTTCGATGCGTATCCTATGCCCAGGGTAGATGAGTTGATTGAGAAGTTGGGTAACGCCAGGTACATAACCACCCTCGATCTCACAAAGGGCTATTGGCAGATTCCACTTTCTGACGAGGCTAAAGAGAAAACTGCTTTCTCCACCCCTGATGGGCTATTCCAGTATGTAGTGATGCCGTTCGGGTTACATGGAGCGCCTGCAACTTTCCAGAGGTTGATGGACTTGATTCTGCGACCACATCGTGATTACTCAGCCGCCTACCTCGATGATGTGGTCATTTTTAGCCCTGATTGGGAAAGTCACCTCTGTAAGGTACAGGCCGTGTTGGATGCCATAAGTGATGCAGGGTTGACCATAAATGCCGAGAAGTGTGCTCTAGCCCTAGAAGAGGCCAAATATCTGGGCTACATTGTTGGAAGAGGATTGGTTAGGCCACAGCTAAATAAAATTGAGGCAATACAGAATTGGCCTAGACCCCTGACAAGGAAACAGGTTAGAGCTTTCCTGGTTATTACGGGTTATTACCGTAGATTTGTGCTGAACTTTGCCTCAGTTGCTGCTCCGCTAACTGACTTGACAAAGGGCGGAAAGACAGCAATGGTCACGTGGACCCCAGAGGCCGAGGAGGCTTTCCAAAGCCTTAAGTCTGCCTTGTGCCAACCACCTGTGTTAGTCACCCCCGATTTCAGGCGAGAATTTCTGGTCCAGACAGATGCCTCTAGCACAGGCTTAGGTGCAGTACTCTCACAAGTAGTGAATGGTGAGGAGCATCCGGTGACGTACTTGAGTAGAAAACTAACCCCGGCCGAGAAAAATTATGCCATTGTGGAGCGAGAATGTTTGGCAGTGAAGTGGGCCCTAGAATCTTTAAAGTATTACTTGCTAGGCAGGAAATTCAAGTTGGTGACTGACCATGCCCCCCTAACATGGATGAAGTTAAACAAGGAGAGAAATGCAAGAGTGACTAGATGGTTTCTGTCCTTACAAAACTTTAATTTCACTGTGGAACACAGGCCAGGGAAATTACAGGCAAATGCTGACGCATTGTCAAGGGTAAGTTGTCTGTGGGGACAAAAGGCTCAGCCCTCCGGTCTGAAAAAGAGGGGGGGGATATGTAGACATGTCACTGGAGAAGTGATCGAGGGGGTGTACATCTCACCTAGGTTGCTACACAGTGTGAGATGGTAAATCCAGGATGGATCAGTTTCTCAGCAGCGATATGCTGCTGAGTTGTTATTTAATTTTGCCGGGCCTGGGTTTATATGGAATGGCAGGTAGGTTTGGTAGAGGGACCTGTCATTTCACATCCCCCGATCCAGTTCTGGGTTTGGGATCAGGTGAGCTTGGATCCTAATTAGCCTGGGAAGCTAAAGGCTCTGTAGGGTCTGCAGGTGTTCGCTCTCAGCCAGGGAATGAACAATCTGTGTGTTGAAGGAAGCTGCAAGCACAGCCACTGCTGGAGCTAAAACTCACCCTGCGATATCCAGGCGAAAGACGCTGTGTTTGTAAGTGTCAGATAGGTGAGCAGAACCTGTTAGTAAGCGCCCAGCCGGGCTAGGACTTTTATTTTTGTTGTACTTAGAAAGCACGGTGTTGCTGTATATTTTGTTTGCTGGACTGTTTGTACCACGAATAAACGCCAAGATCTGCTTTATAAATTCCAAGTCTGCTGTGAACTGTGTCCAAACACACCCTACCCCGGGAAGATCCCTTACACTGTACAAGACTTGGAGCAGTTAATATGAATTACATTTATAATGCTAGTGTTCTATTTAGTATAAGAGGTTTTTAAACATCAAAATACCTCTCAGCTTTTGCCAATGAACACGGTGTCTGTTGATCTGAAATGATTATTGCTGTAATAAAAGCAAGAAACTATTTCTCAAGTTAGTTGCAAAAAGATAGTCTTAGGCGCTATGGACTGTCATAAATTTGCCATATAAGGGATACAACTGGACAACAGACAAATTGGAAGCCAAAGTACTAGAGTTTATTAAAAGAGGCTTTGCATAGAGTCCACTACCCTGGCTATTAAGAAAGTTTGGGAACGAGAAACATCAGTGGTATGAATGAAGATTGTAAAGAAAATTGCAAAGTCTAACAAAAGAATACGTTTATCATAAGAAAAACGAATATTGTAAAGATATATATAAATGCTGTGACATTACAAGTAATACCTGGTATAATACTTTAAGGCTCCATTCACACTAATGTAATTTCAGATGCAACTTGAGTCACACAGACTCGTATGACAAAGGAAATCACATTGGTTTCAACAGTGCCCAACTCAGCACAGTGTGATTTTGGAAAAGGTTCTTGTAGTACTTTGGTGCGATTTGCCCAGCCACGTCATTCATTCACAGAGTTCTGTGAATGTGAAAACTACAGGTTTTGCGGCTTGTAGCTGTGGGCTTGTAGTTCTCAATTAACTACCATGGCTCTGTTTAGCGCTCTAGGTAGTTCATTGAGTTTTCCTGTCAGTGTGTAACTGTCTGCTCATGAGGTGCTCCCCATCCCCCTCTGGCTTTGAGAACCAATGGCTGTAGCCAGTCTTTCGGCAACAATTTGTGATGCGCAAGAACTTTGTACTTGGTTGCCCCAATTGTGCCCCACAAAATCAAGTAAAAATTGCTCTGGTCTATAAGAGGTACACAGGTGATATATATATATATATATATATATATATGTATATATATATATATATATATATATATATATCACTGCTTAGTCCTATTTGAACTCCTAAAAAGGAGCAAAAGAACAGTTTTGTTAAGCATATTTTATTAGTTACATATATTTTGAAGCACAGGATAAAAAGATTCAATGAGATTTGAAAAAGAACCTTGTGCTAATTTATTTAATTATGTGACAAACCCTATTTAACTGTCAGCCTAACTTTCCAGTTTTCACTGACTTTGCAAGATGACGAGCCATTCCAGGTGACTGAAATTTACTGGCAGCAGATTGTCCAGATGAAGGCCAATGGGATGACCCTTTCAGTCAAAGCAAGAGAAGTTTGTCGTTCCAAATCTGTAATTTCTAGAATATCGCATCTTTACAATGTCACAAACTTATTCAAGTCCCCCAAGAAGGCTGGTCGTCCATGAAAGACAAGAGCAAGAGAGGACAGGATAATGCGGAGAATCTCAATGGGCAATCGGTTCAACATTGCAGCTGCAATTGCCCGCCAGTTCAGCGCTGAAAAGTTTAAAGATCTGTCTTGTCATACAGTGTCTCGCTGTTTTAAAGAATTTGGACTGAAAGCCCACTCTGCAGTGACCAAACCTCTCATTAGTAGAAAGAATCAAAAGGCTAAACTAACCTTTTGCTAAGGAGCATGTTGTGTGGACAAAGTAGAACTGGTCCAAAGTTCACCTTAGTGACAAAAGCAAGTTTAATTTATTTGGGTCCAATGGGAAACATTATGTTCATCGTCAAACTGGGGAAAGACTGAACCCAAAGTGTGTAAAGAAGTCAGTGAATGGTGGAGGGAGGAAGCGCCATAGTTTGGGAGATGTTTTCTTCAGAAGGAGTTGGGTCTCTTATACAGCTACATGGTAGTGTGAATGCAAATGTTTATCAGAACCTTCTTTGACAACATGTGGTTCCTTCCCTCCATCCATCACCTAATCAGCCAGCAATTTTCATGCACGACAATTCTTCCTGTAAAACAGCAAAACAGGTAAAGCAGTTCCTTGAAGCCGAAAACATTGAAATAAGAAAATGGCCAGCCCAGAGTCCTGATCTTTTCTACCCAGTAGAAAACCTCTGGAAAATCCTTGGCGACAAAGTTATGGTCAAGAAACCCACTACAGTCACCGAACCATAGAAAAGACTGGAAAATGAGTGGAACAAAATCCCTCCAGAGCAGTGTGAGAGACTAGTGATGTCCTGTGACCACAGATGTGCTGAAGTCATTCAAAGCAAGGGCCTGTACACTGCCTACTAATTGTTGATTGTTGTAACATTCAGAAATTTTTAGTTGTAATCCTTCACCGTGCTACAGTCATTGCTGTTCCCTTGTGTATCACTGTCAACCAAGATTTTGTCTGAATGCAGTTGTCTGTATAATAAAGAACAAGGTTGAAGGAGGAATTACATACTGAAAAGCTTTTAATATGCATTGCTCTTCATTGTATGTTGTATTGTTTGTGTTCTGATATTATCAAAAAATCCACTTAACCTAATGTCTAGATGAAAGTAAAGAGAAAATTAAAAGTAGGCCCTAGTAATATGCGCGTGATCAATGGCTCAATAGTCTTGTTTTCTTATTTTCCTATGGAAATCACTTACAATGACACAGTATTGTTAGAGCTGCAGAATGTGTTATGTGATGCTATTAGTTTTATAAAGACTATTTATAAAACTACATATACCATAACAAATAATACTTAATTGTCTGGCTACTGCTATGCGGGAGATAACAATCAATTTTTTTTCAAGAATGAACAAATGGAAACAGTCTCTTACATTGTCAATAATAGAAAAAACAAATCCTGTTCAGTACAAAATTGATCCTTGAAGTGCAACTACAGCCAAGTAGTTTATTTATTTATTTTGAATCTCTATTGGAAGATATTTCCAATACTCCAGTTCTACTATTAACCAGATAACTTCTTACTTTTTCTCAAAGAGAGAATACTCCCAAGGAAAAATAGAGAGGTTTAATCTAACCCAAGGGAGGCCAAGACATTAACAAAGGTCTGACAGAGGTTCTAGCTCTTCTCCACTCTATCCAAACCTAAGGCTGAAGCTATTGTTTAAATTCGAATCACTTAATGGCCTAACAGGGAACAAGACAGATTTATGTACAAAGTAGAAATCCTTTTCAAAGGAAACATGTAGTGAAAGAAAACTGGAGGCTGCTATTACCTTCTTGTCCCTGGAGATTCTAAATACCTAGCTGTCACTGATTTCAAATATTTTACTTACTGATCCCGGACAATCATGAATATTGGTTACACAACTCCTGAGCTGCATGCTTGTTCCAGGTCAATAACTCCTAAAATACTGAAGCCATTTGATCATCATAGACACCAGGGAATTGACATTTTGAGGAGGAGGGGGTCAAAGACAGCCTCAAGGTTTATTTAAGTGGCATTAAGGCCTCCTATAAACAAATGAAAAAAAATTACTAGCCTATATAAAATTGTATACAATGGGCCTCGTAGCAAAATCATTATTGGGCCTGCATACACTCCAAACTGAATAATGAAGGCGAACCTGTGACATTCTAATGCCGCGTACACACGGTCGAACTGTTTGACGTACTTAGTCCGTCATACAATCCGACGGACAATCCGTCGTACTTTCCACTGAATGGACTTGACCACACACGGATGCACAAACAGTCCGTCGAAAGCTTGCGCGATGACGTGTACAGCACGTACGACGGGACTAGAAATGGGAAGTCCAAGACACAGCAAAGCACCCTTCCGCCGTGTAAATCCTTTCTGGGCATGCGCCATTCTTAGTCCGTCGAACTAGCATACTGACGACCATATTGTCCGCTGAAACCAAAGTACGACGGACAGATTTTTGGAAAATCCGAAATTCTTAGTACTCCGGACTGCACGCTGAAAAAGTCCGCTGAAGCCCACACACGAGCGGATTGTCCGCTGAAATGTGTTTCAACGGACTAAGTACGTCAAACAGTTCGACCGTGTGTACGCGGCATAAAAATAACTTACTTTTATAACAATCTGACGGGTATAAAGAAAATAAATAAATCAATCCAAAATGGTTTACCAAATTATTATACAACTGGCAGATGAATAGTTTGTCAAAGCAGGGGTATAGAAATGGCAAGTATTGAAAATATCACCCCCAGCAACCAGTTTCTATCAGTTTTCTTTAGAGTCAGAACAAGCCACATGTGGCTAAATATCTGTAACATACAGGGAATATGTTTTTGATTTAGAAGATAACTCTCAATGTACTTACACATAAATAATCATACACACCCACCCTCCTCCAAAATATATACATTCACAGCACTTCTGCGCACTTATAAACCTATTTAACAAAAAATAATACAATATACTAATCTTAATTATATAAAAATCAGCAAAAACAGGTCCTATACATATAAACTACATCTCACTTCAAAATCTGTAACCACTTAAAAATAAAAAAAATCATAAACTACAAAGTAACAGTTGTGCAAATAAGTGTCACATATTCATAAATGTAACAGCTTTTGAAAAAAAGTATATTTTGAAATCTAGTTGTCCACGCATGCTGTACCTCTTACCTGAAGGTAGCAAATTAAATAACCACAGGATTCTCAATTAACTGGCTGCCTGTTTCCTAATTCCAGAATTATAAAAATCCTGAAATGTAGGTAAATCAGCACAAATCATTTTTCCTGCATCCCTAACAGTCCACTGTAGTGTGATCCTGTCCTGTTTGAAGGCAGAACCAAGCCAAACAATGATGGAAGTAAAAATTTATGCACTCAATTAATTAATGCAGTATAAAACTGGACCAGTAACTCCTGGGGTAAGTCAAACTTTGAGAAGATGAAGGAAATACATCCTCTGCTAAGTCTTTCTTAGAATTGTGTCAATGTTGGATGTCCACCTCAGATCCCATAAAATTGTGGATCCCAGGAGGCTGAGGGACTAATAATAGCATTCTCATAGACTCATCACCATCTCGAAAGGGACCGATGGCAGTTGTATCATCCACATATTTTAACATTTTAACAGACAGATCGCCTGAGACGCAATAGTATAGGGAGAACAATAGCGGGGAAGTGCATATCCTTTCATTGTTATTTTTTCTAAAACTAGATGTAATTTTCCCCAGCCTCTCCCAATGTCTCCTATTCATCAGATCAGGGTGGGCTCACCAAGCTGTGTAATTTTAAAGCAATAAAAACTCCAGATTCAAAGAGTTAAACACTAAAGTCCACAAATAGCATCCAAGCATACCCCCCTGTGCAGTCATGATTCTACAAGATGTAATATAGCTCCAAATTGACAGAATCCTCCACAAACCTGTTTGCCCTATAGGAAATAACCACAATAACCTTTCAAAGGACTTCATGACCACAGGTGTCAGAATGACAGGCCTGTAGTCATTTTGTACTGTAATGGTGTATTTCTTAGGAACTGTAATAATTACTGAATGTTTAAAACAAGAAGGAACATTACATAGCTCTTATAGTCTATTATATGCCCATGTAAGATGGGTATCAGTTGGTTAGCACAGACTCTCAAACAGGAAGGTGTTACTCCCTTCCTGCCTCTGAAAAATCTTAAATAAATGCTCTTCACAAACCCTGAATAATGGAAAACAACTTAACAAAAGGAGAAATTTCAGAAGGCCTGTATCAATATCAATATCAATATCTCACAAAAGTGAGTACACCCCTCACATTTTTGTAAATATTTTATTATCTCTTTTCATGTGACAACACTGAAGAAATTACACTTTGCTACAATGTAAAGTAGTGAGTATACAGCTTGTATAACAGTGTAAATGTTCTGTCCAAAATAACTAAACACGCAGCTATTAATGTTTAATTCGCTGGCAACAAACGTGAATACACCCCTAAGTGAAAATGTCAAAATTGGGTCCAAAGTCTCAATATTTTGTATTTTCTTAACCCTCTTGGGCATGGAGTTCACCAGGGCTTCACGGGTTGCCATCACAGGATGACATCACAGAGCTGGTGGATGTTAGAGACCTTGTGCTCCTCCACCTTCCGTTTGAGGATGCCCCACAGATGCTCAATAGGGTTTACGTCTGGAGACATGCTTGGCCAGTCTGTCATATTTACTCTTCTTTAGCAAGGCAGTGGTCATCTTGGAGGTATGTTTGGGGTCGTTATCATGTTGCAATACTGCCCTGTGGCCCAGTCTCTGAAGGGAGGGGATCATGCTCTGCTTCAGTATGTCACAGTACATGTTGTCATTCATGGTTCCCTCAATGAACTGTAGCTCCCCAGTTCCGGCAGCACTCATGCAGCCCCAGACCATGACACTTCCACCTCCATGCTTGACTGTAGGCAAGACACACTTGTCTTTGTACTCCTCACCTGGTTGCCGCCACACACGCTTGACACCATCTGAACCAATTAAGATTATATTGGTCTCATCAGACCACAGGACATGGTTCTAGACTAAGAATTCATGTTCTTAGTTTGATTGTCTTCAGCAAACTGCAGGCTTTCTTGTGAATCATCTTTAGAAGATGACAGCTATGCAGACAAATTTGATGCAGTGTGCCGTGTATGGTCTTAACACTGACAGGCTGACCCCTCCCCCCCCTTAACCTCTACAGCAATGCTGGCAACACTCATACATCTATTTCAAAAAGACAACCTGGGTATGAAGCTGAGCATGTGCACTCAACTTCTTTGGTCGACAATTGTGAGGCCTGTTCTGAGTGAAACCTGTCCTGTTAAACCGCTGTATTATCTTGGCCACTGTGCTGCAGCTCAGTATCAGGATCTTTGTAATCTTCTTATAGCCTAGGCCATCTTTATGTAGAGCAACAATTCTTTTTTTCAGATCCTCAGAGAGTTCTGTGCCATGAAGTGCCATGTTGAACTTTCAGTGACCAGTATGAGTGAGAGGGATATCACCAAATTTAACACATCTGTCCCCATTCACACCTGAGACCTTGTAACACTAACAAGTCACATGACACTGGGGAGGGAAAATGGCTAATCGGGCCCAATTTGGACAATTTCACGTACCGGTGTACTCACTTTTGTTGCCAGCGGTTTAGACATTAATGGCTGTGTGTTGAGTTATTTTGAGAGAACAGCAAATTTGCACTGTTATACAAGCTGTACACTCACTAATTTACATTGTAGCAAAGTGTCATTTCTTCAGTGTTGTCACATGAAAAGGTGAGGGATTACTCACTTTTGTGAGATACTGTATATACAGATCTGTCAGTACTGGAAGAAAACACAATCAAATTAGGAGGGGAAAGAATGTGGGGGTGGGGTTGATTATTATGATTTGAGGGTAAGGGTAAATGGCCTAGACATCCAGAAACACCGCCAGTCCCCCATGCCTGAAAGCACCATCTAAGACATTTTAATTTATCTATAATCCAGGGCTTTTTATTGTCAAATGTTTGAAAATACGTAGTGGGCACCAACACATCCTCACAAAAGCTAATGCATGACTTTACAGTGTTAGTACATTTGTTCAAGTTTCTAGCAGCGGCCTCAAAGACACTCCAATAAGTACAATAAACATAGATTTGTAACTTCATCTTTGTCCATCTCTTCATAGCCTAACATACAGACTTAACAGATTTTATTTTTTGCCCATAGGTTGGAAGAAGAATTATACAATGGTCAGAGAGACCCAGAGCTGCACAAGGGACAAAGCGAAAACACCCCCTTATTATAGTATAGCAATGATCCCATATATTTTTGTCCCTAGCAGGGTACATAACATGTTAGACTATAGAGATCCTGCACTCAGGGCGGCACAGTGGTGTAGTGGTTAGCACTCTTGCCTAGCAGTAAGAAGGTTCGCTGGCTTGAATCCCAACCACAACACTACCTGCCTGGAGTTTGCATGTTCTCCCTGTGCCTGCATGGGTTTCCTCTGGGCCCCCTGGTTTCCTCCCACACTCCAAAGACATGCAGGTAAGTTATCCAAAAGTGGCCCTAGTATATGAATGGGGACCTTGGATTGTGGGCTCTTTGAGGGTAGGGACCGATGTGAGTGTGCAATGTATTCGGATAGGGACAATTGTAGGATGGACTGGTGTCTTTATTTAATCTTACTAACTATGTAGCTTAATCAAATATTATAGTTCTGTTAGTCCTGGAAGCTGCTTGCACCCCAACCATATCTCCCCTTTTATCTCCCCTTTTATCTAAATGGTTAACAGTTATGAACCATAAAGTGGGACCTGAATGGAGAAGAGTCCGGGAGAAAGGTTGCATTTGTGGTTTGGAGATCAGTTTGGCCAGTATTATACTACAATTCAGGGGAGAATCCTGCTTTTAAAATCTAAGGTGCAAGTGTTTCCTAAGTCTGGCAGGAGGAGCTATGATCTCTCAGGGGCTGTCCTTAAAGACTACTGGAAAAAAAGCTACTGAAAAGGCCAATGTAAAACTGGAGGAATAGCAGCTTTTAAAGAGACCTGTTCCTTGGTGGTTATAGGAAGTGATCTGGAAGGCTGCCTGGATTAACAACATTGGTTTAAGCCACTGTAGACCCACTAATTGTTTTAGGGTTCACACTGCAGCTCACAGGGGAGTCCGGTGCGTCCCCATTCACAGTTTTAGGTCCGATTTCAGCCTGAAATTTTGGCTGAATTCGGACCTGAAATGGACCAAAAGACGCACAGGACTCCTGTGCAATTCGCACCGGGGCCACTGCAGAGATGTGTGAACAAGCTTCATAGAGAGCCGGTCACAATCTCCTGCAATGCGAAATTGGATGCGGGGAAACCTGAATCCAATTCGCAATAGTATGAACCCAGTCTTAAGAGAGTCACTGGATTCTGGTGAGTGCATAATTTGGGTGTGAGCTATCCCCACAATACACCTTCCAAGTCATTCCCATCCCTCCCTCTCTTTCCCTCTCTTCTTTTGAGATGCACTGTATTTGTCTGTTTTCTCTTATTTCTCTGAGAATTGCAGCAATTTATCAGCCTCCTGGACCGGTGTCACGCTTGCTTGATGGCTTTGCTGCCTGGCTACCCTACTTTCTCTCCTCTAAAATACCCACGATCATTCTTGGTGACTTTAACATTCCTGTCAATGTTAACAGCCCAACTACAACTAAACTTCTTGACTTGACCTCCTCTTTTGACTTAACACAATGAACTTCCACTCACTCCAATGGTAATACCCTTGACCTTATATTCTCCCATCTCTGCAACCTTGGGGGGAGGAGCTGCTATGCAGACATCACCCGCTGTGTAACTTTGAGTTGCACGTTTGGTATCACCTTGTGGCTATTTTGTAACCGTGTGGCTATTTTGAGGTATCTTATAGCACACATGGTGATACTCGTTGTTTTCAGCTTTTCTGATTGTTATTATCATTGTGGAACTGAGAACTTTTTTACTGGATGTTTGATGGAACTTTTTTATTCTTAAACGATCTTTATAACTACACATATAATTTTTTTTTTTAATCTTATTTTACCCTTTGTCGGAGGAATTTTTTGACATTTGTTATGCTGATTGGAGCGATACTATTGGATCTTCATATGAAAGTTTATCTCATGAGCATTAATAGTGGATTGTAGTGATTCACCGGATCCTATGCTGCTGGAGGAATTTTACTGGATCCGCTCATCCTGTGTATGGAATCAAGCATATTTGACCATTTGAGATTTCAGTGGTCCACCAGACTTGGTAAGAGTACCTTATTTAGATGGTGGAAGGATATGCCACTTTGAATTGCGGTTTATCAACAGAAGAGTCCTCTTTTCACGTGGTGGCTATATCTCTTCTTTCTGCCTCTTAAAAGATTATACAATATATGGACTCATTTTGCGCTGCACCATTGATTTTAATTTCATGTTTATTTGAGGGGTTCGATTTTCTCCTTTTAGGTGTTCAGCTGGCAATTAATTGTCCATTGTTTGTGTGTGCGCTGATTATTTTATATTTTCTAACATCTCCAATCTCATCTCCAAATATCACCCAAATCGTCCTCTCCGCTCTTCTCAAGACCTCCTACTCTCAAGCTCTCTTGTCTCATCCTCCCATGCTCATCTCCAGGATTTCTCCAGAGCCTCTCCATCCTCTGAAACTCACTACCTCCACTGGTCTGGCTATCCCCTACTCTTGCTACCTTCAGGCGATCCCTGAAAACTCATCTCTTCAGGGAAGCCTATCATGTCTCCAACTAATCTCCTATCACTTCATTCAGCTCATTCCCCACAGTTATAACCTTTTGTACTACCTGCCCCACCCGATTAGATTGTAAGGTCTTCTGGGCCCTCTTAATCCTCTTGTATTTTATTGTATTGTAACTGTTTTGTCTCCTTTTATATTGTAAAGCACTGCGTAAATTGTTGGCACTACATAAATCCTGTATAATAATAATAATAAGGGAGCACAAAGTTGCCTTGGAGGAGGTGTCTTTTAGTTCACCACGTATTACTTTCGGAGAAGAAATTGTGGTTCAGAGTAAAACACTGAATAATTACAGCCATTCTTTATTCACAGCACGTATTCAATAAATACATTTTTGACAATGGACAGTTTGATAAATAGATTTTTTTTAAGTTGCACTATAAGGTCATTGTTTGATAAAAAAATATGTATTATTTGCTTTCACATTGTCACACAATCACAAATAGTAATTGCTTCTTGGATGAATTCCACACTGTTCATTTGTGGATAGAACAGAACATGATTTTATTTTTTTCCAGGATATTTTACATGTCTATATTTTAGCAGCTCATAATTAAGATTTGCTCTGTTAAAAAAAACGTGGTGAATAAAAAGGCTTACAATTTATAAAGAGTGACTCTAAATGAGGAGTGCATATTTTCTTTAATGCTGGGACATCTACACCAGCTTTAATTTATATAAAAACAGAATCCGCCTCCATTAGATTTCCCTGAATGCTGCGTCACATAATCCACTCAATAAAGTAAAAAAACTGGCATATGTATCACATTATTGGGAATAGAGTCCGCAAGCCAGGCTTCAGTAAAACATGATACACCAAGACTTTGGAAAATCACTCTTTGCACCACTGAGAACTAGTAATTCATCCATCTTATTAACTTTTGAGCAAAAGTTAATCAGATGTATTGCAGAGAGTGCAGTTTCGAAATCCTCAATGTCTGTACTTCAAGCCTCCCACACGGGCAATTTTTCCAGGACCAAGAGAGAGTCTGCAAATGCTCCAGCTGGGACTTTTGTCAAACCACCCACTCCACAATCAAAAGCAGGTACAAACACCAGTTTTGACTAATACATAGTTGCTATAAGAAACAGGTTTTTTATTCTCAGGCCCTCCAATTGACTGACTCCATAACATCCCATTCTTGGGTTTAATTGAAATCAATATATTTTGGCATGCTCATAAATTTTGCATGAAAAAAAATGTCATCAACAATTTCATCAACATGGGGACAAGGTGTTTTGGGGGGACCCAAAAACACCCTCCCTATGTTGAGTGCACGTGGCCTGGTACAGTTCAGGAGGGGGGTGGCGCTCTCTCGTGTCACCCTTTTCCTGCGGCCTGCCAGGTTGCCTTCTCGGATAAGGGCCTGGTATGGATTTTGGGGGGACCCCCACACAATTTTTTTTAATTTTGGTGCGGGGTTCCCCTTAAAATTCATAACAGACCCAAAGGGCCTGGTAATGGACGGGGGGAACCCATGCCATTTTTTCAATGATTTTTATCTATATTACCGCCGTGAGCAGTTTTACATGACATTTTTTCCTTTAGAAATCTAATTTTACTGTGGTACTGTTCTAAACACAGGAAAGATGCGCTACTTTACAGACAGACTAAGAACACCACTCAGGCACGATATTTAAAGGAATATTTCATTTTTATTGTTTCACTTTAAACATTATTAAAATCACTGCTCCTGAAAAAATTTAAGTTTTTAACGTTTGGGGGCCTGGGGCAGGCCCTGGGCCCCCAAACACTTTTTATGGCAATAACTTGCATATAAGCCTTTAAAATTAGAACTTTTGATTTTTCATGTTCATGTCCCATGGACTTTAACGGTGTTCGTACTCATTTTTTGCCTGTTCGCAAGTTCTGGTGTGAACCGAACAGGGTGGGTGTTCGGCTCATCCCTACTCCTGTCAGACACGTCGAGCAAATTTGGAAAAATCAACAGTATATTTTTTGGATTGTAAGAGGAAATAATAGTATCTAAAAGACACACACACATAGGAATATGGAAAACATAAAAACGCTAATCTGGCAGTGTCCAATTTACAATGCATACCCTGGAGCTCCAAGGCAGAAATGTTAACCACTTGCCCACCATGCTTTATTTATATATATATATATATATATATATATATATATATATATATATATATATATATATATATATATATATATATATATATATAAGCATGTACAATACTAAAGCTTTTAGGTTTTTGATATAATGCAGGCAGTCTGTTTAGAATAGCTGACTCTGAGTTTATTGTGTAGAAAACACATTAAAATGCACTGGAATTAATACAACTCACTTTATGTTATGAAATAAAGCAGATATGTATACTAGTGAAAGACAGCATTCCTTGAGACTCCTTTGTAATATGATTTTACTTTCCAAGCCTAGGCACTATCTAAACTGCATGCGTGGTTAATCTGCTGGTCCAGGCATAGGACATCAATAATGACTCTGACCTTTTAAGTGCCAATGCAATCCAAACTTAATAATTTGCTCTACAATTTGAAGGCCAGAAATGAAAATATCACACAATAAAGGTCGAAAAGTTCAAGCTAAGATATGAACCATATAAAATTGATAACCGGCTGCAAAGTACCCAGCATACCTCTAATGGTGGTATTTTGTCACTGTGAATTAATCGTGTACAATTCAAGCCACTTGGGAAAAGAGAACAGTTTTGTGATTGAAAGCAAGCTGTGGTTATAGGTGAACTAATCCAATAAGTAGAGAAGTTTCCTGTACTAGTCCTTATTTAAGGATGCAGCTATTCATCGTCTGCTGGTCTCAATAATGTGAGAGCTCACTCTTTCCTGAGCACAGAAAAACCCTTTTCATTGTTTTGCCTGGCTGATAAGACGTTACCATCTGTCAGCCTGTTGAGCTGTTGCATCTTTCTTCATTGTAATACCGGCAAGTCAAGAAATTCAATGAGCATGTCATCCATTTATCAGAATCCACCTATAAATCATTTTACCCAGATTGAGGGCCAAAAAAAATTGATGTCCAAGGTATTCAGAAGATGAGTGGGAAGAGGGCAGCAATTTATTTTATAAGACAGACATTAACCAAGGCTTCAAAATGTATCCCCGTCAGTCTCTGGGTTTGAAATATAATTAAGTGTTTTAATGATAAGAAAAAAACACTTATTTACCGCAACTGTAAATAAATTGCACAACACAAAAATAAAAGCTATTTACATGCAGACCTTGATCTTAATAGATTTAAATGGATTTTTTTTTTCCAAATCAACCAATGATTTAATCGATGACTTAGGTGATCAAGTATTAGACTGTTGGATTCCTTTCTAGCAATAGAAGTTCCCTCTGTGCCCCAGCAAATTAGTGCTACACTGCACAGCTTACTTTTTTAATGAATCTAGCATACGGGTATGGGCTACAGATTAGTGGGTGGGTCTGCTCCCATGAGCTGTTAATATCTAAGAACAAATATTTAATATTTCCAAGACATTATATTATTATTATATTATTATGTGTTCAGAGTTAAAGTGGTTGTAAAGGCAGAAGGTTTTTTCTCTTTCTATACATTAAGATAAAAAGTCTTCTGTGTGTAGTAGCCCCCCTCAACCCCCCCCCCCCTATACTTACCTGAGGTCCATCTCTGTCCAGTAATGTCCACGACTATCCATCCTGATTGGCTGAGACACAACAGTGGCTCCATTGGCTGCCACTGCTGTCAATCAAAATTAGCTAGCCAATCAGGTGGAGAGGAGGCGGATAGGTAAGCGGATAGGTAAGCCCAGGTAAGCTAGGTAAGCCCAGAATAAGGCTTACCTATAGGTATTGGAAATATCTCCTAAATGTGCGCTGTTTAGGAGATATTTACCTTGCTGTGAAGAAGCAGACCTCCGTGCCATTTCTTCCTGAGCTTGTGCTGTGATTGGTGGCTCTGGCACGCATTTGCGGGAGTGACGTCACGTGGCTCCGACCAGCTTAATATACTGCAGTAAACGTGCACTAAAGTAAAAATTAATGGTTGCACTACACTCACACTGCACTATATTCACACTAAACTGTCACTAAAGTAAAAATGAATTGTTGCACTACACTCAAACTGCACTATCACTATATTCACACTACACTCATATTCTACACTCACAATAGAATTACAAAAGCACACTAACTTTCTAGTAGCAATGAACAAAGCCCTGTTCCATCTCCACTCCAATATCACATTGCAAATGGCTGCTCTGGGAAGGAACGTTTTAAAGTGGGGGTGGGCCTATGAGCAATGAGCATGATAGGGCATAGTAATCATAACTTTCTCCAATCATGGCTCTGGCAGTGTTCTGTGCCCTGATTGGGCAAATCCTTCATTGCTTAAGCCAATCAGGGCTTCCAATACACAGTGCATTGTGGTGCACTCGGCAGGCTGACCAAATGGTTGAATGCCTCGAGAATTCATGTGCTCGCCAAACCATTCACCCAACACTAGTTTCTGATGCCACTGGCCATATCACGTTTTGTTCTTCTCAATTCATTAAAGGTCTATCCACTGCAGACGACAGCCTAAATCAGATTTATCATGAACATGCTATCAATGGATACTACTTTTGTTTCAACCCTTGGTTCAGCCTCATTGTCAGGAGCCTTGTGCTGGCTGTGCTCATTTTCACGCACATAATGCATATACTAATGAGCATAGGAGTAACAAGACATGCAAGGATGAAAATGTGCATGCTCAGGCACGGGTGTGCTCACAGATCATGGAGCCCAGTGGCCTATTTAAACCTGAGGTCTTCCTTGCATCATTGCAGGATTGTCTTCAAATCTGATCCCTGTGTCCTGTATTCCTGAAACCTGCTGATCTTGCTACTGACCCAGCTATGTCTGATGCTTCTCTTTGCTGCAGTCAGCTGCAATCTCCCTTGCCTGTTATCCCTGCTGCTAATTTATGTTATTGGACTTGACTTTTGACCATGATTCCGTCTCCCAACTTTGTACCTTGCTGCCAGCACATTGACTCCTGCCTATCTCCGACCTGGAACCTGATCGTGATACTATGCCTATCTGCTTAGCTGCTGCTGAATACAGCTTGTAACCTGACTCAATATTTCCACTCGGTGGATACCTGCACTTCAAAGCTCAAGTTCACAGTCCAGCTTCCTGCCACTTGCGCACTTCTGCTGCCCTAGCAGTGCTTGTCTACCCACAGCAGGGTAGTTTGCATTGGAATTGTGCAAGAGACTACCCTCCTCATCTCCGGCTATGCTGTCAAGTACACGACACTCGTCTTGAATGTGCAGTTCTGTTTTGTTGAATTAGAAAGAGTTCAATATCAAACAACAAAATTAATAAGGGGATGAAGGACTTGAGCTATGAGGATTGTTATATAGATTACAGTTATTCACTCTGGAGATGTGAGACCTAAAGTGAAACTAAACCCTCCTATCGTCACCTAGCTGCCATTTCAGCCCCTGTTTGATCTTCAGCTGCCATGATGCTGCACACATGATCAATTATGACACCAGCCATTTGATGGTTTGACAGTTCGGTTAAGAGCGCATCAAATGTGATAGTTACATTGCTGGCCGGGAATGTAACTGTTTTTTGCAAACTGGTAATGGGTTTAGTTCCACTTTAAGACAAAATATGATGATAATGTACAAAGATTATTACAGTTACTGAACTTACCTTTAATAAGGGCATGTGACCACAATTTGAGGTTAGAAGAAAGAAGATTAGAAGAAAGGAGCTTTGACTTTAGATTGTGAGAAGGGCTCTGTTCTGTACTGCTAGAACAAAAAAAAATTAAAACTTCCTCCTCCAGAAAGTGGTACTAGCTGAGTGTCAAGAAACTCAAAAAACTTTTAAATGTCTTCCTTGGGAAACATAATATAGGGCACTATATACATCACGGCAGATCATTTTGAATGAACATCTCATATTTAAAAACAACACTGCTTTAAATTGTGCTATTTTTCAAAGTATGTTGTTTTTCTTGCCCCCTACTACTTAAAGTTGAGTTCCACCCAAAAGTGGAACTTTCACTTTAAGGACTCCTGAGCCCATTGACAAGCAACATTTGGCATGCCATTTTTTTGGGGGGCGGGGCGGGTACCTAGTTTTGACAGGTACCCAGCTCCCACTTCTGCTCACGACAGCACGGTGGAAGTTCTCCTCTCCATCCTCCCTCCCTGCAATCTTGTGGGACACGTCACAGGTCCCAGAAGATTGCTCAGCTATTTAAAACACGCAGCACAAGTCATGCATGCACATTGCGCACCTGGCTGTGATGCCACAAGCTGTCACAGCTGGGTGCCCACACTTGCAATTCTGGTGCCGCAGAGAGGAGAGAAGCAAAGTTTTGGGTGGCTGCATCACTGGATCGTGGGACAGGTGAGTGTCTGTTTAACTGCTTGTTTACTGGGCAAAAAAATAATTCTTTATATTTTATTCTAAAATTTTGCAAACAGGTAATTTTTCTCCTTCATTGCCTCCCTTCAAAGGGGAGGCTGTCATATGACAGCCTCCCGGAAATTCAAGAGCCCATTGACAAGCAACATTTGGCATGCCATTTTTTTGGGGGGCGGGGCGGGTACCTAGTTTTGACAGGTACCCAGCTCCCACTTCTGCTCACGACAGCACGGTGGAAGTTCTCCTCTCCATCCTCCCTCCCTGCAATCTTGTGGGACACGTCACAGGTCCCAGAAGATTGCTCAGCTATTTAAAACACGCAGCACAAGTCATGCATGCACATTGCGCACCTGGCTGTGATGCCACAAGCTGTCACAGCTGGGTGCCCACACTTGCAATTCTGGTGCCGCAGAGAGGAGAGAAGCAAAGTTTTGGGTGGCTGCATCACTGGATCGTGGGACAGGTGAGTGTCTGTTTAACTGCTTGTTTACTGGGCAAAAAAATAATTCTTTATATTTTATTCTAAAATTTTGCAAACAGGTAATTTTTCTCCTTCATTGCCTCCCTTCAAAGGGGAGGCTGTCATATGACAGCCTCCCGGAAATTCAGGTCCGTGCTGTAGCCGTCATTCGGCTATAGCGCAGACGCCAAATGGTTAATAAAAGTCAGCAGCTACACTTTTTGTAGCTGCTGCCTTTTAATAAACACAGAAATGGGTGGAACTCTGCTTCAATTCACTTATTCATATGTTGACATATGCTTTGCCACAAACCCAATTAAAGAGAAATAGTAATCATACTAACTAAGTTGATATACTGTCAAACTGGCTTTGTGACTGTACTGTTGTATCCTCATTTTGAGTGATTTTCTAGCAGAATATAAAAACACCAGTAGTTCCAAATGAATTATTAAAGTGGATCTTCAGACTATTTTTAAAGTTCCTGTTATTGGAATCCTGTTCCCTTCCTATAGCACTTTTGGATAGTGAAGAAATGTTGGCTTTCTACATTCTTAAAATGGCTGCCCACACGGCACATGCAAGTGCTGTACTAATAAATCAATCCATAACAAATACAGCCTCTTGTTAAAAATGAACCCCCTAAACCTCATCAACAATACTTCTGGCTGCTGCAGGAATTTTTTTTTTCATTTTTTTCCTTTGGCTAAAATTCCTCTTTTAGACTGAGCAATCTTTCTGTTTAAAGTAGAATCCCACCTAAAGACCAAACCTTTTCTGGCACTTTTTGTTTACATGTAACGATCAGTATTTTTTCTATAAAAACCAGAGGCCCTAGATAATAAAATGGTAGGTGTTGCAATTTTTAAAAATGGTGATGTTTACACCTGGGGAAACCAGAAGTGATGTATGCTTTTGGTATCCTATATCATAAATGGAAACAGAGCCATTCCAGTCTCTGTTTGCCTCTTTGATCAACCAGCGCAAGTGCCAGCTGGTCGATTGAGTCTTTTGGTGGGATGGGACAGCCCAAGAAAGCTGCAGAAGGTGGCGGAGGGGAAGAGTATCCCTGTACTTTTTGAAGCAATCTAGGGGCTAGTTAACCACTATGATTGCTTTTACAAGAGAGTCAACCATCAGCTCTAAAAACAATACTGGGGTGCCATGATCAGGCATCATTCCAGTATAACCACTGGAAATCCAGAAATGTACCAGTACATCTATTGTGTATGTCTTCCAGTAGTTTTTAAGGACATAAGCACAAAGACAGACAAAAGATGTAAAAAAGGAGATATACAGTTGTGCTCATAAGTTTACATACCCTGGCAGAATTTATGATTTCTTGGATATTTTTCAGAGAATATGTATGATAACTCGAAAACATTCCTTTCACTCATGGTTAGTGTTTGGCTGAAGCCATTTATTATCAGTCAACTGTGTTTTCTCTTTTTAAATCAAAATGACAACAGAAACTACCCAAATGACTCTGGTCAAAAGTTTACACACCCTGGTGATTTTGGCCTGGTAACATGCACACAAGTTGACACAAAGGGGTTTGAATGGCTATTAAAGGTAACCATCCTCACCTGTGATCTGTTTGCTTGTAATTAGTGTGTGTGCATACAAGGACAATGAGTTTCTGGACTCCTGACAGACTCTTACATCTTTCATCCAGTGCTGCACTGACGTTTCTGGATTCTGAGTCATGGGGAAAGCAAAAGAATTGTCAAAGGATCTGCGGGAAAATGTAGTTGAACTGTATTAAACAGGAAAGGCATATAAAAATATATCCAAGGAATTGAGAATGCCAATCAGCAGTGTTCAAACTCTAATCAATAAGTGGAAAATGAGGGGTTCTGTTGAAACCAGACCACGGTCAGGTAGACCAAATAAAATTTCAGCCACAACTGCCAGGAAAATAGTTTGGGATGCAAAGAAAAACCCACAAATAACTTCAGGTGAAATACAGGATTCTCTGAAAACATGTGGCGTGGCTGTTTCAAGATGCACAATAAGGAGGCACTTAAAGAAAGATGGGCTGCATGGTTGAGTCGCCAGAAGAAAGACATTACTACGCAAATGCCACAAAGTATCCCGCTTACAATATGCCATACAGCACGGAGACAAGCCTCTAACCTTCTGGCACAAAGTCCTTTGGCATAATGAGACCAAAATTGAGCTTTTTGGCCACAACTATAAATGCTACATTGGAGAGGAGTCAACAAGGTCTATGATGAAAGGTACACAGGTGGATCACTGATGTTTTGGGAATGTGTGAGCTACAAAGGCACAGGAAATTTGGTCAAAATTGTTGGCAAGATGAATGCAGTATGTTATCAAAAAATACTGGAGGAACATTTGCATTCATCAGCCAGGAAGCTGCGCATGGGGCGTACTTGGACATTCCAACATGACAATGATCCAAAATGCAAGACCAAGTCGATCTGTTACAGCAGAATTAAGTGAAGGTTCTGGAGTGGCCATCTCAGTCTCCCAACCTCAATATCATTGAGCCACTCTGGGGAGATCTCAGACGGGCAGGTCATGCAAGACAGCCCAAGAATTTACAGGAACTGGAGGCTTTTTAGGAAGAGGAATGGGCAGCTTTACCATCTGAGAAGATAAAGAGCCTCATCCACAAATACCACAAAAGACTTAAAGCTGTCATTGATGTCAAATGGGGCAATACACGGCATTAAGGGGGTATGTAAACTTTTGATCAGGGTCATTTGGGTATTTTCTGTTGTGATTATGATTTAAAAAGGGTAAACACAGTTGATTGATAATAAATAGCTTGAGCCAAACACTAACCGTGAGTGAAAGAAAAGTTTTTTGTGTTATCATTCATAGTCTCTGAAAAATGGCTAAGAAATCAAAACTTCTGCCAGGGTATGTAAACTTATGAGCACAACTGTATTTGCTGATTTAAAAAAAAGAGTTCTGACAAATGTAGAAAGGGTCTAATGGTAGCAGGCATTCTCTGGTTTGTTCCATGGCAAGGACTCAGAGGATGGGTTAAGATTCACTGCTCCAGTAATGGTTTGCAGAACATACTTCAATTTAGGAATGTGCACCTGATTGTGGAATAGACCAGCAGGGGAGAAAAGGAAAGGTGATATTGGTCAGCTGTGTTGCTTTGTCCTGCAAGTTTTTAAGCCCTCTCTCCATTTTCTCCTCTGATGTAGTTCCTTTAATGCCCCCCTTCTCTGTCACAGGGGTCCCCTGCTTCTCTGTCACAGGGGTCACATTGGAAAGTAGCCCAAATGATGATGAATCCGACACTTAGTCCTTTTTTTAACATTTATTCAGGATAAGCACAAAAGTCCTTCAATAGAGGGTCAAAGGCTAAAGGGGGAGTTCAGGCACCTAGTAATTGCGGGTTAGAGATATAGGTCAGATACAGAGGACAAACAGCTGCACATACTGGATCCAGCAACCATCGGATAGGCCCCTCTCACTTGACCTAGCAACCGATGAGATGCTCAACAAAGTCTCTGCCACAGACTTTTCAATTGAACTTAGAAATCTTGAGAGTATTAAAGAACTACCATACAGTACCAGATTATTTCAGCCGACCCCACGATACAGTATGGGTATTAATCCGGGTTGCATCCTCCAACTGAGTTTCCAGGCTCCTCCAGAGACACTAGCCTTGCGCTCGGCCTTCTACTAGAAAAGTCCTCCACTGGATCCTCCAGTTTTCTTGGCCTCTCTATGTAGGCGAGATAGCACAGGACCACCCCTGGATCAGTAGGCCCCAAGACTGCTGTGGGCCTACCCTCTCAGTTGCAGAGCCTCGGGCCAGCCGGCCCAGAGGAACAGAACCATGCGACACAGACCCCAGGCCAGGAGAGCCATGAGGTCGGGATAGCGAACCCCGGAAAACTAACCACCAAAAATGGCGTCGGTACCTTAAATACCCTCTCCCAGAATGCACAGCAAGGAAACCACTCCCAAGGAGCCATTTCCGAGCAACAGGTGGTATTCAATACATCCAGCCTGCTGCATTTCCGCACTTACCGGCGGTAACAGCGACACCTACGGTCAAGTGGGAACCAGTGCAACCCAGCTGAACTGGTACAGAAACCAGAAGTTTTAGGAAAAAATTAGCCTGAGCCCAACTGCAGCTTCAGACAACTAAATTTGAAAAATAATAGCGTCTGCCCATTAGGAGCAGGGAGCTACACATATTAATTAAAATACTCAAAATAAAATCCAACCTGGGCGAAGCCTACCTACTCTTTATACTCATTTGCTCTGATGTTACTTTGGGTATTGTGCACATGGCTGTCCTGCTCCTTACATCCCTAGGGCTGCTATTAACTTTATTTCCTGAATGCCCCCAAAATCAGCACAGTCAGCAAAATGCTAGATGTTTGTTTTCAAATTCCAAGCCCTAGCATCTGCAGGTTTCACAAATGCAGATAAACCACAAAATCCTGTGACAGGACAGTGGACACCCACACTTCAGCTCTGCAGTCGGTCATGACAAAGTTCAAAAATAAATGTACATAGAATGGATTTTCTTGGATGAGGACCAATTTCCCATGTAACTAGGAGTTAATCCAGGGGTCTTCAAACTACGGCCCTCCAGTTGTTCAGGAACTACATTTTCCATCATGCCTAATCTCTGAATGTCAGTTTTACAATGCCTCATGGGATGTGTAGTTCTGCAACAGCTGGAGAGCCGTAGTTTGAAGATTCCTGAGTTAATCCCTACCACTACCATTTTAAGCAATATGTAGGAAGGCTTTTAAGCACTGTATATCACGTTAATGAAGGAAAAACTAGCATTACCTCAGTGCCGCGTTAAGTAAAGACAGTAGACACCCACACTTTAATTTCCCTGCAGTAGGCTATGACAAGCTTAGATTAAATGTATACAATACAGAATGGATGTTCTTAGATTAGCACACATTTTCTTGGATGGTGACCAATTAGGAGTTAATCCCTTCCATCACCCCTTCAAGCAACATGTTGGAAGGCTTTCATGCAGTGCATATTACTTGTTAGTGACAAGCTAGTATAACATTAATGAAGGCAAAACTAGCATCACATAAGTGTCGTGTTTAGTAAAGTAAGTGCAGCTTACGATTTAAATAAAAATAAAAGCCAGAAAGACCTTATGTAAAACTCTTTTTATCTTTCTATACACTCTGCCTTAAAATATGGTACCCAAGTGTTTATTTATCACATGCAGCCCTCAGCATTTGCTACTTTGCATTTTAGTGCTGTTGACTGACTTAGCGATAAAGTTATATAAATTATTTAGACATGGCCACATTTTTTATCTATTATTTTTGCATTTTCCAAGGGCAGCGGAGCAATGTCCCTGGTTTGCTAATAAATATTAACTGGATCTGCGCCAAACGCATTATAGTGTGGGCATAGTGTTACTTTGAAATGCTATTGCTGTCCTTGTGTCTACAGCCTTTTACCATACTCATCATTTATATTTAGATCTGAACTGCCAGATGGGGCTTAAAAAGCTATGCAGCGTTTCTAAGATCTTTATCAGCCCTAAAAATGTATTCACAGTAACAGTGTCAAATCCATAATATTACACCATATTTCCTTATGCACCAGCCAGTGGGATTGTTTTACTGAAGGAGTAAAGAGTTTCCTCTTGGCAAAGTAAAGCTGTGTATATTTAACCACTTCAGGCCCGGAAGAATTCACCCCGTTCCTGACCAGAGCACTTTTTGTGATTCAGCACTGTGTCGCTTTAACTGACAATTGCGCGGTCGTGCGACGTGGCTACCAAACAAAATTGACGTCCTTTTTTTCCCACAAATAGAGCTTTCTTTTGGTGGTATTTGATCACCCCTGCGGTTTTTATTTTTTGCGCTATAAACAAAAAAACGAGTGACAATTTTCAAAAAAATTCATTATTTTTAACTTTTTGCTATAATAAATATCCCACAAAAATATATAAAAAAAACATTTTTTTTTCCTCAGTTTAGGCCAATACAGATTCTTCTACATATTTTTGGTAAAATAAATCGCAATAGGCTATTATTGGTTGGTTTGCGCAAAAGTTATAGCGTTTACAAAATAGGGCATAGTTTTATGGCATTCTTATTAATTTTTTTTTTTTAAATGGCGGCGATCATCGATTTTTATTGTGACCGCGACATGATAGCGGACACATCGGACATTTTTGGGACCATTGTCATTTATACAGCAATCAGTGCTATATAAATGCACTGATTCCTGTGTAAATGACACTGGCAGTGAAGGGGTTAACCACTAGGTGGCAGTGTAGGGGTAAAGTGTGTCCTAGGGCGTGTTTCTAACTTTGGGGGGCGTGGCTGTGTATGACAGGTCACTGATATCTGCTCCGATCCCACAGAGCAGAGATCAGTGACAATGTCACTAGGCAGAACGGGGAGATGCTTGTTTACATTAGTATCTCCCCTTTCTTCCTCCATGTGAGGTAATCGCAGGTTTTCCCACGGCGATCGAGTCCGCGGGACCCACGAACCGACTCACAGAGCTTGCCGCTGGCCGCCTCTTAAAGGGCAATGTACAGGTATGTGATTCTGCCTGTGCGAGCCCTTCTGCCGATGTATATCGGCGTGAGGTGGTCGGCAAGCGGTTAAAATACCCAATCATGTGCAGGGAAATATAGGAAAGGCAAAATACTGTATAAGTAGATAAAACTTCATCTTTTCATGAACATTCGCTTTGCTAGATAAATATTCTCTACTCCTTTTCAAAAATTGACCTCATTGTGAAATTGTGTAGGGATTATTTCAACAAACTTGCATTAAGTGGAAATGAAATAACACTTCTATAAGTGGAATCCTGTTAGTACCCCAAGTTGAGAATAAGAATAAGTATAAGTTACAGTCAAGGACAGACTCATAGCGAGCGACTCTCATATTGCATAATCACACTTGCCCACAAGTATTTTATATCCATTATTCAAAGTCCCTGTTTAGCTTTGCGAAATGTAGAGAAATATGAGCAATGATGTTTCAAAAGACAAGTCTTATGTATTAGAGGGTCATGTGTAGGAAAAAATAAAAAGTGAATACAGTTACTGCAGCTGGTGGTTTATATCAGTCAGTGACAGCTTCAAACTGGTGAAAGGTGAAATCTGTCAGTGGTGGCATGCTAATGGCTTCAAAGATATTCATTTTCTACTTACCCTACAGGGTGTAAAGACTTTTGACCAACTTCAAAGGTCTCACAATATTCCTAATCAGGAATTTTCCTGTCATAGCCAACTGAAGCATTACACGTATTTCCTAATAAAAACCATCAACCATAATTTATTCTTAAACCCTTTGAACACTGGTGGAAAACTATTCCTCCCTCCAGAGATTTTAGATGGCTACGTTTGTAAAACGCTGCGTAAACTGTTGGTGCTATATAAATCCTATATAACATACGTATGACCAATAAACAGGTAAGTATATATGAAATACTTGCTACTCCAAAAAAAAAAACCTGTTATATTGAACAGCAGTGCTGATATAAACAATCAATTCTCTTATTTATAGGTGGATATCTATTGCCACTTATCTACAAAGTCCAAATGGTCTATAAATATACTAATCCAACACATTCAATGAATGAATCAATCATGAGACTTCGCTATGACTGTGCATGAACAAAAGTCCATCTTTCATAAAAACTTCCACAGCCTCAATTCTTTGTGCTGAAGATTCTTCACCACCACCGCTTTTTCTACACCACCTTCACACGTGCATTTCACACAAAGGAGTGAATGTGTAAGTGAGGACCCCCTTTTGGTAATATTCTTACCAGAATACACTGGTGAAATCAGCGTATCATAAACACATCAAGCTGAACCACACTGGTGTTGGTTTTCCTTCTTCTTCCACCAGATCTTGTTATCACAATAGTAAGTTATTTTATGCTTATTAGCATGCCAGAAGGCTGGAGGCACTGTCATATCTTGATTAAGAATAATCAGTATTGCTGTCTTGATTATTCATTTAAACTTGCAGACACTGGAAAATGTTCAATAAACCTTGTTTCTCCTCCAGAAAGGCTCCGGTGTTCTTGATTTTCAGCCACCTGTCTGCAGGCACCTGCAAGCTTCCGCTGCCGGAGCAGCGCCTGCGGAGGTGCCTGCAGACAGGTGAAAATTTTATAGCCCAGCTCTAAAACTTTGTCGGTCAGTTATTCCGACGGAAACAGTCCGATGGAGACCACACATGTTCGGATTATCCGACAACATGGTCCGATCGGACATTTTCCGTCGGAATGTCCGACCGTGTGTACAAGGGCTAAGAATATACTGGCCCTAGAGAACTCATACAAAAAAATTTTTTCAATAGTATTTTAATCCTGACTGGGCAAAATAATATAGAAGAAGAAGGAAGCACTTACCGCATCTGTAATTTGTATTCCCCTGGGCAAAATAATAGTTTCCTTTTTCTGAATATGCTGCAGAGGGTTGCACAATTTAGGAACATTATATACATTTGGTGGGTATATCTCTGAGCAGACCAACTATGGATATGTTTATTTAACCTTTTTAATACTATACTGCCCTGCAGGGTGGATTTGATTTTAATCAACTCGATTTAAATCACTATTAAAAATGCTTGATTTAACTGAACTCGATTTAAATCATAATTTTTAAAGAGAAACTGTCAGCTATGTCCCACAGCTGCTCTGCCTCTGCTGTTGACTCACTAACAGTTCCATTCACTTTAATGGGATAGCTGGTGATGCGGCAGTGACACAACAAGGTGAGGGATGTGGCGGCAGCAGGTGAGTGGATGCCCACTAACAGGCGCTGCCATGATGGATCTGAAATGACAGGTGCTCTTTAAACGTAAGGACTTGCTGGTAGTTAGAATTTTTAATAATTGTAAACAAAATGAAGGTTTTCTATTTAAAATAATAAGCTGTCAGGTTAGTAAAACAGCGATATCAGAACCGATTCATACAGCTGGTAGTGTACATAGATTTGTAAAACAATGGGATAAAGGGATAGTCCTGAACTTTTTTATCTCATAGTTACTTTGATATTGTATGAATGCATCAATGCAGTGCATGTTATCTCAGCTTGCAGAGCTTGGATTCATTGAATGAATTTACCAAAAATGTAAATATTGCAGAATATACAGTCTCATGCTACATTTCATGCTATATAAATTAGATCATTAACTGAAAAGAAAACTATATTTAGATAGATTTTTACTCCAAAAAGCATTTTATTAAAATAAATTGATAACAATCAAAAAAAATAGATATAAATCCAAAAAATCCGATTTTTATAATTTTTTTTAATTTTAAATCATCGGTTTTATCCACCCTGCTGCCCTGTCACTTAATAAATGACTCCTGCGATCCCTCTTAGATAAATTTATCCCAGATGGTTCTAGACAACAATAAATATTGTTCACACATACATAAAAAATGCAAAACTGGTTTAGAGGCACTCACGGAGATCTTCCTCCCCGGCAAGACCCGTGAGTGCCTCTAAACTAGTTTAGGCTTTATATGTTTCCTTTGTAGGTGAGCACCTGGGCATTTACTACAAGCACAGAGTGTCATGGTTGCCCTTGGAACTGATCACGCATACATACACAGCCACTAAAACAGACAGTATCAAGATTTTGGAAAACTCAACACAAAAAATATTAACGGCTATTCTTAAAGCGGAGGTCCGCCCAAAAAAAAGAAAATTAAAACCAGCAGCTACACATACTGGAGCTGCTGGCTTTTATTTAATAGGAAACTTGCCTGTCCTGGAGTTCAGCGATGTCAGTACTGCAGCTGATGGTTCCATCAGCTGTTGGGTGCTGCCGCCACCATTGCAGGTAAGGGTATTCGGCAGTGTAGCTTTTCAGCTTCACGCCAGGAACCCCACTGCGCATGTGCGAGGCCTGCTCCTCTCTCCTACTGGCCCGGCGACAGGAGGGAGCCCCAGTCGTGATGTCAATACCCACAGCTGAGGCTCCCCGAAGTGGGAAAGGATACACTTTTGGGTGGAACTCCGCTTTAACAACACACACTAAAATTTTGCAAAACTGTGGCCCTTCCAGATTTGATCTTATGTTACTGACACTGTAGTGGCTGTCACTCTACTCTGAGTGTAGAGTGGCAGCATTCCAGGAAACAAGTACTGGTAGTACATACCTCCTTCTCTACCCTTCCTCTCCCAAGTCCTCCTACCCTCCTTTTCCCTCTTACTTCTTTTCTCTTTCCTTTTCCCCGCACCATCATCCCTCTCCTTCTTTTGCCCCATCTTTATTCTACAATCTACGTTTATGTTCTTTTCTACTTCTTGATACCTTGAGGCTGGGTTCACCCTATTGCAATGTGGCTTCCCTCACATCCAATTTGCATAGCAGGAAATTGTGACTGGTCCTCTATGGAGCTGATTCACACATCTCCACAGCAGCTCTGGTGTGAATAGATAGGAGCCCTGTGCATCTTTTGGTTCGTTTCAGGTCTGAATTCAGCCCAAAATTCGGGCTGAAATCAGACCTGTAACGGTCAATTTTGAAGCACCAGATTTCTCAAGTGTGAACCCAGCCTGAATCTCTATAAAAAAACACCTTGCCGCTAGTACAAATTGTTAATTTTATTTGTTACCTACAAGTGTATTGCATGGGTATATATATAGGTATAGATAGATAGAATTATATTTATAAAATCAGGTATAGATATATACAGTATATCTCTATACATGTATATACAAAAATATTATTGTTATTATACACGATTTATATAGCACCAACAGTTTACGCAACGCTTTACAATGTATAGGGGGGACAACACAATTACAGTACAGTTCAATACAAAAGGTACAGGAGGCCCTGCTCGTAAAGGTAATAGCTACAGAGAATGATTTGATGGGCGTGGCTCAGGGACAGTTAGGTGGCTGTGGGATAGGCTTCCCTGAATAAATTCGTATTCATGGATCTCCTAAAGGTGGACAGGGTAGGGGCTGATCGGATATACTGGGGCAGGGAGTTCCAGAGGATGGGAGAGGCTCTGGAGAAATCTTGAAGGCAAGCATGGGAGGAGGTAACAGGGGAGCTAGAGTGCAGGAAGTCCTGGGAGGAGCGGAGGGGACAATTTGGGCAATATCTGCAGATGAGGTTGGTGATGTAGATGGCGGCGATGTTGTGGATGGCCTTGTATGTTATGGTTAGCATTTTGAATTTTACACGGTGGGGTAGGGGGAGCCAGTGAAGGGATTGGCAGAGGAGCAGCAGTCAAGGATCGGTTAGTGAGGTGTATTAGTCTAGCAGCAGAATTCATAATAGACTGAAGGGGGATAGCCTGCTTAAGGGTAGGCCATTAAGGAGAGAGTTGCAGTAGTCAAGGCGGGAAATAATCAAGGAGTGAATAAGTTGCTTTATGGTGCCATTAGTCAGGAAGGGTCAAATTCTGGAGATGTTGCGGAGGTTAAGGATTTAGCCAGTAATTGGATATGGGGGCTGAAGGAGAGGTCAGAGTCAAGAATTACACCCAGGACCCTGGCATGTGTGGAGGGACCAATGGTTGTGTTGTTGAATGGTGAAGTCACGGGAGGGGGGGGCCGTGAAGGAGGAAATATAACAAACTCTGTTTTAGAAAGACTGAGTTTGAGGAAGTGGTGTGACATCCATATCAATACGTCATTCAGTAAGTTTGAGATCCATGAGGAGATCGAAGGGGGTGAGTTGAGCAGTGGAGCGATAGATCTGGGTGTCGTCAGCATAGAATTGGTATTGGAAGCCATGGGAGGTTATCAGCTGTCCCAGGGAAGAGGTATACAGTGAGAATAGGAGAGACCCAAGGACGGAGCCTTGGGGTACCCCAACAGAAAGAGGAAGGGGAGTGGAGGAGATGGAGTTGTGACACTGAAAGTGCGCTGAGATAGGTAGGAGGAGAACCAGGATAAAACAGAATTATTGAAATGGTTGGCAATCTGTTGAGCAGTAAGCAAGTTTGTGGGTGGGGGCAGTGGTGGGGTGAAGTAAGGAATTAAGGGTAGAAAAGAGTTGGCAAGGTTTGGATGAGAAGGTTTTGATGCGAGTGTTGTAATAGATTTGTTTAGCAGTGTGGAGACAGGAGTTGTATTTGAGAAGGGCAGATTTGTAGAGGGTAAAGTCTTGCAGGGATTTAGATTTACGCCATACTCACTCAAGAGCACGGCTGTGTCTCTTGAGACTTCTGGTGTTGTCTGTTTGCCAGGGTTGTGGCAGATGGGGCTTGGTTCTGCATGTAGAAAGAGGAGCAAGTATGTCTAGGGAGGATGACAACGTGGTGTTGTAGATGGAAGTGGTTAAGTCTGAGAAGGACAGGGATGCGATTTTGTCATAAAGGCCATCAGTAGCAGAGTGAAGAAGGGAAGGGTTGAGGTTGCGAAGGTTTCTGCAGGTAGTAGAAAAAATGGGGTTCCCTCGTGCTATGTCGGTTAGATTGCTGCTAGACCTAAAGTGTATACCATGCACTTGAACAAAAATAAATAAAAAAGGTGATCAGCGCAAATTATATAGCATATATTTCTACAAAGATGGAATATCTTTGTTTGATATGTATTCTACCTCATAGATAAAGTGCAATAAATCAATAATTATACCAATACTAATAGCGAATCCTAGTGCAAATTGCTGTTGTGCATGCAATTATTTAGCTGCTGTGCAAACTACGCAAATAAATTATTTTCAAAAAATGCGCAACACATTACCATAAATTCATAAAGTAAATAAAATAGCTGCTGATGTGCAGATTATTAAGACAAACAATTAATATAGTGAAAAATCGTGAAAATCATCATCAGGTGCTAAATATTAAATAATAATTGATCGAACACTAAATAGTGCAAAATGGTGCAAGTTTATCATAAAGTGCCGAGTATCAAATGATCCTTTGTGTACACCTTTAAGTGTGTAGGTGTACCAATACAGTCCTATTTATACTGAGTAGTGATACCCATAAAAGTTCATCCATAAACAATAAACGTGCAAATTAGTGCAAAAAAAATGTGACAGGCAAATTCTTCAGGTGACATCCACTGTGTACTCTTCGTGTGATCCACTCAGTGCTCTCTATGTGCTTACCTCTATATGGGTAAGAAATGCAAAGGGTTCCCCTGATGAAGTCACGAGCTGTGACGTAATGCATAGGGAAGTTACTGGATTAAGGAGCAACAGGAAGTGACACATAGAGACGTTTGTAACACTGCACATTGTTTGATCTGCCTGTCTTTTTCAGCATTGTTGAAAGTAGCCATTTTTTAAACATAAATAAATCTATTTGAGACATATTACGCTATAGGATCTTCCTGCTTTTTCCCCTGCTTTCATTTGCCGTGGATGAATGGCGAACTAACCAACTGAGAGCTATTATTGCAATACAGCTCTCTTAAGGACATCATCCTTGGTTACCACACTCAGGAGGGCTCATCATTAGAAATATCTGAGTGCCATTTCTTACCCATTTACCCATTTTGTGTATGTGCCATCTGAATTTTGCTGGCCGAATTTCTGCCAGCAAAAGATTGAGAGCAATTTTTACGACGGAAAAAGTTTATTTCGGAAATTCCGATCGTGTGTATGCAATTCCAAAGCGCAAAACCTCGCGCATGCTCAGATTCAACTATGAGAGGGAAGCTATTGGCTACTGGCTATTGAACTTCCTTTTTCTAGTCCCGTCGTATGTGTTGTACGTCACTGCATTCTTGACGGTTTGGTGTGACCGTGTGTATGCAAGACAGCTTGAGCAGAATCCTGTCGGAATTCTGTTGGGAAAACCATCAGAGCTTTTTCCGACCAAAATTCAGATCGTGTCAACGGGGCATTACTGTGTGTGTGTTTTACAATAAAATCAAGATCTTACAACTGCAAAAAGTGCAACAATGGCTATAAGTAAAGATGTTCCTTATTTGTCAAAATCCAGGGATGTAGTACTATATTGAAATCTATAATGCTCAGTTATGTAATAATATAATTGAGGGGGGCGCATGTGCGGCGCGAAACTGGACGGTCGCACTTGAGCGGAGCTCCGTCACAGCGGGGACACTAACTCGCTCCCCGGGGCCGTTGAATACACCGAACGAACATACAAAGTACCCGCACCCCCGGGGGAAAGATCGGTGCATGCCGTCCGCCAAGTCCCGTCGCGGGAAACCAGCACAGAGGTCCCTTACAAATTATCTCTTCAGAGCCCGGGAGATGGCGGGGAACTTCCAAGATGACGCCGACCCAGGACACACGCCGGAGCTCAGAGGCAGCCCTGCGACCTCCCCTGCACACTTGACCAGGGATGGTGAGTACCTTTTACAACTCACTAAAGCAGACCTGGACGACAGCCTCACAGCCATGTACACAAAGTTGGCGGAGAAGTACCAAACAGAACTCCATAAATCCACCAGTACTTTGCAACAGGAGCTCGCTGCATTGGGGGGCAGGACTGACTTACTAGAAACCAAGCACGATGAGTTACAGCTTGCATACTCTGACCTCCGTAGAGATCATGAAACCCTCCCTGAATCCGTCTCCCAGCTCCAGGGCCACTTGGAGGACCTTGACAACAGAAACAGACGTAACAACCTGAGGCTCAGGGGGGTCCCAGAGGACATCAACATAACGTTAAGAGGTTTAATTCCCCTCAGAAGCGGAAGAAAGCATTCAGGGCCTATAAACAGTTAAAGGCGGATGTGTTGCTCCTGCAAGAGACTCATTTCTCTACGGGTAACCACCCCTCCTTTTTTGATAACACATATTCTCGTGGTTATTACACCACTTTTGGATCCCGATCCCGGGGGGTGGCCATTTTTCTCAGAAATGGGGTAATATTTAACATGGATAGAGTGTACAGAGACCCGGTGAGCAGGTTTATAATTCTTCAGGGTTCTTTGCAGGGTAAACAGGTCTCATTGGCGAATGTGTATGCACCCAATGATTCACAGCTTTTTTTAAGGAGTTCTTCCGGATCCTAGACGGTTATATATCCCCACACATGTTGGTAGGTGGAGATTTCAACTTAGTGGTTCACTCTGTACTAGACCGTAGCAGAGACAGAGGTTCTGCCAACGCCTTTTCTAAATCCCTGAAAGCAATGATCCTCTCCCATAATTTGACTGACTCCTGGAGAGCCCATAATATAGGGGCCCGTGAGTATACCTTTTATTCCCACCCTCATGACAGCTATTCAAGACTGGATTATATGTTTTGTTCACCGATCCTTTTGGCAAGCTCTACAGCCGTGACCATTCACCCCTGCCCTTGGTCTGATCATCAGATGGTATCCTTGGACCTGACCCATATGGGCCTTAAGCCCTCTGTGGCGGGTTGGAGACTAAAAGAGGCACTCCTGTGGGACCCAATCTTGGTAGCACAAATTTCCTCCCACATTTCCGAATATTTTACAAACAACGATACGAATGATGTGCCCCCCTCAATTTTGGGGGCTGCTCATAAGGTGGTAGTTAGGGGACACCTGATTCAAATAGCGGCAGAGAGAAATAGGCAGAGACTGACGGATATAAACAGGCTCACGATTGAACTAGACAGACTTCATCATTTACACACCCAAGACCACGACCCTAACCTACTACAACAAATCAACTCTCACAGACTAGAGCTTGACAAAATCCTGTCTGATAGAACAGAGAAGACTTTACGCTGGTCTAAGGCCAAGTTTCTGTTACACAGCAACTTGGCCTCGGCCATGTTTGCTAAGAAGCTAAACCAATCTATCCAATCCCCACATACATATAGGCTGCGAAACTTAAATGGCACGGTGGTTTCCCACCCTTCCGATATACTTACAATTTTTTCCAAATTTTACACAGACCTCCTCTCCCCCCCCCGGCCTCTCCCCCAGATCCGGCACTTCGGACTTGGTTGGAGGACGTGCCGCTCCCTAGCTTGTCCCCAGAACAAATCCAGGACTTAAATGCCCCTTGCTCTGATCAGGAAATACTTAAAGTTATCAAATCCCTTAAACCATCCAAAACCCCTGGGCCGGATGGATTCTCGGCCCAGCACTATAAAAAATGTCAGGCCTCTTTAACACCATACCTCAGGACCATGTACGACTATGTCCTCGGGGGAAATACTTTCCCAGAAGACACGCTGCTAGCGAATATGTCCCTGATCCCCAAACCAAATAAGGATCACACCCTCCCACAGAACTACAGGCCAATATCGGTTATAAACACTGACCTTAAGATCTTTGGCCGTATTTTGGCCGACAGGCTCTATAAAATTATCACCGCCCTTATCTCCCCAGATCAAACTGGTTTTATACCGACCAGACAGATCACGGATAATATCAGACTCGCCTCTAATGTCATACAGGATGCTGACCTATTTTCCCGTAGAGTTTTGCTGTTGAGCCTTGATATTCATAAGGCGTGCGACAGTGTGCTATGGTCATATCTAGAATTGGCTTTGGATAAATGTGGCTTTTCAGGAGCCTTCGTCCACGGTTTCAGGGCGCTATATCACCACCCGCGCACTCGAATCAAGCTTATGGGCTGTAACTCGGACTATTTTACTCTGGGTCGTGGAACCAGGCAGGGGTGCCCATTGTCACCCTTGCTATTTGCCCTGGCCATTGAACCTCTGGCCAGAGCAATTAATCTTAACCCCAATAGTAGGGGCTATATTAAGGGTGACCAAGAATTTAAACTAAGCATGTATGCGGACGATGTGCTCCTGTTGCTGATGGACCCTATTGTCTCCATACCTAACCTTATCTCCATCCTGCATGATTTCCGTGGTCTGTCTGGTCTGGGAGTCAACCTCTCTAAGTGTTCGGCCCTTCCGATTAATTTCCCCCAACAGACCGCTGCACAGATTCAAGCTAATTTCGGCTTTCCTATGGATGGCCAGACCTTATCCTATCTGGGGATTAAACTAGCCACAACTAGCCATAAAATATACCTAGCTAATTATCCTGCTATGTTTTCCCGCATTAGACAACTTTTACACTCCTGGGACTCTTATCATATTTCATTTCTGGGCAGGGTGCAGGCGGTCAAAATGTCGATCCTCCCTAAACTTTTATTTTTATTTAGATCCTTGCCCAACTATATACCCCGCCTGACACTGGAATCCCTGCAGAGGGATATTAATAAGTTTGTCTGGCATAACAAAAAGCCCCGTTTAGGCAAGCAAATGGTCTACAGAGCAATGAAATCTGGGTGGTCTGGGTCTCCCCAACATCTGGCCATATTATCTCTCAGCCAGATTCCTCCAACTTGCTCAATGGCACTATTCCCAGAGGACTATACCCTGGCTGCGTTTTGAGCGCACCTCGGTGGCCCCCTATTACCTCCCAGGCCTACTTTGGACTAAAACTTCTTATATTACAGAGATCTCTGCCCTGAATTCAGTTGTGAGTCAGTCGCTTCGGCTTTGGTCTCTGTATGGTGGGAAATTCTCACTACTCCCCCCAACCCTTGGCTGGCCTCTTTTATCGGGAATCCGGCGTTCCCGGCCGCCCTTCACGACCACAATAGTTTCGCACTATGGGTCCTGGGGGATCTGACCACCTATGGTTCCCTTCATGACAGAGGGAATTTTAGGTCATTAGGATCTCTCCAAACCTCCCACGCCCTCCCTAATTCGGAATTTTTCCGATACCTGCAAATTAGGCACTTTTACATGACCTACTTCCCTAGGACCACCATGGGGACAGACACCTTTTTCGAGAGACTGTGTGGACCGGAATCTAGGGATAGGGGTGGCATCTCCATTATATACTCATCCCTCGCAGGCTTAGGCCTCTTAGGTAAATCTGCAGCCATACTTAAATGGGAACTAGAGGCGGAGGAGGAGGCCTCCCCAGAGGAGTGGACTCTCAGAATTTCCAATATGCACAAGTGCACCAGGTCTGAGGCGGTGAAAGAAATGGTGGTGAAGTTGCATACCAGGTGGTATTACACCCCCGCAAAACTACATAAAATCTTCCCCACCGTTTCTGGATCTTGTTTTCGGGGTTGTCCCGACTCGGGTACCCACCTTCATATTTTCTGGAGTTGTCTGGCCCTCAGGACCCTCTGGCAGAGAGTGCAGGACAGAGTATCGGGGATTATTGTTACCCCTATCATGCTTATCTACCAAATGTGCCTTTTCTTTGCTGATATCCCTGGTTCTACCCCCCCCCCCGACCAAAAACTTTCCCATACCCTTTTTAGTGCAGTACACTGGTCGATTGCCCTGTTCTGGCACTCTCCTACGGTTGCATGGGATCAGGTACTTAAGAGAATGGCTGCCATTCAGCTTATAGAGAGGATTTATCATACAATCATGGACACCATGCATGTGTACGACCTCAAGTGGAAGTCCTGGACTCCCTGAAAGGCCGTATACTTGCAGCTTGAGACAGACTTGGAGTCTGCTCACCCTAAATAGGGATACTGACAAGGATCAATGGTATTTTGGCCCCGTACCTTTTGGAGCAGTTATTATATTTTTAAAGTTAAGCTTTTGTTTTTGTTGTTTTTCTTGTCTATTTTATGATTTCAGTGGCATGTCCATACCCAGATGCCTATATAGTGGTACAGATTCTACCCCTGTACGTGGAAGTGAGGGTTATATTTTTAGTCTGTTTGCTTCCTTGAATACCATACCCCCACGGACAATGACGAAATTGTGGGCTGCAAGTACTTTTCAGACAACCTTTTGTTATGAACCAGGACACTTGTAACAACATTAATGAACCTACTGTACTGCTATTGATTTGTCTACTGTGATGTAACTCTCCTGTTATTGATCTGTTGAAGTCACTTACTGTATATGCCCTTTCTTTTTTGTCGTAATAAAAGTTCGTATTAAAAAATATATATATATAATTGAACTGTCATTTTTACAGCCATGATATCATAAATGTCAGAACTGCAGCTTATTCATCATTTGTAATTATCAGGAAGCATTTGCACTTACTGCAATTTCTTCCAAAAACTCTCAATTACAGGATTTCCCACCAGAAGCCTTATAGACACACCCATAGACTATTATGCAACCCTCCATAGCAACATTGACACAGCTAATCTTTCCATGTAAATAGTCTTTTTCATTTTATAGTTTTCATCAAGAAGTAGAAAACTTTTAGTGCATAAATGCATAACAGTATATTATGCTTACAGATATTTGATTTTCCAACAAGAGGCACCTTTTTATATCCTCGAGTGGCAAATATTTACTATTGTCACAAGGTTCACAGCAATGTAAACAAATCAGTAAGAAGATTGATATTTATTTATGTTACTCATAAGATGAACAGGCTGCAGAAGACATAATTAATGTGAATCTTCTGCAACAGATCCATAAAATCTATCACAATTAATGTATAATCTGCCCAGCAAACCTTACAAACAATAATTATATTCCTTAATTATGATTTGTGACTAGCGATTATTCAGACTTCCTGAACACATTTTGTAGAAAGGCTAGATCAGTTTCAAATGGGGAAACAGAATTTACAATAACATATGCAGTCTTTAATGATTTTGAAGATCTTTCTTAAACTGTCAGTGCATGATACTTTGTTTTGTTACTTAGAAGATCTTAGAAAACATTGTAGAATCACATAATTAAAAATGAAACCACAAATTTAAAATACAACTGACTCAAAATCTTTGTATAAACTGTACCAATAATTTATATGGCTACATAAGGGTTAAATGGTCATAGACAAAAAAGAACTAGTAGTTAAAATACACGATTGTAAGATGTCTGGGGGTGCAATAGGCATTCACAACAGATCGATGGTCCTTGTGATGAGATTTTGTCATTTCTGAATGGAAACAGAACTGTATTTTAGAAGCAGTGCCCAAAATGGTGAGAAAAGAAGTAGTCACTTCTGTTTTCTGCAGCTGATCTCCATGTCCCAGCTGCCATCTTGGTAAATAAATAGGCAGAAGGTGAGGTAGGTAGGTACATAAGTTTTTACCCACATACGGTAGGTTTTAGTGTTTATAGAAAGGATTGTTGATTTTTGTGAATTATAATATGGTTAGGTTATTAGTCAAGCTAGATAAAAATGAATATTAGAAAGAGGCCTATGTTAGATCCTTCTATACTCCTTTAGAGAGTCTATGAGCTATCCCATGAAGACACATCACGGGCCTCCCCCAGGCAACAAAGCAGATCCCACGGGGGTTGCCTGGGTGGAAGGTCATCAATAATACTTAATGGCTCATAGATATAGTCAAAAATGAATATGTTGTATTTTCTGTTAGTACTTTAACTAACGTTCAGTTCTCTGTATTTGATCATACACGTTGAAGTTTGATCGATGTACATTGTATACAATGTCTGTATTTAATACTATTCAAAATCAATAAAAACTATTGAAAGGAAAAGATGCCCATGTGAAGTTTTGGACACAAGAGTTTTGGACACAAGAGTGTAAAGGAGTGTAAAGGAGTCATAAAGGCCATGTATGGACTGGAGGTTATACCTGAGATGGTACTGAGAGACCACTAAAGCAATGCATGGAGGGTCCTAAATGGTGGAAAGCTTGTTAGAATTATGGAGTGAATCTTCTCTGTAATTGGCTACAAAGGAAAGCATTAAAATAAGCAAGCCGGGGGGGGGGGGGGGGGGGTATTCTCTCTTGCATTTTATTCAAATCATGTCAAAGGTATTTACTGTGGTACTTAGCACTCTCTTAGCGGTTTATTGGGGCATTTCGAATTTTTAAATTTTTACATTTTTGAAATAACTGTAATTTAGCACAGGAAATAGCCTAATACCATTTTTTTTTCTGCCCATTCACACAAATGGGCATACATATTCACTTGGTAAACTATCAAATTCTTTTAATACACCCTCAAAATACATCCACTAAGCAAAACATTCCACACTTAAAATTGCATTACATTACATCACTGCTCCATACACTATATGTTTTCTTGGTACTGTGGAGAAAGCAGTGATTAGAAATGTTTGAAGCAGTATGTTCAAGATCAAAGATTACAGAAGCAGAAAACTGTGGAAAGTAATTTCTCAAATCTTTTTTGGCTGTAATTAAAACCTTTTGAGTGTAAACTTTTAATTACTTAGATACTTAGTTCTTTTACACAAAATAACCAGTTAAAGTGCACCTGTACCCAGGCTATGAGCTTTAAAGTTTTTCCATATTCTTGCCTAGCTGTAAAACAGCTTTAGGGTTCCTTCACACAAGGTGTGGTGGCACTCCACCAGGCAGCCTTGCCCAGCTCAGTCCCACAAGACAAACCAAAATGCCTTGTTTCCTAGGAGGCTCTGGAAAAAGTAATGTGATTTTACTCTAGGACAATGCCAGATCTTTAGCTGTTTTGTGCTAAGCTATTTTTTTTAACTTGCAAAACTTCAATAAAAATGTATTGAGACAGAAAAAAGGTACGGCATTACTTTATTAGCCCAGTGTATTGGAATGCAATCCACCACTTTACACCATGCAGCAGCCAATATAACTTATTGAAATGTCGCATTGTGACATGTCAATAAAGTTTGCAAATAAAAAAAAAAAAACAATGCAATGTGCCAGATCACAAACAACACTCTAAAATAAGGTTTGAGTGGTTTCTAACAGCTTAGAAACTCCTGCTGCTTGTGTACATTTGAGTGCTTACAGGCTGCCAAGATTTTGTACTCATAAAGAGACACACTGCCTGTGCTGTAAATTTTGAAAATGAATTTCTTCACAGTGCTTTTACTGTCAGAGCTGTTTTTGCTTTTTATGTACATAGATTTCAAATATATATATATTTTTTTCCTTTCTTTGCACTCAGATTTAAAATTTAATTTTAGGCCAGAAGATTAGTTAAAACCTCTATACATTATATATTTTCTGAAAGCAGAGATCCTGAAAAATAAAATGTTGGTAGCTCCACATTTTTATGTTATACAATTATAACGCACCAACTTATCAAGCGCAATTTTTCTGTGAAAAATACATTTAAAGAGGACCCCCCCTTATCTGAAAATCCCACATGATTGGATTATACTGTATATGTACATATAATAGACATTTAAAGCTTAAATTTGCATCTTCTTTTGATGTATCCCACATGCTAATGCACCGCTCTTCCCCCTCCTCCTATCCTGAGCCACTATTGTCATCTTGTTCCTTGTACTTTACCAGGCCACTGATAATGTTGCTCCCATGCATGTGCCATATGAGATTAGTACAGCCTGTTATAGAAGAATAACAAGCTGCGTTAGATCATCATACGAGATCTAGCACCTGCGGCATGCGTTATTTGGATTAGATCAGATTGCGTATGAAACATGTGCCAGATCTCGTGCAGTGGACACGTGAAATCAGGTGATGTTTCCCTGGAAGGCAGTGGTGACATGGCCTTCCCAGTATGTATTTGTGTGACCGGGGCCACATCATCACTGCCCCCAAAGCCCAGAAGAAGAAAAAAAAAATGTAAGCTTTACAAAAAATCTTTACTCTAAGAAATGTCTTGTGTGATGTTTTTTGATGGCCATGCTTTTATGTACTGTATGCATCATCATCCTAGTGGTAACGCTTGTTATAACTTTGGAGTGAATCATAATTTACAATTTAGCCCAATTAAGGATTAAAATGTCCTACATAAAATATAAAAGATGAGGTTATTCCAAGTAAATAAATACCAAATATTTGTTAAATTTAATATCAAATCTTAAAATTCAGCACACCCATAAAACAGCAATAAACTTTAGTACCCAGAATTTTCCATAAGTGATGCTTTAGAAGATCCTACAGGTCATCAGTTTAGAGTTACAGTCACTCTGAAAAATGGTTCTAGAATTATTGGCCTTGCTCTGATATGCAACATGTGTAGCTCAATCATTATATTTATACCCCCCATGCATGTCATATGTGCGTGAACGTTGGGGCGGTGTAAGCGCAACATTTTGGGGGAATTTTATGCCCCCTTTGTCATAGCATTTTGTTTAGACAGGTCATCTTTAATGAGACATCATGGGTCCATTTGATACTGTAAAAACAAGAGAAAGAGGCGCCTCTGGGTGTAGACTGTAAAATTCTTATTTAATGCACATGTGGTTAAAAACACTCACATTATGTAGTAAGTTAACAGGCAATGTATAGATTTCAAACTGGAGGGAGAAGAACCTCAACATGTCATCTGTATCCCTTGCGCTGGGGAGTCCTGTCGGCGTATGGCCACTCCTGGGGGGCTGTGTTAGATATGCAGAGGCGGCCGATGTAAAACAGCGCACGTTCGTCCGAGGCGTGGAACGCACGAGGAACTCCGGGTGACGGGAGATGATGTCACAGGGGATGAGACGCGTTTCCTGAGCTGGCAATACCGTGGATAACAGGACGGCTGCGCTCCTTTGTCAAGCTGGCCGCTTGGAATCAAAGCAGGGATATAAATACCAAACAGGGGAGAAAAAGGGGCGGGGATACTGGAACAAATATACATGCAAAGGAACTGATAAATCACAAACTAATGCAGGAGGACCATAATAATAATGGGTCTATTTGATCCCTGATGTCTCACTTGCCTTCTGTTGAAGGTAATGGAACACAGATCATGCTCCATTAGCTTCCTCCCTGCCCACAGAAGCTGGGGAAAGTGACAGCCAAACCTGAAAGCAATGTAATGTCAGTTGCTTCTGTGTTCATTCTACCTATTGGAGATCAGAGAATGGATATTTTCTGGTCTCCCTCCCCTCTACCCAGTGACTTCCACCATAGGGGTCCCAGGCCTGCAGGTGGGACATCAGAGCCCAGGAAAAATGGCCGGGGGGGACACACTACCATTGGTCTGTGGAAATGATGGGGTGCTGTACAGCCACCTGATCACTTCCTGACAATCAAAACATCAGCTTGTCAGACATACACACACTCTTGGCTGCCCCCCCCCCATCCCCTTCCCACAGTGTGCTGCTGCTGCCAACATATGAATGTATGACATGAATGAGAAATTGTGATATTACTGCCTGTTCAGAATATGTAAATACTTAAGCTTGCATGATCTTGGCACAGGTTCACTTTAACCATATTATGTGTCTAATTAAATAACTTTGATGCACAAAAAAACACTAGGCTGTTTTCAAATCATAACAATCGAAGATCATTTAGGCAATGAAAGCTAATGTTTGTCTAGCTGATATAGATTTGAGTTCATCACTACATATCGCTGTGTTAAAAAATAAGCCCAAGGCAGTAACATCGATGAGCTTCTTGGAGTGGATCATCCCTGTTAGGTATCTCCTCTGATGATGCAAATAATTAATATCCTTAATTCTTGAGCAACTACAAGCTAACTAAAATACATATTACAGTGTTTTTCATCCATCAAATGAGTAAAAGGATAAGTGCACATGCTGACTGGCTGCAAATAGGTTTTCCATTAAAGTTAACAGAGTCTGCAGGACTATTTTGGTATAGATGTTGTATGGCACCAGGAAAGCTGCACAGTAATGTTCCCAGAGGAGTGGGCCCATGGGTAATTATAATTTATTAAACATGATTTATCACAAAGTCCTGTTGGGGGGGGGAGGATGGATGGCAGAGCTTTACATATGTTGCATAATCCTGACTGAAATGTTCACTGTCTATAGCATTGCTGATTGCTAAGTAGTCCCCAACAGTTTTAATGAAAGCTCGTGTCAATGGTTTATGCAGTCTTCCACTGCTATTAATAAAAAAAAAATATCGCAAAAGTATTATTAACCTTTTCCACTTCCTGTGAAACCTTCTCTAGGCCTGGCCAACAATCCTTTTCTGGTGTGAAGTCCAAAGTCACAAAACTACTTGTTGTGAGCCCAGGCAGTCACAGACACCCCTGTCATCCTAGGGTCACAGAAGAATGATGAAGAGAACAATGCTCAAGACACTATTGTCTTCCCTCCATAGGTATCACTAAACTCAGGAACCTCTACCTCCTGTTATCCTCCTCCTTTCTGTGTCTTTGTTTTTCTCTCTGCAAGTGTATTCATCTGATGAGACTGGCAGAAAAACAAAGCACATACTATTCTCTCTTAGCAGCCCTTCAGCAAAGATGCAATTTGCACAGGTCTGAAAAACAGCCAAATCTATAAATCTGTATGTGAAATCAGGAAAATAGTGGACAGCAAGCGACAAAAATACTCAAAAGTCACAGAAAGAATGGCTTCCAGAAGTTTACAATGATTAGGCTCCTTTCAGATGAATTTTACGATCAGGTCCACAGGTCAGTTTTTCAGGGGCACCTGATCAGAAGCACCATGTAGATCTACAGGCAGATGTAAATGTAGAGTGTAAATGTTTGTCCATAAAAAAGCAAAAAATAAAAATAAAAAGTGGAAAAAAAGAAAATGTGCATCCATGTAAAAGGACCCTTACTAAAAATGTATACTTACTCAATGCACACTGTAATTATTTTATTCTTTAACTGAAACAAAAGTCCAGCTAAATGTACAGTTAAACCACATGTAGTGTATATTTACTGTTTGAAGCCAAAACTTTTTCTTGAAAGCTTGTGTACTGTAGGAAAAGGTTAAATATTTTTACTATAAGGCCGCGTACACACGGGCGGATTGTCTGCCCAACTTAGTCCGGAGGACAGTCTGACGGACTAAGTCTTTCGGAATTTCCGTAATTTTGTCCGTCCAAACTTGGTTTCAGCGGACAGTCCGCTCGTGTGTAGGCAAGTTGGACGGACTAAGTATGGCGCATGCTCAGAAAGGATTTACATGCCGAAGGTTGCATTGCAGTGTATTGGACGTCGAATTTCTAGTCCCGTCGTACGTGCCGTACACGTCATCGCGCAAGCTTTCGGCGGACTGTCTGCTCATCGTGTGTGGTCAAGTCCGTTCATTCAAAAGTTGAACGGACTGTCTGTCGGATTGTCTGATGAACTTAGTTGGGCAGACAATCCGCCCGTGTGTACGCGGCCTTAGGAAGATTTTTCCCTCACTTCCTGTCCCAAAGACAAAACAGAATGTTGGAAGAAATCTCCTTCGGGAGAGGGAATATTGCATTTAGACAGTTGCCAGTGGAATAGGTTGTCCCCACCTCTTGCTTTAGTGACAACACTAAGGTTTTGAATAACCCCCAGTACAAACCGAGGAGTGAATCTCCCCAACAGAGACACAAGGAGATAATAAATACTTACCTTTCTCGCTGACCATGCTGTTGATCACTGCTGCATTTAAAAGAAACAGCTGACTTAAAATTTCTCACACAATTGGCACTACTAGGAATGTAAATTTTTCTGTTACACTTCTACACTCTGTGGTTTGTTCAGCCAGCCCCTACAGCAACACAACAACAACCACAACACAGTGGTGGAGTAGAGCTCAGCAGATTGGTGAAGCACAGTGGGGACTAGGGATTTAACAGTCAAAGAAGTGTTAGTTTCTGAAGAGTACTGTTTCTTTTCATTACAGCAGTGCCAGGAGAAGTATTTACTGTATTCTCTGCAGGGAAACATGTTATTAGAAGTTTTATTTTAGTTACAGAGACAGTGTTAGAAAATTCTAGCTGCCTGGCTGTTTTTGGCCTGAAATCAAAAGTCCCAGTCAGTCAGTGGCTCACAGTATTTAAAAAGTGACCCCATCTTCAGGTGGTCCACTGCATCAAACACTGACTTTTAGACATTTCTGTTACAAATTGTCTCATGCTCAGTCCTGCACGCTGCCATCTTATTTCTGGTGACAGAAGACTCTCTAGAGGTGTCCCTTTACTTTGTAAACTGTACAAAATTGATTACAGGAAGCAGCGATGCATTGAAGTCCTGAAGTGACCACTGAACATCACATGACAGGATATTTTACAAACAGAAAGTTTGAGTCCACTTGTGAAGTCTCATCATGTAAAGGAGCACTCATGAGCCTCATTAACCACTTGCTTACTGGGCACTTAAACACCCTTCCTGCCCAGACCAATTTTCAGCTTTCGGTGCTCTCACACTTTGCATGACAATTACTCAGTCATGCAACACTGTACCCAAATGAATTTTTTGTCCTTTTTTCCCACAAATAGAGCTTGCTTTTGGTGGTATTTGATCACCTCTTGAGTTTTTATTTTTTGCGCTATAAATGAAAAAAGACCGAAAATTTTGAAAAAAAACACATATTTCTTTGTTTCTGTGACAGAATTATGCAAATTATTAATTATTCTTCATAAATTTTGGCCACAATTTATACTGCTACATATCTTTGGTAAAAATAACCCAAATTAGTGGATATTATTTGGTCTTTGTGAAAGTTAGAGAGTCTACAAGCTGTGGTGCGAATCGCACAAAATTGATCACATCTGATGTACTGGTGGACTATCTCGCTTCTTGTGACCCAAACAAGTCAGGAAAGTACAAATACCCCCCAAATGACTCCTTTTTGGAAAGTAGACATTCCAAGGTATTTAGTAAGACGCATGGTGAGCTTTTTGATGTTGTCATTTTTTTCCCACAATTCTTTGCAAAATTAAGATTTTTCATTTTTTTTTTCTCCACAAAATTGTCATTGTTATTTCTTTCACATGGCATGTGTATACCACAAATGACACCCCCCAAAAAATTATGCTACTCCTCCTGAGTATTACAATACCACATGTGTGGGACTTTTTCACAGCCTGGCCACATAGAGAGGCCCAACATGCAGGTAGCGCCATCATGTGTTCTAGGAATATAAATTACACATCTAACTTGTTGACTATTTATTACACTTTTGAAGCACCAGGACAATGATACGTGACACGTGACACTGATGACAGATGGCACTGATACGTGGCAATGATGACACTTATACGTGGCACTGATGACACGTGGCACTGATGACAGATGGCACTAATATGTGGCACTGATGACAGATGGCACTAATATGTGGCACTGATGACACGTGGCACTTATACGTGGCACTGATGACACGTGGCACTAATGCGTGGCACTGAAGACACGTGGCACTAATACGTGGCAATGATGACACTTATACGTGGCACTGATGACACGTGGCACTGATGACAGATGGCACTAATAGGTGGCACTGATGACACGTGGCACTTATACGTGGCACTGATGACACGTGGCACTAATACGTGGCACTGAAGACACGTGGCACTGATGACAGATGGCACTAATACGTGCCACCGATGACAGATGGCACTAATACATGGCACCGATGACGCGTGACACTGATGACAGATGGCACTGATAGGTGGCATTGATGACACGTGACACTGACAACAGATGGCATGTGACACTGACAGGTGGCACTGATGACAAATGGCACTGATACGTGGCACTGATGACAGGTGGCACTAATACGTGGCACTGATGACAGATGGCACTATGTGGCACTGATGACACATGGCACTGATGACAGATGGCACTTATACGTGGCACTGATGACAGATGGCACTGGGGACAAATGGCACTGACAACAGGTGGCACTGACAACAGGTGGCACTGGGGGCAGGTAGCACGAGGTGGATGGCACTGGGGGCAGGTAGCACTGGGGTGGATGGCACTGGGGTGGATGGCACTGGGGCGGATGGCACTGGGGCGGATGGCACTGGGGCAGGATGGCACTGCTGGGGGAGGATGGATGGCACTGCTGGGGGAGGATGGATGGCACTGCTGGGGGAGGATGGCACTTTTTTTTTACTTTTTATTTTTTTTAATCAAAACAAAGCAAAGCAGAACGGCTGCCTCTGCAGCCATTCATCTCTCCCCTCTCACACTCTGTCTGTGTGAGGAGGGAGAGCGGCGCTGAGAGATGATCTCATATGTTTACATATGAGATCATCTCCCATTGGACACGCTGATCGTGCTGTAAACGGCCGCTGTGATTGGCCGTTTACAGCGATCTGTGTTTGCCTGTCCCCGGGGGACACGGCGAACACAGAACTTCCGCGATGCACGCCCGCGGCGGCGCGCATTGCGGAAGTAAACATTAGGACGTCCAGGGACGGCCTCCCGGACGAACACGCCTGCTCTACGGCCGTCATTCGGCTATAGGGCAGGCGCGAGGTGGTTAAATGACACATTGCAAGGATGCACTGGGGAAGTGCAAAATTCTGTAGTGGCCGGTGAAGTGGTCAGATGAGAGTAGCAAGAAGATAGAAAAACGTGACACTCCTGCAAGTGTCAGATTCTTAAAATAGAAGTACAGTCAAAGCTCGTTTGGCTGTACCTCTCCTGTGGTTCACATGAGTGCAGACCATTTTGCACTGACAGTGGGCTGAAGTCTGGAGTCCAGGCTGGGGAAAGATCACAACCATATGGTTGGGATCCACCCAGATGCTTGGACCGGCACCCGGCTCAGCCTCTTAGCAAGCCGCTGAGAGCTTGAGTCAGCGATTCTTGCCCCCTGCACAGCCCAGCTCTCCAGTGAGCAGTGAGGGGGTGGCAGAGCAGACAATGCTGCTTCCACCTAGGTAAGTATGATTTAAAAAAAAAATAACACCCAAACTTCTCTTTTAAAAATTGTGCCTTACTTCTTACTACAACCAGATGGAGTATATTGGGGTGAAAGAGAGAACAATAGTAAATAGTAATGTTGCTTAAGTTAGAAAAGAGTTCAAAGGAAGGGGTTCCACCTGATGATAGGTCTCTTTAACCACTTGCTGACCTCACTATAGTTGAATGACGGCTACAGCAGGGTTCTGATTACAGATCAAGGTAAAGAGCCAATCAGTGGCTCTTTACCACGGGATCAGCTGTGTCCAATGACAGCTGATCATGGATCTAAACAGAAGCTGGTTAACTCCTTTCATCAGGCTGACAGCATGAGGAGACGAAAGCAGAGCGGATAACCTGCTTCTCTAAAAGGGACATGTACACTGATAGTCAGGACACTGATTATCAGTACAGTCCCAATCTGTGCTCACCAGTGCTGCCAATTTGTGCCCACCAGTGCTGCCAATCAGTGTCACTGGTCAGTGCCGCCTACTAGTGCCCTCTATCAAAGCCGCCTCATTAGTGCCTTCTCATCAGTGCAGTCTATCACTGCCCATCAATGCCCATCAGTGCCATCTCATCAGTGCCCATTAGTGCAGCCTATCAGTGCCCATCAGTGCAGCCTCATCAGCGCACATAAGTGAAGGAGAAAAATAACCTGTTTGCGAAATTTTATAACAAACTGAAAAAGCTTTTGGGTTTTTTTTTCCAAATGTTTGGTCTTTATTGATTTATTTAGCAAAACATTTAAATGAAAAACCACGAAAAGAAAGCTCTATTTGTGTGAAAAAAAAGTTAAAACTTTGGGTGCAGTGTTGCATGACCACGCTATTGTCATTTAAAGCGTAACAGCGCTGAAAGCTGAAAATTGGCCTGGGCAGGAAGTTGGTATAAGTGCCCAGTAGGCAAGTGGTTAAACACGCAGGTCAGCAAGATAGTCAAGCTTCTAAACTTTTCAGAAAGAGGAGGTCAACAGTGACATCTGATGTGGCCCGCGACCTCCTGCTCTGTAATGGAATAGACTACTGTTATTAATAGTAAGTTTATTACTAAAATCACAGTGTATATATGGGCATATCT